>NC_138552.1:212833694-214154194 GCF_964273705.1 Natrix helvetica | reverse complement strand
GAAGATGTCTCCATGGTCATGTGGCTGGCATGACTAAATGCCGAAGGTGCACGGAACATTGTTATCTTTCCACCAAAGGTGGTTCCTATTTTTCTACTTGCATTTTTACATGTTTTTTAACTCCTAAGTTGGCAGAAGCTGAGACACATAACGGGAGCTCACTCCGTTATGCGGTGCTAGGGATTGAACTGCCGAACTGCAGTAGTTCAGTGACATGGTGGCTCAGTGGCTAAGATGATGAGCTTGTCGATCAGAAAGCCACAGGTGGTACTCCACAATTTGAGAATATGTGATCATCTGTATAACTAAATGAGTGGTCATGGATTAGTCTTCACCAAAAGATTCTTCACAGTGAATTCAGAGCATATAAACTATATCTTATATGAATGGATATAATAATTGACACTTTTGAATTCTGATTCAAACCAAGGAGAGCCAATGGCACTGACTACCAGAAGGCACCTCCTGTTTGATACACTACAAATATGGGGATCCAGATGTTATTCTAGGTGGTTCAAAATGTTTTTGTCACAACATATAGCAGTCAATTATCATAGACATAGAGCTAGGGCTAGAAATAAGTGATTCCAGGATGAAGAGGTGCATTCCAGTTAAGCCCTGCACCTTCTTCCTGTTGAAATTTTGCATAGCAGGCGGGTTTTTTTTACAGCATGAATAAGAAATTCAACTAAAACACTTTCAACATGCAAATTATTTCACATTAAAAGACGTCACACAGTCAGTAAATTGTTCAATTCTTTTATTTTAAATTTCATCCCAATACTTCTCACATTCCTTGAATCAAAGTAAATAATTTAGTGTTTCTCTAGTGTTTATATCCTTCAAATATTTATGGCTATTTATGTGTCCTCTAAGAGTTTAAATTTATATGCTGTATGTGTTTGTGTGTGCGTGCACGCGCAAACACGCAGATACCTCTTCTTTAATCCCTCTTTATGAGTGAATCAGACTAAGTACCAAAAGGATAGAAACCATCTGAAGCCTTTCAAAAGAGATTTAAGTATTAAGAGGGAAAGGTGCTTTCACACATCCCTTTAAAATGTATTTGAGGTTCTCTAAGGCTTTTTATGCCCAAGTCAGCATTCACACTGAATAGAAAATGATATTTAAAAGAGATTCTGCATACCAGGCAATAAAGATTTATAATTTGTATTGCACATGAGTAGATGAAAATAAATATATACATTCCTTTCTATTATTAACAAATATCGGATTTTCTGCTTTGCACTGGAACAGTTAGAGTAGATTTCTTTTATTACTTTCAATTCCATGCTTCCATGAAAATGGTCCAAAACCTAGGTGGATATTGCAGGCTATGAGCAAAGTAACTGACAGAGTGATATGCACTCTGTTGTATCAGTTAATAAAGACCTAACAACTTTTCTCAACTAAGTCCTCTTCCTCCTTCATCCATTTACTAAACATTTGAAACCACACCCAATTTTAACATATATATGCAGTTCCCAGTCTTCACAGTCATTTCCTTTTTCTTATTATTTCTCTAGGTGAGGTAAAACATCCCCTTGATAATTAGCTTTTACAATATTGCATGAGGGAATAAGAATAGAATAGAATAGAATAGAATGGAATGGAATGGAATGGAATGGAATGGAAGGGAAGGGAAGGGAAGGGAAGGGAATAATAGGGCTGGAAGGGACCTTAGTGGTCCTCTAGTTCAACTCTCTGCCAGTGATGGGTTCCTACCAGATTGGACTGGTTGTGAACCAGTAGTGGTTTGGCAGCCTGGGTCGCTGCAACCAGCAGTGGCCCAGGCCTGCCACAGCCCTGAACTGGTTCTCCGGATGGTGCCATAGGCGCCATTATCTTGTTTTTTGCTTCTGCACATGTGCAGAACAATTTGTATTGCACTGTACATGCGTGTGTGGGTGCAAGAAGTGCATGCGCATGGTGCACCCACTAGCGAACTGGCAGTAGTGACTGCCATAACCCACTCCTGCCCTCTGCCCAAGGCAGGAGACATTATACCATCCCAATTGTTGTCCAAGCATTCTGCCGTTTCATTGATACCAAAAATACAATCCTTAATTTTACTTTCAGAATCTTATTCTTCACAATCCAGCCATGCTGACTCACTGTACAACTATTGCGTGTACCTGAATATAATTCTGATTTTTGGCATGGTTTGTGATAGCAAATGTATGCTTTTATTTTACATACCTTCATTCCATTTTCTATATCTGTCTACATGTTTCCATATGCATCTTGTTCTCTCTGAATCCTACCTAAGTATCCTCATGTAGTATTATTGGCTGACCAGGAAAGGAGAAAAAAGGAAAGAACAAGACCAGAGAGCTGAAATCATCAACTGACACCATTCAGAGCTGATGAAGGGAAACAAAGTAGAAGAAAAGGAAAAGGAAGCATCTATCATGTTCATTTGACTGCTACTAATAAACAAGTCCTTTCCCCCCCTTTTTTTTCCTTGAGAAAGGAAAACACATATATCAAATGAAGCAGGAGAATGCAAAATTTGTTCTCAGAGGACAAAACATTTTATGGGAACCTTTATAGATACTCTGATCCATAGAGTAAAAAAGATGGAAACATAGAATTGAAAAAGAAAAGAAAAGAAAAGCAAGAGCCTACCATAAAGAAAATTCTTTGGGAACTTGTAACTCAGCAGCCCCCAACCATTTTGGCACCAGGGACAGATTTCTTGGAAGATAATTTTTCTATGGACCAGAGGTGGCGATGGTGGTTTCAGTGTCACTCGCTTGCCCACTGCTCACCTCCAGTTTGGCGGCCTGGTTCTTAACAGGCTACAGACCAGTACCAATTCATGGTCCAGGGGTTGAGGACCCTTGTTCTAACTCCTCCTTACCCACTTAGCCAACTGAGGAAAAGGGCACCCTGTCTTTATCACTCTCCTTCTCTTCCTTTTTGGTAAGTGGTGTGCATGTAAATAGATATGTAGATGAGATTGTAGAATATGTTTCAATAAGATAGTTTAGAAGATGATAAATTATGGTTTTGGAATGTTTGGTAGAGCCTTGGCTGTCTTCTCTGAAAATCCATATAAGATCCTATATTTTGTAGCACTTACAATGAATAGTGAAGGACTGACTCACTGCTTTGTTTCTTCAATGCTCAGTGATTGCTTCAACCCATACAGCATGGCAAATGGGGCACAATACAGATTGTATTCTTCAAATAAACTAATGGAACATAACTGGCTATTGTGCCAGTAATGTGTTAAAATGAGCAATATTGGAGTCGTGGTATTGATAGCCAGAAGTAAATTTCTCAGAAAGGGCCAAATGTATTGCTGTTCATTTGCTAATTATTACACACTTCATATTTTTTTAGCCCGCTTTCTATTGCAAATAATGCTTACATAGGATGCCGATTTTCATTTGTTTAGCCAAACACTTTACTTTAAATAATCCCTCATCATAGCTTTGTGTAGTAGAGCAGCTTAGTTCTCACAGCATTTTTGTTTCATTATTATAATCTTAATTGCTACAATAACTAAGTCTTCGTTCATTATTTCTTTCAGGTTTTTGTTCAGCTTGTCAACATGGGATATTCAAGGTGACTGAAAATATATCACTATGGGCCCAGAGGTCCGTGAGGACTTTTCATCAAATAGAAAGTTCCATTAAAGGAAGAAGGATTGGAAGAGTTTGCAAAGAATTCTCCCTCTTGGGTGCAAATCCCTATCTGTTACATCCAATAAAAACATTTCTACAAATATTATAGCCACCAAAATGATCCAGTTACACTATACATTGGATCAAGCAGCAGAAGACTGGGATAAGAACAGAAACAAGCTATCAACAAGCTTTCTTTGAAAAAGCCACCAAAGCCTATTGAGATAAATTGGATTTTAACCGTGGATAGCCAACAGGGATCAGGCCAGGTGGATCTTCTTGTGAAAAGATATATAGCATCTTCCAGAAAACATTTCTGAAAAGGCTGTTGCTTGTATCAAACTTCTATCAGTGATGGAATCTCAGAAGGACGTGGTGCATTCTTCTTACTCTCAGGCAGGCTCAGAGAGGTCCATATATGTACAATTATCTGTAGTAGGGAAAGACACTATCCTTTCCTTCAATCCCATAATTGTGACAAGCTGTACAAAGGCAACGTGCTAGGCAGAGAAACAATGGTGTTATACAGAAGCTAGTCTGTTGAACAAATTACCAAAAAGTCACAGTTTTGGCCTAAGTAAATATTAGGGAGAAAAAAAATTGCCTTGTATATAGTCATGTATCCATGTGTCAACAAACTAAAAACTTCTGTGTTTTCAAGAAGCTATGATAATAAAAAAAGACTCTTCCCTTCTGGGTGGATAGATTTCCTTCATCTCCCTCTATTGGACAAAGACTCCCACCTGATTGAATTAGCCTGAAATTCTTTTTCTTCTCCCCTAACATTCATGATGACACTATCACTAATCACCAAGATAAGAAACAAAGGAGGCTAACCTTTGTAGTCTGATTTACAGACCTAGTTACAACTCTGACAGCAAGAGATTACATTTAGGAATCAACAATGAAAAGTGATATGGATTAGAAGTAGATGTTTCTTGCTCATGAATGAATGAATTATTCTTAAACAAACAACTAAATTTGAGTTATTTGTTTGGCCCATCCATGCTGACAAAAAGTGCTTTGAACTGGTTTGGCCAAACTGGTAGTGGTTTGGCGGCCTGGGTCGCTGAAAGCAGCAGCAACCCAGTCCTGCCACGCCCCTGAACCAGTTCTCCGAGCGCCACCATAGGAACTGTGCATGCGCCCACAGCACGCATCAGGCACGCATGCTGCACGACCGTGAGCGAACTGCCAGTAGCAGCTGCCAGAACCCACCCCTGCTTTGAACCCAATGAAGAAAGCAGCACTGTGCATTTGCAGTGACCTAATCTGAATGTAAAGAAAGTATTAGAGGTAGTAAATCTAGAAGACAGCAACTAGAATTTTGGGTTTGGAATCCCAATGTAGCTCAAGCATCCCATACTGAAGAAGGCTTTTCTAACTATGAAGTACAAACTTTGCAGAAATAATTGAATCAATCAGATGCCTCAATTTCATAAAACAAATTCTTCACCAATTCACTTCAACTTTTAGAACAGATTTTGCTTTACAGAATATCTTTGCAATTTTGATAGTATTATGCAACATTGTCCCCTTTAAGAATTTCCCTTAGTCTTAGTAATTTGTTGTGCCATTCTTTTTCCATCCACTGAGCTATTCGGTTTTTTGAGTTGTACCTAAGATTAAAATATAACTGCATTATGAGGGTTTTTATGCAATTGATTATTTTAACTTTTATTTATTTGTGGAATTAAAAATAATGTTGGTTGGCCCTTGTTCATTAAGTTAATAAAGTTCTTCCCTAATCAGGAAAGTTGGCATCCTGAAAACTGCTAAGAACAACAGAACAATCACATTCATGTAGGTAACCCTCCCCAGATTTGACTGTACTAACCTATTTCAAAGGGAGAAATAGAATTTCTAAGATAATGATATAGTGCACTTACTCTCAAATCTCTGTCATGACCTAGAAGTTAATTAAAATAGCAAGAACTGTCAAACCATTTGTTTCATTAAAGACCTGAAAACAGATGGGAAGGTAGTAACAACTGGGAGGAGATATGCTCAGCAATACATGGAGGGGAAAAAAGGCTATCCTTCTGTACAAATAAACACCCTTTTTATTTCAGCGTATCACAGATGGAACAACTCTTTAGGCTTTGGGGGATACTTCTGGCTTCCATTTAAAAAGTGCTATAAATTGCAAAGTAGAGATGTGACACCAGAAGGCAGGGGGAAAAATGGGAGGAAAAAAAGGGGATAACGCAAATAGCTTGAGAGAGCAGAGTTGAGGGCAAATGTCATTCCATACCACATCTAAAAGCTTTGAGATATCCTGGGGATGATTTATAATAACTTGCTTACTTGATTACTCAGGGGAACTGATTTTTAGCTAAATGTATGAACAGATTCCAGTGGAAGAAATTTGGCTGTTTAGCATGAAAATTCAGTCTCTGATTTTTTTATTTATTTACAAAGCCCAAGAAATTCACAGTTTGAAACCAGGTTCACGAAAATCCAGCATCCTAAACAGATTACTAATTTATCTTTATAAAAGATGGACACAGAAGACACCATACCTGAATAGCATAATGGGCAGATTATTTTATTTATCTTAAAATGGATAGCCCACCTTTCTTTCTGGATGTTCAAATTACTATGAAGAATCAATCAGTACATTAACAACTACAGCTATTCTTTATAATTTAAAATAAATCACTACTCAAAACAAAAAATAACATGAGAACGAGCCAGACGCCGCGGTGACACAACTTGCAGTCTCGATAGTCCGAGACCGTCATTGATTCTTTTACCTGCTGCATGGTCCATAGGGACTTAAACTGTCCCAGAGAGACAGTGACAAGGAGACAAATCCTTGCTGGTCTCAGGGACACCGCAAAGTCCCGAATTGACCCAAGGGAAGTTCTCCAAGCCAGCGGTAAACAGACAGCCCCCAGGCTGACAAAGTCGGAGATGGCTCCGGAAAGAAGGCAGTGAAAATGAGTCTAGCTGGTAAGATTTTTTTTTCTTTGAGAACGTTTGCCCAAAGAATTTTTAAAAAAAGATAAATTAGTCCTTTAAGCAAAAGAATAAAGCGGCGAAATTTATCTTTATTGAACTGCCTTAGAAATTTTTTTCCCCTCTTCTATGTAACAGCGTTTTGTGGATTGAAGTGATTGGAATGCTTCCTGTTTCTCCTCTTAAGTGAATGAATTGATTTTTTCTCCTAATTTGTGCTACCTTTATTTTTGGGCTGATCTAAAACTTTTTTCACTTTAATAATCCTTCCTCTTTCTGACTATTAAATTTTATTAAAGATTCTTAGAGATCTTTGTTCTCCTTAAGCTTGATATGAATAAGAGAAAGTTGAATCTGCCATTCTGAAGCCAGAACTTGGTTTTTTTTCTCTTTTTGAAACAAAGTATCCTTTACTTTATTTTCTCTGAGTTTGTTGACATTGTAACTAGAGGGTTTGCAGCTCGTCTGTAGAGACTGATACTAGCTCAAGGACACAAACTGTTTTTCTTGCAGGTGTCCTTGTGGAATATTTTGGACAAGGGAAGAGAAAGGAAAGAAAAGATAGAACCCTCATTTCTTTTTTCTTCTTGAAAAAACTAAAAGGATCTTATGTTTAAGCAATTTTAAAACATTTTTTTATAATAAAAGAGATATTGAAGGTGAGAGTGGCAGTGGATTTCAAACTTTTTCTTTTCTTCTGGGAAATATGCATTCATACACAGATGAAGAAACCCTAAGATACCAGGATTTTTTGGATGGAATTTTAAAGCTATTGGAAGGATTTGAGAGGTTTGATAAGAAGCTAGATAGATTATTGTCTGGCTCAACAAAAGATGAAGGGACTGGAGTCTCAAAAATTAAAGAAGAGAGTGAAGATATAGAAGATAAAGACAAGATAACAGATGAACCTAATAATGGAGCACCTAAGAGTGAAAGTGGAAAGGAGGGAACATGGAAAAGTGAATTTTATTATTATTACATATTTGAAGATCTGGAGCTTTACCCCCCCTGTCAAGATATGGATTTGATGATGGAATTAAGAAGAGAAACAGCTTTAGAAAGACATTGGATAGTTAAAGACATGCCAATTTTAATACTAATTCAAGGGCAACAAACCTATATGAGAGATCTTTCAAGCAAAAAAGTGCGGAGATAAGTTTTTAAAAACTTTATAAAGAAGTTTATAAGAGAATTGACACAACAACTGGCTAAAGAGATAAGACAACTTTGTTCCTGGAAAGACACAGGCTGATGATGAAGGTTGATAACTCAAAACTTAGTTAACTTTTGGTGATTAATAAGTAGGATTTCTTAGACACTTTTAGAATGTTTTCTTTAAATTTTTTTGTTAATTAATAATTCATTATTTTGATTATAATAATAATAATAATAATAATAATAATAATGATAATGATAATGATAATGATAATGATAATGATAATGATAATGATAATGATAATAATAATAATAATAATAATAATAATAATAATAATAATAATAATAATAATAATAATAATAATAATCATCTCAATTAGTAAAAATAATTTGGATATAATCTATAAATTGCGACCTGGGGAAGATTTATCAATTCCACTAATATATTTTTGTTTAGATTTTATTATAAAGATGTAATTTTTCTTGGGCACTTATAAACTCTACTAACAAACTTTTGGTTAGACTTTATCATAAAGATGTAATTTTT
Organism: Natrix helvetica; assembly: GCF_964273705.1. Taxonomy (NCBI): domain Eukaryota; kingdom Metazoa; phylum Chordata; class Lepidosauria; order Squamata; family Natricidae; genus Natrix; species Natrix helvetica. The sequence goes on along the minus strand of NC_138552.1, from coordinate 214,145,899 downwards.
CTTGGGTCGGTGGGGAGGAGATGTGATATAAATGACAAAAAAAATCTTTTTTGTTTCTTTTTCTTTAGATAATTATAATAACAATAAGAAAATGTTAATGGATAATGTTTAATGATTTTTATATGTCTTGGCATTGGTAAAAGCAATTAGATATAAACCTTAGTGAGTTGGAAAAAAAGGGAATATGCTATAAAAGTGTAATTATTGGAGGTTTATAGGAATAGCTAATGAATGCCAGTAGATGGTTGTGTCTTCAAGTGCAAATGATTCTAGATAAAAGCATATTTAAATAATTACAGCTAAATTAGAATGATGGTATATTGATGGTAAAATACATAAAGATCTTCAATTTTAAAATGTAAATTAAAAATATGAAGGATGTATAGTAACGCACAAAATTCATTTGTAACCATTCGACATGCTTTCTACAAGATGTAATGAAGAATGTTTTTTTTGTATTTTTGTTTAATTAAAACAATAAAAAAAATTCAAACAAAACAACAAAATGTACACAAAGAATAAAAATGTCTGAGCAGTTAGTAAATAGGAAATGACTTAAGGTCTGCAGTTAATCTTGTTTTGGGTGTGATTACTCTTCCACTGAAAGACCAAAATCTTCAGGTATCTGCAAGTCCATTGTACTATGTAGTTATGATGTAATTTCGCATTCAGGAGTCTGACAGCCCACAGATAGAAATTGTTCTTCAACCTATTTGTGTGGCTGGCTATGCTTCTATATCTCCTTCCTGATGGTAGAAGGGTAAAGAAGTGCCGTCCAGGGTGTGAGTTGTCCCTGAGAATTTTCCTCACTCTTCTCAGATGATGGCACGTTCACATACAGTGAAACACAATAAAATACACCTGGGATATAAAGCTACTTTGTCTCCTCATGATGCACCCTGGATATTGCAAGAGCATGAACTAAATGAATTAGCAACTGCTGGAAGCCAGACAACTCTATAGGCTTTCCTGGCTCTCAAAATACATGGCAATAAAAATGAAAACAAAAAAATGGACCTTTTCAGACCCAAAAGACAAGAGAGATCAGGAATGTCATTCAAATTTGCAAGTGGCAAGAACTTTATTTGCACAACTAGTGCTCTAGATGTTTCTTGATCTGGTTGGATCTGGTATGATTTTGATTCATTGATTGATTAGGTGCCCCCAAGTGGTTTTTCAATCCTAGCAACCACATACAGATAGATTTTCTCCATTACAATATATCCCTAACCTAGTCCTTTCACCGATATGCTCATCACCACTGTCACTGATTCCATCTATCTTACTGATGATTTTCTTCTTCCTCTCTTTCTTTTCATATCCTATAGCATTAGAGCCTTTTCCAGAAATCTGGGTCTTCAAATACCATGTCTGAAGTAAGATAATTTGAGTCTGGTCATTTATACCTTGATAGAGAGAGTTGGTTTATAGAATGATCTACTGGTTGGTTTTCTTGGCTATGTCGTGGCCTGCCAGCAGACATTGGAGCTGGCAGCAGAGTCAGACAGTGAAGAGGTTGGGAAGGAAAATGGGCCTGTCCTGGAGGCTGGGGAACACTCAGATGAGGGCTCTGCATTGGAGGAAGAGATGGGGCCAGGGCTGCCTGGCAGTTCTCAACTACTTTCGGAGCTAGCCAGCAGGGAGGCAGAGGAACAGCTGGAGCCTATTCCCAATGTGAGCATGCACAGAACTTCCAGAAGAAAAGAACAGCTAAGAAATCAGGGTCAGCTTTACTCAGGGAGTAAAGCCACAAGTGGATGGGGAATGGTCCCTCTCATAGGAAATAAAAGAGGAGCAAAAGGGGAATGGGATTTTGCAGAAACAATTCAATTGTTTGTTCATTCATTTATTTCAGGAGTGTGAATATCTGTCCATGAATCTCAGAGACTTTGTGCCAAGTCTTTCCTTGACAGCACTGTGGTGAAGGCAGGTCAGAACGGGCTATCCATGGTATCCTCAGGAGGCTTCCACTGCACAATTTGATTAGCAATTTGAGATCTGTACGAGAGACGAGAGGCAGGTTGCTCACAGTTTGGCCCGGTTCAGCTGAACTGGTAGTGGTGGGAGGCTCTGCCCACCTGCCCGGATGCTTCTGCGCAGAAGCATTGCATGTGACTGAGCAAGCATGAGCAAACTGGTAGTAAACTGGGTAGCAACCTGTTAGGGATGTAACCCTAGTCTTGGCTTGGCAATGTATATAAGCCATGATTGCAACAAATGTATCTGTTACTTTAAATGCTAGAGAGATGTAATTGGTTGCTGTTACCTCAAGCAGCCATAAGAGGGAGCCAGAATGACTGTTAGCTCTCTGTTTGTTAGACGCTGATCGGTGTATTGTGAGGTACTGTGTTTTGCTACTGTTAGCTACGTTGTGCGCTAAACTGATTATTTGATAACTGACTGACTGAACCGTGAATGCCTTGGACTGTAAACTGAACTCTGAATACCTCTATATTTCCACATAGTACACTACTATATTTTTATACTATTCAGTGTCCCTGTATGCTGGTTTGTGCGTGTTATTGCATACCACTCTCATTACGCTTCTCTGCACACTCGCTCTCCTAACAGGGAGCTTACTTATTTAACACAACCCACCACTGGGAGAGACCCATCTTTCTGGCATGTGAGAATTGACATTCCCTTGTGTTGATTTCAAGCTAAGGAATTCTTCCTTAGAAACTATGTTTGGTCCAGACTTTCTTAGCTTTCAAAATGGAAAACATTCATTTCTTGTGTGAGGGGGTTATCTATTAAAACATTTAATACATCAAATCAGTTTGTATAGTTATGCAGTATTTTTACATTTTAGTATTGTTTTCTAAATTGCACTGGTCACTTTGAGCCCTTGCCAGAGTAAAATATACTGTATATATAAAATTTTAAAAATATATGACTTTTTAAATATTTAAGCATGTTTATTTCATCTGACTTTAGATCTTACAAACTTTCCTTCTTCTACATTGTCTGACCTTTGCAAAACAATACATCTTATTCCCAGACCAATCTATAAATATTCTAAATTTGTGAGACAGAATAGGGAACAGAGATGAATAGTGCTAATGGTTATATGTGGTCCTTGATTTACAATACAGAGCTTGAAGGAGATCTCTTTTTTAGCGGGAGAGGAGGGTTAGTTTTGATTTCCTCTCATTTCTGTTAGTGGCATTTTCATTAGTAAATCTCTCGGTTAAAAAGCATGGCAGAAACCATCACATTTTGCATGGCTTTTGCATTGTTTTGGCTCATTTGTAACTTGGCTTAGGGTCTCCCTGCTAGAGAACATGTCAATACCACACATGGTGAAAAAGAAATAAGCAGGTGCAAAGAAACTGCATTTTGGAGCCATAAAGGAGCATTCAGAGAAAGGAATGCATCATTCCCTTTGATCCGTGGCAAAATGCCTTTTCTCTGTAGGTGACAAGCAATGATCCATGAGCAGCCTCTCTTCAATTCTGCTACCTCCTGACACGCTGTCATCCTTTCTTTTTTGATGTTCCCCTGCTTATTGTTCCAATATTTCAACATCAGCCAGGAAAAAAATCCTACAGAATTGTAGCAGTAAACACGGGCTTTCAAGCTACAGTATTTTCTTGTTCTTTTCCAGTATCCTTTCAAGAATGGATGAGGCTGGGCTTCATACTTGATTTGTTTTTCTCCTTTCGTCTGAAATCAACGAGTTCTTAGTAAATCCACAGTACCGCTTTGCCGTTTCCTCTTCAGGAGGCGGGGGGGGGAGCTTATTAAATCCATAGCACACTGCTCTCGGATGAATTCCATGCCTGAGCTGTCCATCTTTACGTCCATCTCCAGCTTCTCTTCCAGCAGGAAGCTTCAGAAGTTAATGACTGGATGCACATAAGCTCTACTCCTGCGGGACATTGTTTATTTCATTAGATGTGCTAGGACAAATATGGAGAACATGGTTGGGAGATAGATTTCACCAAAGCTGAAGAGAATCTGTTTGGCCGAAGGATGGAGGTAAACCAACTAATAAATGCCTGACCATTACCATGTGCCTTCCTTAATTGCTTATAAATTCTACTCCCAAATACCATGTGGAATATTTAACCCTTTCTACTGTGAACAGAAGAAATGCATTTCTCTGAAAATGTTTGAGTGACTTTGAGGGAGGAAGCTGCATTTCAGAACAAGAGTTAGTTATGGTTTGAACGACCTTGGGGCAGTTAGCTTTTGAGTCTAATAATCTGTAGTCATTGAAAATGAGCAAAATTCACCACTCCTTGCTCCAGCCAATCAAATATGTTTCTTGAGTATTAAGAAGGGAGGGAGGGAGGGAGGGAAGGAGGGAAGGATTCTTATACCAAAAAATATGAAATGAAATAAAATAAAATACCAGGAAGTTTCATTAAGTGACATTAAGTGACTTTTGATATTTCAGGGAAGCTTGATAATATTTTGAATTGATCATCAGTATTCATTTTTAATTCTATGTGTGTATGCTTCAATTTTCTGTTATTCTTAGAGTAAAAAGGGTCTCTAGAATTCAGTCCAAAAACTACTTCTGGATCATGAACATATTGGAAAGACTTGCAGGTCTTGGATGGCTATGGAGCTGAAAGGGGTAATAAGAGTGGTGAAATAATAAAGACAATAAGATTATCCTTTGAAATGTGATTCAAATGAAAATGGTTTTAAATAACTCTGAAAAACTGTTTAGAGTCATCAATCTAAAAATATTTGTAAAATAATTCTAAAAGTATTTAAAAACCATTCTAAATAAATAAAAATAATTATCTGACTTAAAAAAATAATTTGGAGGGGCAGAAAAGAGAAATAAAACTTTAAATAAGGCAAGGAAAGCATAATGGACATATTTTTTGGAATATTTCCTAACCACTTTACTGACAGTCATAAGAAGGGTCTTTTCTTCCATCTAGCAAAGTAATATGTATATTTCTACTTGGATCTGTGGATGCATATATGTATCTGTGGACTGTCAAGGACAAGCTGTGTATGTTCTCCTGTGAGTCGTACAGGAGGGGTTCATAGAATGGAGGAATCAGTAGCATTATGAACCATTCCCATCTCTACCGCTCAAAAAGATGCATTTGAGGACTCTTTTCCCATATCCCATATCCCAACTGGGATGTGGCCCATTTTCAAATCTTTTGCTGAATTCTCCCACTGCATCTAATTTTGGTCTTTTTCAGTTTTCAAAGTTAGCCCGCAGATGGATAGACAAGTAGACTGATGAGCATCTTTCTTTAACTTCTTCCACTCTACCATTGGGTCAGAAAGAATAAAAATGGTATAGTGCCACTGCAAGCAGCATATATCCATGCCAGTTGATTTATCATCTCCGGGTTAAAACAATTCATCACTTGGCATTATCTCTGTCCATAATTAATGCTTGTTCTGTCATTGAGGCATGAAAATAAAATTACAGGAGCAGAGAAGAGTGTTACCCAAAGGCAAGAGTTATTTACAAAGGATGGGCCTCCCCAAGGTATCATACTAAAATAATTGCCACAATAAGCTAAATCTCCCAGCATGGCAACAAGATTTTATGATGATCACTTTAGGCTACATTGAAGAGCAGTTTTCTCATTTATTTATTTTTTTCTGATTGGAAAATGTCTGAATTAAATAACAAAACATGATTTATATAGTGGAATACATGTGCATGCACTCACAGAGGGATATTTGTCCTTAACTGGGTCAAGGGTTTTTGCCATCCTTCTTCTAATTATTTCATTGATTCTCTAGCACAACTGTATAAAAAGGCATTTGAGCCTTTATATTATGTGTTGCTTGTTTGCTTGTCAGTGTAGTTATAATTCCAGTTTCTAAGGAAATTAACAAGGTTTCAAAACAATGCAACAATTAGAGCAGGAATCAAACAGTCATTCATAATTTAGACAACAACTCAACATCAGCACTGGGCCCACAAAGCATTGTAGCCCAATGCATGTGGAAAGACCCAGATCTTTAAGGGTCTCTGGCAGGCAGAAATAGGACTAGGAGGACCTTGAGAGAAAGCTCTTCCAGAGGGCAACAGAGAGGGTTTGCCTTCTGCTTCTGACAAAATGTCAGTGCTTATTGGACATGGTCCAAAGCATGCTTATGCTTCAGGTTTCACCAGACAAGCAGAAGACCCAGGCCCCACATTATATAAGGTAACCTAAATTACAGACGTGTGGTGTGTGAGAAGAGAAATATATCTGTTAGATCAGTGAATGAATGAGGCAGACTCAGGCTTCAGCAACAAACAGCTCTTTATTAAGTGACAACTATGTATAATCGAGCAAAGACTCTGTCTGGCAGCAGCCCTTTTATAGGGAGCTGTCAGACCATTCAACCAATCATTTTTGAATACTGTTCCCACTGGAACAGAGGACCTTGGTGGAAACTACCATACTGTTTGTCAGTATGTAACAATATCCATTGGAAAATTGCAGGTAATAGGCCTAGGACTGAGCTTGCAGGCCTCACTGAACCAAAGTTTTAAACTGACATAATTGCAAAATGTACCACACATATTTCTAATGTGGTGACTTGTGTCCTGCATTTTCTGCAAAGTCTGTACTTAAGATGGATATATTTAGAGCAGGAAGAATGAGATGGTGGGAAATGAGGAACTGAAAGTAACAAATAGCTGAGAGCTTCAAATGTACACCAGTGTTTGCAGAGAGTGACGGTCAACGTGGCTTCCCTTTGTTTTTTATCAGAATATTTTTGTGACAGGTGCGAACCTTCAAGGACACATCTGTAATTACTCATGCCACTACATCTGGACTAGCTCTAGACTCCTTCTCTAAGAGATATCTGTCAGGGTTGACTATCTCACTCAAGAGGAGAGGAAACTCATAACATCTCATCATGTCTCTTGCCATTTCATTCAGTCTTTGCTCTTTTTGAAGTAAAGAAAAGTTGGTCTTGGAAGCAAATGGAATAAGGACGCTTGCCAAAAGAATGTGAGGTACATATATTTATTTTCATGAAAAGCTGGCTTAAATATCTTTTCCCCCAGTGTAACTCAAAAATTATTATTATTTTATATATTTGCATAATATTATGCAGATATAATATTTAGTGTAATATTATTAAATGCTATATTATTATTATTATTATTGTTGTTGTTGTTGTTGTTGTTATTATTATTATTATTGTTATTATTATTGTTGTTGTTGTTATTATTATTATTATTATTATTATTATTATTATTATTATTATTATTATTGCATCAACAGAAGTGTATCACAGCGGCCAGTTGTTTTGCCGGATTTGGCATTGATTACTAGTCGGGCCCCACCCAGGGGCCTAGGACGTCGTAACGTATTTTCGTAATATACATACAGATCCAAGCAGTGCAGCTTTTTGCATTTGACTGATGGTGATTTTGTCAAGTTTTAACTGTTTTAAATGTAATCCCAGTGCTTTTGGAATAGCACCCAGTGTGCCGATTACCACTGGAATTACCACTGCTGGTTTGTGCCATAATCGTTGAATTACAATTTTTAAGTCCTGGTATTTCGCAATTTTTTCATGTTCCTTCTCATTGACCCTGCTATCACCTGGTAATGTGATGTCTATGAATGTAACCTTATTTTTCTCAACCAGTATGATGTCTGGCATGTTATGTACCAGTATTTTGTCCGTTTGTATACGAAAATCCCACCGGATCTTGACCATCTGATTTTCGGTGACTTTTTCAGTCCTATGTTCCCACCAGTTTGTTGTTGTTTTAATATTATAATTTTTGCACAAATTCCTCTGGACCATTTGTGCTACCGAATTGTGCCGCAATTTATAATCAGTCTGCACGATTTTTTTTACAGCAGCTGAGTATGTGGTCAACAGTTTCATCAACTTCTTTGCAGTGTCTGCATTTAGCATCATCAGAGGATTTTTCGATTTTGGCCTTAATGGCATTTGTTCGGATAGCTTGTTCTTCCGCAGCCAGGATTAGTGACTCTGTTTCTTTCTTTAATGTACCTGTTGTGAACCATAATCAAGTTTTTTCACTGTCCACTTTATCTTTTATTTTTTCCAGAAATTGACCATGCAATGCTTTGTTCTGCCAACTCTCCATTCTTGATGTATTATTATTATTATTATTATTATTATTATTATTATTATTATTAGTAGTAGTAGTAGTAGTAGTAGTAGTAGCCATGACTCATGTTTCCAAAGAACATGGATCTACTATGTTTGTTCTTAGTACTGTGTTATTCCTTCATGAATAAGAAAATAATAATGAATGAATGAATGGATACTAAATAAGAAAATAAATTCTAGGTTCTTATGGAGAACTCAGTGTGAATGAACATCAACTAAAGACTTGGCAGCTGTGATTTCACTGACAACTGTTGATAAGCAAAATAAAAAGATGTTTGGTTAGTGGATATTGCCATATCTGGAGACATCAGAACAAAAGAAAGAACTGGAGAAAATCACAAAATGTCAAGACCTGCAAATAGAAACACAATGACTGTGGCAAAAGAAAACAAAACTATTTCATCTTGGGTGAAATCCCCAAGTACCACTTGAACACCATTGGCATTAACAAAATCACCATCAGTCAATTGCAAAAAGCAGCTTACATCTTGTGATAATACCTTTATATTTTTAATACTGGGACATGGTGGCTCAGTGGCTAAGTCGCTAAGCTTGTAGATCAGAAAGGTTAGCAGTTTGGCAGTTCAAATCCCTAGTGCCGCGTAATGGAGTGAGCTCCTGTTACTTGTCCCAGCTTCTGCCAACCTAGCAGTTTGAAAGCATGTAAAAAATGCCAGTTAAAAAAATAGGGACCACCTTTGGTGGGAAGGTAACAGTGTTCCGTGTGCCTTCGGCGTTTAATCATGCTGGCCACATGACCATGGAGACGTCTTCGGACAGTGCAGGCTCTTCAGCTTTGAAAGGGAGATGAGCACCGCCCCCTTGAGTCGGGAATGATTAGCAGATATGTGCAAGGGGAACATTTACCTTTACTTACTTTTAATATCATCAACATTCGTTTATCCCTGGACTAAATAGGTAGATAAAAATGCCAAATCTAGTGTAAATATCTGGCTGACTGTGTAATCAACCACAGCACTGAAACAAGTTTTAAAAAATCCAGAAAGTGACAGAAATAACTCTTGGTCTTTACTTTCATAAACTAAACTGCAGCTTAGGGTGCATTAGACATCTCAAGCTATTCCTATGGGGGATTAGGATTGCTTTGCCAAATGTTTAATTAATTTAGAATTACATGACATTCATAAATGAATGTACATAAATCCATAAATGAATACACAAGCACATACAAACACATACTTGAGGAATGAATAAAACCCAGATATATGTTCCCCTCTGTTTTTTTTTCAATAAACACAGTTTCTTAGTAGTATATTCAACATTACTTTCCATTGATTTTTAAACCAGGTACACTAATATTCATTACCAGTAGACACTTTACCTCGTTGATAAAAATGTTCCTTAAGTGGGTCACACTTGAGCAGTGTGAGTCAAGGGTTGTTGTTGTTGTTTTTCAGTCAGTCACTACTTTGGCAACTTCTCCAATGTCAGTCAAGGCTATATTATGGGACTTTGGAATTCAAAGAATTATTTAATGAGCTTGCCCTTGAAATCCATCTTAAAGCTGCAGCTAGTTCGGCAATCAAAGTGTGCTCACTTTGGGGGGGAGCTGCAGTTAGTTTGAATTTCATTGTTGTTGCATGGTCTGCTCCGGATCTCAGGTGCTTTTCAGTTGCTCATAGTAGTGATAATCACCTTTAAAGCCCTACATGGCATAGGGCCGGGTTATTTGTGGGGCTGCCTCTCCTTCAGGTATCTGTCCATCCCAGTAGGTCAGATAGAATGGGTATGGTTCAGGTTCCATCCCTTAAATCAGGGGTCTCCAATCTTAGCAACTTTAAGCCTGGTGGACTTCAACTCCCAGAATTCTGGGATTTGAAGTCCTCCAGGTTTAAAGTTGTGAAGGTTGGAGACCCCGGCTTAAATATCATCTGAGGGGACCTGAGAGGTACACCTTGCCTGTAGCTATCTCAGCCCCTCAAAGTTAAGAGGACTTAAGGAGCTCCTACCCTTTTTAGCCTTCTGGAAAGCCATGACTCTTTTTAAAGCATGGTCTGTTCCCTATGGAAAGGACTGTTCTGTTTTTATTCATTGTATTTATTGGCTGTTGCATTGATAACCATGCTCAGATGATGTCCACAAGCAGGATACAGCTTCTACAAATGAAGAACACCTCTCTTGGAACAATATGAACTCATGGCCAAAGTGGATGAAGTTGAAACAAATCTGAAGAATTCTGTCAGAATGACCTGTGAGTAGGCCTTTCCCCTCCCAGTCACTTGATTTGAGCTATGGGGTCAGGAGATTTACAGGTAAGACCCTAATCCTTTTGAACAATCTGATCTACTTTGAAAAAAACTCAATGATATATACTTCATTAGAGGTCCGCTTTGCTATTTTACATTTCTAAGTACCATATCAAAGTAGGAACAAGAAAAGGCATAACAAAAATCAGATAGCTATACTATCCAGCACATGCTATCTTGTATATTCAGTTTCTTCAGAGGGCCTTTTTATGACAGAAAAGCTTTCTAACCATAACTGTGGCAGTTAACTCCTGATTTTGTTTAATTATCTGATTTTTCAAAACAAGGCTAGAGCGTAGTTGGACTCCCACTACCGTAGCAATGAGGCAATTAATTCCCTGGGCAGATACTGAAACTCAGATCATTAGTAGCTCTCAAGTGGGCAAGACTTTTAATTATTCAGCACAATAAAACTTCTGTTTGTGGCTTTCTATAATCCTTCCTCTGATGTCCCACAGAGGTTTTCCAGGTGAGTCATTCTGAAGGAAGATTTGCTCTCTTTTTTTTTTTGGTAGATTTCATTTGCCAGTTAATTAACTTGCAGTATAATCTTCCAATAAGACTATACAATTATCTTACTAGAAATCAGAGAATGTGTCTATAGACAAATATTATTTAGTCTTACTAACTACAGTATATCAAGATCTTGGGGATAGTCTGTTACTATTACCAGTGCTTTTTGAGATACTTTAATTAGAAACACTGGGAAGATCATAAGAAAAAACCGGTCCAATATTTTCCACCTGTGAAATGTGAACCAGAATTCATATGCCTTTCATCTTTTTTTTCATCTAATTTGTGTTGTTCAAAATGTGGAACAAACATATTGATTAAGGTGAAGTTTGCATAAAAATTATGAAAAATATGTTCCTTTTATTTTGCTGAACTCATAACTTGACATGGAAATGAAGGGGAAAGGAAGCTATCATTGGGAAAATGAAAACAGAGAGAAACTGGAATCTTTGCTACCCACAGTCAAGGATCTCCATCACTGAATTAGAATAAATCCATAATAGTGTATTTTCCCCCTGAAACTTTTCAAGAGCAACTACCTAGGACAGACCCTTGCAGTATCCCACTCTATACTTTCCTATGGGTAGAAACAGATCCATTAAGGACCATGCTTTACGTAAAGTTGTTCAACCTACTGCAAATTCATCTTAAATAACCATTCCATGTTATTTAATCTTATCACAAAGGAGGCTATTGCCAACTTTATCAATTGCCTTATTGACCACTAAGTACATTACATAGGCAACATTTTTCCTTCTATAAAAAATAGTAGTAAAATTAGTCTAGCATGACCTATCTTTAACAAGGCCCAAAATGGCTTCTGTTAATCACCTTCCTCTTTTTTTATGTGCTAGCAATTCTACTGTATGATGATCTTTTCCAGGATTTTCTGAGGTACTGATGTTAAACTGATCAGTCTGTATATCCCTAGTCCATTTGTTCCCTTTTATAAAGACTGGAACAATATTAACTTCTCTTTATTTTCACAACACTTCTCCTATGCGCCAGAAATTCTTGAAGACTGCAATTCGTGGTTCTGAGATCACACCATCCAGCTCCTTTTGGCACCCTGGCAAGCTATTCATCCACCCCTATGACTTACATTCATTCAGTCAGCTGGGTGCTCTCAACACTTCCTGGCCTGTTTTGACTTTCATTTATTTCTTTTCTGCCCACCCTCTCCACCGTGTGCTTCTATTGGGTAGGATTTCTTTCTCCTTTTGTAAAAGGTTTGCTACAAAATAGAAATTAAGCAGTTCAGTCTTCTCCCTGTTGTCCGTCAGCATTGTGCCAACTTCTCCAATGAACTGTTTCCTTGACTTTCCTTGATCTTGCATTTGTTCTGAACACACCCATATCTTTCAAGTTAAAGTCCATTGCAAGTCACAGCTAATTCTGAACCTTGGCTTTTCTGACTTCATTTTTACTTCTTGTAAGAGGGTTTTCATGGTGTGACGAATTTCCATACCAGCGTAGTAATTTTTTTTTACTTATAGATTGACCTATCTTTGTTTTGTTGGATCTGCCTCTTTTCAACTAATTATATTGTTCCAGTACTATACTCCAGTCATGAGTTCCACCACACTTCTTTTCATTAATATCAACAAAATTATATTTCCTGGTTCTCCCTGTTCATACTAGAACAGTGATGGCTAACCTTTTTGTCCTTGCATTCTGAAAGTGTCTGCATTTGTGCAATACCCCCCATGTGCCCACCCCCCTTCACATGCATGCACAACTCCCCCCCACATGCCCCATCTCCCTTCCTAAAGCCTCCTGGGACCAAAAATGGGGTGCAAAGGGGTGCCACATCCTCCCGCACTCCCCCTACCTCCCGCACATGTGCATGTGACCCCCCCACCCCCATGCATGTACACAGAGACCTGAAAATCAGCTGGCTGGCAGGAGGAGCACGCACATGCACAGTACAGCTGAGCTGGTGTGATGGCTCGTGTGCTGACAAAGAGAACTCTGTCATAAGTTGCCATAGGTTTGCCATCACAGTACTAGGACTTCCATTTCTCCTTGTTTGTTTCCCACTATTCTGGGTATTGGTGTACAGGTGTATAGGCATCTCAGCCTTTAGTACTGACCATTATGGGTCTGCCTCCTGCATTTTTGGACATCCTTAAACATCCCTTCATTCTTATCACTTTCTTTCTTTCATTATTCAAAACTAGAGTTTGTAGATTTCACTGAAGACCTCTTAGCTACCAACTAAGTTACATCAGTCCAAAGGATGATAGTGCATGTTATGAGTGCATTTTTACTCTCATAATTGGAAGCAATGCTGAGTACTTGGGTATTTTTATGTTATATTCTTGTGCAAGAAACTGAAAGTTATTGAACACCTATTCACTTTTTCTAGTTATCTAGTCAATGAATGAAAACAGCTAAGTTTCATTTTCTGTACTGACTACGCTAATTTTGTTTTGTTGCTGTATTGTGACACCCCACTTTCTTGCCTTATTTATTTGTTTGGCACTAAAATAAGATCAGGAAATTTTGTTTTTGTCACTCATCTTTGGCTTGGGAAATTGTCATATAACTAAATCTGATTGCCTATTAGGCATGAGCCTAATGTCAAATAAGATGAATCAGAGTAAAGATGCTTTCATGTTGTCCTTCTGTAGTTTGCAGTTGAAGAGGTCACATAAGAAAAATTGTGCTAGAAAACATAGTCACCATATTCTGTTCCTGTTATTAATATTTCCCCAAAAATCAACAGAGGAAGCAAAAGATTTGTCTAACCGCTTGACAGACTTTTTCAGTCCTGCTTTATTATAAGCAATAATAGAAAATGGTGGTAATTTCTTTGGATAGTATAAAGTGCAATATTTTTTTCCAGAGCTTCTTTCCCACTGTCCTAGATCATCTTTTCTTTAAAGACAGATTAGGATGACATACTGACACAGACCACAGTGTCTATGCCACAAGTATTATTGTTCTGTGCCCTTTGGAGACATTATAAAATATCAGGATAATCTATAATGGACAAAAAAGTTCAAAAAGCTGCATTTATCTCCTTAGCCTGTGGTAACCCCAGAACAAAATCCCTTAATGAATGCTTGCTTCATATAAAGTTGCTGCCTTCTGCCTCCAATTGAAACATGAGAAAAAGGTCAGCATTATAAGGTGAGGAAAGCCAAAACCAACATATCAGTCATGCCTTAGTTAATTCTGTCCCTTTGCTTTTATAACTTGCCATTTCTCAAGGGGTTTTCTAAATATGTAAAGAAAATATTGGTCTAGGAGGTTAAAAAATTAGGAGATGCATCCGATCCTCTCTTAAATTCTATCTGTGTGTGGAATTTGCAAACTAGTCTACACAGCTTAAATTAGCAGAAGACTGAGATGCTCTTTAACACTGTTTTTCTAACTTCCTTCTTCAAAGTGATCGAAAAGACATTGCATTACATTGCATTTCTTCGAAGGGACAAATGATGGGACTATAAAATAGAGAAAGTAATAGAAAATGACTAAGATAAAGTGCTCTGAGACCTTAGAATCCAAGCAAGACAGGCACCTACCATGCAACAATGTCAGACTTAATAATTGTTAATCAGAAAGACAAAAAAAAAAAATCTGGATGGTGGATGTGACAGTACTTGGTGACAGCAGAAAAGAAGAGAAGGAACTGGAGAAGATAACAGAATACAAAGATCTGCAAATGGAAATGAATTGTGGCAAAAGAAAGCAGAAGTAATTCCAATAGTCACAGGTCTCAAGAAACTGGAGCACCACTTGAACAACAGCGGTATTGACAAATTCACCATCAGCCAATTGTTGTTGGGAATTTTCCCTGTTCCCTTTTCTTCTGAGCTAGAAAAAGAGCCCAAGCAATCAGGACACGAGGAAAGCTGCTGGAGAAGAGGCATATCTCTTTATTCCAAAAACAATAACAGAGTTCATTTTGGGACAGCTAGCAACTGATTGGATTGACAATATTTTTATAGGATTTTCAGCTCTTTGTGGTGGTTTGTGAAGGAAATGTGAGTGGGATGTATGTTTTTGCGACTAGAAGGACTAGAAGAAATATCTTGCTTGTTATCTCCCTTATCAGTAGGGATTTCCCTGTGGGTCATATGGCCTTTGTTGCTCTCCTCCTTGGATGTAAGAACTTTGGGCATAGATGTTAAATTCTCATGTATCTTATGAATGGAGACAAGGTTTCTTCCACAATAAGCAATTCCGGCAGCTGGCAATAAGTGGCTTAAAAAGAAAGGAAGAGGGATATTGTATGGGGGATTTCTTCTTACTATTTAGCAATAGTAATAGCATTTTGACTTACATACTGCTCTAGAGGGCTTTATAGCCCTCTCTAAGCAGTTTACAGAGTCAGCCTATTGCCCCCAAACAATCTGGGTCCTCATTTTACCCACCTCGGAAGGATGGAAGGCTGAGTGAAGGCTTGAGCCTGATGAGATTTGAACTGCCAAATTGCAGCCAGCCAGCAGTCAGCAGTCAGCAGAAGTAGCCTGCAGTACTGCACTCTAACCACAGAGTCACCATGGCTCATCTAGGGGGATTTTTCTTGTAACAGGGAATGTAATTATTGGGGGTTGCAAAATAAACTACATTGCAAAAGACAGCTTTACTTGGAATAGCTTACATTCTGTGATGACACCTCTGACACCATAAAACATCAACCTCTTCCTAGGAAGGACTCGATAGGTGGCTAAAAATGCCAAATCTATCCATGCTTCTGACTGACTGTGCCACAAGTCATAGTAATAAATTATTTTGATGTGCCAGTTGACTCCCAGCAATTCTGTAAGTCCCAAGGAAAGATATCAGGAATCCTATTGGATTTTAATTTTATTGGAATCTTTGCCAAAATGAAGAAGTGGAAGTGTATAAGATACAGAGGTAGTGGAGCGGGGGTGGGATTAGTAGCAGCAGCAGCAGCAATATTATATTGCACTACATTTAATAACATAACACAAATGATATCAGATGCATTAGATGAGAATGAGAAAGAATAATAGAAGCCTCCTTCACTGGAGATAACTTCTGAGAAATTGGTGGTGCATTTAGAAGTATTTAGAATAACAGAGTTGGAAGAAACCTTGGAGGGTATCTACTCCAACCCCCTGCTTGAGCTGCCCCTATGCCATTTCAGACAAATGTGTGTGTATGGGTGGGCATACATTTTAGAACAGAATAATACTTCGGTACTCGACTGCTTTGAAGCTCATTGAATTTGGTACTCAGTGCCTTTTGACATGAACATTTTGCTCTGGTACTCATCATTTGTTTGGTACTCAACATATAAGCTAGAACTTGTTGATGCTGGCTGCCTTGTGACTCACTACATTATTCCTTATGGGAAAAATCTGTGTGGTACTCATTGGTTTTAGTACTCATCATACCTCCTGAAACTAATTAACAATGAGTACCACAGTACCACTGTTTTAAAGAATGCCTTTCTAACTTTTTTCCCCTACTGCTCCCTTTTATAGAACAATAAATCCTTTAAGTTCAGGGCCAACAGCCTACCCCAATCCTTGGACCTTACTCCAGAAGAAGGAGTGAGATAAATTATATATTGCTGAGGCATGTCAAACCATACTGCAAGGCTTCTATTCTGAATAGCAACTCATACAGTAATTTTTACCTGTTGTTATCCTGATGCCACATATGAAATGTATCTCAGCTAAGATTTTGCATTTCATGCTATTTCTTTCCTGTGAATATGTCTGTATTCACTCTATTCAGACTGTTATGGATCAAATAGATTAATCATTCATAGGCTAAAATATTCTCTGGGATGTCACTTCCCCAACTTTTTAATTTAATTTTAATTATTAATGGCATAGTCATACTTCTCATTTAAGTTTTGTGAAATGTATGGCTGCCAAAATATTGGCCAATCTATTTTATAGCATTTTCAGCAACACCTTCATATTTTTTTCTCATTCAAAGTTAATTAGGCAATAATTATTCAGCATAGTGAAAGGTGACGTTTTATCATCAAGATAATTCAGAGATAATACATATGTGAAGATCTCTCCCAGACAATTGTTGACACTATAGAACATGGCTGTTCAATACTTGGACACTTTTCAATAGGTCATTGGTTAATTAATTGTATTTCTAGTTGCTGATACACTTTTGTCTCTGTGAGTGGTATCTCCTTTAATACATACTGTAAGCCACTCCCAGATGGTTAATATAAGCACAGAAATATGTTTCTCTCACACACAATTGCTTCCTTTAAAGGAAACAGAGAAAGCCAACCAACCAAAACTAACAACCAATCCAGTGTCTTCTATCTATTTACATTATTATATGCATGAGTTTGTCAAGCCGCCTTCCTCAGCAACCAAGAAAGAAATCACAACTCCATTTTGCATAATTAAGAGTAATTTTACTGGTTATGAAAATATAGCAGCTAAGCAAAGCAAGGTCTGAAGCAAAAGCGTGCGAAATCATACATATCAATATTTGTTCAACCCCCTCCCCCCGGTAACCCCCATCCCATTGTTCAATCTGCAAATCCCTCAGGTGTCATGTGGGTTTCATCTCCAAGGAGCATCATCAGATTGGTATGCAGGACGGTTGGCCTTGACCAACTCTAAACACCAGTCTTCAACATGCACAGTAGATGGTGAGAACAAAACTCCCTTTTTACAATCTCTCCTGTACCAAATCTCCCCCTCCCAAATACCTGCCCCCCCTCCCCGTTTCAATGGCAGCTGAAAGCAAATAGCGAAGCAGAGGCTGACAGAGTTCTTCAGTCACAGAAGAGACTGACAATGCATGTAATTTGATATGTGTATATAGTACATGTATTGATCTTGCAGGTCAGAAAGATAGGTCTTGGATAATTTTTTTAAAAGGGAGGGGGCTCCCATTGACTCTCTATTGCACTTCTGAAATTGGATGGCATACCACTCAGTAAACAATATTGAATTGGGGAGCAACCAAGAGTTGGTGGTTCAGTGGGAAATGGAGAAGCACAGAGACATAGGCTGAAGGCAACTTTAACATTTTCATTAAAATGTTAAAAAAATAACTTATGTATCCAAGCACACCTCCAACAACATTGTCATCCAATCCTCAGGCCTGAGTGGCACTTGGCTACCAAATAAATGATTACATAGTTAGGATGACATATATATTTATATCTATCTATATCATCTCCCTCCCCCCGTCTCTCTCTCAATTTAGAGATAGAGATAGATAGATAATAGATGATAGATCGAGAGATAGAGAGATAGAGAGATAGAAATATTTGAAAATATACATGAACCCTTACTCCTAGTTTGTGAACTTTGTTTTAATTTCACATATACACTAACTAATGAATGTGATAATGTTGTGCATTCATCTGTTTTAATGTCACTCTAGGGTAAAAGAGAGTCTTTTTTCAATGAATTTATAATGCTGACATATTGGTCATGATTGAACAAGGCAAAGCAAGAAATCCAAAAATTCCTGACCACTCAAAGCAACTCCTACTCAAGTAACACAACTTATGAAAAGGATAACATTACCATACATCAGAAACAGCTCTGAAACAACCAACAGATGACTGCAATCACACCATATTATTGTGGCATGCAGAACTAAAGCCCTCCAAAACATCTTCAGTAAAACAAAAGACTAAAAAAAAATAGGAGTCATTTATAACATTCAGTATCAGGACTATAACAGCCGCTTACTGTATGTAGGAAAGAGACACTTTCCTTCCTTATCAGCTTGTCTTGTCATAGCTGTACCTAACCATGTTCCTGTATGACTGGCCTCATGGTCTCTAGGAATATTAAAAAAATCATGTTCCCGGACAGAATGCCTGCTTGTTATCTTAGTTGAAGAAAATCAGCTTGGGGAAGACTGCTCTAATCATCAAAACTTTGTGGTATATTGGAAAGAAGCCATCTGTTTGCCCATTTGTCTGTCTATCTATCCAGCAGAATATGTCAGATACTATTTGCCTTTTAAAATATGCATAGATTTGTGTTATTAGCATAGACAATAAATAATAAAGGCTCTGATAATATAAAACAATTGCTTAATCTATTTCATCTTGACTACTTTAGCTATCAAATCTGCAACATTCAAATAGCTGAAATATCATATAATTACAAACTATTCCCTGAAGGGTATTTTTTGATATACACGAAAACTTATTTTTAGTTCAATGGAGGTGGCTTAGCCTTGGCTGGTGGACTGCTAAAGGAAAACAAACATTATTTCTCCTTTTGTCTTACCGCCAACATATCATCATAAACAACTACATGGAGAATTCAAACCATTATTGAAAATTAACTTGAACCATATGCTTTATAACAGTACTATACTCACATTTGCTGTTTCCAGACATTCTAATGTCTTTTGTAATGTCAGCCCATCTGAGCATTACATTTCATTCATATTGACCCAAATCTATTTCTCATTTAGAATGTTAAATGACATCTGATTGTAGCTGAGCATATTTTTCTAGGGAGGCATTAGGACATTTAATTTCTAATATATCTGGAATTCCCGGAGACAGCCATTACAAATAGCAACAAGTGCTGCAATTCCATCTGTCAAGGTAAAAGCTAATTTTCTTCAAGACATTTGGCAACTAAACCACTGAAGTTAACTGCAACAATATATACGCTTCAAGGAGCTACTTCTCTCAACTTCCTTTTGGGGAACTTCCCTATGGAACAAGCTGGGGGGGGGGGGAGTTGGGATATCAAAAATGTAGCTATGACTTGAATTCACTGGAGAAAGCAATTATGTTTGGAAGAGTTAGCAATGAAAGGAAACCAGGACATCAAAGAACATGAAGAAACACCATCAAAGCTGACAGCAGCCATAGCATAGAAACACTCAAAGAAGTAGTGCAAGATTGGAAGATGTGCAGAGACCTGGCCCATAGAATCATCAAGTGGTGGACCTGACTGAATAGGTATCATTGCCAATAACAGCAACAACGATAACTTGAATGAGTTCTGCTGAGTTAATCCTCTTTGAAATATGTCATCAAGAGCAGAAAGCAGATGTATATTTGATCAAGCTGAATTTATACTCAGTTTATATATGGAGAATGTGTACTAATGGCAATGGCTTGAAATTCAGCCCAATATTGGCCAATCAATGAATACTCTGAAAAGAGAGTGGTTCTGTCCATGTATTTAATCGGCAACCGTTCACACTCACAGGCACTGCTGGAATGAAAACATTATAGGCTGGGCATAACTTTATTAGTTCTTGGATACTTTGTACCTACAATGATTGTCATGAAATGCAGGAAGAATCTGGAAACAAGAATGAATACATTATCTACATTTCTTCATACCATGCATACATTTATGAATTTCTACCAAGTTCTCTGTCTCTTTGCCACAGAAAAATAAAACATTTAGATGGATGAGAGACTAAGAGTGCTTGATAAAAATTTAAATATACTGGTGAGAGACCAGTACAAGGGCTCTGTTATGCAGAACATCTGGTGCCCTCTGAGGAAATTATCCTGGATGCATCGCAAATCTAAAATGCAAGTACTCCAGGTCTATCTTTTGTTTTCTCTTTTTACTGTGAGGTGACGTCAGTTTCCCGTAGATTGTGTTATGGCTGTGTACATAGGAGGAACTCTGCTTACAATAGGATTAGGTTTAATCGGAGGCAAACTCTATTCTTTCTGTGTATGAATAGTGGAAACAAATTATCCTCAAAGAATATCTGTAATGTGCAATTGCTAGTTAAAGCTGTAGGACTTTTGTTTTAAAATGATTAATTTTTACAAGTTTTAAGAAATAGGTATTCATACCTTAAAGAGATCAGAGAAAACAAAAAAGTGTTCAGCAGTATCAAAAGCCATCTAATATATCTCTGATATTTTGCTTCAGGCACCACAGAAATCATTGATCCAATCCCAATGGAATGGTGTTCACTGTTCTCATAAAAATGATACCGAAATGCTTTTGTTGTCCTCACCCCTGCTTTTGCTAAAAATTAATTTAGAGGCTTTTATTATTTGTGACATTTTTGTACCTCAGCATATTGGAGATTGTATGCTTTTTACAAAAGCCCAGGCTTGTTCCTTCTTACCTTAGACTGAATAGTAAAAAAAGAGGGGGGGGGATTATGTCCCTCTTGAAATAGAGGTATCCCAAAATGTGAGGGGAAGAAGATGCAGATCTCCATAAATCCTCTATGAATGTTGCTTTATTCACAGAGACACAGCACTTAGGCAGGGTCAATATGCCTCAGTTGACTGATCAGGAATAAACAGTAGCATCCCTGTTGGTCTAAGTTGATTGGAAGAAGGATGGGAGGTCTACACATTTCTCTTTGTAGGGTGGAATGTCTACACATTCCAGTCAAATCTGTACTAAAGAGAAACACATAATACCTAAAGACTAAACTACACCTAGAATTGGGCAATTAGGATTTGTTTCCACAGGTTTAGTGAAATTCTAATGTCTCTATATTAGATACATTAGATACAATTAAGGACAATATTTGTAGCTCAAGGTTGAAATGGTGGGTCCTTGGTGCTCTCTGAGTTCTATTATTTTAGAATAGAATAGAATAGAATAGAATAGAATAGAATAGAATTCTTTATTGGCCAAGTGTGATTGGACACACAAGGAATTGGTATATATGCTCTCAGTATACATAAAAAGGTAATACATTCATCAAGAATCATAAGGTACAGCACTCACTGATGATCATAGGGTACAAATAAGCAATCAGGAAACAATCAATATCAATATAAATAGTAAGGAAACAAGCAACAAAGTTACAGTCCTACTGTCATAAGTGTTATAATAAGTCATAAGTAAATCATCTTACAGATGTTTCATTACCTAAACTAGGTAACATCATCAGTGCTAGCATCATTAGGTAATGAAACATCTGTAAGAAAATAACCAAACTTAGAGAGCACCAAGGACTCCTCAGATTAGATATATCTGTTAATCAACTGAATTGTTTGTTTCGTGGTGTAGAATAGGGGAAGAGGGATCATCTGATGTCCTAGTTTCCATTTTTATTCTACTACTATTATGTACATTAAAGAGTTAAGATTGGAGTAGACAAAATCCTCTCTCTTTGGAACTGGCTATGCAAATTATTCACATTATTGTTTCCAGTGGATTTTAAAAAATAGATGCTGTTTGAAATACAAATATACTTAGGTGTTCTGACCCCCCTCTCCAAGCCTGTGAATAAACCAGAACACAGGCTTGGCTGCTTGTCACTGTTTAATTACTGAGATAACAAATCCTTTGGCTGAGTGCCCAGACAACTCACGTTCAATAAAACAACCCAGATAATTCAAATGAAGCCACGCAGATAGTCCAAACGAGCAAACACGGCTAGAATACATAGATTTTCTTTATTACTAATTTGAATGGTTGTTTCCTGCAAATGTCCCCTGCCAACGCCTCACCTATAATCTCTCTTGGGAGGGGCCAATCCACAACCACCTGTGCTTAATTATCTTCTGTGAGTCTGCCTTTAGAGTTGCTGCTTCCGTTTCTCATCCCTTCTCAATCTAGCAACAGGGATAAACTGCCTTTGATCCTCCCCACTGCTCCATGCCTCAGGCGCCTCCTGGTGGCCAACCAGCCTCTCTGGTCCCTACTCTGAGTCTGAACCCTGCACAGGGTCCTCCACATCGTCCAGGGCAGACTCATATGGTTCCTTGCTATCCGAGTCCATCAGCAGCTCAACCAGATCCTGCTGGGCCACAACACTTAGGTAATGTAATGACTTCCCTATTGTTCATGTTTTTCTCTTTCCCTGGTTGTGTCCCTATTTTGCCAGCTAACTGTTTTTGATGTTTGTTGATATTTAATAAATAAACATCAAACTATTTTTTTGCTAGCTGAACTGAATGGCATGCATGTTTGCTTTGATCTGATATAAGAATTGACTGGGAGTGTGCTGGGGCAAACTCAATTGGGAAAGTCTCATAGTAATTTTCCAACTACTGCAGTCTGTTCAATGGTAAGGCATAATGGGAGTTCAGATCCACAAGTTCTAGAAGATATCAATTGTCCAACACCACCAAATTGGTTAATTAAGAGGAATGCAAAACTGGAGGTATGACCCCACTCCAAAATGTAACCAGAGAAGTGTCATTTTGAATGTGATCTGCTAATTGTTAATATGGAAAATAAGCCTATGTTCAATATTGAATGACTCTCAACTAAAGTAAATGGCTGCTGTACATGTGCTGACATACATGTCTGTTTAAGATGTCAGTTGCATTACAGTTACAGTGGCACAGAAATATTTCAAATACATAAAGAATAAGTATATTTTCTCTGGTGTAGCAACATGGCTGTTTTATTCTGTACTTAGAAGCAGGATGTCAGGAAGCCATATTTTACAATGGTCCTTCAGGCATGCCACATTTTCTGCTATGGGAAAATGGGAGGGGGGATTATATGGAGTATGGGAGATGTATATTCTAAATAACATTCCTTTCTCAGAGAGTCAAGGACATATTGCCCTGCACATGGAGTAGTGTGACTGGGAGGCAGCTCCAGCTGGGACGATGCCTGATTGGACCATGTGATGGACTTGTGAGTGCTGGGCAGGGACTTGAACTTTAGTTTGGGTGAGGAAAACCTGGAAGAGTTCAGATTTGGGCTTTCCCAGATCTGCCAATATGACATCTCTAATAAAATGGAACTTTGAGGAAACTCAAGCCTCAGAGTCTTCTTTTGTTAGAGGTTTTTCTTGGAACCCTGACACAGGAATTCACTCAGCTATTTTAAAGAGATGCTTTGCATGAGCCTTCATGAAGACAGAGCTCTTTTGAAAATATGAACAGCCCTCTCATGCAGTCGTAGATCTGATAGAAATAGCAGCAAGAAAGAGATGCATCCATCGTAGGTTTAGAGTTAACCAACATCTAGCAATTGAAGGACTAAAAGTCTTGAAAGGCAATTCTCACTTTTTACTCTGATATATGTCAGCATTGAAGAGTCAGTGAGATATGATTAAGTTATGCTGGATAGACAGGATTCCCTTTCTCTGTGTCCCAGCTTGTGAGAAATCCTGTCGGGAACAAAGTGACTTAATTATACTGTAAATTATACTGTAAATGAAAAATTAACATAATACTTGTTGATGACAGATAGACAGAGACAGATAGACAGACAGACAGATTGCTGTCTTGACTTTTTTGACCATCCCCGGAGGATACTCTTGCTTGTGGTGTTAAAGAGTGGTCATAACTTTGTCTTGTTACAACAGCTTTGATATATTTGCTCCTAAAGTATGGATGTATGCATGTATTTACATAAGTAGCCTGTTGCAAGTGGCAATAATACCTCACAGGCATTCAAATAACATGGATCACTAAGCCATTTGTATTTGCATTTAGTACAAACAAAGCTGGTTCAGAACAAGGACTATCAATTTTACTGTCCTCATTCTGTCTGAACAAATACAAATTTGTCACGACTCACACATCTGTTAATATTGCCATAGAAAAAAAATATTGAAAGAAATCATGTGTATGTTCTATTGAAAAAGTGCTACCTTTTAGGTTCCATCATAAACAAACAGTGCATTATGTAAGTATTCTCATGTATATTTGTATATATGCACATATTTTGTTTATTTATTAATCCCAACTGATTATTTACAAATAACTCAAGGTGGCAAACCTATCCGACACACCTTCCTCCTCTTATTTTCCACACAACAACAACTCAGTGAGGTGAGTTGGGATGAGAGAGAGTGACTGGCTCAAAGTCACCCAGGTGGTTTTCATGGCTAAGGCAGGACTAGAACTCACAGTCTCCTGCTTTTTAGCTTGGTGCCTTAACCACTAGACCCAACTGGCTCTCATAGCATAGACATTAACTGATTTATGATGCACAATGTAAATAGTATTATTATTTTTTAGTGTTGCACATTATATTAATAGTGATACTATATATTATGCTCCTGCAATTATATAAGAACCCAAGGGATTTGGTTGCTTTTTTTGTTTTTTGTTTTGCATTTTAGGGATCTGTGATCAATCAATGCTGGTACCTTCATGGAATCCTTTTAAAACAAGCAACATGTTATTTGATCCATGTTCTGGAATGATAAGTGGGTTGCCATGATCTCATGTTCAGACATAAGTAGACTTCTATGGGGTAACTGTCCTATTGTCATTGATAGAAAGAACTCCTTGCCATTTTTGTAAGTCTAAATACTCTAAAGATCTGAAACACAACACTAAAGTGCAGGTTTATATGTTACTTCTGAAGATGGTGATATAAACTGAAGATGCTTTTTCAAAACTGTCAATCAAACTTTTAAATAAGTGTCTTTCTCCTTTTCCTTAACCCTCTTCCTTGCTTTGAACATCTCTGGGGAAACAGACTTATTCAACTGTTTCATTATTACTGCTTATTTTAAGCAATTGGATAGTAAGTGAAAAGAAGATGGAAAACCTATCAAATTACAGAAATGATCTCAATGGCATTGGATATCTTGATCACAAAGTTTCCCATGGTATCTGAATCATAAATTAAACATCCCAGGATATTCCATACCAATATTCCATCTTGCTTGTATAAAAAGTTGTCTATTAAGGTTTTAAATAAGCTACCCTTTAGGGGACACAAGTCTCATCATGGCTGGGTAGGGGAACTACCCTGTTTCCCCAAAAATAAGACCTCCCCCGATAATAAGTCCAAGCAGGCCTTTGAGCACATGCACTAAAATAAGCCCTCCCCCCAAAATAGGCCCTCCGCCGAAAATAAGCCCTCCCCTGAAAATATTGCAACACAGCAGCAGCTGTGAGGTGACCACGCTCACCGCCTCCTGCACTCAAAAATAATAAGACCTCCCTGAAAATAAGGCCAAGTGGTTATTTTGGGGGTCAAAAGAAAATAAGACCCTGTCTTATTTTAGGTGAAACACAGTAGTTCATTTAAAAGTGGCACAATGTTTTACTCCACAATCAAGTCCTTAGTCATAGTAGTGAAGACTGTTGAACCCCATGCGAGAAAAGAAATTCAAATTTTACATTGGGGTAATAGAAAGCAAAACTAGTTGTGTTAAGTATCAGAAACTTCCAAGAGAAAAATAAGGAGATGAATGGAATTATTGTTTATCTCCCTGTATGCCTCATTCTTGATTATATCTCCTTCACGGTTGCCCTTTTATCACAAACAAATAAAAATAAGAAAAAGCTAATTTCCACATTCCCTAGCTTCATTGTTACATGAATAAAAAAAGCAGATATACCCTCTTTAGAGTAATCAAGAAAGAAGAGATTGGACATCCAGAAATGCTATAGGGTCTCATTGAGTAGGAGGTTGGGCTAGACGATCTCTAAGGTCCGTTCCAACTGTGTTATTCTGTAATACTATTCTGTAGGTATATCATTGTTAGTGTAATCAAGAAAGAAACCACATTGCAATCAAGACTGCAGACAAGCCATTCTATGTAAAGAACCAGAAAATGTATCTCTCATTCAGTCATGATATAGGGCAGGGATCAGCAGCCTTAAACACACAAAGAGCCACAAAGGTCCTAATCCCATTCAATTCTGGAGCCAACCAAAAGTCCAGTTCCCCCACCATAGAGTTTTCTCGATCGTGGAGTCCTTTTTCCTCCACCTGTCCTAACCGAAAGCCCTACCAATTGTGGAGCTGACCAGAAAACCCTTGCCTTGCCATAGAGTCTCCTCCTGGCGTGCTGTACTTCCCCCCCTCCCCCCACAACTGGGAGCTCCTTTCAAAATTGTGGCACCGATCGGTGACAGGGAGCAAAAGCAGAGGGATGAATGAGCCACATGTGGCTCCAGAGCTGCGGGTTGCTGACTCCAGATATAGGGGGAAAAACAAGCTCAGAGAACACCAAGATCCCATTCACCTGATATGCCAATTCTAGGTGACTATGAGTTGTCTAATCAAGTGCTCACACAATTTGGGGCCTTTGTGAGAATATGATTGCTCACAGCTTTGCTGACAGACCAGAGTTTGTGAGCAGTAATGCATACATCTATATTTTGCATGCTATACTTATGACAACTCTACCTAGAACTTGTGATAACCCTCCCTATAAGAAAGAAGAGAATTCTAGCAGTAAAAAATAAAATAGGACAGAATAGCGTATTCAAAATCTATGTATTTATATATTGTAGATTTATATTCTACTTTTCTTTCAGTAGACCAAGTTGGTATACATATTTCCCTCCTTCCATTTTTCCCACAACTTTGAGAAATAGTTTGGGCTGAGATGGTGAGTGGCTCAGATGTCTTTCAGTGAGAATCCCTGGCTGGAGATTCTGAGTTTCTGCTTGTAGTCCGGGCTTCAAATCCATTAAACCACAAACACTTTTTACTGAGTTTTTCTGACCTACTGACCTGTAGTTGCAATATGATACTTGAGGGTTTTTTTTGAGTAATATGGCTTTTGTAAAGTCCATACAAAATCACCAGTTTTGCTTCTTACATACAAATGCATGTACTGGAATTTAGTTTTCTTTCTTTCTAATAAAAAGTTACCATTTAATTCCTCAATAACTCAATAATCTGTAAACATTCAGAAATTGAGGAAATGTATTTATTGCACAATTCCATTCATATCTACCAAAAAAGAAATCATTAGCATGTTGGCATTTACTTCTAAACAAATAATTGTGGATGGTGTACTTCAATGCACATCATTTTTGTAGAAAAATGTTTAGAAATGTCTATTTTTATTTTATTTTATTTATTTATTCAGTTTCTATAACTGTCGTCCTCAAACCAACTGATTTTTTTAATTTTAATAAGACGAGATATGTGAGTTGTATTTGTGTGCCATAGATATTAATAAATTTGCAGATTAATACAGACATTGAAAGATATGGATATACAAGTGATTACATTCAAAGGTGACAAGAAAGGCAAATGAGTTTATTCACCTATAATTCTATGCTATTATACCATCCTCATCATATATTTCTATCTCTATGTCTCCATCTCCATCTCTATCATCTCCATCCATCTCCATCTCCATTTCTATATATATCACCTCTATTTCTATCTCATATCTCTCTATATCTATCTATCTACATCATTTTCTTGGTAACTCTATGGAAGCTTTTTCCATTGCTTTCTTCTGGCTGTTTTTTTTTAAAAAATATATTATTTCTAGTGTAGTTTGCAACCTGAAGCTTTCCCATCCAATTATTAACTAGATCTGACAAATGTAGTATCCAAACTCAGACAAGGCTAACCAAGTACGGCCATCTGCTAAGACAAGATACAATATTGCATTCCATTCTATACCTTTCATAAAGAGTTGAATGGAGTATCATACTCGGGATTATACTGTGGGTATATCACTGCCTGCAGGGCACATAGGTTTTATATGCCAGATCATACACCCATATTAGGTGTTCTTAGGACATGTCATTTTATATAGGCTCAACACAACATGCCAACAATCTTATAGAACAAGATTACAGGAAGTATTTCTTAAGTTCTTGAGCTGCATCATTTTAGCCTCCACCACTGTGGAAGGCAGTCTTTTCATTTATCTTGCACTAAACAATTTCCCGAATGAAGGACTTTAGAAAGAAAGACCTAGCATAATCATCCCCATGATTTGCTAATTTGCAAAAGGAACATACACTGAAGAGGAGGGGACATGACTTTTACTTAATAGTCTGAAGTATATTAATTCAGTGTAGTAATTTATTTTGTGTAACAATGTGTAGGATGATCCACAAATAATTAAGAATGACTAAAGATGGAGTAAATGGGGAATGAAGCATTAGGCAAGGGTGCAATTTATTTGGAAAGGTAGAGTTCTTTTCGCATAATCCTATGTACTAGTGTAATTCTTAAGGTCCATTGTCATAATACTCCTAACAGTACTTCATGTTTTTGAAAATCTGCCATTTTACCATTCTGATACAGGCTTTGTTTCTGTAATGTTTTGCAAATGTGGAGAGAAAACTGCATGGAAATTCCTACCTCTGTTTAAAGTCCATTATTAAAATGTGGTATGTGGGTGTTACAACTTAAAGCCAAGTCATTATTCAGCAAGTGCCTGTCAAACAATTGCCCTTAGCTGTTATATATTGATGGCTTTCACTTAATAGTACAGAATGTATGGGTAGAACTTGTCTGTCTTCCTGTAAATAAAGGACTTTTTAGACACTTGTGGACCCTAAATTAGAATGGAATACTTTCTTTGGCAAAATATGATTAAGTAAGTAAAGGTAAAGGATTTCACTCCATTAGTAATTACCAACTGTAGGGGGCAGTGCTCATCTCTGTTCCAAGGCCATAGGACCAGTGCTGTCCAAAGACGTTTCTCAAGTGATATGGCCACCATGATGTCATGGAGCACTGTTACCTTCCCACTGAAGTGGCACCTATTTATCTACTTAAGTTTCCATGCTTTTGAACTGCTAGGTAGGCTAGGAGTTAGGGCAAGTAATGGGAGCTCACCCTGTTGCATAGTACATGGGTCTTGAACCCAGTTTGTCAAGCTCAGTGTCGTTAACTGCTGAGCCATCAGGCCAGTTCTCAGCTAGTCCTTTATTCTCTTTGCTCCCTTCTATAGGCAATAATGTCAATTTTTAAAATTCTGTGTTATTGCTGCATTTACCCTTTGGGGCCAAAACTGCATATCTCGATAACCACGTCCCACAGTATTTGGGTACAGACTTAGATCTCTTCTTGCCATGGATAACTAGAACGAAAGGAAGAAACAAAGCAATTTGCTAAGAAACATGACTAGTAAGCTATTTCTCTTCTAAGCAAAACATTAGATAGGTTCTGACCCTTCATTTTAAATTAGTCCACAGGTTTAAGCAGTTGCTAATCGAGCTCCCCCCTGTTCCTCTGCTCATTCTTTCTTCTGAGTTACTATTTTATTTTAGGCAATCAACTATTGGAAACTCTATCAGCATAGCTTAAAGGGAAGTTGACAGCTGAAAATATAACTAAATAAATGTAAGCTATCATAAAGTCCAATTTTATTGCAGGACATAGCCATTACCTCCTGAATTTTTTTTGAGTTAACAGAAAAGAGGCCCGTACAGTGCACTTTTGTTTTATTTCTACATTAATTTATTTCGATTTATAAGCGGAATTCTCTCTGAAGACTCGTGCTGGCTATCAACCTTTACAAATCAGAATCAATAAAATGGGCTCGTAAAAGACATTAATATTCCCATAAAAATCCAAATCTATAACTGAAAGAAAGTCTTGTTTATTTGAAAGTATTCAATGCCAACCTGAATCGAAAGCTTGTAAAAGCTTTGTCTTTGGAAGGCTGTTATGCTAAAGCTTGAAACTAGATTTGTTCTTTCATGAATGTTCCTATAGTTTGTAGAAGTGTCACCTGCTGCTAGAAAAACAAAAACAAAGGAGATATATACATTTCACATTTTTTTCCTTCCCCTATTCCATCTTTTATCTTGTCCGAGAGTCAATTTTCAGCAAGTTGTCAAGGGAATGGATGAATGTAAGTGTAAGCATGGCACATGCAGTGCACAATATATAGGGCTTAAGAACATAATGAAAAATATGCTAGGAATTAATACACAGTCTACGAAACTAATAAGGATGACATAAATTTGTCTTGAGCTATCTGCAGTGTAAAGAAAAAAAAACTACATTAATTTTTGTCACTGAAATCTATGAAATAGGGTTCACCAGTTTTTTTTAATATTCTTATAAATTTCATAATCATTATTCATTTAACTTCATTTTAGTTAGGCCAGAGTTCAAGATTCATTAAATTGCTATTCAGTAGTCTGATTACTTTAGTATATGGAATTTGATACATCAGTTCATTTCTTAATCATAGAAGTTGACTTATTTTAATGTAATCTCTTTTGATTCATTTGACTTAATATCAGACTCAAGCATATTGATATAATGACTCAAATAGCAAATGTGTAATTTACCCTAATTTCAAAAAAGCTAGAGGACATTAGAACTCATTCCAAGTTTTCTGAAAGTTATTTAGCCCAATGCAGTATAAAAATTAAAATCATATTTATAATTTCCATTCCTCTTTTACCCATTCTTATCACTTTTCCCATCTAGGGTATAAACATATGAATCTTATTTATTCATAAACAAGTAGGATTCCATAGATTGTAAAGGATTTCCATGGGTTAGAGCCCTTATTTTTGAGGTTTGTTGTGAATATGAACATGACAATAAGACTGATAGTAACTAGTATGGTGAGTACATTTTACAATCTTTGAAGGTATTGCTGAATTGGACTATTCAGCTGATCAGTGGTTGAATCACTGTTGTGAAAGATTGAGTTCCATTTGATCTGAGGAATGGGTGGCAAAGATCAGGGAAGGTTAAAGTGTTGTAGGAAGAAGGGATAGGTGATAACACAGTGGTGATGGGCAGATATGGTAGAAAACACATTGCTCTCAGAAAAGATGATCTTGATTCCACATTTCTTCCTCCAGACTTTTGCCACATCATCAAATTTTCAGTAGTCAAACTCAGCCTGAAATAAGGCCTTCCTTTTTAGAATAGAATAGAATAAACTAGAATAGAATTCTTTATTGGCCAAGTGTGGTTGGACAGACAAGGAATTTGTCTTTGGTGTATATGCTCTCAGTGTACATAAAAAGAAAAGATATATTTGTCAAGAAACATAAGGTACAACCCTTATTGATAGTCATAGGGTACAAATAAGCAGTCAGGAAACAATCAATATCAATATAATTCATAAGGATTCAAGCAACAAAGTTACAGTCATGCAGTCATAAGTGGGAGGAGGAGTTTTTCAGGACTTAATAATGGATGAGATAGCTAACCTGATACAGTATGTACCTGGTTAGATGTATGTGGAGATTGGGGTCCTGAGAAAGTGCCTCCTGGGTTTTCAGGTTGAACACTGGAACTCTAGAGCAGGCCATTGAATTGGTTATAGTTATTCAAGGGATCCTGTTACTACTACTCTACAGCAACCATAAATTAGACCTGATTTGTGATGATAAACTCTAGGGACTGCTATTATTGTACTAATTACTCAGCAACCTATCTACCTTTTTAGTGCTGTAGATTTTTAGTGCTGTAGCCAGACTGACGGCAGAGTTCCTCAAAATTATGGCATTGGGCGATTTACATGGGCTTTCCTGGGATGTGAAGTCAGAGGCATCTTTGGGATTTTATAGCCACCACGAATTTAACCTAGATTATAGAGGGATCATGATACAGAGAAGGTCAGGTATTAGATCTGGGTTATAAAACTAAGAAATGCATTAAGAAATATTTTACCATTTCTGAGGAAAGGGGTGAATAGGAGGAGGAGTCAATGTAGTGATGATACGGATGTGCGGTCTTGATTCTCCGAGACTGCAGCCACTACTTTTGCCGCTGGGTGGTCCAATCGGACCTAAACCATCCCACAGAGACGGTGAACAGGAAGAATATGTCTTGCTGATCTCAGGGACATCGCAAAGTCCCTGATCAATCCAAGAGAAATTCTTCAAGCCGGTGACAAAAAATCCAGCCATTAGACTGATGAAGTCGGAGCAGCTCCAAAATGGAAGGATACAGAAAGAGAAAGTTTTCCAGCTGGTGAGGAATTTTTACCATTTTAAAGGAGACTGCCTATAAAAAACTTAAAGTCAATTTAAATTTGAGAACAGAAGAAATAAGCGGCGGAATTAAGCTTTGAATGGTTTTCGACAGTGGGTTATCTTACTTTTTTAATATTATTTTCATGGATAGAATTTATGCAAGCCTTTTAAACCGAAGGGATTAAGTTTTCTTCTTCTTCTTTTTTCATTATTATTTTTGCAACCTATGGACTAAAATTCTCCTTCTTCATTACTACCTGTGTTTTTCTCTTTTCTTCCTATTTCATTCAAGAATTTGACTTTTTTAAAAAAATGGAATAAAAAAGATACAAAAAGCAACAAAGAAAATTGTAACAACAGAGGGAAAGGTGTCACTGCTATTCAAAGGCTGGAAGTTTGTGTATTGGAAACAAAACACTTTTACTTTTCTCACTGATTATTCTGGCTAGGCACTTCAAGGTTTCACTGTTTTGTCTATAGAGAGTGATAAGAAGAAAAGCATACAGATGTTCCTTTGAAGTATATCTTTAACCGAGAAAAGTGAAAATAAGACCTTACTGCTGCTGCTCAATACAGAGGAAGGATGAGGATGATGATTCTTGTTATCAACGTTCTCAGTTAAGGAGTGATCCATCGAACACAGTCCAGTATCATATAATTAGTTCAGCACACAAAGTAGCTAACAGTAGCAAGACTCACAGTAACTCACGATACATCTACAACCACCGATCAGCATCAAACAAACAGAGAGCTAACAGTCATTCTGTCTCCCTCTTATGGCTGCTTGAGGTAACCGCAACCAATCACATTACAGCAGTACTTAAAGCTACAGTACTACCATCATGGTTTATATATTGCTGACCCAACTATTAGCTTACATTCCTAACAGTGATGACAGTGATGATTCTGATGATATTCTTCCCAAGGGAGCTAGAGCAAGGTACCAAAACAATAAAAACGGTGCTAGTTACAAATGGTTTGATAAAATTCAATCAACAATAAAAGAAATAAAATGTTTGTTTGATAAAAATAAAACTAAAGAACATTTAACAGTTGCAAATTAGTTTTTTTTTAAAATAGTTTAAAAGGCAGCCCAGTCCTGGAGCAATGGTTATCTGCAAATGACTGAATATATCCTCAGCAATAGGCCATATGGATGACTTCTCCTGGGAGAAAGGTCCATGCCAGTTTAAGCCTATCACTTCTTCTTGTTTTCCTGATATTTTAGCCCATTATTTGTCCTATACCGCATGGATTGGAAGTTGAATAATTGTTGGTTGTTGCCATAAACCCCCTTTCTTATAGTACCCAGTTCTGACAAGAGCTGCCAGTCATCACTGTTATAGTTTTCTGCCCTTGTACTAACTGGAACAAAAACAAATTTGTTGAACTGGTTAAATCATCATGCTAGAAGCAAGCATGATTTCAGTCCCAAATCTTGTCCTGGGCCCAAAACAAGGCAATGACAAACCACTCCTAAAATCTTGCCAAGAAAACTACAAGGGCTTGTTCAGACAGTTGCTAAGGGTAAACACAAAACATTGACCTGAAGATCCCCCAAAAGAAAAAGGACCCCTCTCCCCACAAATAGCCTTAATGTGATTTATCAGACTAGAAAAGCCTCCAAATTCCCTATACTGCAACATCTAAAAATCCTAGCTCCATTTACTTGGCATCATAAGTAGCTCAAGGTAGCCACTAGGCACTCACAAAGTGTTAATTAGTCTGAAGACATGGAGAATAGGCTCATCATTAGCTCAATGAAAGTCAGAAACGTTCCTTCCTCGAGGCCATTCTGACATCATTTCAGACAAAAGAATCTAGTTTCTCCAAAAGAGCACTGTGACTTTACAGCAAAATTCAGCTGTATTTTCAGTCCTCAGCTATTGCTCACATCATTTGTCAAGCACCACCAAAGCTCCAGATAATCTTTGGTGAATGCAGTTTGAGAAAGACCTATCCTGTCCATCCTCAAGTATTCTGTCATGTCTCTAAATAATCCAATCCGAATTGAAGAGATCCCAGCCCAGGGGTGGGCTTCAAAATTTTTAGCAAGGGGTTTTCTGCCTGGTTGCTGGGTGGGCATGGCCATAGTGGGCATGGCCTAGTCAGCCTCCTGGCAGCGGGGAGTTTTTTTCCCCAGGGCTCCAGAGGCTTTCCTCAAGCCTCCAGGAGGGCAAATACTGCCTCCCCAGGTTCCGGGTGCCCTCTGGAGGTCAGAAACGGGCCCAAACTTCCTGTAGGTCCATTTTTCACCCTCCCAAAGTCTCCACGCACATCCTGCACTTATCTGCATCCAAAACGGGCCACATGGGGACTACTGGGAGGGGCAGGAGGGGACAGCCAGGAGTGGGATTTGGGGGTTCTCTGAACTGCACAGAATCCTAGCTAGAGATTCTCCTGAACCCCTATGAATCCTCAGCAGCCCATCCCTTTCCCAGTCCCATGATTTCACCACCCCCTCAAAAAGCTTTGACTGAGTGTCAGATGGTGGCTTCATCGTAAAAGTCATTATACTTTGGAGATGGACCTGTTAATGCGTTCCACACTTCCCTTTTCTACACCAAGGAAGTATCTTACATTTTCAAAAATGTCATCCACTTTTATTCATGGTATCTATGAATCTATCAGCTGATAGATTCAAGTCAGAGCTACATTTAGGAACATCAATTCAAAATTGATTTTTGCGCAAAATGTAGACATTAAGAGAGAAATAATACTATTGTCTCACAGTGAAAAAAACCTTGGGACTTGAAGGTTTAATGTGGAGTTGTTGGTTTGTGATCTTGTAGGTGATGCTTTGTCAATATTTTGTGTTCATGTAATCATCACAATAACCAATTTGATAAATACACTTAAAATCTGCCATGCAAAACAAATCAAATCAAACCAAATTTAAGCATTATTTTGCTCATTGGAAAAGTGGAAAGTGTGCAGTATTACTCAAGTCCAAATACTTGGCGGACTGGAAAAAAACACCCCATAATCTGGGGAAGAACATTCAGCATGTAAATATACAAACATATCACTAATTTTTTTTTACAAAAAGCTCCAGAATTTTTACTTTAGTGCAGGAGTTCCCCAGCTCTCAGGCCACTGATTGGTACACGTCTGTGGCCTGTTAAGAACTGAGCTGCACAGCTGGAGGTAAGCAGTGGGCGAGCAAAACTGTGTGTGAGCTGTGGTGGCGCAGTGGTTAGAATGCAGTACTGCAGGCTCCTTCTGCTGACTGCCAGCTGCCTGAAGTTTGGCAGTTTGATTCTAACAAGCGCAAGGTTGACTCAGCCTTCTATCTTTCCAAGGTTGATAAAATGAGGATCCAGATTGTTGGGGGCAATAAGCTGACTCTGTAAACCACTTAGAGAGAGCTGTAAAGCACTGTGAAGTGATTTATAAGTCTAAGTGCTATCGCTAAGTGCTATGAGTGGATTCTAGATTGTATGCTCTTCCCCCCTCCAGTTCATGGAAATATTGTCTTCCATGAAATCGATCTCTGGTGCCATAAAGGTTGGGGACTGCTGCTATAGTGCATTCCATGAATCTTTAGTATTGTTATTTAGCTCTATGAATTGTTCAGTATTGGTATGGAACCAAGATCTCCCTGCTTCCTGCATTTCTTATGATCACACTATCAGGGAGCCAGCTTTCAATCTTATGCATTCAGTCTAGTTTATAACCCAGGCTACGTTTTAGGATCTTTATACTTTGTTTAACACCGCAGGCTAGATTTTCAAACCAAGCTGATGGAATTGCTTACTAATCCTCTTAAACCATTGATGAGATTATGCATACTTCTACAGTACATTTTCTAGTACCAATTTGGATCAAAGCTTTATTTCAAATTCCTAGTCCCAGAATCAAATTTCTTATGCTTTCCTATGCTTTCCAAATGGCATCCATGTTTTCTTGCTTGAATTATGGCTTCTAGGCATCCCCCCTTTTCTCATTAAAGACAATCCTCCCTGCAGTTTAAAATTAAACACTTGAACCTCAGCTAACACTTGTTTCTCCATAAATGTTGTTATTTATTTCTTTTGCAGGCCCAACCATACAGATTCTAGGTATTATCCAAGAGCATCACTGACACAAGATACAAAATTAAACAGTCAAATATTCATCCCCAAAGACTATGGAAAGAGAATGATCTTCAGAGTCTTCCTAAACATCAGAAGGGTAGGATCAATGTGCCTTCAGACAACATAGCAATAGCACTTAGACTTATATACCGCTTCATAGTGCTTTTACAGCCCTCTCTAAGCAGTTTACAGAGTCAGCATATTGCCCCCAGAAATCTGGGTCTTCGTTTTACCCACCTCGGAAAGATGGAAGGCTGAATCAACCTTGAGCTGGTGAGATTTGACCTGCCAAACTGCAGCTAGCAGTCAGCTGAAGTAGCCTGCAGTACTGCACTCTAACCACTGAACCACCTTGGTATGTTTCCCAAAGTGAGAATTTCTACAGAAAAGATCTGCCATCTGGTCCACATTGCTTTAACTTTATCTGCAGGGAAAATCTTGAAGAAACTCCTCCAGATGACCAGACTAAATGGGCTGTCACATTTAGCAGGGTGGTTTCAAGACAGTCTGGTACCCAGCATCTTGAACTGAACCCAGAGGCAAACCAATGCCCCTCTTAGTCCACCTAGCTTTGTCCAATGTAGAAAATCTGCAAATGCATCTAGAGGAGCTGATGACATTTTGTTCTTCTAATAGTTTCCTGAAGGGGTCCAAGTCATCTTAAATATGAAAAAAGCTTGAAGAACAACTGACGCTGGGCCATTTTTATGATTACCATGTAGGTTCAAATATCAGCTCATACCCAGAGGTGGTATTCAGCAGGTTCTGATCAGTTCTGGAGAACCGGTAGCAGAAATTCTGAGTAGTTCAGAGAACCGGTACACACTACCTCTGACTGCCCCTGCCCCCATCTATTCTCTGCCTCCCAAGTCCCAACTGATTGGGAGGAAATGGGGATTTTGCAGTATCCTTCCCCTGGAGTGGGGAGGGAATGAAGATTTTTACAGTATCCTTTCCCTGCCATGCCAACCAAGCTACTCCCACCAAGCCATGCCCACAGAACCAGTAGTAAAAAAATAATAATCTCACCACTGCCCATACCTGAGCTTGCTTCATTCTCTCTATGTCTTATAATACCATTGTCTTTCCAAGTTTCTTGTTTCATCTCCCTCAGAATTTTGTGAACTGGGGATTAGCAGGACGTTAACAGCTGGCAGAAGGCCTTGCAAGTGTGCTCTCCTTGAACAATCTGACTTTTTCTGTATTCTAGTGATTCACAAGGCATGAGATGAAACTGCTTACCAAATCATCAGGAAATCCCTATGTGCTGTTTGAATGTTGTTCAGATTCATCAGGCATCTGGAGCAATCCTGAAAGAATTCCTTATGCAAATATCACCACCCAAGCTATTTCAGTGCTGCACTGGGAGTATCATAGCACAGTGATAGAACATCTGTCTTGCATTTCTAGAAGCCCAGTTTGCATTCCTGGTCTTTGGTAGCAAGATAGCAATTTGCTTTCTTGGAAAACTGCTCATGGCTACAAAACATAACGTAGAACTAAAAACACCCAACTACCTAGTAGAAAAAGGCAGCTTCATAGACCAACATTCAAAGAACAGCCTTTAATTGACATTATTGGTATATTCATCTCTTCTCTACACTATCCAAAGTAAAGTAACATGATAATGTTTCTTGGATGATTAATAAGAGGATTAGAAACAACAACAGGGAACCAATTTCTCTGAAATCCATATGTAATTATAGTTGTAGTGAATACCTCTTTTCATTAACTACTTCTGCAAAATTGGGATTGGGGAGGGAGTCTTGATCTTCTTGGGACAAGAAAGAGTTTGTGAAAGAAGCCATAGATTTTTTTTTTTTTTTTGCAACCATTATTCCCATGTTTCTACTGTGAAGTTTTGAAATGTGAAATGAAATCATTAGGCTGCAGGGTTTCCCCCCGCCTTAAAAGTCCTGGATCATGGTGGTTAACCACAACTCACATGATCCTTAATAGGAAATGTCAGGATTCCCAGTTGCCTTGAATTGATTCTCGCTTCAATTTCTCTCTTCACAGACTTCTGAAAAGAGATTTTCTTATGTTCTCCTAAGACGTGTTCTCCTAAGCATTATCGTTTTCTCCAAAACTTTACTAAATTTCAAAACAGTATAACATAAAAAGAAGGCAAAGTAAAAAAAAGAGTTAAAAAGAAAGGGAAAGGGGTAGGGGAAAAAACAAAAATAGAGAATGCAAAAAAGAAGAAGAAAAGCTACGGTATAGAAAAAAAATATAACTTCCATTTTTCTTCAGTGTAGATAAATAATGAAAAATCAGTGACCCTTTGAATTAGACTCAGCCATACCAATCAGTACTTCTACCATCATAAACAAATTGAATAATCAAAACCTAAGGCTAAAACTTATTTTCTTTCCGTTTCAAAGGGGAAAAAAATCAAAGGCAGGCTGGACTACTGTAATGCTCTCTACATGGGGCTCCCCTTGAGGTGCACCCGGAGACTGCAGTTGGTCCAGAATGCAGCCGCGCGGGTAATTATGGGGAGATCGAGGTTCTCCCATATAACACCGCTCCTGCGCGAGCTGCACTGGCTTCCTGTGGCCTACCAGGTGCGCTTCAAGGTGTTAGTTACCATCTTCAAAGCGCTCCATGGCATAGGGCCTAGTTACCTGCGGGATCGTGTCCTGCCCCATACATCCCTGCGACCCATTCGCTCACACAGAGAGGGTCTCCTCCGGGTGCCGTCCTCTAGAGATTGTCAGAGGGCGGTGCCCAGGAGTAGGTCCTTCTCTATGGCAGGCCCTACCCTTTGGAACGACCTCCCCCCAGACATTAGAACAACAACCGATCTCCGCTCCTTCCGCAGTAAACTGAAGACCCACCTGTTTCGGCTAGCCGGCCTGGCATAATTCGACAACTTTTCCACCCCTAGGTCATTTTTAATTGTCAATTTTAGTTTTTAAACTATTAATGTTATTGGGGTTTTAACCTTTTTCAGTATTGTAATTATTTATTTATTTTTTACCTCCTCTGTATGACACTTTGCTGACTGTTGCTTGTGTACGTCGCCCCGAGTCCCTGTGGGGAGAGGGGGCGACTAATAAGTTTAAATAAATAAATAAATAAATAAATAAATAAATAAATAAATAAATAAATAAATAAATAAATAAATAAATAAATAAATAAATAAATAAATAAATAAATAAATAAATAAATAAATAAATAAATAAATAAATAAATAAATAAATAAATAAATAAATAAATAAATAAATAAATAAATAAATAAATAAATAAATAAATAAATAAATAAATAAATAAATAAATTCCGGCAGGCATGGTCCTCATCAGATGTGGATGTGCATCCCAGCTGGTGGTTCTCCTCCCCTACATGAATGGCAGCCCTGGGCCAGCTGGCAAACCAGGGGTTGATTTCTAAATGGAAACAAAGCTAGATAAAGTCTTTTCTGTAATCAAAGCAGTTTTTTTTTAAATGACCTTTCTATATGAAGGCAACCTAGGGCTCATATAGAACATGGGGAAATGTTCTTTTAGGGAGCATATACACTGTCAGAGAAGCCCTGTTTCCATGGTCCCATCAGATGATGTTTGTTTGTTTGATGGGACAAGGGCAAACCAATTCTGTTGTGTTTAAACAGGACAAGCAGAAACAACTGATGATATAAAGTCTTTAAGTTAGACAGACCCTGCAGCACAAGTAAATTCATGGTGGGTAATTAGCACCTTGAAGTTTAGCCAGAAGCAATTACACAAAATAAACAAATGATCTCTACTCCCCAAAAAAATGATATTGTGCAATGAGAAGTCAATGGGTTTTTTTTTAAAAAAATATTTCAGAATATATTTCAAATTTAGTCACATATTGCTATATTTACCAATAGGCCTGCATAATGTTTTCCTCAATTCCCAAGCTGAAAAAGTTCTAATCTATTATTGTTTTTACCACCTCGGACAAGTATTCAAGCAGGCCATAATATAGCTATTAGTCATAAATCAATGAAATTAGTTTTGTAAAACATTTAATCGATGTGGAGCCAACGATATTGGTAATGCACAGAGCTTTAGTTTGTATGCAAGTATATATTCAGGGATATGTAGTATGATTTAGCTATAACTATAAGCTTGTCTAATGTTACAATTCAGAGCTGTGTGTTGTTGTTTCTTCAAAGCTACCCAATTTCATCCAAGTTGTTTTAAGAACATAATCAATAAGAACATTGGAATTTAAATTAGAATGTAAGTAGATATGGACCTGGAGGTACCCAAATTTCTTAGCTGCAGCAAAGTCTTGTCCACAGAAACTATATATTTTAGCATTAGATATTATCATTTTGGACTCTATTGATTCTAGTAATGTTAGTTTACAGTTGTCACTAACTTAATTATCATGCCTTGTGAACAGAACCATGCACAAAAGAAAGAGCATATGTTTTTTTAATCTTCACAGCTCAATGAAATCTGGTTCAGTAGAAAGCAAACAATGGTTCCTTGCTTGTATATATTATTGAACCAACATAGGAAATAGAAATTTTCATTTAAAGTTTACTTTTTAGGACACCACGGCAGGTCATCTCTATTCAGAAAATTTTGGTTCTATTTCCTCTTACCAGGTTTCACATTTATCTGTCTGTCTGTCTATCATCTATCTATCTATCTATCTATCTATCTATCTATCTATCTATCTATCTATCTATCTATCTATCAATGGCTGTGTGTGTGTGTGTGTGTGTGTGTGTGTATGTATGTATGTATGTATG
Source organism: Natrix helvetica (assembly GCF_964273705.1). Lineage (NCBI taxonomy): Eukaryota > Metazoa > Chordata > Lepidosauria > Squamata > Natricidae > Natrix > Natrix helvetica. The sequence goes on along the minus strand of NC_138552.1, from coordinate 214,104,708 downwards.
TATGTATGTATGTATGTGTTGTGTCACAACCCCTGGTATGCCCAAATATGGGAGGGAACACTCTGCTTCCCTTTTCTGTCCTTCGACTCACTCCAGGAGACCATCCAGGCAGAAAACCATATTTTTAATGTTGCCTTTGTTACATTTGTGTTGTGTTTGTTCTGATAAATATTTATTTAAAATGGCTTCTACTGTACTGCTGTAAAATGGCCTCTACTATACAGCACTGTGGAGTTGCCATGGTAATGGCTTCACAGTACACCACAAGGGGGATCTCTCTGGTAAGGAGGAAAATCCAACATTATAAATTACATTCAGTCCGGATATTTCCCCCCTATAAATAAATACCCAGGCAATGCTGGGTTACTAATAAAGTTTTGACAAGAGCATAGAATAACACTGGTCTACAAGACCAGTGATAAGTATGATTTCAGGACATGGGCCTTGATACCAGCTCCTATATGTAGATTCTACACATGAAAAGCACATGACTTTAAGTTTATTGATTATGTAACCCAGAAAGTTGTAGTAAAATTGGGAAATAAACAGATATTTTGCAAACTGGTAGGCAATTTCCAGGAAAAGTTAGGAATTAATTTGAATGCTAGAGATTTGTTTACATAAGGCTGGAAGTGAATGATGTTAGAGGAAATGGGATCTTGGGAGATGTTCAGTAAATAAAGACAGAGATCAAAAGAAAAGATCAGCGGCTTCTTGGCAGGCAGCATGGATCCCACAAGGAAATCAGAATTGGTAACTTCCAGAAGGGAAGGAGTTTGTCCCAAAGCAAGAAGAAAGAAGATTCAAGACTTGACTTGAATTAAGAAATGTATAAAAAGCTGTGGACGTGTGGGTATAAAGGATAAGAACATACAAAGAGAGATAAAGAGAACACACAAATTAAGAGGAATGAGTAGAGCAACAGATGTTTAGCCTAGAAAGTAATGGCTAGAAGAAGGAAGAAACGAGACTGGTTAGCCTAGTAGGAGGCACCCTCGGGAAATAAAGCAAATAAGGGGCAACATTTTCAAGTTAAGGAAGAGAGAGGATCATTATTCATAACTAAAAGAGGAAAAGAAAGCCTCCGGAGCCTGGGGAAGGCAACTCTCTCTGTGGTGCAGGAGGCAGCCCCCTCTATGGTGCCAAAGGCTGACTAGGCCATGCATACCATGGCCAAGCTCACCCAGCAGTTGGGGAAGCCCACCCCTGTCCAATCGTACCAATTGTGTTGCTTTGCATTTCTGTGAGAAATCTTATATGAAAAAATGTACATCTATCTCAAATGCAACTTAGACCTAGGATCTAAAATCTCCTGCTGTTTCCTTTATCTGATTGAATTCAGTGATCTTCCCCCCAAAAAACCACCTTTGAATTTTGGACCTTATTATTCTTTCCAACACAACACAAAGTTAGAAATAAATTATGTAAAGGGACCAGCATTCTGTCAATCAAACAGCATGATGACTTTTTTTTTTCAAAACTGGACAGAACTTGTCTAAATCTAGTGTGAGAACAGGAAAATACCAAAAGAATCAAAGTTGAAAATGGGCCGCAACTGGCTGAGGGTGGAGAATTTTTTTTTTAAAAAAATATTTGTTTAAAAAATGGGTGAAGAAGTCAGGCAGTAGCTTTTCATGATTCAGTCTACTGTTTGCTTTTAGTTTGTGAATGTCTTCTCCCTTTCTTAAGCATTACTCTCATAGAGTTTGTTCAAGGCCAATTTCCAGAATTCTTCTTGAAGCATTCAAATTAGTGACAAGGAAGGTGTGAGAAACAAGGAGTTAAGGATATAGTGAATGCAATGAGGCAAAAGAAGTTCAGGTAATAGAAGATAAATTGTCTGAAATGATTTGTCCATTAATCCACAGCTGACATGGGAGCCCAGATAAATAATGTGTTTAGTTTCAGCTCTTTCCCTAGGTCAGTTATCTTGTAATCCTTCTTGTTCAAGGGCATGTAGTGAGAAGCCAGGAAGGTTAGAGAAACCATGATCAGATGAAATGAAGTGGAAAACCAGATATCTTTTTGGCAGGTTTCTTATTTTTGTTTCCAGAGCACTTGCCAATGTCCCCTGTGAAATGCACAGTTGCATAGAGAAAAATGGAAGGGACTGAGATAGCAAGACCCAGAAGTCATTGGAGGAAAGAGAAAATCCAATCATACTGCTGGACACATGGTTGCTGCAGACTGATTAGTTGCATTACTTAATTGGTCAGATTTGTTCTATTGAACTATGCAAGGTCTTTCTTTTATTCAAATAGTACAAACTGTGAGCATAATTCCCTAATACAGGCAAGCATTGATTACAAATGCTTGCCCCATCCTGTGGCTTTTCTGAGACCTGACTGCTAAGAGCATCACTTATTGTCATAATGTGTGTATGTAGGGGTAGGCTTCAAAAATTTTAGCAGCCGGTTCTCTGCCTGGTTATTGGATGGGCGTGGCCATGCTGGGCATGGCCTACTTGGCCTCCTGCACCACAGCGGTGGGGGGGGGCGTTTTCGGTTCCCCTAGCTACGGATGCTTTCCTTGATCCTCCAGGAGGGTGAAAAAGGCCTCCCCCAGGCTCTCTGGAGGTTGGAAATAGGTCTAGTACTGGACTTCTGGAACTTCTGGGAGTTTGCCCTCCCAGAGCCTCCACGCGGGCCCTGCACTTACCTGGCATCCAAAACGGGCCACATGGAGATTCTTGGGAGTTGCGGGGCAGGGTGGGTGGGGCCAGCCAGTCCTTGTAACTACTGGTTCAACAAACCAGATATAAAAACAGCATCCCCTTTGCCCGAACCTGTACGAACTGGCTAAATCCCACCCCTGTGTGTATGTTTGTGAATGCATGTGTGTGCGCACACATGCTAAGGATTAGCCAACATTTATACCTTCCTTTATCAGTAGGACAGAACAAATTAAACATTCTTTAAAAAATAATATGAATAAGTGAGGTGTTTATCTAGGCATAGGATTTTGATAACTTATTTGGTAACATCTCACTTTGAATTCCTACTTCTTCAATCTTATTTGGTAAACTAAATTAGAATTGCCATCTTCCTCCCTCCCTCTCTTTCCTCAATCTTTATAGTCCCTTCCCTTCAAAATGCCATTAGGAAGAAAGCAGAGAGCAAGAGAAGGTAAGATGGGTTAAAATGGGATTTGAAAAAAAGTTTGAAATTCCTCTAACTGCTCTGAGTTGAATTTTTTTTAAATCTCGCCTGTGTTATGAATTTATTAGGTTATGCATATCAGTTTTTTTCAACCTGGGAAAGTGCTTCATAATTTATAACAAGAAGAAACTGCCACCACTTATGAAAATATTCTTCTTTTTTAATCACATAAGGATATAGTTCTCTGAGTTGTACTCAAGTATTTTGTGATTAGGTGAATAAATTCTCATTCTTTCCTTGTCTATATTGAATCAGGGAAGAGTGGTCATCCTCACCTCTCCTCCTCTTCATCCCCCTCCTCCTCTTCATCCCCCCTCCTCTCCCAGGATTTCCTGGTGGTCTCCCATTCAAATACTAAGTGTGGTCTTGCTCAGCTTTTTAAGTTCATTCAAGCTTGGCTGGATATCTTATCTTCAAGCATTTTACAATCAATTTGATGTTACAAAATAAAATACTTTGTACCTGAATAAGATTTTGAAAAGATTTTGGGAATCTGGAAGACTGATATACGCTAAAATCTACTTTTTCAAAATGTTTTGATTTTGATAAGATTTTGGGAATCTGGAAGACTGATATACGCTAAAATCTACTTTTTCAAAATGTTGCTGGGTTTCATACTTCTAAAATATAACTCCAAATATAAAGGTAAGAGAAAATACATTGCAACACACATAAATAAGAAAACCAAGCATAAAAATGCAACTTAAAATTAACTTACAAAGAGTCTAGAAATGTGTACATTGGAAGTAGGCAGCAATTTTCATAGTCATGCAACTTTGGTGGTTGGGATTGAATTTATAAATAATAGTACCCAAGAGACCTCATGTTCAACATTAAGAAGGTTTGAGTAGAATTAAAATTATAGCTATTCCTGTGAAGTTTTTAGGAAGAAAGTAATTTGAACTACATTAAAGTACATTCACAAGGCAAAAACTTTTAGCTTCATTCCCAAATAGTTGCTTTGCTCTTTCTCACTAATCACCTGGTGCCTTGAGCATGAATTACAGCTATTCTATCATGACAGTTAATGTCTCCCTCCTTAATTTATATCCTTGAATTATTTATTCTCAATTACTAATTCTTTCTTTTATTTAAAACTAGCCAATATATTAAAAGAAGTAATTAAACCAAATTCCATACTCATGCCTCTGACTAATACTTGGAAAAATTGGGTAGCTTTTTAACAGTACCAAAATCGATGATGAATTTGTTCCTGTTAAACAATTGTTACCTTCATAACAAGAGTGTGGATGGGTTGGAGATTGGAAGCCATTTGAAAATGATATGCAATGAATATCAAAATCATGATAAATTGGGAACTCAATATTTTTTAACCTTTTATTAAAAGGTGCATCACAATAAATATACATGTATTATAGAATTCATGTAGCTTAAAACTAAAACAATTGGACATAAACATCAATATGATGAATACAAAAGAGACTGCATTCTTTGATAAACTACTGTCCAGCTGAAGCTATTAAATACAAAATGTGTATACATTTGCAATTCATCATATTGATGGAAAAATATAACACATACCCATGGTGACATCATGACATAAATCCCACCTTTACATACTTGTGACTACATGCTAGTTTTTAAGTTTGTAAATTGAGAGGGTTCTGTCATAATAATGTATGTTTCATCACATGCTAAGTATGCAAACACTCAAAATGTACGCAAAACCTGGAAAAAGTGGAAACTATTTAGAGAGCTCTCTCCCCACTATCTGATTGATAGTTATTACAACTAGAGTCAGTAAGAATGGTAGGAAGAGCTGAAAGAGCAACAGCTATCATGAAATTCCTCTTCCAAATTACAATAGTCTCCTGCACCGCTACCCTATTGTACTCTATATGAATAGAGTAGAGTAGAATGAATAGAATAGAATTAGAATAGAATAAAGCAGCGCAGAGCAGAGCAGAGTTTGAAGGGACCTTGTAGGTCTTCTAGTCCAGCTTTCTGCTCAAGCAGTAGAACCTGTAGTTTTCAGACAAGTGACTGTCCAGTCTCTTCTTAAAAATCTCCAGTGATGGAGATTTCTAAGGGCAAGTTGTTCCACTGGTTAATTGTTCTCACTGTTAGGAAGTTTCTCCTTAATTCCAGATTGCTTCTCTCTTTGTTTAGTTTCCAACCATTGTTTCTTGTCCTCTGGTGCTTTGGAGAATAATTTGACCCTCTCTTCTTTGTGGCAACCCCTAAAATACCACAGTACTGCTATCATGTCACCCCAATTCTTCTTTTCTTTAGACTAGCCAGACCCAAATCCTGCAGCCGTTCTTCATATGTTTTCATCTCCAGGCCTTTGATCATCTTAGTTGCTCATGTGCATCACAGATTTAGCTTGGATGAATAAGTAGTAAGCCATAGAAAATGTAAAGCAACTCTATTAGTAGAAGATATTTGAACAGAAACTGCCAAAAAGTGCACACAGCATGAACACAAAATCATTAAAGTACTGCTTCAATGAAGCTCTCTGGAAGATTGAGCAATTAAATATTCAATTGGTTTTAATTCTTCACTTTCTTTTTGTCTTGAAATTACATACAAAGCAACAATGTGAACATAATTTTCCAAAACCAAATGCAAATAGGAATAGTCAGCTTTCCATAATTGCTCAGATAGACTGACGTCAGCTCCATCTGTCATCCTGGGTCTGTCTTATCCATTTTAATGCCCTCCCTTCTGAAATGGATCATTCATCGATAGAATGCATCCATTTCTTTCCTGACCTTTACTCTTGAAGATCACTTATTATTGTCTATAAAGCTAGCAGTAACAGTAGCAGTGAGCTTTGAGCCATGAAGAAGGAAAACTTCTGTAAAGAAAAAAATAAATATTTGTTATGTAACACATTTATTCTGCACAAGTCTGTAGAGATTCTCAGTCATCCAGATCATGGTTGTCCCAAAGGTGCTTTTTCAGGAGGCAACTGGACTTTCTGGTTTTACTTTGAGGACGTTTTCACTTCTCATCCGAGAAGCTTCTTTAGCAGCCTCCGGGTGCATTTCAAGGGAAGCCCCATGTAGAGAGCGTTACAGTAGTCCAGGCGAGACGTCACCAGCACATGAGTGACTGTGCGTAAGGCGTCCCGGTCCAGTAGGGGGCACAATTGGCGCACCAGGTGAACCTGGTGGAATGCCCCCCTTGCCACGGCTGTCACATGGTCATCCATGGACAGCCGGGCATCCAGGAGGACGCCCAAATTGCGCGCCCGCTCCACGGGGGCAAGTTGAATGCCCCCGATGGCCAAGGATGGAATTAATTGGCTGAACCGGGAGCCAGTACCCACAGCCACTCCGTCTTGGAGGGGTTGAGTTTGAGTCGGTTGTCATCCATCCAGACCCGTACGGCTTCCACACACCGGGACATCACTTCGACGGCCTCGTTGGGGTGGTTCGGGGTGGAAATGTACAGCTGAGTATCATCAGCGTACAGATGATATCCCACCCCAAAACCACGGATGATCTCACCCAACGGCTTCATATATGTGTTGAACAGGAGTGGCGAGAGGACCGACCCCTGTGGCACCCCACACGTAAGGGGGCTTAGGGTCGACCTCTGCTCTCCTGCCAACACACGTTGCGTCGGACCGGAAAGGTAGGAGCCGAACAACCGCAAAGCGGTGCCCCGGACCCCCAGCCCCTCCAGTCGGCGCAACAGGATACCATGGTCGATGGTATCAAAAGCCGCCGAGAGGTCTAATAGGACCAGGATAGAGGAACAACCCCTATCTCTGGCCCTCCAGAGATCATCTACCAACGCGACCAAGGCCGTCTCCGTGCTGTGCCCAGGATGGAAGCCGGACTTTATTTATTTATTTATTCACATTTCTAAACTGCCCCCTCTCCCAAAAAGGGACTCGGGGCGGTGTACAGTCCACAATAAATCACAGATAAAATACAAATATGAATAGAACTATAAATATATGTATGTATGTGGAGGAGGTTAAAATTAAGAGTACTGTACAGAAGAATAAATATGAGGCTAAAAGCCCTAAAAACAATTAAAACTAAAACATTACCCTTAAAATAACCAGATGAGAATATACTACCAGGAGTTCATAGATGTAACATCTATAATCATGCCAGGCCAGCTAGTCGGAACAGGTGAGTCTTCAATTTTTGTCGGAAGGAGCGGAAGTCCGAGGTGATTCTAATGTCGGGGGGGAGGTCATTCCAGAGGTTTGGGCCCATCACAGAGAAGGCTCTACTCCTTGGCGCCGCCCGCTGGCATTGCCTAGTGGACGGCACTTGGAGAAGGCCCTCCCTGTGAGAGCGGATTGGCCGCAGGGATGTATGTGGGAGGATGCGATCCCGTAAGTAACTAGGTCCTGAGCCATGGAGTGCTTTAAAGATAGTAATCAGGACCTTGAAACGCACCTGAAAAACCACAGGTAGCCAGTGCAGCTTGCGCAGGAGCGGTGTTACATGGGAGTATCTAGACCTCCCCATGATAACCCGCGCGGCCGCGTTCTGGACTAACTGTAGTCTCCGGGCGCGTCCCAAGGGAAGCCCCATGTAGAGAGCATTACAGTAATCTAGGCGAGACGTCACCAGCGCATGAGTGACTGGCGCGGATCTAGATAATCATCTTCCTCCAGATGTTGTGGAAACTGATAAGCCACCACACTCTCTACAACCTTCGCCAAGAAGGGAAGGTTGGAGACAGGACGATAATTGGCCAGCTCCATAGGGTCCAGGGAAGGCTTCTTGAGCAAGGGTCTCACCACCGCCTCTTTCAAAGAGGCCGGGAGAGACCCCTCACTCAGCGAAGCGTTCACTAGGCCCAGGAGCCAGTCACGTGTAACCTCCCAGGATGCCAGTACAAGCCAGGAGGGGCACGGGTCCAATAAACATGTGGTGGGTCACAGTCGTCCACGCATTCTGTCCAAATCCTCGATGGCAACCAAGTCAAACTCCTCACAGATCGAAGTCTCAAGACTCGCCACGGACGTCTCCATAGGACCACTGACAGGGACCCAATCCTTCCGGATTTGAGCGATTTTATCCTGCAGGTATTTCCCAAACTCCTCTGCCCTACCCTGTAAAGGGGCCTCCCGCGGCCTCTGAAACAAGAGGGAGCGGGACACCCGAAACAGGGCGGCAGGGCGGTTCTCTGCAGATGCAATGAGAGCGGCACAATATTGATGTTTGGCCGCTCTCAGTGCCACAAGGTACGTCCTTAAATGGGCTCGTACCTGTGTTCGGTCAAATTCGGAACGGGAGGATCTCCAACGACTCTCTAGGCATCTCTTGCAGCGTTTCATCACCCCTAGCTCCTCGGTAAACCAAGGGGCCAGGGTGGATCGTTGCCGCCAGAGAGGCCGCAAAGGCGCCATCCGGTTCAAGGCCCCAGTAGTCGCATTATTCCACGCGACCACCAGGTCCTCTACCCAGGGGCGGGTCAGGGTTGCAGGAGGTACTAGGTACTCCCATGTGACACCATGTGACACCTTTCCTGCGCGAGCTGCACTGGCTTCCTGTGGTCTATCGGGTGCGTTTCAAGGTTTTGATAACTATCTTTAAAGCACTCCATGGCTCAGGACCTAGTTACTCCCGGGATCGTATTCTGCCCCATACATCCCTGCGACCAATTCGCTCGCACAGAGAGGGACTCCTCCAGGTGCCGTCCACTAGACAGTGTCGGGGGGCGGCGCCTAGGAGTAGAGCCTTCTCTGTGGCGGGCCCAGCCCTGTGGAATGACCTCCCTCCGGATATTAGGACTACGTCTGACCTCCGCTCCTTCCGATTTAAGCTCAAAACCCACCTATTCCAAGTAGCTGGCCTGGCTCAACCATGATCTAACTATATCGCTCCTGACGGGTTTTTAATTTAATTTAATTTATTTATTGGGGTTTTTAAATATTGTGATTTTTTAATTGTTTTTTATCTATCAGCCTACCTCCTCCTTGTATATGTCTTATATATGTCTTTGTTATATGTATGCCCTGTCCAGATATGTATTTTATATGTTTTATTGTACGCCGCCCCGAGTCCTTCGGGAGAGGGTGCGGCTAAGAAATAAATATTCTCTATTCTATTCTATTCTCCTCCATTCCCACTATTCTGTCAGAGCTGAAGAAGCTCCTCAGAAGCGAAGAAGCGAAACGCCTTAAGAAAAAACAAGAAAGTCCAGTTGCCTCCTGAAAAAGCACTTTTGGGATATTCTGCCCTATAACTATTTTCACAACATAAATCCATTGCCCTGAGAATAAGTCCAGTTCAGATCCCTGATATTTTTAAGAGGAATTACATGTGATTCGAATAGTCACTTCGATATAACATGCTACATTTTAAAAAAAAAACTTTACAGAAACTTTTCTTGATATCATGAAGTCAAATTTCAAATTAAGAATGATAGATGGATCTGTTGATTTGTTATTTCTAATAATGTGGCTGGACAGGTATAATCTCCATATAGTTCTCTGAAATACTTATTCTAGAAATCCCTCATAGTTTTTAATTGCATTCATTCTCCTGACTTTTTTTTTGGCCCCTTAACTCAATTCCAAAATAGTGTTTTAAAATTAGTATGCATCTCATCTTCCTCTTTGCAGCTTAACTGTTCTTTCCTCTTTTTCTCTACATTCTTTGGACAATTCTTTTTCTCTGTTTGCATATTATATACATTCATCTGTTTACAACAATCATTCTTTCATGTACTTTTGCTGCTTATTCACAGCCCCTTTTATTTTGTTAATCCAATTTTTTTTCCATACTCCCTTTTGTTGTAACTTTTCGGGCACTTGGTAATATAATTATTTTTTCACTTTGTTCTAAGTAACTTCCCTATTCTTTTTTCTTGTCTCCATTTTCATTCTGTTGGGAGATAAGTCTACTGTCTAGTGTTTTGTCATATAGGATTCATATTTCCTCTTCCTGCAATTATATTACTTTTACTCTTTTTTTTCTTTTGTGTTCATTTTTTTAAAGATCTGCCCTTTTAAGTATTAAATATTGGTTGTCCTATGTTCAGATCCTTCAATGAACTTTGGATCCTTCACTAATTTCTCTGGTGGCCTTCCATCTAATTATGGTTTTTTTTTTTTTTAGAAAATAAAAATGTCCAGTAGGGTGAAATGGCTTTGCCTGAAGATTGCATCAATTGCTTTGCCAAATTACACAAAATGGAAAGAATCCTCTATACTAATTTACCATTTGGTAAATAAATGTTTTGTGACTATCATTCATACTATTTCTAACAGCTTAAGAATGAACACTCATTCAATGTTGCGGTGACTTTATCATAATTTAAGGGGGGGGGAAGCAGCCTAAAAGGTTGTAGATAGCTGAATTCCTATCTATCCATTTTTTCAAGTCATTCTGTATAAATTTTTGAATGAATTTATCTGATTTACATCTTCTGAAACCATAATTCCCCAATCCAGTCATAAGACATATCTGTTCTCATACACCTTTTTTAAGAACTCCGTCACAGTTTGCACAGAACAAAAAAGGTATATATTTACTGAAAATATGAGTCTCTCTTTTTCTCTCCCTTATCTATCTCAACTGGGGAAAATGTATGCTCACTAGGAACAACAGTGAAAAAGTATACATATTGGGATAACTGATAAAATGTACTAGAAATAAAATAGTAATGCAGAAGTTTGGGTTAATATTATGCTTGTGAAAATGGAAAACTGAGTAAGAATGAAACTGATGGATTTACCTACCTTTTGTCTATATTCCATTTCATTTACAGCCAGTGGATGAAAGACAATAGAAAATATTATTATAGCGATTTCAAATGATAGATTTCTCTCCATACTCATAAGAGAATAACACTGGAAGAGGGCTTTGATAGCAATGTTTTATGTGTGTTTCCCTAAAGTACTTTGTGTAAGACTGCTAATTGTGGTTAATATCCTGAATTGTTTTCAGGCATATTTTCTAATATAGTTAACTAATATTGTTGATTAGTGTCCTCTCCAATTTTATTTGTATTCATTTTATAGCTGCCAGCCACCTTCTGATCATTCCAGTTTTGTTATGCTTGCCTCGTTCAGTGGCCTTTGTAAGTGTGTACTTTTCTGTCTTTCATCTGACTATATATACAATTGATATTGGCTCGCTTCACCCTCCACTTAATTTGATCACAGGTTATTTAGATCTCCCACTTAATTTGATCAAAACCTTTCTGGAGTTAAATCATTTGTGTGAAAAGGTCCAACACAACTTGTTCCTTTTATTTTGATCAATCTTGATCACTTTAAAGTAGTTGCTTGTGGAGAATTCAATCACTGGCTTGGGGAATTTTCTATTTAATTAATAAGAAAAGGGCAACATTTTTAAAGTAGAAAAGTACTGAGGAGCTGGCTGTGGAAATGTGCAGTTTCTTAAGCATATCGCATAAAGATAGATCTGCCCTTTTCTGCCAAGAAGGAAAAAGAAAAGCAACTGGGTTGTCATTGTTATTATTGGTACATTGTAGCCTAGCCAGGAAGTGTAATCAGTGTTGGGATTCAAGCCAGTTCACAGCTATTCGGGAGAACCGGTTGTTAACTTTCTAAACAGTTCAGAGAACTGGTTGTTGGAAGAAATTTCATTTTGTTTTTTTCCCACTTTACAGGGCTAATCCTATAAAGAAGGCAGGAAGGAAACATTCTGATGTTGTTTCTAGCCTAATCTTTATTGCCCTGCTAAAGAAATTGCCTCTCCAGTTAACCCTTATTACATTGTAACAGCTAAGGTGAAGCACCCATCAACGTGAGTAATGTTGAATTGGCCATGCCCACCCAATCACATGACCACCAAGCCACACCTACCCAGCTAGGCATTAGGGCAGAGAACCGGATATTAAATTATTTGAATCCCACAATTCTATGTAATCATTAGTGAGGTGGTCTGAGTAAATGGAGTCAAGCCATCATGTCTTGCACATGTATAGAAATGGTCCAGTTCAAAGCAAAACATGTTTTAATCCTACAATTTTAATGAAAAAAAATGTTCATTCCAGTATGCTACAAAACCTAAGATGGAATGAATGCATTGGGATCTGAACCTTAGTATTTGACCTCAGTCTCTCTCCCATACCTTTGCTAAACAAAAGAACATTGTATGTCAGAGTTGAAGAAAATATTGAGCATAATTTATCCAAAGTTAAATACTTTAAATCCCCATTAATCGAGTCAGTTTGCCTACTGACTACCTTTCTGTTGGATGAAGCATTATAAGGTAGTAGATTCACACACTAAGTCTGGCTTGCAAAGACAGTGACTTTTTATACCTGAATGATATGAGATGCTTCTTTGAGTAGTAAAGTAGTCTTAAAAGCATAGTGCAAATCTCACCATCTATATGGGCTGGGACTTCAGTTGCCAGAAGCATCTTTTTCTCTACAAAGCATTACCATTATAACTATCTAGAAACACCATCTCTATAAGGATGTCTGTGATAAAGTATGACACTGAAAACACGAGGTTCCTAAATCCACTACAGAGTCACAAAATCAGTGCAAGGAGACACCGATCCTTCAGTACAACCATCTGGTATGCAAACATCAGCAGACCAGTTAATTCCCGGAGATTACCATTGGCTAATCAATGGCTAACACCAGTTTATCAGCTTCTGTTATTCAGAAAACAAGATAATGAAATATTATTTCCCTTCTTCAGAGCCAACACAACACCAAGTTAATCCTATACTCCACTATACTGGCCCTACCTGCAAAAGGGGAGCCATCCAATCATTGAGTGTTGATTCAATTATCAAAACATCTTAAACATAGCCTGTAATTGTTGCTAGTACTTTACCAATATATACATACCAAACTAGTTAGTTTAGATCATTGATAATTCATCTTATATGTGACTAGTTTTTCAAAGACAAAGGCATTAAAATGGCAACATAAACATTCCAACCAGAAGACAAAACCCTAATATTTTACCATGTGGGCAGTAGAATATCATGTATCATCATTAATGGGTGATTTTTTTGGAGAAGCAAAACTAAATAAAGAATTTATTGGAGATGAGCACAATTTCTAATGAGTATGTGGCCATACCTGTATGCTTTACTTTGCGCACAATAGAGAAATGGCTTACAATTTCCTTCCTTCCTTCTTTGTTTCTCTCTTTTCTCCCTCCCTTCCTCCCATCAAATCAAATCAAATCGAATCCATCCACCCATCCATCCATCATGTTCTCATAGCCTTCCATCCAAATAGTAAAGAGGTCTGACCCTGCTTATTTTATTTTGGAATCAGCCAAGGTCAGCTAATTGATCAGAAATCACTTTGATTTTCTAGGGGACAATACTTAGAGAGAAGATGTGATAGCTTAAATGTTAGATTAAATAAGATATTTGCTGGGTTTCTAATGCTGATAACACTTTGGATCATATTCAACATTATTTTTTTTCTCCCAAGAAGTAACCCCCCCCCCCAAGAAGTTTAGAAACCCTTGGAAAATTTATGCTATAAAAATGGACAGCAGGTTTGTTTGACTAGTGATGTATAGGGAGGCTAATGAGCCAAATGAAATTGGTCTGGGAACCTTGGTGCACTGATCTGCTCCATCTTCCTCTTTATGATCAAAGTCTCACCTTCTAAAGACACATCTAGCTTACTGCTGGGTTATGATGCACTAGGAAGTTGTCAGCCATACATAGCACCAGCATGCCAGACTATCTATCCCTATTGAAGCTGTCAGCATAGACCGTAGAGTAGAATGCAGTTCATTCCTTTCTGATAGTTGCCCTGGAGATAAAAAGGCCACAGGGAGAGCAAAATAACTTTATAAAGGCTCACATTCTCTCAATGGTATACATCTCTGCTTGCAAAAAAGGAAGTAACATTAATATACTTGACTGAGTGTTAGAGAACTATTTTCTAGAATTCTGTCAGAGTTATCTGACTTCTCTTTGACCATCAGAAATTTCATCACTAGTGGATATTATAAGAGGAGAATTGTGTTATTCTATTGTGGCAAAAAAATGAGGAATGTAATAGCACCTTTTCCTACTAAGAAATGTTAATAAAACATGCAAGCTATTTATGCTTTTCAGCAAAATTTGTTAGCTCAAAAAGGTGCTACCAAACTCCTGATTTTCTTTCACATTGTGTGGCTCTTAGGATCTCAATGGCAGGCTAGTGTGGCAGTGCTTTTGAGTGGGGAATTACAATTTTGTTCTCTTTTAAGTTCAGTTTGAAATTGTCCAGCATAGCTATTTGGGGGGAAACAGAAGATGGGGAAAAGGCATAACATAAGAGGACTAATTTTTATTTATACTTGCTTCTTTAGACTCTGATAAAGTTTTTTTTTACTTCTTCAACTATCTGCTTTCATTTCACGAGTCTTTATTTGTGCTGGGATATATTCTCATTTTTTAGTCTGGATATTGATTTTGCTTTGTAAAAAAAAAAAAAAAAGACAAAATTGATGTATCTTGAGAGAAATGATGATCTCCATACTTCTAAAGTGTTTTTGTTCTATAGTCTCCAAACTCTTCAGAAATAGGTGAGATTCAAGGAGCGTTATAAGCTGTAGAACTTTTTTTTTTGAGATAGTCCAGCAACCCTGGTCACTAAATTCAATTTCCTATTTATCAATAGCTAGCCTTCAGTCATGATACCTGTCTGTGCTGGCTGGCTGAGCACTTCAAAGCATCCATTAATACCACCGATGGCCTGCAGGAAGCAGAAAATCAAATGGTTTTGATCTCACTTTTCTACATACTTAAGCTTTTGCTTACTGTCTCATGATATCATTGCTGATTACATAATAAATATCCCACTTCCAAGCATAAATTAAGATTAGATTCAAGAGCCATGGAGGGAAATCCTTTAAAATATAGCTGAAGCACGTCTGTTAAACAGTATATAGCCCTATACTTTATTAGCATATATGAAAAGCACATAGCTAAAACATCTTAAAATATAGGTTATTCTATGTTAAGTAATTTATGGATCCCAATAGAGAATGGAATATTTTTAATATTGTAATAAAGCTGGACTACAATGCAGTCTCCCAGCTGTCTCATCCCAATTTAAATTTAATATCCATAGGATATTAAATTGTCTTAGTAAGCCATAGTCACCTTTCCTTTGTTCATGTATAAAGTGATACTAATTTTTATTGCAAACTAGTCTTGTTTCCATTCTGAAGAAAGAAAGAAAGAAAGAAAGAAAGAAAGAAAGAAAGAAAGAAAGAAGGAAGGAAAGAAAGAAGGACTGATTGTGGCAATATTTTGGTTAGTAATATTTTCTAAATAGATCTCATAGGGGCTCCTAATAATTTAACTGCAAAACATAGTGAAACATGAAAATGCCAACTCTAGCCTGCATGTGGATTGTGTACCAGTTTGAAAATAGCTCTGGACCTCTATATCCCCACAATAAGAGCAGTGATAGAGAGATGAGCTGACTTATTTCCAGTTCTGCTATGGGATAGCTGAAATTCCATTAAAATGGGTATGTATGTGTTGTTATTTGGTTTTGCTTAAACTCAATTTCCTCACTTTAGGAAATAATAAAATGTGCCATACGTGATCTAATTTCAAACCATTTTATCCTATATTCTTTGCCACAGACCAAACATTGGAAACTACAGTTTGTGTGTCCAACAGGTGGGATTGTCACTTTGCTGTTCTGCTATGATTCTTTAATGTTTTTCCAAAGTTTGCATGGATGTTACATTAGAAACGTCCACTGTTATGACCTGATATGGTGTACTCTATTGTATTATTTTTTTCAAACTTCATTATGAACTTCTAGTTCTAGGAGCCACGGTGGTGCAGTGGTTAGAGTGCAGTTCTGCAGGCTACTTCTGCTGATCACCGATTGCCAGCAGTTTGGCAGATTGATTCTCACCAGACTCAAGGTTGACTCAACCTTCCATCCTCCCAAGGTTGGTAAACTGAGGACTCAGATTGTTGGGGACAATAGGCTGACTCTGTAAAACTGCTTAGAGAGGGCTGTAAAGCATTATGAAGCAGTGTATAAGTCTAAGTGCTATTGCTAGTTGCTACAGTAATATACAAACTTTTAAATTCTTTTAAACAATATATTCTATTTTAGGACTAAAAAAAAAAAACCCTCACAAGTGTACATATACTTCATGACCCCTGCACTTTTTATTCTCTTGTATTCCAATATTTTAAATTTATTGTTTGTAAAGCCAAGTAACAATTCATTAACGAAATGAATATTCAGTCTGGCAAGAGTCATTTGTAGGTCTCATTAAACATGTTTGCTATTTTCTTAAAATATTTTTAAAGTCTCTAAAAAGACTTTTTTTTAGTTGTAGTCTCACATTACAAGTGTTAATTTAATTACTTGCCAACTAAGAGACTCCACTGAAGTCTACTTAAAGATCTTCATTGACTGAATGGATTGATCCCTAAGGCAAATTGTACATTGCAAAACGCTGCAGTAATTACGAAGTCAGGGGTTCCTCTTCAAAAGTCTCTGAGAGGAAAAAGACAAAGAATTTGATCACAAAAACATTCTGTTGAATTCAGTGAACCTTGCTTGCTGCCTGAGAATTCTAGAATTCCATTATAATTCTGAAAAGCAACAGGTTGGCGGGTAATAGTTTTAGAAACAATTATGGAATATAATGTTCATAATGCATGCGTCCACAGATTTTCTTAAAATTCCATTGTCATATCCTGTAGAACTTTGAACAAACATATTTGGGGCATAGTTATCAATTTTTCAAGTATTACTGACACCTCTTCCTGAAAAAAAAATGATTTATCCAATTGGCCTCTTAAAATGTGTGTGTTCTTAGGCAAATGATATTCCAAGAACCTGCTTTACCATCAGGAAATGTGACTATTTGAAGGTGATAGATTTAAGTGTGATAGCACAGGTATGGTCTGTAGTAGGCCTATACAACTGATGGACAGTGCAACTTAGATTTACTTTGGATCTGTCTTATGATTTCATCCAAATAATTATTAAGGTAAAGGTTCCCCTTGCACATATGTGCTAGTCGTTTCTGACTCAAGGGGGCGGTGCTCATCTCTGTTTTAAAGCCAAAGAGCCAGCACTGTCTGAAGACATTTCTGTGGTCATGTGGCCAGCATGACTAAATGCCAAAGGTACACAGAACACAAAGGTGGTTCCTATTTTTCTACTTGCATTTTTACTTGCTTTTGAGCTGCTAGGTTGGCAGAAGCTGAGACAAGTAACAGGAGCTCACTCCATACAGCAGCATTAGAAATTTAAACCACTGAATTGCCAACCTTTCTGATCGACAAGCTCAGTGTCTTAGCCACTGAGCCACCACCTCCTTTCAATAGTTATTACACATAGCCTAATTGTAAAAAGTGACCATATGTTGAAAGTCAAAACTGCTGGAAGCCAATAATTGACTTAAGCTGATATGTTGAAAGTCAAAACAACTAAATTATTGATATTCTGTACTGTAGGAAGATAATGGGATGCTGAACTAAAAGCTGTAAATGGTAATGAACTCACAGTATTCCAGACTGAAGTACTCCTGTTGCATTCTGAAACAATTCGATGAATTAACCATTGAACATTGGAAATGCTGATTTTTCCCTGCCTCATAGGTTCTTGTTGCCAGTCACATGATGGTGTCTGCATGCTAATGCTATGAGGTACAATAACCAAATCTCTAATTCATCTACACTCTCAGGAAAAAAAAAACCACAGACACCCAAAACCTTATACTTCTTTCTTTTGCTTTGGAGATAAATGAAACTTGTGTGCTAGTGAGTTTTTTATGTGTTTATGGGGATTTGTTTTCTCTTAGGAGGAACTGCCTACCATGCTGTCCCACCTCCCTGAAGTGTTTTATTCAGTCCAGCTAGGAAAAGAAGCCCTGGCATGATCCCTATGTGATGAAATACTGCTCTCCCAAGGTTTGCTGTCGTGCAGCCTGAGGATAACATGCTTCATGGGACTTATTAGAATGCTGCTTTCACAGAGTTCACTCTGCAATGCTAATCTAATACCATAGTGCACAGAAGGCTTTAGAGGCTTCCCACTGCATTTGTTAAAATGAATTTGTTTTAAAAAATGAATCATTGCTTGCAACCATTACATTAGCGTACTATTGGGAGAAATGTTTTGGAAGCCACCAGAGAAATGTACTCAAGTGCATGTGCATAAATGATGGATTCTGTAATGCCTGTGTAGATGGTGATGCTAGATGATTTGTTTCTGCCTGTGGAGAAAGGGGAAATGATTGTTTATTAATTCATAGAGCATTGGAAGTTCGGGAAAAAAAGTTTATCCAATCTTGCAGAGATTTTATACATAGTAGACTAGACTAGACTAGACTATAGTACTATAGTACTATAGTACTATTATAGTTATATAGTAAAATTGCTATAGTAATGTAGTACTATACATACATACATGTATGTATGTATGTATGTATGTATGTATGTATGTTGTATTTGTGCTGATAAATAAATATGTATGTATGTATGTATGTATGTATGTATGTATGTATGTATGTATGTGTGTTACAACCCCTGGTATGCCCAAATATGGGAGGGAACTCACTACTCCCCCTTATTGTCTATCAGCTCACTGCAGGAGACCATCCAGGCAGAAAACCATATTTTTAATGTTGCCTTTTTATATTTGTGTTGTATTTGTGCTGATAAATAAATAAAGGGAGACTAGTATAGATATATTTCTTGAAATAACTTGAAATAGATCTATACTAGTCTCCCTTTATTTATTTATCAGCACAAATACAACACAAATATAAAAAGGCAACATTAAAATATGGTTTTCTGCCTGGATGGTCTCCTGCAGTGAGCCGATAGACGGAAAGGGGGAGTAGTGAGTTCCCTCCCATATTTAGGCATACTAGGAGTTGTAACACAAATACATACCTATTTCCCTGGCTCTATATATACTATATATAAAATACTGTGCTAAATGTGTTGAGACTTGCAGATGGAAAATGTGGGGAAAAGTTGGGAACGATTAGCAAATGGTAAAAAGAGCAACGTGGCAGGCCTCATTATTTAGACAATAGAGCTCTCTCCAAATTCAGGATAGAAAACATTATTCTGCATTTCCTTGCTCCTGAAATTTGGCAAGGGTTCCTATCTTGAGCATATAGTAGAAGTGTCTCCCTTTCAGAGTTATCACTTTCTATAATTCTTTAAAGGATGAAACTGGCAAAAATATCTCCCTGGCAGTCTCCACGGAAATTAATGGGAATTACAACCCCAGGCAGATATATCCTTCATATCTCTTATTTCTTTCCATACAGCTTAATCTGGAAATGCTGCCCACAATAGGTGTTACCCATTATTTGTCAAAAGCACTCATAGATTGGTTTGTACATAGTAGTATTGTTGCAGATTGTGCTGTTGGAAAAGATGAATACAAATTCACTGCTCAACGCATTTATTCAGTGCAATAAACCCATTTTCTCTGCATTCTCTGAAAGATCTGGCAACCTAAACTGATTATGGGAGCTCACATTGATTGTGCCCTGAGTTTGCAAGGAAGTACAAAATTGGCAATTTTATGCAGTAGGACTTTCAATCTCCAGAGTACCACCCAGAACGTATTTAAATATCTCGCAAGTCAGAATACCTTTTGAGCCAAAAACCTATATCTGCTTATTATTTAGCTGATGCATATATTCAGCAGATTACATTTTCAGTGCATAATTCAATCAACTACTGTAAAAAAGCTCTCTTGTCTTGTTCTCCTTCCAGATAATTCAATATGACTGTTAACCATCGCACAACACCAGCATTTCTTGTAAAATATTACAAAAAAAAACCCCACTGAACTGGAAATCGTCCCTCTCCTCAAGATATCAATGTGTGCTGCAGATAAAGATTTCAGCCCTTTGTTGTAGGGCAAATAATATTCTAGCAATTATTTAGGGCATACTTTGCCCAGGCATATAAACTACTTCCACGTCAATTTTACTGTCACATCGTTTAATCCATAAATGTTTATGAATTGTCATTTGAGGAAAATCTGTCTGCAATAAGGAATTATCAGGAACTTCACAAAACTTCCATATTCAAATGTTCTTGTTGTTGGTTTTTTTTTTTTTTTTTTTTTTTAGAAATCCATGTTAGTTAAATTCTTTTCAAAACAATTCTGCTTAAATTTATGGTACAAATTCAAAATGAATAAAACCTTCCAGGCATTTCTTTCAGGTTTGCTTGAGATTTGACCTTTCAAGATCGAGATGCTTGAGATTTATTTATCCTCATATTCTCTATGATGAGGAGAAATCTGGAAAAGTTGCTTGAATAAATGCAATCGTGGTTTTGGTCAAGTGTTAATTTTTTTATTTTTTTATTGACTGCCTCTTAAAAATGAAAGAGGGCAGGAATAAATTGGTGGGCCCGGGCAACAGCCAGATTTAATGTGTTTCATTTATATGTAAATATAACACAAATTAAACAAAGCTTGTTAAATTTAATAGTGGTCTCTCCTTTTTCTAGAAACGCATTACTCTGTGTGAAATGGACATTGCTTTTTCTTCCACTTTCAGCCTCTTTCATGATATAACTTCTTTAGAAATTTAAAGAATACAGGAAAACTGTGCTTATCATTTTTAGGCAGAAAATGGTTGAGGAGTCTGCCTCTTTTATTTTAAACACACTTTGTGTTATTCACCACAATAAATGTAAGTAACTACGGTAGAGGGTTTATTTTTATAGTTTTACAATCAGGAGCACTTCTTGGGTTTATCAGATGATCATAAATAAATAAAGTGACCACACAAACACTCCAAAAAATTCTACAGAAAAGAAAGGATGCATTGCAAAAGCTTACAGTACATCACTAGAGAATAATTTCAAAGAAACTCCATTGAAAAAAGGACTAATAAGCTGTCATAACTATGGCCTTCAAGCTCTTTACCCCCTGTTTTTCCTAATCAACTTCAAGGACTCTATGTGTAATGTGTTTGTGCAATATAATGATTTAGCCAGTTGCAATATTTATCCTGGCCAGAGACTTAACAAGTTTACTGAAACAATTACAAGTTATTATATTTCATCAATTTGCACCAATCAGGTACCAAAATTAAGTACAATTCAAAGCATCTCTAACAGATATTTCAAAATAAAGAGCTACAAATATAGTACAAGATTCATCAGCAATATTTTTAGTCTTTATGTGTACAGAATGCCTCTGCTTCTCTTTGACTATTTCTTTTGTTGAGCATTCAGCTGCATGTTTTGATTTCTTTGGGGAGCTTTACAGTGTTTATGCTTGGGTGCATGCAGACTTAATCTTGTGCCATATGTTATGTTACCTTGCCTAATTGCTGGCTTCCTATCACCTATTTAACTTTCCAGGTGGAGGATAAAATAGCAGTCAGTAGGAAATAAATGTTTATACAGCCTTCGACCACTGGAATAGATAATACTGGATGAAGTGGGCTAACAATCCAAATTAATTTTAAGCATTTTATAAAAAGATCCTAACATTCTACTCCTTCCATTTTATAATGCTGTACCTATATGCTGAAGGTACCATGTGAACTTTCTGGGAATGTTTAGAGGCTGACAGGCTCCCCTATAGTACCTCTAAGTACTAAAGAGCTGTTGCTAGAAAGCACACACAAAACTGAGGTAGGAGGATCAAAATTAATTGGGTACTACTTATAATTCTATATAATTTCAATCATATAGAAAGTAAAGGATGTATGTTTGCGCTTTTAGTTTTATAGTTTTAATGTACACTGAAGATGGCATTTCATTTCATTGTACCATGTGCAATGACAATAAAGTAAACTAAACTAAACTGATTTAGTGATTAAGATATGCTGTTTCTTAGCTGCTTTGCATTTTAACTCTTGTAATGTTTGAAATTGTTTATATGTTATTTTAATTCTGTTGCTGCCCAGAGTCATTCAGCCATATCTATTGTACAGATAGAAAGAAAGGAAGGAAGGAAGGAAGGAAGGAAGGAAGGAAGGAAAGAAAGAAAGAAAGAAAGAAAGAAAGAAAGAAAGAAAGAGGGAGGGAGGGAGGGAAGGAAGGAAGGAAGGAAGGAAGGAAGGAAGGAAGGAAGGAAGGAAGGAAGGAAAAGGCTGCTTGGCTTAAATATAGATAATCCATGATTCTAAGAACACAACTTGCACTTGAATCAATTTATTGAGTTTCTCTATGCAATACATCAGCTCACAGCATTCTGGTTTTAGAACGAGCTTTAAAAAACCCTTCTAGCTCTTGCAGCAAGAGAGAAGGCCATCTAGTTGTTAAAAGAGCATATACTGCGTTTTGGATAATAGTCTTTTTTGGGGGGGAGCAGCCTGTGGTATGTAAAGAAAGCCAGACATATAAAGAGAAGAAGAGAAGGAGAGAGTGACACAAATAAAGAAAAATAGGCAAAAAAAGAACAAGAATGAGTAATGCCACCTACTAAGGACTTTAACCCTACTTACAGCTTGTTTTAACCCATGAGTTGGTCTATTATTCACACAAGTTGAAAACCCACAGTCATTAATCTGTAGTCATCCAGGTCATGGTTATCCCAAAGGTGCTTTTTCCAGCTGCCTCCTGAAAAAGCACCTTTGGGACAAACATTCCATTAAAAGAAAACAGTGCTTTAGCTCTTGGATAAGTTAACTTAGTCTCACTGTACTAAACTAGACTAACTTCTGCAGTCTTGCTGGGCAGAAGCACTATTTAAACCAAGTGTGCTTACCCCTTTGAGAAAGGAGGTATAAATGATCCTAGGAGGTCTAGTTTTATCAAGATCTGAGCTTAGCTTCAGCCCTGCTACCCTTGTTGTAGACTAAGTAGAGCTTCCTTTGCTCTGCCTAGTCATCCCTGCTTAAAGGCTCCAAACTTTGAATTAAAGAGAATGTTCTTAATGCCTAATAATCCTTGGCAGAAAATCTGTAAAGTAGCAGCTAAAAGTAAAATTTCTGTTACCAGTAAGGCAGCCTCCAAACAAAGCCTTCAATTATTTTATTTTTCCTAGGGATTTTATAAACACAATTGCTAGGGTGAAGTACTGGCATGCCTTCACCTGAAAGCACATTTCCCAATCAAAAAATAGAGCCTAAAGTATATGAGATAAAACAGAGCAAATGGTTTGAGCATTTTTGTGTTATCAACAACTTTTAAAATCCTTTGGATTTGGACAACAGTAAAATGCTTTGCTTTTGGATTCTATGAGCAATGAAATACACATAGGTATTTGCTCCTAGCCATGATTTTGCTTAAAAGACAAAATGGGTATTATGGTGTCACAAAACACACCCAATCTTTTTGCATTTGTGTTGCAAAATGACACAAAGTTATAAGCAGTGGAATTTGTGTTACCATACAGAGCTGACTCACTCTTTGTATGTACAAATATTAGTCTGGCCAAACTCCATATTGACATATACTCAAAAATGCTTCTGTCCAATTTCTTAGAAAATCATTAAGAAACAGGTAAAATATTCCGAGTCATTATTACTGGGATTTTTGATATATTTTTGCCTGGTGTATGCATTTTTCAATGCATTTTAAGTAACATTTTGTCATGACTATATGGAACAGACTGAGCACAATTAAGGGGAAAAACTACTTTAATTCCCCAATTAAGGAATTAAAATTAAGTAAGGTGGTTGATTAAAAGCTACTAAATCTTAGAATGTTTAAACACAGTGCTTATTTTTTCAGATATTCTCCTCTGTTAGTCTTAGTTCTTGACAACCCAACAATTTGTTTTTCAATAGTGATTTTTTTTTAGTCAACTCAATCCATCTTATTACCTCGTAGCTCGCAGGTTTGCTGATATAGCATTATATAACAGTTGTTGTTTGCATAGAAGTAATTAATGCTAGAATTGACAATGTGGAATTCGTAAATATTCTCACTGGTTATATACTCATTATGTACCTTATCTTCCAAAGGAAGTCCTATAGAAGAGATTTTCGCAATTCAAGAACATAATTCAGCAGTAGCACATTAATGAAAAATCTGTAGAGGGCAAAAAAAAAGGTGGGGAAGAAGGAAGTGGTAATTTAAAACAATAAATAATCCACAGAAAATTTCAATAAAATTGCTGCAGAGAAGAAATAAAGATAGAATACCAGAGGG
This sequence comes from Natrix helvetica, assembly GCF_964273705.1. Classification (NCBI taxonomy): domain Eukaryota; kingdom Metazoa; phylum Chordata; class Lepidosauria; order Squamata; family Natricidae; genus Natrix; species Natrix helvetica. The sequence continues at coordinate 214,080,536 of NC_138552.1, read as the reverse complement.
ATTAGAGTAGATGCTCAAATATAGTAAAGAGAAGCAGAATCATAATATTATAAATGTCTATAGAGATTCTTAGTCATCCAGGTCATGGTTGTCCCAAAGGTGCTTTTTCAAGAGGCAACTGGACTTTCCGTTTTTTCTTTCAAGACATTTTGCTTTTGAGAGAAGAAGCTTCTTGGATGAGAAGCGAAACATCTTCAAAGAAAAAACAGAAAATCCAGTTGCCGCTTGAAAAAGCACCTTTGGGACATAATATCTTCACCATTGATGAAACAGAACCAGGGCTCAAAGTAATCCTAATAAGTATCCAAAAGAAAATTACAAGGGATTTTTAAATATAACATATTGTGAATGTAAACCAGGCCCACATAACTTATATTTAGGGCTGGTATGTGAGGATTCAATGTTTGTTTGTTTTATAAGAATGTTCCCAAATTTCTTCATAGAACCAAAACAAACAAACAGAATTTAGTTACTTGAGGGAATGCCTGGGTCCAGAAGTTTCTTCCCATCCAGATAATTGAGCAGAGCAGGTAGATTACATGTCTGATCAGTTAAATGTCATTTTGTGGAATTGAAGAAGTATGCCTTCTCTGTCACAATGCCTTTCCTCTCAAAGAAGGAGCATTCTTCAGAGATAAGTATTGTTCTAGCTGGGAGAACACGGGTGGACAAACTGAGGCGAGGCAGGACTTAACAAATGCTAACAGTTTATTGCTAACAGGTTGCCAAACGCGGCACTTCACATTTCGCACATCTCAGCTAACTGGCAACAGCTGAGCCCTGTTTGACAGCCCTTTATATATGCCGGCTGTCAAACAGTCAACCAATCAGCGTCGAGCACAGCGTCCCCTAGCGAAATGGAGCAGAGGGAAAACTATGATACATAACAAGTATGGTTGCCACCTGCCACCTGTGTCTAAACTCTGACTTTGTTCTCTGGCCTGGAATTGGATGTTTGTGGAACCTTCCTTGATTTTTTTTTTTTTTTTTGAGGGGGCAGATATTCATGCAGTTTTGTTCAGACCCTTATATTTCTGCAAAATCCAATCTGGTTCGGTCACTGGGACCAGAGTTTTACTCTTCTGAGCTTTTGGACTCATGTTGGACCCCATCGTTAGGGAACTCTCTCTACTAGAATACATGTGCTTTGGGCTATTCTGTGAGTCATATTTCTATGGTGCCTTCCTATTGGTTGATTAGTGTGCTGATGGCTGGTGATTGGTTGTTGTTTCCTTGTTCTGCCATGCTTCGGCTTCTAAGTATTGGATAAGCTGGTGGCAAATCCTGTTGACTGCCAAAGAGCTGTTCCCCAGTTTAAATCATTTTCCTGGCTATCTTTGTACCTACAAGGCCAACAATCTTAATAGCTACAAAACTGAATGTATTGCATTCAATTTATATAACTTATATCTTTTTCTTTATATTATGTGACAATTCTTATATTGGCTAAGTTTGCCAAAGGGCATTATAATTGAGGACAAAGTCTTATCTGAGTGAGGGTAATCCTTTCTTACTATAAAAACATTTTTAAAATGCTGAGCAGATTGGTGTTGTTGTGGTTTTTTAAAAAGCATCATGATAGCTTTTGGGTGGACTTAGTTTCCTCCATTTTGTAATAATTAGTGTACATAGATTAAAGCACCACTAGTCAGACTTACAATCATTTGGTTTATAAATGTTATGGAGGAACTAGCAAAGATGATTGCAGAACTGCTCTTCGTAATGTTTGAGAATCCCTGAAGGATTGATGAGGTAACAAAATATTAGAAAAAGGAAAGGAAAGGAATGGAAGAGGACTCAAAAAACTACAAAGCTGTCAACTTGATATCTATCCTGGCTAAGGCATGTGAACAGATTATCAAGAAGCTTTTGTTCGCTTTTGATTAAGTATGCTCAAATTAACTGGAGCCAGCCTGGGTTTATTGAAATCATGTCAGGCTAACTTTATCTCTTTCTTTCATAGATTTACTAGCTTAGATCAAGGGAATGCCATAGATGTGCCTGGATCTTAACAAGAGCTTCAATCTCATTATATTCTTCTTAGTGAAATAATAAATTACAAGCCAGACAATAGCAGTGTTAGATGGACTCCATTGCAGCTTGGAGAGAATTTTGAGTGGAATGATACAGAGTCCCCTAGACTCTGATTATCAGATAAAGTAATGTTTGCAGATGGCCCAAAACTGGGTGGCTTTAGTGAAAGAGACAGAGTTTTAAAATAAAGAGAGGTTGAGTGGAGGGCTGAGATGAATAGGATGGAAATTAACAGTGAGAAATGTAAAGTTATGCATCTGAAGAAGAAAATATATAAGGCACAAGTATAAGATAAGAGATATTTGGCTTGCAGAAGTACATAAATAAAGGGAATCTGGGTATCCTTGGTGATTACAAATTAAACACAAGCTAGCAGTGAAAATGCAAACACTATTCTTAATGGGGGCATGGAAACCACATCTTGGGAAATAATTGTTCTATTCTCTTCTGCTCCAATCAGAACGCATTTGGAATACCGTGTCCATTTTGTAATATCACATTAAAAGAAATACAATGACAAGCTAAAGAAAGTCCGGAGAAGTATTAACAAGATAGTGAAAAGTTGGGCGTCTGGAAGCTAAGACTTAGTAGGAATAGTTGAAGAATGTTTATATGATATGAGTATGCTTAGCCTATAGAAAAGATGACTGAGGGGAGATACGATAGTGTTCATCAAATCTCTGAAGGGCTGTCACAGAGAAGAGAGAGTGAAATTACCAGAGGGCAAGACCAGAACCAATGATTTAAACTACAAGTAAACAGATTCAAGCTAGACCTCAAGAGCAACTTCCTGCTTATAGGAGCTGCCAGCCAGAGGAGCAGGCTGTCACATGAAGTGATTAGTTCTTTGCTAGAGAACTTCAAAAGCAGGATGGATGGCCATCTTTCAGAAGCACTCTAGTGAAAACTGCTTTAAGCAGAAAGCTTGACTAGATGGTCTCTAAAGATCAATTTTAAGGTTCTATGATTCATATTCTTGGGACTGCTGGGATTTGCTCTGTGAGGGAGCTACAAATCTTTTTTCAGAAAATTGCCAGTATTCACAAACAGGCGTTCTTCATTTTTCTCTCTTCTTTTACATCTTTTACTAGAGAATTTTAATTGTATTCATTTTTTAATGAACATCAATCTGCTTTATGTTCAACTCTTAAATATTTGCTAGGCTCATTCTTTAATGCTCCTAACATGCAATTACAAACTTTTCCTCTTATTTAAATGAACCAAAGCATGTAGATTGACACACTTGTTCTTCAGGAAGAGGAGACAACCTAGAGCATATACTGTCCTTGGTGTCCTGGTCTAAATTGTTTCTCAGACGTTTCCTCTGGAATGTCTTTGTCTGATTCTTCTGCCAGTTAGCAATATAGAGACAGAGATTTGGGCCACTTTGTTGTCACAATGACATGCTGTGGTAATCTGTTTTGCAGACTGGAAGCCTGAAGACTTGAGCGATAGAGACTTTTACACGACTACAATATTACTTGAAACAATTGTCTTGGATATATAGTGCCTGAGTATTGCAATCGTCTGTGGCACCTGGACTGATTTCTGAAAGCCTCAGAAGAAGAAGAAGTTGAACTCCTGCTGTGACATTCAATAATGCAAGTAGATCATCTTCACCATAAGGCTTCTAATTAGCACTACCAGATTTAAGCAGATGTGACATTTATATTGTTCAGTTTGTAGTCAAGCACCATAGGTGATTTGACTGGTGGAGCCATAGCTGCATCTACATCTCAGTGGGTATCTAATCAAAAGATGTATCTGAAATGCAGGAGGGCTTCAACTGACTGTCTTTTTAAGGGGAGGTGTCAAATGCATCTCATATTAAGCACAGCATAATATTTCTCACCTCATTTTAACAAACAAATTTCAAAAAAAATATAGGTACATATACATTTCAGTTCTTATATACATATACACCTGTGTGTGTGTGTTTGCATGTGTGTGTGTATGTGTGTGTGTATACACACACATACGCAGAGACATCTGGGGGCACTGTGGCTCAGTGGCTAAGACACTGAGCTTGTCGATTGGAAAGGTTGACAGTTTGGTGGTTTGAATCCCACCGCATAATGGAGTGAGTTCCCGTTACTTGTCCCAGTTTCTGCCAACCTAGTAGTTCGAAAGCATGTAAAAATGCAAGTAGAAAAATAGGAAACACTTTTGATGGGAAAGTAACAGCATACTGTACGCCTTTGGCATTTAGTCATGCTGGCCACACAACCACGGAGACGTCTTTGGACAGCACTGGGTCTTCGGCTTTGAAATGGAGATGAGCACCGCCCCCTAGAGTTGGGAACGACTAGCACATATGTGCGAGGGGAACCTTTACCTTCACCTTTATACACACACACATACATTCATGTTCCCAAAATTATAATATCAATATATTGAGTTTCCTGTCACCTTGACATTTAATGATAACTTTTATTTCTGCAGACCATATCGAAATAATTTGCACTGCCATGATCTTCTTTAAGAAAGGTTTCTCTGGAGGTTGTTTCCCAATCCACTTTTGGCTTCTAGCCTTTTCTGAACCTCACCAAGGTCCTCGCACCATTGCAAGGTCTTCTGTGTTTCAACTCTGACAATATTATGAGCCACTGATCTTCATGAACATGACATTTCCAGAACCATTTATTTATAAAGGGCAACAGCAAAAATAAAGACAGAAATTCTGCCTACTGCAGGCTTTGGGGAGTTCTAAAACATTTTTTAATTGTCCTCCTTAACTCTTTTTGGTAGCTTTTTGTAAAAAAAATTTTTTTTAAATGCCAGGGCTATCCCAAGCTGATTTCTGCAACTATCTGGTTACACTACCATCTGGAGACAGCACTGTAGGAATATAGATAGGAACTATCAAGTGTTGCCTCAAGGTTAAAATGGCAGAAAACAAAGTGTATTGAACAAACCAGAACTGTTTCCTAACAGCTTTCTACAGGAAAAAAAAATGATAGGACATACAGTACATCAAGCACTGAACTGGAAAATAGTGTTCACATTTAATTTTTGAGCAAGTGCTGTATGAATGTCTTTTTAAAGCAATTTATTTTTTTAAAATCTACCCTGCACTCATTGAAAATGGCTCTAAGTATCATGAAAAAAATTGTAGGCAACAGCAATTTCCTAGACATCCTTCTTGTTGGCTTCCGTTAGCCAGCCAGGAACTAAAGTTGGGAAGAAAATACTGGTTTCGGAAGGTTTTTGGTTGAATCCAGCAGGAATCTTACTTTCTTATCAGATAAAAATGCCTTTGTTTATTCCATGAGGCTTAAGGAAGGGAGTCACTTCTGTGCTCCTACCCCTTGCATTCTGAAGACAACAGGCAGTACCGCAATAAATCAGGTTGCCTTAAACCCAAGTTTTTTGGTTTGCTGAATTTACTGCATGAGTCCCAACCCACTTTAGAATCTGGGTGAAATGGGAGCCTAGTATTTTGTTCTGGATACCAAAAAGTAAAAACATGGAGCTGGTTTTATATTAATTCCAACAATTGATTCCTCAAGCCCATATAGTGGTACACTGACTACCAGGAATTTAGACTAAGATATTGTATTGTGAACTTTTTAACTGGAAACTGAAAGTGCATGTTGTATGTATGAGAGAGGGATGTGAGGGGGAGAGAGAGAGAGAGAGCAAGGAGAGAGAGGGGGGAGGGAGGGAGGGGGAGGGGAGGGAGAGATTATGTGCATCCAAATGTTTCTGTTAATTCTTTGACTATCACCCTCCCTTTCGTTCCAAAAATCATCATTTACTGACAGAAAATGTGTCTTTTGCTGAAATATTTTTTCATCTGGACTGCCTGGCTGCTCTTTTGAAAACCAAACACTTTCACCACTAAAGATGATGGAGAAAAAAAAATATGCTTCTGGTTATTTTATTTCATTTACTGTGGATTTACAGGTGTTTTAACTGTTCTGAATTCCTTGATATATTAACTAATACTAAGGTGAGCCTAAGAGCAATATATTTTATTTTAGAGAACATGAACATAAAAATCTTTGAGGGGAAAACACATGAGATGAAATCATTTGTGGCGGTTCATTTACTGGTAGCTATAAATACTTCTCTAATAGTGCAAAATGTTTCACGGTGGTAAAAATGTAGAAGCTAGATATTTCATTGGCAGGATTTCCCTGATTAAATAAGACAAACAAGTATAGTAAGAGATTTTCCTTTTTAGGTGATGTATTTTTAAAGGTTTCCCCAAAGAGACAGTTATAAATTCTATTTCTACCACAAGTATTGTACCTTCATTTCCATAAAGCTAGTTAAATGAACAAAGTCAGTGCTGTCTTACCTACTTATATAATGCTAGGCTGGCATATTGTTTCTTTAATATTGCCCCCTCCCCCTCCATATTCTTGGTACAGTGTTTCCTTCCCTGGGATAGGCATATGCCACTATGACAACAACTTTATATTTTTTTTTTTTGTTCGTTGCACAGTCAGCTAGGTGTTCAGACTGGATTTGGCATTTTTGCCTCACTATTAAGTTCTTCCTAAGGACCTGGGATAGGCAGATGTGGACATTTGATGGTGTTATAGATATTGTGGCAGGATGTAAGCTATTCCAAGTAAAGCTGCCTTTGCAATTAACTGGTAATGCATTTGTCAATGTTGATGGTGTTTAAGTGGTGTTCCAACACATTTCTGTTTTAGGATCGCAGCCAAGATGCCTATGACTATTGGTGCTTCCTTTGCTTTCTTTTGCCACAATCATTCTACTTCTATTTGCAGGCCTCTTTGTTTTGTTATCTTTTCCAGTTTTTTCTCATATGTTCTGCTCTCTCCAGTTGCTGCTATGTCCACTATCCAGACTTACAGTACTCTCTCTCTCTCTCTCTCTCTCTCTCTCTCTCTCTCTCTCTCTCTCTCTCTCTCTCTCTCTCTCTCTCTGTATATGTATATGTATATGTATATGTATATGTATATGTATATGTATTTGTGTTACAACCCCTGGTATGCCTATATATATATATATCAGTTGGCACTCATCCCCATAAATAAATTTCTTTGCTCTGAGTTCCAACTAGCAGTTCAAAGTAGTATATTACCTATACAATCCTACGTATGCATGGCAGCAAAGGATTTTGAGGACTAGTCTTCCCAACCTTGCTCAATTTGTTTGCCCTAAGAAAAACTATTGATAGTTCCACATTTTTATGAGGAGCATATTATGGAGTTTTTAGGTGCCATTGTTCTGTGGCAGTATCCATATTTTGGAATAACCTCCTGCTTGAACGGATGTCAATAACAGAGTTGAATGGGACTTGGAGATCTCTTAGTCCAAGTCCCTACTCAAGCAGGAGATCCTATACCATTCCAGACAAGTGGCTATCCAATCTCTTTTTAAAAATCTCAACTGTTGGAGCACCTACAACTTCTGAAGGCAAGCCATTCCACTGATTAATTGTTCTCACTGTTAGGAAATTCCTCCATAGTTCCAGGCTGCTTCTCTCCTTAATTAGTTTCCACCCATTGTTTCTTGTCCTGCCTTCTGGTGCTTTGGAAGTTGGAATCTTTTTAAAAAAATGAAATTGGAAATGGTAGTTGACCCCCTACCATTTTGACCTTCTCAAAACTACTTTAAAAAGCTGTTCTGGAGTGCCTTTGGTGATGCACGTTACCTAGGACAGATGAATATATTACAGTCTTTGGTCCCTTTGACATTGTAATTATGCAATTTTATATATTTTTTACTGTGGATGATTTATTTCCTTTGGCTTATTACTGCAAACCATTGGAAGCCTTAGAATTATGGCAGATAAGAAATCTAATAAATAAATGCCCAATAATCCTACTGTTTAGGATGTTCGCAGCAAGCTAATTAGAACAAACTGATAGAGGGAATCTCCTTGCTTTAACCTTGAGGTTTTTAAAGCAGACCTGAAAAGGCTGCATGAACTGGGTAAAAGACAATAGCAAGTAAAACCTAATTAGCTAGAGAAAGAAATATTCCCAGTTGAGTAGCAAATGCCCAGGCTGTTAAATTAAGGAGAAATGGAGGATTGCTTGGTGAAAGTTAGGCTGAAAATGGTTTAGGGCATTAAAGACTCTATTCCAGGGGTCCCCAAATTTGGCAACTTTAAGACTTATGGTTTTCAACTCCCAAAATTCCCCAGCCAGCATAGCTGGCATAGCTGGCTGGAGAATTCTGGGAGTTGAAATCCACAAGTCTAAAAGTTGCCAAGTTTGAAGACCTCTCCTTTATTCCCTCTCCTCTGCCTGGGAGGCAGAGCTTTCACATGTCTATGTATGTGCTTGCCTGAGGTGTAATGCTTGCACCCTTCCAGGGACGTGCGGTCAGGGGAGGCAGGGGAGGCAGAGCCTCACCTCTCATCATGAAATAATATATAATATATAATAATAATATATATTTCCTCCCATCCCTTTTACATGGCTCCCACTAAGCTCCGGTAAGGAGAAGAGCCTTTGGGGAGTGAAGAGGAAGAGGAGGGAGGAGGAGGAGGAGGTGTGCGTGCGGGGCGGTGCCAGCTGGGCAACCGGCGGAGGCAGGAGGGTTCTCGGAAGCGCCAATAACCTTCCTGCCTCCGCTGTACTTTGCGCGCTCCTCGCGACTGCAATAGATATTCAGAAGTGGCAGGGGCTGTTGGGCTGGAAGCCCAAACCCCATTAGCCACAAAAGCTGCTTCTGGATGGATATTGCAGTCGTGAGGAGTGCACGAAGTCCAGCAGAGGCAGGAAGGTTCTCGTCGTTCCCCAGTCACTTTCGCGGCTTCGTCATCAAGACGAAGTCCGGGAGCGCCGACAACATTTCTGCCTCCGCTGGACTTCATCTTGATGATGTCGCCGCAGCTGCCAGGCGTGAATGGACAGAGGTAGCCAGAGTGGAGCTGAGGCAGTCTGGCGGGCAAGCGACCTAGGATCAGGCTGCCTGATCCTCCATCGCTCACTCGCTCACTCTTTCGTCCACCCGGGCCACTTCGGCATCACTTTGGCTACCTCCGTCCGGCCGCACCCAGCAGCTGCGGTGACATCATCAAGACGAAGTGGCTTGGAGGCGAAGTGCTTTTCAGTGCTTTTCTGTGCGTCTGGCATTTAGGTAGATAGCCGGATGTCCTAAACACCAGACGCACAGAAAAGCACTGAAAAGCAGCTGCTGTTAGGGACCGTGGAGCGCGAGCCGGTGGAGCGCGCTCAGGAAGGCAGGGAATGGAATCACGTGTGCTGGAGGCTGAGGCAGCCTCACCAGCCATAAATCTCACTGCACGTCACTGCACCCTTCTATAAATTGCCCAATAGGTTAATGCGGCCTCAGTTTCTGAGCAGGAATAAACAATTCTTCTTTTCTAGCAGGAAAAGAAGGAAACGGATTTGTGGCTCATCTGGGACAGAAAAAGAATAATTACACTGAAACAAAAGAGACCAGCATGGTGATGGTTTTGGTTGGGAGAGGCCTACACGAGCTTGCAAATTGATAAACATTTGTGTGGTGGGTTGCCAGGGTGATGCTTCTAGCCCAGTAAAATTGTTGTTTGTGACCCAAGCATCCAAATTTGGCAATATTCTGTGTACCTTTAAATGATTTGTAGGCTTTTTTTTCTTCCCCTGATCTCATCCACGAAATAAATAGTTCAGTGTAGGAACTGTTTTCCCAAGAGAGTGAAGAGGGACAGAAGGTTGTTGAAATAGTCTTTGGAGCTATGAATTCTTAAGACAACAAAGCCCACAAAGGATTACAGTTTCTTTTAAAGCTGTGCAGAAATTAGATTTGGGGATTTGATTGAAAGGGAGGTTGAATCTCTGAATCAAATTGGCTTTTCAGATCAAATTAGAAAGTCAAAACTTAGCTCGGAGCATGCCAACATTTGGAGAGACTCCAAAGACCATTTTATTAAAAGCTAGCACGATACCATGAGTCATTCCACTCCTGTTGTTAAGAATGAAGAGTGCCACAGAATAGTCAAGTTCTTATATCGGGCTACATACACTGAAGATGAGCTCATGGCAGACGTGAAACTCAGCCGGTTCTGACAGGTCATGCAAAACCGGTAGTAGAAATTTTGAGTAGTTCGGAAAACGAGCAAATACCACTCTGGCTAGCCAATATCCAATATCCTCTGGAAAGATATTGCAAAATGGAGATTTTGCAATATCCTTCCCCCAGGAGTGGGGAGGGAATGGGGATTACAGTATTCTTCCCCTGGAGCAGGGAGGGAATGGAGATTTTGCAATATCCTTCCCCCAGGAGTGGGGAGGGAATGGGGATTGCAGTATTCTTCCCCTGGAGCAGGGAGGGAATGGAGGTTTTGCAGTATCCTTCCCCTGCCATGCCCACCAAGTCACGCACACAGAACCGGTAGTAAAAAAAATTGAATTTCACCACTGGCTCATGGGTATATCTGACCATTGACAAATAATTGCTCTTCCAATGGAAAAGGAGTACAGAGGGATTGTACACAAACGTCTAAATGTCCATATGTCTGTGGAAAAAAGCAACACTTTGTAATGCAGAGTACTTACCATTTGAAAATGTGAATGCCAATCAAGCTGATTGTTACTCTAGTAGCTTCATCGTGGAGCCTACTTTGAAAAAGGGGAGCATTAAACCCATCCCTTATCAGAACTCTGATGAATGTTCTGATTCATGCAGTTTGTAAATCAAAGGCCCTTTATAGATGTAATAAAGGCTACAACTTGAGGATATGCATCATGAAGGAGTAACTAGGGTATGCATATGAGGAAAATGATTTGGCATTTAAGACTGATTTAGCCAGATACATTGATTTTCACATTAAACAGGCAAGAAAAGCCTGGGCAATCATTAGAAAGAGAGAAAGGACATCCAGAAGAATAAAATTCCCTTCACAACTAAATGATTAAATTGAAACATGCCTCTGAGTTGATTTCAAACATTTAGTGGATTCTCTGCATGTACAGAAATAACATTTTTCAACATTTGTTTGGTAAATTTGAATTGGATTTGAAGAACCAAATCAACAATCTGAGTAAAATCTTGCTTGATTTACTCTACCAGTAGACTTTTGGAACATTTAGTAATATTGTTAAGTCATTGAAGAGAACTCTTTGGCTTGAATTGAATATTGTGATTCTGTTAATTTTTTCAATGTATCTTCTAAAGCAGTGGTCCCCAGCACTGGCATGCCAGCAGCCAGGCCACACAAACAAGCTGAACCCTACCCATGGGATGCAGGGAGCATGTGAAACCACACCCACTCTGGAAAAACTTTTCTCCATGGAACCAATCCTTGCCAGCCAAAAGTTTGGAGGACGCCATTGTAGCGCAATATTGAAGATGCTTGTTTTAGCAGAAATTATGAATAGGGTTATTCATATTTCCAAAAACTGCTTCCTAAGCATATAATTTCTGTTGAGAGAATAATATGATATTGTAAGGACATCAGCTATCATAAATTCTAACCTTAAATTATTTTTGTTAATAAGTTTGGGCACTTTTGAGAAAAGTAAGATACTTCTTTTTTTTTTAGAAAAAAGATAAATATGCAGACAAAGTTATGAGCTTTCACATTTCTGAGAGATGTTTAAAATATGAATTGTTGGTATAATATATATTTTGAAAAATAAGCCAAAGGTATGCTTCCAAAATATATTTTATACATAGAGTATATTTATTCTAACTGCACAGTCTATTGCAGAATACTACACACAATCAAATATAAAGCAAGCATTGTTCGAACCAAGGAGTAAAGCTAGAGCACTGAGAATAATCCACAATATAATATCTTTGGTGTTTATATAGTGAACATAGCAAGACTTGACTTTGCCTGAATTCATTATCAGTCTGGTGTAGAATATGAGAGCAAGCAAGGAGGTAACAAAATAAGAGGGTATTAAATGTAAATGCAACATAAAACAATACCCATTTTATTTTTATTGACTTTATTTATTTGCATCCATGCAGACTGCCTGCGTGGGAATATAGTGCCTTGGGAGGTCATGAGGAAAAATATTATAACTGCTTTTTAGAAGCCTCTGGTAATGTTAGGATCATTAATAATGTTTGCAGCTATGCAAGCTAAGATAATGATTTAGACTACAAGCTTCACTGCATAAAGCCTAGAGATAGTAGGGAAGTACTTTCTTTCCCGTGTGTAGCATTTCTCAACCGCCATGACTTATTATAGGCTGTTTATCTTCCTGTGAAGCATCTCATATCAAAGTACTTGAGGCCAAATAAACTAATGGGCTGATCAAGGTATGACAACTACTTCTTTTTCATCAGATGATGATCCACTTTTCTTTAACTACATCAGCTAAATAAATACATAAGTTTGGTTTTAAAAAAAAGGATAGACATCACACATCTCAAGGAACAGGAACTTCTGCAATGATAACGAGATACGTCTATCATTCTCACATTTCATAAATGGACCTTCCAAGGAAAGTTCCAATGTAATTTCAATGTCATCTCTATCTCTATCTCTATCTCTATCTCATCTCTATCTCTATCTCTATCTCTATCTCTATCTCTATCTATATCTATATCTATATCTATATCTATATCTATATCTATATCTATATATCCCTCCCTCCCTCCCCCCTCCCCCCCTCTCTGTACACTGTATGTGTGTATGTGTATGTTCCAGCATAATTCTGGAACACCTCAAGCAATTTCAACCAAACTTGGTTCACAGATGACTTACTCTCTGGAGAAAAATACTGTGGGGCTAAGACACACTTAATACTCCTCGGGAAATGTGTTCTAATAATAGAATAGAATAGAATAGAATAGAATAGAATAGAATAGAATAGAATAGAATTCTTCATTGATGAGGTGTGATTGGACACACAAGGAATTTGTTTTTGGTGCCTATACTCTCAGTGTACATAAAAAGACAAGATACATCTTCAAGAATCATAAGGTATAACATTTAATGATAGTTTTAGGGTACAAATAAGCAATCAGGAAACAATATCAATACAAATAGTGAGGATACAAGCAACAAAGTTACAGTCATGCAGTCATAAGTGGGAGGAGATGGGTGATAGCAATGATGAGAAGACTAGTAATATTGTAATAGTAATGCAGCCCTAGTGAATAATTTGACAGTGGTGAGGGAATTATTTGTTTAGTAGAGTGATGGCATTCAGAAAAACCTGTTCTTGTTTGTTTGTTTGTTTGTTTGGATTTATATGCCGCCCTTCTCCAAAATGACTCAGGGTAGCATACAACATTAAAAAACACACATCCCAAAAGTTAAAAAAAATTAAATCCATATCCAAAAAAACAAACCGAATTTAAAAGACAATACATTTAAAATAAGTTAAAATTAACAGGACAGGCAGCTTGCTGGAAAAGCCAACTTTTTAGGGCACGTCGGAAGGACCAGAGGTCAGGGATTATGCGAAGCTCTGGGGGCAGCTCATTCCAGAGGGAAGGCGCTCCCACAGAGAAGGCTCTCCCCCTGGGGGTCACCAGCCGACACTGTCTGGCCGACGATACCTTGAGGAGGCCACCTCTGTGGGATCGTACTGGACGGTGGGAGGCTACTGTTGGCAGTAAGTGGTCTCGCAGGTACCCTGGGCCTAAGCCATGGAGTGCTTTAAAGGTCATAATTAATACCTTGAATCACACCCGGAAAACAACCGGCAACCAGCGCAGGCCGCCTAAAAGGGGTGTAACATGGGAGCATCTAGGTACCTGATGACACTCAGCTGTATATTTCCACCCCAAACCACCCCAACGAGGCTGTTGAAGTGATGTCCCGTTGTCTGGAAGCCGTGCGGGTCTGGATGGGTGACAACAGGCTCAGGCTCAACCCCTCCAAGACAGAGTGGCTGTGGCTTCCGGCACCCTGGTACAACCAGCACATTCCATCGCTGGCCATCGGGGATGAACAATTAGCCCCGGTGGAACGGGCACGCAATTTGGGCGTCCTCCTTGATGCCCGGCTGGCTATGGAAGATCATGTGGCAGCCGTGGCGAGGGGGACGTTCCACCAGGTTTGCCTAGTGCGCCAATTGCGACCCCTTTTGGAACGGGAGGCCCTGCACACAGTCACTCACGCGCTGGTGACGTCTCGCCTGGACTACTGTAATGCTCTCTACATGGGGCTCCCCTTGAGGTGCACCCGGAGACTGCAGTTGGTCCAGAATGCAGCCGCGCGGGTAATTATGGGGAGATCGAGGTTCTCCCATATAACACCGCTCCTGCGCGAGCTGCACTGGCTTCCTGTGGCCTACCGGGTGCGCTTCAAGGTGTTAGTTACCATCTTCAAAGCGCTCCATGGCATAGGGCCTAGTTACCTGCGGGATCGTGTCCTGCCCCATACATCCCTGTGGCCCATTCGCTCACACAGAGTGGGTCTCCTCCGGGTGCCGTCCTCTAGAGATTGTCAGAGGGCAGTGCCCAGGAGTAGGTCCTTCTCTGTGGCGGGCTCTACCCTTTGGAACGACCTCCCCCCAGACATCAGAACAACAACCGATCTCCGCTTCTTCCGCAGTAAACTGAAGACCCACCTGTTTCGGCTAGCCGGCCTGGCATAACTCGACAACTTTTCCACCCCTAGGTCATATTTAATTGTTAATTTTAGTTTTTAAACTATTAATGTTATTGGGGTTTTAACCTTTTTCAGTATTGTAATTATTTATTTATTTTTTACCTCCTCTGTACGACACTGTTCTGACTGTTGCTTGTGTACGTCGCCCCGAGTCCCTGTGGGGAGATGGGGCGACGAATAAGTTTAAATAAATAAATAAATAAATAAATAAATAAATAAATAAATACCCCCATGACAACCCGTGCGGCCGCATTCTGGACCAGCTGAAGCCTCCGGGTGCACTTCAAGGGCAGCCCCACGTAGAGAGCATTGCAGTAGTCCAGGCAAGAAAGGACGAGGGCATGAGTGACTGTGCACAGAGCATCCCGATCCAGGAAGGGGCGCAACTGAGGTACCAGGCGAACCTGGTAAAAGGCCCCCCTGGTCACGGCCATCAGGTGTTCTTCTAAACTAAGCCGCATATCCAGGAGGACTCCCAGATTGCGAGCCTTCTATGAGGGGGCTAAAATTTCTCCCCCTATCATCAATGATGGGACAAGATGCACAAATCGGGATGACGGAAACCACAGCCACTCAGTCTTGGAGGGATTGACCTTGAGCCTGTTCCTCCCCATCCAGATCCCCACAGCTCCAGGCATCGGGACATCACGTCGAGGGCATCGTTTGGGTGGTTTGGGGTAGAGATGAAAAGTTGGGTATAATCAGCATATTGATGATACCGTACCCCAAAACCACGGATGATCTTGCCCAGCGGTTTCATGTATATGTTGAACAAGACGGGTGAGAGAACCGACCCCTGGGGCACCCCACAAGTGACGCGCCTGGGGGTAGATCTCTGCCCTCCAGTCAACACAAACTGCGACTGATCCGATAGGTAGGAGGAGAACTACCGTAAAATGGTGCCCCCCACTCCCAACCCCCCAAATCGTCGCAGTAGGATACCATGGTCAATGGTATCGAAAGCCGCCGAGATGTCTAATAGGACCAGGACAGAGGAACAGCCCCTGTTCCAGGCCCGCCAAATATCATCGACCAATGCGACCAATGCCGTCTCCGTGCTGTACCCGGGCCTGAAGCCCGGCTGAAACAGATCCAGGTAGACAGCTTCATCCAGGTACTGGGGAAGCTGACGTGCTACCACACTCTCGACAACCTTTGCTACAAAGCGAAGGTTGGAGACCAGACGATTGTTGGCTAAAGAAGCTGGGTCCAGGGAAGGCTTCTTGAGGAGGGGCCTCACCACCCCCTCCTTCAAAGTGCTGGGAAAGAACCCCTCTCTCAATGAAGCATTGATAATCGCCTGGAGCCAGCCTCGTGTCACCTCCCGGGAAGCCGAAACTAACCAAGAGGGACATGGGTCCAGCACACAAGTAGCCGCACTGAGTCTCCCCATAATCCTGTCCATGCCTTCGGGGATCACAGGGTCAAACCCATCCCAGATTGTCTCCTCAAGATTCATCCCCGTCGGCTCGCCCGAATCTACCTAGTCAGAGTCCAAGCCTGTCCGGATCTGAGCGATTTTATCCTGCAGATACTGAACAAATTCTTCAGCCCTACCCTGCAAAGGGTCTTCCCCAGTTCCTTGGTTAAGTAAGGAGCGGGTCACCCTAAACAGGGCAGCTGGGCAGTTATCTGCGGACGCGATAAGAGCGGAAAAATATTGCCGTTTTGCCGCTTCTATCGCCACTAAGTAGGATTTAATATGAATTCTTACTAGTGTTCGATCAGATTCGGACCGGCTGGCCATCCAGCCACTCTCTAGGCGTCTTTTCCGGCGTTTCATCTCCCGGAGCTCCTCGGTAAACCAGGGAGCCATCCGGGATCGACACCGGGTCAGAGGCCGCAAAGGCACAATACGATCCAAGGCCCCAGTGGCAGCCCTATCCCAGGCTTCCACTAGGGCTTGTGTCTAGAGGTTCTGGTGTGCAGTGCTCTATAATGTTCTTTTGAGGATAGGAGTTGAAACAATTTATGTCCAGGATGCGAGGAGTCTATAAATATTTTCACGGCCCCCTTTTTGACTCGTGCAGTGTACAGGTCCTGAATGGAAGGCAGGTTGGCAGTAATTGTTTTTTCTGCAGTTCTCATTATCCTCTGAAGTCTGTGTCTGTCTTGTTGGGTTGCAGAACCAAACCAGACAGTTATAGTGGTGCAGGTGACAGACTCAATAATCCCTCTGTAGAACTGTATCAGCAGCTCCTTGGGCAGTTTGAGCTTCCTGAGTTGGCTCAGAAAAAACATTCTTTGTTGTGGTTTTTTGATGATGTTTTTGATATTAGGTGTCCATTTTTAAGATGCAGCCTGTTGTGCCTTTCAATGGCTTCTACTACACTGCCATAAAATGGCTTCTACTGTACAGCTCAGTGAAGTTGCCATGGTAACGGCTTTACAATACTCCACAAGGGGGAAAATCCAACATTAGAAATTATGTTTGGTCTGGACATTTTCCTCCTATAAATAAATACCCAGGCAATGATGGGCTATACCCAGGCAATGATGCGCTATAGGCTAGTGTATTATATAGAGCTATGAACCAGTGGTGAAATTCAAAAAAAAAAAATTACTACCAGTTCTGTGGGCATAGTTTGATGGGCGTGGCAGGGGAAGAATACTGCAAAATCCCCATTCCCTCCCCATTCCTGGGGGAAGGATATTGCAAAATCTCTATTCCCACCCTACTCTGGGGCCAGCCAGAGGTGGTATTTGCTAGTTCTCTGAACTACTCAAAATTTCCACTACCAGTTCTCCAGAACCTGTCAGAACCTGCTGGATTTCACCCCTCCTATAAAGTATAGAAAAATCAATGTTATTGAAAAAAGAAAATGCAATTTCATTTTAAGGGGAAAAAATTAAACTCCATGGAAGATGGATGGAAGGCAAATATAAAATAACAACTTCACATCTTTTTAGAAACTGGTTTTAATTAGCTTTACATGGAAGTTGCTGTTGTAACAACTTGGGATAT
This sequence comes from Natrix helvetica, assembly GCF_964273705.1. Taxonomy (NCBI): domain Eukaryota; kingdom Metazoa; phylum Chordata; class Lepidosauria; order Squamata; family Natricidae; genus Natrix; species Natrix helvetica. Next base: position 214,063,029 of record NC_138552.1, on the reverse strand, counting down.
GAACTGAGACGTTTTCAGTTTGTATTTTGCTTCTGTCATAAGGGACCACAGATAAATCATTTTCTCTCAGCTTTAGTCACTTCCATGTGGATATAATGCAGATACCTTCCTGTAAGAATTGGAATTAGAATAGGAATTACTATTATTTACATAACTACTTTAGCACATTTTGGTACTGTATTTGCAACCTATCTTTCCAGTTCAATCTGTGAATTAAAGTATAGTTGCTCATGGTCAAGCAAGGAAGTAAATGCCAATCTGGCCCACTTTTTATCTCCTTGACTTTATTCATTCTCAGTTATTTCAAAGCTCTCTAGAATTCTTCCATTCTTCTTAGTTCTGTGTCCTTCGTAAGCTCTGTTTTCAGCTGCAACAGCTCCATTTTCGTTGGCAGAGGGACTGTGCGGGCTGGTCCTTTGTGGTTTCCAGGGTGGCCCTGTGGGCCAGATCTAAGCACCCCATGGGCCGGATCCGTCCCCCAGGCTTTGAGTTTGACACCCCTGCTTTAGACTATGGCAGTGTAGCATATCCCATTATCTTACTAGCCAGCATTGTTACACATAGGATTTACGTTTATAACACACCTAGAGGAGCTTAGATTGGGAAATACAATCTTTTGAATTTTCTGCAGTTGACAGGAGTTCCTATTCCATCCAGGCAATAACAGGAGCTACTAACTGAAGTTTTACAGTCCCAAATGTAAAATAGGACAAGTAACGAGTATTATATATATATATTCACCACCGTGAGGTACTTATAAAGTAATAAATGTAGGATAGGAGAATCAGATTAAAAATGGAAAAATAAATATGAATGCTTTTACAGACTGTGATTGCATGCACAAAACCTAAGTGGGAAGAGCAAATGCTTGGTCACTCTGATACCTATCAATGGTTGATCAGATTCCTTATTCTTTAGACATATGGCATAGTTAGGTTTTGGAGTCTCCTTTTGCATTCATAAAATTGTTTCACACATGGCAAATGAGAATATGAGGCATCCAGGAACATTGGCAATGGTTGAGGAGCGGGATGGATGGGAAGGAACAGGAAGATCAGGGATAGGTAGACTGAAAAGGTTATGCTGTACTGGAAGATGTTGATTGAAAAAACTGAATATAAACACTAGCTTTGTGTCTCCTCTCTCAGCTGTTGCTGCTGCTCTTAGCCTTTTCTCTTTTTCTCCTCCCCTCAAACTATTCCTGCACAGAACAGTAGTGTTTTATTCTGTGCCTGGAACAGTGATGGGATTCGTTTTTTTTACTGCAGTTTCTGCGGGTGTGGCATGGTGGGCGTGGTATGGCTTGGTTGGTGGGGTTTGGCAGGCGTGACAGGGGAAGGATACTGTAAAATCTCCATCCCCTCCCCATTCCAGCAGAAGGCTACTACATAATCCCCATTCCCTCCTGATCAGCTGGGACTTGGGAGGCATAGAATAGATGGGGCGGGGCCAGTCAGAGGTGGTATTTACCAGTTCTCTGAACTATTCAAAGTTTCCGCTACCGGTTCTCCAGAACTGGTCAGAACCTGCTGAATACTGCCTCTGGCTTTGACCCACTTTTCTCCAAAACAGTTTGCCAAACTATTTGGGCAAATTTTACCTTAAAAGAGTTGTACCATAGTGTATACCAAATGGTTTATGCATGAATGTTTTGCAGATCCCTTGTCCTAAGAAGCACTTTTCCTTATATAATCCAATGCAGCTCATATTATAATGTATTGAGTAGTGATATTCTGCCCTAATGGCAGCTTTTGCATAATATTTAAGGTTAGTCTCAATCACAAGGCATACCAGTAATTCCATTGTGTAATTATTATGAGGATATAGATAACTGAGGCTAAGGTAGCAGGTAGGGATATAGTTGGCACGCCAGCAGAAATTAGGCATAGTTGTCCTTATCATGATGGGCCCTTAACAAATTGGAATCAAAGAAGAGTTTTCAATTTCCCAGAAGCTGTTCTACCTTTCTGGGCTCCAGAATTACCTACCTATAGCATCTCTGCCTTATCTGGATTCAAATGTAGGGTTTTTTTTTGGTCCTGAGCCAGTGCATTGAGGCCTCCAGGAAACCGCTAAGCACTTGATTCATTTGGAAAACAGAGATATAATAAAGATGACACTGTATTCCAAACTTCTAAATAGCCATTCTCAGCTGCTTCATGTAGATGCTGGAGAGGAGAGTAGAAAAATAATATAGAGCCCCGTGGGATCCTTTAACATACACATTATCAGGATGAACAAAAAACACCAACTGTTACTCTTTGGTGACAGATGGTTATTGGATGCTGGACTAGGAGTGGGAAAATTCAAGTTCTAGTCCTGAATGGAAGTCATCTGGGTGACCTTGAGGCAACCACTTTCTCTCATTTTTCCTCTCTAAGGAAAAATATAGTGGTAAACCACTTCATAAAATATTGCCAAGAAAGCTACATGAACTTATGCATGCTGGAATCAAGCCTGACTTATACATACAGAGACACGCTAGTATTCATGTTTCCCCCTTGTTTTATTTTGTTTATATATTTGATGCAGCAAGGCAGAGGTTTGCTGAATAAATAAAAATAATTAAATAAAAACATGTCTTTAGTCATATTTCTTGTGGTATCTAGTAAATAATCTAGAACCCTAGGTTCCAGAGAAGTCCTCTTGAAAAGCAGTAGACCCGCTGGCTGTAAATTCAGAATGGGACGGGAAAAATCTAATTAAATATGTTTGTGCAATAGTTTCTGTGATCAAGCATTGGTTAGCATCTATTGCAGCTGTTATAATAGTTATTATACAGACATGTGAAGGGCTCACACACAGAAATATAAGGGGCCTTTTAATGATCCTGATGCCTGCCTATGGATGTTTTGTAACAGTTTAAAATACTTCTGCAGGAGACCTTATCTCAAAGATGAAAATAAAAACTTAGAAAGTTAGGATTCAAACTACAAGCAAACTTTATTACAAGAATGTCTCATATTCCACAGATTTTTAGAAAGGGGGGGGATATCACTAATTGGTACAAACCGGAAAACATCCAGCAATTTCCAGATCAACTGTAGCTAAGAAAATGGTAACTGAAGTTATTGTTGTTGTTGTTAGTTGCCGATCCATCACAGGACAATGTTCCTCTAGGCCTTCCTGTCCTCTACCATCCTCTGGAGTCCATTTAAGCTCATGCCTACTGCTTCGGTGATTCCATCCAGCCACCTCATTCTCTGTCATCCCCTTCTCCTTTGCCCTCAATCTTTCCCAGCATTAGGCTCTTCTCTAGTGAGTCCTTCCTTCTCATTAGGTGACCAAAATATTTGCGTTTCATCTTCAGGATCTGGCCTTCTAAAGAGCAGTCAGAGTATATCTTCTCTAGGACTGACCAGTTTGATTGCCTTGCAGTCCAAGGGACTTGCAGGAGTCTCGTCCAGCAACATAGTTCAAAGGCCTCAATTATTTGGCATTCAGCCTTCCTTATGGTCCAACTTTCACAGCCATACATTGCAACTGGGAAAACCATAGCCTTGACTATACACACTTTTGTTGGCAGGGTGAGGTCTCTGCTTTTTAGTATGCTGTCTAGATTTGCCATAGCTTTCCTTCCCAGTAGCAAGTGTCTTTTAATTTCTTGGCTGCAGACTTTTCAAGGTGTTATTGACTGGTATGATGAAAGAGAATTCTTTAAATAGAGCATATTGAAAACAGTAATGGCTGCACCCCTCTGCATTAGGATCATCCCCATAAAGAAATATTTGGCTTCTGATTCATCTTGGTTAACATCAATTTTGTGTATATTTTTTGTAGCTAAAAGGCATACTATCTAAGATTTTATGAAAAACTACACCAGCGTTTACGATGACCTGTGACAAATATTGCTCTGAGCTGTGTAAAAAAACAAATTTAGATTTCTTTCTTTCTTTTCTTTTCTGAATATATTGTACATGCCTAAAACATTTTTAAAGCAAATCCGTATAATGTAAAATCTTTTCAGATTTTCTTAAGCCACCCTTGGGGGCAAAAAAACACCACACTTTCATCTCACTATATGAAAATAGGTTGCTGCTGTTTTGATGTCCTCTGTAAGAGAAATCCCCTTTTGTTAGTAGGTGACGTGGGATCATCATTATCTATGGTTTTGCACTATTTGAAATTGATAATTAAAGTCCAGATTTCACTAAAGATGGAAAAGATTTTATACATTCATTGTTCTGGCCTATTTTCTTCTTTTGTTGCTTCCCATGTGCACATAATAGCAGACAGCTTTTATAAGTGCATAAAGTTTCTTAAGAATTAATAGAATTCCATAGAGTGGAGAAACCAGCAGGGCTACCTGGTTTGAAGGAGAGACCTCCCTCCATCACCTGTCACGTACTTGGGACATCTGCACCTGAGCATAAAATGTTAATGGCAACAGCACATTTGAGACTTAAAATGTTTTAGGCTCAATGTATCCTGTTTCAAGTGCAAAACAATTCTTTTGTGTTTGTAATGGGATATTTACAACAGGGATGACAAACTGAAGGCCCGGGGCTCAGATTTGGCCGGTGGGCTGCTTAGATCTGGCTCATGAGGCCTCCCTGGAAACACCAAGAAAGTTCAGTTGTCCTTTGCAAAAAGCCCCTTTGGGACAACTATCCATGACCCAAATGATCGAGAATCTTAGGCTGGGAGGGGGGGGAATTAAAAGCACAATGACTATATATGTATACTTTTTTGTTCTTTTTTAAAAAAGGAGAATACATGTTAAAATTAAATATCTATATTGAAAAGGAATTATAAATACCATCAACATAAAATGCAGCTTGCTCAGAAGCTGAAATACACCAAGTAAAGGAGATAAAGAGTGGGAAGTAGAGGAGAGAGGTAAGGGAGGAAGAAAGGAATAGGAGAGAGGACAAGGGGGGGAAGAGGAAGAGAGAAAGGAGGAATGGAAAGGGGGGAGAGGAGAAGGAGAGATGAAAGGGAAGTAGAGAAGAGAAGGATGACAGAGGAAAGAAAGAAGGTAGGGAGGGGGAGGAGAGAGGGAGAAGAAAGTGATGGATAAGGTACAAATATGGTGTATGGAGAGCAGAGGAGCCAACAATTGTTTTTGGGAGTTGATGGTAAGGTGAATTGATGTAAACATTTAATAATACAATATGATACTGACTATATAATAGTATACATGTGATTATATGTTATGAAAATGAAAACATAAAAAACTTGTTGAAAAAAAAACAGTGAAGGACTGGCCCGTGGTGCCTCTGCTAGTGAAAATGGAGCTTAGGAGGGCCCCACGCAGCCCTTCTGAGCTCCGTTTTCACTGGCAGAGGGTTGCAGGACGCCACCACTGCATCCCCAACACAAGTGAGGTAGAGTTGACCATGCCCACTTGGCCAGCCCTCCCCACGAGGTCAAACACAACCCTGATGAAGCCCTCAATGAAATCGAGTTTGACACCCCTGTTCTACAACATTCTGGAATTGTTTTGATTTCCAATTTTAGAAAGGGGTGTTTCAGAATGCTCTGCTTTGAATTTGAAAGAATGGCTCTGTTTAAATGGAACTTGAATTTGAACCATCGTGGAGAGGAGACCCATCTAAAATGCTTTTCCTTTAGTATAGTGATGCTTTAATAAGGCACCTTGACGTGAGCCAGGTTTAGCTTTATAAAGATATAGATATCTTTACAGAGATATTTATCTTAGATATATTCTACATAAGAAAAGTTAGTGTTAATAAATGGCAAAACATTCATTGTTTTGTGGCAACTTTTTTTAAAAAATGTGCTTCCCAGGTCTCTATCAAGATTCTCGATCATTTGGGTCATGGATAGTTGTCCCAAAGGGGCTTTTTGCAAAGGACAACTGAACTTTCTTGGTGTTTACTTTGAAAATTCAAAGTAAGGAATTGGAAGGAGAGATTTTCTCACCAGATGAACCTGAGAGGTATTCCCAAAGTGCTTTTTCCAAAGGGCAACTGGACTTTCTTAGTGTTTGCTTTGAAAACATTTCGCTTCTCATCCAAGAAGCTTTTTCAGTTCTAACTGACATTCTCTGCTAGTCAGTTAGAACTGAAGAAGCTTCTTGGATCAGAAACAAAATGTTTTCAAAGCAAACACTAAGAAAGTCCAGTTGCCCTTTGGAAAAAGCACTTTGGGAATACCTCTCAGGTTCATCTGGTGAGAAAATCTCTCCTTCCAATGTTTACTGTTCTGAAATGGTAACTTTTACACTTTGATCATATCCAAGGTCGATTGTAGCATTCAGCAAAAGCCCCCACAAACAATCAAACATTTTGTGGTATATTCAGCAAATGAAATTTATAATTTGTACTACAAATCTGTCATTTGCACTTTTAAAGAGCAGCATCTATTATGATCTAAGGCTTACAACTGTGGCTGGTTTTGTGTTGTTGTTTTTTGCTTTGCAGAAAACATTTTGTCTTTTTAAAAAATGACAAGAATCGGGTAAAGGCATTTTCAATTTTTTTTAATTAGATACAGCAATCATTAAGTCATTTATCTCCCCAAAAAATCATTTCATTGAGTGTTAGCAGGGTTTTATCTTGCAAATCCTTTACAAATTAAATATGTAGCATTTATAAAGGAGGTATTTGTAGAAAAGCCACCAACAACCCCAACATCATGCATATTTCCAGGTGCAACAGTAAATAATCCAATGAAGTTTGTCTTTTTTATGTATATAAAAATGCTTTTCTACAAGTAGTACAGAAACAATATTTTCATTGCATATCCATGAATGCATTTTTGTACTTGAAAAAATTCAGTCACTTCCGAGTAGCTCATCATTGATATAACACATACATGGCCATCCACAGCATCTGAAACCAGAGGTTCAAAAAGCTCCTCAAGTTCTCTCACTAATTGTGCATTATCTAAAGTGATTTCTGATCAAATTATCCTCACAAAGAGTTTAAAAACAGCTTTGCTATTTGCCACTTTTAAAGGTTGCTCATAATCTGATCTTGTGCAGAAGCACTTTTTTTTTTTTGAGAAAAGATTTAATAAATTCATGTTTATCATCTTGGTTGCCACACCATAGAAGGCATCTAATGTGATAATAGGATAGTTCCATGTACTCTGAAAATAATGCATTGGGTTTGCTTTCAAAATACTACACTTTACAGATGTCTATCATTGTGAACTCTTTTTTCAGTAGGTACATTCAACCCAATGGTGGAGCATGTTCCTTCCAATGCATTTTCCACATGTTGATTGGTTACTATTGGTGACTTTCTATCAAACCCAAATATACTAGTAACACAGGTTTTTCCATTCTCTCTAACATAGATGACATGAGAAAAAAGATCCCTGGGGCAATAAGATAACAAATCCTAAAATAATTTTCAAGGTTGTGGGAATTTGTGACTATTATAGCAGCAGGACCAAGGAAGTTTTCTTGAGTTTGGTTCATATGTGGATATATGGACCGGTAAAATCATAAACTTTTCTGTAACTTTTAGTTTATAGTAGAGGCAGAGAGATACTATTTTTTTATTTCAGTCTGTGACTAGATAAAATAGAACATATGCTTACTCTGGTTTCATTTCAGAAGATATAGTAGAGATGTGCAATATCCATAAGGGGTTGTGGTGGCACAGTGGTTAGAGTGCAGTATTAAAGGCTAATTCTGCTGACTGCTGACATCTAGCAGTTTGGCAGGTCTTTTGAGTCCCATCAGCTCAATGTTGACTCAGCCTTCCATCCTTCTGAGGTCGGTAAAATGAGGACCCAGATTGTTGGGGGCAATAGGCTGACTAGAGAGGGCTATAAAGCCCTATGAAACAGTTTATAAGTCTAAGCGCTATATTTGTAGAGGTTCTAGGAATTGTGCAGTGGTAAGGAATATTTTAAGAGTCTCTTCTGATTTTAATAAACACCACTATTTATTCTCCCAAATAGTTCTGATTTAAAATCCCATTCTTTCCAGTTCACTAGCTCTTCTGTCACAATTAAAATGGGAAGAATACCATTCACCGACTACCAGCTAAGTCCAATCTATTTTAAAGCAATATTAATTGAATTACATTCATAGTATACCTACTTTACAAGGTGGTTGCTTAATTTAACACAGGTCCTACATAGCATTATCACAGAAGTATTAGAATAAATAACTTAGACAACCCTCAAAGTTATGGGTTATTTGGGTTTCTGTTTTCCTCAAATGTCAGAGGGAAGAGGCTTCTATAGGAGATGAAAATAAACAATAGATAAAGCACTCCTAGCTGCACAATGAATGGAAAAAATAATTAGCGTGATATAATAGGCAAAAAAAAATCAAGGATGTAGTTGGTAATACTACAGAACAAACGTTATGGTAAGCAAGAATTGTGAAGGATATGAGAAGACATAATGTAGTGCCTTTGAGCTGTCTTTGTTAGAAAATATTAAAAGCATGCAAAACAGGAAGCCTTTTATTCATGATGCTTTATTTAATGATACATGAAAGTGCTTCTAGGATGTATCTGTAATGCTATATGTCACAAAGTTTGCATATTAGATGATCAGCATTTTGCAGTATCTTTCTGCAATCTTTCAAAGCAGTCTGAGAATAAGCTGATTTGGAAATCAAGATTAAAACACAATTATAGGATTTAAAGCTGTATCTTACACAGAGAGAGAGACAACACATAATCATCACATAATGAGGGATTCACCCAAAAGATACTTATGATCCAATTCTGGAATTGGAAAGACTGGCTCTCTCCCACCTCTATTGATCACATGACTGCAATTTGAATGCTAAGTGTTTGGATTACTTTTATGGCCATTCTTTAGTCACATTATTGAAATTTATGATTTTTTTTTGTCAGTTTCCATCCTTTCTAGCTGATTTCCAGCAAAAACAAAAACATGGGAATGAATGCATTTGCTTTATGATCAGTATGTTTGCTTTACAACAGCACATTTGCTCTACAACCACCACAAAAAAGACAGTAGAATTGGGTCAGTCAATTGAAGAAGTGCTTCAATTTACAACATAAATTATGGCCACAATTATGGTTGTAAGTCAAGGACTACCTACATTGCATTGTTTTCAAACGTACTACAAAACTCTATATTCTGTCAAACACACAGTGCCCTGCATTGGATTGTGGCATCTTGTCAGTGAAGGATAATCAGTTTCAGCATCAACTCAAGGACAAGGGTAAGAATAGCAGATCCCTAAAAGATTGCTACACAAAACTTTAGGCCTTATTTTCAAATATCTTTTCATGTTTCAGCACATCATAGTACTAGGATTTAAATTAGACCAGAAACCTGCAATTGAAGTTCTTCTACATCAGCCAACTACCATAAAGATAAGGACACAGTAGTACTGCTCTAATCCCAGCAGGTTTTCCTTTATCTATTAGGAGTTGCAACAGCATATTCATTTTGGCAGTTTGTACTATATCACTTGAATCTTCTCTTCCTAGACCTAACCTTTTCTTAATGCTGCATTGATGCTAGCTCTTAACAAGCTCTCATGATTATGTTCCTCTGCTATATGCCTAGAAATTAAAGAGTTATTATTTAAATTGATAATCGTCTAATGCGTTGATTTTATAGGCATTGCTAGAGGTAGCAGAGTAGTTTCACGATTTCAGCTTTGTTGACATGGCTATTACCCAAAACATACCAGAGCAAGCTTACAGATTGCCTATGTCTAGAGGTTTTCTTCTGATTGGCTGCAATCATAGAAGATTATGCAACCAATGTTTGGGGCCTTGTGTGGCAAATGGCCATATTGGGCTATTCAACTAATTTCTGTCCAGAACACATTTGGGCACAAAAACCTGATTCATCTCTGGCTTGGTGTATTTGGAAAGAATCTTCAAAATGATATATTGGGCAATGAGCACTCTAGAATTCTATAAATTTATCCTAGGGGTCCTGAGTGAAAGATCTAATTTATAGTATGTCATGTTACCCATATTGGTACAGTCAAGGAAGAATGACCTTAGTATGCGATATCAGCCCTGAGTATGTCAGAGGTTCACAATACCTACCCATAGATTCAGGGTGAAATGGAAAGCTTGTTGTGGGGCAACATGAATCCTCCAAGGGCAAAATATCTTCTAGCTGTCCGTGACCAAATGAAGGAGAGTGAGAAGTCCATGACATTTCAAAGCTTAAAGACAGAGTGGGGAGAGAAGGTGGAGTAAGGACCAAGACTCTGGATCTTCCCAGTAGTCTTTAGCTAAAAACAACAATTGTTGTTCAACTCTGTATCACATTTCTCAATCAGGAAAGCAAGAATCAAACAGGCTTCAGTAAACCTCTTTTAGGACAGAGTTCCTTTGAATGTTTTGAATTATTCTTTTGCAGTCTGCATTAAACTGTCGCTTATGAGATAAACTACTAGCAGATTTCTCTCCCAGAAATTTGGCTGGTTCTGCAGAGCATTTCCCTTGTTACTTTCTCAGCTTCTTCACAGCCTCTCATATGTAAACATATTTCATCTCCCTCTCAAGGACCTCAAGAAACCAGCCAAATATGCATTAACTGTAGTTTAGGTTCAAACTAGATATAAAGGCTCAATGCACTGCAGTTGACAGAAATTTGTGCTTGAGGCTTCATCCTCCCCCCCCCCCTCAATAAACATTTCAGTTTGGCCAAGTGTTTGAACAAGGAGTTAAGTGCTGGGGATTATTACAAAGTCCTGATGTGAAACCTGACCTTGACCTTTTCTGAATTTGCGCTAATGACCCTGACGCTACCTTAAAATGTAACAACTAGACCTGCATACAAGCCTCGGGTGAAATCTAACTAATACAAAATATAGCAGAACTATGTTTTTCATACATATTTTTATCTATACTTCCTATGAATTAGAAAATATACCATTGATATAGCCTGTTACTTATCTTTTGTATCCAACACAGCACTGACCAGTGGTGGGTTTCAAAAATTTTTAAAACCTCTTCTGTAGGTGTGGCCTACTTTGCAGGAGTGGCTTGCCGGCCATGTGACCAAGTGGGAGTGGCCAACTTGTAAAATGTGGTGAAACTCACTTAACAACGCTCTTGCTTAGCAACCAAAATGTTGGCTCAGAAACTCTGGCATTTGAAGCATGCAAGTCTTAAAGCTGTCAAGTTATAACACCCTTGCACCCCTAACCCTTTAGAAAAAAAACCCAGGGGTGTTCAAACTTGACAGCTTTAAGACTTGTGGACTTCAACTCCCAGAATTCCTCCTCTTGCTCTTCATCTTGATGATGTGCGGACGGGCGGGGGAAGGGAGCTGGAATCGGTTCTAAATGGCACTGTAGATTTGTGGAATCTCTTCTATAGAAGAGGTTAGAACTGGCAGGAACTCATCCCTGGCACTGACTCATATTCAGTTTGTAATCAATTACTACTCCAAGATCTTATCTACAGATACTATTGCAAAGCCAGGTGTTCTGGGAATAGCAGTTATGAGAAATTTGGTTTTGTGGATGGTTGGAAATTTTCTATCTCTTTTAGTAGGTGTTTACTGATAACATCCGCAGGAACATGTTGCTTTCAACAGAATGATGAAAGTGGTGATATACTGTTGTGATTTAACCATGCCCCTTTGCTGTCTGTATGGGATCTTGCATCACGCATAGAAAAAAGCTGGGGTTTGTGTTGCAGTGCTGTTGATGTTAGTCTATTTTTCCCATCCCCATCCCCTTTGTCCTCTGATGGATCCCAGTGGAATTTACTCTGATTTTTATATTCATAAATAAGGCAGAAAGTCCTCCAGATAATATTACAGCATTCAGGCCATCAGGATAGTGTTTTTCCAGTTCCACATGTAGATATTAAAGTTGAGATTGTTTAAAATGCAAAGTAGATGCCTATCTATCAGAGGTGGGTTGCTGCCAGTTCACCCCAGATCAAGCGAATGGGTAATGGCAGTGGTGGGAGGCTCCACCCACTCACCCAGACGCTTCTGCATGCACAGAAGAATCATGTGAGCATGCGCACAAGCAAACCAGTAGTAAAATAAATTGCAACTGACCGCTGCTATCTATGCAATATGGCCCTACCTGAAAAGGAACGAGACATTGAAAATCACAAGTTTGAAACTCTGGTTGACCACATTTTTCTTCAATAAATTTCTCCAATTAGCAATAGCACTCTGACCTATATACCATTTCATAGTGCTTTACAGTCCTCTCTAAGTGGTTAGCAGTGTTAGCATATTGTCTCCTGGGTATTTGGGTATTCATTTTACCAACCTTGGAAGGATGGAAGGCTGAGTCAACCTTGAACTGATTGAGTCTGAATTCTTGGCTAAGGTTCATTTCACTGCTGGGTGAACAACTTTTCTTTTTCCATTGTTTCAAATTGTTGTATGATATGCCTTATCATATCGTATTCTTCACTTTTGCAAAACTTATGCTCATGTCTGTGACAAGATTAGCTCTTATTACTGTTCTTTGAGCACTAATGTATTTCAGTCATTTTTGTTTATGAACAACTCCAAATGTTCCCATTGTTAAACAGCATATAATGCTCTAAATGAAACATAAATAAAAATGTAGTGCTGCTGAGAATTTTTTGTGACCGCCTTCTAAATGGTTCACTTTGTTCAAGTTGTAAGATTATTTAAAGAACCTATGAGTGGCACTCTTGGATCCTCAAACTGGGATCCCCCAGCCCCAGGAGACTGTCCATCCTTTCTGTCTGGTGACTAATTGCTTTTCACAAGTACAGACTTGCTCTTTCAGGCAGAGAGAAGCAAATGCTTCAGGCAGCTGATCTTGATATCAGCCAGGCTTGTAAAATGTTAGTTATGGGATATATTATTGCTCTATTTTTATGATCAAAGGGGAAAGAGGTATTTGTGGAATTTTATGACTTATCAAAATAAGCCTTGTATTCAACATGCTTTGAGTTGTACAGATAGAGAGAGGAGAAAGGGAGCATTTGTTACTCTGCTTCATGCTGGAAATGATTTTGGAACCATGCTGAGTAACTTTCTTTCTTCCCTGTGCTTTTCTAACACTGAAATGTTTTTTTTTTAAATTCAAATGAAAGGAGCATTGTAACAGTTTATTCTCAGTTTTCTTCCATCCTGAAATGGCATGTTAGCAACTGAAATAATATATGTGTTAAATAAAGCATGCTTGTACAAAATGATGAATGGAAATGAGTTGCAGGAACTGAAAATAATAATGGAACGAAATTTGTTACTAGCGATTCTTGTCAAAGTTGTCTATGAGGATGATGAAACATATCAGAAATTAATTAAGCTGTAATCCACTTATACTATGGGTCATAGTGGCTGAAATAAAAATGTAGCCCATCCTGAATTTCATTTTAGCGTCCAAATAAAGCTTTAAGCTCTGATGCCATTCTGTAAAGTAGCATCTTTATACTAATGGGTGATAATAGTGATATTTGCAAGCCCTTGGAACAATACAATCTTATATCTCTGCAAACTGATTAAAGTCTGGCTTAAATTCAGGTGGCTTAACATTATACATGCTGAGCTGATAGCAACAATTTATTAGTAGGTGCCCAGCAGGGTTGCCAGTCCTTATTTAATTCCATATGTGAATTTATTCATAAACATAAACTCATGTGCCAAATAGAAAAGTCTAGTATAATCATAAAAAAGTCTTGCTCCTGGATTTCATTATAAAACTCTTTGGGAATTAAATTTAGGAAGAAGCCATCTGTCTATATGAGCCAGATCTAAATGAATGCAGAACTTATTTTCATTTTAGTGTTGCTGCATTGCTTACCAATCAAGGAGACCCAGAAGGGGAAATGATAGCATTTAACAATGAGAAACATCCCCCTTGGTTTGATACCAAGAATCTTCAGCTAAATGGATCTGGGGTAGCTAGAGCAAAGGGGAAAAACCCTCTGTTTGTGATCTGCTTAAAGTTAGATACCCCTCAGCAATAGTGGGAAAGATTTCTAGCTTAAAATCTCATGAAAAGTTGCTGATCCTGCAGGAGATATTGAAAAAACTGGTGTTCTTGAGCAATATTTTAAAAAGAAAGGCTATTTGGCAATTCAGTAATTTTGTGGACTTGTGCAATCTTGTAGGATGCCAACAATTTTTAAAATTCTTTTAGATAATTATTTATTTTGAAATGGCACAGATGTCATTTTAAGTGTGCTTGCAAATGCCATATGTTTTGTTGTAATTTTATTTGGTTTGGTTTTCAGCAACAATTTCTAAGCTACAACTTTTGAATATGGTCACTATGCTTTGGCAATCACTATAATGCCTACTAAATTTTGAAAGACTAACACAGGCTTTTTTTTAAAAAAAAAACCAGCCAATTAACTTTAGCAAGCAAATCATTTTTCTTATTTGAAAATACACAGAAAATCAAATTGCACATAAGATTATGAGTGTATAAAGAGAGAACATTAATGCTTATTGAATGTAAATGCTATCATTTTCCAGATGACTCTTATAAAAATGACAGGAATCAGTACAAATGAATCTACCTTTGCCTTAGATTCTAGCAAGATCAAAGGAACATAGAAAAAGTAACACTATTTCATGATGAATTTAAAATTCCTTAGTAGGATTGCTAAATGGCTCATTCTTTAACCTCACTTACATTTCAATTCAGGTTCAATCAGAATAGAGTTGGAAGAGTTGAAGGGAGTCAGGAGGCTGGGAGCAGGATGTTCCAAAGGGGTGAAGCCACAGAAGAGAAGGCTCTTGTCCTAGACTCCACCAGCCAGAATTCCTTGATTGACTGGAACCACAACATGCCTCTTCTGCCATAGAGTGAGATGATAAATGTATAATGATTTGGTTTGTACAACTGTTAAGCATCATTGCCCTACCTCATAACATGCTTAAGCATACATTATCAGTTCCACTGAAATCAAATCCAATAACTTAAGTATTCCTAACTCTGTAATGAGATAAAGAGTTTAAGCCATTTGTAGATCAAACTTGAACCTAGACATCTTCTCCATTACATCTTCTGTAAAGTAACCAATGGAATAGGCATTTCCCTCTCCCAGAACATGATAGGGACCAATTCCCGTTAATGACAATAAGGGATATTTTAAATTGGTCTTTTGCAAACTGATATGCAGACTAATTCCAGGTTTATGTTCACACACTGTTGGCTAAAGAATCCAAGACAAGAGGACAGGAAGTACTATTCTACTTTTACATTAATTTTAAACTGCTTCATGAAATAGTACAACAGAACAGCCACTACAGTGCCAGTATATACAGTTTATCATGGAAAAAGAACAGCATTTGCAGCTCTGGGAGGCTTACCGTGGTGCATTATGTCTATCTGCTTGCTTAGTTAGGGACCTTTCTGTGATGCGCAGGTTGAAGAGGATTAGATGGGGTGGCCAGCCATCCTCAGCAAACAACAAGTAAACAATGCAGCCATCTGCTTCCACCAGCAGGTTACCTCTGAGAATAACTGGAATGAAGCTCAGGTAGCATGGCGGGAAGAGCTCAATTGCCTCCTTCTCTTTGAGCAGGCTCATATTTTCTTAGTAATTAATTCCTAATTACTCCAGAGAGATTAAAGCAGGAGGGTGATAAATGCAAAGCACACAATACTTGAATGTCCTGAATGCTGCAGTTGCTGATGTATTTTTTAAAGAACAAAAATTCTGAGGGTTTGCTTGAGGAGTCACCTAATCTTGAATGCCTACAGGTGATTCTGAGGTTGATTTCATGATTGATTTGCAACTGAATCATCATTTACTTGATCACTAATGAAGACAAGTCTTCTTGCTTATAAATTTGGCATTGACTACTCTGTTGATAGCTGCCTGAACCTATTTATGCCTTAGCTCAAGTAGACTTGGAAGACCAAGGCAAACTTTCAGAGCATACACAACTGAACAAAGTCATGAAGCAAATGTGGCACCTAATATAAAAGAGCTGTTTTATATTACTATTTCCAGGAATAGAAATTACAAACAACGTATATTGAAGGAGTTTTTTATTACTAAATATGATATAGATGCATTTCTAATGCTGAAAAACATTACACAGGAGGACCTGAAGTCATAAATTAAGAAAAGCTTATTGGCTCTCAAAGAGTAATTCTTTCTAATGCTACTGTTCTCCTTGAATAACAACAATCCAAGGACTATTATAACCAAGAATATTGTTAACAACTTTGGTTTTATAAATTGTGATCCCCTATTACATCATTATACAACACCACGTGATAAGGACACACACATTTTTTCAAACAGCTTTACTTTAGATCAACTCAGTAATTGGAATTGATTTGTTTGTGGGAGAATATCCACAGAGAGCTTTAACCAAAAGGAGGGTTAACCTACTACTCACATTACAGAAACCCTGCCTACCCTGCGGAAATATAATAGCAAGGCCTTTTTTTTTTCCTGGATGTCAATACCGGAAGTCAAAATGCAGGTCAGTCAATTCAAGCATCTGCTCCTCCATCCATCAAGGAAAATGAAAAAAAAAAGGAAAATTATAACAATGCTAGTCCTTGAGGTCTATCACAATACGTCACTAACTTATACCTGAAGGAGGTACTTAGTTATTGTAAAAATTAGTTTGTATAGATTCAGGAGACAGAGAGAAAGGGAAAAGGATAAACAGTTCTTCACATTTAAAAAAAGATTAAGAGCATTTGCCATAAATGGGAGGAATCTGACAGCACCTTTTCAGACTAACACATTTTATAAAAGTCACGAGCTTCCATGAACTACATGAGATTTTGGGCTTCCATAGATTAACATGGCTTTCCTTCAACAATAAACCTTTTGGTTCCTTTGTCCTCTCTCTCTCTCTCTCTCTCTCTCTTTTTCTTTAACATGGCAAAAGAAGAATTCCTTGTTTTTATATCATTATGGATATGCAACCCTGAACAATTGACTCCAGTCTTTGTCCTATTGATATGGCTGTAACATTGGGGCAAGGCTATTATGAGTCTCATTCTGGCCTATGTCCAAAACCCATGGCACATCATAAGCAAGATAATCTGCATTAAAATTAATTAAAGGCATCAAATCATTAGTTTTCAAATCACTTTTGAGAGTTGCAGTGGCAATTCAGAAATGTCACGGATTCTCTAGTGTTTCTGATATACATAATCTCAAAGATTGTTGCAAGTACATACCTACAAACACCAACATATGCATATGCACACACATACTCCTCCCCCACACACAATTTATAGGGAAATAATTGAGTTTCTGTGATTGATTTACTGGAAAAAAAAACCTGGTAGTTGAAAAATGAACTTCATTAGCTCTACCTCGGCCTATCAGAGACCTTAAAGGAGATCTGTACCACATTTTGGGTCTCACTGTTCTGCTAGAGAACCTGTTGGGATAGAGAAAGGAAGGCATAGATTTATTTTATATTCAGATGAATAAAACCGGTTAAGGGCTATTAACTGTTCTCTATTCCAGACTTCTGCAGAAAAAAATTAGATTCCCCTGAATAAAATCTCAAGAGACTCAAGTGCAATTGAGAATTAAAGTCACTGGAAATAGTTATTTCAAACAAGGTAACAATACATACATGCATGCATGCATCTGCATCATCTACACAAAGATATACATCTACAGCTGTGTGAAAAAGTCCTGCACAGTTTATGGTTTATGACATTTTTATAGGGCATTAATTTTATGATATTTTATGCTGCTATGCAAATATTGTTATATTTAAATAAATACTGGTGATTTTTAAGCGAAAAGCATAAGCTTTTTGTAATTTGGTGCTGTTTGGATGGGGATTGTGAATTTTCATGCATGCTTACAATACATGCTTACAATGACTATGAAAACAGATTAACTGATGCATACCCAGTGGCATATGTGTTGCAATTACTAAGGCCGATGCTAGTATTTTGTTAACATTTTTATTGTTTGTGGCCCTGAAAAGGACCGTTTAGGTAACCAAACATGGTTACTAATATGAAATTGCCCAGCCCATATTGCTTATCACCAGGCGGCATCGCTTTGGCATAGACTGTATAAGCCTTTGCACGTGATATTTGGTGACAATGTGGTGCAAGCTGCAATAATGGATTGAATTAGCTCTTGCTTGATCTTCGGATACTTCTTGCTTATTTTGCAACCAGTCTTGGCCCACAAGTTCTCAATCAGGTTGTGAGTTGGCCAATCCTGGAGTCAAACATCATGCTTCTTTATCCACTGCTGGATAGGCTCGATGACAAGGAGAGTTGTCATCCTGGAAGTAAAAGTCCTTCCCTACAAGTTGCTGAGCCGAAGGACGCATGGTCTTTTCCAGGACTTCAACTTACTGCTTGGAATTCATGATTCCCTGCACGATTTGTATCTGACCAATACCAGAAGCAGTGATACAGCCCCAGATCATTACATGCAATGGATGCTTCACAGATAGATTCAGGCAGTACAGCCTAAATTCTTCAGCTGGAAATCTTCTGACATACTTATTGCACTGATTCCCAGTCAAATAGAAATTGCTCTCCTCACTGAGGATGACCTTGGCCCACTGTTCGTTGGTCCACTTGGCATACTTCTTGGCCCATGCTCATCAACAAGAGTGGTGAGCATCTGTGAGCAAAGGTTTACTGTGAGCCCTGCAGCCTTTGAGCCCTCTGGTAAGAAATCTGCAATGCACTGTGCTTGTGCATGCTTTTACATCACATGTTTCACCCCAAATTCTTGTAATCTGAGATGAGGTGAGCTTCCTGTTAGCCATCAAAATGCATTGCAGAGCCTGATCTTGCCATTTTGTAAACTTTCTTGGTCTTCCAGAGTGGAACCTGTCATCAACGGAACCAGTTAATTGGTATTTTTTCAACCACTCTTCTCACTGTGGTGTGATGTCATTTCAGTCTCTTGGCTATTTCTGTACAGGAGTAGCCCCCTTCATGAAGAATAATGATGTGATGCTGCTGCTTAGTACTGGTGAAAGCAAAGGCCTTCATCCTTGCCCACAGCCAGAGCTAAATTAAATTTCTCGATGCTTTTCATGCCTATTTATAGTTAGAGAGTATGACAACATTGATTGGCTCATAGATTTAGCCTTTGTGCATTTTGATTTGTCAGTCAAAGCTTGATTGGCTACTTTCTATCCTAACATTCTTAAAAATTCAAGTTGTGTTTGTTTTAGCACATAAACTCACTCAAAACCTTTAAAAGACTTCGATTATATTAATAAAAATTATGCATCTCAATCCAACTACAGAAATTTTCCTCAAAGTTACCTGCGGGATCGCATCTTACCTCATACATCCCTGTGACCAATTCGCTCCCACAGGGAGGGACTCCTCCAGGTGCCGTCCACTAAGCAATGCCAACGGGCGGCGCCCAGGAGTAGAGCCTTCTCTGTGATGTGCCCAACCCTCTGGAACGACCTCCCCCCCGATATCAGAACCACTACCGACCTCTGCTCCTTCCGACAGAAACTCAAGACCCAACTGTTCCAATTAGCTGGCCTAGCCCATTTATAGTCCCATTTTTACCTCCTGGCAAACATTTTATTCTGGGGTAGCTTTTTAGGGGTAGTTTTTAATGTATCTCTAATTTTAATTTTAATTATTATTGTACAGTTTATATGTTACCTCCTCCATCTATATTTATCTATATTTATCTATATCTGTATGTATTTATATTGTGTTTTAATATGACTGTACACCGCCCCGAGTCCCTTCTGGGAGAGGGCGCGGTTTATAAATTAAATAAAAGTTTAAAAAGTTAAAGTTAAAGTATTAATGGTTTCTAGTTGATTAAACATGTAAATACAGCTTAAAACTGAAAGTGTGCAGGACTTTTTCATACAGCTGTACATAAACTTACATATATACACACATATGTGTGTGTATGTATACACACACACATACACATATATATGCACACACAGACACAAACATACATAGACACCCACACACTCCAAGCTGTACATTGACTCTTGTGGGAGTGAAAGTTATAGTATGAACCCTGAGCTAGGTTTCCATTCTTACCTTTAAAATGCTCCACGCCTCCCCAAAAACTAAACTGCAGCAGTACAATGACAGGCAACTGGGATATTCACATCATTAATTATTTCCAATCATGACGTAAAAAAGAACATGGAATACAAAATATTTAGCCTTGCCCCTTCCACCTATGTCATCTCAAGCCTCAATGGCATAGCTTATGGCATGTAGAAGGCTATGTTGGGGTCCCTTCACAGTAGAAGTTGTCCATACTTCCCTTTTTATTAGATAAAGGGGCTTTGCAATCTTTGACTATCCAGCTGCATGTGACCAATTCCCTCTAGTGCCAATGGATAGCATATGCCTTTTTAATATTCTTATAGAAGGAATAAAGAGATTCTTATTTCTCAAATGTATTAGCTACAAATTAGGCATCCCTATGAAGAATAACTGATAGGGACTGTTAAGAGACAACAGCTAGCTTAAGTATATCAAAAGAGAAAACAAGACAAGGTGACATTTCTGGAAAAGTAGAAATGGACAACTCTTATGGCATACTGTCAATGACAATGTGATTAAAATTGCTAGAGGGCTTCATGGGAAAACTCTGCTAGACTGGTCCAGATACTTTGTTCTAGCACAGGGGTGTAAAACTCAAGGCCCAAGGGCCAGATACGGCCCATGGGTGCTTAGGTATGATCTGCAGGGCCACTCTGGAAACAGCCCATTTTCGCTGGCCAGAGCTCTCAGGCTGCCACAGGCACCCCTGACACAAGTGACATATAGCTGGCCAACCTCACCCACCCCCCAAGGTCAAACACAACGCTGATGTGTCCCCTCAATGAAATTGAGTTTGACACCACTGTTCTAGCATATTTGGTCTATTGACCCTAATTTGTTCCTATATATTTCCATCTATTATTATTTCCCCATCCAGTTGGCCATAATGGAAGGGCAATTTGTTCTGCTAATGCTTACCGTTATGAGAGTCTGAAGAACAGGAAGTCAAAATTATCTAAATCCCATTTGTACCCTAGGACATTTTCCACCATACACCCCGTTTACTCCTAATGAGTCACAATTGTATGCAGTTCAGTTGCTTTGTTCTCCCAGAAGAAGATTAGGGTGTCCAAGAAAAGGTAAGCTAACTATGTACTGAACTACCACCCACCCACCCACCACTTACCCACCCAGCCAGCTCAGAACTCATGAATCACTCTGTCTGTTGTTCAATAGCACTCTGTAACTTTTCAGACCATTGCTGTATTCTTTTTTCCCAGGAGCTGAAATGCAGTGAATCAAAAGCAATGTTGGCAGGAAACTTAATTAACACCCTGGACATCATTATCAGCACTTCACAGCTCTGCACATCCAGGCATTGTGTGGGGTCTTCCATTACCAAGTGCTGTTGATGGAAAAAGTCTCTTCCCTTGTCTAAACCACTTATGCGATGCATGTGGTCGGAGCTGCTGAATAGAGGGTTCAGCAGGTGTCCCTAAGCTTCTGTACCACGAAACAAAAGCTAGGGGAAGAAAGACAAACAGAGACCTGTTGTAGAGCTGGCATTTAAGGCTGAAAATAAATGTTTCGAAAAGAAGATCAGGTTGAAAAGCATTGACCTTCATTAGGGAATTTTAGTGATCTGTGCAGTACTTTCCACTTACCTACCTAGAGTGCAAAAATATACCCCCTCAAGCTGACAGAGAGTATGCCCAACACTGAGCACTCTGTTTACACCAAAGCTAAAGCGTGTGTGTTGCCTCATTCCTGCAATTGTTAGCTTTATGATGGATCATCAAGGAAAAACTAATGATGCTTTTAGTATCCTGCTTTGAAGTCACACAGCATGGAAGATAATTATGATAATGTACACAACAGTTCTTGCTTCAGCCAGAGCTTCATCTCCATCAATCTTTCTTATTATTATTTTTCTTCTTTCTGTTGTCCTTCTCTTTCTCTCTCCCTGAAGGGTGTGCTTTTTCTCCTGGCAATGTCTTAGGTAGTTATATAAGATATACAAGACTAGCAGTCTAAAGGTTTGCCTTGTTTCATCCCTGCTACTGCTTACTGAACCACATTTAATTAAATAAATGTATATTGACATGCCTAAAATAACCAAGCCATGAATGAAGCTGAAATTGATTGAGTAGAGCTCCTTCACACTTCTTTCAATTTGTGAATGTTCAGATGCAGATGGATAGTGAAAAGGTTTAATTTCCATATGTGATGTTCTGCACAGTCTTGTATAATGTAAGCTTAATTGAACATGCTCTCTGTCAGCATGGAGCAATGAAGCATATCCATTTTTTTCATAAGCAAATGTCACAGGTCAACGCTGAGCAAATTCTAGCAATCCAGTTACAAAATCATATTTACATTTGATCCCGCTATGATATTAATAGATATTGGTTCTGAAAAATTAGTATTCTGAAATGAATGCAAGGCATGGACTGAAACAGCCAAATTACCTTTGATATGGCTGAAATCACTTCATGGGAGGGATTGATAAAACTTTCTTTCCATCGTTGGGAAGAAAATGTTTCATTTTAATTGGTTACTTCACTATGTACCAACACACACACACACACACACACACACACACACAGAGAGAGAGAGAGAGAGAGAGAGAGAGAGAGAGAGAGAGAGAGAGAGATGCAGCTTCCCTTTATTATAGCAGTAGAACACTTCAGATACAAGAGCGTGAAAATATAATCACATCATCTAATGAAGAAAGAACAAGTTGGCTCTTTCTGAATATATAATATATAATGAATGGATTGTATTTTGAAGGAAATATCATTTAAGGACCATCTTTGTTAAAGAAGAGGAGTGAAGCCTTAAAGAAGGCTCTATTCTACACTGTCCTGATTACCTTGGGTGGGTATGTTTTTCTGAACAAGCCAGTTTTATGCAAGGTGTGCACTGCATACCCCCATGTTGCTGTCCAAAGCAAAAAATAAATAAATATTTGTTTCAGGAAGGTTATAACCATAAATATCTTTGATAAAGGAAATGTCAATAAGGGGATTGCTTATAATGCAAGTTATTGTCTATGGAGATTCTCAGTCATCCAGACCATGATTGTCCCAAAGGTGCTATTTCAAAAGGCAACTGGACTTTGTTTTTCCTTGAAGACATTTTACTTCTCATCCAAAATTCAATTCAATTTCAATTTTCAATTTTATTTGATTTCTAGACCGCCCCCTCTCCCCGAAGGGACTCGGGGCAGTGTACAGGAACCACATTAAAAAACCATATACATAATAAATACCCTTAAAATCAAATTAAACCTTAAACCCTGTACAAATTGATAAAAATTAAAACTCGGCCTAAAACCAACCCATAGAATTTAAAAATGCAGACTTGAGGTGGGTAAGCTGGGATTAGGCCAGGCCGGCTGAATTGAATAGGTGGGTTTTAAGCTTCTTACGGAAGGAGCGGAGGTCTGTAGTTGTTCTGATATCAGGGGGAAGGTCATTCCAGAGGGTCGGGCCCATCACAGAGAAGGCCCTTCCCCTGGGCGTCACCCGCTGGCACCCGGAGAAGTTCCTCTCTGTGTGAGCGGATCGAAGGGATGTATGGGGCAGGATACGATCCCGCAAATACCTAGGTCCTGTGCCAGAAGAAGAAGAAGAAGAAGAAGAAGAAGAAGAAGAAGAAGAAGAAGAAGAAGAAGAAGAAGAAGAAGAAGAAGAAGAAGAAGAAGAAGAAGAAGAAGAAGAAGAAGAAGAAGAGGAAAAGAAGAAGCATCTTGGATGAGAAGTGAAATACTTTCAGGGAAAAACAAGGTCCAGTTGCCTTTTGAAAAAGCACCTTTGAGAATGCAAGTTATTTTTTGTCAGAATGAACCTAAATATCTTTGGAGTTCTTGGGGCTCTCTAAGCTTAATTGTTTACTTGCCATCATTTCAATACTAGGTAAGATCAGTGTGAGTAAGTTTAATTCAGTGCTGTTCAGGTAAAATGCCTCTTCATGTAGCAAACCCCACACTCACTCACACTTACCTGTTGTTACCTAGTTGTGTAATGAAATATCCTCAAGCAAATCACTAAGTTCAGAGAGCATCAAGAACTCCACAGTAAAACCTTGAGCTACAGATATTCCCTTCTATTAATTACCTCTCCCCAGAATTACAAATAACATCATGAAACATGGGGCTAATTTTTTTTCAACGTAAGGAGGTAAGATCAAAGGGTATTCTGAGAAGTACAATTTATTTAGAGTTTTCAGTCTCAGCAAATTCAGTTTCACTAAAATTGTCTTTGAAGATTGCTGTAACAGGTGGCTTTCCAGCTTTCTTCATATATAGCTAGTCTAAAATCATATTCCCAAGAGTATTAAAATGTTTTTTTTGTAAAACACTATGGAGCTGTGCCCTTTAGACTATGAAGATGGGACTCATACAGAGCCTCTATTATCATTTGCTTTTTAGACAACTATCAAAGACAAAGTCTATGGCTGCCTCATGTAATAAATTACAGTTCCCACCATTCCCAGCTAAAAACTAACAACTTCTCCACACCAAATTGGGGAAGAATGTTCTATGAATTCTGGCTTTCTAGAGTCTGCAAGGTTCCAAGTGTTTGTGAGTCATGATGGTTTTGTTCTTTTTTTTTTTCTGTGTGCAAAATCTTTCTATAACACAGCACATAAAGTATATAGGAGATGGGCTATAAAAGGCACAACTGATCAAGCATCAAGTATTTTCTGCCTCTTGGCATACTCTTCTCTTTGGAAACTGTATTGTTGCCAGCAGGATGAAAATGTACAGCAAGCTTTTTTTTTCCATTTCAAAATTTCACACATGCAGCTGCCATATATGTTTAAGTAATTGCTCATGGAATTCTGTTAATTGGCTCAGTGTAGGTCTGCCTTTGAAGTGTGTTTGGAGCTACCGTTAGTGTGGAATCTGATAGCACTATGAATCTCTGAAGCCAAATATTGCTGGATAGGGAGCATTCAGGATTTTATTCTTTGAAAAGTTCATAGATGTTGAACCTGATCCGTATCACCTTGACTAACTTGACAATCAGAATGGAGATGTCCTTCAAATTTTACATGGCTCTGAATTTTGTACAGCAGATTGTAGTTCAATCATTGTAAAAAAAAAAAAAAGCACTATACAACACATTAAAATAAAAAAAAATGTTAAATCTGGACTCAAAATAATTTTTGTGCAGATTTTAATAACTGAAATTATTAATGTCAAAATATAATACAACAGATTTATGAATCACTTAAGCCATGTGAGAGAGACCAAGTGTAGAAACAGTATATATACTCTGTATATGTATGTATGTATGTATGTATGTATGTATGTATGTATGTATGTATATATATATATATATATATATATGGACGTACGTCTTTGGTTGTTCGGGTTTTCTCCCGCGTAGAATTGGAAGTATCTTCACGACGTTTCGATGAAGGAACAAAGAAGGAACCCCACTCAGACCCATAGTCAGCTCCATAGGCTCACCTCTACAAAACCTAGCCAAATTTCTCGCCAAACAACTACAGCCCTATGCAGAATCCATCACCTCACACGTAAAAAACTCATTCCAGTTCATAGAGATCATAAAGAAACAAAACTTACAGCCCAGCGACCTACTCGTGAGCTTCGATGTCATATCACTCTTCACCCAAGTACCAATCAAAGAAGCCTTGACAGCTATCCAAAACAAATACAACCCCCCCAAATATATCCTAGATCTGACCAACCACTGCCTATCCAACACATACTTCATCTATAATGGACAAAAATACAAACAAATAGAAGGAGCACCCATGCGATCACCCCTCTCACCTGTCATTGCTAACCTCTACATGGAACACTTTGAAACCCAAGCTCTAGAAAAATCCGATCACAAACCCAAACTCTGGCTCAGATACGTAGACGACACCTTCATAATCTGGCCACACGGGAAAGATAAACTGGACAACTTCCTCACACACCTCAACAGCCTACACCCCAAAATACAGTTCACCATGGAAACAGAAGCCAATAACCAACTCCCCTTCCTGGATGTCTTAGTCTATAAGAAATCCGATGGATCCCTAGGACACACCATCTACCAGAAGAAAACACACACAAACCGCTATTTGCACGCACTCTCACACCACCACCCAGCACAGATCAACTCTGTAGCCAAGACACTCATCTCCAGAACAAAACGCTTAGCTGACGAACAACACTGAAAACTGAACTACACACTCTCACCAACGTACTAACATCCAACGGATTCCAAAGAAACAATATCACTAACCTAATCCAAAAAGAAAACCCCACTAAAATCCAAGACAATGAACAAGAAAACGGCAAGGCCCTCCTCCCATACATAAAAGGCACCACAGACAGAATCAGCAAGATCCTCCACAAACACAACATCAAGACAGCATTCTACACAAACCGAAAAATATCCACCATCCTAAGAAACCCCAAAGACAAAATAGAGTTAGAAAATCAAGGAGTATATGAAATCCCTTGCCCCACCTGCCCCACCACATACATCGGACAAACCAACAGAAGAATAAAGGCACGCATTGAAGAACACAAAAACTCAGTCAGAAAGGAGGAACCAACTTCTTCCCTGGTCCAACACCTCAAAGCCACAGGACATGATATAGACTTTAAAAAGACCAGAACTATTGCCAAAATTGAACACTTTAACAACAGAATAATCAGAGAAGCTATTGAGATAGAAAAATGACCACACAGCATGAATAAACAAGATGATACCTCCCGCCTACCAGTCATTTGGAAACCCGCCCTCACTGACAAACGAGTCCCCAACACTAAGAATGATACCAGACCCACACTCATGAAAACCACACAGGA
Organism: Natrix helvetica; assembly: GCF_964273705.1. Lineage (NCBI taxonomy): Eukaryota > Metazoa > Chordata > Lepidosauria > Squamata > Natricidae > Natrix > Natrix helvetica. The sequence continues at coordinate 214,036,363 of NC_138552.1, read as the reverse complement.
TGTTACTATCACACATCCACGCAAAAAGCAAGCCCAAACCCACACCGAATATGACCACAAACCAGAAGCCCGACCACAAACCAGAAGTCAGACCACAGCTGCATTATTAGCCACTTTAAACCCCTCCAATCCATACATGAAGCAAACTGATGCCCACCACGGAGATGTGGCACGACCACAAACGCAAAGCCAAACAACAGTAACGCAGCTCACCAGCTCTAATCCCTCTGCTACTCAGACTAACACAAGCACAACCAGGCCCCCACCCAAACAGAACACACCCCCATCCAATCAGAGCACAGCCAAACTCCCATCCAATCAGAGCACAGCCAAGCCCCCTACCAATCAGAATACACCTCCACCCAATCAGAATGCAGCCAAGCTCCCACCCAATCAGCACAAACCCCCACTGGCAGTTAAAAAGAGGAACCGGCTGAGATCTCACATTGCTCCTGGAAGCACCAAGCCGGAAGCACCAAGCCAGAAGCAGCAGCCTGAAGATGATGAATGAGACTTCATCGAAACGTCGTGAAGATACTTCCAATTCTACGCGGGAGAAAACCCGAACAACCAAAGACGTACATACAAACACCCGCGAAAACCTCAGAAAACATGTGTGTGTGTGTGTGTGTGTGTGTGTGTGTTTGTGTTACTTAGCTGATAAAGGAGGAGAACCGGTGGTGTAGTGGCTAGCAAGTCTGCCTAATATGTAACACATCCCAGGTTCAAATCCCAGTAAGGGTATGGCTAGCTGATGAGAGCTAAACAGCTTGAAATGGATCCATACTAGTCTCCCTTTATTTATTTATCAGCACAAATACAACATATTATATATATGTGTGTGTGTGTGTGTATGTGTTGTATTTGTGCTGATAAATACCAGGGGTGTAACACAAATATATATACATACATATACATATACATGTGTGTGTGTGTGTTGTATTTGTGCTGATAAATAAATAAAGGGAGACTAGTATAGATCCATTTCAAGCTATTTAGCTCTTATCAGCTAGCCATACCCTTACTGGGATTCGAACCAGTGCTGTATTACATATTAGGCAGTTGTATTAGCCACTAAGCCACAGGCTCTCCTCCTTATCAGCTGAGCCAGGGGAATAGGTATGTATTTGTTTTATTTGGGCATACCAGGGGTTGTAACACAAATACATACCTATTACACATGTACACACACACACACACACACACACACCTGATAGATTTTACAAATTAATAGGATTATAATTAAAGATGTGAACAATTCGTTAGGTCATAAGCTCCTCCATATCACACATTTCAAAACAGCAAGTTGTATTGGGAGTTGTATTGTTTTGTCACAAAGCAAGAGAACAACAATTGCTTGCAAATTCAGAAGAAACTATAGTTATGTTTACTCTACAGGACAGGCAAGAAACCTATCTACGTGTTGTTGTTGTTAGTTGCGATGTTGTGTCCGATCCATTGCAACCCCATGGATAACATTCCTCCAGGCCTTCCTGTCCTCTACCATCCTCTGGAGTCCATTTAAGATCGGTGACTCCATCCAGCCACCTCATTTTCTGTCATCCCCTTCTTGTTGCCCTTTTTTTCCCAGCATTAGGCTCTTCTCCAGTGAGTCCTTCCTTCTCATTAGGTGGCCAAAGTATTTGAGTTTCATCTTCAGGATCTGGCCTTCTAAACAGCAGTCAGGGTTGATCTCCTCTAGGACTGACCGGTTTGATCACCTTGCAGTCCAAGAGACCCACAGAAGTCTTCTCCAGCACCATAGTTCAAAGGCCTCAATTCTTTGACATTCATCCTTTCTTATGGTCCAACTTTCACAGCCATACATTGCAACTGGAAAAACCATCACCTTGAATATATACACTTTTGTTGGCAGGGTACCTATCTACTACAAAAGGCAACAGGGAAAACAACATCCTGTCAGAGATTACCTTCCATCTACTCCTTCCTTACCTAAGACATTCCCAACCAGGAATAGAACCAAATGAAATACTTCTCCAAGACAGAGGAAATTGCCTGTGAAGGAAGAAACTCAGCAGGTCTAGTGAAGCTGGCAGCTTTCCAAACACTGCATTATCTGTAAAGTGCTATGTTTGTCTCAGCAAATGTATGCTATATTTCTAGAGATTAAGCTAAAGTGAAAAACTACCAAATGTGGTAATTAAAGAATTATGCATATGCAATTGGCCTTAAGTCAAACAGAGCAAAATCTCTATATGGGCAGAACCTTTCTGTAAGATATACATTCTTCAAGTTTGTTGGCTTTTTTTTTTTCTAAAGCCAAATTCACAAAAATGAAGAATGTGAATTGTTATGAAACAGTTTTTAAAAAGAATGTTAAAACCTGTATTTATATTTTATATCAGCCTATATTTATGTTGCAATGAAAATAATCATAATTTGATTGTCTTTGCAATAGCAAAAGTAATCAAAAGAACCAAGGCAGCAGATTCACAGATCATTAGCTACTGATTTACTCAGCGAAGAGGTTGTTCCAATCTATGTATACAATAAGACCATTATGAATAATTTTTATGCCACTATGCAGTTTGGATCTCATTTCTCTTCAGAATAGTTCTGGGTGGTAGGATTTGGACTTAGAACTGTATACTAGATCTCTGGCTTTTCAAGGTGATAGCTGTAAATGACTATAGAAGGAAAATGTGTATAAGGCATACATTTTAGAAGGAAATGGATGAAAAGACGAGTAAGGTAAAGTGGAGAGAAAACATCTGAGGCTACCTAAGGCAGGTAGCATGGGCAACCACATCAAATTACCCTAGAGTTAGCATGCGTTGCATAATAGAAGTACCCATCTTCATATCTCCAGGGAAATACCCAAAGGAGGATCTTGTTTTATTTAAATATGCACATAGATTGTGTAATATGCAAATATACTCCTCTTCTTAGTCACTTTCAATCAAATATAGACATAATTCTGCTTCTCACCTGATTGTTACTAGGTATGACCTCATCTGTCATCTTGATCAGACTACAGACTTGGTCTGGGGACAAGAGCAGGGACCAATCAAGACATTAATACAGGTGACTTGAGAGAGCAAACCTGTCAGTCAACCCAGCACTATATCTATCTATCTATCTATCTATCTATCTATCTATCTATCTATCTATCTATCTATCTATCTATCTATCTATCTACCTACCTACCTACCTACCTACCTACCTACCTACCTACCTACCTACCTACCCAACCTACCCATCCAACCATCCAACCAACCAACCAACCAACTAACTAAATATCATCCATCATCTATCTATTCTCTTTAAGAGAACAATCAAGCAAGGCACTTTGTGTTTATCAGAAATAAAAACAAGATTAGACAGTGAAATGAGGGTTGGGTATAGTTTCCAACAGCAGCAGATCTGAGTTTCTCCTAGCTGTTGGCTTCTATACTTTGTATCCTGAATATGACAAAATAAAAATTAAAAAAAGAAGATGAAAAGGGGTTACCAGGTACAGGTGAGAAAATTACTTTGTGAATTTTTCCATGGGCAGAGAAGGGGCAGAATCCCCAAATTAAATGGACATCTCTATCTATAATACTACCGTACCCACGAAAATACAATACAATACAATACAATAGCAGAGTTGGAAGGGACCTTGGAGGTCTTCTAGTCCAACCCCCTGCCTAGGCAGGAAACCCTATACTGTTTCAGATAGATGGCTGTCCAACATCTTCTTAAAGACTTCCAGTGTTGGGAAATTCACAACTTCTGGAGGCAAGCTGTTCCACTGATTAATTGTTCTAACTGTCAGGAAATTTCTCATCAGTTCTAAGTTGCTTCTCTCCTTGATTAGTTTCCACCCATTGCTTCTTGTTCTACCCTCAGGTGCCTTGGAGAATAGTTTGACTCCCTCTTCCTGCAACCGTTCTTCTTATGTTTTAGTGTCCAGTCCCCTAATCATCTTTGTTGCTCTTCTCTGCACTCCCTCCAGAGTCTCCGCATCTTTTTTACATCGTGGTGACAAGAACTGAATGCAGTATGCAAGTGTGGCCTTACCAAGGCATTATAAAGTGGTATTAACACTTCACGTGATCTTGATTCTATCCCTCTGTTGATGCAGCCTAGAACTGTGTTGGCTTTTTTGGCAGCTGCTGCACACTGCTAGCTCATATTTAAATGGTTGTCCACTAGGACTCCAAAATCCCTTTCACAGTTACTACTACTGAGCAAAGTACCATCTATACTATACCTGTGCATTCTGTTTTTGTTGCCTAAATGTAGAACCTTACTCTTTTCACCATTGAATTTCATTTCATTAGATAGTGCCCAATGCTTGTCAAGATCCTTCTGTATCTTAATCCTATCTTCTGGGGTGTTAGCTATTCTGCCAGCTTGGTGTCATCTGCAAATTTGATGAGTTCCCCATTTATTCCTTCATCCAAATCATTGATGAAGATGTTGAAGAGTACTGGGCCTAAAACAGAGCCTTGGGGTACTCCACTACATATTTCCCTCCATGTAGATACAGTTCCATTGAGGACTATACGTTGATACAAGCACTAAGACTGTTCTGTAAGGTTATTGTCAAGCTTTCAGTTCTTTAAAGATGCTCCAAGAATCACAAATTATTTATAGGAAATATGCTCTCTGCTGTCCATCACATGATCATTGAGAGGAGGGGGGGGAGAAGCGAGATTTCTTTGTGCTGTCCAAGGAAAAAAAATACAAGAATGCCCTTTTGTGGCTCTACCGTTCACGTTTCTATAAACTGCAAAAAAAAAAAAAAAATGAGTGTATTGATTTTTCACACTTCATTCAACTTTGTGGTTTTGAAGCTGCTTCAAGAGATGGAATGGAGAGCCAATGTATTGAGAAATATGCCTTGGATTCTCTGCAAAGGAAGAGAGAGGACATTGCTCTCATTTATTTCCAAGATATCGCCAGGTCTATGGGAAAAGCAGAACAACTGCCCTATTAAATAAAAATGTACACTGAAATAACTTCCAAAAGATGAATATATATAATGAGGCCACTGTATCTTCAAAATGGCTGGATGATAGGGATGCCTTCAGCTGATATATACTGCAGATGTTTAGTGTAAACAGAACAGTAGTTTCTATGAGTATAATTGATGGGTAAACTGTAAGATATAGGCTCCAGACATTTTTTACAGCTGTAGTAATTCAGTATTTCTCAAGCTTGGTAAGTTTCTGATGTGTGGACATCAACTCCCAGAATTCCCCAGCCAGTGCTAGGCAATTCTGGGCATTGAAGTCCACATATCTGAAAGTTGCCAAGCTTGAAAAACACTGTGATAATATGTTGCATTCAGAAGTGGTATTTAGTCGGTTCGGACCAGTTCATCTGAACTGGTAGCAAAAATCGCGGATGCCACCCCCGGGGCTCTATGCCATCCTATTTAGGCACATTTTTGATGCCAGGTGCATGTACGGAAGGCACAGGTGAGCAAAGGATATGCACAGAAGGTCGGGCGCATGCATGGAAGGGGAGCCTGCACGAAGCGAGCAAGCGCACATGTGGCAAACCAGTGGTAACAAAATGTGAAACCCACCACAGGTTGCATTCCATCCTGATTTTTGAATTGTGGGCAAGTGGGAAATCAATAAAATTTACACCAAACATGTCTCCTTATCAGGCACATAGTAAAGGCAGATAAAATTATCATGCAAAGCAAAAATGGAGGAGGAATGGAGGAGAAATGTGTTTAATTCACATCTGAGCAGAAATTGATTTAATTTGCACTACCAAGATGTATGTGAATTGAAATACCATTATACAACCAGTATCTGTACTTTTCTTAAAAAATGCAATCCCAATAATTTAAAGAAAGCCCATATTAATAATGTATCTCAAAATGTACTTATTAGCCAAATATTCTTAAATGTGCATATATATATTTTCTGCCTTTTTGGGAAAAAATGCAACTTACTATAGAAATTGATCCTAATCAGTTTAAATTTAGAGAAGTCGGGCACACACAAATCAAACTTGACAGAATCAAGCATAGTGTATATAAATGGACATATGTTCCCCAAAAAATAGCATCTGCTTTTCCCTTCGTTTCCAGTTGTTGGTCAGCATAAGAATTTAAAAAAATTACCATTTGAATGAATTCATCTCTCTCTCTCTCTCTCTCTCTCTCTCTCTCTCTCTCTCTCTCTCTCTCTCTCTCTCTCTCTCTCTCTCTCTCTCTCTCTCTCTCTCACACACACACACACACACACACACACACACACACACACATGTATGCTGACACAGAAACACAAATATACACTTTTCTGGTTCTGAGGACCAAATTCTGAATCCTTCTTTATCAAGATGGGTGACTTTCAGTAATGGGGATTTTTAGAGGTCAACTTGACTCAAAATCCCAACCCCTGACATCACTTATGCAGAAGAAATGGTGTTCAGCATCTTTTGGGAAAAGAAGTAATGTAGAGAAATATGGTAGATGAAACTTGGGTCTGACTGCATCTGCTATTTCTTTTGAAGTGGAAAGTAGTAAGTTGAGCCAATCTGGTAGGTGCAGAGAAAGTAGGAAAATCCCAATTTAACAGTCTAATCCATTCTTTTGGACAAAGCTGCTTGGAAAAGAACTGCTTGACTTTGTATAGATATTTTCTCTTTGGTGAAGACCAAAAGAAAGGTCTTCAGCTTTTCTCCTTTGATGAAGAACTATCATTGGTGACTTTAATAGGAGTTCCATGTATCGCTATTGCCGCCTGTTGATATAAGGGAAGCATCCTAAGGGAGGAGTTCCATTTGAAGCAGCATGGGCTAGATAAGGCAGCCTTAGGACTGGATTTAATCTTCTGGCTGTTTCTCTTCTGGTGATTTCTAAGGATTGCAGGACTTTTATTAAGCTGTATGCAATTTTTTCTTAGAAAAACAAGAGCCAACAATATGCATGAATCTGTGAGAGTTTTTCAGTATTTGTCTATCAGAATTAAGAAGTAGAGTTAAATTTTATTTTAAATGGTGTATATTTCCAAGTTGTCATGTTTAAGAATGGAGCAGCGATTAAGGTGATTTGGCTGTAGGAAGGGAACTTTAATTGAATTTCATTTATATTAGGCAAAGTTACTTTTCACTTGACTTGATCTTGATTTCTGGACAAATCAAAGAAGTTTTTAAGTTGACGTGCACTGGTTTGAGAAAATGTTTTTAAAATTCTTTGTTGCACAATTTGGAAATGATTATGCTATCCTTTCCTCATTTCTACTTTCTTTGCTATTTAAAACAACAACAACAACCAGAAGACACATTTTCAATTGTCCTGGAGTAAAATCACTAAAACTCAGTCTTTGCATGTATTCCCCTCAAATAAAACATTCAGGTATTATAATATTTCCCATTATAACCTGCAGTTAAATGTTTCATCTATGTACACATTAGTTCCAACTAAATATTATTGTGTTTGATTTGTAAACCTTAAAGTATGCTCTAATTTTTCTACCTTTAGATCTCAGATCTGAATCTATACTTGTATTCACCTCTAGTATAAATACTCAACTATTATTTACTTTGAATATATTGCCTGTTACATTATATACCTACCAAATCCATGCTGTGGACACTTAGACTTCTCTTCATTTCAGCTCACAAATGTTTAACTTTGAGTTGACTGATCAAGCTTCAAGTGGATTCATGTGTAGGTACATATTTCATTGTTATCCCCTCAACCATTGCTGAAGTTTTGTGAAGTCTACTGTTAAATCTAGTTGAAGTTCAATTGTCCCATATCAGTCAAGCAAATGGCGGGGAAGTAACTGCAAAGATTCTAACACAAGCATTTTTACACTTCTTTTTAAGGAAGGCACTAATATTCTGTCACCTTATATATTTAATGTGATAAATGGAATTCCCATTGAATGCCATTGCCAGGTTCCATTGGGGAAATATTTAAGTGGACTTTTAATTTTTTTTTGAAATCCATAACTTTTACTGACCCTCAACCAATCACCTAGAACAGGCAGATACATAGGACAGAAATACCACCCCTAGAGGTAGGATTTAAGATCTTCAGCTGAAAACCACTTGTAGATTAACACACTAAACTATAGCCATGGTACCACCAGGCTTTTAATGTGTCCTTCAACAAATAGAGTGAAATCTGAGGGGAAAGCAACTAGGTTCCACATCAGCTTTGGATTTCACAGAAGGTACTAAGGGAAAAAGAATTGCTATGACAACAAATCATGAATAATTCACCAAGAGGGGAAATGGTATATTCACTAATAAAATATTTGCCTGAAGTCCCTCTTAAAATTTGTGGAAATGGGAAATAAAGCATCCTCATATGGAAATGGTATCTATTTCTATAGAACCAATTTTTCCTCATTTTTAATCATGCTAACAGCTGTGAGTGTCACTTGCCAAAACATTATTTCTCTGAATTTGTTATACAGTTCCAGATCCTCAAGGGTCCTTCAAACATTTACAGGGGAAAAAATGGGATGACCTAAAATTAAAGACCCAAACTTGTTTTTGCTTTAACAGGGAGAGGAGAAAATGCTATATGCCTCAGTGATGCATTGCTAGGTTCACGTTGTCACAACAGAAGGATTTTCTGCTAATGCAGGCAAAGGCCATGCATTCAAGGCCTCTCTTTGATCAAAACTGAAATGTGGCGCTTCAGTTGGGAATAATTGTTATGACAACATTGTCAATGCTGCTGTAGAAAACACTGAGTGGTCCTTCAATAATGCAAGCTACAAGCTGCACTCATAACCCATGGTAACAGACACCTATTCGTAGAAAAGCAGGGAGAACAGGCAAGATTGCACTTAGGGAAGCCAATCAGGATGTCTGAAAAAGTTTCTCTTTTTTTAAGTGTAAAGAGAGAGATGGATATGTCAAAAGACTACATTGGTAGAACTTCTTCCAATATACCTCATCAGTGTGTGAACCCTGAGGAGAAGGTAAGCACAGAATTTGTAGAAATCAGGGCAATGTGCAATCAAAAAGTTAACATGTAGTTTACGCTGTCAGGCATTAAAATTCAGGGAAGATGTGACTACAACTTCGTAAGTAATGGGTGACTTCAAATAACCATTGGGAACTGGTCTAAGAGTCGAGTGGAATAAGCAGTATGGTTGTAGCAAAACAGTCTTTTCCTGCCTACTTCTGTTTTTATTTTCACAGTCCAATAGCAAAGCTCGCAAGTAAAGAATTATAATATAAACTTTGCTCCTTTGGCCCCTGCATATACTCATTTTCTCTATCTAGCTTTCATTTCTATGCTAAGATTTTGTTTGAAAAAATCAAGCTTGGACAATTAAGCTGTATTATAGAGAGTGTGATTATCCATGTTTTTCTTTTCATTAACAAATTACTCCCTTGGTTTTGACCAGCAAATTGTTCTTCTCTCTCCATGTGTAATTAAGAGAACTTAACTCTTTTGAGTGTTAATAAACTCCCCCTCCCCATATTTGCTCAGCATTATCATGCCACAGTTACATAGATTGTAAGTCAAATGGCCTTCTATTATACCTATTATTTGCATTATCCAAAGCCTTAAAATGCTATTTATAAATTAGTATTATATATTGATATATATGATATAATAAGTCTTCTACTAGATCTTTGCCATTAGTTTCTAAGCACTTTACAGTGTCAGTAACATTACATTTAAAGGTGCATTCATGAAAGAATAACACAAAGACGGTATAAATTTTCCAGAAACATAAGTATATTGTTCAGTAAAGGACACTATTTTCTAGAAAAATAAATATTCTTTCCCTTTCTTCAAAATATACATCAATTATGAAATTCTAAAGCAAGGCACATATAAATTTAGCAAACAAAATATATCCAGAAACTATATGCACACCTTTGGACATAGTTTCCCTAAAATAATTTTTACATTGGATTGAGATGGTCAGCTATAAAATTGAATGAAATAACAGAATAGCATAGAATAACAGAGTTGGAAGGGACATTAGAGGTCTTCTAGTCCAACCCCCTGCCCAGGCAGGAAACCCTATACCATTTCAGACAAATGGTTATCCAACGTCTTATAAAGGCAAGTTGTTCCACTGATTAATTGTTCTAACTGTCAGGAAGTTTCACCTCAGTTCTAAATTGCTTCTCTCCTTGATTAGTTTCCACCCATTGCTTCTTGTTCTACCCTTGGGTGCTTTGGAGAATAGCTTGACTCCCTCTTTTTTGTGGCAGCAGAGATATTGGAACACTGCTATCATGTCTCCCCTAGATAATTACATATGTACTTTCAATTGGGCATACTTTTTACAAGTTTCTGTGTTACACTGCTCCCCACATGTGCATATGACAATAATTCTATGGATGTTTACCATGGAAAACTGGGAATTTGAAGAACTATGTGAAATTATAAAAATATGCATAAATCATTAATATCAAGCCTAATTAGAATTCTGAATCCAGAGAAGCAGATAGCTAAAGAAGAACTCAAAGAAGAAGGGGGCAAGACATTGAAGGGGTAGAAAGAGAGGGAAATAAAACTTCCTTGGTCCTGGCAGTGGTGTAGGGAAAATTGTGAAAAGGGGAAGTGTCCCAACAAAAGGGGGGAAAAGCAGACAAAATTAGTTTTGGAGGTTGTTAGGGGCATAAGGAAAATTGAAGTAGGAGATTATGCCCCAACAAAGAGAAATATAAAATATTCTTTTGATGGTGACCTGGGGAAAATTGAAGGGAGTGGATGTGTCAAAATAAAGAAAAGGGAGAAGACAGGAACAGAAAAGTGGGACAAAAGACTTACTAGGAAAAAAACCAGATAAATAGAAACTATTATATGGGAAAATACAAAATTACGATAAGGGCTTTATCCCTATATGATAATAAATGGAGTTGCTAACTGGTTGAATATGATAATGGAAAGATAGCTAAATAAAAGTTAATATATATATGGAATATGGATAAATATGAAACTGATATGGGGACCTTGTAAAGCAGAGATTTGTGAGCCACCTTTTTAACGTGATAATTAAATTGAGTTGCGAATTGATTGAATATGACAATAGAAGGACAACTAAGCATGGGTCAAAATATATGAACCATGGACATATATAGAACTTTTAAGATGATGAACAAAGTGAGATGTTTACCACTTGTTATTTTATATAATACATTAAGGGAAGTATAACAAACATTGAACAGTGAAGATTGCCATCTAGAAGACAATTAAGGGTAATCTAATCCAAGGTATGGAAAAATGGAACATGAAATATACCTACAATGGGAAACTATTGTGATAAAAAGACAGAATCACAAATTGGGGACTTGTAAGGATGTATAATTATATAAAGATAACGATAATAGCTGGGAATTGTAACCAGGTCTACATCTCCACCAAAATGAGGTTGTGGGGTTTTTTAAAAGCACAATGATTATATATGTATACTTTTCTGTTATATCTGGGGTTTTTACTAAAAAGGAGGCAAATAATTAAATATGTATATTGAAAAGGAATTATGAATACCATCAACATAAAATGGAGCTCGCTCAGAAACTGAAATACACCAAGTAAATGAGATGAAGAGTGGGAAGTAGGGGAGAAAGGTAAGGGAAGAAGAGAGGGATAGGAGAGAGGGCAAGGGGGGGAAGAGGAGGAGAAAATGAGGAGTGGTAAGGGGAGGGAGGAGAAGGAGAGAGGAAGGGGAAGTTGAGAAGGGATGGATGACAGTGGGAAGAAAGGAGGTAGGCAGGGGGAGGAGAGAGGGAGAAGAAAGTGATGGATAAAGTGCAAATATGGTGTATGGAGAGCAGAAGAGCCAATAATTAGTTTTTGGGAGTTGATGGTAAGGTGAATTGATGTAAACATTTAATAATACAATATGATGTTGGTTATGTAATAGTATACATGTGATTATATTTTATGAAAGTGAAAAAAATAAAAAAAACCTTTAATTAAAAAAAGAATTCTACGGATGTTTATCCAACCCTCTCCAAAGTGTCTTCAGAAACCACCCCTGCTGCACATGTCTCGATTCCAAGCCCAATATTGCAAGTGTCACGGGGTATTTGCCTTTAAAATTCTTTCTGTCATTGCACATATTTGTATCCAATATTTTTCTTTTGCTTTTTGCAAGTTTACCATATGTGGTAAACTGATCTTTCAAGGTTATTTTTTATATATAATGCTTGTTATTGAAGTTTAAAATTACAACTGATTTTAAATGATAAAAAACGGATACAAAAGAAGAAAAATAAAAATGAAAAAGTGAAGAGGAAAAAGGAGATAAAGGGAAGAAATATAAAGAAAAATGATATATAAAGAAATGATTCTGCCCTTCATCAAGGCAAGTTTTGTACAGTTTCAGTTAAATCATGTTCTTTAACATTTCATTCAAAAATTTCTTCATCACACATTAACTTAGCACTTTCTCTAAAAATACAACAAAAAAATTCTTCTTCCTCTATTTTATCTATAAACAAATCTTGAAAGCATCGTAATTCAGTCCTGGCCAAAAAAAACCCATTAAAAGCTAATGGAGGGAGAAGAGAACTGACGTCGCGACGGCACACCATGTGATCTTGGTGCTCCAAGATTGCAGTCGATATTTCTGCTGCTGGATGGTCCATTCAGACCTAAATTGTCCCATAGAGATGGTGATTGAGAAAGACACCTCCTGCTGATCTCAGGGACACCGCAAAGTCCCTGAAAGATCCAGGAATAGCCTTTTTTCCGGCGACAAAAATGCAGCTAATGAAGCTGCTGAAGTTGGGACAGCTCCAGAATGGGAAGAAAGCAAAAAGAGAAAGTGTGTTGAATTGGTGAGAAGTTTTATTATTTGAAAAAGAGACTACCCCCCCCAAAAAAAAGTTAAAATTGAAGACAGAAGACTGTAAGCGGCAAACTTAATCTACATTAAACTTAGTGTGTTATCCTCTTTCTATTTTTTTTCACGGATGGAATTTTTTGCAAAGGCTCCCTATTTTTTAAATTGAATGGATTAATTCTTTCTTCTTCTTTTTTCACTTTTGCTTACACCCATGGATTTAAAAAAATCCTTGTTTTTTTATACTGCTTGATTGGATTGATTGGATTGTTTTTGATCTCCATTTAAGGGTTTTTTTTCTTTCTTAAGCTTGGAATATAAAGAAGATAATAAGAAGGATTATAAAGAGGATTGTAACAACAGGAGGAAAAGCAATTACACTGCCACTTCGAGCCTGGAGGCTGAATACATAGTTTTTTCTTCTTTCTCTTTGATCACTTGAGATTCAAGGTTATTTCAGTTTGTTTACTGATAGTGATAGTAGGAAGAGCACAAGTTGTTTATACAGGTGCTTTTTGGGAGTTCTATCACTAGCTATTGGAGGGAAGACAACATTTTGACTTGAAAGATAATAAATGAACCTGTTTGAAGTTTATTAAAATAGCCTTGAACCCTATAGTGGAGTAGCTGCAAAATTGAAAGAATGGCTCAGCAGGAAAAAGAAACTGTAACATTGCAAATGATTATGTTTGAAATTCAAAATCTATTAGTTGTGACAGAGAGAATTGAAAAGAGATTGGAGAGTATGGAATACAAAACAGAAAAATGTGATGGAGAAACTGAGGATGTTTATCAAATGAAGAAAGTGGAGGACAGAGTTCAAAAAATGGAAGAAAAAATGAGCAAAGAGATAAGAAAATAGTGTATACTGACAACAAAGTGAAGGTGGTTGATAACGGCAAGAGCGGAATATGGAAAGGGTAGATAGATGGATTGGATATAATAATCGTGATATACATGAATATAGGTGAATTTAAAATATGTGATTTGATATGAAAAGCAGGTGGTGACTATGGAAGAGATGCATGGAAATACTGTAACCAACTGACACACTTTCTACGATTTATAATGGAAGATGGTTTTTTATTTTTTATTTTTATGTTTGTTTGTCTTTGTCCAAAAATGAATAAAAACTGTTGTTAAAAAAAAAAGCTACTGGAGAATTTTTTTTTTTTTTTTTTGCTTTTAAAAGGTCTTGAGGTTTATTCCTCTAAAGTAGTGTCTCAAAAGTTTATTTCTTTTCATTCTCTTTTACCTTGTCTCAGGAACTCCTTCATAACCCATTTCTTTTCTAGGTCCAAAATAAGAATATTTGTCACTCTTCTGACCACAATGGCTGAATTTTCACAGTACACTAAGCCAAAACGAACCACCCTAACTATGATTTATTTTTTATGGAAACTTAGGATATGGAAGATAATATGGGTGCTAGAAAAATCAATGGACTTGATTGGAGTCAAGGACAGGGCCATCAAGGCTGTACAACAACAACAAAAAAATCCAGAGAGCAATCTCACTCCTGTCAAACTGGCGGCCCAACGGCCAGATGTGTCACATGCAGGCCACACCACACCCAGCTCTGCAAAGGTGAAAAACATCACAATATGTCATGTGATGCAATCAAGTTTGACACCCATGAATTAGATGACAACAGAGAATCAGGGTATTCTTTATCTCTTTGTTGATATAGTTTATAGTTTATAGTTTATTTAATTTATAGACCGCCCCCTCTCCCCGTAGGGACTCGGGGCGGTGTACAGACCATTCGTAATCAAAACAATAAAATGACATAAGACATAAGACATGCAACATAAACAACTCACACACACGGTCTGTTATAAAATCCCAAAACCAATTAAATATTAAGAACAATTTTAAAACCCATTAAAACCCCAATATAAAATTTAAAAAGCCATCCAGGAAGGTTTGAATAGATGTTAAATGCAGTTACGATTATGGTTGTAATTAAGCCAGACCTGCTACTCGAAACAGGTGGGTCTTGAGTTTCTTGCGGAAGGAGCGGAGATCAGAGGTGGTTCTAATATCGGGGGGGAGGTCGTTCCAGAGGGTTGGGCCCATCACAGAGAAGGCCCTACTCCTAGGCACCGCCCGCCCGCACTATTTAGCAGATGGTACCCGGAGGAGGCCCTCTCTGTGAGAGCGGATTGGTCGCAGGGATGTATGGGGTAGAATGCGATCCCGCAAATAACTAGGTCCCGAGCCATGGAGCGCTTTGACAATCAACACCTTGAAACGCACCCGAAAGGCCACAGGTAGCCAGTGCAGCTCGCACAGGAGAGGTGTTACATGGGAGTACTTAGTACTCCCCATAATAACCCGCGCGGCTGCATTCTGGACCAGCTGGAGCCTTCGGGTGCATCTCAAGGGGAGCCCCATGTAGAGAGCGTTACAGTAATCAAGGCGAGAAGTCACTAGGGCATGAGTGACTGTGCAAAGGGCGTCCCGCTCCAGTAAGGGACGCAATTGGCGCATCAGGCGAACCTGATGGAACGCCCCCCTAGCCACGGCCGTCACATGATCATCTAGCGACAGCCGGGAATCTAGGAGGATGCCCAAATTGCGTACCCTATCCACCGGGGGCAGTTGTACCCCCCCAATGGCCAGAAATGGAACACATTGGCTAAACCGGGGCGCCGGTAGCCACAGCCACTCCGTCTTGGAAGGGTTGAGTCTGAGTCTGTTGTCGCCCATCCAGACCCGCACGGCTTCCAGGCACCGGGACATCACCTCGACGGCTTCGTTGGGGTGGTTCGGGGTAGAAATGTATAACTGAGTGTCATCTGCATACAGATGGCACTCAACCCCGAATCCTCGAATGATCTCACCCAGCGGTTTCATGTATGTATTGAACAGGAGAGGGGAGAGGACCGACCCCTGTGGCACTCCACACGTGAGCGGCCTCAGGGTCGATCTCTGCTCTCCCGCCAACACACATTGCGTCCGACCGGAGAGGAAGGAGGAGAACCACCGCAAAACGGTGCCCCTCACCCCCATCCCCTCCAGCCGACGCAACAGGATACCATGGTCGATGGTATCGAAAGCCGCTGAGAGGTCTAACAGGACTAAGATGGAGGAACAACCCCCATCTTTCACCCTCCAGAGATCATCCACCAACGCGACCAAAGCCGTCTCTGTGCTGTGGCCCGGCCAGAAACCGGACTGGCGCAGATCTAGATAAGTAATTTCCTCCAGGTGTCGAGGGAACTGCTGCGCCACCACACTCTCAACAACCTTCGCTAAAAAGGTAAGGTTGGAGACAGGACGATAATTGGCTAACTCAACTGGGTCTAGGGAAGGCCTCTTAAGTAGGGGCCTCACCACCGCCTCCTTCAAGGAGGCTGGCAGGAACCCCTCCTCCAGCGAGGCGTTCACCAGACCCAGGAGCCAGTCACGTGTAACCTCCCAGGTTGCCAGTACAAGCCAGGAGGGACACGGGTCCAATAAACATATGGTGGCCCGCAGTCGCCCGCGTAGCCTGTCCATATCCTCGGCGGCAACAGAGTCAAACTCCTCCCAGATAGGTACCTCAAGACTCACCTCCGGTGTCTCCTCACGATCACTGAAGGGGACCCATTCGCTCCGGATCTGAGCAATTTTGTCCTGCAGATATTCCCCAAATTCCACGGCCCTCCCCTGTAAAGGGGCTTCCCGCGACCTCTGTGATAGGAGGGAGCGGGTCACCCGAAACAGGGTGGCAGGGCGGTTTTCTGCAGACGCAATAAGGGTGGCATAATATCCACGTTTAGCCACCCTTAGTGCCACAAGGTAGGTCCGTAAATGGGCTCTTACCTGTGTTCGGTCAGATTCGGCCCGAGAGGATCTCCATCTGCTCTCTAGGCGTCTCTTGTGGCGCTTCATCACCCTCAGCTCCTCGGAAAACCAAGGGGCCAGGGTGGTTCGCTGCCACCGGAGAGGCCGCAAGGGCGCCACCCGGTCCAAGGCCCCGGCCGCCGCACTGTTCCATGCAGCCGCCAGGTCCTCCGTCCGGGAGCGGGTCAGGGCAACAGGAGGTGGCCCAAGCTCCGTCTGGAACCTGTCTGGTTCCATCAGTCGCCTGGGGCGGAACCATCTAAGATCCTCTGGTTCCGCCTCCCTGCGATGGGGGGTGGCGTCAGGGAAGTCCAGCAGGAGAAGCGAGTGATCTGACCATGACAGGGGAGTGATCACCTGATCCCCTATTCCCAGATCGCTCTTCCATCAACCAGAGATAAAAACAAGGTCCAGCATGTGTCCTCCTTCGTGTGTGGGGCCCTGAATTATTTGGGTCAGGTCCAAGGCTGTCATGGAAGCCATGAACTCCTGAGCGACCTCGGATGATTCACCCGTCGATGGCAAGTTGAAGTCCCCCATGACTAATAGTCTAGGGGTCTCAACTGCCACCTCCGCAATCACCTCGAGGAGCTCAGGCAGGGCCACTGAAGCATAGCGAGGAGCCAAGTATGCAATCAGCAGGCCCAACTGACTCCCTGGGCCCCATCTCACACCTAGAGTCTCACATCCGGATATCTGAGGTACGATGAATTCTCTCGGTGTCAAGGCTTCCCGTATAATGACCGCTACCCCACCACCCCTACCCCAGGCACGAGGCTGATGGAATACACGGTATCCTGATGGGCACATTTCCACGAGGGGCACACCCCCCTCGTGGCCCAACCAGGTTTCCGTGATCCCTGCAAGGTCCGGCTCCCCCTCAGAAACCAGATCATGGATGAGGGGGGCCTTATTAACAACGGACCTTGCGTTACATAACATCAGTCTCATGCCACGGCTCTGTAAACCCTGACCACCTAGGATGCGGGGGTTGGTACAAACGACCGGGCGTAACCAACGCCCCCGGTCTCCCAACCGACTGCAGGATCTTCTTCTGTCCTCGCATCTACCCCTTCCTGCGACCGTTGGAATATAGGAACCCTCTAAAGGAACGTTATACTGACTCCCCTCCCCCGCTCCGCTCCCTTCCTCCTCAGCCCCACCTGTTCGTCTGGCTCTACTCCTATTCCTGGTCTGGCTAGACCCACCCCCCGCCCTGGATCCCATTAAAACATTTAAAAAACATTTACACAAAAACCCCCGGAGCCTCCTCTTCTTCCACCTCTCTGGATTAATACACCCGTCATCAAGGTGGGCCCTTGAAAGGGCAGAGGGCCATATTTGCGAGAGGGGGGACTCCCGCAATAAAATCAGGTCTACCCTAGAGTAAAAATAAACCATGGTTCAGCAGGGCGTCAGATCGAATTGAGGGTGCTACAGATATTAAAATTACTTTACAAAGATGTTAAAATAAGTGCTGCATACAGCACTGAGTCCAGGAGGAAAGGGAAATGCAGAGGGATATAGGGAGCCAGGGCCTGGATACTGATGGTAAAAGGCCATAAGTCCTAGGTGGGGATTATGGGTGTAGCAGACCAGTCCATCAGTCTGTAGCTGGTCTATAGATGGTCACAGGATGGTCAAAAGATGGTCAAAGGATGGGTGGGCAGTAGAAAAACAGTAGGGAGACGATACAAGCAGATGGTCGATAGATGGTAAATAGATGGTAAACCAGGGATAGTAACAGGGCTAATAGGCAATGATGAAAATAAGGTAAAGGCTGCTACCATCGCTCCTCCCCTCTCCTTCGCTCCAGCAGCAGCCGTTGCCTCTCCCTGTATGTCCCACTATGTACAACACCACAAAACGCCGGGTCGCGCTGCTCCAGCCCCAGGGCCATTTCACCAACCTCCAGTCCAACCTCAGGCCTCCAGGGCTCCCAGCGCCCGGCTCCACGGCCTCTCCTGGCCCAACCAGCATTGAAAATGGCTTGCATCGCTCCTGCTACGCCCAGCCGCTCCGCACGTTCAAACGCACACCATATGCCACACATACGCCAGCCGCTTTCGTCCGGGCTTTGCCCCGCCGTCCCGCGCCGCCCGCGCCGCCCAACGCCATCCATGCCCGGCATCACTACAGTGGAGGCGGAGGCTGAGGCGACGGAGACAACCGTAGCAGCGGCCGGCGCTGGCTCTCTTTCCTGCTCACCGGCTCTCTCACCCTCGCATTTTCGGCCGGATTTTCAGTCGCCTGGCCACCCTGGGGACCCGTTGGGGTCGTAATGGAAAGCCAGGGTGGCCCTCTCCTGGACCCGGTCCTTCCAGCTGATGCAGGGGACCCAGTAGCACCCCTATTCACGCAGGCAAGCCCCGCACGCCTGCGGAGCTCAAGGGTAAGCCGCCATAGCTCCGGAAGCTCCTCTTATGGTTATCCCAGTGTTTGCAATTCAGATCTCACAATCCTGGTCAAGGCACAATTTTGACATTTCATGTGTATACAAAATGTATTATAAACCTGCATACATGACAAACTATCAACCAAACCAATAAATCTTCATAATTTTTCAAAGCAGCTACATTTGTGCAATGTCTGCCAGATTTGTCATGGGAGGACTTATTTTGCCTTTCTTTCTCATCAGCACTGCTGAAGTTGATTTATTGGTCCTCCAAATAATGGTTTTGAATCCAAAAATGTGAAAGAAGGAGGGCAAGAGTTCTACTAGATTGCTTTCTTCAGATTTGCTGTGGTTAGAAGATTGAAATGTTCCTACTTTTAGCACAAGCAAGTTAGTTAAGCCCTTTCAATGATTTTACTACAGGAGCAAGGTGAGTTCTTGCCCTTTTAATTGTTGTTTTTGTAGGAACTACCTAAGACATTATAGTTTTTGACTGTTTTTCTTTAAAGCTATTATAAGAAAGGGAAACGAAACTAAATGGTGGATTAGCCTTTTCTTAAAAACACATTAATCATGGCCACTCTTTTCCAGTTTTAAATTGTATTGCTATGTCATGCTTAACAAAGCATGCTGGAAGCTAATAAAAGAATACAAAAGAGCAAATAGTTTGCAATTCTTTAAAAAGGGCAAATATTTTAAAAAAATAGGAAAATAGGCTTTTTAATATCCTGCTTACATTGTTTTACATGCATCTTTCAAAAAGGAGAGGGGGAATAATTCTAAACATGAGCAACCAAGTCAGAGGTGCCCTACTGTGATTTTAATTCTACATATAAATATCTGAAGAAGGGGATAGGGAGACAAAGAGCTAATTTTGAAGAAGTAAGGTAATATAATCACTAGTTCATATTGTTGGCACTGATTAGACGGTAAGCTCATAGTAAAAATTGAAGGTTTTTTTTAAAGAAAATCAGGTGAGGTGTCAACATTGTAGGGAAATAGGTACTATATTGTGCTTATTTTCTTGTAATGTTTGGGGGAGAATCAGATATTTCTGTAGGACTAGAAGTTTGATTGCCACCTATTACAACTTGTGCACATGATTCAAAACACCCACACACACCAAAAATGTGGAAGATCTCACCAAATGCTTTCTTATCTTATCATTTATTAGAACAAGTCATGTGCCATACATGACTCAATTTACAAGCAACAAGATAAGTCAGATCTTGAGCCTCCACAGGTGAATGCCAGACAGAGTGAAATTCATTCTTCCTACATAAAACAGAAACAACTTTTCAAACTAGCAATTATCAAAATTAGTTTTGTCCATTGACCGGAGAGCTTTTTCCATCTGAACCTGGAGATTTTCTTTCAAAATGGCCTCCATAGTCACTCAAAGATGGGGGAAAGTGAAAGCTGTAGTCAAAGGCCTATTCAGTTTCTACCCTAGCTAAGATAAATGTATAGGAATCATCAAGAGCTGGGCATGAGTATCATAAAACTCTCCCTAGTAAATCCTTAGAAAGGAGAAAATGACCTTAATATTGTTCGGGAACAGTAGCACACCTCTGACAGAGGGGCTGCTGTTCCCTTTCTGGTCATGCACCTTTGCTTCTCACCTGGTGTGCAGCTCTAACGTGTGGCTCCAAGTAGATGTAATACATGCAGAGACCACACAATCTTGGTAGATGGGTTAAACCAGGTATGGGGAACCAATGAGTCTTTAACTCTTGGTGTGATGGGGATTCATCATTCCCAGAGTGTGAAGTCTGGCCTTGGCAGATTGGCAGAGGAGTCACATTAACAGTTTCAATGGTTAAGGAGGTAGGTCCAGCAGGCATTGTGGCATGCTAAATGTATGACAAGACATTTCAACATCTTGGCTGTTCACTGCAACAGGGGGGGTCTCCAGCTGTAGTGGTTCTCCAGGCTGCTGGACTTTGATCTCTTCTGTTGAAAGAGTGGGACTGTCCCTGTGCAATGGCTGTTCCACTTAAAACAGATTATTCAAAAAACACCTATCAGAGACAAATTCATCATTCTGGGCAAGTTCAGCACTAGGGTATAGAAAACAGTGGAAACTGGGACAGAATTCTTGGGAGACATGGAGTGGGAAAACTAAATTGCAACAGCTACCTGAAACATGGCTGCCCTTGGGAATCCTGGAGTCAATTTCTTTGTCCAAATATCCTTTGCTCAAGATGGTGCTTCACAATTTGCAGCTGCTTATATTTGTCATCTGAGTATCATCAACAGTGAATTTTTGTTTGTCCTACTGGCTTAGCATTTGGCATAGGGTTATTAAAGTGTCCAAAGAGCCCTTCACTGAGGGAGATTCACAAATGTGATAGACAGACAGACAGACAATAGATAGTAGATAGTAGATAGTAGATAGTAGATAGTAGATAATAGATAATGGATGGATGGATGGATGGATGGATGGATAGATAGATAGATAGATAGATAGATAGATAGATGATAGACAGACAGACAGACAGACAGACAGACAGACAGACAGATAGATGTGAACATCTTTGTGACCCAAGCTCCACACTTTTCTGCCTTGTTTCAGTTGTTCCATGATGTTAAATTTCCAAAGCCTTCATTAGTTTAGGATATTGTATTCACAGCCTTAATCTGTGACCATCCTAATGTTACTTGTACCATGCTGATGTAAATAACAATGCAATGCATCAATACAAAATTTAAACCATAATTTATCATAATTATTATGAATAGTATCTGGCAGTCAAGGAAATAATCAAGTGAGCAATCAAGAGTTAGGGTTAAGACATTTTGAAGATTAGAAAGTTGACCAGTTTATTTTTCTGCACACCTGTTGTATCTCAGGCAAAGGAAAAGTGCTGTACAGGATGAGCTCAGGAGCAAAGACAGAAAGAGAGAGAGAAGCGATTGTATCCTTCCCAGACTAATTGCCAGCAAAAATCTTTCTGCTCAGTGACTTCACTGTATTTACTGCTTTAACAGCGGATGCCTTCTCTGGCTTCACAACCTTGAGCTAAATAGCTACTCAATATGATTTGTTAATATAAAGCTCCCTCAGGATGCCTTAAACCAAAGAGGCAGGACACCGATCTAAATTCATGATCTTTATTGCTTTGTAATGGTTTTACAGAGCCAGCGAAGATAAGATGAAATACATAATTTGGCTCTGTCCATACTGGAGACAGCTTGGTGAAAATTAAGATGATGCCCATTTCCAGTAATTCCCTGGTGGTGAGTGAATGAATACTTCAGGCAGGATTTTTTTTTTCCAGAGGAAAATAAAAGACCTTATATGGTGAGATGGAGCATAAGAGATCTGAGTGATGTCTCGGGAAATCAACAGGAAAAAGATGAGAGAGAGAGAGAGAGAGAGAGAGAGAGAGAGAGAGAGAGAGAGAGAGAGAGAGAGAGAACATGTGGTTTTATGCTCCTGTTTTGACCTGAAGGCTACATAATTAGGAGCTCTTCTGAGCCCTCTGATTTTATTATGTGTGGCAAAATAAAGAGTCAGTGGTCATTATTCAAATGATTGCCAAAAATGCCATAAAATGTCTTCTTGGCAAAGAGAACCTCAATATCAGAGGTGGTATTCTGTTGGTTCTAACCAGTTTGCCCGAACCGGTAGCCGAAATTGTGGGTGGCCCTGCTCACCCGCCCAAACTCTACAGCATCCCATTTAGGATATTTTTTTTAGGCAAAGCACATGCGCGGGAGGCACAACACATGCACGGATATAGCGCATGCGCTTGAAGCAATTGCGTGCACGTGCACGCTCACATTTGTGAACCGGTAGCGAAGGTAAGTGAATACCACCCCTGCTCAGTATGTTCAGAAATGGACTCTACGTGTTTAAACTGAGATTCACTCAGGATGCAAAGGTACTAAAAGTTCATTTGTTGGCTAGTGATATTGTCCTTCATCAGGGGTTACACAATGACACCTGAGGCATAGAGATAGTTCTTGACTTACGACCGGTCATTTAATGGCCATTCAAAGGTAGTCTCACCTCAGAAAGGGTGCTTGGCAGCCATAACTTACTTCTGGCTGCTATAAAAGTCATGCTTCCCTGCCATGGTCTTATCACAGTATTTCAGGTGCTTGGTAACTGACTCACATTTTTGACTGGTTGCAATGTCCTGCAATTATGTGACTGTGACTTGTGCCTTCCCCCCCCCCCCCAACTATTCATCCCTCCTCCTCCCCCAATATCTGGAAAAAAAGCACCATTTGGGAGAATAGATTCACTTCACGGCTTCCAGATGTGCTTAAAACCCACATGCTTTGGATTTATGACTGTGCGATGCACTTAATGACTGGATGTTGAAAAAAAATCAGGTCTGGTCACATGGTTGCCTCAACCTACAACCACAATTATTTGTGACCAAAATTCTGGCTCCAATTGTGGTCGTAAGTCGAGGATTACCTGTGTGCTCATCAGTAAAGCAAGCTGTCATTATCTCCTGCCAGTAGAAACTTATTACTTCCAAAATTATAAAACAAACTGGGTAACAGAACAAGACCAGCAGAAGCAAGCTTATGGCAGACTACCAGAACTTAATGGTCTGACACTATTATGGTTCTGTGCTCCCTTCTTCACAGTCCATAGGCACTCTGAATGCTATGGCACCCTGCCAAAACTACCCACAGCATCTGGCATGGAATCAGTGGATAAACAAAGTCACCATACATTTGTTCTCCATTCCATCTGAGTGAGAAAGGCCAGAAAAATAAGAGAAGCCCACATTTCCACCTTAATCATAATTTCCTACAAAGGGGAAACATTTGTGCTGTATATTTATGTTTCTTTGCCCTTATCTTGCCTATGATGGGAAGGAAGATTGACCTAAAAAGGTTTTCAATTCTTCTCCCATTGGTTAAAAAAAAAAAATAGGCAATTTTTTTTTTACCTAATGTGCAAGCATTTGTTTCAGAAAAGGGATTTTCCATTAGTAAAAGTGAGAGGGGGTTTTGAACTCCTTTCATGTTTGCTCTGATTGCACTAACAATTAGCACATCCTGCAGCTTTATTTTTTAAACAGAATGTGTTTTAAATATATTCATTAAAAGAAAAATGTTATATCACATCTCTAAAACTTACACAAAAGCTTTAATGTAGTTTGGCCCCCTGATATGAGAATAAAGCAAAATGTTCTTCCAGTTGAAGTCAATTTCTGCTGATTTCATATATTATGTTGTGTTGTTTTTTTTTTTAATCAGTAGAGAAGTAATTTTCCATTGCTTTCTTCTGAAATGCATAAACTACAACTGGTACAGAATGTGGTAGTGCATACAATTCTGGATACTTCACAGTTTGTACATATTACTTCCAGTTCCTTTGCCAGTTCAATTCAAGATGCTGGTTATTACCTTTAAAGTCCACAATGTTATGAGGTTAGTTTCAGTACAATTTCGCCATGAATATATCTACCTTTCAGATAGTATGGGCAGGTGTCATGTTCTGTCTCTTATATGTTGTTGTCTCATGAGAATTAGGAAGTATGCCTTCTCCATAGCTGCCCCTGCCTTAAGGAACACCCTTCTCCCAAATCACCAGAAGGCCCGAATCCTTTCTAAAAGGCTTTGAAAAGCTGAAAGCTCCCATAAGTATTGGAGCACGATGAAGTTGGGCTTCCCAAGATGGTATGTGGGTGTATGGAAGACTATTGCACTGGGACAGCATGGATTTTTATTCTGAATGTTGGGGGGGGGCATGACAATTTGTGGTTTTTATTGTTTGTGAACTGTCCAGGGTTGTAGTTATAGTATGGGCAGGTATACAAGTCTTTCAAAATAAAACATACAAACCCATAAAAGCTGCTTTAAGAAAACTACATCAAACTAAAACTAGCACCCAAATTTCAACTCATAGTAAAATTTATCACCCCAATAAAAAACTGATTGTATATATCATACTTGGGGGAGATTTATGGCTCATTGAAAACTTTTTTAAAAATATTTTTGAAATATTCCCTCCCCAAATAATGATGGACAGTTGAAAATGCTTTTAATTACTAGGCCGCAGCATTTTTTTGTGTGTATATATGTATGTGTATATTTGTGTATGCATATATGTATTTATATACATATAGATATGTGTAATAGATATAGATACACACACACTAACAGGGACCCGGTGGCTCAGTGGCTAAGAGGCTGAGATTTTGATCAGAAAGGTTGGCAGTTTGGTGGTTCAAATCCCTAGTACCACATAACGGAGTGAGCTCTCATTACTTGTCCCAACTTCTGCCAACTTAGAAGTTCGAAAGCATGTAAAAATGCAAGTAGAAAAATAGGAACCACCTTTGGTGGGAAGGTAACAGCATTGTGTGCACCTTTGGCATTTAGTCATGCCAGCTACATGACCACAGAGACATTTTCGGACAGTGCTGGCTCTTCAGCTTTGAAACGGAGATGAGCACCTCCCCCTAGAGTTGGGAACAACTAGCACATATGCCCAAGGCGAACCTTTACCTTTACATAAATACGTACGTACATACATACATACATACATACATACATACATACATACATACACACACACATGTGTGTGTGTGTGTGTTGTATTTGTACTGATAAATAAATAAAGGGAGACTAGTATAGATCTATTTCGAGCTAATTAGCTCTCATCAGCTAGCCATACCCTTACTGGGATTTGAACCTGGGCTGTATTATATATTAGGCAGGAGTCTTAGCCACTAAGCCACAGGCTCTCTTCCTTATCAGTTGAGCCAGGGAAATAGGTATGTATTTGTGTTACAACCCCTGGTATGCCTAAATATGGGAGGAAGGTCACTACTCCCTCTTTCTGTCCTTCGGCTCATCACAGAAGACCATGCAGGCAGAAAACCATATTTTTATTTTTAATGTTGCCTTTTTATATTTGTGTTGTATTTGTACTGATAAATAAATAAAGGGAGACTAGTATAGATCTATTTTGAGCTAATTAGCTCTCATCAGCTAGCCATACCCTTACTGGGATTTGAACCTGGGCTGTATTATATATTAGGCAGGAGTCTTAGCCACTAAGATACAAATAATAGATATAGATACACACACACTTACAGATTTATATCATATTGACAGCTTCGTAGTGAATCCACTTATTTTATGAATAAAGGAGAAATCTTTTTCTAAATGAAATCTCCACCTGGAAGATGAAAGTCAAGCTGTGTTTCCTTCTGCTTCTTGCATTATCACTACTAATAACAAAACTGCAGGCAGGACTTTAGCTGGCAATTTTGCTAATGATGCATGAAGCAGACAAGGAACCTGACTTGCTTTTCCTCTGTGGTATCAGGCAAGCAGCTGAAAGTGGTTTTGCATTCAAATAAAACAACCAGAGTCAAAATTGCCAGGAGGGCTGACAGATGAGCAAAATATTGTGCTTATAAGTCCCTTTCCTGAGAACTCTTGATATTCTCTATAATTTACGGCATAGATGACATTTATTATCCCAACTTTTTAAGCTTGATATCTTAAAACTCCAAACTCATTGGACTAATTTATGTTAAACGAATAGGCTGAAAACTCCGTTCATTGACAATCCCGCTTGAAAGAAATCTATTTTACATGATACAGCTGATTATTTTTAACATTTGGCAAGAGTACAAGAAAAGAAGTACATCAGATTAATCCTGCATAGTAGCACATTTGCCAAGTGCACACATCTGATTTGAATGACTGCACATAAAGCATAACATATACATTGTGATATATTAGATTGTCACCGAGAAAATCAGGTTCTGTTCTTGAACTCCATGGTAACAAGTGGCATTAAAAATGAGGCATGTGTGTTCTGTTCTATAGAAAATAAGGGAAGGGGAGGAGAAGAGAAGCTGGCTTTTGATGGTGCCACTTTCAGATGAAAGCTTCCATTTCTTTTAATACACAGAATTTTCCAACTAGAGTTATTTTTTCCTTCTTGGCTCTCTCTTCTTTGTCCCTTTTCCTTTTATAAGGCATGTATTTCACCTGCTTCATTCTTGTTCGTCAACTTTTCACCACCAGCCTGCTATCCCCAGTTCAGGTCTGAACCTGGTGCCGAGGTCAATGAAGGACACCAGATACGAAGTGCAGGTTTTGATTGCTTTTTATTGAGGTATCCCAAGGAAAAGGGCTTCTGGCCTAAATGCCAGGAACCCAGAACAAAGGGTTAAGAAAGCTTTATACATTTTCACTAAAGGAGAAGGTGGGACAAGGCGGGATAATAAAAAATATCACTTAATAAACATTTTAGAAATAATTATACATTTTGTTCTATTAGTCTCTAGCTGTCCTATTCTTAAACCTTGGCTAATGAATGCCACAGGAGTTAACTAATACACATTTCATTTGCTGCATTCACTTTTAGTTGAGGTCTGCAAGTTGTCCAACTCTTGATACTTTTATCAGCTTTCTAATACCCACAATTGTTACAAGTTTTACACATGCATATTTCCTGTAGAAAACCATTCTTTGTTCTTGCCAGACAGACCCCACAATTACAGTCTTCTTGATTTACTTTCAAGTGTGTGCCATGACCTTGCTTTATTTTAGCAGAGAGTCCATCAAGCCCATCTGAAGTTCTACCACACCTATCCAAACCTATTCATTGTTTGCTTTCTAAAACAGCTTAAATCAAGGAAGCAAAGAACTACAAAAATTTCAGTAAGGTATCTGGAGTACCAATCCTTGGCATAAAGACAGAATTTTGGATATTGGGAGAGGAATTTTGCAGCTTCATTCCTAGGGAGTTCGTTAAGGCAGGTCTTTGAAATATTTGCTTCTTAGCTATCTTCCTGGCTGGATTGATATTTAAAAGATAAGCTGCCAAGGGACATGCTTTCTGCCTCTTGATCGTTTATATCCACTCTGCCTTCTATTGCTCCCCCACACACTGTTGCAGTGATTGTGAGCAACCTATCTACACAAACTCTTCCTTCTCCACAAACTCTCAAACAGAAGGGTGTCCTAATATTCATAACACTTGTTTGATGGATATTTGCCTTTTTTTGAGTAATGGGATCTGAAATCATTGATGTATAATATTAAATTATGCTAAGGAATATTACTTACTTTATTAATAAAATAAAATGCAGTGTAGTGTTCAACTAGAACAACAGGGTTGGAAGGGACCTTGAAGGTCTTCCAATCCAACCCACTGCTTAAGCAGGAAACAGTTGTGACATATGGTTGTCTAATCAATAGCAATAGCACTTAGACTTATATACCACCTTAAAGTACTTTACAACCCTCTCTAAGCAGTTTACAGACTCAGCATATTGCCCCCAACAATCTGGGTCCTCATTTTACCCACTTCAGAAGGATGGAAGGCTGAGTCAGCCTTGAGGTTGGTGAGATTTGAACTGCAAAATTGCAAAGAATATTGTATTGCACGCTAACCACTGCACCACCACGGCTCATCAATGGAGTGATTGGGTCCTAGTTTACTCTCAGGTGATTTTGGATCTCTGACCTCTCTCAGTGTAACATACTGAGCTGTAGTAGTGCAGTGGTTAGAATGCAGAACTGCAGGCTACTTCTGCTGAATGCCATCTGCCTGCAATTTGGCAGTTCAAATCTCACCGGGCTCAAACTTCCATCCTTCTGAAGTGGGTAAAATGAAGACCCATATTGTTGGGGGCAATATGCTGACTCTGTAAACCACTAAGAGGGCTGTAAAAGCACTATGAAGTGGTATATGTCTAAATGCTACTGCTATTGCTACTTTATAAGATTGTTCTTAAAGGGGAAAATAGGAGCAAGCACTATATATACTATCTGTTAGGGTTCTAAATACCATGCAGAAATAAATCATTGTCCAAGGAAAAACATCCTTAATGGTGCAATTTATTCCGCAGGCATGTTAGTACGGCTATGGAAAATTTCAACTCTGGAAGTACATGTTCTGGGGTCACCCAGTTGAAAGTTCATGATCTCTCCCCACACCCACAAATCCATCACATGTTCCAATCATCATCTTCCACGCTGGCGTGTACACCCATCTTCTTCCGGCCAGGTGTCGAGGTGCTGAGACAAAAGATGACCTTGGCTTCTACAAAAGAATGTCAACAATCCATTCTACAATCCTACTCCTTTCTATTCCCCCCTCCCAACTACTACACTATTGAAACAGCATAGAAAATTATAAGAAAGTGTGGCAAGCCAAAGATCCTAAAAAGAACATAACTACAGGCCTGACAGGCGGCCTCTCCTCAAAAGAAAAATGTTTCCTGCAAAGAGAATAACATAAAAGTTAATATAACAAAATTAACCACCTCTTCTCCACCCAGGGGAACCCCTTGACTTCTCGGGAAACTTCCCATTGAATTGCTTTACTAACTTCTCCACTTTCAGGTTCCCACTGTTTACCCAATTAGCTTCAGACCAAGGGTAACCCTTCCAATGCACTAAGTACTGTAAGCAACCCCTATTCAGCCTGAAATCTACAATTTTTTCCACCTCAGATTGTGTTTCCCCTTCCATCACTAAAGGAGGAGATTGAGCTTGGGTGGATGCTCTTCTGTTAGACCCAATTACTGGTTTCAACAAGCTACAATGAAATTCTGGGTCAATTTCCCCTAGACTTCTGGGTAGACTGAGTTGAACTGTAACTGAGTTAACTATCTTCACTATTGGGAATGGACCTAGAAATTTTGGACCCAATTCCTTGCTAAGCATTTCTAATCTTATTTATTTGGTAGATACAAAAACATTGTCCCCCACACGGTAGGGGTTTAGGAGTGAGCGACGTTGATCATCTTGCTTCTGGTAGGCTTCTGCCGCAACTGCTAGAGCCTTCTTCATATTCTCCCTTCCTTTCTTTAGCATGTCCATCCATTCACTTAAAGACATGAAAGAAGGAGGTTCTCTAGGCAACTCAGGCATGGCAACAACTTCCATGCCACTGGTAATCTGGAAACCCGCTAATCCTCTGCTGCTGTGGACCGCATCGTTGTACGCCACTTCGGTGAAGGGTAGCAAGTCCGACCAGTTGTCCTCCTGATAGTCCACAAAACACCGGATGTATTGTTCCACCACCGCCTTGGCTCCCTCTGCTGCGCCGTTCATGCTGGGATGAACCTCTGAGCTCAGTTCTTGTGTGGACCCAATAGATCTCAGGACCTCTCTCCAGAACTTGGCTGTGAACTGGACTCCGCGGTCTGAAATGATCCTCTTGGATACTCCATGCAGGCGATAAATGTGTTTCACAAACATTTTCGCTAATTCGTTTGCGGATGGCAATCCTGAGCAAGCAATGAAGTGTGCCTGCTTAGAAAACAAATCAATAACAGTCCAAATTACTTTATGCCCACTGCTGTCTGGGAGTTCCATGATGAAGTCCATTGCGACCTCTTCCCACGGCCGTTTCGGGCTCTCTGCTGCAGGTGCTGTAGGTTCTGGGCTCTTGGATCCAATCATCCACGGCTGGCCTTGTTCTTCCTCTGAGGCCTCCCCCTTGGTAGGACACTTTGTCACTTTAAGTTGGAGATCCTCTTCCAGAGGCTGTTGGCCCAGATGACTTTGCTGTGCGGGTATCTGGGGCCCTCTCTTAACCACCGTGGCAATTGGTACACACGTTTGTTCTTCGGCAATTCCCTCCTCCGAGGCCTCCCCCTTGGTAGGACTCTTTGCCACCTGAAGTTGGGGATCCTCTTCCAGAGGTCGTTTAGGCTTTTCCCCCTCCGAGGCCTCCCCCTTAGTTGGACTCTTTGTCACCTTAAGTTGGGGATCCTCCTCCGGAGAATGTCTGCCCTTTTCTTCTTCCGAGGCCTCCCCCTTGGTAGGACACTTCCTCACCTTAAGTTGGGGATCCTCTTCCAGAGGTTGTTGGCCCAGATGACTCTTCTGTGGTGGCATCTGGGACCCTCTCTTTACCGCCGTGGTGGTTGGTGCGCACGTTTGTGGCATTGGGGCTGGAGCCAAGCACTCTGACGCTCTGTGGCCAAGTTGACAACAATGGTGGCATTTAATTGGGCCCCACGAGGAATGGAACCTAGTTACATCTCTAAACTCAGGAACCATTTCATCACACTGCCTTGCTCTCCAACTTGCAGCTGCCCCCTTGGTAAACCCTTCTTCCATGGGGGAGATTGCTTCTCTGTAGGAAGGTGGAGTAAGAACCTTTTGGGGCATTGCAGATGCACCTTGTCCCGCTTCCCATCTTGCAGGCCTGGCTTTGGTAATCCCTTCTTCCATGTTGATGATTGCTACTCTGTAGGAAGGTGGGGTAAGAACCACTTGGGGCCTTGCAGGCGCACATTTTCCCGCCATCCACAATGCAGGCCTCTGTTTGGTAATCCCTTCTTCCATGGAGATTTCTTCTCTGTAGGAAGGTCTGGTAAGAACCCTTTTTGGCCTTGCAGGGGAGACTGGAACCGGTGGGGAGGTCAATCCCTCGGTTGGCCACTGCCCAGCTTTCTGCCATGGTGCCATCTGCTGAGGGAGGGCAGGTGCCCGCTGGCATCCCTCCCATCCATGACCTGGGGTTAAGACCCATCCCGGGGTTTCCTGCTTCACAGGTTGCAGCTCAACCAATGATGGCTGGCTAAGGGGTTTTACGTGCCAAGGACCCTCCTGCTGGCTTGGAGGAGTTATGGGCCAAGTAGGTGCCCTTTGCTGGCTTGGATGAGTTATGGGCCAAGTAGGTGCCCTCTGCTGGCTTGGAGCATTTCCCCATGCTGATGGCAAAGGAGTTGATAAGTAGCATCTCTTCCATCCAAGTCCTGGGAGGAAAGCCCAATTTACTGCCCAATTTGCTTCATTTACTGGTTGCAGCCCCATTTGTGGTGGCTTGCAAGTGACAGATGCTGGAAAAAATCCTTCTTCCTGCCTCCTTTGAAATTCCCATTTTGAAAGGGAATCTTTCTTCCAGCTAGTTGCATGGTGATAAGCCATTTTATTTATTGCCGTCTGGAAGGAGCCCAAACCTCCCTTCTAAGTGTTTTTTTTTTCCCAATCTTGCTTCTAAGCTGGGGGGGAAGGAGGGGGAGCATGCACTCACAGTTTGCTGAAGAAGTTTTCTGAGATTTCCTTCGTCTTGTCGCGTCTCCTCCTGCATTCCTCCAGATGCAATTAAACTGGAAACAGCATTCCATTGCCTTTGAAGTTCCGTACTCAGCTTCTTATCACCAAAAGCTTCTCATTTATTCTTCGCTGATATTTACGCTGTCCCGGTCAGCATTGGGAATGCCGAGACCCCATCACCAGATCTTCCATCACCAGCCCTTCCCCCTTGATAGGGGGAGGGAGCTAGTGAAATATTTTTAAAGTTGAGAGTTGAAATAATGTTAGGGTTCTAAATACCATGCAGAAATAAATCATTGTCCAAGGCAAAACATCCTTAATGGTGCAATTTATTCCGCAGGCATGTTAGTACGGCTATGGAAAATTTCAACTCTGGAAGTACATGTTCTGGGGTCACCCAGTTGAAAGTTCATGATCTCTCCCCACACCCACAAATCCATCACATGTTCCAATCATCATCTTCCACGCTGGCATGTACACCCATCTTCTTCCGGCCAGGTGTCGAGGTGCTGAGACAAAAGATGACCTTGGATTCTACAAAAGAATGTCAACAATCCATTCTACAATCCTACTCATTTCTATTCCCCCCTCCCAACTACTACACTATTGAAACAGCATAGAAAATTATAAGAAAGTGTGGCAGGCCAAAGATCCTAAAAAGAACATAACTACAGGCCTGACACTATCTTTAGCTCCTATAGAAAACTGATACATGGACACCAATCTAAATAAATGGTATTTTAGACATTTACATGTTCCTCTTTCCTTCATTTAAACTTGTTGGTTCCTGGGAATGTGTGCATGCAGATCTGCTTTAGGCAGATACATCATCTCTTTTCATTCTTGAAGGAGGATAAAATCTCGACAGGAAGCCAGCATATTTAGGCTGCCTGAAGTGGATGTACAGTCTTGGAAGTAGTGCTTGGAAGGAGAGGAAAATAAAACTAGGAAATTTGCCTTAATCCTGGCCAGATGGCCTTGAATGCAGATCTTCCTTAGAGAAATACAGTGTCTTTAAAAAAAAAAGATTGATATGCATCATAAACATCAAAGCAGATTATTGACTGATTTAATATTAAAACCAATTGTCTAGCTTTGATAATATCTCTGTGAACAATGAATATTTATAGATATCATAGGAAATCAATGCATCAACTCAATTCCATTAACAAGGTCAACCAAAAATATGTAGTGAATGCTGCTTGTACTTCAATATACCTGCTCCTTTGACTTTATTTACATATTTATTGGTACAATAGCATAAACTGTAATATGTTTAGTGACAGCTGTTTCATTTGACAGATAGGGCAATTGCATGGGTATTACACTCCACTCTGAAACCCATACATGAGCCTTGACGCTCTCGTACATTTGAGTAAGAGTTTATAGATTAAATATATTATTATGATGCAATCCAACACCATGTTCTCCATTAGGGTCATGATTTACTAGAAAAGTTATCCAGGTAATTTCCACGATGTTTAAAAAGCCTGCTTGCAGTTGACTCCAGAGTTTAATGATTCTTTCTATCTATTTAAATTACCTGTCAGTGGGTTGGGTTTTTTTTTTAACTCTGAATAACAGTGTCAAGATAAGTAGCCGATGTTTGCTTGATAAATTTCTTTATGAAAATATCTTCACAAGACAGGCCTTCTCAAATTAGGCACGTAAATGTACTCCTGTGGCCAGATGCTTTCTATCACTGCAATTGCCCACTTTTGAGCTTCTGACAATATGGGGCAGAGTTTTGCACATTTCAAAATGATTCAGAAGTAATTCTTTGGATTTGAATGAATCAAGCCCTTCTATGCTTTCATTAAAGCAGAGACTTTTCCTTCCATGCAATTGTGAAAAGCAAACATTATGGTTGGTTTAAAAGAAGCATCAACTATGAAGAGTAAAGTTCTTAAAGCAGCACCATAATTTTGTTTTTCCAAGTGTGGAAGGAAGCTTGAAAAAACTGGGAATAGTGCAAGGGCACAGAGTTTGGTGGAGATTCAAAGCCTTCCTTTTGAAACATTTTTAAACCATACATAGCCCTAATATTTAGGGATTGAAATTAGAAACCAGAGTAACACTGAATTCCACTTCCAGTGCTACCAATACTGCCAAAAGGATCATTTTGGTACAGAGAGATCCAGAATAAAGGAATGAAAATGGAAGAGGAGCTTCAAATATAGAAGACCCTAGTTGTTTTTGTTAACTTAAATCTGTAAAAAGGGGGGGGGAAACTTTCACCATGTCTAAATCTGGGCCCTCCTCTTTTGACTTTGCTGGGTGACGGACTGGGTGAAACCATCTATTTCCACTCTGTGTTCAGTAAGCAGAAAAAGAAACAGGACTTCAGGTGACAATAAGTGATTTCAAACAACTAGTTTTTTTAAAAAAAGATAAAAACACGAAGGATTTAATAGCATCCCGAGTGCTAGAATCACAGAGAAGCCTATGATGGAGAAAAATCTTAAAGAAAAGGTTTTGTGTGCAGATTATCCAAATGATCTAATATTTAGAATTCAGAGTCTTTGGTTATTATGTGCAATCTTACCTTGATGCCATCGGATTGATTTGATCAACCAACTTACAATGATGAATGAAGCTTCCACCCATTCACTGTTGTGTTTTGAAAAGCACATCAATATTTAGAAGCAGGACACTGCTTTGCATAATCAAAGGAATAGGAAAATTTCAGTCAGAACTTAATGGAGCATAAGCACCCCTTTGAAGATCTATTTCAGATAATGGAAATGTTTGGATACTGCATCCATTCATTTTTTCAGGAACATCAACCAGAACAGACAAAGTTGATGCTTTCTCAACTGATTTGTTAGTACTGTATATACAGAAAGTTACAGCTTTTTTTCCTCCTACATTTTCCACATTTATTGGGGAGACCAATACATTTCTATTGGTACATGAAGAATTGTACTGATACAAAGGTAACATGTAAAGCCAAAAGTGTAGTCTCTATTTTCTTTATCAGTATCCATTTATTGTGGGACTGTTCAACCTATGGTTCTCCAATGATAGTAGATCTATAAGGTAAAAGTTCCCCTCGCACATATGTGCTAATCGTTCCTGACTCTAGGGGGCAATGCTCATCTCTGTTTCAAAACCAAAGAGCCAACACTGTCTGAAGACAGCTCCATGGTCATGTGGCCAGCATGACTAAATGCCAAAGGTGCACGGAACGCTGTTACCTTCCCACCAAAGTGGTTCCATTTTTCTACTTGCATTTTTACATGCCTTCGAACTGCTTGGTTGGCAGAAGCTGGGACAAGTAACGGGAGCTCACCCCGTTACATAGCGCTAGGGATTCAAACCACCAAACTGCTGACCTTTCTGTTTGACAAGCTCAGCGTCTTAGCCACTGAGCCACCATGGCCCTGGAAGATCTATACTCTCAATAAATTTCAACATGATGACTAGGTTTGCTGGAAATTGGTGTCCTGTAAATGCTGAAGGATCAGACGTTGTGCAACTTACTGTCTTGAAACATTCTTACACTACTTACCACAAAGCAAGGAACATTAGTGTCTTTCTCTTGCCAAAATAACCACAATCAACCCTCACATAACTGCAATTTATTGAACATAGTACTTTTCCTCTAATTACTTTCACAATTTCTATAGCCATTATACCATCTCAGATTTGCTACAGATTTTCTAGGAGCTACTTCTGGAACATTATTTCTGGACAATTTTGTGTAACCTTTGCCTTTGGTGCTACATATTAGCACATTTCTGGTTTTTTTCCCCTCTCGTCCTCCTGTAAAAAGCTTGTGTTTTCTTACCACATACATTAGATCAAGGGTGTCAAACTCGCACCCCGCAGGCCGGATGCATCATATGATGGCCCTGCCCCTGCTTGGTTTAGCAAAGGGGAAAAAAGTCACGTGATGATGCTGTGGCAACGCGAGTTTGACATCCCTGCTTTAGATACTTTTGGCTTAATTTATTGTTTCCAAGAGGCAGGGTACTGCTTACTTTCCCTCCCCCCCTTTCTCTTACATAATAGCTTACCTAGGAAGATTATGCAGCTAAGTAGATTCAAAGGGAGGGAAGTCATTTCCCCCAAAGAGTATATGGGATGCTCACCAATCAGCTGAGAGCAGCTGCTTAAAGAAAAGGCTTTGCATAGTTGTCATTCCCAAATCCTGAGAAAATATGTGTTTTTAATTACAAAGATTCTGAGCTGTAGTGGCACAGTGGTTAGAGTGCAGCACTGCAGGCTACTTCAGCTGACTGATAGCTGCATTTTGGCAGTTCGAATCTCACCAGATCATTGACTCAGCCTTCCATCCTTCCGAACTTAGTAAAATGAGGACCCAGATTGTTGGGGCAATATGCTGACTCTGTAAACTGCTTAGAGAGGGCTGTAAAGCACTTTGAAGCAGTATATAAGTCTAAGTGTTATTGCTATTGCTAATTTTATAAGAAAGATGGCATTCACAGATATATCTTGCTCATATTTAAAATTTGTGTAGGAGTTCTACATTCCACGCAAGATAATTTTAGTGAATTTCATTATTGTGACTCCCTAGCATCCTATTTCTTTTCCCATCTTTTCATTGTTTATTTGGATTTCATTTTTTTTTCTTTTCAATTTCCTCTGCTTGGCGAATCATGTACTGGCAGCTCTAAAGTCTGCTATAAAGTCTCTGAAATCCATATCATCAATAATTTCATAAACATTTCTATCGGTTTCACTACGGAGCCACGTCGCCTCTCACCTTTCTTTTTACCGAAAACATATTAGCAAAGTCTTTCTGTTGCACTTGAACACTCCTGCTAACCATTAGCCATTCCCACATGCAACTTAAGAGTCTCACAAGGAAAATGTTCCTCAGGAAATAAGACCTATTCTGCTCAGTGGGCTTTGCGTCCAAGTAGATGTGATCAGAATTGGGATGGAGAACCTAAAGGAATTCCATTTCAGGGACTTCTATAATACTAAGATTGCAGAAAAAGTGAGATTTCGGCAGCTAACTGTCAGAAATTTAATTCCATTGATTGTCTTATTGTTCTTTGAGAGATAGCTTCTCCCTTTTCATTTATTATTAAATATATTTGATCTTGTTGCCTTCGCCAGCTGCTCAGAATATCAAGTTTTTCAGCTTCCTTTCATACAGGTTTTTTTAAACAGTAATTTCTCCTCCCTGACCTGTTTCCAAATTCATAATCGATTCTTGAACTTAAAATAATGGACACTGCAAACAGCTTTCCAAATGAAAGTCAGTGTTGAATTTGTAGAGTCGTTGCATTTTCCCTTGTATTTTTTTTCCCATTCCATTTATTTTGACTTAAGGTTATTTATTGAACAGTGACCTGCATTCCTATTTTATGTGTATTTACTCATGAGTATATACTGTGCGTGTGCATGTGTGTGTGTGTGTGTGTGTGTGTGTGTATAAATAAAATCAACTTTAGTGCCTTATTAAGAAAGTTAACTGAACATGGGATGTGTATACAAAGATGCACACATGCACACACATATGTTCAATTATTATTCAAAATATAATCTTTTTCCTTAGCCACAAAATGTGATTTGCAGTCTTGTGCCTACATCTATGATGCAACTTTCTTGAGTGCCAAATCCCTTTAAAAAAAAAGATATCAAGCTACAATTTTCCCTTCCTTACCCCAATGCCCGCTTTCTTTCTTTCTTTTCTACAGGAAGCCCACAAATCCTCATCTTTGCACAGTCTCTGCCTCCTGACAGAAGCACCAGGTGGCTCGCTCCTTTCTCTTATTTGCTACCCACTGTGCGGTGATGCTATTTAATTTACAGCCAAGATCAATATCTAGCATTCATTCTGAAGTGTGGGATTTGAGGGATTCCACAGGAAAGCAGAGGGATCTGTATGACACAAGCTATTGTTTCCGTCTGAGTTTGATCTTACATAAGACCTGTTCTTTCGAAGCATGGGCTACCAGCAGCATACATACTCATTTCCAGAGATTCTTGAAGTTTACTTGTAGAGTGGAACAACTCTATTCTATCAGCTTTCAAGTGTCATTCTCCCTGAATAGCTTTGGAAATGGCGATGGCGTAGGAAGCCCTTACACAGGAACTTTTCTGTTATCGGAGTAATATGATAGCCACTTACACATGGCTGATTTGTAGTGTGATCTGGGGAAGGGATTCAAGTAGCCAATTCTGTGCTATTGACTGTCTTAAGCTCTGATATATCTAAGACTTTTAGAATCTTCCTGTGATCTTGTCCTTCATATTACCGAAGCATTATGAATTTAGCCTGGGAGGTAGCAACCTAACTACTCCAATATAACATGAATCTGCACCAAAACTACTATCCATGTCTTTTCAGACCCCCACCAAGTGGTATTTTAATTCTGAATAGGGTCTTTCCAGATCTATAATGTAAAGATTTGAATTTATTGTGTAAGGAATGGAACACTGAAATGAATAGAATCTATTTGAACTAATGTTTATTGTTATGATTGGATGCCATGGAACATTCTCAGGTAACACCTCAGAATAGCAGCATCTAATTGACTTTTTGCTGATCCATAAAACTAAATAGGATTGGCTCTGATTAGGATTTGGAAGGGGAAATCCTCCCCCTCCAAATCCTGGAATGTGGAAATTACTTTCCAGTCTAGCTATTTGAATGAGTCCATATACCATAGGTAGCCTAGAGTTTTGTTCAGTGAATGTGAATTTATTTTTATGGGTATAAATTCATTTACTTTTCCTATTAAGTACTTTGAAAGCCTGAAAGAGAAACCTAACTATGCACTTGCTAAGAATTGATCCTGACTTGATGGCACATAATTAATCAGTGAATCGCTATGTACCATTTATTCATTTAGAGGGGAGAAATGTCCATAAGAGTTACGGTACTATCCACACCCATTGCTTCCAGCGGCTGTCATTTTATTTTCCCATAATGCCTGTATGTGTTTGTTGCTAATTGCTAATTGCTAACTTCCCTCAGAATATTCTGGGAATAGGAAATGACTAAGGCATTCTCAAAAAAATAAAATGACTGATAGGAGACAATTGCTGAGTGCAGTTGCTGTCACTGAGTAAAATTAAGTTACACAAGTCCAAATGAATGATGATGAAGACAGACTAATAAAGAGCTTTGTCCTACTTTCGGTTCCTCAGAAAGTGTTTTGCGGCCATGGATCGCTAGGCAATGAAATAAGAAGTATTGACACCAAATTCCCAGATTATGGAGATCACACTGAATAGTTTTATACTGTTAAAAGATACAGCTAACATAACTGATTCATCCATAAACAGACTGATTTTTATGGGATGGGGGGGGGGGGAGAAAAATCCATTAAAGTACCAGCCTTTACTTTACAGAAGGCTGAAATGCAGAGAACAAATTCACTGATTTGCCAGTTATAGTATCCAAAGCAGGGAAAACACTTTAACTGAATTTTCAATTACAACAGTTTGGTATTTGCAATGGGGAAAATAATGTTTACTAAAAATATTCAGCAGTCAATAGGTAGCCATTATGTACTTTTTAATTTCAAAGAAAACTAATCCCATCTCTTGCTTCTAGCACAGCTTGCATTTTAAATTCTTGGCCATAAGACAATGGGTTTTCATATAATTTTGGCTATTTGATGTTCCTTAATAAAAACTATCACTACCTGCAGCTATTTCTGAATATGACAGAGCATCCTGAAAACATATCTTGACTGTTTATGAAAAAGAACCACTGAAACTTTACAAATAATTATCATCCCAAAATAATATTTGGAACAGAAATTGGTTTAAGGGCTGAGTAACATGCAAGCATCTACGCCAGCTGGTAATCAGCACAGAAAAATGGAATATATCATTTAGTTAGGATTTCAAGTGGGTGCTGAAAATAATAGTCTGATTAATTCATTGTGTATTTATATTATTATTCAGATATTATGTGAACAACTTGATCAATCTATTTAAAATGCTGCTGATTTCAGTATCTGACATAGGAACGGATTCAAATTACACTCAGAATGGATGAGCAGAAATTTAATTTTGTTAAAAATAGAGGCAATTTTGAAAAATGATGATCTTTGGAGAATGAATCATTGTTGTTTATTCTGAGCGATCCTTTCCAAAAGTACCATAGGGATGTTTGGAAGGAGATTTGACTATTTTTGGAAAGACTTTACTTATGTACCACCTATACGATCTTGCCTGTAGTTTCTTGATGATAAGAGAAATGCCCTTTCTTGATAATTAAAGAATGGTTCATTTGAACAAGACACTACCTTGTAGCAGTTTAAAAATCAAGCAATGGAAATAATCTATTTGGATCTTCCCATCCTGAACTGTGAAGTTGCTTGTTTGTTCTGAGAAATAGACCCAGAAAATCTTTGGTTTGGATATAACCAAATCTAATAAACCCATGGAACTATCTGGATTCCTTCTGGAATCCATGGAAGATTTTATCATTCTTGCTTAATATATTTACCTTTATTAAATCATGATAATTCAACTATGTTTTCCAGTAGGTACTTTTGCTGGATTTTCCTGAATGTCTGACAAATTTTATAGGAGATTCTTAATCACTAAGGAGGACATTAAAATGGCAGTTCCAATCTCCCAACCTTGATTGCACTACTGCTCTTGCTACCTAAGCCTGCTGGGACCCACCTGCATAGGGAGACACCTTCCAAAAAGCACTTTGCAAAGCATCCCTCAAATAGAATATAGAATAACAGAATTGGAAGGGACCCTGCACAAGCAGCAGACTCTATACCCATGGTGATGAACTTATGGTACATGTGCCAGAGGTGGCTCACAGATCCCTCTCTATGGACACGCACACTGTTACCAGCTGCTCTTCTGCTTTCCAGCATGCACATGTACGCTGGCCATCTGGTCTTCTCTGGGGCTCTCGCAGGTGTGCATACACATACATTCCAGTTTGGGCACTCAATGACAAAAAGGTTCATCATCACTGCCCCAGACAAGTGACTGTCCAGTCTTTTCTTAAAAACCTTGAATGATGAAGCACCCACAACTTCTGAAGGCAAGCTGTTCCATTGGTTAATTGTCCTCACTGTTAGGAAATTTCCTTAGTTCTAGGTTGCTTCTCACCTTGATTAGTTTCCATCCATTGCTTCTTGCTTTGCCTTCTGATGCTTTAGGTTAAAGAAGGTTGACTCCTTCTTCTTTCTGGCATCTCCTCAAATAATGGAACACTGCTATCATGCCATTTCTAGACCTTTTTTTCTCTCGAGACAAGCCATACCCAATTCCTCCAATGGTTCTTCATATGTTTTAGTCTCCAGACCCTTAGTTGCTCTTCTCTGCACTCTTTCCAAAGTCTCCATATCTTTTTAACAATATGCTGACCAAAACTGGATGCAGTATCCTGGATGTTGTCTTACTAAGGTTTTATATAGCAGTATTAATACTTCATGTGAACTTGACTCCATCCCTATGTTTTGGGGTGGAGTATCATCTGTACGCTGATGATACGCAGCTGTACATTTCCACCCCAGACCACCCCAGCGAGGCTGTCGAGGTGATGACCCGGTGTTTGGAAGCCGTCGGGGTCTGGATGGGGGACAACAGACTCAAGCTCAACCCCTCCAAGACCGAGTGGCTGTGGCTACCGGCACCCCGGTTCAGTCAGTTGATTCCATCACTGACCATAGGGGGCGAGCAATTGCCCCCTGTGGAACGGCTGCGCAATTTGGGCATCCTCCTAGATGCCCGGCTGTCAATGGATGACCATGTGGCAACCGTGGCAAGGGGGGCATTCCACCAGGTTCGCCTGGTGCGCCAATTGCGCCCCCTACTGGACTGGGATGCCCTACGCACGGTCACTCATGTACTGGTGACATCTCGGCTGGACTACTGCAATGCCTTCTACATGGGGCTTCCCTTGGGACGCGCTCGAAGACTGCAGCTAGTCCAGAACGCAGCCGCGCGGGCTATTATGGGGAGTACTAGGTACTCCCACGTAACACCGCTCCTGCGCGAGCTGCACTGGCTGCCTGTGGTCTTTCAAGTGCGTTTCAAGGTGTTAATTACTATCTTTAAAGCGCTCCATGGCTCAGGACCTAGGTACTTGCGGGATCGCATCCTACCACACACTTCCCTGTGACCGATTCGCTCTCACAGGGAAGGACTCCTCCGGGTGCCGTCCACTAAGCAATGCCAACGGGCGGCGCCTAGGAGTAGAGCCTTCTCTGTGATGGGCCCAACCCTCTGGAATGACCTCCCCCCCGATATCAGAACCACCACCGACTTCCGCTCCTTTCGACAAAAACTGAAGACTCACCTGTTCCGTTTAGCCGGCCTGGCCCATTTATAGTTTCATTCTACCTCCTGGCAGATATTTTAATTGGGTATTTTTAGGGTATTTAAATATTGCTTTTAACTACTTTACTTCAGATATGT
Source organism: Natrix helvetica (assembly GCF_964273705.1). Classification (NCBI taxonomy): domain Eukaryota; kingdom Metazoa; phylum Chordata; class Lepidosauria; order Squamata; family Natricidae; genus Natrix; species Natrix helvetica. Next base: position 213,993,997 of record NC_138552.1, on the reverse strand, counting down.
ACAGTTTCTTATTGCCTCCTCTTTGTGTTTGTATTTTCTATTTATTGATGTGTTTTTATTTGACTGTACACCGCTCCGCCCCCTTGGGGAGAGGGGGCGGTATAAAAATCTAAATAAAAGTAAAGTAAAGTAAAGTATGTTAACCAAGGATACAACCAAGGATTATATAAGCTTTTTTGGCTGCTGCTGCACATTGCTGGCTCATATTTAAGTGATCATCCATCCACTAGGACTCCAAGATCCTTCTCATGGTACTACTACTTTGGCAGTGTGAAGCAGCTGCCAAAAAAGCCAACACAGTTCTAGGCTGCATAAATAGAGGGATAGAATCAAGATCACGTGAAATGTTAATACCACTTTATAATGCCTTGGTAAAGCCACATTTGGAATACTGCATTCAGTTCTGGTCACCACGATGTAAAAAAGATGTGGAGACTCTAGAAAGAGTGCAGAGAAGAGCAACAAAGATGATTAGGGGACTGGAGACTAAAACATGAAGAACGGTTGCAAGAACTGGGTATGTTTAGCTTAAGAGAAAGAAGGACTAGGGGAGACATGATAGCAGCGTTCCAATATCTCAGGGGTTGCCACAAAGAAGAGGGAGTCAAACTATTCTCCAAGGCACCTGAGGGTAGAACAAGAAGCAATGGGTGGAAACTAATCAAGGAGAGAAGCAACTTAGAACTGAGGAGAAATTTCCTGACAGTTAGAACAATTAATCAGTGGAACAGCTTGCCTCCAGAAGTTGTGAATGCCCCAACACTGGAAGTCTTTAAGAAGATGTTGGATAGTCATCTGTCTGAAATGGTATAGGGTTTCCTGCCTAGGCAGGAGGTTGGACTAGAAGACCTCCAAGGTCCCTTCCAACTCTACTATTGTATTGTATTATACTTTTGGAACTGGAGCTTGTGTATGAGTTATGACGACTCCTCAATTTTCTGCATCTCATAGCAATCACTGCTGCTATGTCTCCATAAGCAAGTTCTTTTTTATGCTGCCCTGTGCCACTGTGTAAAGAAAATAAGAGAATCCAGAGCCTTCCTTGTCTTTTCATTTAATAGCTATCTCCTCTGCTTCATTCTCCAATTGCTTCCATACAGTATGTTTCAAATGAGAAAAAGAAAGCACATTTCCAATCTTCCAATTGTTAGGCCACCTGGGAGACAGGCCTATCCTGGGGAGGCAAAAGAAGCATAGAAGTCAAAGTAATATTATAAGAAATATGATACCAGTTCCCTGAGGACCTTTTGCACAACCTTTTTGCCTATAGAATATAGTCATTTCTTACCAGTCACTCACAAGCCTGGATTGGTCACATGGATGGCACTATCAATCCATCTGATCTTGTATATATTTTTATATAAATCAATTTTTGATGTTATATTTTGTCAGTGCACACCAGTGACTTGGTAAATAAAAGAAGCTAAGTGTAAATTTTGTAAAGTGTTATAACGACACAACAAAGTCACCACATACATTTTGATGCAAAGCTCTTTTCATAACCAATGCTATACACTCTTTTTTTTTCCCATTAATGACCCTGGCATCTCAAAATGCTAAACACTAAGTGATATTGCTTAAATGCCTTGATCTTGCAACCTACCAGTTGATTCTATTAAACTGGCATGGCTGTTCTGCCTTCTAGATCATTTAGAACCGGTAACAAAATTAGCAATATTGTTTTGGTTAATTGCCCTCATCCAGGAAACATTGGCAGCTCCCCTGGGTCACTACAAGCTATTTCTTTTTATGTTGGTAAATGCTCTTTTCCTCCTAAGTGAAAATACACACAGCTTCATTATGCACCATAACAGTCTTCCTCCGATAAAGGCTACCTGTGGATTTAATTCCATAAACAACTGCTGGATTTAAAGGAACATTATCCATTGTCTTTATATTTGAAATTATTTTCTTTCATGGGCGATCATAGGAGAGTTTAATTTTCTTTTCCTGCTGTTCTGTCCTTAGCTAGACAGCTTACTTTTTTCTTTCAGCACACTATATCTGTATCCTTCATTATTATTTTTTGTTACACTGTTTGCCTCAAGTGTTGAAATTACAGATGCTATTATTTTTCTCTTTGTGTAGTGGCAGTGCTAGCTTCCTTTGGCTCTCTCTCTCTCTCTCTCTCTCTCTCTCTCTCTCTCTCTCTCTCTCTCTCTCTCTCTCTCTCTCTCTCTCTCTGTGTGTGTGTGTGTGTGTGTGTGTGTATGTGTATGTATGTATGTATGTATATGTTTTTGTAGATTTTCACGGGTGTACGTATGCTGGGTCTTTTCCCCTGTAAGATTGAGATTGTCTTGGCAATGTTTCGCCGTGGTCCCACTCGCCATCTTCAGGCTGGTGTTTTCGGCTTCCTGCTTGTGCGAGTACAGTGTGGTCGGAGCTGCCATCTCTCTATAAATCTTGGTGGGTGTGTGTGGAATGTTGGCTTTGTTACTGTAAGTGGGTTAATTGGCTATGTAGTTTCATCCTGATTGGTCGATGGAGTTGATGTTTATAGATTGGTCGGCTGTTTCGTATCATCCTTTGTGGCTGAGGTGCTGGCTGTGTGTCTGTTGTTCTTTTGTGTTGTAACAACCTGGGTGGTGGGTGGGGATCGTTTGTTGACTAGGGCTGGTTTCCCAATGTCTAGTAGGCGTGAGGCATCATCATGTTTATTCAAGTTGTGGGGGTGTTTTGCTATTTCGATGACTTCCATAATTATTCTCTTGTTGAAGTGTTCAGTTTTGGAGATTAATTTGGTTTCTTCAAAATCAATTTCATGTCCTGTTGCTTTAAGGTGTTTGAAAAGGGAGGAAGTTTTTTTTTCTTTTTTTCTGACTGCGTTCTTGTGTTCTGGGATGCATGCATTTATTCTCCTGGGTTGTAGGTTGTAGTTGTAGAACAACTTCAACCCTTCACAGAATCCATCACTTCACACGTACAAACCTCACTCCACTTCATAGAAACAATAAAGAAACAAAACCTACAACCCAGCGACCTACTCATGAGCTTTGATGTCATATCCCTCTTCACCCAAGTGCCTATAAAAGAAGCCTTGACAGCTATCCAGAACAAATATAACCCCCATAAGCACATCCTGGACCTGACCAACCACTGCCTAACCAACACATATTTCATTCATAATGGACAAAGATACAAACAGATGGAAGGAGCACCTATGGGATCACCCCTCTCAGACGTCATCACGAACTTATACATGGAAAATTTTGAAACGAACACCTTAGATAAATCTGAACACAAACCCAAACTCTGTCTTAGATATGTAGATGACACTTTCGTAATCTGGCCACACGGGAAAGAAAAAACTGGAAAACTTCCTCACACATCTCAACTGATTGGAGCTCATGACCGTTTTTGTTTCCGGCATAGACCATGTGGAGCTTTAAAGTGCCATAACTCAGTGATAGAGCATTCACTTTGCATGCTGAAAGTCAGTGTCCAGTCATTGGCATTTCCATTTGACCCAGGACTACAGGGACGGCCCAAACCTGCAGTAATTCTCCAAAAGATCCAAAGCTGGGAACTTCTAAATGCAAATAAGTTCTCTACAGCTCACTGCCAATCAGAATAGCTAAAATGAAGCTAGAAATACAATCTGGCACAAGGATTATAGTGTTATAGTTACAGTGCTTTAGTTGGGTTAATGTAAGTTTTTAAATAGCAACTAAAATTCCAATGCCTTTTTGACATATTCATGATTAATATATTGAAGGAACACATTTGAATTTCATTTTGAATTCCACCTCCCCAGCGGATTTTTTTATTTATTTATCCAAATTGGTACTTAAAGTTCCTATTTGGGCCTCAGTTCTCTTTAACCTGAATTCTAGTTTTGAAGTAGTTACATATCCCCAGCTGTGATGTGAGGGTGATTATTGTGTTTTGATTTTATTTCTCTAGCAAACTGGAACTTTTGTTCATATCTAAAACATTATCTGGATACGGATAGCATGAGAGCAACAAGGAGAGTTTTCTGCCTTTCCTCGCTCTCATATACAAATAGTTCTTGATTATGACCATTCATTTAACAAAGGTTCAAAATTATGATAGCTTCCAACAAAATCACTTATAACCTAACTTCACATCTATGACTGTTGAAAACTGTTGCATTCTCCCCTGCAGTCATGTGATTGCAATTCAGACACTTTTGCAGCATTTACAACTGGTTGGAGCATCCTATGGTCACATGATTGTGATGTGCTTGTTTGTTTGTTTTGTTTTGTTTTTATTGGATTTATATGCCGCCCTTCTCCCAAAGGACTCAGGGCGGCGTACAACATTAAAAAACACACATCCCAAAAGTTAAAAAGAAATTAAATATATATCCAAAAAAAAATCGAATTTATGGAACAATACATTTAAAAAATGAGTTAAAATTAACAGGCCAGGCCAGCTTGCTGGAAAAGCCAACTTTTTAGGGTGCGTCGGAAGGATTTGCAATTTATTTTTGGTTGAAAAACTGCATTTAGGATCTGGATTGGAACATAAACCTGATGATTTATTGAATATTTCTATGTGTTTTTATTCAGATATGTATCTTTGGTGTAGATACATTATGTTCAAAAGCATGTTGATTTTTCAAGCTCCACCAAATGGTGTGGCGACAAATATCATAGCATTCTTTTTCAGCAAAATTGTGTGATCCACCAAAAGAGAAACTTTCATGGGATAATCATGTCATTTACAGAATATCATGAAATAATTTTAGTTAAAAATAACTGAAGCTACTCACAAAATGTGTGTTTTAGAAAAAGTTACATAGGTTTACAAAACAATCTTATGTAGAAGATAGCAAAATAAGAGAAGACAGGGTTGTTATTATCATTTAATTCACGGAAGGATGTAAAACTTCAATGTTTAGTGATGGAATGTGTGCATTAGTGACATTGACAAGACATAGGCAATCCACACAACCTGCAGTTAATTGCAGAATTTATATAAGACTTATTTTTTTACCATCCATCTGAAAAGCTAACTGAGAAGGAAGCTCTTTTCTTTAAAAAAAAAAAAGCGGGTTCATCCAAAATATTGACGTTTTTCCAGATGGTAACAAAAAAAGGACAAAAATTTCCAGTTTCTTCCAAATGACAGTCCAGCAATAAAAAAATCTGACAAATGAGTGAAATTATACACCAGAAATAAGTACAACCGATTGTCTTTTCCAAAATGGTTACAACTGAACCATTTGGTATAGGTAATCCTTAGCTTATTTTGGCAATTGGGACTGGAACTGCTGTCGCTAATCAATGCAGTCATAAAGTGCAAGGTCATATGACCACATTGCTTAGCAATGGCAATCCTGGCAGTCCCAGTTGCCATTGTTAAGCAAGGACTCTACAGATTGCTAAGTGAGGACTTCACGTGACTATGACTTCCAACTTCCTGTCATCTTCCCCATTGACTTTGCTTGTGGGAAGCTAGCAGGGGTTATTTCAAATGGCAGTCATGTGATTGTGGCTCAATGTGATGTAATCTTGAGCTGGACATCTGGAACAGGATCTTGTGACTATGGGATGGTGCAACAGCCAGAACCTCAAGGGCTTGTTGTTGGTACCACTCATTCAGCACTTAAACAAATGGTGATATCCCATAAACAATCTATAATGTTATCCTTCACTTTTCTCATAAAAAGAAAAGATTCTGCTCTGAATTATACTGAGAAGCAACTTTATAGAAGATTGTTCCCCCTGGGCTCAGATGGGAGCTGGAGTTCTCCAGAAATTATTTGTCCACAACTGCAAGCAATCCTAACATGCATGAATAATGATAAATGGTGCTGGAAAATGTAGTCAAGAAACCTTTGAAGATTCACAGATGAATTTCTCTATATTTCTCTACAGGCTAAAAATGTACACTATTTTCTGTCTGTATTAATCTCCAGGTTCCCAGACTCTCATTCTCTCTCATGGTTTTTCTGCCTCGTATTCATAAAGAAAATGAAACCAAATTTAAATTCTCTGTACAACTGGTAATTTAATTCAATTTCTTTGTAATAATCTGCATGTAAATAAGCATGCAAAATCTTAATTTGAGTTCCTCACAAGTCCCATCTTGCAGTACCGATAAGTTAATGAACTTCACCAGAGCGTAAGATAAGCTAAGAAAATACAAAGTTCCTCCCAATTCTACATTTCTGCCATCACCCAGTAAGTAATTCAATTTTTAATGATCTCTTCAAGATGTCTAAATGGCATTAATTGTGTCAAATATTTGGTGTTTAAAGCCTTTCTGACTGCCTTATTGGAAAAGGCAACACAGAATTTTCCTCAAGTACAGTAACTTGACAAATAATTATGCAATAGTGGGAGGAGAGGTAATGAATCTGACAGATTACTACAATCTGCTTGCTCTGAGTAAATGTTCATTCAAGTGTGTGTGTGTGTGTGTGTGTGTACGTATGTGTGTGTTAAAACTGGGGCATAACCACAATTTCAGCTATAATATACAGAGCTAGTTCACAAATAGAAGTGTGAAGGGCTGAGATTAATGACAAATGTAGTTTTCATTTACTAATTAATGCATTGGGGGATGTTGGAGAAAAGTGAAAAAGTAAGTGCATATTAAGAATAATTTAGATTGATATTATTTTAAAATATTGTTTCATGTCATCTTTATTATTTTCATAAGTGACTTAAGTCACCAAACATGTCTAATGCTATTTCCTCCCCTATTTTTCCCATGACAACCCTTTGAGGTGAGTTGGGCTGAAAGAAGTGATTGGTCTAAAGTCACCCAAATAATACCCATATTTTCCTCAAAATACGGCTGGGTCTTATTTTCTTTTGGGCCTCAAAATAAGCACTAGGGCTTATTTTCAGGAGGTCTTATTTTTTTTCCCCGTGTATGGGAGGCCCACTTCTTCTGTTTGCACAAAGCAGGGCAAGAGGCCATGTGGTGTGCCAGTACTGCTGTTGTGAGGCAGGGTGGTGATGGAGCTGCCTCATGTGCCCTGCACCAGCTTACCTCAGGGCCCCTGCAGCCAGGCCACCCATGCCCTGACACATGCCTTGCCTCGTAGCAGCAGTTCCCTCAGTCCTGTCCAGCAGGATCCCATGTGGCTGCTGGCCCACTTCTTCTGCTTGCTTGTGGCCACAGTGGAGCAGGGGGCTGAGCAACGTGTCGGTGTCATGGCCATGAGATGAGGCAAGGGGGCGGAACTGCCCCATGCGCCCATCACCAGTTTACCTTAGGGCCCCCAAAGCCAGGCCAGCCACACCCTGACATCTGCCTCACCTCATATCCTCTTGCTCCATTGGGCCAATGAGAAAGCAGAAGAAATGGGCTGGTGGCCACATGAGCTCCTGCTGCACATGGCTGCTGGTGCTGCCGCCATGAGGCAGCTGTTGGGGCATGGATGGCCTGGCTGCAGGAGCCCTGAGGTAAGCCAGTGAGGGTGGTGCATGGGGCAGCTCCACCACCTTGCTATAGCACCTCAAGCAACTCGACAGAATGGGCAGGCAGCCAGCTGCACAGGCTCTTAAGTAGGGCTTTTGGGGGGAACGGCTTATATTAGGTGGACATGAAAAACATGCTGTGGAATTATTTTGGGAATAGGTCTTATTTTAGGAAAAACAGGGGTATGCATGCCTAAAGAGAGACTAGAACTCACAGTCTCCTGATTTCTAGCCTGGTGCCTTAACCTCTAGCTCAAATTGGCTACAATTATAATTGCAATTGTTTAAAAAATCATGCATTGTTAAAAGATTGGTAGAAATTATACTCAGTTTATGAATGGAACTATACAACTTTTGGAATGTATTGCAAAACAATTGAAATTGAATTTTAATTTCATTCATTTCATCTTCTTCAACACAGTCTGATCACAGGACTATAATGTTTGCCAGAATCATGAAATAAATATTTTGCCACAGGGCAGGCAAACTCCAAAGGAGTTCTACTGCTAGCAGGGTAACTTAATCTTGACATCCCATCAAAGCAATTCTCCTGCTCAATTTAGGGTATTTAAAGTAGAGTTTCTCTGAGTCTCTTTCTCCCACATCCACATCCTATGGACCAAGGGGACTTTCCATCATGTTCCCTCCCTTTTTTAATTGTCTAGCATCTTCCTCTGTGTTCCCGGAATCTTCCAGATATTTCAATCAATTTTCCTCCTAATCAGGTCCATTAGAAAAAAGGCAGTTGTTTCAAAGTGGTAGATGGTTTAGAGGCCCTAGTGATATACTGGAGAACAAAGTGAATGTCATCTGGCTTGAGATGCCATATACATTTTGCCAGACCTGAAACAGATTTTCCTACTTGGAATGAGCAATAATGCTACATTGTTCTCCAATATCAAAGTATATTTTATGAGTTCCAGACAATATCCAGATATAATCCCAGAACTGATTAACGCAAACTTAACATCTTAGGATAGGATAACAACCTTAGGATTTTTGCACTGAAAATTGCCCTCCTCTGGTCTCTCCAGCATCTATTTTCTAGCTGCACTGAGGAAGCCATTTCATCAGTGGGCAGAATTCATTGAAAATCTTTCCAGGTGTGGAGTTAACTTTGTAGTAAATTGAAATATATATATATATTTGTAGATCATTCAGGATTCCCAGGGACTGATCCTTGTATTATTGCCTTAAAAACATACCTCAAAATCATGCCCTAATCTAACTGTATCAGGATTGGGTAGACGTAGGAGTAAAGACGGATATTTCATTTATAGAATTTAGCATAATTAAGCTTGGGTGGGGGAGAAGGAATCTCAATTTTGGGAAAAAAAATGCAAAAGTGCCCATGCTTTCCAATTCTATATATTTCCTAAAGAAACAATAATAACAAATCTTGTTACGAGGAGGTGCTTTGCTAACTAGCTATACAATGCCTACTAGGATGAGCAGCTCTGTGACAAATTTAAAATTTCTCTCTCAATCTGATTTTGAGGAAAACTAAGTGGAACAGGAGATACCCTCCCCCTTTCCCTCCCCTCCCTCTCTCATATTTAAATGAGATAACTAGAACACTAGGATGGATACTTAATTGTTTACTTCCTAATTTGGCCAACTGCATTATTGTTTAAATAGCAAAGCCTTGGGAGATTTGGATGATGTTGAGAAGAAGTAAATTCACTTTCATGTTTTCCCAGCAGATAATGTTGAACAGTGTCTCCTGTACCATAAACAGAAAATCAGTTCCTCTAGCTTCTAGGTTCAAGATGGATTAAGCAAGCAGCCATCAGCATCAGGAAATTATAGTCCAACCAAGTTATGTTTTTGATAGAGAGAAACAAGATGCACAGTTGACTTTCAAGGTTGCCTAAACACAGAGCTCCTTTTGAAATTATTTAATCTTCCACTTGAAATGTTGAACTCAAGAAATAATTACCTTGTTCAGAGCAGGAAAGCAGCAATTTTAAAAATAAAATAAAGAAGAAGGAGTAGAGAGTTTTCTCACTTCACCAACATCTGAATTCTAGGATTATCTCTAGACACAGGCTGAATAGAAGGAATAAAAGTGCTCTCCTGAATAGTTTAAATCATCCATACTCTTTTTAATGGGATTGGAATTATGGTCAGTGTAGCTATACATTGTGTAACCCAAATCTGGAGAACTCAAGATTAGAAAGACTATGTTATCTTTTTCATGACTCACCATATTTGAGGTGTTCTTGAGATAATTTTTCAAAGTGTGCATCAAGTACTTCTAAAATAAGTGAAAATATTTAATTAATCATACACTCTGGAACCCTATAAATGTTCTAGAAGTTTTTTATGAACCTGGTTCTAGTCCCAGTAATGGGGTTAGAGCCCTTGTGGAGCCCTATTGTATCTTTTTCGGTGTTTTGTTTTGTTTTGTTTTGTTTATTTTATTTTTAATTATTTATTTCTATTCTGCCTTTATTATTTTGACAAATAATTCAGGGCAGAGAACATATTCAACATACCCCCCTCCTCCTATTTTCTCCATAACAACAACCCTGTGAGGTGAGTTGGACTGAGACAGAGAGAGACTGGCCCAAAGTCACCCAGTTGGCAAATACTGAAAGTGTGTTTTGCTTCAAATTATATGCGCTTTTAGTTGTGTTTTTAATTTAAAAATTGTGCATATGATAAACCACCCAGACTTCTTTTTAACATTGGCGGCTTTGATAAATCCAGCAATCAATATAAAAATAACTAAGATAGATTTGCTTGGTAGATTTGCAGATTTGAAGGAAGGGTAAGTATCTTGTGTGTTGCTTTTATTGCAGAACAAACTTACCTTCTGAAAAAAAGAGTAATTAATATTTATTTTAAAATAATATCTCAGATTTTGCAGAGGTCACATCTTTATTGATTTTCACAGTCTACTATGATTACGTTTTGCTGAAGTTGCTGAAGAAACTTCTTGGATGAGAAGTGAAACATCTTCAAAGAAAAAACAGAAAGTCCAGTTGCCTCTTGAAAAAGCACCTTTGGGTCAACCATGACCTGGATGACTGAGACTCTCCATATGACTAAGAAACATTTGCTAGATTTTTCAGTATGATACTACCACACTACCAACCAATCTGTGTACTTATTATTTTCAATGCACTGTAAATCCATCCCACATTTTCCCCATGTTATCTTCATGAACCACAGATCAGAAATGCATTTGGCATTGTGCTGATTAAATATTTATGTTCTGGAACTGACAAATAACATCTCCAGCCAATCTGAAGGTTTGCTTATCTCAAACTAGGCAAGAGTTGAGTGACAATGCCAGCTCATCATTGAAGATTCACAGGCTTCAAGCATTTTGTTACCAACTTTACTGCCCTTCACAGAACTGCTGATCCTGAGTTCATTAACAAATTGCTTCATATGGAAGAGAAGAAGAAGACTCCAGAATCACCCAGCCAAGTTTCAACCATTAGGGCAGCATGATGTGTGTGAAGAAAAAAATATTTTGGATCACACAAAACATTTTTGAATGCCCAGAAACAAATAGATGCTACTTTCAGCCCCCTACATGCTCTGAAACAAAGCAGGTCCCAAAGGAGGATTAAAATACTTTGAGAACTCTAAAAAACCTTCTTCTCCCCATAGGGCCTTTAGGATCACAGTTACAAGTTACTGTGTCATCCCAATGCAGGCAGTCCTCAACTTATGACACCATTTGAGACAAGAACTTATGTTGCTAAGTGAGAAATGTGTTAAGTGAGTTTTGCTCCCTTTTGCAAGTTTCCTTGCCATATTTGTTAAGTCAGTCACTGCATTTGTTAAATTAATTGCACGGTTGTTAAGTGAATCTGGTTTCCCCATTGACTTGTCAGAAGGTCTCAAGAGATGATCACAGGACCCCGGGACACGGCAACTGTCACAAACATGATCCAACTGCCAATTCTCTGAATGTAAATCACGTGACCACAGGGATGTTGCAATGGCCATAAGTGTGAAAAAGGGTCATAAGTCACTATTTTCAGTACTGTTATAACTTCAAACAGTCACTAAATGAACTGCTGTAAGTCGAGGACTACCTGTACATTTTAGTGTGTTGCATGGCAGTGAATCAGTGAGAATTGCATATCCACAAAACTTCATTTAAGGCTTTTCCCTGAATTTATCTGAATGATATGCAAGCTAGGAAGTGAGTAGGATGTAGGTGTTTTTTTTTCTCAAATGAGGAAACAAACATCCATAAAGCTAAGTTAAATTTCATCTGCAACAGAAGCCATGACCAAAAGGAGGAGCAGGCAGAGGAGATGGCAGAGGGTTTCCACCCCCCACCCCCCGAGAGATGGCAAAATCTCAGACTTTGAAGAATCTGCATTTCATCAGCACTGTTTTACAGTCAATATTTTGTGATTGGCTATATGGAATCTCCAGAAGCAAACATGAAGAAAAATCATTGTATGGTAAGGTTCTACGGTCGTGAGGATGCAATCAAACTTTGTGTACCTATAGCTGATTTTTTTAAAAAAAAGATTATAAAAGTAGAGTTTATCATTTAAAATTACACAAAATGTACGCTTTGGGAGGAATGACATATTGTAGAAGTGCGTGTTTGCAATTTATAAAATGTTTGCCAATGCAGTAAGGGTACTTGGAGGAACACTTTTTCCCAAAATATTCTACATACAAAAATAATTCTAGGAAATAATAACTTTGACTGTTCTAAAACTAACTTATGACTTATGTTTGATCTTTGAGAAACAGCAGAGGTAATTCTTTAGATTAAAAAATAGATGATTTTGATATTGGCTTTGTTACCTATATCTTATATCTTTTTTTGCAATTCCTGTTTCTGACTTATTCTATTTTGGGTCTCAACGTTTATTAAAGAAAGCAACAGACTTCTCCTAGACAAGAGAGAGGATGGCAGGCCTTTTTATGAAAACTGAAAAGAAGCTGCTATGCAAAGTTAATTAATTGCCGAAGAGGTTCATTCTTATTGTTAATTGCATTAACCTACAAAAGATTTGGGGATTAATGAGAAAAAGGGGCCATGAACGAATTGGTGGCTCTCCAGGGAAGCACAAATGTGCATTATCCTTGAGTTCTATAATCTGTTCAGAACTCTTAGCTTGTCATTAGCATGTGCATTTACCTGAATGTAATCATAATAGCTTCTTTTATTGTTGGTTTTATGATTTAGTCTTAATAGCTAATCACATTCTAGGTTTCTTTTTAAAAGGCCCAATGATACAAAAGAGAAAGAGAAAGATAGAGAAAGAGAAAGGAAGGCGATAATTCTGAAGGTTGATTTATTTCATTGTAGATGAGGTTATACTAAAATATTATGAAGATCAAGCTCTCCTTTGTTTAAAATCCAACTTTCATCTTTGGCTTGAAGTCATGTTGGATCGCTCTGTTCTGAAAGGTTTCATTCTTTCCCCAAGATTAAGCTTTAGTGCAAAGTGAAGTGGCACTCAATTAAAAGGTCACTAAATCAACTGGAAAATCTTCTATGACAGTCATCACTGAATGAAACTCTAAGCTTTGAAGTCTGGTAGGGTGGTAAGGAGTAGCTTGAAGTCAGAGTATGGAGTTCGGGATTGTTCAAACAATGCTCTCTCAAGCCTTGGGAAATCATATAATAAATAGGCAACCCACTGTTCAGCAGCATTGTACAGATGCCATTGAGGATCAAAAGCAGTTCAACCTTTCGACACTGATTCATGTATGCCTTTTTGAAGCTGCCTTCCCTGTATGTTTTTTTGTGTGCCATGATAGCTGTAAGCAGCACCCTTAAGAACCTAATGCACTCCCCTGGAGAAACTCTCTTGTTCAGCATAACAATGAAAGAGAATCCTGGAATGTAGAGAGATGGGGTTTAAAAGGTACAAACAGTACCTGGGAGGTAATCTTAAAAGGGAAACCTTTAGAGTTATTTCTTTCATCTGGAGTCCCACTGGCTAATGGGAGAAAATGACATGGAAAAAAAATACTGTTATTCACGTCATGCAGATATGCAATCCTGTTGCAGGGCCAGGACACACTACAGTGCCACTAAGAAAAGTGGAAGAGAACGGCTGCTCAACGTCTTTCTCGGCAACAGCTATCCAAAAAACTTCATATTCCGACACACAACACCCAAATCACACCACATCACACAGCCAGCCACCACGCAAAAGCTAACCTTACCATACATAAAAAGGGTGTTGGAAATGACAGCCAGAATCCTCCAACCCCTAGGAGGATAGCTCACAAACTCGTAGCTACACTCCCCCAGAAACTGTCCAGAACCAAAGATAAAATCCAGAGGGATGAAAGACATAATGTAATCTACAGAATCAACTGTAACCATTGCAACCAATTCTATGTGGGACAAACATCACATCCGTTAAAACCAAGATCCATGAACACCAGCTGACAATCAAATGCCACGATCCCAAACGCCACGATCCCAAATCCTTAATTTCTACACCAGTCAGCACCAGTTCAATTGAAGCAACACAAAAATCATTGTCCATACTAATCACTGCCATACTCTAAGTTTATTGAGCATGGCACTCCACAAACATTTCCATCAACAGGCACATTGACCTACAACCAGCCTACAAACCCCTCAGAATCCAAATCAACCACACAGCCAAACAGAGTCAGCATCGACCCTCAATCACCCACACAAACTCCCACCAGCACTTCACCTTCCAATGACCCAGCCCTGATCTAATCTCCTTATCACAAGACCCATCACAAGACTCACTGATGACTCACACCTGACCCATCACCTGAGCCATCAGAAGAACCTCACTTGACACATCCACACCCGAAGCCCTTATAAACAGAAGAACACTGACACTGTCATTCCCTAGATTCCACTGAAGATGTTACCTAGACTGGCAACGAAATATTCAGAAACCAACCCACAAGCTTGAAGAATGAACCTTCACCCCCTAATCCTATTTGTATGCCATGGCATTGTGGCAAGGATTTTGGAGGGGGAGGATGCTGTGAAAAAGAAATGGATTTTGTTTAATTGGCCTTAATATTGCAACAATGCCTGTTAGGAAGAGGTTCTTCTCTTTTTGACAATGCAAGGCTAGTTAATTAAGTCTGGCGAAAGGCTTAAAAATGTAATGCCCTCGTTTTGTTTGGTAAAGAAGTTGTAGCACCTCCCCGGATTCCTGCCCTGAAGCCATGAAGCAGCCAATACTATTTGAAGACTAAATGTGGCTCCTTCAATCCCTTTGGCTGCCAATTTGGCATTGATGAATGGGTGCAGAGGAGTTCTGTGAGAGAAGCATCTCATCAAACAATTTGCACAAGCCTGTGAGACAAACATTCATTTCTTACAGATTTAAAAGATCCATGAGAGAGGTATACCACATGTATATGAAGCCTGGTCTTTGACCGTAATGAAGAATTGATTGGATATTTTATATGTGCCCTTATTATCTCTAGGGCAACTTTGCTGAATACCAGCATTGCTTGAACAGAAGGGCAAAAGGGAAAAAAGTATAGCTTATGGTTAATATAATTATATCTAAATAAGCAGTGCAAAGAAATTGAGGACAACAGCTGAACACAAAGGTTAGGAATAGTATTTTAGAAAGTTACAGAAATCAAAGGGAAATATTATGCAAAAATGAAAACAATAGAATACGAAGAAGGCAAAGATTTCTTGAAGAAACAATATATAAAGAAGAGATGGCACAAATATATGGATTCCACCATTGGAAATATATTATGAAAGTTTCATTGTGACCTAGAGTCAGACATTCTGAAAAATGAAGCTAAATAGAACTAGAAAATATTGTCAACAACAAAGCAAATAGAATTGATGAAATACCAACAGAGCCATTTACAATCTTACAAGATGATGCAGTTAAAGTGTTACTTGGATTTGTAGATGCACAATGGCCAAGAGACTAGAAAAGATATATTTATATTCCAGTATCAAAAAAAGAGACAGTGCTCAAAATGATCACACTAAGATATTCCACTTACGCCACATGGTAGTAAAATAATGCTCAAGATATTCAATCCAATCTACAACAATACTGTGTATGGACAAAACCACTAGGTATACAAGCTAGGTTCAGAAGAACCAGAAGGAGTTAAATTCAAACTGCTAACATCCAATTGTTATTGGAAAATTAAAGAAGTTCCAAAAAGACAATTATTGGTGCTTTTGGGGTTATACCAGAGGCTTCCTTTGTCATTGAATTTTTTCACAGTGATCCTAGGCCAAAATAAATACCTAACAGTTCAATTTGTTAAGTAGTTAGGTCCATATTAAAGCTGCCATCACAAGCCAGGACAAAGAGTGAGTGATGAAGGAGTAATACCTCCTTAAAAAACTTTAGTCCAGCTGGCCCGGATGGTAGCACCTCCTAAGGGACTCTTTCCAGGGTTACAGGAGAAGACAGTCAACGGTTTTGAGGGTGGAAGAGGGCTCTATGCCCCAACAGAAGATAAAGCGGCAGAACCATCTTCTAGGAGAAGGGAAACTCTGATTACAAACCTCAATTGCCTTGTAGCCACAGTATATCCACTACTGGAAAAGGCTTCCGGAGTCAACCTCGAGGCAAAATCTGGAGCCGGAGTCCCAGAAGTAGTTCGTGACTGTGTAAAACCATGTTCTGGTAACTCCTGCGATGCAGTTGGAACCAATCGTATTGACGTTCCGTTGGACTATTTCAGCGACATGGAGAGGGAGGAACTGCTGCTATTGTGTCTATTTATATGGAGGATAGACTGCTAACAATCTATCCTCCATATTAATCTACCCAGGCCTTGTGCTAGAGAGGACACTCCAGCTTTGACCTCTTTCCAGAGCACGATACCATAGTCTTTACAGACTGAAGGATGCCAATGGAGGTCCAAATTTAAAGTATCCTCTGACTCAATGAAGAGTTTGGAATCTAAGGCTTTACAAATCTTTTTGACACATAATTGGAAGATAATTCATTGGAGAAGATTCTGATGCTTGGAAAAATTAAAGCAGAGGGGGTTTTTTTTGGGTTTTTTTTAAAGATCAACAAAAGACAAAATGGTTAGATATTACCACTGACGACATAGGTTTGAGCTTTTAAGAACTCAAAAAAACAACAACACCCAATTATTGATTAATAGTTGTGGCAAAACAATGTCTATCAGCTCATGAAGCATTGGAAGGAACTGACTGACCGAGCAACAATAGCTAATTTATATCAATGATTGTATGCAAGCTGCAAATGAAGAGAGCAAGTAGGGAGGAAAGGAGGAAGGGGAGGAAGGGGAGGAAGGGAGAGATGAAAAGCCTTATCTGCTCATGAAAAGGGTCTCCAGGAGAGAGAGGGCCAATCTTTAAGGCCCCAGATAAGTTCCCACTTACAATAGTTCTCAAAATAGGTGATACCTTTACCATTCAGGTGGTAAGGGATGAAGACAGAGGTAGATAAAAATAGTTAACCTCTTTGGTCTTGATACAAGAATTTAAAAAAACCAGTTAAAATGCAGCTGAAGTTGTTTAATCACTCACTATGATTGTTAACTGCTTATATTATTATATTATGGTTCGTCACATTCATCCAGATGTTCACACTGTATTTGGCATTTCTGTCCACCTATTGAGTCCTTCTCAAGAACCTGGGATAGGCAGATGTTGATGTTTTATGGTGTTAGAGGTATCATCACAGAATATATGATGTTCCAAGTAAAGTTGCCTTTTGCAGTTGACTGATGGTGAAGGTACTCAAGTGGTGCTCTAGTTGTTTTGGAATTGGACCCAAAGCAACTATTCGAATTATCTTTGCTTTCTTTTGCCATAATCTTTCCACTTCTATTTGCTCATCTTTGTATTTTGTTATCTTCTTCAGTTCCTTCTTTTCTATTCTGCAATCTCAAGGAACTGCCACATCCACTACATAGTTACCATTAATTTCCTACCTATTTAGGTCATTCCTATTCAGAATCATCTCATGAATATGATCTCTGAAAACTGTTTCAAACCTAAGTGGCTTGCATACAGGATAAAGAATAATTATAAGATACATTTGAAAAGGAAATGTTCTTAAGATGATCTATGGTTTATGTCAAACATTCCATGTGTTGTTTAATTTGATTTGGACATATTATTCCTACTTTATCCTATATATATATATATATACACACTATCTTTATACAGGAAATTTAAAGGACCATTTGGTATGTTCTTCTCATAGCTTGTAAATAAATGGTACAATTACTTCATACATACATACATACATACATACATACATACATACATACATACGGTTTTGTTGTATTCGGGTCTTTTCCCGTGTAAGGTTGAGATTGTCTTTGCAACGTTTCGGCAGGATCACACCTGCCATCTTCAAGCTGTGGGCTTAAAATTTTATATACATACATACATACATACATACATACATACATACATATATATATATATATATATATATAAAATTACATTAGCAGTAACTCATCTCAACCTCCATCTTCCTAGTTCCTTAAATTTTTTTAACGTTTGCGTTGGATTGGCTATGATTAAATCTCAGGTACTAATTTAAAAGTAAATGAGCTTGGATATTAGCTTCAGTATATTTTTCCAAGTGCATTGTGCATTGAAGAGACGCAATAATCTTTCTTTATTATCTCTAGTTTCTTTGCTTTACTTCCGGCCAATATTTATGGCATTGCAAAGGAAGGAAAACTTGTTATGGGGTTTGAAATACTCCCTACTGTTCTGTGATACATTTTTTTCTCTGGATACTTTGATATTTATGACAGCTCTGGAATAAAAATAATAATTGTGTGTCACCCATATCATTTCTTTTTAATCTCTTGAAGATTAAATATCTTTCCCCAAAATCCCTTTTGATAATGTATTCACAGGTTTAGCTATTCTGAAAAAGAGAAAAGGAAATAATAAATTGGAGAGATGTAATCTTCAATAAGGTCTCTGGGGAGGCTGGCCAATAAAATTTAACTGAAGATGTGTGAGAACTTTGACATGTGTACCATTAGAGATGGAGAAAGGAAAGGAGGGATATTAACTATGTGTTAGTTTTGAAAAACTGAGATTTGCATTCAGCAAAATGTGTTTCAATTAATAAAGCACGTTGTATAGGGAACAATGCTTTCTGTGACTGATAATGTGAAATGGAAGAGACTTTGAAGTTGCTTGTGTACAGCTAAGAAGAAATTAGTTCTTCAAGGACCTTTTTCTTTTTCTTTTAAAACTGACACATATTTAATGTAATGGAATTTACAGGGCTAAGAGTCTTCCCCCCCCCCTTTGAATCTAACCATTGTGGCCTGGGAAGCTGTGTGTGTGTGTGTGTGTGTGTGTGTGAGAGAGAGAGAGAGAGAGAGAGAGAGAGAGAGAGAGAGAGAGAGAGAGAGAGAGAGAGAGAGAGAGATTGTTATTTCCTGTTACTTCTGACTCTTTTTTATCTGATGGATACCATTTTTTTTAGAATTGTCTATCAGTAACTGCTACTCGAGACCATGTCAGCTCATGCATGTGTGGTCAGTGATAATAGTGATAACTATTTTGCCTTCCATTGGTATCTTTTTCAATTGTTTCCAAGCATCAATTTGCTTTAAATGTCTTCCTTTCCTTTGTATATTCTTAGACTATTGATTGATTGATCACATTTGTCAACTGGACATTACTCTCCAAAAAAGGACTCTGGGTGGTGTACAATAAAATGCCAGAACATAAAAACAGTATTTAAAATGATAGCATTAACATTTCAAAATTATTTTTTTAGAGGGAGACTAATCTTTAGATTTATTATTCGTGCTTCTATAAAGCACTTTGGATTTACTGGTACTGAATGACTGCAGTTATTCTGATTCTCATATTCTCAATAATTTTGACTAGCAGCCCAATGTTAGGACATCAATTTTTCTTTGCTCAGCCTTCTGAAGATCCTGCTTTCACAGCCCAATATTATAAATAGATAAACCATGATCTTGACAATATGTACTTTTGCTATCAGGACAGTATAGCTGGACTTCAATATTTTGTCTAGATTTGTCCTCGTTGTTCTTCCAGGTAGCAGATGTGCCTTAATTTCGTGGCTTCAATCATCATCACTTTAAATATTTGGAATAGCTGGCTTTTTAAAAGTCCCCTGGTCTCTGATCTCACACATCAATTTTTGGAATTGGAGACTTGGTGAGTAACGATCTGGCTCGCCTGTCTTCATCTGCTACATCTTCCAGCTGGTGTCAGTGCTTGTGGTGTTTTTAGTTGTGTCCACCAAATCAGAGAGCCATGGGCTTTGAAGGAGTAGAGTCCTTCCCTTGGACTGCTCATACAAAAAGGAGTAGCTAAACTTGCACTTGCCCAAGGCAGAGGGTAAATAGAAATTTAGCCCTTTATACTTACTCCTCTTCCATTTGCCCATGCAGTTCTGAAAGTGCATGGTATAATGACTGAATAGTTTTCCATTGACAAGATCTCTTTACCTAGCTGCTTACATAGGAAATGAAGACCTTCAATCAGAATAGAGCTGTAAGGGACCTTGGAGGTCTTCTAGTCCAATCACCGTTCAAGAAGGATACATCATGTCATTTCAGACAAGGGACTGTCCAGTCTCTTCTTTAAAACCTCCAGTGATGAAGTACCCACAACTTCTGAAGACAAGCTGTTCCACTAGTTACTTGTTCTCACTGTTGGGAAGTTTCTCTTTAATTCCAGGTTGCTTCTTTCCTTGATTAATTTCCACCCATTGCTTCTTATCCTGCTCTCAGGTGCTTTGGAGAATAGCTTGACTCTCTCTTCTTTGTGGCAGCTTTGGAGAATAGCTTGACTCTCTCTTCTTTGTGGCAGCCCCTGAGAAAGCAGAACACTGCTATCATGTCACTGCTATTCTTCTTTTCTCCAGACTAGCCATACCCAGTTCCTGCAACCGTTCTTCATATGTTTTAGTCTCCAGGCTTTTAATCATATTAGTTGCTCTTTTCTGGACTTCTTCCAAAGTCAACATTTTTTTTTTGTGGTGACCGAAACTGGATCCACTATTCCAAGAATAGTCTTACTAAGGTTTTATAAGGTGGTAGTAATAATTCATGTGATTTTTATGCTATGCCTCTGTTTATACAACCAAGGATTTTATTAGCTTCTTTGGCTGCTGCAGTCCCTTGTCCTAATGGCATTCACAAGAGTAGCAAAATTGCAAGATGGTGGACACAACAATATACTTTAAGCCTTTCCTATTTTGTACATGCGTCAGTTACATATGTATGCACAAAAGTGATGGAGCTTGCACCAGGCAAAAACTAGTATTAAAAAAAAAGAAACTCCCAGTGCCATAAAACAATATTCTCAAATTACATTTACTGGGCTCAAGCCTAACCCTAGTTCAGTGCTTAGGGGAAAAGCCAACTTTTTAGTGTCTTCCAGATACATACTCGTATATTAAAGAATGTCCACTGGCAATAGAATGCAACATATATCAAAGCAACAAGGAAAGAAGATGAAGCTATTGAGAGGAGGGTGTGTGCTGATCTGTATACACAATATCATGCACGGGCTACTGGTACAGAATTAGAAAAATGATTCTGCGGTGCCTAAGTAGAATGAATCTCACTGTGCCGGTGCTATGCCTGTAACAGAGATGAAAGATATCCAATATACTATATACTGAATCATACAGTCTCCAGATATACCAGATTCCAATTCATATCTTGCCTAATAAGTATGAAAATAATAGCACCATATATCTGAAAGTCACCAAGTTGGAGAAGGCTAAATTATTGTTATTATTAATGAACATTGTCAGAAACACTCTTTGAAAATCTTTTAGAATACTAAGTCTCTTACCTGGTTGTGAAACTGAAGTTTCCCAGTAATTAAATCCTTCTCTACTATTTAGCTGTGGCTTTTCCCACATTAAACAACAAAACATTTCCTCTGTATGTACTATAAAGCATAGCATTCTGGCATGACATCATGTAAGTTCCAGTCAAGTAGAAAAGCTTCCATGCAATCCCACTGAACAATCAGAATATTTATTATCTTGTTGGAATTTCAATTATACTGTATATGTTAAATGAGAAGTGACTTTCTTGAAAAAAAAACTTTGCTAAGTTGAGTGGCTTCCTTCTTCCAGCCAATAAAACCCTCCAATCTGTTACCAATTACATCACTACTTTAATACTCACAGCTTCTCTTGGCATGTTCTTGCTAGAAGTTAGCAGTGTTGAGGATATGATTTTCCCACATTATGATTGACTCTTATATTTTGTTTTGTTAAATCATTTAAAATCATTGGAAATTATTGTGAGCCGATGTTCTAATCTTGTATCCCTTCTTTCTTAGGTGCAATTTTCAGGCCCAGCTTAATGATGCAACACTCAATGGTTGATTTCTTTAACCTCTCATTCTTCATAAACTTTGTGATTGCCACAGTTGAGTAGAACTTTCGAAAATGAGAGCATAATTTACAGAATAATGCTGGGGCACCTGAACAATCAACTGGTCTAAGAATTTATAAGTTCAAAAAAGTCAGGTACACCCCAAAGGCATGGAACATGTAAATGTGACCTTTAAAGCAATCTGTTAAATCAACGCTGTGAAGACGGTGGGGGAACTTTGCTTTTTTTTTTTTTTTTAAAGCTAGCTAGTGTTACTTATTGTATCTCAAATTCCTTTCACTCAAAGAGAAATTGTAGAAACCCAGAGGCATTGTGACAATCAATATCTTCTCCTGCATATTTTTATCTGCTTATATGCAGACATCAATTCCCAATTAACTTTATAGGGATAAACAGTTGTCTTGGAGAACAATTGAATATGCACATATGTATATGTCTCTGTTCTCTTGTATATATGTTTGTCTTATGTGTATTTTTTATCTGTTTGACTGTACGCCGCCCCGAGTCCTTCAGGAGAGGGTTGCGGCTAATCAAATAAAATTATTATTATTATTATTATTATAAGTCAACTATATTCACCGAATGATATAATCATAACTTTGGAAGGGACCTCAAAGGACATCTAGTCCAAGCTTTTTATTAAAGCATTTCATATAGATATTCAGCCTCTATTTAAGATTTATGGAAGGGGAACACATCACTTTGTGAGTAACATTTTCCACAGCTTGATAGCTCTTTTCACCAGGATATTCTTCTGAATATCTGATCTGAATCTAACTGCCCTATAGATTCAGCCCATGGTTCTGACCCTTTGCTCCAGGGCAATAGAGAGCACTTTGTCCTTTATATGACAGTCCCATTAAATGTCTTAAATCTGCTATTATATCTTCTTCAGGCTTGTGAAGTAAAGAAATTCAGTTCCTTTAGCCATTGCAGAAAGAACTTAGTTTTCAATCTCTTTGTCATCTTGGTAAACTTCCTCTGAACTCCAGTTCGTTTGTTTTGTCTCTGTCTATCTCTGCCTGCCTGCATGCCTGCCTGCCTGCCTGCCTGTCGTCGTCGTCATCGTCGTCATCATCATCATCATCATCATCATCATCATCATTATCATCATCATCATCCTCTCTCACACACATAAACACTCATAGTCTGCCTGTCTATCTGCCTATCTATCTGCCTATCTATCTATCTATCTATCTATCTATCTATCTATCTATCTATCTATCTATCTATCTATCTATCATCTATCTCTATCTGACTAGGCTCCAATTATCCCAAGCTCTAAGAAGTATACATACATTATTTTGCGATTAAAGTAAAGACATACATAATAAAAAGAACAAATTACATTTCTCTGGCAAGGAATAATACAAAGATCCAATTAAGTGAACTTTATCTTCACACTGGAATCCAATCCAAGTCTATTGGAAAAGCCATGCCTTAGTAGTCTTTCCCAGAGGGCATCATGTTCTATCTAATCTTATTGGACAAGCAGAAGCAATGGGAGAAGGTAGATATGAAGATTGCCAGGTTTGGAGCCATGTAGTTAAGGTTCTGAGCAAGGTAGTTGGTTCCATTTGTTGATGCCCTTTTTAAACTGTGGTGCCTAAAAACTGGGCACAGTATTTCAATTAAAGACCAAGCATTGTAGCAGTTGCAGCATGTCTTTGGCTCATGTTCAATTTGGGATCTACTAGAATAGTCAAATTCCTTCCACATGTACCACTGCCAAAGAAGATCTTCCATATAATTGTGTCTCTGAGTTTTATTCTCTCAGGTCCAAGCCCTTTGCATTTCTCTCTATTAGATCTCATTAATGTGTAATAAATATGCAACGTTTTATTTTATTTTGTTCTATTTATTAAATTTATATGCCACCCATCTCACTGTCTAAGCAACTCTGGGCAACATATGAATGTAATACATATTAAATTAATTTAATAATATGTTTCAGAGCCTTGTCTAGTATAGACCTGAGACTTATAGGCCTGTAATTTCTCAAGTTCTCCTGCTTCCTTTTTTTTTTGAAGGTGGAGAAACATTGGTGGTCCAGTCTCCTGAGACTTCACCCATTCTCCAGGAGTTCACAAAGGTAATACTGGTTCTACTATCTCTTCTGCTAATTTCTTCAATATCCAAGTATGGGTGGACTGCTACAGGTTTACCTGGGTTTGGGAGAACCCATAGCTAACCTTATAGCTGGTTCAGAGAACCTCCAAATCCCACCCCTGGCTGACCCCACTCATCCTGCCCTGCCTAGAAATTTCCACACGGCCCATTTTGGATGTGAAGTAAGTGCAGGGCCCACATGGAGGCTCGGAGAGGGAGAAAAACGGCCTCTCAGAAGTTCCGAAAGGCTGGAAACAGGCCCATTTCTGGCCTCCAGAGGGCCACTGGAGGGCTTCCATAGCCTGGGGGAAGCAGTTTTCACCCTCCCAGAGGCTTGAGGAAATCATACAGAGCCTGGGGAAGGCAAAAATGCCCCCCTTGCTGTGGTGCAGGAGGCCAAATGGGCCATCCCCACCATGGCCACACCCACCCAGCAACCAGGCAGAGAACCCATTGCTGAAATTTTTGAAGCCCACTCTGTATCCAAGGAATTACAAGGATGTAATTCCTCTGGTCTTGGAGACATGCATTTGTTTAAATCAGCTAAGGATACCCTTAGTTTTTTATCCTTTTCTAAGCTACAGTTCCTTCCTTCCATTAATAACACAATGAAGGCCAACTAGGGCTTTGTTTCCCCTGAAAGATGACGATAGTTAAGACATTCTGCCGCCGCCTCCTTCATTATCAATTCACCACTTTCTTCTTACAACGTATTGCCAGTTCCTTTGATTATCTTTGATTACATGAACTTGTCCTTAGCTCATACTGTGATTAACAAGCCCTTCAACTGTTAGATCCACCCAATTAAAGAAGAAAAAAATGTCCTGAATTTCTCTACCGAACCTTTAGAAAATAGATAAACAAATACAAAGTTCCATCCTTTCATAGAAGGCAGCCAGTCAGCACCCTAGTCTGAAATACAATGGTATTTTGGTATTCAACTGCTTTGAAACTCATCTAATTTGGTACTCAACACATTTTGACCTGAAAATGTTGTCCCAGTACTCATCATTTGTTTGGTACTCAATGCACAAGCTAGAATTTGTCAGTGTCAACTGCCTTATGACTCATTACATTATTCCTTATGGGAAGAATTTTTTGGTACTCATTGTTTTTGGTATTCATTGCATCTCTCAGAACCAATTAATGATGACCACTGAAATACCACTATAACTAACAAAGATAGTAGAGATCAGGGATGTGCCTTCCGTGGCATATATTAGCCACTTGCAAGGGAGGAATTTGTGTAGGATGGAATAAAGCACAGTAGGTTGCTTTGCCTGTGCCAGTGGAGAGGGGAAGACACTATTTTTCACTCAGGGCTATTGGAGGTCACCTTCCTAAAACAGGCTGAGATAAGCTGGACATGCTTAGGTCAGGTGGCAAGAATCCCTGAACCTTCTTTAAAGTATTTGATTCCCTTTCATGGCCAATGGTGATGGATGATGGGGGTTGTAGGGCAGGCATGGTAGATTCCTGATGATATTGGAAACAGGCATGTTGCTATAAGGATGAAAAAAAGAGCTAGAATCCATTCCTATGGGGCAATTTCACATGTAGTAGACTTGCATCTCTTTCCTGTTCCCCCTTCATTAAAAAGTTCTTCTTTCTCTTGGCCCCTCAGAGTACTCAAATGTTTCTGTCAAGCTAGTACAAAGCCTCCAATTATCATGTGACATTCACCCTCCAGTGAAAAACTGAAGCCAAGTCTTGCTTGACTTATTGGTGCTGTCGCCCCTTCTAAAGCAGTAATTTTTTTCAGAGACAAGATGATAAGGAAGTGCATCAAAGACAGAAAGCTACCAAGTGAAAAGGTCAGCAATTTCTGGTCTCCATTCTAAGAAAGTCTGACTTTTGCATTTCTGTCTTTATTCTGTCCCCTTCTTCCTCCCCTCCATAGGCTCACCTATCAAGAATGAACTTTTAATAACTTCTCAAAAACAGAAATGGATGTTTTCATTGGAGATCTGTGGAAATATTTTCCTTCCTCATTTGCATTGGAAATTAAGGGTAGGAAAAGATAGTAAGTGTGTGTGTGTGAGTGTGTGTGTGTGTGTGTAGGAAGTCTTCTGAATATTAACATTATTGTTATTTTGCATATCAGACAAGGGTGATATAAACACACATACAAACACAGAGGATCTTTGGGGAAAGGAGAAATTCAACAAAATTTTCTTATCAGTGCAACTGAAAACAAATAAAGGAATGATAGTATTAATCAATGCAGTTCTCACGCAAAGACAAGTGAGTAGGTTTGCATTATTCCAGCGGCTGTTGTTTACCTTGAAATTTGCTGTCCCAGCAACCCGAAGGTGACATTCTCCCAGCGACATCTCAGGCACTCCCACCCTTAGCCACAAGGGAATGAGGACGGCTGGGTGCAGTTTGGCACCTCCCAGCTCCCCTCAGATCATTGAGGAACCTCGCGTGCCTGCTCGCTCACATGGCTTGTGTGCTTCCAGCAGAAATCAGAAGCATGGGGATCTTAATGTAGTAGGGCGGGGGAGGCTGGAGCGGGAGGTTAAATAAACAATTTTGGCTTCACTTCCTTGCGCGGCAAGAGAGAAAGGTGCCTGAGATGCCACTGGGAGAATGTCCCCTTTGAGTTGTCTCCTTAGCATCCCCCTGCTGCCCCCCTTGCATCTTAGCGCCCCACCCGTAGGGGCGGTACCACACTTTGGGAACCACTGACTTAGATGTTTTGAGAAGTCTATAAAGTTAGGAAAGATGGAAGGAAAAGAAAGAAGCTATCCAACAGAGAGCTGAAGGGTCTTACTGTGGTGATGAATTCATCAATAAAATGCCTGTAGGACCAAATCGGGCATAGGCCATTCTAGACAATATCTGCATAGTTACTAAAAATCGACACTCTAATGTAGATGTTTCCTTTGCTCCGATAATTTGGACTTCACTTTTTCCCGGGTTTCCAACTTTTAATCAGAGAATATAGACCTTATAATAGCTTGGTGTTATTGTTGTTTTGCAGCCTTGGTATGTAAATTTCATTTTTACCACATTTCCTTATATGTTACAACAAGAGATACATATTTCCCTTTGTTGTTGTGTCATTGAGTGTGTCCGGAAGCCGTAAGAATCCAGCAGTGGTGACAGCAGCAGAAACAACAGAAATCATTAGCCTTTGGAATCGACTCAAGACACTGTCCTGCATAGATGGAGATTAAAAGCATTGAAGTGTAACCAGTTTCCGAGTCCAAAATAACAAACATCCAGGATCACATTAGCAACTGAGACAACATTATTTAACTGCTGCATTTATGATAATTTAACCAGAGCAACAAGAGGACAAAAGGAGAGAGAAAGAGAGAGAGAGAGAGAGAGAGGGGGGGGGGAGAGGGAGAGGGAGAGGGAGAGGGAGAGGGAGAGGGAGAGGGAGAGGGAGGGAGGGAGAGGGAGAGAAGCTTTTATAAATTCACAGGAATAACAGAATCCCACCCTTTTTTTCCAGCCTAGTATAGAAAAGTTGAGGAACTATATCCATATTCCCAGATAACAAAAATGGATAGCATTTGTTTCCCATATTTGTAACTGTTGTGTGATACAATAAGAGAAGGTGATCTATTTCATTTTCATCCAATTTATGTAGTGCGACAGGTTGACACAGTTGGATTTGCCATCTGTGAAAGAGAAATAACCACCTATTTTATAATCTGCAAGTCAGAAGTGACAGGCAAACTTCTGCCACCAAGGGTTCACCCTGTCTCAAGAATGCCAACTTCTGCTAGGCATGAGGTAAGCCTTGCCCTTTTAAGCTCCATTTTAATCCTGAGAATCAAATTACATTTATCATGCCTTTTTTCTCTACATCTTTTCTACATGCGCTGATTTCTATATGTGCACAGATCCAAAGAATCATTGACTACTATTTATACTTTCTAATAATACAGTGGTACCTCAGGACCTAACTGTTCTGAAAGGTACTTGGTACTTGATACATTTTGACATGAAAATTTTGGATCTGAGTTTTTGTCATCCTTAGTTGACAATGACACTATGCCATTCAGATCCAGTTTGCAACTTGGGGGTCCTCCTGGACTCAGGTCTTTTGTTTAAAAAGCAGAGGTTGTGACTAGGAGAGATTTTGCACAGCTCTGGTTGTTGTACTAGCTGCAATTTTACCTGGATCCTGGGTCCCTACACTCAGTTAAGTAACTGAGTATAAGTATTGGGGAATAAGTATTCCCCAGTCATCTCTTGTCTGGACTATTGCAATGTGCTCTACATGGAGCTACCCTTAAATCCATTCAGAAGCTTCAGCTAATACAAAGTGAGAATAATCTTTAGAATCCCCAGAGTGGTCCATATTACGTCTCTACTTCATGAACTGCAATGGTTACTGGTCTGCTTCCAGGTGAAATTAAAGGTGTTAATCATCACTTTTAGAGTCCTTAATGGCGTAGGTGCAGGCTACCTGATAAACTGTCTCATCCCACTAGGATAATCCCATCCTACTTGTATCAGAAGAGAGGACCTACTGCAGATTCCATCTGTCAAAGAACTTTGGCTATCAGGATTCAGAAGAAGAGCATCCAACGTATGATCTGCCCTTACCTTCCTAGGAACCTGAAGATCTGGGTCTGTTGGCCTAGGGACACAATGAGGGATTTCCATGCTGGAGGAGGCTGTTGGGATTCATGTATTCTTGCTGTTTTCTTTTTCATTGTTTCATTGATCTGTTACTTTACTTCTGTTTTGTTTACATTTCTTTACATTTCTTTGTTTTTATGATGGTAAGCTGCCCAGAGTAGCCCTATGGGGAGAGAGGTGGCAAATAAAATTTAAAAATAAATAAATAAATAAATAAATAGTGGTGCAACGGCCATAAAGTTCCCCTTGCTTTATGGTAGCTCTCATTTGTCTTCTCCTTTCCTCTCAAATATAAAACCAAACAATCCTCTCATGGATTATATGCTTGAAGTTGTGCTACATGATATATTAGTCCTGACTGGTTGTGAACAGGATATAAAGAAACACAGCATAAGAAATGGCCATTGACTGATACCAGAAACAGATTAGTATTTGGCAAACTCATAAACTTCACTGGATGACTTTAGCCATTCTGACATATTTTGATATTTCAGGATATCGAAAACAAGACTTTTAATGTACATTGAGCAATGGAAAAAATATGTGTGGAAAATTTCTGATTGCTGAGTAGAGCACTCATGAAATGATGGCAATGAAGAGGACTCTTCTTTAGATATTTTCATCCTATATGTTTATTAAACATGTGCGGCAAGATGCCGGGAAGTGATACTCTGTCTGCTCATCAAATTCCCATTGACAATGGCACCCATCAATTGTACTTTTGGCATTAAAGAGAAAGATTACTTGTCATCTTTCTAATTAATAGTCAATGGGTGGTGACAAGGGATGCAGCCAAGAGATATGGAGAAAATATTTGCATTCACTTCTTCTCGTCCTCTACATTTCACTAAGTAGGAGTACCAGATTTTTTGAACAACTCTATCAAAAGAATATGGCTACATGGGCAGAGGTGGGTTGCTGCTGGTTCAGACTGGTTTGAGTGAACCAGTAGTTCCAACCAGTCATTGGGCACATCCACCCACCCCGGCACTATGCCATCCTATATAATCATGGTTTTGGTGCATGCTCAGAAGACATGCACACGAGCATGTGTGTGCGCACACTCACATTTTTGTTTTTGGGCAAACCAGTTGTTACATTATGTGACGCCCAGTTCTGTATGTGGGTATAAACATTCACTCCATTTGGTGATATATGCAAACCACCTCTCTTTTCTAATTTATAAAAGGAAGTTTATAAAAAGTCCAATCTGTGAGCCCAACAAATTAGACCAGACTGAGAAACCAATGCTGTATAGATCAGGGTTACTTTTATTGTAAGACCTATAGTAACAGAAGTTTGCAAGTCTGAATATACTTCATCCTCCCTTACCTTATCCTAATGTGAACTAGGGAGGGGCTTATCTGAGACCTTTTCTTAAGTTACTTTTTTGGCCTGAGCTCAAACCCACTTCTCTGACCATCATCTTGGTTATGTTTTCCCACTTGTCCTTCAAGGACATTCAATTTTCAATTTATTTGTGCTTCTAGACCGCCCCCTCTCCCAGAAGGGACTCCCTATACATAACTTGATATTCTTTTGAACAAGGACTTGGTTCTTGCCAAACATTAGACTGTCATTAAGGCAATAACTCCAGTTTTGTGACCTCGAGGTCCTTTTGATATCTTCCATCAGGAAAATACTGCTTAAATCCATATTCCTGGAGAACAAGCATCAGCTTCAAGGTCTGCCGTCTCCTCACAGAACTCTGAAGCAAAAGAAAATACTGTGTTTAGGAGTTTGGATGAAATGATAAGATGAATAGCATGGACTAATGGGGAAAGTAAACCATGCGCAGGGAAGAAACCCCAAAGTCAGATGACAGGAAATGGAGACAGGTACTTTCTGGGACCATTGCAGCAATCCATTTTGGGGCTTTTGTTGTGAGGATTGAAAGTATTCCTAATTTTGATCTGTCTTCTAGGATCGGAGTATCCAGCTGATATATTATCTCCTTGCTGTCCATGCCTGATTTTTTTTAAATAATATGCAAATACTATACAGGAATATCATTATAAATCTACTTCTGAAAGAGATTGCATTTAAGTGCTTCTTCCATGGCTACCCTCAATATTCTGCCAGTAGAGATTTAGAATATTGTCTCTTTGAATGCTTTCAAGTCCAGACTAAAAGCAATATTCTTTAATTCATTCTTTGACCCAACAGTGCCTTTATCTGAAGTTATCACTTGTTAAGTTCTCTGCCATGTTTTAAAGATAAGTTGGGGTGTTTGTGTATATACATGCCGTGACTGTACTTTGCTTGTACAGCTTTGACAATAGCAATTCATAAGCATCAAAGCCATTTTATCTTTTGTGTCTACAAATAGTATATTAGCTGAGTACTGTTCACAACAGATTCAGGCCATTCTAAGGTGGCTTTTCTTTCTTTCTTTCTTTCTTTCTTTCTTTCTTTCCTTCCTTCCTTCCTTCCTTCCTTCCTTCCTTCCTTCCTTCTTTCTTTCTTTTTTGTTGTTGTTGTTAGATTTAACAATGCTGGACTACGCTTGTTAATCTTTCCCAAATATTCACAATGAATTTATGTTGAGTTTATCATTTCATTTCAGGGAGATTGGAATCATGAAATTTATAAAAAAATAATATAAGATCATACTGACCTCCAAAAGGAAACTTTTAATGGATTTTCCTGGAGTGATTTTCTTATTGCTTTGTTTCACCCATGGGTCTCAGTGCTAAACTATCTATGTCAGATGTGTGTTGGTTTTAATGTACCTGTCTTGAAACATAACACCACAACTATGGTGGCTTCTGATCAGGATTGAAATGTAACACAGCCAACATTTAAACACCACAAAATATGAATTTAAATATGGTTTAAGTGGAAGGGAAGACCCTGATGTGAAATGTGTTGGAAATTTACTGTGGGTTATTTCCAGTTCAGTTTGCAGAGGGGGCATGAGGAGGAGGGTCTGGGGGATGAGGAGGAGTAACTGGGACCATAGAGGAACAAAGTAATAGAATATGAGTAAACTAAAGTACTCTGGGACTTTAGAATTCAAACAGACAGTCCCTGCCACATAATACCCTAGATTTAGCAATTGTCGATAAGAAAGATGAAAAAGATCTAGATAGATAGAAGATAGTACCAATAGTGAAAGGTTCCTTGGGTGTAATCCCAAAACAACTGGAGCACCACTTGAATTCCATCATCATTGACAAAATCCCCATCAGTCAATTGCAGAAGATAGCTTTACTTGGAACGGCTTACATCCTGTGAAGATACCTTTATCACCATCAAACAAGAACATCTCCCTACCCAAAGTCCTTGGGGAGGACTCAACAGGTGGAGAAAAATGGCAAATACATCTGGCTGACTGCAATGGAGCATAATAATGTATTTTCAGGTCCATCACAATTGGATCAGTTTTGTCATTTTACGAGGTATTAATATCAGTGATATTAGTGACAGCAGGCAGGCAAGAAGGAAGGAAGGAAGGAAGGAAGGAAGGAAGGAAGGAAGGAAGGAAGGAAGGAAGGAAGGAAGGAAGTTTAATCTATTTGATTACTATGTGCAAGCATTTTTCTCAATTTTTCTTTCACCTCCTCCTCCTCTATGCTATTTTCTAAATGTTATCACCCGTAGACTGATGCTGCAGCATCTGCTGGCCAGTTCCTTCAGGCAGTATAGAAAATTGGTGTGCAATTTCCCATTTAATTCCAACCATACCAGTTACTCAGGCATTTCCTTTGAAGGCCTCCCAGAATATTTAACAAAATTAGTTCCAAAAGGAACACCAGTACTGGCTCCACAGCAATTTCCTTTACTATATGTATTTCAGGATATATCTAATGCTCAGAACAATCATATCACAGGCTGCCTGCATTTCCTAAGAGCATTGTATGAGAACATTTTATGTTTTCTTCTCTTTGGTCTGTCCATGGCTAATTGAGTTCCCTGCATGTGCTTGGAATAGCTTGGATAAATATTCCACATTGTTTGCTACAGTGAAGAAGGATTAATTTCTTTCATGAGTTTTTAAGCTGGTTGGTCTTAGATGCAAACTCATATTAAGATTTGTAAGAACTGGGGTAAAGATAAAGTCTTTGAGGAACTGAGATCAACATCTAGGCACTTCATGGACATCTCTGTGTAATTTGGAAATTACTTGCCGTTGCAGACTAATTAATTCAGTTTTCCAGATACAAGAAGGAGCATAATGGGGCTGTTCTGATTTTTATGTTTTACACTTAAAACATGAGGAACAAAAGAAAGCATTATCTTTCTTCTCCCTGGGAAAAAAGGGAGGGAAAAAGGGAGGGAGGGAGAGAGAGAAAGAAAGGAAGGAAGGAAGGAAGGAAGGAAGGAAGGAAGGAAGGAAGGAAGGAAGAAAAACTTTGCTTCCTATGCAAACATGTGTGGAAAGGAAAATTTCAGCTAGACAGTTTAGTAAAATGAACAGGTAGAAATTAACAGGAATCAATGTGAGGGCCCCTACATTTTAGTTGTCATGGGCCACAAGATCAGTTTTAGAATCTATTGGCTGGTGTTTATATTTTGCCACTTACAGAATAAAGGGCTCTATTTATTTCATATCAGATCCAATTGCAGACCAATTGATAAAGGTAGCATTTCTTTAGAATAGTAATAAAATGTTTGCTTTATTTAGCAAACATTTTATTACATTATCATCAACCATAGAGAGAGTAACCAACCAGTCAATCCTGCAGAGCAGCAGATGGCACCATAAGGCTGGATATGCTGCTTTAAATGGCAGTGTAAGGCAGGCTTGGAAAAGGGAAAGATTAATATCTGAATGTTATAACACAGCTTTTTAAATTCTTGCTTATGGAGACAGCAGTTATGGAATTATATCCTGCACCAAAATCTCCTAGATTAACTCTGAGAATAGCAACTAGTTCTGAATGCAACATAAATTAGTCCATCAACTGCTGTCAGCACCCACCAAATAAAATTTTTCTACTACAATTAAAGCGTCCAGGCCATAATCAGGGACAGTTTTACATTGGAAATAATCCAAGCAGAAAATATCAAAAGGGAAATTGTATCTGTAACATTTCTGGAGTTTGGCTGTTTTGGTTTGCTACTTATAGAGAAATAGGACACCCACCCACAGCTGTAAAGAATCTGTACACTGGACAAAGACATCAATGCACATTATTTTTATTTGTGTTTATTCTTTGGGAAATCTGATGAAGGTGACAAAATTGTGAGAAGCACAAAGTATTGTGATTGAATTACCTTATCTGGCTCTTGTGGAGTCGTTGGTGCCTGGTTGTTTGCTTGCAGGCATTTTATTACCTGACTAGAAAACATCATCAGTGCTAGTGAATGTGAGTTTGCTCCCTGTTTATAAACAGCTTACCCTGCCAGAATTGATGGAAATATGGTTTTCTGTTTGGCTTAGCTTTCTGCCTTGATAGGATATTATTTTCTGCTTGATTATTTGTCTGGAGTTAATCCCTACTTATCTAGGATGCTGGAGAAGATGTCTTGTTGTTCCTTTCTTAGTTTTTTTCTGGAGTTTGGCTGTTTTGAAGGGTGTGTAAATATGATTTATCTCTAAACCATCTAATGTCTGACTTGTCTAAATGCTAAGCTTCAGAAAACCATATCCCTATCAACACTGGCAGAGTAAGTTGCTTCTAGGCAGTATACCCCACATTCACTAGCACTGATATTGTTACCTAGTTGGATGATGTAATGTCTTCAAGGAAACAACCAAGCTCAGACAGCACCAATGACTTCACAATTCAACCCTGAGTTACATATGTTCTCTTCTATTGATATCCGGCTCTTTTTATCAGCAGCACCAATAACTAATGAATAATTTTTATTAGCTTGGCTATAACCTATATTTTATGAACTGTTTCATGAAACTCCAATGGAAAATAGATAATTAGTAGCTGTCTAATCATATGAAGCCTTCAAAGCAAAATTGTGAAATGCAACTTCCTGGCGCTTCCCATATATAAGCTTAAATGTTTATTCATTGCATAAATTTCTTTACTAAAGTGTGCATCATAAATTTATTTATTTCTGTGCAGCATCTTGAATTGTTCCAAGGTGCAGAACTCTTCTATTCAGAGATGAGTGTGTTCAAGTGTTTGATCTGTGATCTTGCAAAAGAAGAAATAAGATCCTGATGCTTAGGCTGGCCATCTCAGTTAGACACTTTTTCTCATAAAAAAAGAGTCACTCTTGAGGATCTTCATAGCTCCAATATACATCTGCATACATTTTCTATGTCATTTTTAATATTTAATATAATGTATTTTGTGTGCATTTTCTATCAACCGTTGGCTGCTCTGCTTTCTAGTCCTTCATGGCCAATGGGCAACACTTTCCAATAGTCAATTCGGAGTGGAGGAACATATTGCAGGGGAAAAAAATGATAGCATTTGCTAGCTTCTTATTCATCGTCATTCCTAACTGCAGTTTCTTCTGCAGGAAACTAAACACAACTTTGTTGATGGATTAGATCAATTTAAAATACAAAGATTGAATTTCAGTAGTATGAATATTACAAACTGCAATCATGTATGTTATTTTTTTTATCATACCCTAGCAGGCACAAGCTTCTATAAATATAATTTGTAAATTCATTCCATTCTGTTCAACTAGTGTTAATTGGATACCAACCCAATCCTTGACACACAGAAATGCAGTACGGTAATTCTCTTTCACTGATCTTAAGTTTGCATAGTCTAAAGAATATTTTTTTTAAAAAAAATCAAAACTGAAAACTTTTTTGGTTTGGCTGAAATAAATGGTTTACAGTAGCCTTTATGTTTTAGAGAAATTAGCAAAGCTTATTTTGATTTGTCTTCATTTGTTAGAAACAACCTTTTCCTCAACATTTAACTGGGTTATTGAAGCTTCAGTTTTTTCTTCAGTATTGTGCGACGATCCATTAATTATCTTCCTGTCTCCGATCCTGTCTCAAAAGAATAGGGTTATCCCCCTTCCTTTTAAATAAAATTGCAGATTTGCAATTTTCCAGCTCAGTGACTTGCTTGTGTTTAAAAATATTCAGAGTCCACTGAAAAGGTCCATCTTCTCCAAAGCTAAGCATTATTGAGTAAGTTGTCTATGGGATTACAAAGTATATGTGAATTATCCAGCAGCCAATAGATATTGGTTGGGCACAAAAGGCTGTATTAAATCCTTAGGTAAGAATTAAAACCTCCTGCACTACAGGGCTGACACCTGAAATGCCACAATAAGGTACTTGCTGTTCTCTAGTTCAAGGAAGAGAAAATACCACAAATTTTTGAAAAGGTTATATATGCCCTTTAGAAAATGTCTCCATCTGGCCAAGGAACCGAGAACAACATGAGTAATTACTTCAGAGTAATTTATTTATTGTTGTTTATGTATAGACAGAAATCTTGCATTGCCCAAGATGGCTGTTGAATGGAAAGGGGCTTTTTTTCTGTTTTGCTGACAATCTGCTGATCTTGCTGACAAAGTGACTTCTCTGGCAGTGCTGCTCCCTGGATTTGAATGGGAACACTTAGGAATGACCTAAGGGCTAGATCTAAGTACTCCACGGGCTGGATCCATCCCACCTGGGCCTTGATTTTGACATCCCTGGCACAAAGAAATGAACTTGAATATATAATCCAGGATGAATTACTCTTAACTCTTGGGACAATTTGGGCCAGATGAGATGCAATAGTGAATTTTCTTCGAGTTGATTACAATAATAGTTTGTTAACAGAAGGTTTTCAAACTTTAACCTTGTCTTTTTATTATTGTTGTTTTTCCTGTTAACTAGTTTGTCATTAACATGGCATATAGAAGACAAGTAAATAATTTGCAAATAGATTTACCATGTTTAAACATTTTGGAGGGCCGCTTTGCAAAGGATGGGAACAAATACTGTAGTAATGTATTAATCAGTATTCAACTAAGGGGATAATATGTGTGCCGTTTGGTTTCTTTTCAATGCACTTTAAAAAAATGTCTTGATTGTTTTGTGTTTTTGTGGCTTTTTTGAGTTTGTAGTTTAACTTCTGAGTCACAAAAACACAAAACAATCAAGACATTTTTAAAAAGTCCTATGTTACTGATAAGCAATCAAATCATCCTAGGAAACAACTAAAACAATATAATTTTTAAAGATACAAGCAATATTATAGTCATAAGCAGGGGTGGGCTGCTGTGGATTTGCACGGGTTCAGGTGACCCTCTAGCTAGGATTCTGCCCAGTTTGGCAAATCCCCAAATGCCACCCCTGGTTGGCCACGCCCACCCTGCCCCTCCCCTCCCAGGAGTTTCCACATCATGCCAGATAAGTGCAGGGCCTGCGTGGAGGTTCGAGGAGAGGGGGAAATGGGCCTATCAGAGGTTCCAGAAGTCCAGAAATGGGCCTCTTTCCAGCCTCCAGAGGGCCTCTGAAGCCTAGGGAAAGCAGTTTTCACCCTCCCAAAGGCTCGAGGCAAGCCTCCAGAGCCTGGGGAGGGTGAAAAACACCCCCCTGTGGTGCAGGAGGCCAACTAGGCCATGGCCATCATGGCCATGCCCAACCAGCAACGGGACAGCAAACCTGTTGCTGCAATTTTTGAAGCCCACCCCTGGTCATAAGTGGAAAGAGATAGGTACTAGGAAAGATGAGAAGAAGAATAGTAATTATCATTAAGATTAATATTGATAATAGTAAAAAAGAATAATAGAATATGTGAAACACCATCAGTAGAAACAGTCATGTTTCATTCTATATATACTATATATAATCGTTCTATATACCAGTGTTTCTCAAACTTAGCAACTTTAAGACCTGAGGACTTCAACTCCCAGAATTCCCCAGCCAGCCATGCTGGCTGGGGAATTCTGGAAGTTGAAGTCCACAGGTCTTAAAGTTGCCAAGATTGAGAAACACTGCTTTATACCAATCTTAAAGCATGCATGTTCTGTTTTGTATGTAGAATACTGAGAAAGGCATCTAGACATCAATCAATCAATCTGAAAAACAACAGCTGTCCTCCTACATGAGCTCTTCCACTGCTCTCTTCCACTTATCTCTTCTACTACTATTCTTAAAAGTCGTATTGTTTTTCCCCCCACATCAATCCCCAATTTGAAATTCGCATTTTTATTTATCTTTATATTATTCTAAAGTATTTGTTTCCAGTTAGGTAGCATGTGATAGTATCCCATCCAATAGTTTTCAAAGAATAGCTCTATTAGCTTTCCGAGTGATAGCCAGTCTATGTAAGATCTGCCAATCACCTTTGCTATTTCCCTATTTCAGTAAATAGCTCAATTTTGCAGTAATTTTCATTTCAGAATAATAACAAAACTGCCATTAATTTGATGGCTTTTAAATTTTAATTGGAAGAAGTTGAAAACAAACTCCTGTGTTCATGAAATCATTTTTAACGTTCCTTTGCAATAGCCATTTTCTTGAATTCTATTAGGGGATTTAAGGCATTGAGAAGTAACATTTTGCAAGACCTAGGAAATAAAAGTTTTATCAGATGGTACAAAATAGAACATGTTTTGTTTCAAACTCAAACCCCACATAGTGTGTCTCAGACATCTTGCTGAAACATTCAAGATCAGCTGAAGTTCTAAAATTAGAATATTTTGGATTCAAAAATCCAAGATCGTCCTATCGAATAGAACACTCAATTTCATTGAGAGCTGCATCAGGGCTGTAATTGACCTAGGGGGGCTGGGTGGGTGTGGCCGGGTGAGAGTAGTGTGGCTCACTGGATAGGTATGGTCAAGTGGGTGGGTGTGGCCAGCTTGACACCACTCCATAAACTGCTGGCATGTTTTCTCTTTGCACTGGGTAGACTGGGCTAAGCCACGCTGGCCTGATGTTTCCTCTTTGCACTGGGTAGACCAGGCCAAAGTGATGCAGGTAGACCAAGCTGAAGCGATGTGGGCTGGCCCCTTACATTTTCCAGGATGGCTCTGCGGGCTGCATCTGACCAATTGTGGGCCTTGAATTTGACACTCTGAAATAGAACAAAGCAGGTGTATGTCATCCATTTTCCCCTTTTCTATTTCAAACCTACACTGTAAGACAGTGCCTTATCTTCCCTGTCTCCCTTTAGTTACTACTGATGTCCCTTGGTTTCAAGCATGACATACCAACCTACCCTCAATCTTTCAAATGCTTTTATTTTCCTCTCCCATCTTAAGGATAATAGGAAAGAGCTGGTATGTCTCATCCTTGAAGCTGAGGACAGAGACAGTGGCATCTAAGGAATGTTAGAGAAAGGCAGGTGCTGGGAAGATTGTGGATAAATGGGCCATCCCATCTATTGCTTCTTTCTCTATCCCCATTCATAAAGCTCTCTGCCCATGTCTGGACCAAATGTATACTGTATTTCATTTCCTACCACAAATGACTAGTAATTGAATGTTTTGCTTATTGCCAGTCTGAAATAATGCTTTCCAGTGTAAGAATTAATTTTCCTGCCTTCATCCAAGTAACATCTATATCTAAACATAAAATATACTTGAGCATTAATAATTAAACAACAACATTTTAAGCCAAAATACAGTGCCTAGACCTGTCATAACTGTGAGTCACATTAAAATGAAAATGAAATAATTTGCATAGTAATTTTTTTTTAAAAAAGAAGCACTTTTTAAAAAAAAAGTGAATCCGAATTTCTCGCTTTGATTTCTTTTAGCATATTTTGCTACTTATTTTCAATTCAAGTGAAAATAGAACAAAACTACACAAAGAGCCCCTGTTGCTGTCTGTCCATTTACCAACAAGATAATGCTCCAAAAGTAGAAGAAACCCAATTTGATGGAGGAGAAACACAGCAAGAGGAGAGGAGATGAATCCAAAATATACAAAACAACTATTGGTATCTATCAAATGACTAATTTAGAAAAATATTTCTGCTTAGTTGGGAAAGCCATGCTGATGTAGGTCCATTTGGATAACAATAGTCAAGCTTTAGGGGACACAGTGGCTTAGTGGTTATGACTATGTGTCTATTAGAAAGGTTGGCAGTTCAGCAGTTTGAATCCCTAGGGCCGCATAATGGAGTGAGCTCCCGTTACTTGTCCCAGCTTCTGCCAACCTAGAAGTTTGAAAACATGCAAAAATGCAAGTAGAAAAATAGGAACCACCTTTGGTGGGAAGGTAACAGCGTTCCGTGTGCCTTCAGCATTTAGTCAAGCCGGCCACATGACCATGGAGGCGTCTTTGGACAGTGCTGGCTCCTTGTCTTTGAAATGGAGATGAGCACCACCCCCTAGTGTTGGGAATGACTAGCACATATGTACAGGGGAACATTTACCTTTTAGTCATGCTTTGATTCAACAAACCTACTGTTGGATTTTATACTATTGCATTCTGTAGTTATTCTTTCCATTGGAGACAAATGTAAGAACGAAGAGATTTTTTCTTCCCAGTTCAGGCAAGGACTTTATAACAACTCCAGGAAACTATCCAACTTCAATTTAAAGTCCCCTTCCCCCACCTGTTGAGCACTTTTTACTATTAGGACTTCCCTTTTAATGTGTAATGAGTGAATTCTGCTTGCTTGCCATTTTTCCCATTTTTATTCTAGTCCCATCCTTTAATGTGGGTTGAAGATGTTTTAACATTGTTTCTGCCTATAGGCAGAGTTGCAAACAGACATTTACTAATAACAATTAAACATTTAAGATATTTTCAAAGTACTTTAGCACATAATCATTATCATCAAAAGTACTATTAGTATTAATGGCAGTAATTTATAACTAGCTCTTTAGGCATTTTCCCATGGTGTGCAGTGCAGCTTTCATGTTGTCTTCACCCAAACACTGCAGACTGAATCACAACAGTAGCAAAGAGATTTAATTCTGTGTCTTGTGCCAGTCCAACACACTGATCCACTAAAAACACAGCAGGAACTGCCACTTCAATAATGTCTGTGGATGGCTGAATCTGACCATTTTAGTATTATTGTGTTTTTGTTTTCCCAGATCTAACTTCATTGGAATCTGCTTCCAGATCAGCTGGTGCTACTGGGGAAGAATCCTGCAGTGGGAAAAAAACAACATGCACTTTTCTCTTACTATGTGTATTCACAGTTATTTTTTTTTTGCCAGGCAATATGTCTTTGTATTTTGCTGATGTATATATTTGTGTGGATGATTTTTTCCAACTAGTCATGTACACACTAGATATAAACAGGGGTGGGTTTCAAAATATTTTACTACCGGTTCTTTGGGCGTGGCTAGGTGGGGGGCATGTGACCGAGTGAGTGTGGTCAACTTGACCTCACTCATGCACATGCTCACTCAGTCACATGCCCCCCCCCCCCACCTAGCCATGACTACAGAACTGGTGAAAATTTCTGTTTTGCCAGCTGGGAGGCCTGCAAAGAAGCCTCGCTATTCCCGCCGCTGTGGCTCTCAGAGGAAGTAGACAGGGATGTTGGCCCGGGGCTTGCTTCTCCTACCGCTTGCCACCACTCACCCGCACACTGCTTTCCCAGCCAGCCACCCAGCTAAGCAGGCATCTCTGCCTCCTTCCTCTGAGAGAAGGCTTGGGCAACAGACAGCCTCCCTGCCGCTGCACCCTTCCCTCACCTTCCATGCAACCTTGTAAAGGGATCGAGCCTGCTGCTGAACTTGGAAGCTGAGAAGCTTCTTTTCCACCCAGTCTCTGGCTGCAGGGCACCAAAAAGACCTCCAGTTGCTACCATCATCTTCACGCATGTGCAGCTTTCTTTTCACTGGCTGGAGGACCTTTCAGTGCCCTACAGCCAGCAGCTGGGTAGAAAAGACGCCTCCGATCCTCCTGCACTCAAAGAGATGGCTGAGAGGCTTCTTTGCCAGACAGCCATTTCCCGGCTCCAGTCAGCTTGCCGTCCAAACGATGCATTGACTGGGTGAGTGAGCAGCGACCAGGGGACTGGTAGGAACCCACCTCTGGATATAAAGCAGAATCACTGAAAGTGAGTTGGGCATCCATACAACGTTTCTTAATAATTAAATGAAATAAACTGAATAAATAGCCTATTTTGTGAACATTTTTCAAAAGAAGCTCCTTTATCTACTAAGGTGGCAGAATCACTGATGGATACTTCTTGATCTGAGAAATGGAAGAGGGGTTATGAAGCCTTCAATTATTAGTAAGACAGAAGGAGATGTTGCTCAGTGGAAGAGCCCATGGCATTCAGTTGGACACAGATTCAATATCTGGCATCTCTAGACAAAACTGAAAAGATCTTGCTCCAGTTCCTGGTGAATTATGCCAAATAATCTCAACAGTTCTGAGAAGGTTGTGTCAGTGATTATATAAGGCAACTATATATAATGATGGATGGATGGATGGGTGGATGAATGGATAGATGATAGATGATAGATAGATAGATAGATAGATAGATAGATAGATAGATAGATAGATAGATGATAGATAGATAGATAGATGATAGATAGATAGATAGATAGATAGATAGATAGATAGATAGATAGATAGATGATAGAGCAGCAAAGTGGACAGTTCTTGGGGACCCAAGGGTGGCCCATGTAACATCACTGTCCACAAGCAGCACTGGCTGCTGATTTGCTTCTGAGTGTGATTCAAGGTATAGGTAATCACCCTTCCTGGCATGGGTTCAGGCCACTTGAAGGGCCATCTCCCCCAATGGGATTTTCCAGCCCCACCTGTGCCAATAGAAGAGACATGCTGTGGGCTCCACTGGCCAGGGTCCATCAGAAGAGACTTTGTGTCCAGTGTTTAGAATATCTTACCC
Organism: Natrix helvetica; assembly: GCF_964273705.1. Lineage (NCBI taxonomy): Eukaryota > Metazoa > Chordata > Lepidosauria > Squamata > Natricidae > Natrix > Natrix helvetica. The sequence continues at coordinate 213,951,849 of NC_138552.1, read as the reverse complement.
TCCAGAGTGAGGTCAGTTCCAACCCTCCTGACCTTCCATATTATATGTTGTACTGTATATTATATATTATAGTTTTGGAATATTTCATTCATTCATTTTTATCTTTTAATATTGTAAGAATAAATTTAATAAATAAACATTTTAAAAAAAAAAAAACTTCTTTAAATGCCAGATTTATGGTCTGTCTGACCAAATCACATTTGTTTCATTTTTGCAATAACAGCTGGATTTATTCTGGATCACTGTTCAAAAGCTCCTAAGAGTTTAGTAGGAATCCTGCCTTTTGACAGTAGCTTTAGCATTTCTGAAACATATAAGGACCTTCCTAAATATCAGAACAGAACAGTTGGATAAGGAAAAGAATGTATGTAATACTTAGGCAGCTAAACTGGCAAAGTTAAAAACAGCATTAGAAAGGCAATGGCCAACCGCTTCCATTTTGCTGCCAAGAAAATGTCATTTCCATGAAGTAAGCAGGATTCAAGCTCAATTTGACATAGTTCTGTACTTCTGACTCAGCACAATGCATTGAGCAAACCAAGAAGAATATGATAGTAATTGAAGGAAGATGTGGATTTTTTCCCCATCAAAACCTTGATTTCCCCTCTGAGTTTGTGACATACAAGTTACCAAAAACAATATAATAAGTTGTAGCTGAAGTTGGGAAGTGAAAACAACTTTAGTGACATACTGTAAGATTAATTGTATTGTTTGTTAGAAACCTGGAGTTGGGAATTTGAACCAAAGCTGCAAATAAAATGATACCCCCTTTAGCTTTTTATGGATAACTGAATATTCTATCACAAGGACCAAAATTTTCTAACAGTGGAAAGTTGGGTTGTTTTTTGACCTCAACAGGATTCAGGAAAGCCTTTGGAGCCTGGGGAAGATGAGAAATGGCCCAACAGCCTAACTGGAAGTTCAGGAGCGAACTTCCGTTGGGCCCGTTGGATTTGTTTTTCACGCTCTCTAGGCTCCAGAGGCTTTACTGAAGCCTGGGGAGGGCAAAAACGGCCTCCCTTGGCCCTCCAGAAGGACGAAAACCAGCTGACTGGCCCGCACATGTGTGCTGGAGCAGAGAGCTGCCAAGGGCTGCCGTGCCGGCAAATATGGCTCCTGCTTGAGTAGGTGGTTGGACTTTAAGACCTCCAAGGTCCCTCCCAACTCTATTCTAAATTGAAAATTGAACTGAATTCATTTTCAAGCTTTTATAGAGATTTACTAGAGGGTCTGAGATTTTGTCCCTCCTTCAAATTATGACAAATATGTTGCCTATTTTTTTAAAAAGCCCATAAATTGACATTCTCAAACCCCCTCCCCCCATTTCCTTTCCCCCCTTTAATTACTGTGAGAGTAATGGATTTAAATTAAAGGAAACATGAATTGTGCTTAGGGTTTTTTTTTCCTCCCTGCACTGCTAAATGGTTCACTGCTCCTTCCCTCTCTATAGGCAGCCTTTTTTGATGGATGCATGTTAAATTTCGTACATCTCAAGAGGAAGCAGGCACTTTCATTCAGCTGGGCAGCTGCAAGACAGGACTGGCTATGAAACCATCACTCACACAAGTCAGTTACAGAAGTCCTAAGTATATTAGCAGAAGAGTAAATGGAGATAGATTGCTGCTGTTTCTGCTTATGTTCTTTCTTGTCTATATTTATGTCAAATGTCAGGCTAGTTAGATCATTGTCACCCAGTGACAGAACAAGAGTACTTGAGAGTGAATTATTTTTGAGGGGTCCACTGTTTGCATAGATTGACTTGGTTTGCAAAACTTACCATATTTTTTCGGACTAGAAGATGCACCAGAGTATAAGACACACCTTAGTTTTGGGGAAGGAAAATAAGAAAAAAATATTCTGCCTCTGCCTATCAGCATTCAAGGTATTCATCTGGTTAGCGTCCTGTAAGAGAGTTGAGGGCTGTTTGGAAATAAAAAGTATTTGCTGTGTGAGCAACAAGGAAGGAGACAGCAAGGAGCCTGGGCGTGGCTTGTAAAGCTGCATGCTGTGCTGATATCTGAAACTAAAAGTGAATCTTCTCTCCTCTTCTGAACAACCATGTTGGAAAACCTGCTTTTGGTATTGTATATTTACTTAACGTGTTATATTATATATAAAGAGAATTATTCAATCCTGCTGAATCAGTTACTTGTGTGTGCTTTCTGAATGCGATTGCTGCTGCAAACTCTGACATATCCTTGCAGCAAATAGCAAACATCCAGGTCAGCTTCAGCCTGATGAACCATGCATGAGCAGCATGATTGGTGGGTGGATTGGCCTCCCGGAATACCCTTAAACAACTGTTCCAGGTTGCAGGGATTGCCACAGATCATCGCCTCCTCCATGCCTCGCGTTTTTGGCTACATTCGGTGTATAAGACGCACCTAAATTTTCACCCTCTTTGGGGGGGGGGAGTGTGTCTCTTATACTCTGAAAAATATGGTAACTGATAATATTTCCCTCCAGTTAAATATTTTATTCTCTGTTCTCCCTTCTTCTACTCCATCTTGGAGATGAGATACATCTTTATTTGGATTGGCAATCTATTTTAAAGGATGTTATCATCATGTTTGAGAGCTCAGAATCTGAAAGATGAATTTGTATAAATGTCTGACTTAGCCCTTTGGGACGGGTCATCGGAGTGCTATCAAATAAAAAGCATGGGATGAATTTGTTTTGACGAAGTTGCATCACATTAAGATATGCCTGCTTTTAGCAGAAAAACTTATTTCTGTTAAAATGTATTCATCAAACAGCAGATATCTATACATTAACTTAAGAACAACTAAGAAATGTTGGTTTACCTTTGCTCAGAAAGCTCTACAGAATAGATGTTTGAAATTGGGTGTTTTTGATTCCTAAAGAGAAATCAGACATGAATTTGGATGTATAAAGTCCTTTTTGACTTGGATCCTAAGCACTTAATCTATTTCAGGTCGAATCAACCCTGTATTTCAACTGAGGAAGCCTGTTGAGATTTCCATCTTAAAATGCTATAAGAGGTGTATGAGAAAGAATATGTGGTTTCTCTTTCTATGCTGCTATGTCATAGAACATTATCTCTCCTGATCATTTCTTGGGGAGTCCTGAAGATGAAGAGAGAGATACTTTTATGGGATGCTGAGTTTTACTGGGATGTATATATGTTATTTTTATTATATTGTTAACTGCTGGGAGGGGGGAAGTTGGTGAGCTATTTGTGTGTGTAAGTGTCTATATGTGTGAAAAATAGAAATGTAATCTTTGTAGCAAAGATAACTAATTGGATTCAGAATCTTCTCATGTTTTTCCCAACAAAATCATTTATTCCAATGAACAAACTATTTTTAGGCTTTAAGCAGACCCGTCTGTGTGTGTGTGTGTGTTTATGTATGTATGTATGTATGTATGTATGTATGTATGTGTATATATATATGTGTGTGTGTGTGTGTGTGTGTTTGTGTCTCCCTTTATTTATTTATCAGCACAAATACAACACACACACACACACACACATATATATATATATATGTGTGTGTGTGTGTGTGTGTTTGTGTCTCCCTTTATTTATTTATCAGCACGCACGCACACACACACACACACACACACACACACACACACACACACACACACACACACACACACACACACACACACACACACACACACACACACACACACACACACACACACACACACACACACATATATATATATATATATATATATATATATATATATATATATATATATATATATATATATATATATATATATATCAGTGGTGGGATTCAACCAGTTCGCACCTATTCGGGAGAACTGGTTGTTAACTTTCTAAGCAGTTCGGAGAACCGGTTGTTGGAAGAAATCTCATTCCACCCCCCCACCCCCCCCCCCCACTTTACAGGGCTAATCCTGTAAGGAAGGCAGGAAGGAAACATTATGGTGTTGTTTCTAGCCTAATCTTTATTGCCCTCCTTACAGAAACTGCCTCTGGTTAACCCTTATTACATTGTAACAGCTAAGGGAAAGTGCCCATCAACCTGAGTGACATTCAGTTGGCCACAGCCACACAGTCACATGGCCACTGAGCCACACCTACCCAGCTGGTCATTAGGGCAGAGAACTAGTTGTTAAATTATTTGAATCCCACACTGGTATGTATGCATGTATGTATATGTATATCAGTGGTGGGTTTCAATTTTTAGAACCTATTCTGTAGGTGTGGCCTGTTTTGTGGGAGTTGCTTGGCAGTCATGTGACCGGGTGGGAGTGGCCAACTTGATGTCACTCACCAGGAGATGTCATGGATTGGGTAAAATGTGGTGAAGCTCACTTAACAACGCTCTTGCTTAGCAACCAAAATTTTGGGCTCAATTGTAGTCATAAGTCGAGGACTATCTCTACCTTCCTCTGCATGGCAGCCTTATCCTAGTAAACTATTTCTCCTTTCTGGAAATTTTCCTCTCTGTTAGAGGCACCAAAATAATCCATACAATGTAAGGTTTCCTGCTGCAGCAGGGGGTTGGACTAGATGACCTCCTAGTAGCCTTCTAGCCCTAAATTGCTGGGCTGTTTTTCTTTCTTTCTGCTAACAAACAAACCTGCCTGAGGCTCATTCCACAGGCCTGCCAGATAGAGATAATGAGATAATGACCCTAGAGAAAGTTTGTCTCCATTCACAAGCAGGGAATCATCCAAACCCTTTTAGAAACACAATGCTCATATTGTACAAACCCCCAAACTTCAAAAACATAAAACCATATAACATATAACCATATAACCAATTTGTTCTTTCTTGCACCTTTTCAATTTAAAGTTATTAAGATTTGTGGACTTCAACTCCCAGAATTCCACAGCTAGGCTCAGTTCCGATTTAAAGTGACAACATTTGTTTTTCTCCTTTGCGAAAGAAGTTTCCTTCTTTCTTTTTCTTTTCTTCTCCCTTCCCCTCCTTCCTCCCTCTCTCAAACACACACACACACACAGCTTCACTGATTACAAGTTGGATTGAATATATTTTCCAATGGCTTAAAAGCAGCTCCTCTGCCACCATCCCCATTCACAATAGATCAGTGATGGCAAACCTATGGCACTGCCCTGTCAGCTGGCCAGCGTGCATGAGCGCGCTGGACAACTGAGTTCATCCTTTTTTAAAGCCATTTTTTGCCCTCCCCAGGCTCCAGAGGCTTTATAGAAGCCTGGGGAGGGTGAAAAGAGCCCCCCGCCCCCCCAGAGGCTTCATGAGCTTACCTGAAGTCTCCAGAGCGCAAAGAAACGGCCCTATGGGCAAACCGGAAGTTTGGAAATGCACTTCCGGTTTGCTCGGAGGATCGTTTTGAGCGCTCCGAAGGCTTCAGGGAAGCCTCTTGAAGGTCCCTGAAGCCTTTGAAGCGCTTAAAATGACCCTCCAAGCTCCGGTTTGCTCAGAGGGTCATTTTGACTGCTTCGGAGCTTCAGGGAAGCCTCCTGAAGGTCCCTGAAGCCTCCGGAGGGTTTTCGCCCTCCCCATGCTCCTATAAAGCCTCTGGAGCCTGGGGAGGGCGAAAAAATCCTGCAAAAATTGGGGGGGTCGCGCCTGTAGTGCGCGCATGCACACTGGGGGGGTCGCACATTGCATTATGGGTGCGGCACGCCTGCACACGACTCCCCTGCACTTCCCCCATTTATGACACGTGAGCCAAAAAAGTTTCGCCATCGCTGCAATAGATGATCTATCCACAATAAGACTCTTCAATATATGAGCAAACATGGTAAGATCACATACCCTTAGTCTGAAGGATAATATCTGGCATTCCTTGTACACATCAACACTTATCCTTTTGAATTATCCATCCTATTTTTTTCTACCTGCCATACTGATTGCTGCAATGCTTTTCAAAGTAACTCAAGAAGGTGGAAGCACATATGTCTTTTTAGACTTGAGTTTCTTTTCTTCAGTATCCTTATGAGTTAAACAATGCACAACATCAGAGTCACCATTTCTAAGATGAGATGCAGAACAGAAACCATCTTTAATATAAGCTGTGCCAGTCTTCAAATGCAACAATGAAAGGAAAAGAAAAGCTATAGCAGATATGTAAGCTCACAAGAAAAGCAAGTCTTAGCCCCTTGCTTGAGATTGGTTATAAATGGTGAAATGCTAATACCATAGTCCTGGCTGGATTAGCAGAGTGTCTCAAGAAGTGAATAGGGGTAAGTTTTGATTAGATGTATTCAGTTCAGAAGTTGTACAGAATTAAGAAAAAAACATTAATAAATAATTTTTAAAAAGACTCCTTAGAGAAGATCAGGAAAATAGGTTAGAGAGGGCTAGGAGAATACCCAGTTTATACTGAACAGATTCAACACTTTCTTTGCAGAAGCATAAGAAGCTCATCACATATTTTTTACACTTGTTCAATTGCCGAGCAACATAACACATAGCTGCTAAATTAGGCCTCTGCTCTTGATAATGACCCTGCACTTACTCTGTATAAACACTGTTTCTTCTTCAGCTCAAAGTTTATAGGGATAACACTCAAGATTCACAAATTTGCAGTCAAGGAAGGAAAATCTTACAGTAGCTTGCGTGGCAGTAAAATTGCAATGATAATAAATCAAGAAGCAAACAACTTTCTGCCCTTCTGAAGAGAACAGATTTAGGTGCTTGAGAGTGGAAAAAAAATAGATGCCAAGACAACATGTAAATAAAGTAATCTGGTAATAACTACTAGAAATTTATGAACCGTTAACTTCTTGTTATTTTTTTTCTGCAGAACATATATCATATTTCTTCTAATGAAAGTATTTCTAAACCCATATGAAGCAGAGGTGGTACTCAGCCAGTTCTGACAGGTTCTGGAGAACTGGTAGCATAAATTTTGAGTAGTTCAGAGAACCGGCAAATAGGCTGGTCCAGTTCCTGCAGTCTCCCAGCCTCCCAGCTGATCTTCTTTTGTTGCCCTGAACAGGAGAACGGAGCTGAAAAGCAGGTTAGTGGGATGTGGAGGGAATGGGGTTTTTGCAGTAACCTTCCCCAGGAGTGGGAAGGGAATGGGAATTTTGCAGTATCCTTCCCCTGCCACACCCACGAAGCCATGCCCACAGAACCAGTAGGGAAAAAAAATTGGATCCCACCACTGATATGAAGACTCTATAGTAGGGGATTAAAATTTGCTCAGGCCATGGGAAAGATTAATCCAAAGGGAGGGAGGAAGAGAGAGAGAGAGAGAGAGAGAGAGAGAGAAATCAAACTAACGATCAAGAGACAGAGCTCTAGTGAACTTTTTTGCTGCTGTTGTTGGCTCTTACTCTGTCAAATGGCTGGAAAAACAAAGTGGAACTGTCAGAGCAGTCATATATGGAACCAACAAGGAGAAAGCCCAAGAGAATGCAATTTAACAAAAGTGAGACTTCTTGTTTGCAGCAAGAAGGGCTGAGCATACTTGCTAAAGTTGGAACAGTTGTCCTGTGGTGTGTATATATTATGTGATAGTTTATGTACTATGTGGTTGAAAATATATGGTTCTGGAAAGGAACAATTAGGTCGGTTGAAAGAGAAAGTGAGCAGTTTCTAAACACCAAGGTTCTCGCTCCTTGAGTTCAGTTGTTACTCCTGTGTGAAATTATTCTTGTATGTATATCAATTGGCTGTAAATCTGCATAATTATTGTTTTAGTAGAGTTGTTTCTTCTTAAATTTGGTTCTTTGCAAGTTGCAAAGTAAAGTTGTTTGTCTATAGCTGGAAACTGATCTTGGATTTTAGTGAACCCAAGGGAAGGAAAATGCACTCTAGAATCTGTTGCTGGTTACCGATAGACTTGGTTGAAAATTTTTGAATAGGAATTAGATTTTTTTTAAACTGATAGGAGCCGTACAGCTGGTGGGATAATTCCTCAATTTCCAGGAGTAATTGCTGTGGAAATAAAGAAAAAAAAAGACTATTCAAAAAGCTCTACAAATATATTCCTTTTGGATTGGCTGGTAAAAATCAAAATCCACATATCTGAATGTTGCATTGCAAATTGCAATTAAGAAAATGTGCAACTAAACCAGAGATGGGCTGCAGTTATGTTCACAAGCAGTTCACTGATTGTGAATATGCAGTTGTGCATGCGCTAGCTTCACTTGCCTGCACCCCTCCTGGAGTGAAATGGAGCTTCAAAGAAACACGTAATCAACTTAGGCAGCTCTGGTGAATAAAGCAGGGGTGGCACGAAACTCAGCTGGGCAGCAAGGGTGGAAGGACTGAGCCAGAAAAGTAATTATAGATGGGTAGCTTAGCACAAGGGCAGGTGGGCAGGCCCGACCAGCAATCAAAGCTAAGGATTCGCCCTAATCCGCAACAGCCATGCAACAGCCACGCAACAGCCCACCATTGAATCAAACCAATCTATTCAGAAAATACGTAAAGAGTGTCAGGGGAAATTTCACCCTGAGCTAATGAGGTGTAGACTGCCGGCTTTCCTAAAAAGCATATCTTCAGAAAAAGCGAAAATAAGACCCGATAACATGTTCTAATTAATAACAAAACTTTAATATGAAAATAAAATAAACAAATCAATCTAATTGTTACATTTGGGCAAGAGCAATTGTTGTCCACTTTCTTGGCAGATGAACAGAAGATCAAAAGTACAGAAGTCTCTGGAATATGTGATGTATTAAGGAACATGTTAAGAAGCATGCGCAGTAAATCATTGTCAGATAAGGCCTATGACCTGCGCAGTAAATCTTCAGTTCAGCTAGCAAACAATTAACACAGTGACAAAGAGAAATACCTGTGCATGCATGTTTCAAAAATGCATTTTCTTATGATAAAAAATTGTTTGCAAAAGAACAAACCTACTAGGAAAGATACATACATAAGTATGAACATTAGGAGCATGACTGTAGATTTTTTTACAAAGATTCTTGAATGATTTCCCCAACTTTGTAAATAATAGGCAGAAACAAACATTGCTGTTAGAAAAATAAGAAAGTAAAAATGAAATTGAACAAATCACCATGTTTTATTTTTCCTTTTAGTAGGCACAAATAATGGATCTGCGGTTTGAAATGGTATGATTCAGAGCATCAGTAATGTAGTATTTGTGAGTGTGAACACAAATGCTTTCAAAGATTGCTCAGTTATTTCTTCCCCACCCAACCTTTTAAATCACTGATTTCAGTTCGGATAATTCCTAGCCAGGCTGCCTCTAATACAATAGCTACTTTCATATTGTATGAGCTCTGAATGATTTTTGTCAGAGGTATCTGGATTGTGCTTGTTATCAGAGCTTGCTTCAAACTATTAGCAGCAGCCTATTTTCCATAAAGAGGAGAAAATAACTCCTACTAGTATGATGAAGGGTTCAGCCAGAGAGCTGCATTCAAGTGCAATCCACAACTCCTTCAGTGAGCATCAAAAGTATATCAGCATAACATTTGCTGCTCCAACAATTGATCCCTTTTCTGCCTCAGTAATAAGGCTGGCAAGTTCTTAAATGTTCAAGAAAAAAATTCTTGAATTAATTTGGCTTTGTTTCTCCTGCTACAGAATGTCATCTACCAGTAGAAGGGTGGGGGGATCTTATTCTTAATATGTGATGGGGCAAAGGTGGACAAGTTTAAGAAGGTGGTTTAGTCTGATGTGATGGAACAGAGTCTGAATTCCCAGAAGAAAGGGATGCATTGTGGAGAGCAAAGAGGCAATGAAGTGTAGGATGTTTTGTATGAAGAAAGAAACTAAATATGGCTCCTCTGTACCCTGTTTCCATGAAAATAAGACCTCCCCAGATAATAAGCCCAATTTGGCTTTTGAGCCCATGTGCTAAAACAAGCCTTCCCCCCAAAATAAAACCTCCATGGTGTAATCACTGTGCCTTTCACTTACCTGCTGAACAACCCGGATGTGATCCTTAGTGCTGTAGCCACTTCTGAATCCTTCCTGCTCCTTTGGCTGTGCATCATTTAATGTTCTCAATATTCTTTTTGCTATTATCTTGTTTTAAACAAAATTAAAAGTTTTTGATCAGTATATGCTACCTGTTCTAACATATGCTAGGAAACATGGATACTAAACTCACAATTGATACAAAAGCTAAGAGTGGCACAAGAGCCATGCTCGGCATTACAAGACAAGATAAAAAGACCTGGACATGGATCAGGGAACAAACAAAGTATACAATATCACCAAGAGAGTAGAAGATTGAAATGAAATGGGCTGGCCACATAGCAAGAGGAAACTGATGGCAGATGAACCAAGGCAGTCAGAGAATGGATCCCACTTGATAAAAAGTGTTCGCAAAACAGACCTCAAACAAGATGGATCAATGACGTGAGCAAGTTTTGTGGGCGCAATTGGCAAAATAAAGTTCAGGACTGTATTCGTTGGAAACATGCGAAAGAGGCCTTCATCCTGTAGTGGATAGACAAAGGCTAAAATGATGACAACGATGAATGGAACTGTTAAAGGCAACTTCAAGCTTTTAAATGTCTATGGGGATTCTCAGTCATCCAGGTCATGGTTGTCCCCAAGGTGCTTTTTTCTTTGAAGACATTTCGCTTCTCATCCAAGAAGCAAAATGTCTTCAAAGAAAAACAAGAAAGTCCAGTTGCCTCTCAAAAAAAGAACCTTTGGAACTCAAACTTTTAAGCTGTGGCCGGAAAATAAGATGTATATATCTTGAGGACAAATGATAAAAAAGCAGTTTTGAGACTATATTCACATTATCTTGGGGGGGATGAGTCCAGTGACATGGTTTTTGTTATTAAATTCCATGAAAAATTTGGAGGTAGGCATCATGGCATAAAATTTGGCCTTTGTAACATCCTGTATAGTGAAAGGATCTGCTGTCACCATCACTTGTGGTTTAGAGGACTATGGGAATATGACTGACATCTTGGCATGTTGAAAAACTAAACCATCAATTTAAGTCATACTATGGTTTTCTTCCTACATGAAATGGTTTAATTAATCCAAGTTTAGGGTTTCATATGTTGTATGAAACCAGGCTCTGAGTGTATTTTTCAAGCTACAAGTTCCATACAATGAATGGTTTCAATGAAACTCAAGATGAAGTAAGGCAGTAATAACTTTTGGAGCTGTATATAGTTGCAACATTAACTACCTAATGGAACAAAGCAGATGACTCCCATAATAGCTAAAGGCAGACTTGTTCTGAACTATCTGAAATCTTGATTCAGAACAAGAGAGTGGCATAAATGCTGTGAGATTTTGGAATATCAACTATCAAATCTGTCTGTCATCCATTTTTATTCTGCCCTTCCCTTTGTATTATACGTAGACTGGCTGGACTCAAGGCTCTGAAATATACCTCTGGTTTTATTTATAACTTGACTGCAAATATAGTTCTAATGTCAGTCTAAGACTCAATCAGATGCTATAAAGAAAATAAACTACAGAGTAGAAGTAACTGCTCTGGTTTCTAGTTCATTTATTCATCCTTTATACTAAACTCTGTTGCTCATAGTGTAATGATAGCTGCCTTGTAAAGGAATGGAAACTCTGATTCAGGAAAATACTCAATAAATTTGATATTGGGCATATATGAAAAGTAGTATGTGTGTATATTCAAGACGGAAGAAGAGGGGGGAGGTGTGGGAGAAAGCCAGAGAGAATGTTGTTAAAGCAACATCAGACAGCTCAGGGTTATTCCTTGAGGATGAGTAGCCCAAGCTGTGCTTGATGGGGGAGAAAGGAATAGGAGCATCGATTAACATGCCTGATGTAAAAACAACAAAGCTAATTACAGGTGGGAGGCGGGTGGATGGGCCTATCATGCACACAATAGCCAAATTGATTAATAGTGTATAAAGGTAGATATCTCTTTAATGGTTTTTACACTCTGATGATATTAGCAGTGGCTAAAGAAAGCTAAGTGAACAATAAAGTTCCGGAGATCACAATGTCTGTTTCTTCTCTTATAACTACACCTGGAACTCATATTTTTAGGATAATTCAATATGTATGTATGCATTTATGTATGTATGTATGTATGTATGTATGTATGTATGTATGTATGTATGCATGCATGCATGCATGTATACATATAGGTATAGGCATAGGCATAGGTATGTGTATATGTATATTAGATGAGTGAATACACACAAACATACGCACACACGTGAACACACACTCACACACACACACATCTTAGATCTTCCTTTGGTTCTGAGTGATGTAAGAATGTAATGTTCAGAGTTGTAATCTTACTTCATATACATTCATTTAAATCTACCTAATTCTTTAATCTGAGATTTCTAGCAAAGCTATTCCCCCTGCCCCACTTGCTATAACAGAGAGAAGATATAACATAAAAAAAGAATTCCAGGCTGATCCTTTGCATGTAGTCTAAGTCTTCTTGACCCTCTTTTGTAAGGTTTAAAAAAAAAGTCAAGATGGAAGCTGAAACCATGAGAATGAAGCTTGTCTATGTTTCAAGTATATGTGCATCAAGGATTTGATTATATGGTTGTGGTTGCCACCCTGACCTATCCCTGAAAGCCATAGTTTATTTGAAGGCATCTCTGTAGTGTATTTTATACACTGTAAGAACCAATTTGTGCATTGACTATTATTTCTTTATATTGTGCATTATTATTGAGTGAATGGCATATCACATGTGGACTAGCAATATTAATATATATTCCTAGTCCCTGCATGATATGCCATACGCTAAATAATAATGTGCATTGAAAAATTGAGTTAACCTTACAAAGCAGGGGTGGATAAAATGACATCCAAGGTCCTACTTGTAACTCCATAAACCTTAAAAAAAAAGAACAACAAAGGATGACTCTGGTTGCAGAAAATCCATGGCACAGTTTCTCACTATTTTACCAGGAATACATATAGATATTTGTGGCAACTGTCCTACAATATAATAGACTTAACATTATTTCAATATAGCAATAGCATTTAGACTTATATACCACTTTAGAGTCCTTTACAGCCCTCTCTAAGGGGTTTACAGTGTCAGCCTATTGCCCCCAAAAATCTGGGTCTTCATTTTACCCACCTCAGAAGAATGGAAGAGGGAGTCAACTGTTGAGCCAGTGGGACTTGAACTGCCAAACTGTTGGCAATCAGCAGTCAGCAGAAATAACCTGCAGTACTGCACTCTAACCACTGCACCACCATGGCTCATACAAAAGAGAATGCGGTTATGCCTACTTAAAAATAATGACAAGGAAATAGTTATTTCACCTTTATCTTTGCACCTCTAAAGCACAACATCTCTCTTCTACTCATTAAAGCAGCTCTTCATTTTTTTTCAAGCTTTTCCATGTGAACATGAAAAAAGGTCCTTCTGCTGTAAAGAGTCAGCTGATTAATGTGCCTCATAAAAGCAATTTGCACCTGTCATGCACAGAAGCCTGGAAAAAAAAGCCTGCTTAGATGAATAGCATAGATCTTCTGAGCTTGCATGAGGCTAAAAACATTCTTTATGCATCATTGTTGAAGTATGAATAGATTTATATCCAGAACCCTGGGTGGGATGGGGGGGGGGCAGAAAATTCTGGTCTGGTATATACATTACCTCACCAACTTTGCATTGTTTGTTTAAATACAATACAATACAATTGTAGAGTTGGAAGGGACCTTGGAGGTCTTCTAGTCCAACCCCCTGCCTAGGCAGGAAACCCTATACCGTTCCAGACAAATGGCTATCCAACATCTTCTTAAAGACTTCCAGTGTTGGGGCATTCACAACCTCTGGAGGCAAGCTGTTCCACTGATTAACTGTTCTCACTGTCAGGAAGTTTCTCCTCAGTTCTAAGTTGCTTCTCTCCTTGATTAGTTTCCACCCATTGCTTCTTGTTCTACCCTCAGGTGCCTTGGAGAATAGTTTTACTCCCTCTTCTTTGTGCCAACCCCTGAGATATTGGAACACTGCTATCATGTCTCCCCTAGTCCTTCTTTCTCTTAAGCTAGACATACCTAGTTCCTGCAACCGTTCTTCAAACGTTCTGCAACCGTTCTTCAAATAACAAAGTCCTTTTCCTTCTGCCAAAGCAGGGCTGAGTTGCTGCCAGCATTACTGCTGGTTTGGTGCGTGCAAATTTTTTTATTTTTTTTTAATGTAAAAATAAATTAATTTTTTGCAATGAAAATTGTTCTGTGCATGCACAGAACCAAAAAAACAAGATGGTGCTACCATAGGAGAACCAGTTCAGGGGCATGGCAGGCTTGGGTCACTGCGGGTTCCAGTGACCCAGGCCATCAAACCACTACTGGTTCAGCCGAACCGGTCCGAACCAATCAGAAGCCAAAGGTTAAATGCAACCTCATGGTCACCAATAGTTGTCCTCTCCCTGCCCCTCTACTAATGGGAGAGTTAAGTTGACTTAAATGGCGGCTGATTTTAAGTTCTAAAAATAGCTGTGAAGAGACTGGACTTGTTTGTTGGCTCAAATAATCCACCGAGCAGGCAGCCTACATCCAGAACTCCCTTAACCATAAATGAGACATTTAAAAGAGAATAATAACACACTTGATATACTCCTACCTTTGGTGACTCAGACTCTGCGACAGAGTCTGCAAAGAGATTTTCACTTATGTGGGCCACACAGGCTGGTGCCAATACTTTGCCTAATAAAACTATTCTTTCCACAGCATGCAGGATAATCTTTCAGGAAAAGATGACAAAAATAATCTCGTAGGCTTCCCCCACAGAGTAACTATCAGACAGAATATCAGTATCTGGGGGATTTATAGAAAGGCTCAGAAGATATACTGCTCAGTTCTTTATCTCATTCCTTCTCACCTTCGCTCCTTAACATCAAATAGTGTCATTTTATGCAACCGTTAGCAGGTAGATTTGGGGTGGATGAAGAGAGCTGGGAAGATGGCCTTGAAGCAAATATTCAGAGACTGTTAGGTAAACAAAGAGGACAGAAACATCCCTTAAATTCTGACACTTGAGATGATCCCTCCCTGACTTACTATAAAATAAGAAGGAGGGGAGAAGTATAATCAGAGTTACAATTTTTTGTTATTATCACAGCCAATCTCAACACATTATAGTTCTGGTATTTCTGTGGATTGTGTGTCCTCACCTGGTCTACCTCAAAGGGCTGACTAGACAGAGCTTGATGACTTTTAAATTAGGGTCAGCTTGATTGAAAGCATCCTTTTTAAGCATCTCATATCAATGTACATGGGATACAAGTATATGTCAATCAAATGAGAGAATCAGGCATGTGAAGGATAGCTTTGCATCTATACAGTAATTGTCAACCTATGATACACATGTCAAAGGTGACATATCATGAAGTTTTGGGTAACAAGGTTTGAGTAATTCACCAACACTAAACAATTATTCTTGAAATTCTCACACCAATTTTTGAGGCTGCGGAGGTTTCAGGGGAATGGGGTATGCTCTTGCACAGTTTCTGGACTGAAAATGAGTTTTTTTTTTAAAAAAAAAAACAACAGCTTGTATTTCATTTTTACAATTATTTAGCTTTTTTTAGGAAATGTAAAACACCACCCATGATTGTATTGCATTTTTTAAACAAAATAAATGAACATGTACATAATTGTTTTTCTTTTGTTCAAGGGTGCAGTGATATGCCAGTGGAGTCAAGTTAGGAATTTTTAAATTTTTTTGACACACTGAAGCCAAAGGTTTGCCGCCACTGATGCAGAGATAACTGTTAGATTGGGTATTGAGAAGGCAGAGACAGGCTTGTGGCAACAACAGCTCTTTATTAACGATAGAACAGTCTGTATAATCCAGCAACTGCTTGGTCTGACAGCAGCCCTTTTATAGGGAGCTGTCAGACCTCTTAACCAATAGGATTCAATCTCTGTTCCCGCCTGAACAGAGGACCTTGGTGGAAACCATAGCAGATAGAGTGAATATCTGTCATTTTCTTGTTAGTAAATATTTAGTAAATGCTATTCTGTATCCCCTCCCATTTTTGATAGCTAAACAAAACCTTCAGGATCATCTTCTCCTATGCAGCCATATATATTGTGTGGCCTGTTGCTTTGTTCAGAAGACAGCTTCAGCAGCTGCAAAAAATTCATGCTCTTACAACATGCTGTCTTGGGATGGGATGGGCCTCTTTCAGTAGTCCAGTTGAGACGCCCGTGGCGAGTCTTGAGGGACCGCTTTGGGAGGAGTTTGACTCGGTTGCCATCGAGGATTTGGACAGGGTACGTGGACGTCTGCGACCTACCACATGTTTATTGGACCCGTGTCCCTCCTGGCTTGTACTGGCATCCTGGGAGGTTACGCGCGACTGGCTCCTGGGCCTAGTGAACGCTTCGTTGGGTGAGGGGTTTCTGCCGGCCACCTTGAAAGAGGCGGTTGTGAGGCCCCTGCTCAAGAAGCCTTCCCTGGACCCAACGGATCTAGTCAATTATCGTCCAGTCTCCAACCTTCCTTTTTTAGCGAAGGTTGTAGAGAGTGTGGTGGCACAACAGTTCCCACGTCACCTGGAGGAGAATGATTATCTAGACCCGCGCCAGTCCGGCTTCCGACCCGGGCACAGCACGGAGACGGCCTTGGTCGCATTGGTGGATGATCTCTGGAGGGCCAGAGATAGGGGTTGTTCCTCTATCCTGGTCCTATTAGATCTCTCGGCGGCGTTCGATACCATCGACCATGGTATCCTGTTGCACCGGCTTGAGGGGCTGGGAGTCAGGGGCACCGTTTTACGGTGGTTTGGCTCCTACCTCTCTGGCCAGACGCAACGTGTGTTGGCAGGGGAGCAGAGATCGACCCGGAGCCCCCTCACATGTGGGGTGCCACAGGGGTCGGTGCTCTCGCCTCTCCTGTTCAACACATACATGAAACCGCTGGGCGAGATCATCCGTGGTTTTGGGGTGGGATATCATCTGTATGCTGATGATACTCAGCTACACATTTCCACCCCGAACCACCCCAATGAGGCCGTTGAAATGATGTCCCGGTGTTTGGAGGCCGTACGGGTCTGGATGGATGGCAACCGACTAAAACTCAACCCTTCCAAGACGGAGTGGCTGTGGCTTCCGGCCTCCCGGTTCAACCAGTTGCTTCCATCTCTGGCCATTGGGGGCATGCAACTGGCCCCCATGGAACAGGTGAGCAATTTGGGCGTCCTCCTGGATGCCCGGCTGTCCATGGATGACCATGTAACAGCCGTGGCAAGGGGGGCGTTCCATCAGGTTCGCCTGATGCGCCAATTGCGCCCCTTATTGGACCGGGATGCCCTACGCACAGTCACCCATGCGCTAGTGACGTCTCGCCTGGACTACTGCAATGCTCTCTACATGGGGCTTCCCTTGAGATGCACTCGGAGACTGCAGTTGGTCCAGAACGCGGCCGCGCGGGTGATTATGGGGAGGACTAGATACTCCCCTGTAACACCTCTCCTGCGCGAGCTGCACTGGCTTCCTGTAGTCTACCGAGTGCGTTTCAAGGTTTTGATTATGATCTTTAAAGCGCTTCATGGCACAGGACCTAGTTACATGCAGGATCGCATCCTGCCCCATGCATCCCTACGACCAATCCGCTCACACAGAGAGGGACTTCTCCGGGTGCCGTCCACTAAACAGTGTCGGGGGGCGACACCCAGGAGCAGAGCCTTCTCTGTGATGGGCCCAGCCCTGTGGAATGACCTCCCCCGTGACATCAGGATTATTTCCGATCTCCGCTCCTTCCGTATACAGCTGAAGACCCACCTCTTTCAATTATCTGGCCTGGCTCAACCGTAAATTTTTTCTTATTCCTCCTGACAGTCCTTTTAAATTTTTTAAATTTTAAATTGTGTTATTATAACTGGGGTATTTTAACGGTGATTTTTAACTGTCTAAATGTGATGTAACTTGTTACCTCCTCCGTGCATGTATGTCCTTGTATATATGTATGTTTATGTGTTTGTACATATGTTTTATGTTTTATATGTTCTATTGTACGCCGCCCCGAGTCCTATCTGGAAAGGGAGCGGCTAATAAATTCAATTTTTTTATTATTATTATTATTATTATTATTATTATTATTATTATTATTATTATTATTATTATTATTATTATTACAAAGCAGCATTCTGAAAGTGATGGGCAATGACAGATACTCTTCCAAATGCTGATTTGCATATGGTTCAGTTTCATGCAAGAAAAAAGAAATGATTCAGGTGCCAAGATTTTAATATTGGAAGCTAGGATGGGTGGTTTTGTTTTATGTGTTGAATTATAAATTTGGCCTGGCCCATTTTTTGGAAAATGTAATATAAGGGGAGAAAATCCATTTCATGGAAATTGGATACATTTTCTCTGTAAAATGGGCATTCTATAGTCATTTGCCTATGACATACTGTACATATTTTAATATGCTTTCTCACAAAACATTAGGTGTTTTATATGCATATATGTTGCATACATATACGTTTTATAAACATTTTTGAATGAAGAACTGCACTACAATGTTTTGATAATTTCCTATTATCTCATGCAGGATAGAACTTTTCTTTTTTAACAGTAGACCAAATATTTTTTTTGACAATTCATTACAGCCAATAGTTCCATATGCGAAACAGTTGTATCTCTGAAGGTTATATCCTGTTTGCTTATGTTGAACTAAATATGGATCATTTAAAAAAAAGAGTTGACTTTGGTATTATGTCCTTCTCCTTTTTTTTAACCTTATCAGTACAAAGTAGGGAGAAGAAAAGAGAGAGATAACATTAAGTTCTAAGTATTTGCTCAATACTGAACAGCAATAACTAGCCCACGCATGGCTGGGATTTGCTGCAATGATTTCCAATTAAATATGAAACAGCAGCAGCAAAGCTGATGTGGGAACACATCACATCTTTCAACTCCTGTAATTTCTCCATCTAGACATCAGTCCTGCCTACTCTTCATCGTGCCTTAGAATTACGTGGGCAAATGTAATAGTTACAATAGGGATTTTAAAAAAAACATTATTCCACTATGTGTGCCCCTGTAACTTGTTTTGTTTATGGACCAGTAAGTGAAAAGAAACCTTATGTTTGCTATGATACACCAAGGCACAAAAAACAATTATGGGAAGCAGGATAATGAAAAGATTAGATAACGATTGTGTGGGATGGGAAGTTTAAAGGGGACATTTTTAATTTTGAGTGCACCTCATAGGTATGAAATTAAGTGACTGCTACCCAACAATTTGCTGCATTATATTTTTAGAAACAAAATATATTCCAAATAACACCACATGTGCTGTTTATGTTGATGACAAAATTAAGGAGTATGATCAAACACAAGGAAGACTGAGTGAACTGGATTATTGGCCAACACTATCTCAAGAGGCTTATATGACAGCATCAACTACAAGCAAGTTATATCCTGATGAAGTCAGTGCACACCTAGGAATGAATTCTAATTTCACTCTGAGAAAATTATCAAAGGAGAATGATATAGAAGCCTACCTAATGCTCTTCAAAATAGGTTTCTAATAATGATACATGGAAGGCAGCAATTTTCAATACATATCAAATAATTGAAGAGATGTGTGCTTTAAAGTTTTGCACATATAATGAAGCCAAAGCAGAGGGTCCAACTGAGATCATTACAGCTTTCAGAGATTTGGCAAGAAAGCAATTATAGTCATAAGGCCCAGATGGGAAATCAATCATGTGGACACTGTAACTGAGAAGTTCCCTCTGCCCACAAGATAGTCTGGTTCTTACCTAAGGACCAAAAAATGGTAACAGAGGAGGGGAAATAATGCCATTTATATTGAGGACATTATTATAGTGGACACAAAGCATTGAGCCATATTAAGAAGAGCAAATAATTGAATAAATCATCACGATGGAGGGAGGGAGGGAGGGAGGGAGGGAGGGAGGGAGGGAGGGAGAGGGAGAGGGGGATGTTTGAAAGAGATAAATTAGATAAAAATATAGGATAGGTGTTCTGACCCCCCTCTGTCCGGCAATGAACGCCGACACAGGCTTGGCTGTTTCCACTTTTTAATCACAAAGATTACAACTCTGTTGGCTGCAAGCCCAGGCAAGAATCACATACAAGAATAGTTGGCAGCAACCCAAATCAGACAGAACAGAACAGACAGAAATTCCTCAATACTGTTACGAGCGGTTGAGTCCTGCAAAACCTTCCTCCCCAATGTCCCGTCTTACATACGCTTTTGGCAGGGGCCACGCCCCAACCACCTGAGCTTCATTATCTTTTATGAGCTTGTTTCCAGAGCAGCTGTTGCTTTCATTTCTCCACCCTCCTCAATCTTGCGTCAGGGACAAACTCCCTCAGATCCTCCACACTGCTCCATGCCTCAGGCGCCTCCTGGTGGCCAACCAGCCTCTATGGTTCCTGCTCTGCGTCTGAACCCTGCCCAGGGTCCTCAACCTCCTCCATAGCCAACTCATAAGGCTCATCACTATCTGAGTCGCTCAGCAGCTGCAAAGGATCCTGCTGGGTCACAACAGATAAGTATCATTGTAGAAGGTAATTCCAAAGTGGTTGACTGTGTTGGTCGTTCTGGTATTTTTTGATTGTTTCTATTCAAGGGTACTATGATAACATAGTGAGGAAGAAAGAGGGGGAAAAAACTTCAAGTGTATACACTCTTACTGTCTAAAACAGCGATGGCGAACCTTTTTTGGCTCGCGTGCCATAAGTGGGGGGAGCACAGGGGGTCATGTGCGGCCGTGCTGCACCCATAATGCAATGTGCGAAACCCCCCAGTGCACATGTGCACACTTCAGGCGCTCCCCCTCATTTTTACATGCTTTTTTCTCCCTCCCCAGACTCCAGAGGCTTTATAGGAGCCTGGGGAGGGTTAAAACAGCCCCCCTGACCCTCCCCAAACGCCCTCTGGAGGCTTCAGGGACCTACAGGAGGCTTTCCTGAAGCCTTCGGAGCAGTCAAAACGACCCTCCAAGCAAACCGGAAGTCACTTCCTGTTTGCTCAGAGGGTCGTTTTGAGCACTCCGAAGGCTTCAGGGACCATCCAGAGGCCTCCCAGATGCCTTCAGAACGCTCAAAACGACCCTCCGAGCAAACCGGAGGTCACTTCCGGTTTGCTCGGAGGTTTGTTTTAAGCGTTCCAAAGGCTTCAGGGAAGCCTCCGGATGCTCCCTGAAGCCTTCGGAGCGCTCAAAAGGACCCTCCGAGCAAACTGGAAGTCAGTTCCCAAACTTCTGGTTTGCCCGTAGGGCCTGTTTTTTATGCTCACAGAAGCTCATGAAGCCTCCGGAGGGCCTCCAGGGGGTGGGGGCCTCTTTTCGCCCTCCCCAGCCTCCTATAAAGCTTCTGGAGCCTGGGGAGGGCAAAAAATGGCTTTTAAAAAGGGTGGACTCAGCTGGGCAGTGCGCGCATGCGCGCTGGCCAGCTGACAGGGCAACGCCTCGCGTGCCCTGACAAATGGCTCCACGTGCCATAGGTTCGCCATCACTGGTCTAAAAGAAAATGCAAGCTAACATAAGTTGAAAATTATCTGAAAATCTAAGTGAGCCTTGGAGAGATGAGCAGAGGTTGCACTGAGGCAATAGACATCAATGTTGCATGCTAGAAATGCAAAACCGCAACCTGGGGGAACTGGATGGGTTAAGAGACTAAGCCCTTGGAGTTGCAGATTTTGAGCTATCGAGATCACCATGAAACCTGTAGCATGGCTCACTCTTATGGCTTTGGGAAGTTGTTAAAAACCTCTTTCTTTCAGGGGATTAGCTTTGTATCCATCAATGCCTACCATATTAGAAAATGCTGTGTTACTTATTGTTATTTGTTTTAGTTATGTTTTAATATCCGTAAACCTAGAGTCCCTTTCCCCAGACAGAGGCAAAGATAAATTGCATACAATAAATACATGTTAACCATACTGTTGTTAAACTAGTGTGAAAAGATCACCTTTAAGCACTGTTATAATGCCCTGTAGCCTTTTCAGTGGGTCAGCATTAATTTTATTAACTCACCACAAAGAAAAGAAAAAAACCTTGAGGTCATAGATTTATTAACTCAAGTCAATGAAGATTATGCAGCCCAGAGCATAATATAAACTACCTGGAATTATAAGGACATTGATTAATCTGTTATCTTGAATAGACATTAACAGATCAGAGTTATGTCACTGTGTTTCATACAATCGTAGCAAGTGAAGCATTTATAAACAGAAGAGGCTGATGGATTAGTTAAAGATGTTAATCAAACTTGCATTGTTAAGGAAAATGGGCGTGAAATAAGGTCATGCCAAGACACATGTCTGAATTCCCTTGTGTTATTTATCAGCGAGGTTAGATATGTAGATATTGCTATTTTACCTGTTCTATGAGTAGACAGTAAGAAGATCTTTGGATTGTATAGCTAAAAACAGAAGAACCTCTGATAAGCTCAAAAAATGATGATGATGCTGATATCCAATCACTCCTGTCCACCTCTTGATGATTCTATGGGCCAGGTCTCTCCACATCTTCCAATCTTTCACTACTTTCAGTTTTTCTGTGCTGTCTGCTTTGATAGTGTTTTACCCACCAAGTTCTTTGGTGGCCTGGCTTTCTTTTACCACAAATTCTTCCAATCTAATTGCTTTTTCCAATAAATTCCTCTCCTGATAAAATAGGTGAGATGCAATTTTGGGATTTTGCCTTCCAGGGACATATCTAGTGTTATGTGTTCCAGTACTTGCTTGTTAATCTAGGTAATCTAGGAACTAGGTATGTCTAGCTTAAGAGAAAGAAGGACTAGGGGAGACATGATAGCAGTGTTCCAATATCTAAGGGGTTGCCACAAAGAAGAGGGAGTCAAGCTATTCTCCAAGGCACCTGAGGACAGAACAAGAAGCAATGGGTGGAAACTAATCAAGGAGAGAAGCAACTTAGAACTGAGGAGAAACTTCCTGACAGTTAGAATAATTAATCAGTGGAACAGATTGCCTCCAGAAGTTGTGAATGCCCCAACACTGGAAGTCTTTAAGAAGATGTTGGATAGCTATTTGTCTGAAATGGTATAGGGTTTCCTGCCTAGGCAGGGGGTTGGACTAGAAGACCTCCAAGGTCCCTCCCAACTCTACAATTGTATTGTATTGTATAATCGCTTTTGGTGTCCAAGGAATTATTCAGGAACCGTCTCCAGCACCACAGTTCTAATGAGATAGGACTTTTCTTCCTATCTTGCTTTAATAAGGTCCAACTGTCCATAGGTAGCTACGGGGAACACAATAGAATGGGCTATTTGGTACTACATTTGGTTGCCAGGCTGATGTCCTTACTTTTCCATATTTGGCTCTTATTCATCAGCCCCTAAAATAACTCCTGTATTCAGAGTCTGCCAAAAGAGTTGTGAGATGTTAGACAGATGATTCAAGAAAATTTAATAAAAGCCCAAATTTGAAGAAAACCTATAACAAAAACTGAAATGAAGGATTTCCACTTAAGGAACCCTGGACATTTGGGAACTACCATATTATTAGAAAAGGGCTGATGTGGTTTGAAAAAGGGAGAAAAATGGATGCAGGAAACTACAGACCTATCAGTCTGACATCAGTACCTGGGAAGATCCTGGGAAAGATAAGTAATAAATCTGCGAACACCTAGAGCCAAGCAAAATTATAATGTGAAACCAACATAGGTTTGTCAAAAACAGATCATGCTAGACAAATGATCCAAAGATTGACAAACAGAAATCTTGGGAGGGCACCTTATGATGTGATAGCAAAGTGAGCCTGTGCCAAAGCTGTTAAAACTGGGAAGGGAAGAGCTTTTTAATCATCAGAGCAGCTCTGAAATCGAATAGAGAAATGATTTTTGATGTTGTTTCTTTGTTTGTTTCCATCCCAGTTAAGACAAGAGGATAATAGCTTCTAGAAGCTTTTGGGAATAAGATATTGTACCTATGTTGCTAGGATTGCAAAAAACAACAACAATGTATTATTTTTCAAATTTATATAGGCATCTATCTCATATATAATATACATGTGTTGCATTTGTTCTGATAACACAATACATACATAAATACATATACTTTGTGTGTATATATATATGTATGTATGTATGTATGTATGTATGTATGTATACATATACATATACATATACATATACATATACATATACATATACATGCATGCATACATACATACACACAGTATATTCTTGGAGGTTATACAAATTCGAATAATAGATAAGCATTTATTTATTACTAGATAGACACGGTAAAGAGACAATTGTTTTCTACCATCCACTTGTTTAATTGTTTAATTAATTGTTTTCTACCATCCACTTGTTTATTGGATTTTTGCAGCCCAGATATAGTAACCCAACAATTACAATGCAAACAACTTGTTCTGTTGCCAATATTGAAGTTACATGGAATTAGGAGATTGGTGGCTATGATTTAGGGTCTGTTGGTGTTTTGAATTGTTGTATTTGTTTTTTAACTGAGTTAAGCCAATTTCAGGGCTGCAAGTACAGTTTTCATGTTTCCCTCCTCAACAATATAGATAACTGTTGTGACAATTTTGAGCAATTGCAGTATCAAAATTGCCAAAAATTGGTCAGAGAGGTTTCTGCAGATTTGGGAGTTACATGTGGCTTAAGCCACCAATTTTCTTCCTTCCCTTTTAGAATGAGTGTTAGACTAATCTCTCCATTCTTATATTCAATGGTCTTTTTCTGATATAGTCTGAAGACCAGAACTTTGAATGTTTTTTTTTTAAACTGTTCTGAGATTCTCAGCATCTTATTTTTTTGTAATATAATATCATACATTTATTTGTGTTTTGTACAATGATCTTAATTTTTCTCAAAAATCTTAATAAATCTGTGGGGAAACTAGGATAATGAAAATTGTCAAAACAGCTTATATACCTTGACTGACTATTATAACAAACTGTGATTCAAAAGGAACATCATTCCAGGTAGCAAATGACATAGTATAGAGGTTTATGCTAGATATGACTTGTGAAAATCATTATCAGCCCATCAATATTTACAGACTTTTTTAGACATACAAAATATGCTAAATTCAAAACCAAGCCAAATGTTTACCTTGTATTTTTCCCATTAATACCAATAATTACAGTTCATTCCGGTCCTTAGGTGTTGCAGTTTAAACATACCTTTTTTTAGTTATATTCTTACCTTAGATTTGATTTTGAAGAAGGCATGACATTGTAAAAGTAAATCTTATTTAAGCAATGCACATTAGTTTGTATGATTTCTGAATAGCATTCTGACTTTTGAATTCCTTTGAGAAATGAAAAATCTTTTTAAAAATATTTTTGTTGGAACTGCCTGTAACAAAACACTTCGACTTTAATAGTGTCAGATGCAATATGCAGGCCTCCATACTGTAAAGGCTTGGGGAGAGATGGTTCCAGTACAATAAACCGTATGCATTTGTTATTGACATAAAGCAAACTGGTAATATATCAGTGGAACATGATATATCAGTAGAATATGACATTTAAAAAACTGCAGTGACTAACAATTTGGTTGGAAAATATTCACATTTACAAATCTCCCTCAGTTGGAAAAAAACCAAATATTCTGGAAGCAAGATATTTGGAAATCATTATTCTAGACTTACTGATATCTAAAGAACTTTAGAATTCAAATACTGATGACCAGAATTCTTTTCCATTGACACTCTAATAGAGTTCTTAAAACATTCTTACAATTGAACATTTTCATAAGATCCCAGTTCATTACTTCTACTAGCATTCCTAAGGCTAAAATGGAATCTCTAGCATGTATGGACACATGTGGTCTAGCTTCCAGTTTTAATGATATCTCTTAAGTTGTTATTCCTGGAAATGTTTGTGGGAGGTGGTGAGCAATGCCTCTACAGAAAGGAATGACTCATTCTTTGTTTCACTATTTGCTAGCCATACGTCTCTTGTGTTTTGTACATTGCAGAAATGATCAGCTAGATAAAGTTTTGCTATTGAAAAGGGAAAACATGCAACTCTCTTTTAAAAGTTAAATGAGTGGATAGTTTGATGAAATTAGATATAATGGATCAAAAGGGCTGGACGCAGAGTTAAACAAAATGTCCTGATTACAAAACATGATCATCCATAATATGTTTAGTTTTAATACATACATTACATCATTCAGTATAATGTAATTAATTAATTAGCCATTATGATTTGTAATTATTGTGATAGTGCGAACATTCTGGCTTTTTCAAAAAATCATATTTCAGCAAACCCTGGATTAGGGTAATCTGTGAAGTATAAACCTGATTATTTATTTACACTATTGGCGCATCAAGTCTTTTCTAGAGTTGCTTAACCTTCATCAACTCTATGCTATTTTGCTTCTAATCTGCCACACTATTCAATGGGTTAAATCAATATATTATAAGTGCAGAGGTTTAGTCTATCAAAGATAGGTGTAAAAACTGATAGGTGAAAACCTTTTCCATAACAAAGTATCATAAATTGGTTGACAATTTATTAAAATAATGTACCAATGTAAGCCAAAACTAAGAATATATATACACTATATTGCCAACAGTATTCGCTCACCCATCCAAATAATCAGAATCAGGTGTTCCAATCATTTCTATGGCCACAGGTGTATAAAATCAAGTACCAAGGCATGCAGACTGTTTTTACAAACATTTGTGAAAGAATGGGTGCTCTCAGGAGCTCAGTGAATTCCAGCGTGGAACTGTGATAGGGTCCCACCTGTGCAACATTCCAGTTGTGAAATTTCCTCCCTCCTAAATATTCCACAGTCAACTGTCAGCTGTATTATAAGAATGTGGAAGTGTCTGGGAATGACAGCAACTCAGCCACAAAGTGGCCACGTAAACTCGTCCAACATCAGTGTGTGACCTCATAAATGCGCTTCTGGAAGAATGGTGAAAAATTCCCATAAACACACTCCTGAACCTTGTGGACAGCCTTCCCAGAAGAGTTGAAGCTGTTATAGCTGCAAAGGGTGGACCGACGTCATATTGAACCCTATGGATTAGGAATGGGATGTCACTTACAGTGAGTTCATATGCAAGTAAAGGCAGGTGAGCGAATACTTTTGGCAATATAGTGTGTATGTATATATATATATATATATATATATATATATATATATATATATATATATATATATATATATATATATATATATATATATATATATATATATATATATATATATATATATATATATATATATATATATATATATATATATATATATATATATATATATATATATATATGGATGAGAATTAACCTTTTAATTGCCCTGCCAATGAATTTAGATTACAGGAATACAATGATTCCCCCAAATTTCACAACATATTGAAAACTTAGATTCTAAATTCTTTTTTATACTTTTATTACAGTGATACAATTATTTACAACCCATATTTTGGGCCTTGAGTGTCAACATCAGAGGGTATTTTTTCATATATTAAATCATAAAGATAGTAGAAGAAGTGTCACTTTGTTTGTCAAAAAGAGCATAGGCAAATAAAGAACCTCAAGAGAAGCAAACTCTTCCCCTGAATATCTTGGGAAATAGCCATTTCAGTGCCCATAAGTAGTGAGTAAATGCAAGCTCTTGTCTCCCTGATCAAAATATTCATGGTGATCTTGAAATAGAATATGAATTCAGGAGTATCCATAAAGAAACTATTTTAGCAATGGGAGACTTCAGTTAACCTCAGATTTGCTGAATTACCAAGATCGGAACTGTGCAGGCAAAGTTTTCCCGTGGCACTTTATTGAATTGAAAGTAGGATTGTTTCTGAAAAAGCAGAGTAGAAAGAGTATTGACACTTTTGAACTTTGGTGTTGGAGAAAACTCCTGAGAATGCTATGAATAGCCAAGAAAACAAACAAATGGATCCTTGAACAAATCGACCCAGAGTTCTCACTCAAGATACAGTTCACTAGGATGAAATTTTGGATACATTATGTGAAGACCTGACTTTCTTGACAAGTTTATAATGCTGGGGAAAAAATGGAGCAAAACAAAGATGATAACCAACAGCAATATGGATGTTTCCACCACATTGGTAAAGGGTGCATTATTGGAAGGCCTGAGGGACCAAGCTAGGGAGAGACTATCCTGGAGCTAGTCTATCAGAGGTCCTCAACAACTAGGTCTAGAACTCTATCAAAGCAAATACAATCTTGGCTTGTATCCAAGATCTAACATAAGATATTAATTTTATTAAAAAAATAACTTTATAAAAATTACAAGTTTGATTATTGTATTTCCTCAAAAATAAGACAGGGTCTTACTTTGACCCCCCAAATAAGCACTTGGCCTTATTTTTGGAGGGGTCTTATTATTTTTGAGGTGCAGGAGGTGGGGAGCATGGTCACCTCATGGCTGCTGTTGTGTTAGAATATTTTCGGGGAGGGCTTATTTTCAGGAGAGGGCTTATTTTAGCACATGCGCTCACAAACCCGATTGGGCTTATTATCCAGGGAGGTCTTATTTTGGAGAAAACAGGGTAGATATAATATCACCCACTCTTAAAAGCCAGAGATGCTTTCACTGAAAAATAATAATAATGGTCAGGTATACTGTTGCTGAATTTAAAATGTCACCAATGCCAACTTCTAATGACAAGGTAGTAAAAAGAATTTTGTTTAGAATGTAGCCATTGTGTGATCCAATGGACTTTTTTTTTTTTTTTTGCAAAATTGTCTGTTGGCAAATACTTCTTTCAGTTCTTGTAAATTCATGCTTAAGTCATCAGTAATAGTATCTTGGAGGATAATTAGTAGGGCTGACCAATGTGTTCAAATGCTTGGCAAATTTTGTTATATGAATGAATCAACCATCCTTGAAACGTTAAGTGGTTGAATTCTTTAGAAGGTTCATGCAAATTCTTAAAAGTTGGTCTCTGTTATCTATGCAGGCTCATATATACATGTAGACAATAGTTCCCCTGAGACCACTAAAGTACTGTAGCTAGGCTTTTCACATTTTTAATAATTAGTTAGGAGTAGTAAAGAAGGATGAATTAAAGAAGTTAAATACAATACAATACAATACAATAGTAGAGTTGGAAGGGACCTTGGAGGTCTTCTAGTCCAACCCCCTGCCTAGGCAGGAAACCCTATACCGTTTCAGACAAATAGCTATCCAACATCTTCTTAAAGACTTCCAGTGTTGGGGCATTCACAACTTCTGGAGGCAAGCTGTTCCACTGATTAATTGTTCTCACTGTCAGGAAATTTCTCCTCAGTTCTAAGTTGCTTCTCTCCTTGATTAGTTTCCACCCATTGCTTCTTGTTCTACCCTCAGGTGCTTTGGAGAATAGTTTGACTCCCTCTTCTTTGTGGCAACCTCTGAGATATTGGAATAATGCTATCATGTCTCCCCTAGTCCTTCTTTCTCTTAAGCTAAACATACCCAGTTCCTGCAACCGTTCTTCATATGTTTTAGTCTCCAGTCCCCTAATCATCTTTGTTGCTCTTCTCTGCACTCTTTCTAGAGTCTCCACATCTTTTTTACATCGTGGCGACCAGAACTGAATGCAGTATTCCAAGTGTGGCCTTACCAAGGCATTATAAAGTGGTATTAACACTTCACGTGATCTTGATTCTATCCCTCTGTTGATGCAGCCTAGAACTGTGTTGGCTTTTTTGGCAGCTGCTGCACACTGCTGGCTCATATTTAAATGGTTGTCCACTAGGACTCCAAGATCCCTTTCACAGTTACTACTACTGAGTAAGGTATCACCTATACTGTACCTGTGCATTCCGTTTTTGTTGCCTAAATGTAGAACCTTACTCTTTTCACCATTGAATTTCATTTTATTAGATAGTGCCCAATGTTCAAGTTTGTCAAGATCCTTCTGTATCTTAAGCCTATCTTCTGGAGTGTTGGCTATTCCTGCCAGGAATAAATTAATCATTTGCATCTATTTTCATTTCAAGAGATCTAGGGCAAATATTTTGAGTAATTCAGTTCTGTTTGATTTTTATTAGTAGTCTAGTTTGACAAATGCAATTGGAAATGTATTCAGCAGATACCATATCTGACCACATATGAATTAAGATTTTTAAAAAGTATCAAATGATAACAATGGTGGAACAAAATGGATAGGCATTGCTGATCTATAGCTTCCAAAAACTGGCACCACTGTTCATACTGAAGCAACTGAAAGAGATAAAACTTGAGCATTTAAATATGCCTGAACAACCACAAAGCCGTCCCATCAGAGCCTTGACCCAGTTCTTTGGGCAGAACCCAATCCAGAAATGGTTTCTTCAATTGAAACTGAAGCTGGTGATTTGAAGGCAGAGAGCTGAATTTCATCTCTTATCATGAATTCAGGGTATTTTATCTGAAATCACTAAAAGAGACCATTGGGTACATGAGTTTAAAGTGTTTTTAACTTGTTGATGACACTCAATTTTACCTCAGTTTTTCACCTAATAAAGAGAGACAATCAATGTTCTGATGGAGTACCTGAATGAAACAATGGGTAGGGTTAGTAAACTGAGTTTCAAACTAGACAAGATGGAGACACTGTGTAGTTTGTTCTAGAAGACTCTGCACATCTTCTAAAGTGTTGGATACAAAGCTCTATAATTGGATGTTGAAATGATCTTGGTAGTTTGATCTATTTCAATAAGGTTTGATCTATTTCAGCTAATTAATCAACATATCTGATATGGACAGAGATAGCCTTCAACCATTGTGTCAGCTTTGCCTAACTTCCTAGCTTGAGCAATTGGAATGTATTCTAAATTTGGCTGCCTGTCAAAAAGGCCTAGAAACTTCAATTAATCTAAAACAGGGAGCTAGAGTATTAATTTGGATTGTCCAATGGAAACCATATTATGCCAATGCTTTGTCATTTTCACTAGCTATAGTCTACTTTGGAGTCCAAATCAAATTGCTGGAACTAATCTATCACACTCAAAATGTATTTGGGGCAGCATCTTTACAGAATTTCACTTTCCAGACCCAGGCTTTTCAGTTCCAGAAGTCTGTAAAGAACTGGTATGCTGTTTCAAACTTTAATGTTATTGCTATTAATTAATTATGATTTTATATTGTATCTGCTGTGCTTGTCCTTTAGGTTTACTGTATATTTGTGTGTCTGGTGTGTGGTGTAATTTTTCTTGCATGTATTTTAAATGTCATTCTTATTCTTTTCATGAGTAATGTATTTAGTATATATAATTCAGGAATCTATAGTACAGACAGAATATGACAATCCAGATTGGGTCCAAGGTGGCAAAGGGGTGTGACAAGGCTGTATACTATCCCTTATTTATTCAACTTATTTGCTGAATATATATTAAGGGAAGCTGGACTGGAAGAAAATGAGAGTGGTTTTAAAATTGGAGGAAGAAACATCATGAGCCTGCACTATGCTGATTACACTTCCCGGAGAGCCAAAAATGCAAAGTATCTGCAGCTCTAGTAATAAAAGAGCACAATGAAAAAATTGGATGAAAATTAAACATAAAAAAGATCAAACTAATGACTTTAGGTTAAAACAACCAGCCTAAGAATCGGCAAAGAAGTTATCAAAATGGTGGATAGTTTCTGCCTCTTAAAAAATATCAGTAAAAGAAAAATCAGTCAAGAAATCTGTTGAATATGATCAGGCTCAAACTCTTCTACTTTGGATAGACTGAAAATATGGATATAGCATGATGCTTGTAAATAAATATTGATTTTACTGCTTTAAATCATCTACAGCAAATGGACAGAATATTTGTCTTCTTGTAGGAGGTCTGTGCCTTCCCCCCCTCCAAAACTCCATCACATGGTATATTTGCAATATTTAGTAAAGAATATCTATGGAGATATGGTTGTCCCAAAGGTACTTTTCAAGAGGCAACTGGACTTTCTGGTTTTTCTTTGAAGATGTTTTACTTCTCATCCAAGAAGCTTCTTCAGCTCTGAAGTAAATAATATTTAAGCCAGTAGTGAAGAAGTGGCATGGAGAATGGGAAAATTATTCCTTTCTGGCAAGAAACAAATTAAAACCTTTTGGAGAGGAAATTTACTTTTTAGCATGGGTATAATATGGATAGTTGGTCTCAAATATGTCTGCGTAGTGGTTGTTTTTTGTTTTTTTGAAGGACAAACATGTAGCAATATGGTATTTTGTGCACTATATTATTAAGGCTCGCTTCATGCTGTTAAAGCAAAGTGAGTCGACAAGCTGAAAGCTAAAATTTGGCTGGAAAAGAATAAAATGTTCCATTTACAAAATGGCTGCTAGCAATATGCTAAGTGAAAGGAACATGATGTACTTCAAAACTTACCCAGACATATTTCACATATTTATACAGGGTGACAAACACTCTTCCTACACGCTGACCTATTCAATTGGTGTACTGACTGAAATGGATATGTTCCCTGCCTGAAAAGCGACATGTGTGTGACTTTTGTTCAAGGCTTCCCACACATTTTGAAAGGCACTTTATTTCTTAGCGATGCCTCGTGGCTCCTCACAGACGTCTAGATCTGTTTCTACATCACTTCTGGTTAGCTGTAGCTAGTGGTAGCCATATGGCTTGCATTATGTCCCTATAGCCATTTTCTTTCTTTAAATCTAGCAGTGTGCATGGGTGGCTTTTAATTAGGCAACTTAGTTTGTAAACATTTGTCAGTTGTCAGGATATAATTTTTCTGAGGTACAATCAGGGAGGCTGAGGGCCTACGTAGATCTTTTCAGGGTACATAGAAAGTTGTAAGAAATGAATTAATAGAAAAGATCAGTGCATTCTTGCAAGTGGATTTGCCATTTAGATATCAGGGTTGGATATATAAATAGTGATATCTACCTATTGGTGCATTCAGATGGATGAATCACTTAGTTTTAAGCAGATTGCTTAAATTAATATGCCAACCATATGCCATCCATAGTCAGGTTTTTGTGAGATGGGTGTGGGTTTACACCCACACACACACACACACACACACACACACACACACACACACTGTTTCCCAAAAAATAAGACAGGGTCTTGTTTTCTTTTGACCCCCCCCCAAGTGCTTGGCTTTTTGGGGGGGAGGTCTTATTATTTTTGAGGTGCAGGAGGTGACGGGTGTGGTCACCTCATGGCTGCTGCTGTGTTGCAATATTTTCAGGGAGGGATTATTTTCAGGGGAAGGATTATTTTAATGCATGTGCTCAAAAGCCCAATTGGGTTTATTATCCAGGGAGGTCTTATTTTTGGGACATACATACATACATACATACCAGTGGTGGGTTTCAGACAGTATGCCTTGGTACGGGCATACCGGTACCTGCCTGGAGCTCCAGGTACCGTTCTGGTACGGTGCTCCGGAGGGCCCACCCACCTGCCCAGGCTCCTTACCTGTATTTGAGCTCTTCAGAGATTCCGCTTCCGCGCACGGAACATAAGGCACCTGAGCGATGCTCTGACGAGCAGCTGGAGCGTTCGCGGAGGCTCTCAGAGGCATCGGAAGAGGTAAGGATGCATGCGTTCATGTGGTGGACGCCGGGCCCCATTGCAACCGTACTGGTTGCAACGGGATCTGGAACCCACCACTGATACATGCATACATACATACATGCATGCATGCATGCACACACATATTTACATCTATTTATAGCATAAATAAATAGATGCATAATTAAAATTAGCTTATAAAGGCTGGCTCATAAATTTACATGGAGTGGAGCCTAGTGAAGTGAAGAACCTACGTATAGTCCTTATTTCCAGTCATAGGAACTCATCCCTGTCACCTAAACCCTATACAGTACATAGACTTCTTACGATTCTAGAAGATGATTGAGAAGGTTTAAAAAGAGAGGTGTTGCCATTATGAGTTTGATAACTACTGTTTAGAAGATATGTAAAAGCTTAGAGTTTTTGGACAGTCTGAAAGTGCTGTTCATCAGAAGAGGAGACATTACAGTGGAAGCCACAAGTTTCCAAAGTGTAAAAGGGAAATCTGAAGGCTTCCAGAAAAAGGGTCTGCAAGGGTTTGGTCTGAAGGCTCCAGAAAGAAGAGCAAAAACAAGGACAGCAGAACAGAAAGAAACTGATAACATTCTGACTCTCTAAAGTGAACAAAGCCAAAAAGCTTTGTGTGTGAATGTGTACGTGCATGCATGCACATACAGAAAGCAAACAGCCACCAGATCAGTGATGGGTTCCTACTGGTTCGGACCAGTTCGGCTGAACCGGTTCTCCACCATCTTGTTTTTCAGTTCTGCATATGCGCAGAAAAAATTTAATTGCACTGCACATGTGCACGCAGCGCACATCAAGCATATGCAAAGTGCGCACACGAGCGAACCAGCAGTAGTGCCTGCTGGAACCCACCCCTGCACCAGATCAGTTTATTTAAGAGTTAAAAGAATTTTCCCACTCAAAGTAGTGGGAATCAAACTACTAGAATCAAAACAAGCTCCTTGCTCATACAGAAAGCAAAAATGATAAAATTTATAGTTAAGAATAGGGTGTGTGTGAGAGAGAATAGTTTTTATGCAAAATAAAATTCTTAAAGTACCAACAGAGCAATTTTGAAAAACAGAAGGGTTCTTACAAAATAAATTTGCTTTAAATAGCTAATATACATCTGCACCTGCTTAGTTTCTAAATGTTCTGTTAATAAATGTGGTTGCTCAACAAATTCATTTGTATGCATTGCTTTGCTTCTTGCCATCCTGTATTTGAACCCATGAGGAATGCATTTAACAGCAATATCTGCCTCTATTTAACACCACACAAAGCTCCTCCCATATCATGAAATATTGGGAAAACTGCATTGGTCAGCTCTCTGCATGGCTGGGAGAAGGCTGAAAACATGGCATTAGGCATGAAGGGTCCTGGTCAGCAGTGAGATATAATGGCTTTTATCTCTGAGGACAGAAACTTCATTAGCAGACACACAGAAAACCACTGAAAAGCACTTCGCCTCCAAGCCACTTCGTCTTGATGACATCGCCGACGTCGCTGCTGGGCGCGGCTGGCTGGAAGTAACCAGAGTGGCACCGAGGGGTCCGGGCGGATGAAAGAGCGAGCGAGCGAGCGATGGAGGATCAGGCAGCCTGATCCTCGGTCACTCGTCCGCCGGACTGCCTCAGCGCCACTCTGGCTACTTCTGTCCGTCCGTGCATGGCAGCTGCAGCAACGTCATCAAGCCCCTGCCACTTCTTGACGTCTATTGCAGTCGCGAGGAGCGCGCAAAGTACAGCAGAGGCAGGAAGGTTATTGGCGCTTCTGAAAACCCTCCTGCCTCTGCCAGTTGCCCAGCTGGCACCGCCCCGCGCGCGCTCCTCCTCCTCCCTCCTCTTCCTCTTATATATATGAAACTCCCTTGTGGATATTATTATTATATATTATTATTTCATGATGAGAGGTGAGGCTCTGCCTCCCCTGACCGCACGTCCCTGCATTATTCTATGTTACTTTGCTGAGATAATCTTTTGAGCCATTCTATCCTAATCAGAACAGGGGAAATAGACTCCCCCATGGGAAATGTGTTTAATATTTTCGAAGCACCAAATTGGCATTAGAAAGAAATTAAATGGATATTTAGGAAGCCATTTATTAGAAGAAAAATGGCACAATTTACAGAGGATATTTCTCAAACATTATTGCCACAGTTCTTTGCAGAGAAGCTAGAATCTTACTTCTAAAAAGCAGTATTTTTAATTTGCGGGAGCTGATTTTGAAATTCTTTCTTTAGATTATATCATGCATTGTAGATAGTTATTTTACACTGAACCACCTTATTATTTCCTGCTAATGCTCACTGATATTTTTATCACAAATGTAGGGGTATTTCATAAATGATGCTTCTCTCTGAAGACTGTGGAGTTTGTGGGGTCGTGCTGTTATTTCATTTTCATTGTGAGAGAAATCATATGTCTAGTTCAGTAATAATCTCCTAGGCAAATGAATTAGACATGGTCTCTTTTTAAAAAATGTGCTATGAGTTTTTTGCAATTGATCATGGTTTCTGAAAAAAAAGTGAGGGAGAGAATCTGGCGGTGAAAGCATTGAAGTGCATTATGAAGCTAAATTAACCACAATGGCATTTTGGATGAGGTAATTTTGACACTTTACAGATTTAATCTGTTTATCAGGACATGATCAATCCCTCTCAGTAGAGTGATTGGTATACAATGCAGTTTTTAAAGAAACCCTCACATGTGAGCAATCCAACTTTTCAAGTCCCTTTAAATTTATGCTGAATTTGGTTTGATGGCAAACTTGATGGGTACAGAATACAAATAGTGTATCTTCATCTTCTTCTTCTTCTTCTTCTTCTCCTCCTCCTCCTCCTCCCCCCCCCCCATAATCCCTTGTGGAATCTAAGCAACTGAATGAAGCTGAGTGTTTACTGGCCGGATGCCCTTCCTGTTGCCAATGCAGAGGTATATTCAGCAGATATATATTCTCATCGTTCCCAGAGAGAAAAATATCTGTCACTACCAAGGATTGAACACACAGCCTCGTGATTGTGAGGCGAGAGCTCCATCTCTAGGCCACCACACCATTCAAGAGTACAAATAGTATATGTCTGATGCTAATTTCAGTATCTCTTGGGTTGTTTTTTTTTACTGTAGTTATATGAAGGTTTCAACATAAGTAGAAGACAATATAAGTATCTCAGAGATGAACTGTGGAGTTCTTGGTGCTCTCTAAGCCTGGTTAGGTGTTTGCAGATGTTTTGTTACCAGACTAGGTAATATCTTCAGGGAATGGAGTTTGCTCTTGGATCCAGTAGCCCTAGAAGAAGAAGAAAATCAGGAATCATCTACATGTATGAAGTAAGGACTGTAACAGTCACTCTGTACTACAAATTGGCAGAAGACAAGCAGAGTGTAATCATGAACATCCAGTAGCAGTTAGAAGAAAAAAAGGAAAACTTCTTAATTCCCCAACAGTGGACAGACTCAACCATAGTTTCAATTGGGAAACTTAGTATTAAACTAAACTGAATGTGAAGAATTTCCTTAAAGCTTGATATTCAAACAAGTCAGCCAACAATAGGCACATAGGAATAAACAGCATTTACACACAATTCAAAGGAAACAATAGAAACGCTAAAAAGCAAACAAAGGTCAGGACACTTCCTTGCCAACAATCAACACCCAAATAATCAGCAATTAGCACCAGGATTAAAACCAGACAGTCAAGCAGAAAACAACAGCCGCATCAAGGAACTACCAAGAAGAAAACCACACACCTAAACAGAGACCAACCCCAATCCATTCTAGCTCTGAAGATGTTGCCTAGTCTGATACACAATATCAGCAAGAAAACAACCAAGTTCAAAGATCACCAAGAATACACAATTCAACCCTGAGCTGTGCATATGTTCTCTTTTATTGGTATCTTCCTCTCTTCCTTTTTTTTTTTTTTGTTAAATGTCAAG
Source organism: Natrix helvetica (assembly GCF_964273705.1). Classification (NCBI taxonomy): domain Eukaryota; kingdom Metazoa; phylum Chordata; class Lepidosauria; order Squamata; family Natricidae; genus Natrix; species Natrix helvetica. The sequence continues at coordinate 213,914,604 of NC_138552.1, read as the reverse complement.
GAAAGATATTCAAAAGCTGCTGTGAGCACTTGAAGGTAATGCCTTCTGCAGGTATAAAACAGTCAGACCAACTGGAATAAATGTACCCCACCATTTTTTGATGCAGGACTGCTATATATTTGCTTCCTAATACACAAGACAGTTTCATCTTCCCTGAGTCTTCACGTCGCCCAGTTTTGGGTCAACATTCAGGGCTCAGGACCGTGGACAGCACTCTGGAGCTCAGGGGAGCTGGTTGAATTTTTAAAGGGGATTTTGGTTAATGTCAGGGTTTCAAGTAACACCCCTAATGAAAGAAGACTCCGAGGTTCCTCAAAGTTCCATTTTATTAGAGATGTCATATTGGCACATCTGGGAAAACCCAAATCTGAAAGCTTCCAGGTTTTCCCCACCCAAATGAAAGTTCAAGTCCCTGCCCAACATCCACATGTCCGTCATATGGTCCAATCAGGCACTGTCCCAACTGGAGATGCCTCCCAGTCACACAACTCCAGGTGCAGGGCAAGATGTCCTTGACTCGCAGAGAAAGGAATGAGCATATATCTCCCATACTCCGTATAAGGCCCCTCCCATTTTCCCACAGCATCAAATGTGGCAGGCCTGAAGAACCAATGCAAAAGATGGCTTCCAGGACTGACAGACAGAACTTGATGACTCTATTCTTTTCATGTCCTACTGTAACAACATCACAGCTTTGCTGAAGCTGAAATACTCTTTTAACTGTTGTAACAACAGATAGAAAGGGAAATGTCTACTCCAAGCATAAAACAAGTCCCTCGGAGGTAGGCTTTTCTTTTCTTCTTCTTACTTGGAACATAATGTTTGTCTGTTTGCTTGTTGTTTTAGGGGAAGATCTTCAGTTACATGATACACTGAATGTTGCTACTTCTTAAGCAAAAACATTTTTTCCTCCCTTCATGCTAAAATTTCAAATTATTTTTACTAAACTGCTAAAATTTCAAATTATTTTCACTAAACTTGAAAACAAATCTAGGTAGAAGTGTTACCAGTACTCTTCAACATTTTCATAAAGGAATTAGATGAGGGAATTTGTAGTTGACACTAAAATAGCAGGAATAGACAACATCCCAGATGATAGGCTCAAAATCCAGATGAATCTCAACAGACACTGAGACCCTATGTAACAAAATGAAATTCAATGTAGAGAAAAGTAAGGTTTTACCCTTAGGCAACAAGAACTAAATGTACAGGTACAGATTGGGTAAAACCTGGCTCAAAAGCAGTAATTCTGACAGGGATTTGGGGGCCCTAGTGGACAATCACTTACATATAAACCAGCAATGTGCAGCAGCAGAAAAAAAAGCCAGTGTGATCCTAGGGCTGGAGGCTAAAACATATGAAGAACCTTTTCAGGAATTGGGTATATCTAGTGTAGTGAAAAGAAGGACTAGGGGTAAAATGATAGTAGTGTTTCAGTATTTGAGGGACTGCCACAAAGAAGAGGAGGTCAACCTGTTTTCCAAAGCACTAGAAGGCAAGACAAGAAAAATGAATGGAAACTAACCAAGGATAGAAGCAACATATAACTGAGAACAATTAACCATGGAACCATTTGCCTTCATCACTGAAGACTTTTAAGAAAAGACTGGACAGCTACTTAAATGCAAAAATTTGTTACGAAAATAATCTAGCCATTTAGTTCTGAGTCATGAAAAGCCAGTTGTTACAGTGTCCTCTTAATGGAACATTACATTCGTAAAAATCTCTCTGCTTATCAGAGATTACTCAATAATCCAGATAATCACTACAATTATACACCACCGGCGTGTTTTCCTACCTTGTTTCTCCATACTGTTGTCAGTGCTATCCATTTAGGAGGTGACACAGCAATTCTGGTTTTATTATAAGAAAGAACGATTGCTAGCAAACTATTTGGCTTCTTTTTCTTTGAGTAAAACATAAATACATCTTAATTTATGCTATTTTAATTTAATTTATTCAATTTACACATGCTTTGGCTCCAAACTTAGTGTTGTCTAAGGCTGATCTGCATGACAAACCTACCTAGCACCTAATACACAACCTTGATCCTTTCCCAAGTGCAGGAATGCACAGGGTTATTCTGTAGCCACCAAAAAGACAATCCCCTCTAATCTCCTCCTACCACCTATCAAAAGTAATGTTTTCTCACTTATGTCATCTTGGTTTTGCCTGAAACAGCCGTGATGGTGCAGTGGTTAGAATGCAGTACTGCAGGCTACTTCTGCTGACTGCCAGCTGCCTGCAATTTGGCAATTCGAATTTCACCAGGCTCAGGGTTGACTCAACCTTCCATCCTTCCGAGGTGGGTAAAATGAGGACTTAGATTGTTAAGGATAGTATGCCGACTGTAAACTACTTAGAGAGGGCTGTAAAGCACTGTGAAGCAATATATAAGTGCTATTACTATACTTTATTGCATTGCAGGAAACCTCTTCTAATTCAATTGGTTACCCCATGCTAATTGCCGAAATGATTTTTCAGTCAAGTGGTCCTTGCCCTCCTCCACTATTTTTTGGAACAGTAATGCCATTTTTTAAAAAAAAAATGAGTGAAATTGAAAAGAATCTGATGCTTTTCCCTTTTTGCCCAAGTGATAGGAAATATGGAAAAAGTATGATTGTTTGGTTACTGGTTTAGGAAGAAAAAAGATGTAAGGGAATCCACCAATCAGGAGCTGTGATAACTATGGTCTAAACACTAAATACACTATCACTATGGGCAAAGGGGAGAAAGAGCTTTCTCACCAGACAGTTCAGGGGAAAAAAACAACCCTAGATTACAGAAGCTAATTTTGCATTTGTTGTTTTTTTTACATGTACATTCTCAAGAACTAATTAATTAGAGGCAATAAGTAAGTAGTGAGAGAATGAACAATGTATATAAGCCGAAGGAAGTTATTTGTAATCTAATTATTTAGTAATTAACCAAACATCTAAATAATTAATTTGACTGATTTCCATAATTTATAAGGTGTCAAATATTCCATTAGTTCTGAATAAGGATTGTTAGTGTTGTTTGTCAGCCTAAAACTGAGCTGAATGCAAAATTTTATTTAAATTTTCTAAGCCCTATTCAGAAAACAAAAATCTTTGAAGTTTGCAGTATTAACAGCTGTGTGTGAAATATAGTTAAAGATTTAAAATGATGCAGGCTTATATTTACATTATTTTATATAAAATGGATTATAATATAATAAGCTAATTTGCATTAGTTTATAATGTATTTATGACAATTTATTAGATGATCTGACTGGACACTTTTTCTTAACCCAATCTACTTCTTAAAGTGGTACAAAAAAATAGGATGGAACACTTTGTATGCTACCTTTAGCAATAACAATAAGCATTTTGACTTATATACTGCCCCAGATATACAGCACTCTCTGGGCAGTTTACATGCAAGCATTATTTGCATATTGCCCCTCAACAACCCTTGTCCTCATTTTACTCACCTCAGAAAGAGGGAAGATTCAGTCAACCTTGAGCTGGTCAGGATTGAACTCCTCACTGTGGAAAGGTTTTGCCTGAAATACTGCACTTTTAACCATTGTGCCACCAAGATCTCCTACCTTTAGCTCCTGAACTAAAATCTGAAAAAGTTTTTAAAAATTAAACTGCCTTTTAAATTGCACTTAAGAATAATGCCTTTTCCTGCTGCCCAACACGCCATGGAATTTTTTAAAATGCAAAATTAAAGTCTCACTTTAGCAGAAAAATATTTTAAATGTATAACAAGAAAGGAGCAATTAAAGCATATAAATAAAGGGAAATCTGAGATATAATTTAATTATTCAATAAGCAGAATACCTATCTGGTTTTGAAAGTTTCCAAAATCTTAAACTGATGTAGCTTGTTTTTCCCCTGACTTTAAATATCTTCTGCAGGGGGGTTACATGGACAATTTCTGAAATTTACCTATATATTTTATATTTTTGACAAAAAATGATTATATATTTTCTGTTCAGTCAGATTAATATTAACATGATCTGATTTTTTATATGTCAGTGTGAATTAAATTGCCATGCATCTAAGTCTTCTGTCTTGTTGGTATTTGTGGGATTTCAAAATGTTCAAGACAAGAAAACAACTCTATTTTTTTTTAAAAAAGGAGACTTAGAGGAACCCGTTTTCTCTTTGTTGCCGTTCACATTTTGCAGTCCCCTATTCTGCACCTCTTGTACAGAGAGCTATGTTGCACAGGCTTAAAGATAAACAACACCCACTGTTTCAGCTTGTTGTTGTTAGTTGCGAAGTCATGTCTAACCCATTGTGACCCCATGGACAACATTCCTCCAGGCCTTCCTGTCCTCTACCATCCTCTGGAGCAAATTTAAGCTCATGCCTACTTCTTCAGGGACTCCATCCAGCCACCTCATTCTCTGTCTTCCCCTTCTTCTTTTGCCACAATCTTTCAGCTAGGGGTGTTTATTTCCTTGCTTTCTTTCTGTGCAATCTTTGGCTAAATATCTATTTAAGTCATCCCATCAGAAAAAATTAAGCTCCAAAATGTTTACCTCAGCAAAAAAAAACATACAACATTGATCTGCAACTAATACGAACAGCCTCCTATCCTCTAGCCTGATGCATAAACCACTATGCCAGATTGGCTCTCTCGTCTTTGGCATTTAGTGGTTACAATCCAACAGGGGCTTATGTCCAAACAGTTCAAATTAAATAGAGCTCTGATTGTAAATTGCTCTATAATAATGTAGTTTTGCTTTTCCTAAGGCAATATAAATCTTAAGGAATAAATAGATCTTTGCATCATTTGAAATGAATGTACTTTATTATTCTGAATTTCCAAATATTCTATGGGGCTTCTTGAAAGTTACTCATTTATTTATCTATACAAAGAAGTCTTTGTTTACCACATTAATATTTAAAAATGTAGTAAATAAGTCAGTATGGTGTAGTGATTAAAGGCACCAGGCTAGAAAGCAAGAGATTATGAGTTTTAGCCCCACCTGGGGTAAAAAACCAGCAGTATAACCTTGGGCCAGTCATTTTTTCTCAGCCCTAGGAAGGAGACAATGACAAATAACTTCCCTCCAAAAAAAACTCATCAAGAAAACTGACAATGGATGAATGGCTGCAAAAGTTGGTGGAATAAACAGAGATGGCTAAATTGACTGATTTGATTAAATAAAAACACATAATTACTGTTGTTTATTCTTGGAAACCACTTCTGGACTTTGTGCTTGAGGTGAGAAAAAAATGAAATTTTGGTTTTGGGGTTTACCAATTAGATCGAGCTGTTGTTATAGAAATGGCTAGTTTACACTTCTATGTAAAAGTAAAAAAGTTGAGGTTTGATGCTGTTATCTTATTCTAATGCACCAAAGGCAGTGGTGGGATTCAACCAAGTCACACCACTTTGGGAGAAATGGTTGTTAAGTTTCTGAACAGTCTGGTGAACTGGTTGTTGGAAGAAATCATTAGAACATGGCAGGAATGGGTTCTGGCCACCATTACTACCAGATCGGCACCTGAAAAATTTTGCCTATACTTTTCCCTTCCTTCCTTCCCTTCTCCCTCCCTTATTTTTCTTCTGTTTTCTTTTGTATTTTTTCTATTTTATATTATAAACTAATTTTTCTTTAAAAAAGAAAACTGGATGGATTAGTCCAGCCTCTTTCTAGAACTCCATAGTGACTCAAAGGCACAATAAATAAATAAAGTCACAAATATTTTTCTCATAAGAATTTGCAACTTTGTGTAGATGTTAAGTAATTAAGCTCCCTGTTGGGAGAGCGAGTATGCAGAGAAGCGTAATGAGAGTGATATGGAATAACACGCACAAACCAGCATACAGAGACACTGAATAGTATAAAATATAGTAGTTTACTATGTAGAAATAGTTATCAAAATAGTCAGTCTAACGCACAAAGTATAGCTAAACAGTAGCAAACCATACTACCTCAAAATACACCGATCAGCTTCTAACAAAACAGAGAGCTAACAACCATTCTGGCTCCCTCTTATGGCTGCTTGAGGTAACAAACCAATTACATCTCTTAAGCATTTAAAGTAACATTAAAGTAATAATAGCTTATATACATTGCCAAGCCAAGCCTAGGGTTACATCCCTAACAGTAGATATGCATAGAATTGCAATATACACTCACAATCTTCTCCATATATTCTACTCAATTCGAAGGGACTCATATGTGAATAAATGTGCTTATATGTCATCACAATTTTCCTTAATACTCTAAGGTTGTTGTTTTTTTAAAAAAATACTTAATTCACTTTATTGAGCCTGATTCAGATAGAAAATGACATTTTTTACTTCTAATTTAATGCTGTGTGGAAATTCAGCCATTATGATTTAGTCTTAGAGCAGTTATTTATGGCTTGTCTGATGTATTTTTAAAATGGCTTATAATCTTATCTGAATGCATCCAGGGTCAGAAAGAAACAAACTGCAGCATCCCACGTAGTAGTATAACTAGCAGAGTAATTCAGTCCTTAAAGTGCAAATGAATCATTGCAGCACCAGCTTGAAGCAATGGACAAGATTTATTTAGACAAGCCATAATGGTTTTATGGGAGGTCTTCCTCCTTGAAGTGTTGCAGCTGCCTTAAAAGGTCCAATATTCTTTTTCTATAAGGCTAATGTTCTCTGGATAGTGAAGGTTGGAGACATGCTAGACAGGTCAGAAAGTATTTCTTAGGGCTTCTTTGTTTAAGAGCTGCAGGTGGCACAGTGGTTAGAGTGCAGGACTGCAGGCTACTTCTGCTGATCACCGGCTGCCAGCAGTTTGGCAGATGGAATCTCACCAGGCTCAAGGTTGACTCAGCCTTCCATCCTTCCAAGGTGGGTAAAATGAGGACCCAGATTGTTGGGGGCAATAGGCTGACTCTGTAAGCAGCTTAGAGAGGGCTGTAAAGAAGCCCTGTAAAGTGGTAAATAATTCTAAGGTCTATTGTTATTAAAAGATTCTAAGAGTTTTTCCTTGAGTCAGGGGGCGATTGAACATCCCAAAGATTGCTTATTGCATATGAAGGATATGCTATGGAAATCATCATCCCTAATTGATGATAATAGTTCTTCAGGATTGCTCCAGTGCGGGGGGGAATTAGATAACAGAAGCCATAAAATGTTCCTTTTGTTTGTCTTATTTTTATCTTTCCAATCTGATTTTGATCTTCAGCCTGAGTGTTTGTATCTTGCCCCAAATACTCTCTCGATATACTGTAGTGGGTTTATTCAGACAGAGATATTGTCCTGTAAGGAAACAATATTTACAGTAGTAGGGTAATTAGGATACTTAAATGTTACTTTTGGTTTCCAAAATGTCAGATTTGGTCTTATAAACCTGCCTATTTGGATGCTTTCAGGATTGGTTAAGGATATGGCGAAATCAGATTTTGTATGTGAATTAAGTAAAATGAATTAATCCAGGGCTGTCAAACTCGCATTGCCACGTTGTCATCACATGACATACTGTGACGTTTTTTCCTTTGCTAAAATGAGGGTGGGAGGGCCAACATCTGACTTGCAGGCCGCAACGTTTGGTACCCCAGACTTAATGCAAATGGTAGACTCCGTCATGGGAGAGATGATCAAAATTATTGCAAATTTGTTTGTGAAATTCCACGAAAACTCATCAAGACCATGGGGGTTACTCTGTCTGTTACACACAGATGATTTGTATTTAATTTAATTATGATTCTGTAGTGTAAAGCGAAATACTGAGAAAGTGGCATTATGCCAAATATGGAGCTTCTTATCTGAAAACCATCATCTCCCTGCAGTCAGGAAAATGAAGAAATGTCTGTCGGATATACCTACCTGATAAGTGAACACTGGAGTGAACATTTTATATATTATAACACATCAGACATTGTGAAGTCTATGTGAAGTTAATTAGTTACAGAAATCCCACCCGTATAACAATTGTTCCTCACTGTTGCATTTGCTTAAGACAGCTTACCTGATGTCCATGACTTAGCTTCCTATTTGCGTTTCTCTTGTATCTGAACTGAAGGGTTCCTTAGATGTGAATAACTACAGAAGTAATGCTGAAGTTAGAAAAGTAAGGGGGAAGACAGGTAACACTGGAATGGATTATTTACATACCAAATGTGCACATATGTACACTCATAGACACACATATTTAGCTATTTCAGTTGGGAGGCAGTATTACACAAGCATTTATGAAAATTGAAGACCATGACATGTACACCTTGGGTGAGTTTTTTTTTTTCCAAAAAGTTTTATTGGTTTTTTAAAACATTTATAAGGAAAAGGGTAAGTGGAATGGTTACAAATTTTGGCAGTTGCAAGTGTGGCAGACGCCTCCTCCCTCCAAACTCATAGGTTACATCTAAATATCAAACATTAATACATAATGATAAAAAATCAGCATATTAATTCTAGAAAAAATAATTTTCAATCAATTTATATAGTTATGATATATAGTCTAGATATAATTTCATTATTACTTTCGGTCTGTTTATAACATTGTGGTTTTCTTATTCATTTTTGTGATCTGAGCTTTCTTAGTGTTTCCCCTTCACCCCCCGCTGGCAGAGCTCCGGCCCCTCCCGTGTCCTGTGTGACCATTGTGGTATCTTCTGTTTTTTCTAGGTTCGCTTTATTTTTTTCCATAAAGGCCTGTGCCTCTATGGGTGTGTTGATTCTGATTCTTGTCTCCTCCCAGAATATCAGCATACCTTCAGGCATCAACCATCTAAACCACACCCCCTTCTGGTATAGTTTATTCGCCAATTGCGAATAGCTTTTCCTTTTTTCCCTAATTTTTTTGGGAATCTGCTTCAGAATGGTTATCTCCCTGTCGTGGTATGTCAGTGTTTGCCCCCTTTGTACACCCAGAATTTCATCTCTTGTGGTTTTCCTAAGGAATTTAATATGAACCTCCCTGGGTACATTGTGTGTTCTGGCATATGCTGAATTCACTCTATAGACCAGATCTATTTCCCATTCCATCTGCTGTTTATCTTTGTATATGTATTCAGCTAGAATATTAGTCATAATGTCCCTTATGTTTTCCCCATCTGCTTCTATTACATTTTGAAATCTAAGATAAAAGGACATTCTCTCAAACTCTGTTTTCATTTGTTGGATATCAAGTTCTTTGTTCCCCTTCTGTAAAGCCTCTACCCCCCCTTTTGCCTCCGCCACCCCACCCTCCACAAGGTCCAGTCTCTGTGAGTTCTTATAAATTTGAACTTGATTCTCTTTAATTTCATCTTTCATTTCCCTTAGCTGTTTCTTAATTTCCTCCTGGCCTTGTAAAATTTGTTGAAGCATTTGTTGAAGATCTATCTCTGTAGTCTTAGGTTGCATCAGTTCTGTTATCTTTGACTGTGTGGCTGGGCTGGATGTTGCAGATGTTGGAGCAGAAGTGGCAAAGCCAGGTTTTCCAGGAGGTGGTCTTTTTGGAGACATGGTTTATAAAACAAAGAGATCAGTCAGTGTAGGAACTGGGCAGCTGGAGAAGTAGAGCAGGCAGGCGAGTCCAGAAGGCAGAGGATCCAAACAGGTGGGAGTTTCTTTAATCACTCTAGCAATAGATGAAAGTTTTTTCTCCAAAGAGTTCAGAAAATAACAATCCACAAGAGATTCCTCTGGGTGACTCGGAGACAAAGACCGGAAGCCTGAATTTTAAAGGTGGAGTCAGTTTTCACAGTTCATGAAGACAACGGAAGTGTGCCATCTTGCCCTGCCAGCTTTGGGCTCAGAGGCATAGAAAATTTTAAAAGTTCAAATAGTTCTCAGGTCATCAATAAGTTCTGGATCTAAGTCCCATGAAACGCACTTTTACTGGGGTGAGGCATCGTTAGTTGGCTCTCCCCCCTCCTCCTTCCCCAGGGGGCGAGAGCAGAATTTTAACAAGCCGCTAGTCCAAGGGGGGGGGAATCCCCCTCCCCTCTAGCCGCTCCTCAAAGAGTAACTCTGAAAGGTTAACTTTTAAAAGTACTGAAAAGCCTTTCAATTCAAAAGTAAGGGGATGAAGAGAGGAAGCATCTCACCGCACCGCCGCTGCTTCCTTCAGTTTTGCATTCTCCGATCGGCATGGGGCGAGACGCAGGCGCGTCCTCCAAAACTGCTCCCCGGTGCCTGGAGCAAAGCGGAAAAGCGCCCACCAGCCTCCACCGGTGCCAGAGCCTTCCGCGAGCCGCTCCTTCGGCAGGGCGCCTCTTCGGGGCATCCTGTGCCCCCCTGAAGACGGGGGAAGCCCACCGAAGAGCGGGAGCGGGCAAAGTCCTTGCCCGTCGCCGTAGCCGCCGGAACTGGAAGTCCGGGTGAGGTTTTTTTTTAATTTACTGCACTGATATTAAGTTTTGGCAGAATTTTTTTTCCTTACTCACCAGAGTTTCTAGAAAATATTTTACTGTGTTGACTAGGAAATTGAACATGAAGGCCTTAAATGGACCTTTTCAGTTCTGTAAGTCTCCTGCAGAACTTCCATCAGAATATTCCATTCCCCACATGGTTCCCCACATAAAGAAAATCTGACTTGGCAACTGCATCTTCTCTTAGTGACAGAATTATCATCGTACAGATACGGACACGGGACAGAGCCCACTACCATTGCCTTTTTTTGTAATTATAGTCTGACAATTGAAATTTACTGTTTGCAAATATAATCATTAATAAAACTATTTAAAAAACAATTATTTAGTCAATGTGGGAATCCAGGCTAAAATATAATTGACAGATGGCTACCTAGCTTGAAAACATCCAGTAACATGGAGCTCATCACCTGTTTGGATAATTTCTTCAAATATTGCTGTTACTACTAGGAAACTGACTTTTTTTTGAAAAAAAAATTCAATCAGTATTTTCTTTCTTGTAACTGAAATCCACTTTTCCTTCTTATTCAATTGTTATTAGTCCTGGAATAGTAGAAAGTATTATTTGACCTTCTTCTTGTGCGATGCATCCTTTAAAATATTTCATAAATGCTCCTTAAATTTGTCTTCTTAGATTCACTATTGAAGATTCATCATTTCTAAACCCTGATCGTCCCCATTGCCCTTTTCTGAACCTTTTCCATTATTACTGCATCCTTCCAGCGCAGTGTTGAGAACTGAACACAATACCTGGAGAGGTGCCCAACCAATGCAGAGTAAAATCCTGTGATAGTTATGTTAATATAGTGTGCAATTACATTTGACACTTTTATATCTATATCACACTTCTGACCCATAGTCAATTCCTAAGTGCCTACTATTCCAGTATTTTTTTCCCCTCAAGTATTACTTGTAGAGGCAGTTCTTCCTCATGCTACACCTGTGCCTTACAATTTGGTTTCTAAGTGAAACATTTTGCATTTGTCTCTGTTAAATTTCATTTTTTTCCAGACCATTTCTAGAACTTATTAATATTGCTTTGAATTTTCATTAAATTGCCTAGAGCCGTGATGGGGAACCTATGGCACGCATGCCAACAGGTGGCATGTAGAACCATTTGTTAGGGCACTCAAGGCGCTGCCCTATCATCTGGCCAGCACGCGTATGCTAATTTTGGCCTTCTTTTGAGACCGTTTTTCGCCCTCCAGGGGCTTCCTTGAAGCCTCCAGAACGTGAAAAACCAGCCCTATGGGAAAACTGGAAGTTCAGGAACGGACTTTTGGTTTGCCCCAGAACTGTTTTTCGCCCAAGAGGGCAAAAACTGGCCCTATAGACAAACCGGAAGTCACAATTCCTGAACTTCCAGGTTCCAGCCTCCTGAAGGCTCCGGAGGTGAAAAATCGGCCCTATGAATAAACCGAAAGTCACCATTCCCAAACTTCTGGGTTTCCCGTAGGTCCATTTTTCACCTTCCGCAGCCTTCAGGGAAGCTCCGGAGGCCTCCGGAGGGCATCCAGAGGGTTGGGGAGGCTGTTTTCGTCCTCTCCGGGCTCCTAGAAAGCCTCTGGAGCCTGCAGAGGGCGGAAAAACTGTGCCAAAAGCTGAGGGGTCTCTGGTCACGCGTGCAGGTGCAGCGTGGGGGGGGGGTTGCTCACATAGCATTATGGGTATGGCATGCCCGTGCACGGCCTCCTTGCACTTCCTCTGCTTTTGGCACAGGAGCCAAAAAAAGGTTCGCCATCACTGGCCTAGAGTATCAGTTATCTCAACCTTTGTGGTAGGCATTCATTTATTTATCAAGAATTTGATGAAGATGTTTCAAAGTAGAGGATCCAGATCTGAACTTTGGGAAACACCACTTAATACCTCACTCCAGATTGATAAGCTCTGATCACAATTTTCAAGCCAGGTTTATAATTAATTGTTGTGCCATCCAGTCTGATATCTTACCCACATCTATTACACATGGATAGGAAATGTAAATAATGATGTTTATTATGGGTATTTAAGGACAGATATTTGAACAAAATATTGAAAGATTTTAAAAGTAAAGGTTTGTATTAAAATTTTGCCTTTATCCAGTAAGGCTGACTAATTTTTCTCTCTTGAATTTGCTTAGTGCTAAGATTTGGCCCTTGGATATTTGAAGAGATGAAGAACAAGTGTACTAATGTTTATCACTGCACAGAGGAAAAAATAGCTCCCCATCTCTGGTGGTTAATTATAGTTTTGGTTTGTCTTACTTTTTAGAAAGAAAATGGCAAAGTGATATAAACCTGAGGCACCTATGTTCTGCATGATCAATATGAATTCCTAATTTTATGCTGGGTATGTTTTCATTCAATACACAAAAGTTGCAGCTGTGCAAAGTTTCAAATGAGTATTTCAATTCAGTGAAGCTTCTGTCAAATCATCCCACCAATCAGACCTTAAATCAAAGCCAGGATCTTATTTTGAAACAGCAAATTGAAATATTGGCTGGCTTTGAACAGCTTCATAGCCTTCGCAAGCATTTCACAAATGTGATCACTTCTTGGCTGCCTCTAGGATTTTTATAAACCCTGCATAATGTTGCAACTTCATTTTGATATATGGAGACTATTAAGGAAGAAGAGGTGAGTGGCAGGATGAGTTCTCTGACATTGACAATGGTAACCAGCCTTTCAATGTCTCATTAAACTGCCTATCAGAGCTCTTCAGTATTAGTAAATATTGTTTTGGTCTTCATCTTCTTATCTTCTTGAATGTGACCAGTCACAATACCTATCCAGGTATTCCTGATCTCTTTGTTATTAGCCTTCCATCAGTCAGTTAATACAGTCTTATTCAAGTGACTGTCAAGTGACTTATTCAAGTGAGCTTTGGAATTTTAGTGGTGATTTTAGGTACTGCCTTATGTTCAGCATTTAATATGGTTCACTCAAGTTTAATAATATGGGAAATTTGTGTTCAGTGTTTTATGGGATTTCATTGTGTTGCACTGTATTTTAAGTTTGTAAACTGTCCAGAATCTTGCTAATCAGTATGTAAATAATAAATAGGCACATGACATGATAAAATTGGCCATAAAGATCATGTGCAATTATGAGCGTTGGAAAGTTTGGGGTTAAATAAGCCCAAATAAATGGATTATTTTGACTGACTTCCTTTCCAATGAAATAAATAAAGTATACAAGTGTCCTGATCAGAGGTGGTATTCAGCCAATTCTCTCCAGTTTGGGCGAAGCTGCTGGAGGCTCCGCCTACCTGCCCCGATGTAATGCATGAGCACTGCGCATGCGCCAAAGATGGTGCACATGCGCAGACATGGCGCGTGAAGCTAGCATGCGCTCACATTTGCAAACTGCAGGGAAGGTAAGTGAAGCCCATTGCTCGTCCTGATTCTTTGAAGTATCAATCTCATTTTGCACATATTGAATACTTAAATGTCCTTTCTGTATTACTCTGAGAAGAGAATTACACTTATTTAATAATTATGAAATCACTACCTTGGCTGTTTTTCTTCATTTTTAGGATATGCTAGAAATGGAATATTTTATCACACTGGAGTAAGACTGGGACCCAGCTGTAGAGTTTATTCCCCTGTAGAGCAATCATTTATAGTTTCAGTAATTTTAAAAAAAAATTCAGAAGTGTATAGAAGCAGCTAAATCTTACAGAAATATGGCCTATTTTCAATTTCAGTTGGAGGGCTGCACATTCCATTTTTTCCTTCATAAAACATGTTGTAGGAGTAAAGCACTTCATGAAGTAATCCTGAGCTCACAGTGTTCTATGATTGAATCTTAATATTTTAAATTGGTATTTCTTTACTTAGAAAATATGTATGCTATCCAAGACCTTAATGGTGCTGGGTGGCTTACAAAGTTTTGCAAATAATAATACAACAACATAATCATAACAGGTAAACTTTAAAGCATAACATTAAAATGTTAAAAGGAAATTTAATCCACACTAAGGAATCCACTGTGAAAAATTCAGGATTTGCTGTCACGGTTAGTTTATTTATAGGACGGATTGGACACTCTCTTTGTTGCCATCTAGTGGTTGCCATGAGTTTTGGAATCAATAACTCTAGTGGAATCAACTGAAGGTGAAAATCTGAGACTGCAAACTGAATAGGAGCATAAATTTCTGTAAGTAATTTGGATCCAAACCGTGTGAAGCTTTGTAAAATTTCCAGGTTTGCAGTCAGTGTGGTATAGGGTTTCCTGCCTAAGCATGAGATTAGGCTACAAGACCTCCAAGGTCCCTTCCAACTATGTTATTCTAGTCTAGTCTAGTCTAGTCTAATCTAGTCTAGTCCATTCCATTCTATTCCAGTCTATTCCAGTCCAGTCCAGTCCAGTCTAGTCTACTCCATTCCATTCCATTCCATTTAGCCATCCTGTTTGCAGTGAGGAAAAGTGAAAGAAAAATATATTTTTTTCCTGCAGGATTTCCTCTTTCTAAAATCTAAGGAGTTTCAGAGGTTGAACAAGTCTTTCAACAACAAAAGGAACACAACTGTAATGTTTTTGCTAGTAATAGAAGCAGTTTTTAGGATCTCTCCCTCATTTTACATTCTTGTGGAGTTTGTGGGAGTGGAGAAAACATTTCAATGAAATTTCATTTCATTCTTACTTATGCTCACACATGCACAAAGTAATGTTTCCTTATGTCTTGTCACTTCAACGCAGGTAGAATTCTGCCATATACACATCTAATATATTAAACCATCTCTAGTTCCTCTACAGATTTCACTTTGATGGCTTAAAAGGTTCTATATGTACTGAAGCTTCGATTTTAATGCAACACAAGATTTATGTGGCATAAATGAGCAAAGCAACTATTAGGTTAACTGAGATAATTCACTAAGTGAGGATAAGCTATTAAAGAAAGACCTCTTTATGGTACTAAATTCCAAAGGGTATTTTTTTTAACATTGGAAGTAAGTTACATTACTGCATACGAATGAGTTGGGGGAAGAGAATTGAAATAATGGGGAATAAGGAGTTACTGGAATCTACATCTCAGAGGAAATATGAACTAATAACAGATTTCTCTTTGCAGCTCTGGGGAAGTAAACTGAATAAATGACAATAACAAAATGTTTTTGATTAACACTAAGTGTAACAGAGTAAGTCCATAGAATTTGGAGAGATAAAGTAGATGACCAATAGGTAAAACATCCCAAAGATGCTTTTTCCAAAAGGGAATTTTTTTTTGAAAATGTTTTGCTTCTCTTCCAAGAAGCTTCTTCAGTTCTTCTTGTCAATTCAGAACTGAAGAAGCATCTTGAATGAGGAATGAAATGTTTTCAAAGAAAAAAAAAAACAAGAAGTCCACTTACCCTTAGCAAAACACCTTGGGACAACCATGACCTGGATGATTGAGAATCTCTATAGACCAGTGATGGCGAACCTATGGCACGCGTGCCACAAGTGACACGCGGAGCCATTTGTCAGGGCACGCAAGGCGCTGCCCTGTCAGCTGAGTTCACCTTTTTAAAAGCTATTTTTCGCCTTCCCCAGGCTCCAGAGGCTTTATAGGAGCCTGGGGAGGGCGAAAAGAGCCTCCCTGCCCACCCGGAGGCTTCAGGGACCGTCCCTGAAGCCTTCAGAATGCTTAAAACAACCCTCCGAGCAAACCGGAAGTTCCTCGGAGGGTCATTTAAGCGTTCCGAAGGCTTCAATGACCGTCCGGAGGCTTTCCTGGCGCCTTCGGAGCGCTTAAAACCACCCTCCGAGCAACCCGGAAGTCACTTCCGGTTTTCTCGGACGGTGGTTTTAAGCGCTCCGAAGCCTTCAGTTCCCTGAAGCCTCCGGAGGGCCTCCGGGGGGTTGGGGGAGGCTCCTTTCGCCCTCCCCAGGCTCCTATAAAGCCCCTGGAGCCTGGGGAGGGCGAAAAAAGCATGTAAAAATGGGGGGTGTCACGTGTTGTGCACGCATGCACACTGGGGGGGTGTCGCGCATTGCATTATGGGTGCAGCACGCCCGCACTCGACCCCCCTGCGCTCCCCCCACTTGTGGCACGCGAGCCAAAAAAGGTTCGCCATCACTGCTATAGACATTTAGGTAAAACATCAGAGGGGGGTTGCTTCCAGTTGGGCTTGGATCGGGTGAACTGCTAGTGGTGGATGAGGGAGACTCCTCCCACCCACTCAGGTACTTCTGCACATACGCATAAGTGTCATGTGCATGTGTGTGCACGAGCAAACCAGTAGTAAAAAAAATGGAAACCCACCACTATAAAACATTGATAGAAAACAACTGGGAAATGTTTGATTGATCACTGTGTCAGAGCTCATTTCAACAATGGTGCTTATATGTTGTTTATAATAGCAAGGAAAGTTAATATTTCAACCAGAACTGTGGCTTCTAGGAAGTGTGACTTCAGTGGCACTGACTCTTCAATATCTCTTAGCCAGAAGTAGCAATTGCCCTATTGCTGAACTCTTGCCGTAAAGCTATGCAAATCTAGTTTATGCAGAAGAAATGAAAGGGGAGGCAGATATTAATTTTGCAATCAACTGCTAGCAAGACATAATTCTGAGAGGAGGGAAATCTATTTTCTGTCAAGGCAGCTTCCAAACCCCACACAGGGAAAGGAAATGCTTCTGCTGAAATGGGCTCAGTCCTTTGCAGGTCGATTGCCCCAAGAAAGAGAGATCATCTAAATTGCATAAGCCAGTCAGAAAACATTCCGGAGTGAGTAAGTCAATTTAGTACAATGGAGGAACATTAGAAAATGGAATAAAAGTGAATAAAGAGCAAGACAAATGATACCAGACAAGGCCATGACAGTGTTATCTTCTCAACCATGAAATGATATATGTTTTGATTCTGAAATGCCCTCCAATCTTATCAAAGTGCAGAAAAGATGTGTAGAACTAGATGCAGTGTACAAGTCAACAATCTACTTAGCAGGCAGACTAAAATTCTTGGAAGCAAGGAAAGGTTCTGTATGATTCTCTTGTGAATTAGATAAAAGAATTTAACAATTAAGCCTAGATTTGGAGACAAGTCTGCTGTCTATAACCCACAGGAACTAAGTCAATCATTGTTTTGTGCTTGAAAATAGAATATTGCTTATGAAAGGGATCTTCTAAGAAAAGAAACTGTTTGAACTGGACTATGAAGATGATACAATCAGGATGTCAGCCCTCGGGCTGCCATTCAGGGGGGAGCCCGTCCATCGCCACACCCGCTCGGCCAGGCTTACACACCACCAACGCTGCCACATTGATGTTGACTCTCTGATGTCAGCGGAGCCTGTAGCTGCATGCGACTCTGCATGGCTTCCCTCACTACTCTGCAGGCATGCCACCTGGACAACAGATGCGCTTCAGAGCCTACTCTGAAGTAACTCTTCTACTCGGGTGCAACTGCCTCCTCAGAAGTAATTCTTCTACTTGGGTGCAACTGCCTACTCTGACATAACTCTTCTGCTCAGATGCGGCTGACCAGGAAGGAAGCCATGATGACACTGAGTGGGGATGTGACTAAGGGTGGCTGTGGGTCATGGTGATTGGTGATGGTTGTTGGGTGTCATCTGGGTGGAATTGTGGGTGGAACTGGGTGGGGTAATAATATATATATATGAGTGATGATGTTAACTTGGTTAGAACTGACTTGGATTTGCTTACCTTTGTATCATTGTCATTTAGTGCTGGTTATCACGTAATATTAGACAGAGATAAAGTTTTTCACCAAACAAACTGACTGTTTGTATTCAATGTGAATGCCGGACCGTGACACAGGATAGCAATGACATACAGTCATAGACATTGTTTAAAATTGGCATGTAATGATGGAGCATAACGATTTTAAAAGTATTCGTAAATTAGACTGATTGACCCACAGATGAAAATTAGAGTAGAATATAAATTAACACCAAAGCCCATATTATATGAAATCAAATGTTTCCAGACCTAAATGTAATGAAAGGAGAAAGGGGGGGGGGTACTGGTTCTTCTGATGGGATGCAGCTAACCAGGTGCTGGGCTTTGTCTATCCATTCAATATTCTTTCTTACATTAACTTTTCTTTTGAAAGTGACAAATCTGTTTCATTAATCCTTACTCAGATTAGATTCATTTTCTTGGAAATGCACTCAGAGCATTGGTCAACAGTGCTGTGACTTTTAGAGATGCTTTTTTTAAAAAAACAATATTGCATATTGTTCCATGCTTGGCTCAAAAATGAAGTTATGTGGTCTTAAAAAGTCTGTCTATTCTTTTTCCAATAAATTCTTCACAACCTTCAGACTCAATCTGAATTAAGGTTGAACTGATATGGGAATATTTGTTTCTTGTGAGAAGGGACTGAGATTTACTCATTTTTAGGATGGGAATTTAAAGAATTCTTAATGCCTTACCTAGATTGACTGGAATGGATTGGGTTAAGGTATTAATGTACTTAGATGTGACCTGTGGGGCCACCCTGGAAAGAGTGAAGATTGGCCCGTGGTCCCTTTGCCAGTGAAAACGGAGCTCGCAAGGACCACAGGCGGCCCTATCAAGCTCCATTTTCGCTGGCATAAGGTTACAGGAGGCCATTGCAGCCCGGGATTCCATTTTCTCTAGCAGAGTGCTCGGGCTACCACAAGCGCCCCCAACATGAGTGACATGATTCACCATGGGTGCTGTTTTACAAAAAAAAAAAACCATATATGATAGATTTCATAGAGACTTGGTGGGAAAACTCCCATACAGCACAAAGAACATTGCAAATGAAAGCAATGGCAGGAAGAAGGAATTGCATATAAATTTTAAATAACCTTGTCTGTTCACCCTAGGTTAATACATTTAAAATATTATAGACATCTTCTCAATGTTAATAACTTGTTATAAATTGTTAATAATAGAGAAATGTTGTTTACTATCACACACTTGACTCAGAATAAGATATAGAAAGTGCCTTCTAAAAGAAAACTGCATAACTTTCAAAAAAGCATTAAAGAGTAATGACGGAAGGGCTTATAATTATCCAATATCTCTTGGGAGACAAACCCTCCCAAGCATAGTCTTCTAGGAAATTAATGACTTATTTTATTGAAAACTTTCCACTTCAGAGGATGGAGAAAGTTACAAAAGAATTGGTTATTTGTGACTTTATTCTAACCCCAAACAAAGGCTTAGTTGATGACATATAAAGTAGCAGGAACATTGATATGCACAGTTTGGAAATGGGGAAAATCAAAACAAAGAATCTTTAAACCCATATATGCATGTCTCCTGTCTTTTGATAGAAGTATTTCATTTGTGCTTGCTTTCCTCTGATTTCCTCTCACATATTAATTTAGGCTGAGTTAATTTCATGATTTTTCATGGGTGCTTTTTTACAAGGATATAGAGATTGGTCCAAAGATAGTGGTTTAAGATTATTTACCAACATGCAAGAATCATGTACCATTACAGATTCCTAATTAGCAAATTGCTGACTTGTGAAATATAATAACCTGACAGAAAAACTACAATAATTGACAATTCTATATTTATGATATCAGGAATGATAACTCTTCTGATATAAATAGGAGCTACGTCTCATTAAGACAATTATAATAAACATGAAATAAAGAATGGCTCTTCAAGTTCTAGAGATTTTTCTTGAGAGGGAGGAGGAGAGACTGGTTTGATGAATTTGCAGTTTGAAAGCAGTCCTTGGAATTTATTAGAAGGGAGCAACTAACTTCAGCAAAACTCGCTGTGCCGTGTCAATATCTTCTGAAAGAGCAAATGTGAACAAATGTAACTGAGAATGTGGAGAAGAGAGTAAGATTTAATAAGGCAAAGATGCAATTGTTCAGCTCAGCCAATAGACCATCAAACATTTTGGCACAGATTTACTGGCAGTCTTAACACCCAGGAAAAGAAAAGAAAAGAAGAAGAAAAAAACAAGCAGCAAACCTAACCCTGCAATTATAATTTGGTAACTCATGAAATATTCTGCAATATTAGGTTTGCCATTCATCCAATGCTCTTTAGATATAAGCACCAGGTAATGTTTTTTACAAAAATTGTCAGATCAGTAGAGTAAAATAATAGACTACATGAGAAAAATGATGGGGCTTTAGGAGTTTAATACAGTAAATTGTGCCTTTCCTTTTTATTATTCACCTGGATTAGTGCTATGTACCCTACATGGGGCTGCCTTTAAAGATGACTTGGAAACTGCAAGTTGGTGCAAAATGAGATATCCCATGGGTTAGCCTGAAGCACATTATGCCTATGGTTTGGGCAATGCTTCTTGTGCAATTCAAATGTTTTATACTTGAACTACAAAGTTTTATAAGGCAGTTCGATACCCCCATGAAGAAACATCTCAGCCAATGCAGTCATCCCAGAAACAGCAGTTGATGGTACACTACTCCCTAAAAGTGAGATGGGCTGGAGTTTGGGTTGTGCCCTGCCAGCAGCAGTACCTATCTTTTGGAACAGCCTCCCAATTGAATTTGTCCTCTTCTTGCTATCATTCAGGAAATTATTTAAAATTGAGCTCTTTCACCAAGTTTTTATAGGCTGTGATATTGCTATTTTGGTGAGTGTATTATTGACAGGACCTTCTTGAAATGGAGCATATGCTATTGGTTGAGTTATATTTTTATTTGCATCATTCATTATTAAGTTGCCATGAATTTACAGTTAACATCAAACATATAAACTGACGGGAATTGTGATTGAATTTAAAATCATATGGAATGAATGAATGAATGAATGAATGACTATGAACTTTGAGCACAGCAGATAACTAGTTAAGACCAAGATGACGAGAAGGGAACAAATGTTGTTCCTATACTATTTTTTTTAACAAGGAACAAATAAGACCTAAGAAATTTCAAACCTGTCACCTTGACTGCTACATTGGATGAGATTTTCAAGGAGATTCTTAAACAACAGATTTGTGAGAGATTGGATAGGAATGCAACAATTAACAAGACACAGAATCAGCTTGTTGCAAACAAATAATGGCAGAATAAACTTTTTTTTCCTTTTTGACATAATTACTACTTTATCAGATTATGAGAATGCCATGGACCTTGTGATGTCAACCTCAGTAA
Source organism: Natrix helvetica (assembly GCF_964273705.1). NCBI lineage: Eukaryota > Metazoa > Chordata > Lepidosauria > Squamata > Natricidae > Natrix > Natrix helvetica. The sequence continues at coordinate 213,893,239 of NC_138552.1, read as the reverse complement.
AATATTCAGCAAATTCTCTCATGTTATTTTCATTAAGGTTTATTCATAAAATGATAAAATATAGATGATGCAACTATGAGATTCATAATTGACCAACTAATGGAGAGAAATCTTTGCCTACTTGTCAGGAAAGGGGTAAAGAAGCTAAGATGATGCCAAAGGTTATATGATCAGACTCCTGACTCCTTTTTACCCTTCCCTCCATGGATGACCCTGCTTTCTGCAGGTCAAGAGACATTATGGGGGAAATTAAGCTATTGATAACATTTATAAGTACTTCCTCTTCTCTGCTTGGAAAAAGGAGCCTTTTTGCTCCATAGCTCAGCTTCTGCATTCTATGTTTATTTGAAACCAATATTCATAGTTTGCCTTATCGTTTTTTGTCTTCTTCCAAATCACATAAGTTCCAATCGTTAGCTCTCTCCATGCTATGCCATTCAGGAAAACCCTTGAATACAGCTTGACATCCCAGCCTTCATGATCCTGGCCACTTGAAAAGGTTTTTGAATCCAGCTTTATTGCTTTATTACCCTGGAACTGCTAAAGCTTGGGTCATTTACTTACTTCCAGTGATTTTTCCCTCATTACCCCTTCATAAACAGTTTTTTTAAACTATCAAATAAATAAATAAAGAGCTAAGAAGTTACAGTGGTTAAGGAGCTTCATTAGGAGACTCAAGTATGTTGTTGTTTTTAGTTCCAAATTCATGTCCGACCCATTGCAACCCTCATGGACAATGTTCCTCCAGGCCTTCCTGTCCTCTACCATCCCCCAGAGTCCATTTAACTGACACCTACTGTTTCAGTGACTCCATCCAGCCACCTATTTCTCTGCCGTCCCCTTCTTCTTTTGCCCTCAATCTCTCCCAGCATTAGGCTCTTCTCCAGTGAGTCCTTCCTTCTCATTAGGTGGCCAAAGTACTTGAGTTTCATCTTCAGGATCTGCCCTTCTAAAGAGCAGTCAGCGTTGATCTTCTATAGGACTGACCGATTTGATCACCTTGCAGGCCACGGGACACACAGGAGTCTTCTCCAGCACCATTGTTCAAAGGCCTCAATTCTTTGGCACTCATCCTTTCTTATGGTCCAACTTTCACAGCCATACATTGCAACTGGAAAAACCATAGCCAAGTATTAGTCCTCCTTTAGAAGCACAAAAGCCAGCTGGGTGACTTTGGGGCAGTCATTTACTCTCAGCTATAATCAGCAACAAGCTCAATGAGAAGCTGGCTGAAAAAAAAAATATCTTAGTGCATCATTTGTATGGCTTAGGCAAGTGCTGTGCAAAACAGGCAGATATTGTAACTAAGCAAGATAAATGCGCAGAACAACAATACATAAATGGAAACAAATGTATGGATTGTGGGAGGGTCACCAGCAAGTTATTTCCATTTATTTCTGTGGAACAGGAATGAAGGCTTTTGAGTGTGATGCATTGGAGGGTGGGACCTGTGGCAGACTGAAAGGCTCCTCAGCTATTGCAGCACTTGGAGGCTTCTAGAATATCAGTGACTGATATTCTCTTAGTGGTATTGTGGTTGAGGTGTTGGATTGGCACCAGAAAGACTCACATTCTAGATCTTAAGACTTGTGGACTTCAACCTGGCTGGGCAATTCTAGGCACCAATGTGCACAAATCTTAAAGTTGACAAAGTTGGACACCCTTTGTCTAGACCAGTGATGGCGAACCTATGGCATGCGGGCCACAGGTGGCACTCGGAGCCATTTGTCAGGGCATGTGAGGTGCTGCCCTGTCAGCTGGCCAGCGCGCACGCGCGCGCTGGCCAGCTCAGTTCACCCTTTTTAAAAGCCATTTTTTGCCCTCCCCAGGCTCCAGAGGCTTTATAGGAGCCCGGGGATGGCGAAAAGAGCCCCCCGCTCCCCGGAGGCCCTCCAGAGGCTTCATGAGCTTCCCTGAAGCCTCTGGAGCGCAAAAACTGGCCCTACAGGCAAACCGGAAGTTCGGGAACGCACTTCCGGTTTGCTCAGGGGGTCGTTTTGAGCTCTCCAAAGGCTTCAGGGAAGCCTCTTGACGGTCCCTGAAGCCTTCGGAGCGCTTAAAACGACCCTCCGAGCAAACCGGAAGTGACTTCTGGTTTGCTCGGAGGGTCGGTTTGAGCTCTCCGAAGGCTTCAGGGAAGCCTCTTGATGGTCCCTGAAACCTTCGGAGCACTTAAAACGACCCTCCAAGCAAACCGGAAGTGACTTCCAGTTTGCTCGGAGGGTCGTTTTGACTGCTTCGGAGGCTTCAGGGAAGCCTCTTGATAGTCCCTGAAGCCTTCGGAGCACTTAAAACAACTAAAGTGACTTCCAGTTTGCTCGGATGGTCATTTTGACTGCTTCGGAGGCTTCAGGGAAGTCTCCTGAAGGTCCCTGAAGCCTCTGGAGGGCTTCCCGGGGGGCGGGGAGGCTGTTTTCGCCCTCCCCATGCTCCTATAAAGCCTCTGGAGCCTGGGGAGGGTGAAAAAAGCATGCAAAAATGGGGGGTCATGCCTGTAGTGCATGCATGCGCACTGGGGGGTCGTGCATTGCCTTATGGGTGCGGCACGCCTGCACACGACCCCGCTGCGCTCCTTCCACTTATGGCACGCGAGCCAAAAAAGGTTCTCCATCGCTGGTCTAGACCACCTTGTGAGTTCACTCTGGGACTTTGGGCCAGTCACTCTTTCAGTTCAACCTATCACACAGGATTGTTGTTCCTGAGAAAAATAAGAAGAGTGTTATGCATGCCACTTTGTCTCATGAACAGCAAATGTCAGAATGCCCATGATTCCATAGCTATAGCTATCATAACAGATTGTAAAAATGGAAAAAATGACTCAAACATATCCCACAATATATAAGGTAAAATCTCCAAAAATCTTCTGTGTTGGTAAGTGCTCTTCCTATTCTTTCTAAAGAAGGTATTACTTTTTCAAGTAAATATTATTTGTCTTTAAATGTATGATCATCAGGTGAGGCAGGAATATTATTCAGATATGGAGATTCTCTGAATGATAATATTTTCCAGAAAAATAAATTTAGATGGCCAAGTAGGACATAGATTCCAGTAGTTATTTACAGAGATCTTCCTGGAAGTGGCCTTCAATCACAACAGAATATTCTGTTGATACTTATTCATTTATAAATGAGTGAGAACTCACCTGGGCAATTTAAAAAAAAAACTTTTTAAAAAATACATTTTGCCCCATAATAGTATGCCACAAAAGTAACGATTGTCATACTACAAAAGAACTGAAGGAGATAGAACAGAGTTGATAACCTTTTTGACTTTGTGAATGGTTCCATGTGAGCATCAGGCAAGAAGGGACACAATTCCATTTGCACGAGTGGTGGTAGAAGACATACTGAGTTGGAAGACATACTGAGGTAGAAGACATACTGAGTTACTGTGGGATAAAACATTCCCCCCTCCCAATAATGAGTGATTGGGAGGGATTGTTAGGAGGACTAGGATTTTGTACTGGTCTAAGGGTATTCCCCTCTCTATGCTTATTTATAATACAATACAATACAATACAATAGTAGAGTTGGAAGGGACCTTGGAGGTCTTCTAGTCCAACCCCCTGCCTAGGCAGGAAACCCTGTACCGTTTCAGATAGATGGCTATCCAACATCTTTATTTAATATAAACTCCTCTTTCTTGATAATATTCCTCTCTGCAAAAGGCAGCCATTTTTACCTTCTGTCAACACAAGATGTGTTGCAGTATTCAGTAATGTTCAAGAGCTCATTGTATATCATACCACTGACTCTGAGTTTGAAAACTGCAACATAGAGAAAAAATGGAGGTAAAGGTAGGCAGAGTTTGGTTTATCACTTCCTATTTCACACTAATTCAGTGGAAGGTCAATGTGCTCCAAAATATAAAGTGGGAAAATAGTTTTGGAAAGTAGCATAAAAATCAGAATCAAAATTATTCTAATGCCAGATGAGATACCGTACTTCCAGAGCAAAGGCCAGAGCAATATAGGTTGGCTTATTAAAATGTCTGACATATTTTTTTTTCACTCCCTATAGTTTTGTGCTGCGATTTTAAAGAAAGTGGATAATCACTTAATAACAGCTTCTCCATCATTAGGATAAAGAGAGGTACATCGATGTGAGAAACAGCACAAAGCTGATGTTTGAAAGTTATTTTCTGTACCTTTTAAAGTAAAATGGTTCCCCCCCCCCAAAAAAAACCACTAAAGTATTCAAATGCATTATATAGATAGAAGATCAGACTTCAAAGCAATAGGTCTGTTATTAAGGTCGGTAACTGTGAAAGCAGTAGTTTACAAAGTCATTAAAAAACTTTCTCCCTTAAAACTCAGCTAGATATTGACTTCGTTATTGCTGTACTTGAATTTGATCTACTATTCCAGGGGTGGGTTCTTGCCAGTTCTAACCTCTTCTATAAAAGAGGTTCCACAAATCTACAGTGCCGTTTGGAACCGGTTCCAGCTCCCTTCCCCCGCCCGTCCGCATATCATCAAAATGAAGAGCGAGAGGAGGAATTCTGGGAGTTAAAGTCCACAAGTCTTAAAGCTGTCAAGTTTGAACACCCCTGGGCTTTTTCCCCTAAGAGGTTAGGGGTGCAAGCGTCTTGTAACTTGACAGCTTTAAGTCTTGCGTGCTTCAAATGCCAGTTTCTGAGCCAACATTTTGGTTGCTAAGCAAGAGCGTTGTTAAGTGAGTTTCACCATGTTTTACAAGTTGGCCACACCCACACAGTCACATGGCTGGCAAGTGACTCCCACAAAGCAAGCCACACCTACAGAAGAGGTTCTAAAACTTTTGAAACCCACCACTGGACTATTGCAGATATTGCTATTTGCATTCCCCAAAACATTTTTCAGTTACTCAAAAGTAGGTTGGACCACAAGTCATTATTTAAGCTGAATTTCTGTGATATGTAGAAGGCCTGATGATTGTATGCCACATCTGTATAAGAAGCTTCTAGTTTGAAAGTACCAATGCACTTAGGAACAGCTTGATATTAATGATTTATGATTTGTGATTTACGACTTACGACTTACGCTATGATAACTTTTCAGTTTATTATATTGCTGACCCACACTAAAGGAGACTGTATGCAATCAAATTGTGGAAAATGGCTTGATTTAACTCAGTGATGCAGGATGGAAGGAATTTTTCATGACACAAAATTGTCTCTGGAGATTTTGGTGACCCACAGGTACTTAAAACCCCCAGATTTTTTGATGGTCATCTTTGGCCAACTATAAGGCCAACTATAAGGCCAACTATTCTCAATAAGGAACTCACTGGCCCCTTTGAAGCTTAATCTTCTGACCATATTTTAGATACTCAATCACAGTATGATTCTAAGCAAACTTCTTTTTTAAAAAAATATTTTTTTTTAAATTTTCAAACAAGCACAAACACACAACACGTATAACATAAAAGCCTCTTCAACTACATAGTTTGTTGATTGGTTACAAGGTCTTTCCATAATCATCACTTGAATTTTATCAAAATTCACATATTGTCAATCAAGATATCTTTGTTATACATTGTTATTATGCTTCCTTTGTTTGATAACCACTATTGTCTCTCCATTTTAGACAAGGTATTCTAAATATGTAACCATTAATATTATAATGATTCGTTATATCATCTTCAATATATCCAATAATAAAGAGTTATTTTTTATCCTATTCTAAGTCACTCTATTATTTTAGCATTGATAACATTCTCTAATAATTTTCAGTTCCATGTTTTTCCTCTATTATTAGTATTATCAATCTAATATACATGTATACAAATTGTTATAATTATTAAACATCCATTAAGCCTAGCTATTATTACATCCTTGCAACATAAGGCATATTAAATTTGAAGTAAATTTATATTATGACATTTCATTACATCATCCTGAAATCATCCAATGATATTACATCTTTATATTCTATCCTATATACAATTCTTTATCTTTTATTAAAAAAAGTTTTTCAACCTCATCTCCATAATCCTCAATTACAGTTTGTATAAAATTTCATATTATCAATCTAGTATATATAAATGCTTTATCATTATTAATCATTTATGTGACTATAGCTATTATTACGTTGTACATAGCACTCAAAATGTAACTACATTTAACTAAATTTTATCATGCAAACTGGTAGGAAAGGTAACTGAATTCCCACTGCCGATGCCAGGTAAAGTCATTATGTCTATGGACATTTCCAAACTACAGTTAATGATCTGTGTAGAGCGACCACTTGAGAATAATTTCAAGATAATGCTTATATACTGTATGTTAGTGTATATTACTGTATGGAAGTCAGTTTGGGAGGTGTGTGGGTTTTTTTAAAAATAAAACTTGTTAAAGGTACTGAAAATCAGAAATCTTTTACATAAACACTTAATAGATTAAAATAAAGCTTTTTTAAACAAACAAACAAACAAACAAACCAGTTCCTGTTGTTCTTTTGCTGAGCTGCTGATTCTTTTGCCGGTGTGGTCCCTGGCAATTGCCTCTGTGCGAAAGACCCTAGGAACCTGGTCAAATCGGACATTCATCTTCATTAAGATAAGGACATTGCAGGCACCAGTGTGACAGTTTGTGTTTTAAATTGTAAGATTTGCAGGGGTGGCTGCTCATTTGCATGCAAGAGCTGTGTTTCTCCCGGAGAAGGTGTTGTAAATCACGGATGAGCAACTTGACAGTGCCACTCTCTGTGCCTGGTTGAGAATTATTAATTAAAGCAGGCTGAGGACAGTTTGTTTGCATATCTGTTGAGCTAAACTGTGCTGGTATCCCTGTAAATAATAAAACAGTGTGATTAGGCCCAGTCATTAATTAAGTGCCTTCACTGTGAATAAACAGTGAAATCCTTCGGTTTGTAAGGAACCTATGACACCGTGATAAATATGCCATCGCAGATACGGCTCTAACATTGTTTGACATCTTCATCCATTAATAGCAGCTCTCTCTGAGGATGACAGTGGGTTCAAGTCCCATGACAGATGATACATCTGTCCAATTTTTGTTCCTTAAAGCAAACACGTTAGGAGGTCTCCGATAATGCAAGTTGAGAAGACGAAAGCAGAGACAAAACAAAAATTTATTTAAAAGTCTTAACTGAGGCGGCATTCAATCATCCATATGGGTGGCATTTTGTTGTTGAAAAAGTCAGAGGAAAAGGCTTGCTTTCATAGTTCTGAGAATGCAAAGCCAGTTATTGTTAATTTTATTAAAAATACACCCCCCCAAAGTTTAAAAAAACTAATTTTACATTCACCAAATATAAATCGATATTGTATTTCTATATGTGGTTTTAAAAAACCACTTCAAACCTATTCAATAAATTGGGAATTTGAATTTAGAAATCAATTCTATAAAATAGTATGCTCTTTTTCCGGCCCCTGAATATACAGTATACAAACTATTGGTAGGTGCAGGACAGGAAAACAATATTGAATGTAGCTCGATATTTTTTTTTTCTATGCTGTATCAGGTCATTCTTTAAGCATCCTTATATATTAGATATTGGCCTGGAAAAGAAATAGACTTGAGTGAAACAACATTAGAACTTGTATTTACACTGGTAGTACAAATCACCTACAAACATTAAACAGTGTGGTTTGGTGCTACTATACAGGCAAATTATTTACAAATGAACATCGAGCCAATGCACAGCAGTATTTAACACAATGCAGGAGAAAGCAGGAAGACACAGTGATTATAAAAAGAAAAGACAATCTGTACTCTTCATGGGTGGTATTGCAAGATGCAGATGATAGTTTGATAATACCAGTTTGGGCAATTGCCTATGAACTGGCCAGTAACACACGGTTCAGATCAGCCTCCTGACCATATTGAACAATGTTGAGCAGACAGCAGCTGTGCAACTTTGTGGAGCTAATCAGTGGTGGACTGCCAATATTTTTACTACTGGTTTGGGTGTGCTCCCACACGCACTTGCATGGACGATGCTTCTGTGCATGGACGATGCTTCTGTGCATCCAGGTGGGTGGGTAGAGCCTCCTGCTGCCGCTACCTGGTTTGGCTGAACCAGGAGAAACCCACCTCTGGAGCTAATCCAGACACACCCTTTCCCCCATTCCTATGTTGAGAGGCTGAGGTTTATTCCTCTGTAAGTATTAGCAATGGAAAAAACATCTATCTCAATACCAGCAATATTAATTCTTTCATGCTGCTGTTAGCCATGAGAATGAGAAAAATGTACAGGAAAAGATGAGATAGCTCAAATCAGCTGCTCCTTTCAGAGGCAACTACAGTACTAGATTTCTGGGTTGCATAAAACATTCAGTTGTGACCATATATTCGCCACTAGCTATGAGACAATGATTTTTTAAAAATAAAAATAAAAGTAATCTTATGCACAATTCTAGTGACATGTACTATTTCTTAGAGAAAAAATAGATCCCTACAGCAAACATTTCTCTGAATGTTCAGATATTCAGCAGAGGAATATTACTTTTCTTCTCTCCCTAAACTTAGTATCAACTTCTGTCTGTTTTTTGAAAGGACCCAAAAAAATTCTGCCCTCTAGCAAAGAGGAGAAGCTGGGATGTCTGCCTTTTACTATGCTGAAAACCAGGCCTGAGAGAAGATGCTGACTCAGAATGCCTGCTGTTTACCTGTCATGCAGCTGACAAGTTTGGCATCCCGTGAAAATAGATGGACTTTGCAACAATGGCTGCTTATCTGGAGATATATTATGGGGGCTTCTCAGATAACCACCACTGCTTTAAGACAGAGGTCCTCCAAACAAAACTAGGTGGCACTCTGATCCCCTAAAATGATAAACTGAATCTGTGTGACCCTTTACTCCCATAAAATCCTAATGATTTAATTGCGGTTAGAGTTGAGCAAGAAATAGATTTTTTTAAAAAAATAATTGATTATGTGCCATCAGATTGGTGTCAACTCTGAGCAACCATAAAGATAAATTTTGTCTCACAGATAAATGATCTGTCTCTAATCTTATCCATCAGGTCTTTCAATGATGTTTCCATTTCTGCTATCGCTAAGTCCATCCAGCCTGCTGCAGGTCATCCTATTCTCCTTCTTTCCATCTTTCCTAGGATTAGAGAGTTTGGTCTTTGAATAATGTTTCCAAGGTAGTATACTTTGAGCCTGGTCAATTATACCATATTAAAATCTTATCATCAAATTATTATATGTCGCTAATATTTTATATTTTTTCAATCCATTTTTATTTTACTCAGAAAGTTAAAATACAAACTTAAAAGAAGAAATTTTACAAAAAACAGATAAAAGTAGACAAAACATTAAAAGTGTGCATTGAAAAAAATACATATATGTGCTTGTGTTATTATATTTTTAAATGATAGATGATAGATAGATAGATAGATAGATAGATAGATAGATAGATAGATAGATAGATAGACAGACAGACGGATAGGGATAGGGATAGGGATAGGGATAGGGATAGGGATAGGGATAGGGATAGGGATAGGGATAGGGATAGGGATAGGGATAGGGATAGGGATAGGGATAGGGATAGGGATAGGGATAGAGATAGAGATAGAGATAGAGATAGAGATAGAGATAGAGATAGAGATAGAGATAGAGATAGAGATAGAGATAGAGATAGATAGAATAACATATAATCAGTCATGCCAGGTCATCTCAAGAAAGGGGTATTGCAATCTGCTGTACATGAGGCTATCCTTAAAAATGAATCCAGAATACAATGGATACAATATACATTAAAATATGGCAACTGGATCTAGATCATGTAACAAGTGCCTTTTGTTTTTAGGACAAATCTTTAGGATAAAATGATAAACACTGCAGTGTATTAAAGAAGCCTTCCATAACATGAAATATGCTTTCTTTTTCCTAATGAAAAATAAGGCAGAAAATTTCAAGCTTACAAAAAATGAGAGCAATTCAGAAGAATCTTAGGGAGTCCATCTTAGTGAAGAACTCACCTGGGTAAATAATATGATCCAGGTGGCCAGGACGGCTCAACAGAGATTCCATTTCCTTAGAGTCTTGCAGAAAAAGAAGGTGGAACAATAACTGATGACCTCCTTCTACCGGTCTACGATAGAAAGCGTCCTCACATATTGTGTTGCGGTATGCTTTGCTGCAGCAGTATAGGTTGTTCCTGATTCGGCCCAGATTGGGTAAACTGGTAGTAGTAGCAATGAGAGGCTCCACCCACCTGCCCGGATGCTTCTGCTCATGTGCGTTCCCAAGAGAACCGGTAGTAAAAAAAAAATTGGAAACCCACCCCTGTATGCTGGCTTGACAGCTGCGGATAGAAAGATACTACAAAGGGTGATTAGTATAACACAACACAAAATATCATACCTTTCTCCTGACTCCACTAGATGAAATTGCTAGGACTCGCTGTCTTAGCAGGGTAAGGAAAATCCTCAGGGATGAATCACATCCTGGTCAGCACTTCTTTACTCTCCTACCATCGGACAGGAGAAAAAGAAGCATGGCTTCTGTCAAACAAACAGGCTGAAAAGTAGATTCTATCTGTGGGCTGTCAGACTTCTGAATGCAACACAACACCATAACTATTTTGTATGATAGACTTGCAGGGCAAGTCAACAATGTGCAACATGTTCACCCTGGTGTAATATAACATAATGTAATGTTATGCACATACATGTATATTGGATCATGTGTCTGTTAGGTTGATTTACTGAGTTGGGACTTTCTTTCTTCACTCCTTTGTTATTGAGATGTATTTTGTGTCGGGGGGGGGGAGGCTGCACTAAGGAAGGTTCATCCAATCTCATTGTACACAGGTTGTACATTGACAATAAAAGTTTGAATTGAATTGAATTTGAATTGAATAAGAGCTTCTGTCTGCTTAGAGGAGGAGATGCTTTTTACAAGTTCATAAGAGACAATTAAATATTAAAAAATCATATAACTCTGCTATATCTGTACATCAATCATACTAAAACAAACAGTCATGTGGAGAGGAGAGGAGATTTTATTTAGCTAAGTGCCAAATCCTCGGGGGGAGGGAGGAACACTTCCAGCTGAAATTTTGGTTGGTTTCAGCATAAGTTGATAGCCAAACCTATACAGGATTGTCCTAGCTCCTACTTTTCCCTTATGATATTTTTCTCATTAATAGCTAGCACTGGGTTGAAAAAGGGCAGGGCAGGGGAATGATAGACCTTAGTCATTAGTTAATTATGGTAATTAGAAGCAGGAATGTCATTGCTAAATGATGTACCCATGAAGTACAATGAAACATACTCCTTTACAGTAGCATTTCCAGCAGTTTCAATTGTGATTGTTAGGTGAATCCCACAAGGTTGTTAAGTGTGGTGTCATATGATCACCATTTGTGATCTCCTGCTGTCTTCAGCCTGGATTTCATTTGCCAGAAGCCAATCAAAATCACAAACAACTACTGTTTGACCACAGATTATTTCATGCTTTATATTTATTACATTTATTTGCCACCCATCTTGTGATTTAAGTTGATACTGAATTTTTGCAAGCTGGTTGCCGAGCACCCAAATTGTAAATGCCTATGGGGATTCTCAGTCATCCTGGCCATGGTGGTCCCAAAGGTGCTTTTTCAAGAGGTAACTGCACTTCCTTTGTTTTTCCATGAAGAAGTTTTGCTTCTGGGATCAGAAGTGAAATGTCCAGTTGCCTCTTGAAAAAGCACTTTTGAGACACCCACATCTAAATTGCATGTCAGCAGGAACACTCTGTTGGCTGCAATTTCAAGGGCCATATATAAGTCGCCTTCATGACTGTCATAACTATTATCATAACTGTTCACAATTGTCATCACTTTGAATGACAATTGCTGAATGAATGCTTATTAAGTGAGGACTACCTGTAGCTACCAATTTGCAGCCACCAGGGAAAAATCTTTGCTGCTATTCTTGCTTCTAATAAGTATAAGTATAATCTTTATTGTCATTGTACTTAAATACAATGAAATTGGTTAATTGGTTAATACTATGTTTCCCCAAAAATAAGACAGGGTCTTATTTTCTTTTGAACCCCAAAATAAGAGCTTGGTTTTGTTTTGGGGGAGGTCTTATCATTTTTGAGGTGCAGGAGGTGGCAAGCATGGTCACCTCATGGCTGCTGCTATGTTGCAATATTTTCAGGGTGGATTTATTTTCAGAGGGGATTATTGGGGGGGGGGGGTATTTTAGAGCATGCACTCAAAAGCCCAATTGGGCTTATTATCAGGGAGTCTTATTTTTAAGGAAACAGAGTAGGTTTCATATTCTTACAGTTGCCCCATCTTCCAAAAGATCTGAAGTTCATCAGTTTAGAATCAACACAATGGTATCCTTTTTATCACCTTCAATTCCCCAGCTTCAACAGTCAGATTCCTGGACTGAAAAAATGGAAATTCAGAGTAACAAAGGAACAATGTCCTTTGGATCAGCTCCTTGGATTCACTAGAATCTATACTGATGGAATCCAATTCATTGATACAAATATATACTTTTAGTTAAAAGTATGTCTCCCTAAATTGAAGGGTTTAATTCCATTAACTTTTCAAATATGGAAATATTGCCTAATTTTTCAATCAATCAAACAAACAAACAATCAGACAATCAGAAGAGACCTAGTAGGGACCTTGGAGGTCTTCTAGTCCAGCCCTCTACTCAAGCATGAGACCATATACCAGTTCAGATAATTCACTTATCACATATAGTAGCAATTCCGTTGCAACATAAATTATAGAAGTTATTTTATTTTCTAGCTTTTCTAGGAAAACATAGTAGCTGTTTGCTATTTCTATATGTCCAGCAATAACAATGTTACACTGCTTGGAGTCTTGAAATTTTCATTTTCACTTATAACACAGGAAGGTCATCTCTAATTCTGTTCCTAAAATGTGTGGCTTCAGAGCAATTAAACATCCTCATGACATCTTTTTTTTAATGGTTACACATTTCTCAACTACAAAATAAATGCTAAGTATTGGGATCAATCTTCCTCTAAATATATGCATATGCTTTAGGACATAGGTTTCCATCAGTGACTTGAATAGATGCTATGGGAAAATCAGCGTAAAATTATTGCTCCACTTTAATTCAACATTCTGCTGTTAATCAATTATTTATCACTGTTATGCTAATACCAATTGATCTGATGAAATTAACATTCAAATAGCAAAAATGGTCTATCAAAAGAATTAGCTTATAACTCTTCAACTCAGATCAATGCTTCATCGTTATAATTAATGAAAAGGGGCAACTGCATTAAGAATTATATCATAAATGTATATTCTAAGTGAAATGAAATATTGATTTTGTCTATTGACTGTTGTTACTTCCATTTATTTGAGTAGGCAAATAAGGCAAATCCAGGCAAATATTTAGGGTTATTTCCTCTTGGTCAATAATAGTTTCATAGATCTATTCCATTAAAGCAGCTTTTGTAGGTTCTGGAGTTATATTCAATCCTGGATCAGATTTGTCTTCCTATTCCAATATTTCAGAGTTAATTTGGAGAATTGTAAAAGTCTTTATTAGTTCCTGGGTCATTTTAGTGTTCTTGTTAGAGTCAATTCCAATTTACCTGAATCTTTCTTAAGCTGAAAATATCAAAACTGGATAGAATACATGAGACAGGCAGCAGCTGATCAGAGTAAGTAAAATTCTGGTTGAAATTATAATTATGATTTTAATATAATTTGAAAATAACGATTCAATCAATACAATATAACATTGTGCAACTACATTTTGCTTCTTCCTTATGTTGATTTCATGTTGAATTGAATTCTCTTTTTCAAGGATCTACTGCCAGACCCTTTTATAAAAGTGTTTGATTTCTTTCTTTCCAAAAAAAAGGACTTCACTTTTATCAGACTCACTACCTCCAACTACTCTAATTAGGAACCTTGTAGCCTTTCTCCATTGCTGAGTGGAAGCATGATCTACCTATTCCTGAAATGTAGAAAACTATTCCTGCATGCCAACCTTGCCCTACCCCTCTGACTTTCTGATCTTGTCTATGTTGTGGGAATGTAGAAGGATACAAGGCCTCCCTGGTCTACTGTGAAGCCAGAGCTGTCAAAGTGTAGCATCTCAGAATCTGATTCTCGGAATTCTGAGAACAAAAGAGCAAAGGGGTTGAGAGATGATGCTCATTCTCCTCATTTGCAGATATCTGCTCCTAAGATGTCAAATACTAGAAATGCATGCACGCATGGAAAGAGATAGAGAGACTCATCTGGGGTTTCCAGTACTAGGAAAACAGAAAAGAAAGAAGGAAGGAAGGGGAAAGAAAGAGAGAGAGAGAGAGAGAGGGAAAGAAAGAAAGAGAAAGAAAGAAAGAAAGAGAGAGAGAAAGAAAGAAAGAAAGAAAGAAAGAAAGATGATAGATAGATAGATGGATAGATAGATAGATAGATGATAGATGATAGATAGATAGATGATAGATAAGGGAAGGAAGGGAAGAGGAAAGAAAGAGAGAGAGGGAAAGAAAGAAAGAGAAAGAAAGAGAGAGAGAGATAGAAAGATAGATGATAGATAGATAGATAGATAGATAGATAGATAGATAGATAGATGATAGATAGATAGATAGATAGATAGATAGATAGATAGATAGATAGATAGATAGATAGATAGATAGATAGATAAGGGAAGGAAGGAAGGGGAAAGAAAGAAAGAGAGAGAGGGAAAGAAAAAAAGAGATAGATGATAGATGATAGATAGATAGATAGATAGATAGATAGATAGATAGATAGATAGATAGATAGATGATAGATAGATAGATAGATAGATAGATAGATAGATAGATAGATAGATAGATAGATAGATAGATAAGGGAAGGAAGGAAGGCGAAAGAAAGAAAGAGAGAGAGGGAAAGAAAGAAAAAGAGAGAGAGATAGAAAGAAAGAAAGAAAGAAAGAAAGAAAGAAAGATAGATAGATAGATAGATAGATAGATAGATAGATAGATAGATAGATGATAGAAAGATAGATGATAGATAGATAGATAGATAGATAGATAGATAGATAGATAGATAGAATGATAGATAGATAGATAGATAGATAGATAGATAGATAGATAGATAGATAGATAGATAGATAGATAGATAGATAGATAGATAAGGGAAGGAAGGGAAGGGTAGAGAGAGGAGGGGAAGTGAGGAAGGAAGGAAGGAAGGAAGGAAGGAAGGAAGGAAGGAAGGAAGGAAGGAAGGAAGGAGAAAAAAACAAAAAGAGCATTATGCATTTTTGGAGTGGAAGCAATCTGTTTCCTCCAACACACATAAACACAGACGCACAAACACTTTTATTAATACTTATACCAAAATGAAGTTGAAAGGCAAAGGATTTGGGATGCAGGGAATAGGACAGACAAGGATCGCTACTCAAAACAGGACTTTGGCATATAGTTTATTCTCAAGGTACTCGTATGATTGTTCTTTCATGTTGTACAGAGCATGGATTCCATCAAAAGGCATTATTTGGATCTAAATCACTGCTTGCAAATAATACAAAACATATCTGTGACACACTAGCATGTATACATCTGTTTGGTGCTGTGTCGTTATCCATCTGTGAAAAACTGTGCTTATAGCTAGAGACCTAGAAAATGCTACCAAACACACCATGAAAATCACAGGAATGGAGAAAACATTCACTTAAAGTCACAGTGAGGAGGTGGTACAATCTGGCTGATAGAATTCTGACAAAAATATTTATGCCCTCCTGGCTTTATAATCAAATGTAGTTGCATAGTACAATTTAAAAACCTGATGAATTAAATAAAACTTTAT
Source organism: Natrix helvetica (assembly GCF_964273705.1). Lineage (NCBI taxonomy): Eukaryota > Metazoa > Chordata > Lepidosauria > Squamata > Natricidae > Natrix > Natrix helvetica. Next base: position 213,877,498 of record NC_138552.1, on the reverse strand, counting down.
TTCTATAAATTGGATAGGCTTTGCTTTAGAAAGCATTAGCACTATTTTTGATATGAAGACAATAATAACTATTTAAAAATTACAGTGAGGTTCCAAGAGCAACAGAGATACTATTAAGAACTCTGAGTCAAATGTCTTTAAGATTAAATGTAATCATTGAGCTGGAAGGAGAGAAGGACAGCTAAGAAGGATCCAGGCTAAGTTTATTAATCTTGCAACTGGTTCTTATTGTATACGCATCTTTTAAGTCATTTAATTGCTGTTTGATTTGTTTTACATTATTTTGTTTTAACTTTTGTAAGGGGCCTTAATGCTTTATAAAAAGCAACAATAGTAATCAGTAAATTTAAAAGTGTGAGTCACAAATAAGTAATACACATAAAATTAGCTATAAATAAAGCATCTGCCTAAACATTCCTGAATGGGTGTTAATACAGTGCAGGTACCTTTGGTTGGTGTAGACAACAGTTTGTTGGCTTTCAAAATAATTTATAGATTACAGATTCTAGCTTCTGTAAAGAAGCATGTATAAAATAGGGTTTTAATTGCACTTGGGGCATACTAGTCAAAATGAGCCCAAAATGAAGAGTATTGTTCTTACTGTTACAATGAAATGCTGAGTGAAGCTTGGGCATGACTAAGATTGCTAAAGAGTGTACTCTTTTGGTATATCTTCCAAAACAGTATTAAGAGAAAGCCTACATTAGTCAAAGTCTGATTGATGGCAGACGCCAATATCTATGCAACTTTTGTGGTGTTAGAACACAATGCAATGTTTGAGCACGGCAGAAGGAAGGCTGATTTGCAAGGGTAAAACAGTTTGGAAAAGTCTAGTGACAATATTAGTGAAAACTAGTATGTTTCTTTTTGTCATGTCATTAATTTCTTCAGCTTTCTATATTTATTTTTGTTCAGTTATTTTAATGTATTACTCTTGCATACTTGGTGGGCATGTAAATATGGTAAAAATACCATATTCTTTACATGCAAGCCAGCTGGACCATGAATGTTAAGCTAAACACCCTATGTAACATAATTACCTGGGTTGCTGTTACTTGAGATAGGAAACATATTTATGCATGAAATTAAAGGAAATAAGAAAATAAAGGAAAAGTAGATCCCGCAAATCCACTCTTTGGATACATTTCTGCTAAGAACTGACAATAAAAATTGAATCCAAAGCTTTAATTGGCATATCAATCAACTACAGTAAGGCCTTTGTTGATTAAATGATAGGGACCAGCTCTAATTGGCAAGGGTAGATTTTAATCAGTAGGATTGAAAGTCAAGAATACACTAAACTGGTAGAGACCAATTATAATTGATTAGGGCCCCTTTAATCAGTGCAACTCTAAGTTGGAAGCACATTTGTTAATTTTCAAGGGCATTTTAGGCTCTTATGCTTTCCTGTAGAAAGACGTGAAAGAGAAAATATAAAACGTATTTATATTAGTGGGCAGTGAGTTTCTTTTCTAATAATGGGGAACAGCTATAAGATGTTGCCCTTCCTTCAGCATCTTTTTTGGTTTATTTATTAGATGCCTATCCCGTCTTTCTTTCATGGCATTCCAACTTCCTGTTTTTTTCCCTATGAAAACAACCCTTTTGATCTAGGTTGGATCAAAAGAGAGTGATAGATCTATGATATGTCCATGGCAGAAGATGGACTTGATCCTGATTTTCCTAGCATTATTTCCACACTTTAACCACTCTACCATACTGTCTGATTAAAAGGGGTTAGTATTGAGATATGGATGACATGCTGTGTCTTGGTACAGTGTAGTTAACCCTTTTCCCTTGACCATATGGGCAGTTACTCAGGGAATGCTCATTCAGAAATGTTTGTGTTTGTGTTTGCGTTCATTTGGATTTATATGCCGCCCTTCTCCAAAAGGACTCAGGGTGGCGTACAACATTAAAAAACACACATCCCAAAAGTTAAAAAAAATTAAATCCATATCCCCCCAAAAAACAACACCGAATTTAAAAGACAATACATTTAAAATAAGGTAAAATTAACAGGCCAGGACGGAAATAGAAATAGTAGGACTTTCCCCAAATTGTAGAATTAGGACAGAATAAATGAATTCTACTTCTGTTTCACAATTCTAGAAGGCTATGGCAACATATACCATAGAATATGTGTGAATGGCTCCCATCTCCTGATTGTGCTCATGACCTTTGATTGTGACATCTTCCTCAGCTGCCATGCATTTTCATTTTTGTATTTGTGATGGAAATTTGTTTTTAACTCATTTTCAGATTGTTTGCTATCCTGAACCATTTGCTGAGCTATATAAATGAATGAATGAATCTGAGGGACAAGAACAATTTGTTCTCTTTATATTGGAAAGGAGGGGGATAATTGGAGACATGATAGAAGTATGTAAAATCACACTTGGCAAGGAAAACATGGAGAATTTTCTTCCCTCGCTCATAATGATTGAACTCAATGATCTAATAAAGCAGGACCAGGAAAGGAAGGAAATGTCTTTTCACAGAATGTAGTTAATCCATGAAATTCCTTGCTATGAGTTAGGATAACCATCTAGTTTGGATTATTTTAAAAGAGAACTGGACAGGTTCATGAACAGACTGCCATGTCAACTAATATATATGGTTGCTTAGAACTACCTGAATTATAAGCAACATACTATAAATACTGATGATTGAAGTGACTGTGAAAAAGGGATATTATTCTCTAGGCCAAGCTTAGACATTTCCTCTGTACAGTATATCCAAAAGCCACAGAGTCTGGATGTCTGGATCAAAAGGGATATTTGTAAATTCTGTCTGGATCAAAAAGGATATTTGTAAATTCTGATTGTTCTGTGCTCACCATCAGGAATCTAGATAAGCTCCGCCTCTGTCTCTTTGTCCTGTCTCTGTCTCTGTCTCTCCCACACATACACACATGAGATACACACACACACACACACACACGTGCACACACACAAACACACACACACACACACACAGAAAGAAAGAAACATAGACAGAGGCAGACAGAAACAGAGACTCATTACAAAACTAAACCTGAAGGCAAACTGTGACTATTCTGTTTCACTGAATAAAGTGCAATAATAAAGCAAGCCTTATCTATGTTATATATTGCTTTGCTTGGATTTTTAGCAAAGAGCAGAGTATTACAATAAATAAAAGTGCCAGTGAAGCTAAAATAAACTCGTGCATTGACTTGAAGGTCACTTAGCATCAGTGGTTTATATCTGAACAGGACAAAATGCTTTGCATCGGATACAGGGGGAACCATTTTCCACAATGGTGTCAGATTCCAGAATGCAATGTTGTATGTGTGGGTGTGCCAGTATATAAATTATCCTACATTTTAAGCAGACAGTAGGACATACCAGCATTTGTTGTAAATGGCAGACTATATGAACCTCAAGGCTGGATAAAATGCATGCTCTCTATGATTCATTATATTTTACAGGTTACTAGACTTTGAAATGCTTTCAAGTAATTCCAATCAGAAATGCTGTTGTCATCAATGCCAAGACATTTAGAGAGGGGGAGGGAGGGAGGGAGAAAGAAGGAGAGGGAGGGAGAAAGAAGGAGAGGGAGGGTGAGAGAGGGAGGGAGGGAGAGGAAGGGAGAGAGGGGTGAGAGAGGGGGACAGAGGGAGAGGAAGGGAGAGAGGGAGGGAGGGAGGGAGGGAGAGGGAGGGAGGGAGTGGGAGGGTGAGGGAGGGAGGGAGGGAGAAAGAAGGAGAGGGAGGGAGCAAGAGAGATGGAGGGAGATTTGGGAGAGGGAGGGAGACGGAGAGAGGGAGGGGAGAGAGGGAGAGAGGGAGGGAGAGGGAGGGTGAGGGATGGAAGGAGAGAGGGAGAAAGAACTTTGTAATATTGTTAGGACTATCAAGACCAAGGAAAAAAGCTGGAGGAAGGTTGCATTAGAAGACCTTTAAGAACTGTACAAATCCTGCCAATTAAGCAGTTGCCCTTTACACTTTATTAAATGCTACAAAATGCTTAAGATCAGAGGAAAGGAAATGCAGTGATACAATTTATTTCAAATTAATGGCAAGTGACATCTTTATATCCTCCACAGAATGAAATTTAGAGTTGCACTTTTTACAGATGAATGACTGGTGCCACAGAGCCGGTTTCTGCTGCCTGTAATCTCTGGTTCTTTGCTCACACGGTCATTAATATGGATTAAAATCTGTTGCATCCAAAATTATGAATGAAATCAAGACATTTTCTTTTCTTCCCCCACCCCCATGCTTCTTTTTCCCTTGTGTAAAATATATTAAAACATTCAAAAAGAACATAAAACCATGACTAGTTAACTACTGTATAATATTGAATTTAAGGATTATGAATATTAGAACCTCAGATCTTCTGACTCTCTAGTGACATGTCTTTTGCTTTCTTATGTTTGCATCTCAGTATGCAAAGACCTCGAGTCAGAAATACAATTTTGTTTGTTTTTCCTGAATTATCTGTCCGACTTGTGACAGTATGATAAATATAATAAACAAAAATCAAGCATAAGAGGCCTTGATCATTGTTGCCTAGATCAGGGATCCTCAACACTCATCCATGGACCAGCACCAGGCCATGGGAAGCTAGAAACTGGTCCACACAAACAAGTGAAGCCCCATCTGCAGGATGCTGGCAGCACACGAGACTAACCCCCCATCCGGGCCATGGAAAAATCTTTCTCCATGGAACCGATCCCTGGTGCCCAAAAGATTGGGGGCCCAATGACCTAAATAACTCTGTAGGTGACCCTGGACGTTTTCCACCTGAGAGTTTCCCTTAGACAACTTAGAACTACGCCACCTTCGGTCTGACCTAAGCATAATGCACAAAATTATCTGCTACAATGTTCTACCTGTCAATGACTACTTCAGCTTCAACCACAACAATACATGAGCACACAATAGATGCAAACTTAAGGTAAACCACTCCACACTCGATTGCAAAAAATACAACTTCAGCAACAGAGTGGTCAATGCCTGGAATGCACTAACTGACTCTGTGGTTTCTTCCCAAACCCCCAAAACTTTAATTTTAAACTGTCTGCTCTTGACCTCACCCTATATCTAAGAGGTCTGTAAGGGGCGTGCATAAGTGCACCAATGTGCGTACCGTCCCTGTCCTAATGTTCCCATTTATTTGTATCCATTTCATGTATTCAGAAACATGTTTATACTTTCCAAATCAGCCAATGTGATTGTTTGGTCTTTTTTTTTACATTTTGTCTCTCACAGTTGAGGTCTGCCTATGATGCCAATTACAGGCCTCTCTCATCTTTTTAAGTGGGAGAACTTGCACAATTGGTGGTTGACTAAATACTTTTTTGCCCCACTGTATATCATTCTCTAAATGTCTATTCAGATGTAAACGCCTTTAAACTCAGTTGGACCTAGGTAACTGTGCAGAGGATTTTAGCCCAAATAATTTGTCCCTGACAGGATCATTTATAAATAAGTACATTTTCTTTAAAAACTAATTTGAATCCAACTGTTGTCTCACCAATGATATAAACAAAGCACCTTTTTGTTAAAATGTTAGATGGTGAATCAAGATAATGCACATGCCAAATGACTCTTTAGCTTTAATGGATTCCTGTCTACATTTACAGTTGCTTGTTAAGAGAGAGATGAGATCATCACCAGACATTTAGGGAACCTTAAGAAGCAGGCTTCTAGATCGAATAAACTTTTGTTATTCTAAATTACTTTGTGCTACTGAGATTTATTTCTGCTCACCTAGCATGGAATAAATGCAAGTAGATAAATAGGTACCACTTTTGTGGGAAGGCAACAGCATTCCATGTACCTCCACATACAATCATGCTGGCCACATGACCACAGAAAGGTCTTTGGATAACAGTGGCTCCCTCAGCTAAAAAAATGAGATGAACATTGTCCCCTAGAGTCAGACATGACTGGACAAGGAAACCTTTACCTTTTTATTAAGATTTGTTTTTTTTTCCCCTTCAGATATTTTTTTTCTCATGGTTAAGCTCTCTGTTCTTAACTATGTTCCTTTTGATGTGGTATTATATCCTGGAGTCAGTAGGGACACATTCAAAATGTAATTCTTTCATGATATTTTGTCTTTAATAAATCAGACAAGTATTGGACATTTTGTAGCAGCAAATGAGGGATAGTACAAGTACCGGTAATCTTAGATTAAATATTCTGCCACTTCATTCAAATTGGATAATTTGGGCACAATATGGATGGCTTAATGAGAATAAGATGCTCATTCATTGCTGGAAGACATCTAAGCATTGGTGAATCTAAACTGCTATATGTCTGATGGTCTGTAGAGATTCTTAGTCATTCAGGTCATGGTTGTCCCAAAGGTGCTTTTTCAGGAAGCAACTGAATTTTCTAGTTTTTTCTTTTTCTTTTGAAGATGTTTCATTTCTCATCCAATCCATTCCATCCAATCCGTTCCCCACTATCCCGTCAGAACTGAAGAAACCTCTTGGATGAGAAGCAAAATGTCTTCAAAAGAAAAAAAACAAGAAAATCCAGTTGCCTCCTGAAAAAGCACCTTTGGGACATACATGCCTGATGTCAGATACATGAATACAATTCTCATAAGCACCATTAGAGATGACCAAGCCCATAGGAGCATAGTCCATCAGATCTGGAGGGTATGAGCTTAGATAAAGCTGATATGGAAATTCAGATCCTTTCTTTTCCAGTTTTTTTTTAATGCTTTGGAATATGCATCTTCACAACTGAATCTCTAGAAATGATTGATGCCTCTACAAGCATCAATCAATGAAATGGAAAAGGAAATATGAAACAGTTACTCAATGGAGTTTACTTTAATTTTTAATTTAATGCTTCTAGACCGCCCCCTCTCCCGAAAGGGACTCGGGGCGGTGTACAGTTCATACAAAATATATCAGATACAATAAAATTAAGTATGTACAGTTGACAGTTGACATGGAGGAGGTAAGAATGACATTAAAAGAACTGTACAAAGCAGATTAAAATAAGTTCAAACCCTTAAAACAAATACAGTGAATTAAAAAACCCCTAAAATAACCAGATATAGTGCGTTTGCCAGGAGGGACAGTTGAATTATGCCAGGCCTGCTAATCGGAACAGGTGGGTCTTCAGTTTTTGCCGGAAGGAGCGGAGGTCAGAAGTGGTTCTAATGTCGGGGGGGAGGTCATTCCAGAGGGTTGGGCCCATCACAGAGAAGGCCCTACTCCTTGGTGTCGCCCGCCGGCATTGTCCAGTGGATGGCACCAGGAGAAGTCCCTCCCTGTGTGAGCGTATTGGCCGCAGGGATGTATGTGGGAGGATGCGATCCCGCAAGTAACTAGGTCCCGTGCCATGGAGCGCTTTAAAGATGGTAATCAGCACCTTGAAACGCACCCGGAAAACCACAGGTAGCCAATGCAGCTCGCGCAGGAGAGGTGTTACGTGGGAGTACCTCGTACTCCCCATCACAGCCCGCGCGGTTGCATTCTGAACTAACTGCAGTCTCCGGGCGCGTCCCAAGGGCAGCCCCATGTAGAGAGCTTATTGTGATAGAAATATACCGGCATTTATTTATCATATATTTATTTAGCAAGTTCTGGCATAGCATTTTATGTGTTTACAATGTCTCCTAGTCCCAGAGTTATAAGCAGCATACAGACAGCTGGGGAGTTCTGGGACGTGATGTTATCACATATTTCAAGAACATTACTGAGGTTGAGAATCACTGTTCAGGAGTACACAGTTCCAGATTCTGTAAACATGTCAATAAAGGAGAATATTTGTAGCTCAGAGTTGAAATGAAGGATCCTTGGTGCTCTCTGAACTTGGTTGTTTCCTTGCAGAGTTTCATTTATTTATTTATTTATTTTTCAGGATTTATAGACCGCCCCCTCTCCCCGAAGGGACTCGGGGCGGTGTACAGGCGTCTCATTAAAACAGATACAAAAGATAAATATCCTATACCCTTAAAAACGAATTAAACCTAATACAGCTGTACAGAAAAGTAAAAATTAAAAGCAACTAAAAACATACCCCTAAAAAACTTAAAAATGCAGGCTTGAGGGACTAAAATTGGGAGTTAGGCCAGGCCGGCTAAATTGAACAGGTGGGTTTTTAGCTTCTTACGGAAGGAGCGGAGGTCGGTGGTAGTCCTGATATCCGGGGGGAGGTCATTCCAGAGGGTCGGGCCCATCACAGAGAAGGCCCTACTCCTGGGCGTCGCCCGCTGTCATTGCCTAGTGGACAGCACCTGGAGGAGTCCCTCTCTGTGAGAGCGAATCGGCCGAAGGGATGTATGGGGCAGGATACAATCCCGCAGATAACTAGGTCCTATGCCTAGTTTTCATTACCCAAACTAGGTTACATCATCCATGTTAGTTATCAATGTTAGACTAGCACTAATTAAGTTACCTAGTTTGGGTAAAGAGATGTCTGCAATAAAACAATCAAGCTCAACCAAGCTCAAATGGACTCCTCTTTAATCACTTGGAGAAAAGCAAATACATAGAAATAGCAATTTAGTTAAATACTCTACAGTATTCTGAACTGACATGAATCTAGACTACAAATTCTGAGAATCTCCATAAGGCATAGTAGCCTAGTGAGCCTAATGCAGAATGTTAGAGCTGACTACTTTTCTTTCCACCACGCTTTTAGTGAGATGCAAACGTACTTCTCAACTTCTTCGCCTCGGTAACAAGCCGAACCTGTCTGGACTATATTTGCACTTTCCTGTTATTTCTCTTGTCATACTTGCTCACTTTACCATGTCCCATCATGGCAATTCCCCGTTATTTCAGGGCCAATAAATAAAAAAGAGGAATTCTGGAGAAATGGTTCACGGAGTTCTTGTTCAGAGAAAGACTCAGGCTGCATTGGAAATAATCTGACAGCTGAACAGACGTGTGGAGGTGGCAATGAAATGTTCACAGAAAACAGTCTTGTTTTCTTGTTTCAGTGCAGGAATTTCACTGAATCAGTCATATTCTTTATTGGAATGATTTGTCCTTGGTGCCGGATGGCAAAAGCTTAGCATGTGAAAAAGTTGGAGGGCATTGAAGTAAATTTCTAAAACAAGTCCTTATTCATCAAACTGAATGAGAACTACTAGGAGAAAAATGCCAAATAATTTCTCTGCCCAGCACTACTCATGGCTCCTTTTTTAATTTAATGGCACTTCAGCACAATGCTTTATAAACTTCTCAAGACCCTGGAACACAAAGCAATATAAATGTGAGTAATAGCCTAGGAATGTTTTTTTTTTCCCAAAAGTGAAAATAAATGCACTGAAATAAACCACGCTTTAATTCATATCTTTATATTTAATGTCTGGATTATTAGCAGGGTACAAGAGTTTGCAACAAGGGCTTATTTCATTACTGTCTGAAATGTGAATTTTAATTCCAGGGAGCACTAAAAATTCATTTTCACCAAGGATACACTGAAGGAAAAGCTACATTCAGTTGTGGAATCTTCTTCAGTAGTGATTTTAACGTAGAAACTTAGAAAATATCTAGAGATCCCTTACATCCCGGACAATAACTGTTTCAACTTCTACCCTCAAAACAATGCTACAGGGCATTGCGCTGCAGAACAACTAGACACAAGGACAGTTTTTTGCCCCACACCATCACTCTGCTAAACAACTAATTCCCACAACGTTGTCAAAATATCTAGTAAAACTGTATTTTATTCTTCTTCTCATCTTTCCTATTACCTATCTCCTTATCTTCTTTTGCCCATGCTGCTTGCATCTTATAATTTATATTTTTTACTTACTATCCTAGTATGATTTATGTTGATTGCTTATTTAGTATCCTATGACTATCACTAAGTGCTGTATCTTATGATGTATGATGAACATATTTTTACAATGACTATGATCATGATTTATCACTTGCATGTTTGTATGTACACTGAAAGCTTATGCACCGGAGACAAATTCCTTGTGCGTCCAATCACACTAGTCTAATAAAAAATTCTATTCTATTCTATTCCATTCCATTCCATTCCATTCCAAACTTTTTTCTCCATGAACATCCACTTAAAAATCTTCCAAGATTCCTTGTCCTCTATTGTTTTAGTGTGACCTGTGAGGAGAAATCTGTTTTTTATTCCCAGAGAGGCTACATATTAGGCTGGTAAAGTCAGATAGATTCAAAACCTCCAGACACACATCTCATAGAAAACAGCAAAAAGATTAGTCTTCAAAGTAACATAGGACATTGGTGCATCACATTAAAGGTTACAGGAACATCTGTAATGTTCTCCAACCTTCCTTCTCAGAACAAAACAAAACTTGAAATGAGATTTGTGAACCCCATTAATAATCCTGATTTGATCCCTTTCAAGATAATGGGTGTCAAAGTCTACTACATTTTGCATGCCTTGGAGGCATTCTAAGAGATACACATAACTGTTCTCCCTGACCAGCAGACCTGGACAGAGAATACTTGTGAATGAAGAATGAAGTTCTTCCTTAGGTAAAGGTAAAGGTCCCCCTCACACATATGTGCTAGTCATTCCCGACTCTAGGGGGTGGTTCTCATCTCTGTTTCAAAGCCGAAGAGCCAGCGCTGTCCAAAGACGTCTCCCTGGTCATGTGGCCAGCATGACTAAATGCTAAAGGTGCACAGAATGATGTTACTTTCCCACCAAAGGTGGCCCATTTTTTTCTGCTTGCATTTTTACATGCTTTCAAACCGCTACGTTGGCAGAATCTGGGACAAGTAATGGGAGCTCACTCCGTTACATAGCTCTAGGGATTCGAACCACCAAACTGCTGACCTTTTTGTTTGACAAGCTCAGCATCTTAGTCACTGAGCCACCGCATCCCTTAGTTCCTCCATATAACAGCCCAAATGGCTGAATTTATGGCTGTGCCTCAGCATCATAGTTCCCCCCCTTCAATCTCTTCTTTTTTATTTGCGTGTATTACTGTACTCTTAAGAAGCTGGTCAAGTGGCAGACCATAGATTCTCCACCGCTCCAAATGCTTTTCCCCCAATCCTTCTATTTAAAAGGTGAGATAATCGGCTTTTGTTTGGCCTGGCTTGGATCTTAGACAGTATCTGGGCTCGTAACAAAGAAAAACCCAGAGAGAGAGAGAGAATTTAGTTCTCTTGCCTGCAGAGAATGGAAGTGGTCTTTTATTCACTTTCCAGGATGGAGAAATTCTCATGCCCCAGGAACCTCAGGACTCAATTTAAAGCACTAACAGAAACAAATAGTACCAAAGTGAATAAAGTTTGGGCAGCAGCATCTGAGCTCTGACAGATGATTTGGCAGGGGTTGCCTGGTGAGGGGGACCACCATAATGAAACAGGGCAATGGCTTTGTTCAGCCATCTATGGCTGGGATGAGAGAACGTCTTTCCAAAAACTCTGTTCTCTGCTACTATTCTTTCAGGGGTTTTCTGACTCTTTCCTGGAGGGGAGAGGGGCTGGGTGAGTAGCTGAATGCAGTTCCCATGGCATGGACTGGGCACAGAAAGCACTGAATATAAAAGGCTTTTCTGTCAAGACTTTGTTATCCCAAGAAAGCAGGGCTGAAGGCTGCCTCCTCTCCTTTGCCTTTGGTTTACATGTTTTGTTTTGTTTTTTTGGAGGAGCATCTTTATCTCCATTAAGAAAAATATGTAAGAGGGAGGGGGAAGAGACAAATGACCCCCAATATTGAAAGCTGTTTGGGAGGATTTAATTTTGAATAAATCCACGACTAAATCCCAGGGTCTTTCTATCAAACTTGTCCTTTCCCATCAAAGCTGAAAACCATTTATCTATACTTCAGGAAGAACACAAGGACTCGGTTTCCTTTCCTAACTCCAGATAATGTCATCTGAATCATTGACTCAAGAAATAGAAAACAGCTCGCCCTCCCTCCCTCCCTCCCTCCCTCCCTCCCCCCCCCCTCTCTCTCTCTCTCTCTCTCTCACACACACACACACACACACACACACACACACAAGTATGCACACACATGCACGCACACATACAAAGAGACTCTACTATTTCAAAAGGTTTTGAAACGGTGAAATTCAATGTTTTTTAATACCGGTTCTGTGGGCATGGCTTGGTGGGCATGGCAGGGGAAGGATACTGCAAAATCCCCATTCCCACCCCGCTCTGGGGCCAGCCAGAGGTGGTATTTGCCGGTTCTCTGAACTACTCAAAATTTCTGCTACCGGTTCTCTAGAACCTGCTGAATTTCACCCTGTTTTGAAAGTACAAAATGAATGCCAAATTCAAGGGCTACTTGCAGTTACCTTGAGATCAGATTTAGAGATCCAACTGTAATTAAACCTTCTGATTTGGGGTTGATTAAAAAAAATACATGTCAGGAATTTGACACGGGAGGGGAAAAAAAGAACCTATAGATTCTGACTCAAATTCCTCCAGTGTATCTGGGGTTATTCAAATCTATTGTCAGGTGCAAGAAACCAGGAGCTGGATAGAGTCAAAAGTGGTCCAAGTTTATTTCATGCCACTGTACACAAGAATCTGACGTACTAATAGTCACGGCAAATTGGTGCTAGATAAGAGTCAACAGAATTCATGGGAGAATGGACTTAGGTATTTTATGCTGTATAGAGACTCCAAACAAATTATTTGTTTAACTCCACCGTCAGGCTCAACCTTGGTCCTCCCCCTACATCTACAATGATATCATGTTAGTAAAGGCAGATAAGTTTTTATTAAGAGAAGAGATTATAACCCAGTTTACAAGCAGTATCAAAGGAGCTGTTGGAAAAATGAGGGCCTCGTTCAGAAAATGAGTATATATTAGAAAAATAACTGACTAGGATTAATTGGCCTATTTGATTTAAACTACACTGTCAAAAAATAAAGAGATTTCAGAGAAACCTTGGTTTTACATCTGTTTTCACTGCTGAAGTTGCATGATAAATATCTATATATGGGTTAATGTTTTCAGGAAGAAAACATGAGTGAAATAGTAATAACAAGGAAAAAAAACCTGTGCATTGAAAAATTACAATAAATGAATCCATTCTCTGTTTAAAATTCTGAAAATGTCAATTGTGAAATTGCTGATATTTTTATAACAGAAATGTAACATGTTCTTTAGCTTGGTTCTTGTATAATACATATTACTTTGATAAGAGTTAAAATATATGTGTTATGGTTTCTGTCGGCTGTTAATGGATTTCTTTTGACCAGGATTGTATGTTAAGGCTAAAAAATCTGTTTATAAATGGAGCAAAAATTCTTCTACTTCATTTCTTAGAGACAGTGAAACTGAATAAAATTAAATAAAATTAATATTAAATGTATACATTAATTTTTCAGGTAGCTCTTTATAGAGTTTGCTGATTAGGATTGAATGTGTCTTTTGTAATTTGACTATGGATAAGGGATGAGACATGAGAAGGAGTTATTTTTTTAATTGAAGTACGTATTAGAGAAGGTGTTAAGTTACCCAAATTGTTTATGCTTGTCTAGGAGAGGAAAGTCATATATTTTTTTCTGTCTTCTCTTTCTTTTCTGTTTTTTTAAATTTTTTAATATATTTTAAATGCATTTTTTCTATTTCCCTTTACTTATCTTGTTTCTCTATTTTTTATGTTTTTCTTAGTTTGTACTAGTTTTTTATCTTTGTGTTTGTAAACTTTAATAATTTTAAAAATAAATACGGCAGTAATATTGTGGTTTATGATCAACATAGATATTAATCTAATTCACCCATGCCTGCCATGAAAAATGTGCATGCCAGAAACATATGCATGCCGGAAACTGGAAGTTCATCTTCCCGGCATGCCCATGTATGCTGGAGAACTGCTGTTCTGGTTTCTAGCACTTGTCCCACATGTACGAGCCAGGTAGCTGCTCTTCCGGTTTCCGGTGCTGTCCCCCCCTCCGCGTGCTCTCATTTCGGCACTCACCAACACTTTCCCAGGTGGTTTAGGAATAAATCACCTGAAGGAGCATCTTCTTCCAAATGTGCCTACCCAGACTTTAACTTCATTTAATGATGCTTTTCTCCAGGTCATCTCTCGAAGAAGAAAGCTTTTTTGATGATGGCACCATATTTATGGACTTGCCTCTCCAGAGACGATCAACTGGTACCTATTTTGGCACCAGTTTGGCACTAGGCAAAGGCCTTTCTATTATATTCTCACCCCGCAATTGATGTTTTTATTTATTCATCAAATTTATATGTTGCCCCTGTCACAAGCCAGTGACTCTTTCAACAAAGTATGCTGATGGCCAATGATCATATGGAGACTTTAAAGTTTTAAACTATCATGACAAAGTAGCAGCAGATAAAAAAGTGTAGGAGATTGCATTCTCACAGTTAAAATAAAATTTTGTTTCTTACCTCTGAAATTCATTTTTGTTATAAACTTCCTCTTTCCATTTCCTAATCATACTGAGTTATTCAGTCTTAAATTACTCCAATAGAACATGAGGGGAAACCACAGATATTAATACACAACAATACACACATTTTTTTTTCTATCTCTTCTAATTATTATCTGTTTATATCATTGAATTGTTGGTTTGCATTGGCATCCAGTAACAGAATTAAATTTGAAATAGTGTAACATGTAAATAATATATAGCAATGTTAGCATTTCAGTAATCCTGAATTTATTGTCACAGAACCTGGAAGATTGTAACAATGGATGCAATGTTTCTTCATAATAGCTTCTCATATATGTACCAAATGACCTCCAGTTTTAATTTGAGGTTGTAGTGTGCTAGCCATTAGAGAGTGACTTTGTGTAAGGGTTTAGTCATCAGACTAGTAGCTGAGAGACTGTGAGTTGTGGGTTTGCCTTAGGCACAAAGCCAGCTGGCTGACCTTGGGCTAGTCATTTTCTTTTAGCCCTGGGATGGAGGTAAGGGCAAACCACTTCTGAAAAACCTTGTCAAGGAACTGTAGTGACTTTCCAAGAGAATCAGACATAATTGAACAAAAGAAAGAAAAGCCATTAAGGACAGATTTTTCTTTTAGAAAAAAAGGCAGATTATCTTGTCCCAGATCATTATTTTAGCTTTAATTAGCGACATCGTCTCTTCAAGTATTGATGCTTCCTTTCTAGACTTTTTTTTCTTTGCAGTGTCACCAAAATGACCTGTCAATCTCATTTCTGCCCCACTTTCCCTATGCTGCTCATCTCAGGCTTCCATTTAATGCAAAACATGCATCAACCTCAAAAGAGAATGAAGAGAGCAGTGGTGGATTGCACATTTCATTACTACCGGTTCACCTCAGTGCTTTGTGCACATGCACATGCAAAGTGAGTGCATGGGCCCTTCTATATATGCACCCGGCCTTCCACACATGCACTTTGCTCACACATGTACCTTCTGTGCATGTGCTCAGCCTCAAAAACGTGCCTAAATAGGATAGCATAGAATCCCTGGAAAACTTGAAATCATATAGAAATTAATGCTCTAGCCCAGGTCTGCACAAGGACCATATTAATACATTAAAAATCCTCGATGGCCATTAAGAAATATTCGGTACACCGGTCATCTGTTTAGTTGATACTAGAGTGGCTACAGTGCTGAAGCTAGCAGTGGCTTTAGTGATAAGGCCTGAAAGTGGTAGTGACAGTGGCAGCGGTGATAATTTATTGACCTTTAAAAATTTCTGGTGGGTTGCAGAAGGCTTCTTAGCAGGATGCATGTGACCTAAAGGCCATATATTGTTCAGGCCTGCTCAACCCCAATTCAAGTCTTCCACTGGAGATCCAAGTTGAAACCCGCGCTTGACAATGATGTTCATAGGTGATTTTAGGCTGGTCATTTCTTCTCTGTCCAACCTACCTCAAGGATAATGGTCATATGAATAGAATTACATATAGGAGATGTCCATGTGTATCATGCTGCCCTCCCCAAAGAAAGGAAGGCTATAACTGTAACAAATAAGTACTGTAACAAACAAATAAACACTTTGGAGAATGATATTCAGGTTTTTTTTAGTTTTGTTTTTAATTGCAATTTGTTAATGGAGGGAATGAAACTGCTTGCCACTGGTTAAATATATTTGTCTGAGCTGAACAGGATTGTTAACTAAAAATGCATGTGTACAAATCTGTTGATGAATTTCTGGGCAGGTGGAAGCTGCCCCCAAAAAACATCAAGCAGCAGTCTGGAGACACTTTTGTTGTTGGTTTTCATATTTTTAGCAGACAATCTCACAGACTGCAGCTATATATATAAAGAGATGGGAGAAATTACATTTTCCGGTAGAAAAGCTATTGCACAACTTTTGCTGGGGAGCTGTAAAAATACAATCTTAGTGAAGAAAGAGGGATTCTCATTCATTTTGCTCTATAAATAAATCGGTATTGCAGACAGGAAAACCACATTTCCTAGAATTGCATCCAAGTTCCTCTTACTTCATTGGTACAAGTGCCATGTGTCTCCTTTCTATTCAAACTACTTTTAGGAATGAGTTCTCTGTTTCTGTTTTATTATCATTCTGCACCTCAATTCAGCCTTACATCAGATCCTTATTTGCCTTCAGATTTGACTTGGAGGATTTCTAAACTTAATTTCAGATTTGCTGGATACCCACAATGAAAAAATGATCTTTGTTGAATACAAAGATATCGGTCTCTGTGTTTATTCAACCAGATAGACTAGACTAGACTAGACTAGACTAGAATAGAATAGAATAGAATAGACAATAGAATAGAATAGACAATAGAATAGAATAGAATAGAATAGAATAGAATAGAATAGACAATAGAATAGAATAGAATAGAATAGAATTTTTTATTGGCCAAGTGTGATTGGACATACAAGGAATTTGTCTTTGGTGCATACACTCTCAGTGTACATAAAAGAAAAGATACATTCATCAAGAATTATAAGGTACAACACTAAATGATAGTCATAGGATACAAATAAACAATTATGAAACAATATCAGTTTAAATCATAAGGATACAAGCAACAAAGTTACAGTCCTGCAGTCATAAGTGGGAGGAACTAGCCATTTGTTCTCTTCATTGAGCACAGCAGTATTTAAATTAATAGAATAGGAATCCAAAGGAGTCTAGTAGCAGCTCTTCAGATTAACAAATGTTATTAAATGGCATAAGCTGCAGCTCACTTCATCACTTGCATAAAGTGGCTTAAGTGATACAGGATTTAAATTAGGTTGAGCAGTAGAGAGGGAGGGACAGAGGGAAAGAGGGATTGGTAATGTAGATGTGAGAGATTACAAGCAGCAATTAGTAACTGTAATAAATAATAAAAACCTGTTCTATTTGTTTAGACCTTTTGAGATAGTTTGGAACCTTTTGAAGTATTTGTGTCCCATAATCTCTCAGTCAATATGGCTATTGTGTTATTTTTTTTCAAAATGGTCACTTGGACATCTGTATTAGAATGTTCTCTAGAGATTAATATGCCCCCATATCACTTTGCCATTGTTTTGAGTCAATCTTGTGACTATTAATTCTTTTGCAAAAAGTTAGTTGGATCTCATTTCCCAGAATTCTCCAGCCAGCATAATTCCAAAGAAGAAACTAATCAACAAAATAAAACAAAAATGGTAGGGGAAACAATCTGCAAAACATTTGAATGGGTTAGTGCATATGTAGATATTCAGATTATAGATAATGCTAAGTGAAAGAAGGATTTATTGTAATGGGGAAGACTGCGGTCTGTTAATCCATTTGCTTATCTGGTGTACTGTTCAAATTATGTCTTGATATCAGCCAAATCTCTTTATGTCAATTCTGAAATTACTTTTTTTCTTCAGCCAGACGTGGACTCAACAGATCTGGAATGAAAAATTGTCTTCAAAACCAGAGGTCCTATAAAGTAATGTATGAGCCCTCTAAAAATGGTGCTTTGCCCAATCTCGGGACCTAAGAAAAGGTCCAGTCTAGTCAGTCTCTTGAGCCAGTCTGACTTCATCCTTTTCAAGAATATTAAAAGCAACACCAATCTGTTTTAAAGGATCTCTTCTCATTTTGGCAGCCATAGACTCCGAATTCAAAGGGACCCCCCAAGTGTGGGCAATACTTCCTTTTGGGTAGTAAGGTTTTTGCAATTCCCATTTTTTTAGTAGCCCTGTAGCTAGAGCCTTTAAAAAGGTTCTTTCTTTCTTTCTTTCTTTCTTTCTTTCTTTCTTTCTTTCTTCTTTCTTTTTTTCTTTCTTTCTTTCCCCTCTCTCCCTCCCTAGGCAAAACCTAAAAAATATTTTAAAAGATTATCCTTTTTTAAAAGAAACCTAGAAGTTAAAATCATACTAACTTGTGAAAACCATTAAAAAACAAAGAGTGAAACAGAAAAGTCTCCCCTGAGCAGCCACCAATCTATCTTCTAAAGATAGTTAAACATTAAATGGTTTTTCTCATTATAATAATAAATTAATGATAGGTACATATGGGAAAAGGTAATCTTTCCAATAGACTTTCCAAACCATTCAGTATTCTAAAGTGTCATAACCAACACTTTGTACTTTATGTAGGAACTAATTAAGAGACATTTATATCAGTTAGTGTCTTATTCCAAAAAACATTTTAGGCATTACATTTCACCCAGCATCTAACATTGTAATAATAGCATTTTAGAATATATTACAGATTAAACAAGAGACAATTCCTATGTGAATCACTATTGGTAGGCCTTTCTTTTCCTCCCCAAAGAAACAGTTAGCATATCAGACAAAAATGTTCAAAGTTGTTTCTTAGCAAAGCTGCTCTCTGACTTCCTGGGAGCACTAAGGAATCCAACAGCAGTCCTAAGAATTCTATCTGATCTCTCAAAGGATAGGTTGCCACCCCTGATTTTCTCTAGATCGAGACTTAATTTGTTCACTTACTATGCCTAAGAAGCTATTTAAAACTTTTCACACATACTTTCATATCAGTTAAAACAAGAAGGGAGGAGAGACTAAGAATATTCATGAAATCTCACTGGCTGAGAGAGGCCTTTCTCATTTCCTCATTAGCGATTTATAACAAGTTGAATCATCCATCCATTGTTTTATGTAAATAACAGTAATGAGGACAGTGGTGAGTGGATAAATGGTTTTAGAATAATCTCAATTAACAGATTAAACCCCAAAGGATTAAGTAACTGTCCATCAGCATCAATTGCTGGAAGCATTCAGAAAATATAGCAGGAGACACCAGAGCGGATTCTTTGATCATTTACCATCAAGACAGAGTTGACACTGAACATGAATGAACATTTCTCTAGAGAATCTGCTTCCAATTTGGCCCTTCAGATTTTCCAATAGTGCAGCAATTGCCACCAGAATTCCATTTGGCTGCTACTACCTTGTTGGTGGTCAGTCTCTTCTTTCCTTCCCTCTTTCTCAGAAATGTAAACTTCTGAAGAAAACATACCTTCACATCTTGTGTCTAAAATGTGGTTTTGTAAGTATAGACGTATCATTGCATTTTCATATTTTTCCCCAAATGCTGGTCTGATATATACTGTATTTTTCAGAGTATAAGACACACCTTTTCCCCAAAAAATAGAGGGTAAAAATCTGGATGCATCTTACACTGGCTACAGCATTTTTTGTCCTCCCAAAACCCCACCCTCTTCACAAAAATGAATGTGCAGAGGGTTTGGGAGGCCTACAAAGTGCACCAGGGGGCTGGGGAGGGCAAAAATGAGCAAAAATTGGCTTTTTTTGCTTGTTTTGCCCGCTCTCCCCCCCTGTTCCCAGGAACACTCTATAAGCCTCTTAAAGGAGCACTCTTTAAGCCTCTTAAATGCATGCCCGTTTTTGGCAAAAAAATGAAGTGTGCAGAAAATTTGGGAGGTCTACAGAGTGCTAAAACTGTTTTTTAATTTACCTCATCAAAATCTTGGTGCGTCTTATACTCCGAAAAATATGGTATGTGCAGTGATTAAATGCAGTATTGCAGACTAATTCTGCCACCTGCCAGCAATTCGATTCTCACTGGCTCAAGGTTGACTCAGCATTCCATCCTTCCGAGGTTGGTAAAATGAAGGCCCATGTTGTTGGGGGAAATATGCTGACTCTGTAAACTGCTTAGAGAGAGCTGTAAAGCACTGTGAAGTGGTATATAAGTCTAAGTGCTATTGCTATATTCAGTATATAGGTTGTTCAACGAAGAGGAAGGTATGTACCCTTGCTTCACGGCAAAGCTGATCTATTTTATCATGTTTCTCCATTCTGTAGCCTTCTGCCTTGCGTATACATTTTGCATGAGACAATGCCTTTCCCATTTTCTCATGAACATTTCACACCTTGATATAGTTGACACAATTGAGACTCTTCTATAAACAATGAAGCACATAGTTCTTCTTTCTAGTAACTTTTTGGCTTTCTCAATTAACCTACATGCATTATCAGTAATGTTTCATTGTTTTGATCTTTAAATATGTTACTGTCTCTATATTGGGCGTCCTTTAGTACATCAATTTGAGGTTGGAACCTCCTGAGTTCAGAGATCTTTTAGAAGACTTTTCTTGCTTTTCAGAGTCTGTAATCTTTGTCTTGCTTGGCTTTAGTTTCTCTTCTTTTCTCTTCTTGGCAATTTCTACAGATTGTTCTGACATCCAATTTGATTTCTTTTTTCTTGGTTATTGCCAGGCTCTCTTCACATGTATCCTCAACAAGTTCTTATTTTTAATTCATCAGTTCCTCGGGTTTTCTTTCAGTGAAATTCATGATTTCAAAATAATGCATTATGTTCCCCTTGAAAATGATGAGTATATGTTTAGAAGCATATCAGGGAAACAGATTTTTTTCTTCCGCTTTAACATGATACAGAACTTGCACATGAACAGACGAGCCGCCAACAGCGAGTCTTGAGGGACCATTCTGGGAGGAGTTTGACTCTGTTGCCCCCGAGGATTTGGACAGGCTGCGTGGACGGCTGCGACCCACCACTTGTTTAACGGACCCGTGCCCCTCCTGGCTGGTACTGGCAGCCTGGGAGGTGACACGAGGCTGGCTCCTGGGCCTGGTGAGCGCCTCACTGAGTGAGGGATACTTACCAACCGCCTTGAAAGAGGCGGTGGTGAGACCCTTGCTCAAGAGGCCTGCGCTCGACCCAATGGAGCTAGCTAACTATCGTCCAGTCTCCAACCTCCCCTTTCTGGCGAAGGTTGTCGAGAATGTGGTGGCGCAGCAGCTCCCGCGACACCTAGACGAATCCGACTATCTAGACCCACGCCAGTCCGGCTTCCGACCCGGGCACAGCACTGAGACAGCCTTGGTCGCGTTGGTCGATGATCTCTGGAGGGCCAGAGATAGGGGTTGCTCCTCTATCCTGGTCCTATTAGACCTCTCGGCGGCTTTTGATACCATCGACCATGGTATCCTATTGCGCCGGTTGGAGGGGATGGGAGTCGGAGGCACCGTTTTGCGGTGGTTCGGCTCCTACCTCTCCGACCGGAAGCAATGTGTGTTGACAGGGGGGCAGAGATCGTCCCTGAGGCCACTCACTTGTGGGGTGCCACAGGGGTCGGTCCTCTCGCCTCTCCTGTTCAACGCATATGTGAAGCCGCTGGGTGAGATCATCCGTGGTTTTGGGGTTGAGTACCATCTTTACGCTGATGATACTCAGCTGTATATTTCAACCCCAAACCACCCCAACGAGGCTGTCGAAGTGATGTCCCGGTGTTTGGAAGCCGTCGGGGTCTGGATGGGGGACAACAGACTTAAACTCAACCCCTCCAAGACCGAGTGGCTGTGGTTACCGGCGCCTCGGTTCAGCCAGCTGACTCCATCGCTGGCCATAGGGGGCGAACAATTGTCCCCTGTGGAGCGGGCGCGCAATTTGGGCGTCCTCCTTGATGCCCGGCTGTCAATGGAGGACCATGTGGCAGCCGTGGCAAGGGGGGCGTTCCACCAGGTTCGCCTGGTGCGCCAATTGCGCCCCCTACTGGACCGGAGTGCCCTGCGCACGGTCACTCATGCGCTGGTGACGTCTCGCCTGGACTACTGCAATGCTCTCTACATGGGGCTTCCCTTGGGACGCGTCCGGAGACTGCAGCTAGTTCAGAACGCAGCCGCGCGGGTTATTATGGGAAGTACACGTTACTCCCACGTAACACCTCTCCTGCGCGAGCTGCACTGGCTACCTGTGGCCTTTCGGGTGCGTTTCAAGGTATTGATCACCATCTTTAAAGCGCTCCATGGCAGTGGACCTAGTTACCTGCAGGATCGCATCCTACCACACACGTCCCTGCGACCTATCCGCTCACACAGAGAGGGGCTCCTCCTGGTGCCGTCTGCTAGTCAATGCCAGCGGGCGACACCTAGGAGTAGATCCTTCTCTGTGATGGGCCCAACCCTCTGGAATGACCTCCCCCCTGACATTCGAACTACCACCGACCTCCGTTCCTTCCGGCAAAAGTTAAAGACTCACCTATTTCAATCAGCTGGCCTGGCACTTTCTTAGTTCTACCTCCCGGGGATTTATTCATTTTAATTGGGTTTGGGGTTTTAAAAAGTTTTTAATACACTATATACTATATTTAATATTTATTATTCTATGTACAGTCTTGCAACCTCCTCTACCTACGTATTTAATTATTTAACTGTTTTGTATGTATTTTATAACGTATTTTAGTGACTGTACACCGCCCCGAGTCCCTTTCGGGAGAGGGGGCGGTCTATAAATATGAATAATAAATAAATAAATAAGTTCATGATCTGTTTTCCAAACCATGAATTTGCTGTTATAAATAAGCTCTTTCATCTTCTTGTATCAGTAGTTAATTTGATTTCAGGGTTCTCCATCTGGCGACATCCATGTACATAGGCATTTTTGATTGTTTTGAAGATTATGTTAGCAATGAAAAAAATCATTGGATTGGTAGAAACCAATAAGTCATGTTTCTGCTTCATTTCTTTTCCTAGACAATAGATTCCAAGCACATTTTCCTCCCTGTTAGTTCCAGTACTAGCATTCCTGTTTCAAATCACAAGCAGCAGATTTTGTTTCCATGTTATGTTAATTTCAGATCATCAACCACCTCACCAATTGTTCGAGTGTAAACTTTGATAAACTTCGCCCCAGTTCAGCTCTGCCACGCATGCGCCTCCTGCTGGCTAGCCAGTCTTCGGGTTACTGCCACGCATGCACAGGGGCAGGGCACATGCATGTGGGCCGCGCATTCATGTGGAAGGGCACGTGTTGGGAAAACATGCATGCTTGGGGGCTGGGGTGCATGTGGGGATCTGCGTATGCATGTGTGGGAGGGGGCATGTGCACCTGTGCAGGGGGTGGGGCGCATGCACAGGGATCATGCACACATTGTAATTTGGAGGTTCGGGCACACCCATCATCATCCCCATGAAACAGCATAACATGCAAACATTATACAATACCACACCTAGAAAAAGAACTCCAATGTTGAACTAATAATAAAACCAGAGTGGGTAAGAAGGTAATAAACGGCATAGATCTCCTTCAACTGTTGGCTCTGGGAGATGCTGAAAGGAGATTCTTTCCAGGTCATTTCAATAGCACCAATAAATGTTCCTTCTAGGCAGAGAGGATAAATAAAGTATGTCCACAAGCTGGAAACTGTTAAGAGAAATCAAATGTTTTAAGCATGTGAAAGGTTTCCTTGTCTTTGGAGGCCCTTCTAGGCCATAACCCTCAAGCCACATGGCAGAACAGTTTTATTCACTGAAATGAAAGATCTACAGTCTGCCTCATATGATTTTTTAGAAGTTTTTAATGAAAAAGAAAATGCTGAAACTTATTGTGGTTTCAAAAGAGGCAGTAGGAGCCTAGTTTCTCTGTGGAAGGACGAGGTATTTTGTTTTTATTTTTCTCTGTATGCCTCCAAAGAACTCGGGATCGTGCATTGATTTTCTATTCTTCATATAATTCTCATCACAATAATGGAGAGTAGCATAAACTCTGACAGCATAGATATGCCAGAGTCACTCATGATGAAATCTATGCTTGTTTATTCAGAAGTAGATTTTAATTAGCATAGTGGGATTTGTTTTGTGTGTGGAGAAAATTAGTACAAGTTTGAAGCGTGAGTAATTTTTGTAGCTAATTATAGATTTTAATGCAAGTTCTCCTTGCAACCACAATACTAATAGGAATGGCTGAACTTTCTCTGCACTTTCATTTTGAAATCAAATATGCCAATCCTTACCTGAAATCTGGGATGGTGATCTGAACCAGTACACATCTCTGCGTATTTTCCCCAGACATAATTTTATTCTTTCTTATTTCACTTTTGTTCTTACAAGTTAAAGCTGTAAAGTTACTTAGAACAGGTAAAGCACACAAGATTTGTGGCACAACTTAAAAATACCTGGATAGGACAGAATGGCTCCGGGGAATGTGGATTCTGTTCCTTCCTGGATAATTATATGCAAAAGGAAAAAAAAAGGTACTTACTTTCCTCTTCCAAATAGCAATAGCACTTAGACATATATACCACTTCACAGTGCTTTACATCTCTCTCTAAGAGGTTTACAGAGTCAGCCTATTGTCCCCAACAATCTGGCTGTTCATTTTACCCACCTCGGAAGTACAGAAGGCTCAGTCAACCTTGAGCTGGTGAAATTCGAACTGCCGAACTGCTGGCAGCTGGTGATCAGCAGAAGTAGCCTGCAGTACTGCACCCATTGTGCACCACAGCTCTTATCACTGTATTATTATCATAGATATTGTATAGACATACATACATACAAACATGCACGCCTGCACACATGCATGCATACATACATGCATGCATGCATTTACATTAATAATACAGGCCAACCATATTTGCATAATTAACAAGAGAACCAATAGCTTACTAAGTTACTCTGAAACATTTTCAAAAACATTTTTGCCTTGTGCAGCATATCTCATATTTTCTGGTTGTTCCAAGTTAGGAGAAACCATAGTACCTAGATGTTACAGAAATACAAGTCTCAACCTGCCAGATGTTGGCTAGGCTTCACAAGAGTTCTCTCCACTACTGCAAAATAAATGAAGTATTTTTAAAAAGCAGGCAGAAAGCTATTTTTTAAAAAAAGTTAATAATGTTGTTCTGTAAAATAATAACTCATTCTTTAAAAAAATTATAAAACATTGTAAAAAGTTGAAAAGGATAAGTCCGAACAAAGCTGAGAGGTACGTAACTTAACATTTCTTGGAGTTGAATACCACAAAATATGGACTAAGGTTTTATTTGAAAGTGCACTTCAAAGTTTTTAAAATAGAATTATGCCCTCACTCTGGAATTCTGATAAATTAATTAATTTAATTTAATTTAATTAATAATAAATTAAACAATTTAACTTTAAGTTACAGTATATTTATTATGGATAGTTTGCATCTGTTAAAGTAATTAGTGTGTGCTATTCATGAAACAAAAACAATCTCCAAAATTGTGATAAAAAGTAAAACAAATCACATCAAGATCACAAAGGAAAGTTTTATGGAAACACAGGCACCACAGATGAGTTATTATTGTGAAGATGGATGGATGGATGGATGGATGGATGGATGGATGGATGGATGGATGGATGGATGGATGGAAAGAAGGAAGGAAGGAAGGAAGGAAGGAAGGAAGGAAGGAAGGAAGGAAGGAAGAAAGGAAGGAAGGAAGGAAGGAAGATATATATCTGTCCATATGAATGAACTGAAAAAAATAATGTTCAAATATAAGACAAAATTAAAGTGCTGAAATATCACACCAACAAAGAGATTTCTGTAAGCTAATTTTTAGTGATTTGTAAGAATTATTAAAACGATTGATTTATAGCATTGCAACTGTCAACAACTAAAATTATATGATCATCCTGTAGACCCTAAAATTTCCTGCTGAGTTACAATTTATATCAACAAAGTAATTAGTTTCCCCTCATAACTAATGTTAACAAGTTTATCTATTAATTTATGAAAGCCTTTAAAAAGTGTTAAATGGGAATATGTCATGTAAACATTGATTTGACTTTTAAAAAGTGCCATGCCTGCTATTCACTCTGATTTCCTATGAAAACAACAAAACATTTATGTCATCCTTGTGCTTTACAATGGAGAGAATCTTTAGAGCAGTAGTTGAAACTATTCTGTGACCCCAGCTTGAGTCTATGTTTAAAAAAAAATCTTTGAACACAATCTTTTTTTTTGAAGTTCCCTGAAACACTACTTGTAGCACATTAACAAAAAAGATCTTCTCATCTCCAGATTTTTATCATGCACACATATATAGGGACAGAAGGACTGCATAATTTGATTTCAGAAAAGCCTGTGCACTCTCAGCCCAACTTTTCTATGTTTCTGTATTTAAACATTTAGCAAGCTATGGAAAATAGAGTTTAACAATGTTTTCTGTGAGATTGGAAAATTGGGATTTTAGATTCATAATTAGATACAAATTTTATATACATGTACAATTAATAATAATAATAATAATAATAATAATAATAATAATAATAATAATAATAATAATAATAATAATAATAATAATAATTATTATTATTATTATTATTATTATTATTTATTTGTTAGCCGCACCCTCTCCCGAAGGACTTGGGGCGGCGTACAATAAAAACATATAAAATACAAATATGGACAATACATACACAAAATATAGACATATACGTGGAGGAGGTAGACAGATGAATGGAAACAATTAAAATCACAGTTTAAAATCCCCTAAATAAAATCACAAAATTAAAAAAAACCCGTCAGGAGCGATATGATCAAACTATGGTTGAGCCAGGCCAGCTACTTGGAATAGGTGGGTCTTGAGCTTTACACGGAAGGCGCGGAGGTCAGAGGTAATCCTAATATCCGGAGGGAGGTCATTCCACAGGGCTGGGCCCGCCACAGAGAAGGCTCTGCTCCTAGGCGCCGCCCCTCGGCACTGTCTGGTGGACGGCACCTGGAGAAGTCCCTCTCTGTGTGAGCGAATTGGTCGCAGGGATGTATGGGGCAGGATACGATCCCGCAGGTATCTAGGTCCTGAGCCATGGAGCGCTTTAAAGATCGTTATCAAGACCTTGAAATGCACCCGATAGACCACAGGAAGCCAGTGCAGCTCACGCAGGAAAGGTGTCACATGGGAGTACCTTGTACTCCCCATAATTACCCGCGCGGCCGCATTCTGGACCAACTGTAGTCTCCGAGTGCATTTCAAGGGAAGCCCCATGTAGAGAGCGTTACAGTAGTCCAGGCAAGACATCACCAGTGCATGAGTGACTGTGCGCAACGTGTCCCGGTCCAGTAGGGGGCGCAATTGGCGCACCAGGCGAACCTGGTGGAACGCCCCCCTTGCCACGGCTGTCACATGGTCATCCATGGACAGCCGGGAATCCAGGAGGACGCCCAAATTGCGCGCCTGCTCCACGGGGGCAGTTGTACGCCCCCGATGGCCAGGGATGGGACTAACTGGTTGAACCGGGGGGCCGGAACCCACAGCTACTCCGTCTTGGAGGGGTTGAGCTTGAGTCGGTTTTCATCCATCCAGACCCGTACGGCTTCCACACACCGGGACATCACTTCGACGGCCTCGTTATAATTATAATAATTATAATAATTATACATTATATAAACATATTCAGGTGTTTCCAACAGAGCGTATAATTTATAGATGCTGGAAACCAGCCAATCGTCCCATGGCTATTGGTATCATTAGGAATAGCAATAGCTCTTAGACTTATATACCACTTCACAATGCTTTACATCCTTCTCAGTGTCAGCATATTGCCTCAAACAATCTGGGTCCTCATTTTACTGACCTTGGAAGGGTGGAAGAATGAGTCAACCTGAGCCGGTGAGATTTGAACTGCCGGCAGTCAGCAGAAGTAGCCTGCAGTACAGCATTCTAAGCACTGCACCTCCACGGCTCATTTATTATAGAATAATAAATACTCAGTATTTTTAAATACGGAGAGATTTATTTTATTGTTTGGTATGGCATCGTAAGATATTTCAGTTCCTGCCCTTCAAAGAACATCCCAGATAAAACACTGCAAAATTTCTGGTATTGATAGATGCTATTTGGGAGATTCCGACTAGAAGATGGAACTGATTCTTTGAAGTTCAGAAAATGCACATTAGTCCTGTCCTCTCAATACTGTCAGTTATGATTTATTAAATGCCTAATAGCTAATTTGTATAAGTGGATTTCCCTGGAGTGAGGAATGAGAAAAAAAAGATATAACACACTGGCTCCCAGAATGCAAAAAACTAGGAAAATGATGTTTTCTACGCAGTGGAAGGCCTCAGAGTTAAATACAATGGAAAATCCAACGTGGAACAAGAAAGAACACCTCTAGGACTCAATGAAATAAGCACAGAAAGATCCAGAGATGCCTTCCTTTAAAGGCTTCTTCTATCTATAAAGAAGATTTTGAGTATCTGTAATCATAGGACTATGTCATGTGTTTGGTAGACATGATAATGAGATTCCTTAATAAGGCTCCTGAATAGACAAACTAGCTCCACCCCTTCAGTTCCAACACATCTTCCACATGGGGTGTGATGCTAGTTCGCCTCCTCGTGGTACACACTGGATAGCACAGAAGCGTGAAAGGAAGTGTAAACCAAACAACTAGCAACAATTGGCAACCAGACTACATTGAAGAATTGGCAATTAACAACTGTTAGCAGCAGTGGCGTAGCGTTGGGGGGTGCAGGGGGGGCGGCCACACCGGGCGCAACATCTGGGGGGGCGTGCTCGCACTCGCAGCTCTCTGCTGTTGACTTGCATGTATTTCAAGGCTGAATTTGAATTGAATGAAGCCGAGGAACGCTTCCCACGTTTAATACAAAAGAGACGCGAGCAGGTCTTCCCCGGGGTCGAGAGCACGAAAGAGGGCCAAAGTTTTCTTCTGCAGATCTGGGTCTCTTGAAGACTGCTGGGCAGGGCGAGGGACGTTAATAACGTGATACGTTTAAATTAGAGCAAGTGAAGACCTCGGGCGACTTTCCTTTTCCTATTTTCCCAGAACCGAGGGAAGAAAATGATTCTGCTTCGGGCCTATAGAGGGCGCTGCGAGCTTTGCTAAGGAGGACGGCTGCTTCAGCGCTCCCTTCATGTCCCGAGTCCAGTGGCGTAGCGTGGGTTGCCACGGGTTAGGGGGCGCAAATTACTTGCCTTGCCCCGGGTGCTGACAACCCACGCTACGCCACTGGTTAGCAGTCAGACATCTTTGTAGAACTCCTGGCTCTCTAAATATGGCAATAGATAAACAACATCAAAAGCTTACATCGGCCCAATGTCTGATTTTTTTCAACATAGACCACCCTGTCTTTGAATGGCTGGGTGGACTGGACATTAACATTTGAACTCCTATAAGTCCATGCATTTGCCATAAGCTAAATAAATAAATAAATAAATAAATCTTTCATATATGTTGGCTAACACACCATCCATGCCACTCTACAGCAAGGATGTAAAACTCAATTCCACTGAGGGCTGCATCGGGGGGGGAGGGCAAGGTGGGCATGGCCAGCTCAATGTCACTGGTGTCGGAGGTGCCTGTGGTGGCTCGAGCACTCTGCCAGCGAAAACGGGCTCCTGAGCTCCATTTTTGCCTGCTACAGTATCCTGCAACCCTCTGCCAGTGAAAATAGTTCCATTTTCATTGGCTGAGGCACTGCAGGATGGTCCTTCAGGTTGTTTCCATGGTGCCCCCCCCCCCGAGCCAGATCTAAGTACCCCGTGCACCAGATCCAGCCCATGGGCCTTGAGTTTGACACTCCTGATCTACAGCATGAATTTAGTAATCCCCCTGTGAGGACTTGAACTCTGGCTGACCAGGATTCAGACAAATGTCAATTACATATTGGTTGCTAGACATCGTCATCAACCTAATCTTGTGAGTTTCTGTGATTGATATTAAGCATTTATAGCAGGCTAAAGTAAAACTGCTCTTGAATAAGCACTTAAACAAAATAGATGCTAGAGAAAACCTGAAGGCAATATTAACCTTGGTATTATTAACTAAAATAATTATTTAAAAAAAATGAGAAAAAGTCCAAAGGAGAGAGATCAGAGATGCTAAAGAATGCATACTAATACTAGAAAAGAGTCATAAATTGTTTAAGGGAAGAAAAATACTAGTCATTGATTAAACATCTTGCAAGAAAACAGAAGGAAATAGATTATTTTAACATCTGTTTGACTCTAAAATCCTTTTCCACGCTCAAACCTCCTAAGCACAATGGTGAATTTAAACCATCTTAAGATAATTTAATAATTTCGGTATCAATAGTTTCACAGTTGTTTTTTAAAGCCTTTACAAATGAAATAGTTACAATAAAAATGCAATCCAATCGAAGGTATTGCTCTGAGGGCAAAGACATGTATTAATCCTTCTATGTTAGTTCAACTTCTTTCATCATAAGCCTTACTTTCCACAAATACTAAAAATGCTAAATAATTCTGGCAGACATGCAGAAGTGTTCAAATGTGACACTCCAAATGTTGCTAAATATCAACCACCAGCATCTGTAACTATTGTCTAGGCTAGGTAAGACTCCTGGGCGTTTCAGTTGAAGACACTTTGCTTTGCTGCAAGTATCTCATTCCAACTGTCAGATACTGAATGGATTTTGAGATGACCTTTTCTTTATAGAAAGAGTAAAGAAAAGTCAGAGTTGCCAAATAAACAGCATTTGAATTTAAAGTAAGAACTTTGAGGGTTTATTCAAAATTGGCTCGTTATTACTATTGCTGCTTTCTCCCAGGAAGAAGATGATTTTATTTATGTATTTAGCATATGGCATATCACACATGGATTAGCAATATATATTAATGTTTCATCTACATTAGTGGTACACAACAAAATATAATTGTTAAAAAGATCTATGTTCAAATTCCAAGGTCTAGGCCATCTAACTATTGAACTGCAGCATTGTTTATATTTTGAAAAAACAGACACTGGATTAGTACCAACTTACAGCCAGTCACAATGTTATCTACAGAAGATGAATTCATGGCCGTAACAAAGACACATTTACTTATATTTCTCTTCTGCATTTTCTTTTGTATGGGCTCAACTTCAACTTTGCATGGACTCAACTGACAAGGATAATAAATTATAAAAAGAGATCATCTTTTGCAGAGAATAACCATGCAGTTAATGCATGCATGGCCTTTTCAGTTTGTTCAAATACCTCTTGTTTTATTCAGTTAGCATACGAATATTTAAACAAGTGTCACGTGACACGTGGACTTAAGTTCTCTAATGCTTCAGCAATCCAAAAATGAATTGTGAGAAATAAGGTCATCTGCCTTGAAAATAAATTGCTCTAATCATTATATATTAGCATTATTGCCTAGCGGAAATTAGAAGTTCAATGGAATATTTAGAAAGTATGCCCCTCTCTATATTTTGAAGAAAAAATATATAAAGCATTGGAAGCATAATCGTGAAACTGGTTGATCTTATATTCTCCAGCTACTGAGTCTGATGCAAATGTCTTTTAGATGGGAAGCTGCAAAAATTGTTAATGATGCATGTGAATTGTTTCATTTCTCAAACACATACCAATGAAAGGTTAATGTATGCAGCATATAAAGGCAACTCAGATGCAAACTATTCTACTGACTATTTCAAAGTAGAATACATAATCAAAAATTACATTTAATGTATACAATATAACAAAAATGATTGCTTGATTTACTGTATAAGCAAACATCTGACGCTTTTATGACTCAGAGATGTCATTTCGAAAAGATGCTTCTTTCCTAGGATGGATGGATGGATGGATGGATGGATGGATGGATGGATGGATGGATAGGAGTTCTGCGTTTTAGCACACATAAATATTTTAAAATAGAACTCAAGGTTGGTCTAAGGACAGGAAGATATGGGATTCAGGGAGATAGCAGTAGGCTTAATTCTCAAGGGGTCCTTTTGATATTTATAATTAGCTCTGAATTCTAAGGGAGAAAGGTGCTTCACTTGCAATAGCCAATATGAACACTGAAAGTTTGCAAGGAAACCTGATATGTTCCCATATAAATTAATAGCTTCCTTTCAGTCTTTGAAGGAAAAAAAATCCTGAGAACAGTGTTATAATAGAAATTCTAAAATTCATATAGGATGCTTACAATGCATGACCCAGCCGGGCAAAGACATATACTGGGAATGATATGAGAAAGTCCAGAAACGGTCATGTATGATGAGACGTTTAGCTGATATTGAGATGTCCCTGCCAGCAATTTCAACAGCCACTATAATCACCCTCCTGCTATAACCAATGTTTTCTTGCTTGCAATTGTTCTATCTCTATGAACTCCACAATATTCCCATTAAAGCAGAGTCATCTTAGTCTTGCTGTTTTTCCCTCTTATAGCTGTCAATAAGATATTGCCAGAGTACTCAGTCATACAACCACAACCGAGCCCAGAATTTATGTTGGTAAGTGAGAAATTTGTGAGTTTTGCCCCATTTTAAGACCTTCTTTTTGCCACGTTTGTTAAGTGAATCACTGCAGTTGTTAAGTGAGTAGCATGGTGGTTAAGTGAATCTTCCCCCCTCCTCCCACATTGACTTTGCTTGTCAGAATGTTGCAAAAGATGATCACCTGAACCAGGGACACTGCAACCATCGTAAATATGAACCAGCCGTCAAACATCCAAATCTAAATCATGTGGCCATGCTGCAACAGTGAAAAATGGTCATAGGTTCCTTTTTTCAATGCCGTTGTAACTTCAAGTGGTCACTAATGAACTGTTATAAGTCTGCCATTGTTCCCCTACAACTACTACTGATACTGATGATAAATATTGGCAGTACCGTATTATAATATTATTGATCTAATATTGACGGACTGAGATATGAGAATTATGAAGAAAACAGTCTCTCATGGCATCACTCCCATTTCCAACTTCCAATTCTACAACTGCTTTGTTTTTTCACCTTCAAATAGGGCTTTGAAAGAATTGGGATATTAGGTCTCCCTATATCACAGCGTTTTGCTTTTTCCAAGGAAATCAATTTTGCCGGAGAATCCGTGACCACCCATGTCTTAATACTTTCTACCACTAGAGGACTCTCCTTGATGCCAGTCTAAAGAAACACAAACATTATTGCTGATAGTTCATTAAGAGTACTAGAAGGCAGGGTTGAAGTTTTATGGCATTTTAGAGCACTTATCTAGCTAGTTATGGGATGGAAGACTTCTCTTTGGCATTCGCCGGTGCCCTGTGACATCGGAATTATCATAAGGTCAACCCATTTGTTGAACCTTGGCAGCACTTAAGCACTTTTCATCTCATTTGCAGCCATTTAGGCCAAGCAATTTGAAAAGATTAAAAAAAAATAACTAAAACAACAGTGAAATGGTCAAGTGAAGGTAAAATGATAATGCACATTAAGTGTACACGCACACACACATTGAAAATGCAAGCGGGGTTTCATAAGAAACTTTCTTACAGTGTCACAGTAACTGAGAGGAGACTATTTTAAGCAACTATCATATTGCAAGTTTCAAAAATATCCGTAGAAACCTGTCAACAAGAGGGTACTATAGCTATAGTTAAGAGATAGCAATGGAAACAGCCTAAGAGTTGCATTGATCTCAGCAGCTGTCTTTTTTATTTATTTATTTGTTTGTTTTTTGTTTATTATTTCTTTTTTTTAAAAAAAGAAAGTTCTCAGTGAGGCCAGACAACATAATGATTAAAGTGACACCCAGAACCTATCTGCATTACTGCTGGCCTCAGTGGAGCCTCAGTGGCGGTGTCATCTAGATTAAGCAAATCTAATGAAAGATGCGGGCTCTGACAACACTTAAGATTTAAGAAGCAGCTTCTTATAAGCCTGGAAATTTGCACCAAAGCCCTAGCTGCTATTTTGACTTCTTTCCTGGGGAGGTGGCTAGTTGTCTACAACTTGTGGAGTAGGAAAGAGCTCCTACTTTCTTGCAAGTAGGAAATCAGGGGAGATTGCATCTCACTTCACCATGAGACAACAGCTGTCAGTGCAAAGGGGAGAAAACTGAAAGATGAAAACTGGATTAAGTGTCTTCCTAACACAGTATCAACTGAGCCAAAATGAGCATATCCATAGACTCCGTGGACTTAAAGCTTTCACAGTAACCATAATTCATGTGACATCAAAGCAGTGATTACCACAGTTTCCTGGCTGTCTATTTCTGTTTATTTATGGCACATTACACATATTTAATGCTATTCTCACACAGTACTACAGCTGCCACTGTTGAACATGTTGGTAGCAAGCTAAAGGGAGAGAAGCTAGCAGAATAATAAAACAAAAACAGATTTAACCAATAACAGCACAGTGCATTTGTCTTTTTTCCCAAATTGAATGTTATCTTAGTTGTGAGTATAGTTTTGCATATTTCCTAAGCAATAATTTCGGTCTCAGAGGCTACATGCAGTGTTGGGTTTGAGTCAGGATATCTTGCCTTTCTACTACAAGATTTTCAAAAAGGAAAGCAATAAGAATAACAGGACACTTCAACGACCCCGATATTTGTTGGAAAGCCAATGCGGTCAAGATTGCAAGTTTCCAAAAATTCACTTGTCCTGCTGACATTTTCATTTTCCAACACATCAAAGATGAAACAAGGGGATCAACTTTTACAGATCTGATTCTTAACCAATAAGAAATAGCTACCTGAAGAAGTTAAAATAAGAGAAAACCTGCAAAGAAGGGAACATACCATCCTGTATTTCAAGGTATTATAGGAAAAGAAATTGTTTATGTATAATAGATTTCAGGGAAGCTAATCTCAACAAATTTATATGTGTGTGTGTGTGCAGGTATGTGTGTGTGCGTGCGTGTAAGTATATGCATATAGCATGTGTATATGTGTGTTATGTATGTGTAGTTATATACTTTATTTTGAGAGCAAGCAACAGAATTTCATTTTTAATGTGGACCAGTGTGCTCACAATAATAAAAAAGACAATAAGGATTATCTTACCACTTTATAGAAATACTAGGAGGCATTGCTATGGACAGAAAGCCTTAGTTCAAAGGGAATACAGAAGGGTTGGGAAATTCTCAAAAATGAGCTACTGGAAGTAGAATCATGCCTCATTCCAATCAGAAAAAGGAATGAGGACAGTAGGTTAGAAAACATGCATGGGGAGCTTTCGTCTGATAGAGGAGTTTAAAAAGTCATATATAAGAAATGGAATGTGGATGTTCTAGTCATCAAGGAGATACACTTGGGAGAGGGTAGCAGCTACAGAGATAAAGTTAGAAAAGCTAACATTTGAACAGAACTTAGGCTCATTAGCAAAGCTAAAAGCAACAGAAATGACATTTTGGGGGTAAGAAAAAGGAAGTTGGTTGAGTAATCACAATGGGGATGGGAAGAACTCCTCAACTCATATTTTGTTGGTTTTCTCCCGAAAAGGAAACCAGGTTCAAATGGACCTAAGCAGAACAAATGGAATAGGAGGGACTTCAAAGTAAGGAAAGAGACAGTGAGAGAGGATCTGGTTAGTAAGTTTAAGATTTCTAGACTAGTCATGTCTGAAAGTCATTTGCAAACATTTTTCTGTGATCTTTAGACTTAAAGGAGATGGGTTTAAGATCAGAGGAGCGGAGAAGGGCAAGCATAGTTCCTCTTTTTGCAAAAGAGTGCAGGGTTTGAGTCAGGATATCTTGCCTTCCTACCACAAGATTTTCAATGGCTATATACCAGCCAGGTTAATGTTGGTGTCCAACAAAATTCTGAAACAGATGATTAGGGACCATATTTATGAACGTTAGGAAAAAAATTATTTCTTGGCAGGAGGCCTGCACAGATTTATCAAGAACAAACCTGGCCAATTTAGTGGATCTTGAGAATCCTCTGGACAAGTTAGCAAAATGTACTCTTAGCAATCCTACCACAAGATGTATACAAAATTCATCCTCTTCATTAAACTGGAAGTATTGAGTGGCATACTATGGGGCTTCACTCTAGGTTCTTACTGCTCAGTACAATTTTGAATTATTTAATAATTAGCTATTTTGCAGATATAAAAAAGATAGTGGAGAGAGGGTCGCTTAAATAATATATTAAGTTTAGACAGGTCATGAGAAGTTGGAACATTACAAAATCCAGCAAGATTCATTTCAGTAAGGACAAATGTCTATGGAGATTCTCAGTCATCCAGGTCATGATTGCCCCAAAGGTCCTTTTTTGAGAGGCAACTGGACTTTACAGAAAGTCAACCTGCTAACGTTGTATGGAAAAACACCACTTGAATCACTGCTCAACACTGTTCATACATATAACCAAGATGTTGCAATGGATTGGACAAATGTGCCACACTCACTATCATACAAGGAAAAATAGTGAAGACTGAAGCAGTCAAGGTGCCCCATAAAAATAACATTAAGAATCTGGACGAAGATGATAGCTACAAATATCTGGGTATCTTTCAAGCTGATACCATCAAGCACACTGAAGACAAGAAAAAGATTAGAGGAGAATACATACAGAGAGTGAACAAAGATCTTAAAGTCCAAACTCAATGGAGGAAATACCATCAAGGCAATCACACTTGGGTAATACCAGTCCTTAGATAGACAGCTGGAATAGTGAACTGGATTCAAACAAAATTAAAAGCAATGGATAGGAGGACCAGAAAAATAATGACAATGAATCATGCCCTTCATCCTCGCATTGACATTGACAGACTCTACCTACCAAGGCAAATAGGTGGGCATGGAATGTTGCAAGTATATCAGATAGTTGAAGAAGAAAAAAGGGCTTTGGGAGAATATATGAAGGACAATGAAGAAGATACACTGAAGTTAGTATGCATGGAAGGCTTGCTGACTACTGGAGAAAACAAGCTGGCCTACAAGAAAGACCAAATGAAGAACAGAATGGAGGCATGGGGAGACAAAGCACTATATGGCCAATAAATTTAAAAAAAATAGCAGGGAAAGCAGATAATAACAAAACCTGGCAATGGGTAAGAGCAGAAGAGTTAAAGAAAGAGACCGGGGGATTAATTCTGGTTGCAGAAGACCAAGCCTTAAGGACAAAGGTTTACAAAGCAGTGATGGGTTGCAAGCGGTATGCCCCGGTACGGGCGTACCAGATCCCTGCCCGGAGCACCGGATACCATTCCGGTACTGTACTCCGGAGGGCCCACCCGCCTGCCCGTGCTCCTTACCGGTGCTTTATGCTGTTGGCGCTCCTGCGCACACGCATGGCACGTATGGCACCTGCACAATGCTCCACAGAGCAGCTGGAGCATCGCGGAGGCTTGCAGAAGTGTCATTTGATGCTAGAACGCATGCGTGCAATGTGCACATGTGCTCACGCACCGCATGCATGCATGTGGGTAACTCTGGGGCCGTTCCAACCAGTACGGTTGGAACGGAATCTGGAACCCACCACTGATACAAATTGAGACCACAGCAACAGACAGTAAGTGCCACCTAGGCAAAGAAGCTGAAGAAATAGTGGACCAGCTGGCAAGCTGCTGCAAGAAGGTTGCACAAACTGACTACAAGCAGTGGCATGACAAAGTAGCAACAATAGTGTATTGGAAGATCTGCAAGAAATATCACTTGCAGTTGTAAGCAAGAATTGGTGGGACCATAAATAGAGACAGTCATAGAAAATGGAGAAGTTAAATTGCTCTGGGACTTCAGAATCCAGACTGTCAGGCACCGGCCCCATAACACCCCAGACTTAACAGTTGTCAATAAGAAATACAAAAAAGTCTGGATAGTGGATGTAGCAGTGCATGGAGACAGCAGATTAGAAGAGGAAGAACTGGAGACAATGACAAAATGCAAAGACCTACAAATAGAAATAGAACAACTATGGCAATGGCAAGCAAGGGTAGTACAAATAGTAATAGGTGCCTTGGGTGCAGTCCTAAAACAAAACCCAAAACCATTTCAACACCATAGGCATTGACAAATTTGCCTTCAGTCAATTACAAAAGGCAGCTTTACTTGGAACTGCTTCCATCCTACAATGATATCTGTAGCATTGTCAAACATTCAGATTTGCCTGTCCCAGGTCTTTGGTAAGGACTTGATAGGTAGACAAAAATGCCAAACCCAGGCTGAACATCTGGCTGACTATGTGATTATTATTAATAATAACAATAATAACAATAATAGCAATAATAGCAATAATAGCAATAATAACAATAATAGCAATAATAACAATCATAACAATCATAACAATCATAACAATCATAACAATCATAACAATCATAACAATCATAACAATCATAACAATCATAACAATCATAACAATCATAACAATCATAATAATCATAATCACAATCGTACTAAAACATACTAATACATACTAATGCATACTAATATATACTAATACATACTAATGCATAAAAAGCAACAATAATAAAATCCTAGGCTGAATCTCCAGAAGTGTGGTGACAAGATCACAAGAAGTTATCATCCCTCTCTATTGGTCAGACATCTGGAGTACTGCATCCAGTTTTAGCACTGCAGTTTAGGGGGAAAGAGTGTCACGTGTTAAAAAGAAAGCAATCAATCTGATAAAGGTACCAGCGGGAAAACCTAGGAGAAACTGTTGGAGTTTTCGCTATATTTAGCCTAGAGAATACCCTGCAGGGAGACATGATAACTGTTTTCTAAGTGTCTGAAGGACTGTCATATAGAAGAAGAGGCAAATTGTTCAGAGCTCTTTCAGAAGATAGGCCAAAAACAATGGGTTTTAATTATAGGATAGTAGTTTTTAATTGGTCCTAAATCCTAACACTAAGAATTACTCAACAATGGAAGAGTCCCTTGGGAGATGGTGTACTCTCCTTCAACTGAAGATGTTTAACAGAAGCTGGATGACTATTTGTCAGGAATTCATGCATTATACTAGATCATCTCCAAAACCCCTTCCAACTGTCTGATTGTTTATGCATCTTCACACATGCACATAGAAGTTATAGTCAAACATTTTGATCACCATCTTTAAAGCGCTCCGTGGCACAGGACCTAGCTACCTGCGGGATCGCATCTCTCCACATACATCCCTGCGGCCAATTCGCTCTCACAGGGAGGGACTTCTCCTAGTGCCGTCCATTAGGCAATGCCAACGGGCGGCGCCAAGGAGTAGGGCCTTCTCTGTGATGGGCCCAACCCTCTGGAATGACCTCCCTCCCGACATTAGAACCACCACCGACTTCCGCTCCTTCCGATGAAAATTGAAGACACACCTGTTCCGATTGGCTGGCCTGGCATAACCATAACTGCTACCTCCTGTCAAACATATTTCAACTGGTATTTTAGGGGAATTGTTTTTTAAATTCAATTGTATGGGATATTTGTAGGGGTTTTAAACTATTTACTCAGCTGTACAGTTCTTTTAAACCTTTTTATCCTCCTTCGTATCTACTTATCTATTTAATAATTTTAATTGTTTAATTTTATAGTTATTTTTATGATGTATTTCTGATATGGACTGTACACCGCCCCGAGTCCCTTTCGGGAGAGGGGGCGGTCTATAAGCGCTCAGTAAATAAATAAATAAAATAAAATAAACAGACATCATGCTGTGGAAGAAGATAAATGAGAAACATCTCCAGTACAAAGGAAATTGAGGCATGTGATAGCATCCTCCTGCCTTCTATAAACATATGGAGTGTCAGGCAGTGCTATAGCTGTGGGAAAGAGGGCCATGAAAAGTATCTGCTCATATACCTTTCTCCAATCCAAAAGACTACACTATCTGCCAAACTAGTTCATTACCAGGAAATGTGATAACCCTGGGGTAGAGAAGGACAAGATAAATTCTTTTCCCAGGTTCTCATGCAGCCTGCCATGGGACACTTGGGAACAAGAGTTATGTATGCCAGTTATGTATACAGTAGCTGCCTGAAATATTCTAGGAATTGAACCTCACAGTCCTTAAAGTTACCAAGTTGGAAAAACATTCTAATGTATACTGTCTGCTGCAGCATAATGGCAACAATATGAGCCGTGGTGGCACAGTGGTTAGAGTGCAGTATTGCAGGCTACTTCAGCTGACTGCTGGCTGCAATCTGGCAGATCAAATCTCACCAGGTTCAAGATTGACTCAGCTTTCCATCCTTCTGAGGGTAGAATGACGACCCAAGTTGTTGGGGGAAATATGCAGACTCTGTAAAACTGTTTAGACAGGGCTGTAAAGCACTTTGAATCTGTATATAAGTCTAAGTGCTATTGCTATATTGCAAGAGAGTACATTAGAGGAAAGAAGGCCATTATTAGTGCAGCGATGCTGGAGAGGAGAGCATTTGAAGGAGAGTGGTCAAAGAAGGGCCCCAAGGACTGTACACTGCCTGCAGTCCCAAGTTGTCCAACCCTTTCTTACGCATTTTTTTCTAAATACTGCTGTCAGGATTGCTTCAGACCATCAGATGGATGGCTGGGGGATAAATTATTGACCTGAACTCCATGTTGGACAGTTTCTTTCTTGCCATCTGGCATGTTATTTCTTAAGAAAAGTGGTACCTAATGCAAGTTGAGTGCATAAGATTTATTTCCCTTTGCTATCAGTCTCCTCCAAGTCTAACTAGTCATTACCATTATTCTCATTGTGAAATCCAAGTCATTCTGGGCATGCCACGGGGGGGGGGGGGAATAATCTCTTTAAGCACACTGACAATATCAACATAAAACAAATAATACCAAATGCAAAAAGTGACAAGGAACAGGCAAAAGGTTACAAGCACAGTTATACTATCAGAGCCTTTGTGGAGTAATGCATCGAATGCCTCTGCCATGCTGACAGAAGAGTGACATTCTTCCCTTCCTGGCAACACTTTCTGCGGTTTGCATCTTTATAAGATCCAAGCTGCAGGTGCACCATTATCCTCTCTTAGATTTTTACCCCTCAAACAAGAGTGAGAAGTATCCCAGAATTTCAAAGGGCCCAATTTCTAGCTTCGTGCATCCCCAAAACTTAGCTATGTTCAGTAATGTGAACAATCTTGCACATTATATCAAATTGCAAATATGTCCACTGTGCAGCTTAATCTAAATTCTCTCAGGGAGAGAAAGAAATTGTGTGCAATATACATTATCTTCGTAAAGAACATGAAATTAGTTCAGTTCCATTTTCATCCATTCTGAAACAGATGCAGAAAAGTATCAACCGGCAAGATTGGGAACATCGTTTCCACCATCCTCTGAAACTTCATGCCTACACTTCAAACTACAAAAGACAGAAGCAACAGAGACAAGTGCCTTTGAGACAAGCTGTGGCCCAGAGATTCAGTATTACTCTGTGGCAACAGAGTAATAGTTGGAAGGGCAATTGGTGAGGGGAGGTTTCTACATACCTTTGACCTGTTTCCCATAAGCAAATAATCATAGTTTATGTGTTACCCAATTTCCAGCAATTCTCAGTACTTTTCAGATTGTGACTACATTTAAAAAGTAGATAAAAAAGGAAAACAGTAATGGCAGAATTGAATGGGAATAAAGAAAAAGAAAAAAGAAGTGAATTTCAATCATCCTAGCCAAGGCCTTAGTGAGGAACCAGTATTTCCAGGCCAGTCTTATTATACTTATAACCAAGATGAAGTCATCGAAAAGATGCCTTAAAGGAAAAGCTGTTATAGAAAAAGGCATATAATTGACTTGGTAACCCCATGTAGAATTATTGGTAGCACTCCAAAATTTTAGATTTTCAATTTATGAAAGGAGAAGCCATCATGAGAACTTTTGACACAGGTTACTTTATTATGTGCAAATATTGTGGATCCAAGAACAGAATGTTAAAATAAAAATAATAATAATAATAATAATAATAATAATAATAATAATAATAATAATAATAATAATAATAATAATAATAATAATAATAATAATAATAATAATAATAATAATTTACTGTGGACATTGTTAATCATTCTGCACTTTTGCAACAGAATAATTGCAGCATATTTTGTATATTAGAAAAACAAGTGGCTGCTTTGAAAATTAATACTAGCCATGACAATTTAGGGAAATGCTTTCTCCTGCAGGGGATTATTTCATTCTAGGAGTGGAAAAGAGAGAGAGGAATGGAGGAGGGGAGAGAGGGAAGGAGGGAGGGAGGGAGAGATATTCTTAAAATTATAAACCTAGAACCATGAGAAAGATTCCTAATATGTAGTCTACTCTCTGACCAGCTGATTTTCATGCTTGGTTTTTAATGGAATGCAGAGTCCTTCACTGCCATCTTAAGTGATAGAGGCTATGAATAATTTATTATTAATCAGCTTTTGGAGAAGGTTTCGGTAGATGAAAGCATTGCCTCTCCATGTGCCATGAAAGTAAGCAAGAATGTGCTCACTGGCTGAAACCTTTCTGCTTCTTTCTTCACTGCATGGCTTCCCTAAACCCACCAACACCCCCCCCCAAATGATATTTGTGCACTCTTCCCAATGCCATTTGCAGCCTACTCATGCTGAATTCTGGATTATATTGGAAACTATCTTAGTACAAAATGTTCATGCTGACGTTGACTTCTTTTCAAGTGTAATGAGGGAGTAGAATCAGACCACAGAGATGTAAATGGGGGAGCAGGGTTACAAACAGGACTGCACTCTCCTTTCCCATGTATGTATTAGGGACCCAGGACTTGTTTTCTGTTATGAAGGAGCCTATACTGATAATGTGCTTTTGAGCTAAATAACCTTTATCTCCTTCCTTGCTTTCTGACCCAAGCAAAAGCCCTGAG
The DNA here is from genome assembly GCF_964273705.1 of Natrix helvetica. NCBI lineage: Eukaryota > Metazoa > Chordata > Lepidosauria > Squamata > Natricidae > Natrix > Natrix helvetica. The sequence goes on along the minus strand of NC_138552.1, from coordinate 213,834,939 downwards.
CATATCAGTATACTGTGGTGCCCTTTGTTTCACCATGGATGGTAATGAGCAAATTTCCCAAAAGCAAGATGGAAGGCAGCATGCCCTTGATAGACAACTTCCATTTATACAGGTAGAAAATGTAGCCAGAAGCACAGAGAAGCACAGGATGCTGTCATGGGAAAAGAGCCACCTTTGCTTTTTCCAAGAAATACTGAAATGGAAAGAAACATGTCAGATTTTGAAATATGTTATTCTTTTCTTCTCTCTGCCAGTGAATCAAAACTCTCTGAGAAAGAAATGGTGAGGAAGCCCATGCAGTTTCAGTCAGGATGACAATCATCAATAGACCATTCAAAACTTTTCATACTAAATTCCCTTTTGCTCTGTTTGAAAGAGATAGTGCTGCTTCCTCCCTCCCTCCCTCCATTCCTTCCTTCCTTCCTTCCTTCCTTCCTTCCTTCCTTCCTTTTTCACAGTGTCATATCCAAGTACCTTATGCCTGAGACTGAATGATTCAGCCAAGCCATGTTTGGAAATGAAGCCATATTCATCCTTTCCAAATGACATATCATCAGGAATAAAGTGGGGATTTTCAATCTAAAGACCCCACAAAACACATTGATTGAATCACTGAATGATTATGTGCCATCAATTCAGTACCGACTCTTACTGCCAACATAGAAAGATTTTCTCCATGACCACCTGTCCCTAACTTGGTCTTCAGGTCTTCTAACAGTCTGCAAATGCCATTGTAACTGAATTTATCCATCTTGCTGCTGTCTTGCTCTTCTTTTTATCTTCACCTTTCCAACATCACATCCTTCTTCAGACAGCTGGGTCTTCACATAACATATCAAAAGTATGATAATTTGAACTTGATTATTTGGTTCTTAAGTAAGAATCCTGGGTTGATTTGTCCAATCATCCACTTGTTTGTTTTCTTGGCTGTCTATTGTATTCTCAAGAATCTTCTCCAATTCCAAAGTTCAGATCCATCCATATTCTTTTTATCTTCTTTATCTTCTTTTTATCTTTTTAACTTCCTCAGAGTCTGTCTTTCACGTCCATAAAATATCACAAGAAATACCAGTGCTTGCACAATTCTGATGGTTGTATATATAGAGAAATGGCATCTAAACATTTTTCCCAAGGCTTTCATAGCTGCTCTACCAACTGGTAACATGTGGCATATTTCTTCACTTCTTGTCTCTTTACTGTTGACATTGGATCCTAAAAGGTAGAATCTATTTACCTCTTGAGTATCTTCACTGTCGGTTCTAAGGTTGTTGTACCCTTGGTCATTAGTTCTCTCTCTCTTTCTCTCTCTCTCGCCCTCCCCCCTTTCTTTCAGACTAAGATTCCTTTATTCCTTCACTTCCTCTCTGAAAGACTTTTGAATGTAAGGTTACCTCTACATAACTAGAGAACCTCTATGCCAAGAGCATTTTGTCCTTGACTTCTTGTCCCTTTATTGTTGAGATTGGATCCTAAAAAGGCAGAACCTATTTTCCTCTTCAGTATCTTCACTGTCAGTTCTAAGGTTGTTGTACCCATAGTCATTAGTTCTGTCCCACGTTCTCACTCTTCTTCCCCCCCCCCTCTCTCCCTTCCTCCCTCCCTCTCCCTCTCCCCCTCTCTCTCCCACACAAAGCTGAATGCATTTTTGGCTTTTTCAACAAAACAAGACTTCTTTTGAAGGGGAACTGGGATCAATTATAGCTTTGTTAAGTATTGCAATCTGAACATATTCATATCAAGTGGTATTATAACCCTTGACAGAATGGCTATCCCCAAATATTCCCAATTTTACTCACACTATAATCCTGAGCAACTTCAGCAATTCCATTCAAAGGTATGGAATGCTGCAATCCAGCATCAGGTTACAGTGTGGACAGTTTTGCTTACAATCTCCTTACAAATATCTTCACCATAGCATAACTCTTAATGCATTTTAATGGGACACCTAGTCTACAGAATGTAGACTTGGGTATTTCATTCAGAGGTTTTCCAGTTCGTAGATGTTTTAGTTCACCAGCATACAACACATCCTCATGTGTGCATCCTCATACCAAACAATGTTGGTATTTTTAGTGGTGGCAGTTAAGAGCAATGACAGAGAGGTACAGATTATGTTCAAACACCCAAAGAGCAAAAGCTTCTGCTTTATAGCTGTGATGGCAGAAGTGCAAATTAGAATTGTTTCTGTCCCAAAGGAAAACAAAAAAAAGCAGGCCACTGCTCATTTGCATATGTTTATTCATTAATTGGAATGCAAATCTAAAACATCCCTATGGCCTCCTATTGAAATTCTGCAATAAATAAATAAAATAAATTCAGCCAGAAGATGAAAATTAAAACAAAAACAATTCACATTGTTATAAACAACCACAATATTTCATGGCTTTGCTTATAGACTTAAACATGGATTCCACCCACCCCCCTCATCTTTTCTTGATTGAGAGGGTTTCTAACTAACAAGACAAGAGCCTTCTCCTATGATTCAGTTAAATAGTGACCTGGGTATGTTCCTTCAGCCCAACCTAATGCATGATTGTGGGGAGGGGGAAATAGAGGAGGGATTATTGGGCATGTGGCCAAATGAAAGTGGATTAGAAATCAAATCAATCAGTCAGCTAGTCACATACAATAGATGCTTTCTTATTGATTGGAGGTGTCCCAATTTCCTGTGTTGCATGTTCTCCTTAATACAATTGGCACATGTCCTGGCTTTGCTGCTATCCCCTCCCTGGATATTTCCAGTCAGGGGAAGAGATCCATCCAGGACATTTTATAGAAGTGGGACAAAGCTTGGCACCTTAACTTGATGCTTTAGGAAGAGAATTATCATGTTTAGGATTAGCAGATTAGAGCTGCAAAACTCCAGCTGATGGTTAGATGCAGGGGTGGGCTACAAAAAATTTACAGACGGATTCTCTGCTCGGTTGCTGGGTGGGCCTGGCCATGGTGGGCAAGGCATAGTCGGCCTCCTGCACCATGGCACGGGGATGATATTCACCTTCACCAGGCTCCAGAGGCTTTCCTTGAGCCTCTGGCAGGGTACAAGTGCCTCCCCTGGGCTCCAGTGGCATTTCAGGAAGTCAGTTTTTCGTCCTTCTTGAGCCTCCGTGTGGGCCCTGCACTTACCTCGCATCCAAAATGGGCCACATGGAGACTCCTGGGAGGGGCGTGGTAGGGTGGCAGGGGACAATTTTCTGCTCAGTAACATCTAAGGCTGCTCTGCTGTTGCTGAAAATGGACCATTAGGTTAGATGAACTTTAGGTAGCAAAATATAGACTCCATCAGTACTAAACAAAGTGGACTGAAAATTGTTTTTTTTCCCAAACTCCCTGAAGTTATCAATTAATCAATCAATCAATTAAAATATTTTGAAGTTGCCTTTTAATACTTTCTGTGTTGTCTCCACATCTGCCTGTGTCTGGCTTGGTTCAACATTGTGGAGCTGTGCTGGCAGCAACATTTTTGCTCTCAAGCCCAGTTCTCCCCTCAAGACACAATTAAATCAAGAGGAGTTAATCACAGCCTGCGAGAGTGAGAATCTGTCATGTAGTTTTGCGTTTGTACAGGAGAGAATAACCCAATCACCTTCACAGTTCATTTGTGGTTGCTCTTGTTTATTGTAGACCGGGAGGCAAATTTCCCTCTCAATTACACCACTACAAATGCAGAGCAAATCCATTGACTACACCTTTCCTTACAGAAGGTTTGTGTAGTTTCAGTGTTTGTCACAGGCTAAGGAGAGATATACTGCACTTATTTATAGGTAGAGAAGAGCTTCAGAATTGCACTGTGGATGTTTGTGATTCTAACGTGTATCACCAACATTAGTCTGTAGCACTTGTTATGGCCTGAAACTGTCCCTATTTATTAGGTCCATTATTTATTTTTCAGTACACATGCCAGCTTCAAGTGTACCCTGAATTTGCACTTTTACTGCAGATAATTGTTACTGCAATAATGGCATTCATGTTCCTGAATAAAGGAAGCCAGTTTGTGCTAAAGTTGCTGTACAGTCATTTGTGGGTAAATACAGACAAACATATGGGTGCATACTCAAAAATATACAAGGGTACGCTTTAGTTGTACAAAAGCAACTTACCTCTTTCTCAATATAATTTGTCAAGACTCTCACACAAAAATTGAAGGAAAATTAATTGTGACTATTCCAAAAATTGTACCTGCTTCCAAGATGCAGCTAGATATGTGATCAGAAATGCCAAGAGACAGAGAGCCTTGCCCTAGTTTCCTAACATGACCTTTGGAACTCCAGAGGTTGTTGAGGGTCTGGTGGGTGATGAGGGCTGGAAAAGAAGGTATGGGAAGTGGGAAGCAGGTTAAAATCTGAGGGATCCCTGAAAGATGGGAAAGCAGAGCACAGGTTGCCTCAAGATAGGGGAGGCCTCAGGGGATTGCAGCAGGCAGGTCTGGGCTTGTTCTATGCTTCCCATGGGGTGCAACTCCAAGGCACCCCATGTTCTGCTTAATGATCTGCACAGTCACTTAATGTTCACATTGAGGAGAGGACAGCTAAGGGTCATTAAGCAAGGTGATCATGTGGCTTCCTTGCTTAACTACTGTCACCATAATGCAACCATAACGGGCAAGTTCCATTTCAGTCCTGAGTTGAGGACTACCTATGCATAAACATTTTCCTTGTAAATGAAAATTGTCACATAAGTGGCAAGAGCAAGCTTTTTAACTATGACTATTAAAAATAAGACTCTTAGTAGCAAAACAATGAGTTGAGGTTTTAAGTCTATTATGTAATATTAAATATTTTACTTGTTAAACTGTCTTAGCTAATGCCATGTTTAAATTAGATTTGTGACTTGCTTGGGAGGTAAATAAATGAATAGATAAAGTTGAGTTGAGCAGAAAATGAAGCAACGGTATAAAATTAACTCCTGGTTCCCAAGAAACCTGCATTTCCTGAAATACTCCCCTGAAAAAGATAACCCCAAATTCCTAAACCGAATGTTCTGCAATTGACCTGCTTTTAGAATTCAGAACATCCACCCAGTACTTAATGTGCAGCAACCAGTCTGCAAATTAAATTCAAAAATCAAGCAAGTTTAGGACCATGAAAAATTGCTCAGTTTTCATGGCCTTCTTCCCAGATAGATGGCATGGAAAATAAAGGCATGGCTGTGACCTATGTAGCATTTGGATTTGGCAGTAGATTTTACGTTGCATTTGCTTGCCAAGATGCCATTCCCCATGCTCTTCACTGTAAAAGTGAAAAGGACAGTGATTTTATTGCTATGTTCGTGATCATTCATTTGCTATGGAATCCTATTCCCTGCTGATCTGAAGGGCAGAGATGTATTTATTTAGTGTACGAATCTACAGATGTTCCATAGATGTGGCAACCACCTAGTTTCCAGGTCTCCTCCATGAAAGCTAAATTAACTTCCAGGGTGCTCCGTTGTATTGCTGGGAAATCACTGTGCATTAAATTGGAAGCTGCTAATTGGGTTATGCATATTTGAAAGGAGTATGATGATATCTAAAGTGAGCATAAACCCTCTGTTGTTTGCTAAAGTATTCTGACTTCTTTCAGATTTTCATGCAACCCTGTAGTGTTCTAAAGAATCTGCACATTAAATTAATACAGACTTTTAAGGTGGCATTACCTATTAGTTTGGATCCCTTCTTTTGAATTATTCTCAAATGATACTGTCATCCAGCTGCCTTGTTTAGGATTGTAAACTCCCTTTTAGGATCACCCAGCTAGCAACTGTGATCTATTTATATATGGTTTGTTGATGAAGTGATTCAGAATCACTAAAATTTTGACTCCCGATGGAGAGAATTATTTTAGTGTTGACTAGACCACTGTCTTTGGAACTCCAGAGGTTGTTGAGTGTGTGGTGTCTTCATTGGACTCTTCTGTCAAGCACTTGGTAAAGGAAGAGGAGTTGCCAATAGTCTTGAAAGAAGCTATGGTGTTACCCCTTCTGAACAGGTCATCATTGGACCCATGCTCTTAGATGACTATTAGCCCATCTCCCACCATCCCTTTTGGGCAAACATTGTGAAGAAGATGGTGACAAACCAGCTAGAGATCACATTATAAGAAGTAGATTATATGAATCATTTTGATCAAGACCTAGGTATGGAACTAAAAAAAGCATTGGTCCCATTCTGGGTGAACTTTTTAAGGGCTTAGATGAAGGTTTTATGCTTGTCCTGATCCTTTTCAGCCTCTCTAACAGTATCTTGCTAGACCACTTGCAATGGTTGAGAGTTGAAAGCACTCCTTTATAATAGCGTTGTTTCTTCATCATTAGGACAATTCAGTCTATAGGGCAGAGGATAACAACTTGTCCCAGTAGCCCATGTCTTATGGGATGTGTCAGCCCTTTGAAATTGGCCAAGTCAAGAAACAAACAGGGATTTTAGGAATACTATTTTATTGTTGTTGGATACAATAACATAATCTTGAGAGCTTGAGGGATTTCATCTCAAGCTAAAATTCCTTCTCCAACTTTCAATTTTTTTTCTGACAGAGTTTTCATTTCTCCCCCCTTAGCTGTTGATTCCTTTCCTCTCCAATATCATGTCTTCACAGAGTGTTACAGAGCTTGGTTTTCCCTACCCTGCTTTTTAACATCTAAACAAAGCTACTTGGGGCAAGGGTCAACTGACACTTTGGAATACAGTATCATCAGTACACTGATGATATCCAAACCACAGGCAGTAGGGAGATGCTGTCAACATCTTATTTTGGTCTTGGACACTGTAAGTATCTGGATGGGAAGGAAGAATTTGAAGTTGAACTAAGATGGCTATTTGTTTATTGCAGTTTTCTATTCATGCTATTGACATGTCTGCTGGGTTTGCATTATTAGGAAGAAGCAGACCATTATGAATTTGTCAGAATCATGGCCAGGGAACTATGAGCAACTGTGGATGGAGTATGAAACAATGTAATGGTATGTGGAAATGAATGGAAACTGGGCAAAGTAATGCTACCTTGAGAATGATAAGATAGGAGGGGACACAGCCCATAGCTGCATGGCAGAGCAAGAGGGGAAGGAGACACCCTCCCTAAGTTATCAGGCTATAAAAATGATGGTCGGAGAATAGTACTTTCAGTTTTTGATTAATGTAATTTTACTATGAAGTAAGTTTGTTTGGCTATGTTCCCTGTTCAGTGTACCAGGTAAGGCTGACAGACAATTACTATGAATAACTGTTGAACTCTGGATGAAAAAATAGTATCTCCTTCATTAATTTAATTTAATTTTAATTTTATTTAATTTATAGACCGCCCCCTCTCCCCAAAGGGACTCGGGACGGTGTACAGACCACAATAAAACAATATACAAACTTAAATAATTATAAATACCCATTAAAACAAATTATATGATAGGCTGTACATTATAGTTAAAAATTAAAACAACCTATAAAATCTATCCCTAAACATTTAAAATTTAAAATACAGGCTAGAGGGACACAAAAGCTACAGTTAGGCCAGGCCAGCTAAATTAAACAGGTGGGTCTTTAGTTTGTTACGGAAGGAGCGGAGATCGGTCGTTATTCTAATGTCGGGGGGGAGGTCATTCCAGAGGGTCGGGCCCATCACAGAGAAGGCCCTACTCCTGGGCGTCGCCCGCTGGCACTGCCTAGTGGATGGCACCCGGAGGAGTCCCTCCCTGTGAGAGCGAATCGGCCGCAGGGATGTATGGGGCAGGATGCGATCCCGCAGGTATCTAGGTCCTGAGCCATGGAGCACTTTAAAGATGATAGTCAATACCTTGAAACGCACCCGAAAAGCCACAGGTAGCCAGTGCAGTTCGCGCAGGAGAGGTGTTACATGGGAGTATCTGGTACCTCCCATAATTGCCCGTGCGGCCGCGTTCTGGACCAACTGCAGCCTTCGGGTGCATCTCAAGGGAAGCCCCATCACTTAGTATTGCCTACTCCAGTCCAAGGGAAGCCATAATGAATTCACTCTTATTTTAAAATATTATTTTTTCCAATCTCAAAGACAATTTTGATACTTTTAGATATTAGGATGGAATGTAGTGAGAAGATGGATCCTCAGAGGGAAGGGGTGCATTCCAGAGGAGTAAGAGGCAACATAGCCCAGATCAGAGGTGGGTTGCTACCGGTTTGTACTGGTTTGGATGAACCGGTAGTGGAAATTGTGACTGGATCACCGAACAGTAGGGACAGCAGGCTCACCACACCCCTGAACCGGTTCTTGGTCACTGCAGCATGGTGGTTTTTTTTTTGACATTTTTAATGCTCTGCACATGTGCAGACCTATTTACAGGCAACTGTGTCCATGCAAAATTGCATGCACACCAAACCGGCAGTAACACTGGCAGAATCCCACCACTGGCCCAGATATCTTGTGTGAGAGAAGGAGGGTGAAGACAGCCCCTCCCTAATGATTCCCAGAGAATATTGTAGATGCAGACAGTGGAGTACTCAATCTGGCAAGATTTTGTCTATATATGTTAAACAATAAAGAACTCAGCTGGGAAGAATTGCCAGATATCATTTTTGGTTTTGGGCCCAACAGATATGCAGTTAAAACTTTTCTATTTATTTCCCATTACAAAAATAAAAAATCTCAGAATGGTTGACCAATAAAAATTATAATGGTAATTTTTTAACAAGAGGTTAAATGATTTTTAAAAGGGGACATTAAAACATTTATATAAAATGCTATACCACGTAAAATAATACCAGTACAATGGTTATAGAAGATAAAAGTAGCTATTTAAAAAGTCTTCCTCTTCCTGGTAGACTACTCAACAAGTCATGCTGAAGATTCATTCCAAAGTAATTACTGATATGTTATAAAATGGTAGTTTCCCACCTACATCATTTTTTTGCCTAATAATTTAATATGTCTAAACAATCTTTTTGGATCTTATTCTCAATCCAATACTGAAGTACTGTATATGTCCACTATTTTCAGTGGTTGTGCACCCAAATTCTGTCTATATATCATTCAACTGAAAAACTGAAAAATCACATCCCTGTTGAAATACAGACTTAATACCCTGAGCCTCATAATTTGCAAAATGTTACAAAATAAAATAGTTAAAGAAAGCACAAGAGCAAATAAATGCAAACTGGATAACATGCTAGAAAATGTTACTGCTAGCCTGGAGGTAGGAGTAAATCAGAAATGAAATCTTTTATTTAAAAAAAAATTAATAAAATTTGTATTAAATATTAAAGAACGAGGCTGGGCTCCATTTACTTCCAGATGAACACTTTGCAGAAATAAATATGTTAGTTTTCTTCCTTCAAGCTGCTAGTAAAAAAAAAAAATTCTATTTCTGGAAAAAGCTAATTTCTTGAATGGAAGGGGAAAAAATATTGCAATTTGACTTTGTACTTCAGAATTGTTCTCTATAATTATTACACCATAAAGCAACAATTCAATATAATATTCCAATCTTCAATTTCTTCTTGGGAGGAGTTAAGCAAACAAAATAAGACAAATATGCAGTTTCCATATAGTTTGTCATCACAACTGTTCAGAGTTATGATAGAAAGAATATTCTTCCCCAAAGCTAGTTATGCCCTCGTTCTGGTGTTCCAAGGGGAGAGAGGGGAGAGGGGAGGGAGGGAGGGAGGGAGGGAGAGAGAGAGAGAGAGAGAGAGAGAGAGAGGGAGAGAGAGAGAGAGAGATGGATGATTGAATTTTGGGCAACTGGCAACTGGCTCACCTTTATGGCAGTTGTAGTATTTTGTGGTCATATGACTGTGATTTAAAACATTTGTCCCAGTCTTCAGCAAAATATTCCCAAAGTTTGAAAGCATGCAAATGTGAGTAGATAAATAAGTACCCCTTCAGTAGGAAGATAGCAACATTCCATGCACCTCAGGGTATAATCATGTTGGCTGCATGACCAGGGAAATGTCTTTGGACAAATTCTGGGCTTGTTAAATGAGTTGATGTGCTTTCTTGGTATTTCATATGCTCTGGCAATCCTTACAGCTTTCTCAAGATTTAAGTCTTCTTCCTGCAGCAGTTTTTCCTGGACTTCCTTAGACTTACTGCCCATCAAAATACGGTCTTTAATCATATCTCCAGCATCATAAAAAGCACAGTCTTTGGCAAGCAAGCGCAGCTGGGTTCCCCAATCATCCACAGATTCACCTCCACACTGGTTTCTCTCATAAAACAGTTTTCTCTGCACTGTGGAGTTTTTTCTCGGGTTACAGTATGCTTCAAATTTTGCAAACAGTACCTCTGTTTTCTTTTTGTCCTCTGCAGTGATCTCCCCACTTGCTTGCCAGGCTCTGCACACATCGCGTCCTTTCTGTCCCACACATATTAGAAAGTGTGCTGCTTTTTGCTGATTAGTCCATTTGTCTGCATCAGGTCCTGAAACACAAGCTCTATCAGTTCCTTCCACCTTAACCAGTTTTCAGATATATTCCCTGATTCCAAATCCAGGGAAGGGGTGTTCTTTGTGTTGCTGTTTGCTGCCATGACTCTTCTCACCCCACTTCTGATACCATGTGATGACCTTGGCATAAAATATGGGCCTTCAAGACAATATTTTCAAGACATGGAGTGTGTGAAGAACTGGTGTCTGATAATGGGCCACAATTCTCATGTGCCGAATTCCAGTGCTTCCTGCGTGAATGGGGAATCAAGCACAAACCCACAAGCCCTTATCACCCACAGGCCAATGGCCTAGCAGAGAAATTAACGCGCATCATGTAAAATGTGCTTACAAGGGATCAGAAAGGGTTTTACAATTGTTTGTGATAGAAACGCAAGCCCCAGCCATGCTAGGTCTCAAAACAAATAAAGATATTGGACTTGTGAAGATCATAATGACTGTGGATGGTGGGCATAGAGGTCTGACGGAAGCTGACATTAAACGTGAGTACTGTGATCTATTCAAGGGCCTGGGGTGTCTCCCAGGCATAAGCCATATACGTATAAAGGAGGGTGCACAGCCTGTCATCCATGTGCCAAGGTAAATACCTCTAACTCTTGTGGATAAAGTCAGACAGGAGCTCACTAGGATGGAGAAGTTGGGAGTAGTAAAGAAGGTCACTGAACCATCGGAATGGGTCAGTTCTATGTTTGTGACGGAGAAGAAGAACACAGGTGCAATTCGTATATGCATCGATCCACATGATTTGAACAAAGTAATAATGAGAGAATACTACAAACTCCCCACCATAGAGGATAAAGCACACAAGCTAGTAGGAGCAACAGTGTTCAGTGTACTAGATACCCAGTCTGGTTACTGGCAATTGCGTCTTGACGAAGCTAGCAGTTATCTCACTACTTTCAATTCTCCTACGGGTCGATGGCACTTCACAAGGGTGCCTTTCGGCATAGCATCGGCACAGGAGATATTTCAAAAGAAATCACATGAACTAATTGCTGGTCTACAGGGTGTTGAAGTAATAGTTGATGATTTGTTGGTCTATGGAAAGGATCAAGTAGAGCATGACAGAAACCTTACTGCTTTGCTCAATCGATGTCATGAAAGAAATCTTAAACTCAATCCATATAAAATGCAAATTGGGGTAGGAGAAGTGACATATTTTGGACACCTACTAACCAAAGAGGGTTTGAAGCCTGATCCAAAGAAGATCACAGCAGTTCTTAACATGAAGGCCCCAGCCTCCAGTAAGGAACTGGAGACATCATTGGGCATTTTCAACTATCTATCTAGATTCTCTAAGGGCCTCGCACAACAGACAGCACCGTTATGTGCATTGCTGCAGAAGGATGCCATTTGGTGTTGGGATGCAAACATGGAAAGGACTTTTGACAAAGTGAAGAAACTGATCACTAAATATCCCAGGCCAATACTGAGATACTTTGATGTAAATGCTGACACTGTGCTTCAAGTGGATGCATCCCAGTTTGGGTTAGGTGCTGTACTGACTCAACAAGAACATCCGGTGGCTTATACTTCATGTGCACTGACCACGACACAAGCCAATTATGCTCAAATTGAGAAAGAGATGTTGGCCATTGTGAATAGATGTGAGAAGTTTCACCAGTACATATATGGCCGTCCAGTAGTTGTAGAAACCGACCACAAGCCGTTGGAGTACATACTACAAAAACCGCTAGCTTCTACACCTCCACGCTTGCAGCGAATGATTATGAAATTACAGCAGTATGATCTCACAGTGAAGTATAAGCCTGGGAAGGAAATTCCAATGGCAGATTGCCTGTCAAGAGTGTTTCCAGAAGGACATGAAGCCAGGGATGAACCTGAGTTGGAAGAGCAGGTACATACAATACTAGTCAACATGCCAATATCAGATGTACGGCTGGAGAAAATAAAGGCAGACAGCAAGGAGCTTGAACCAGAGCTCGTCTTTATTCAGTGGCAGCCATCTGTAAACTAACTTCTGCCCTAGATGACATCATTAAAAAGGTTAATTGTTTCCTAGCCTTCTTAAAGAGCTAAGCATAGCAATTGCACTTAAAATATAACATAAAGCATAAACATCATTACTGTGTGTGTGTGTGTGTGTTGAATTTCATTGGATCTTCTGCAAGAGGGGCCACTACTAAAGCCCTGTCCCATTTTTGCATGCAACCTGTGTGCAATACACATACAAAAAGCAGGGAGACTTTGGTCACAGCTGCCATCTTGAGGTTTTTCGACACAGACACCTTCATGGACATTCCTGGTTATGATTATTCTGTTTCTGTGGGTAATGAATTGCTATGTAAACAAACACGTTTTTAAAAAGTCATGATAATTTATGTAGTTACTTACCAAGCACGTCTAAATTAGATTGAAGTAACCAAACAATTTTTACAATTTCCAAGGCACGTGAAAACTTTTGAACCCCTAATGTTTGGAAATTGAAAGCTGAAAAATTTGACACATCCTAAAAGGGCAACAGGCAAAGCATTTATTTGTAAGTAGACTTCAAAAGAAGAGAGATTCAGTATCAGCAATGAGTGCTTAAGGCAAAAAGACTAATAATAATAACAACAAAATACACTTGTGTACTGCAACTGTCCCGCTGTAGTTTCTCAATTCAAAGCTGTAATTAAAGAAAAAGACAATAAAGGTTGACAGCTAGAACACTTCCAAAAGAAATATTCAGTCTAGGGGAAACTGAAAAAGGTGCTCAATTTTTTTTAAAAAAAAATTCCTCCTGGCATTTTCTATGTCAAATTTTGGGCTTGTTAAATGGGTTGCTCATATTAGTGTGTGTGTGTGTGTGTATGTGTGTGTGTGTGCATATGCACGTACACTTTTGACAACACAAAGAGCTCCAAAAGAAGAAAAGATATTAATGATCCAAATAGTTAAGAAAACAACAGCGCTTGAAAAAGAAAGTAATTGTAACTTTTTACACAACAGAATCAAAATGATATTACTGTAAGATGTGAGAAAGAAAGCAGAAAGATGAGTCCAGGGATATTCATAATAATTTAAGTAGGTATGATGTTCAGATTCAGAAAAAAAAAACACTTGCCATTAGCAGAATAGTGCTGAACAATTCATAACCTGAGGACAAATTTCCTAAATATTTCCTGGGTTTTCCAATCCATGCTGATATGTGTACTTGTATGTAATCCTGGGCATGTCTATAGTTTTTAAAACCTAGATTTGCTATTCATTGTTTATTCTGGTGGTAGTTGAGTGTTCTTTGGGCTTGCTTGCTAATATTATCCTTCCCAAAGTTACTTGATTGGGAAGCAGAAAAAATCCCTCCATCACCCCTTCACCAAATAAAATCATATCCTATCATTCCTGCCAACACTCCAAATATTATTTTGCATACAGGGATCTACTTTTGTCTAGTGGTTTACAAAAAGGTTTACAAGAAAATATGTTCTGGGGAGTAGTAGGAAAAAAAAAAACCAAAATGCTCTTGACATAGCAGTTCTCATAAGTAGTAACTTTACATTCAAAAGTCTCTCAGAGAGGAAGTGAAGGAATAAAGGAACCTTAGTCTTAAAGATGAGATAAAGAGAGGGGGAGGGGAGGGGAGGGAGGGAGAGAGAGAGAAAGAGAGAGGGAGAGAACTAATGACCAATGGTACAAAAACCTTAAAACCGACAGTGAAGACACTCAAGAGGTAAATAGGTTCTGCCGTTTAGGATCCAAACTCAACAGTTAAGGAAATATTACAATACAATACAATACAATACAATAGTAGAGTTGGAAGGGACCTTGGAGGCCTTCTAGTCCAACCCCCTGCCTAGGCAGGAAACCCTATACTGTTTCAGACAAATGGCTATCCAACATCTTCTTAAAGACTTCCAGTGTTGGGACATTCACAACTTCTGGAGGCAAGCTGTTCCACTGATTAATTGTTCTCACTGTCAGGAAATTTCTCCTCAGTTCTAAGTTGCTTCTCTCCTTGATTAGTTTCCACCCATTGCTTCTTGTTCTACCCTCAGGTGCCTTGGAGAATAGTTTGACTCCCTCTTCTTTGTGGCAACGCCTGAGATATTGGAACAATGCTATCATGTCTCCCCTAGTCCTTCTTTCTCTTAAGCTAGACATACCTAGTTCCTGCAACCGTTCTTCATATGTTTTAGTCTCCGGTCCCCTAATCATCTTTGTTGCTCTTCTCTGCACTCTTTCTAGAGTCTCCACATCTTTTTTACATCGTGGCAACCAGAACTGAATGCAGTATTCCAAGAGTGGCCTTACCAAGGCATTATAAAGTGGTATTAACATTTCACGTGATCTTGATTCTATCCCTCTGTTGATGCAGCCTAGAACTGTGTTGGTTTTTTTGGCAGCTGCTGCACACTGCTGGCTCATACCACTTGGTAGAGCAGCCATGAAAGCCTTGGACAATTTCGCTATGTCTACAACCATCAGAATTGTGCAAGCACTGGTATTTCTTGTGATATTTTATGGAAGTGAAAGAAGGACTCTGAAGGAGTTAAGAAGATAAAAAGAAGATAAAGAAGATAAAAAGCCCTGTGGAATGACCTCCCTCCGGATATTAGGAATACCTCTGACCTCCGCTCCTTTCGTATTAAGCTTAAGACCCACCTATTCCAAGTAGCTGGCCTGGCTCAACTTTGATCTAACCATATCGCTCCTGACGGGTTTTTAATTGGGTATTTTAATTATATTTAATTATTTAGGGGTTTTTTAATCACTGTATTCTAATTGTTTTTTATTCATCAGCCGACCTCCTCCTTGTGTATGTCTCGGTATATGTCTCTGTTATATGTTTGTTTTGTCCACATATTTATTTCATATGTTTCATTGTACGCCGCCCCGAGTCCTTCGGGAGAGGGTGCGGCTAAGAAATAAATTTTTATTTATTTATTTATTTATTTATTTATTTATTTATTTATTTATTTATTTATTATTAGAATATGGATGCATCTGAACTTTGGAATTGGAGAAGATTCTTGAGAATACATCTTAGCCTTAAAGATGAGAGAAGGAGAAGGAGAAGGAGGGAGAGTGAGAGGGAGGGAGAGAGAGAGAGAGAGAGAGAAACTATCTTCTTAGGCTGCAGTATAGTGCACAGGTTTCCAGTATCAAATAACTTGCCATGGCCAATTTGCCACGGCCATGTTGCCATGGCTGTCTCATAGCAGCCATCTCGCTGTGGCCAATTCACCAATTCACTCTGGAGTAGCATGGCTTCTAAATCTTAGAAAGAAATAATAAATATAAATAAATAAATAAATAAAATCCTAGCCATCTGTCTGTCTGTCTGTTTCACATGGTCCCTGGCAAGCCAGCCTATGGCAGACAAAAAATATCTGGGAAGCTCTAAGGCAAATAATTGGATTTTGTTTTATGACTGGATACATTAACTAAAGCATCTTTAAATGTCAGGTCTACAGGTGATGCTAGATAATTCACATTTGAAATTCTAAAATGTATTCATTTTTCTCGCAGGTTGCTCAACTCAATTTGCATTGGCTGTCTTTTCAAAGGATCCCCAAGCTCTGATAAACGGAGAAGAGGAACTGCATTTGCCTCACTTAGAAGCTTTGATAAAATATACCATGTTTTCCCGAAAATAAGACAGGGTCTTATTTTCTTTTGCCCCCTGAAATAAGTGCTTGATCTTATTTTCGGGGAGATCTTATTATTTTTGAGGTGCAGGAGGTGGTGATCATGGTCACCTCAGGGCTGTTGCTGTGTTGCAATATTTCCAGGGAGGGCTTATTTTCAGGGAAGGGCTTATTTTAGCGCATGCACTCAAAAGCCCGATTGGGCTTATTTATTATTAGCGTTTATATACCGCCCCCTCTCCCGAAAGGGACTCGGGGAGTCCCTTTCGGGAGAGGGGGCGGTATATAAACGCTAATAATTATCTGGGGAGGTCTTATTTTCAGGGAAACAGGACAGCCTACGATCTAGCAAAGGGTAGGTACTTTTTAAAACATGCCTTCAGTAGGAAAATGCAAATCATGTATTAATTTAACAAATTAATTGTTGTTTGGATTGTGCCTTTGTTTTTTATCAACCTGGTTGAGCGTTTCTCCCAAAGTATCAGATCTGAGTTAATTTTCAGCTAATTCAGCTAATCCAGGGGTCAGCAACCTGCAGCTCTGGAGCCACATGTGGCTCTTTCATCCCTCTGCTGCAGCTCCCTGTCACCAGTCAGCTCCACAATTGATAGGGCTTTTGGTAGATAGAAGAAAAGGACATTGTGCTAGCAGATGACTCAATGATGGGGGTACTGGACTTCTGGTCGGCTCCAGAATTGAACAGGCGGCTTCTGGTTAGGACCTTTGTGGCTCTTTGAGTGTTTAAGGTTGCTGACCACTGAGCTAATCTATATGGAATTATATTGATGATGGTGGTAGGGAGATTCTTTGGAACAAGACTTAATGTTGCTTTGAGGGTTAAAGTTTTTTCCAGGGAAGCAGAAACCTGTTGCCTTTCATTATATTGCATTATATGGGAGAATATAGGAAATAGTATAAAATGAATCAAAGTATTTTTATTCAAAATAATTTCATTTATATAAAATAAATTATATGTCACAATTTCTTTGTTAATGTGTTGGGGGGGAGGGAAGAACTGTAAGAAATATAAAGAACATTGCAAAAAAAAATGGAAATGATTCCATTCATTGTACAAAATTCCTCAGAAAGTCAATTTGTCCTTCCACAGTAGTCCTTATTGTCAGGGTTCCAAGTAACACCCCTAACAAAAGAAGACTCTGAGACTTGAGTTTCCTCAAAGTTCCATTTTATTAGAGATGTCATAGTGGAACATCTGGGAAAACCCGAATCTGAAAGTTTCCAGGTGAAAATCCAAGTCCCTGCCCAGCACCCACATGTCTATCCAATGATCCAATCAGGCAAAGCGCACACTCAGCGAACCAGTTGTTACACTGGTTGAATCCACCACTGCTGGAGATGCTTCCCAATCATCTTATTGCAGCTGCTGGGCAAGGTGTCTGAGAAAAGAATGTTATTTTGACTATACATCTCCTGTACTTCATATAATCCCTCCTCCCATTTTCCCACAGTAGAAAATAATAAATAATAATAAATTTAAATTTATTAGCCGCTCCCTTTCCAGACAGGACTCGGGGCGGCGTACAATGGAGTGTATAAAACATAAAACATGTATACAAACACATAAACATACATATATACAGGACATACATGCACGGAGGAGGTAACAAATTACATCACATTGGACAATTAAAAGTCACCATTAAAATACCCCAATTGTAAAAACACAATTTAAATTTAAAAATTTAAAAGAACTGTCAGGAGGAGTAAGAAAAATTTACGGTTGAGCCAGGCCAGATAATTGAAAGAGGTGGGTCTTCAACTGTACACGGAAGGAGCGGAGATCGGAAGTAGACCTGATGTCACGGGGGAGGTCATTCCATAGGGCTGGGCCCATCACAGAGAAGGCTCTGCTCTTGGGTGTCGCCCCCCGACACTGTTTGGCGGACGGCACCCGAAGGAGTCCCTCTCTGTGTGAGCGGATTGGTCGTAGGGATGTATGGGGCAGGATGCGATCCTGCATGTAACTAGGTCCTGTGCCATGAAGCGCTTTAAAGATCATAATCAAAACCTTGAAACGCACTCGGAAGACTACAGGAAGCCAGTGCAGCTCGCGCAGGAGAGGTGTTACAGGGGAGTATCTAGTCCTCCCCATAATCACCCGCGCGGCCGCGTTCTGGACCAACTGCAGTCTCCGAGTGCATCTCAAGGGAAGCCCCATGTAGAGAGCATTGCAGTAGTCCAGGCGAGACGTCACTAGCGCATCGGTGACTGTGCGTAGGGCATCCCGGTCCAATAAGGGGCGCAATTGGCACATCAGGCGAACCTGATGGAACGCCCCCCTTGCCACGGCTGTTACATGGTCATCCATGGACAGCCGGGCATCTAGGAGGACGCCCAAATTGCGCACCTGTTCCATGGGGGCCAGTTGCACGCCCCCAATGGCCAGAGATGGAAGCAACTGGTTGAACCGGGAGGCCGGAAGCCACAGCCACTCCGTCTTGGAAGGGTTGAGTTTTAGTCGGTTGTCATCCATCCAGACCCGTACGGCCTCCAAACACCGGGACATCATTTCGACGGCCTCATTGGGGTGGTTCAGGGTGGAAATGTATAGCTGAGTATCATCAGCATACAGATGATATCCCACCCCAAAACCACGGATGATCTCGCCCAGCGGTTTCATGTAAGTGTTGAACAGGAGAGGCGAGAGCACCGACCCCTGAGGCACCCCACATGTGAGTGGCCTCCGGGTCGATCTCTGCTCCCCTGCCAACACACGTTGCGTCCGGTCAGAGAGGTAGGAGCCAAACCACCGTAGAACGGTGCCCCTGACTCCCAGCCCCTCTAGCCGGTGCAACAGGATACCATGGTCGATGGTATCGAACGCCGCCGAGAGATCTAATAGGACCAGGATAGAGGAACAGCCCCTATCTCTGGCCCTCCAGAGATCATCAACCAATGCGACCAAGGCCGTCTCCGTGCTGTGCCCGGGTCGGAAGCCAGACTGGCGCGGGTCTAGATAATCATTCTCCTCCAGGTGACGTGGGAACTGTTGTGCTACCACACTCTCTACAACCTTCGCTAAAAAAGGAAGGTTGGAGACTGGACGATAATTGACTAGGTCCATTGGGTCCAGGGAAGGCTTCTTGAGCAGGGGCCTCACCACCGCCTCTTTCAAGGCGGTCGGTAGAAGCCCCTCGCCCAACGAAGCGTTCACTAGGCCCAGGAGCCAGTCGCGTGTAACCTCCCAGGATGCCAGTACAAGCCAGGAGGGACACGGGTCCAATAAACATGTGGTAGGTCGCAGACGTCCACGCAACCTGTCCAAATCCTCGATGGCAACCGAGTCAAATTCTTCCCAAAGCGGTCCCTCAAGACTTGCCGCGGGCGTCTCAGCTGGACTACTGAAAGGGGCCCATCCCTTCCGGATTTGAGCGACTTTGTCCTGTAGATATTTCCCAAACTCCTCTGCTCTGCCCTGTAAAGGGGCTTCCCGCGATCTCTCAAACAAGAGAGAGCGAGTCACCCGAAACAGGGCGGCAGGGCGGTTATCTGCGGACGCAATAAGAGCGGCACAATATTGACGTTTGGCTGCTCTTAATGCCACAAGGTACGTCCTCAAATAGGCTCGTGCCTGTGCTCGGTCAAATTCAGAACAGGAGGATCTCCAACGACTCTCTAGGCGTCTCTTGTGGCGTTTCATCACCCTTAGCTCCTCGGTGAACCAAGGGGCCAGGGTGGTTCGTCGCCGCAGGAGAGGCCGCAAAGGCGCCACCCGGTCTAGGGCCCCGGTAGTCGCACTATTCCATGCATCTACCTAGTCCTCCACTCGGGGGCGGGTCAGGTCCACAGGAGGTGGCCCAAGCTCCGTCTGGAACCTATCTGGTTCCATCAGGCGCTTGGGGCGGAACCATCTAATACCTTCCGGTTCCGCCTCCCCGCAGCGGGGTGTAGCACCGGGGAAGTCAAGCCGGAGAAGTGAGTGATCTGACCATGACAGGGGAGTAATAATTGGATCCCCTATTCCCAGATCACTCGTCCACTGGCCAGAGACAATGACAAGGTCCAACGTGTGGCCTCCCTCGTGAGTAGGGCCCTGAATTAACTGGGTCAGGTCCATGGCTGTCATGGAAGCCATGAACTCCCGAACCCCCTCAGACGCTTCTCCCATCGACGGCAGATTAAAATCCCCCATCACTAAAAGTTTGGGGGTCTCAACCGCCACCGATGAGATCAGCTCGAGGAGTTCAGGCAGGGCCACTGGTGTATAGCGAGGAGCCAGTTATACTATCAGCAGGCCCAACTGCCTCCCTGGGCCCCATCTCACGACGAGGGACTCACACCCGGATGTCTGTGGCACAGTGAACTCTCTCGGCTCCAAGTCTTCCCGGATAATCACTGCTACCCCACCGCCCCTTCCCTGGGCCCGAGGCTGGTGAAATGCTCGATAACCTGGTGGGCACATTTCCACGAGGGGTAAACCTCCCTCGTGGCCCAACCAGGTCTCGGTTATTCCTGCGAGGTCCGGCTCCCCCTCCAAAATTAGATCGTGGATGAGGGGGGGCCTTATTGACAACGGACCTCGCGTTGCATAACAGCAGTCTCAGGCCTTGGGTCTGTAGATCCTGACCACCTAGTATGCAGGGGTTGGTACAAACGACCGGCAATGACCAAAAACCCCGGTCTCCCAACCGACTACGCGCTCTTAATCTGTCCTCGCACCTGCCCCTCCCCACGACCGTTGGTATCAGGGAGCCCTGCGCAGGAATGCTATCTTCCCTCTCCTCCCCCACTCCGCTCCCTCCTCCTTCGACCACACCTAGGTGCCTGGCTCCCCCATCCCTCCTGACCTGTTCCCCCCCCCATCCCTATAACCCCTTACAACTTTTAAAAAACATTTAATTAAAAAACCCCTCAACGTGCGCTTGTGACAGGCCTGAAGGCCCAATGTAAAAGTTGGCTTCCAGGTCTGACACTTATCTGTTGTTGTTTTTAAAAACTTCAAATTTAATAAAACAATGCCATAGTTTAAACAAGTTGATTGTGTTTTTGTTTTCCTTCACTCTCATTTCTTTATTCATATACAATATTTAACATTTGTTTATATTGGCATTCTTCTAAAAGATGTACAGTTGTTTCTTAATTTCTAGCAATATCATGAGTTCCACCCACATATATTATCTTTAGAATATCTTTACAAGTTATGTTCACATTTTGTACATCAAGTACACACTAATGCTTCTTTTAAACTATACAACAGATTCTGTGTTAAATTCCTAAAAAAATGCAAGCTATAAATTTCTTTACCACTATATTCTCACCACATAGGGAAGAGTTTCTAATGTAGTAAATTCCTTCTGACAAAATATGCAGAGTGTAGGAATATGACATGCTTTACTCTGTTTTCCCTATATTTTGCAAGTTGCTTGGTAGTACGTCTTGCTAGATTGTTTTCGAATACTAATGGATGGTTATGTACAGAGGTAAGAGATGTAACCCTATATTTTAAACCATATTCTTGGCTCTGCAAAACATCATAAAATGCTCATTTCATAGAAGGAAACCATAGAAGGCAAAATGATGATGTTCAATACTTTTCCCGCTGCCTAACTGGTTCTTCACCATTCCTTGAACTGACAGAAAACTATACTATTACTTCAGGCACCTGATTTCCTTCCAAGCTAAAAGATGAGAAATTCAGAAAGATATTACGCACCTTCAGGCTATCCTTGGATAGTGCTGGAATAAGGAAGAAAATATATTTTTAAAATACTGGAACAGCTAAAAATGACGTAAGCCTTGCCCCTCTTGTGGGATGAAAGCAATTGTTGTTTTTCTCTTGGTTAGGTGCAAATTGGGAAATATCTTTTTAAAAAATATATATTTTTATTGTTTTTACATTTAAAACAGTGCAGTACCACGAAGTCGAAGTGACCATGCAATCACATTATATACAAATAGTCTTATCCATTAACTATTAGTCTACTTAATACATTATCTGTCCTTCTATCCAGTCACATTATTTACAGTTTGTTCCAGTCTTGTCACCTTGTCTTATACCAATAATAAAATCTGTTCCAGACTTCAAAGTATTCCGATTCCCCTTTATTTTTAAGTTCAAGAGTGAGCCTATCTGCTTCCGCACAGGCCAAAATTTTCCTGAATATATCTAACTCTGATAGTGTATTTTCTTTTTTCCATTACTGCGCATAAGTTATACATGCCACAGTTAGTACATGTATAATTAGATCTTTCTTATACCCCTCCAGTTTTATGCCTAGGATAGAAATTTCTGGTTTGAACAAAATTTGATCTCCCACCATTTGTTCCAACCATGATTGAATCATTTTCCAGTATCTTTTTGCCTCATTGCATGTCCACCACATATGATAAAAAGTGCCTGGTGGTTGTTTTGCACTTCCAACAATTGGGGGCCAAATTTTTAAACATTTTGGAGAGCCATGCTGGGAGGAGATGCCATCTGTAGAACATCTTATAGAGATTTTTTTTATACACCGTGGCCATTGCTAGTTTCCGATTAAGTATCCAAAGTTTTTCCCATTCAGCCAATTCCACATTATAACCAAATTTTTTTGCCCAGGCGACCATAGTTTCTTTGACATGTTCTTCTTCAAGTTTATATTCCAACAAAAATCTATACAGCACTTTGATCTACCTGTCTTCTGTCTCTATCAGAAGCTTATCTAATATTGTGTAATCTTTGGCAATACCTTCCTTTTTCCTATCCTGTGCAAACCTTGATTGTATCTGTAAATAAGACCACCATTCTAGCTGTACCCCTTGTGATGCCAATTCTAGTCTAGTTTTTATCTCCCTCTGTCTGTTCAATAACTCTTTGTATGTAACACATTTTTTCATGTTGATTAAATTTGGATGTATGTATGTTTCCATCGTAGATAGCCAAATGGGGGTTTCAGCATAGTGGTTGTGTTTAATTTTGTTCCATACTAATAACAGGGGCTGTCTGATGTACTGTCTGTAAAAATATTTATGTGCAGATCCTTTTTCATACCATAGGAAGGCATGCCATCCTGCTTGAAGGTCATGACCTTCCAATTTGAGTAATCTTTTATTTCTCAACATTATCCATTCTTTTAACCATGTTAGAGTGGCCGCAGTGTAATAAAGTTCCCAACCTGGTACGCCAAGTCCTTCTTTTTCCTTAGTATATTGCATAGCTTTGAGTTTTATTCTTGGCGTTTTGCCCTGCCATATAAATTTAGAAACTGGTTGATTCACAATCTTTAAAAAAAAACCTTTTTTCTAATTTAATGCGAATGTTCTGAAACAGAAAAAGAAATTTTGGCAGTACATTCATCTTTATGACTGTGATCCTACCCATCAGGGACAATTGTAGGTTTTTCCACCTTTCTAAGTCTTTCTTAGTTTTATTGACCAAATTAATATAGTTGTCTTGTTTGATGGACACACACCTCACTGATAAATGTATACCTAGATATTTCACTTTTTTTGATAATTTGAATACCCAATTTCTTCGTTAACTCCTCTTTCAATTCGGATGTCATATTTTTAACCAACATTTTAGTCTTTGTCATATGTATCTTTAGACCTGCTATTTTCCCATACTCTGTCATATAAATATAAATACAAATATGGGGAATATGTCAATTCCTCAATAAGTTTCATACCAGACTTTAGAGGATCTTCTAACACGAAAATTAAATCGTCCACGAAAGCCTGTAACTTAAATTGTTCCTTTTAAATTTCTAATCCCTTTATCTGTTCCTCTTTACGCACATTCCTAGCTAAAACTTCTAGGGTTAATATGAACAGCAGCAGGGATAGGGGACAACCTTGTCTTGTACCTTTCATTATTGCTATACTTCGCATTAATTCACTGTTAATTATTACTTTGGCTCTTTGATTTGTATATATTGCTCTAATCGTGTTTATAAACTTACCCCTTGCCCCTCTTGTGGGATGAAAGAAATTGTTGCTTTCTCTTGGTTAGGTGCAAATTGGGAAACATCTTTAGAGCATAAGTCACTTGAAGATTCCAAATCCAGTTAGTGAAATCCATGTTTCTCCTCCAACAACACAGAGCTGTCTCTGATATACAGAGTATTTGCTCTGATTTTCCCTTCCCTTCCCTTCTCTTCCCCATATTTGTATTTGTATTTATTAGTTTGTCAAATGTGTACAAGATAGCAGGTATAGATATAAACATGAATATGAATGAA
The DNA here is from genome assembly GCF_964273705.1 of Natrix helvetica. NCBI lineage: Eukaryota > Metazoa > Chordata > Lepidosauria > Squamata > Natricidae > Natrix > Natrix helvetica. The sequence goes on along the minus strand of NC_138552.1, from coordinate 213,810,785 downwards.
AGAAATGAATACAAATAAATGGGGACAGTAGACATGCTGGTTCGCTTATGCCAGGGGTGTCCAAACTTGGCAACTTTAAGACTTGTGGACTTCAACTCCCAGAATTCCCCAGCCAGCCATGCTGGAATTCTGGGAGTTGAAGTCCACAAGTCTTAAAGTTGCCAAGTTTGGACACCCCTGGCTTATGCGCTTTATGAACCTCTTAGGAATGGGGTGAGGTCTACGGTTGACAGTTTAAGGTTGAAGCTGTAAGGGTTAGACATTCTGGGGAAAGAAATGAAAGTGAAAAGCAAAGACTGAAAGCCATACTTTGCATTACAACATCACTCAACATAGATATGTGTGATGCACTTATTCATATATACATACACACAAACCCACACTGGATAAAGTAGAAGACCTCAATAGGCCAAGAGAGATCCACAGGAACACCACACATAAAAAGGAAAAAAAGAAGCATATCTATTTACACCCAACTCTTCATCAACCCACATAATCCTATCCTTTCCCATTTACTTTCCTATGTTTAGGTATTTCTTTTGAACTCTCATTGGGGAATCAGTACAAAGCAGCAAATATGTGCTTGGGGTAATCCTCTTTTCTGCTTATTAATCGTTTTCTAAACAAGTTCTTCCTATAGTATTGTTGCCCACAATAGGAATCCTTAGTTTCACATGCAAACAATGTTTAGTCAAGAGATTTCTTGGGTACTTAGCTGTATGTTGCTGAAATTTAAGAAATAATCATATTTTTTTTCAGTTCCTTTGGGGGACAAGCAACTAAACATGTAAACAATCTCATAAAATAAACTGAAGCTGGTTCTTGCAAATCTGCTATCTCTTCCCAACTCTGCATATTAAGTGTTAGCCGTGCACAATCTAGTTGCAATCATTGTGATTTTTATGGTTGGATTATGGTTTCTCTTGGACACTAGTTGTACACTCCATCATTTTAAAAGATAAATCCTCCCTCAACTTAAGCTCCATTCCTAATGATTTCATAGACAAGTCAATCAGATCATTTTGGCAGCAATATTAAAGTGGTTTGCAATTGACTTCTTTAATTATCCAGGCTGGCCTAAAGTTCGGTGATTTCGTATCCTCCCACGTACAGTATTAATCACATTTGATCCTCATTAGCTTTTTCATGATTGGCCATGTCAGATGGATACTGCCACCTGCTGTCTAATATACTACCTAAGAAGATTTGTTCTCTAATACCTATTTGCTCAAAAAGTCATTTCCTAATCTCCTTGTTTTGTTTTGTTTTGTTTTGTTTTGATATTTTGTTTTGTTACAATTTTCTCTTTAACAAGGTGGCTATTTGAAAAATAGAATAAAAATGACAGCATTAAGGCTACAATCCTGTACTCTCTTATCTGAGAATAAACTACTCTAAAATCAGTGAGAGACTTACTTCTGTGTTTAAATGTATAGGGATGTATTAGAAGTATTTATATCTATGTCTCTTTAAGCTTTTCCCCCCTCATCCTAAAATATCCTAAGCTTCTATAGCAGGGGTGTCAAACCCAATTTCATTGAGGGCCACATCAGGGTTGTGTTTGACCTCGGGGGGCAGTGGGGTGTGTGGCCAGGATGGACATGGCCAGTTTGATGTCACTCATGTCGGGGGCGCCTGTGGTGACCTGAACACTCTGCAAGCAAAAATGGGCTCCCAAGTTCTGTTTTCAGCTGCGACAGCCTCCTGCAACCTGCTGCCAGTAAAAACAGAGCTCAGTAAGGCCGTATGACGCCATCCCAAGCTCCCTTTTCATTGGCGGAGGTACCAAGGGCCAGTCCATCACTGTTTCTAGAGCAGCTGTGCAGGCTAGATCTAAGCACCCCACTGGCCAGATCAGGCCCCCAGGTCTTGAGTTTGACATTCCAGTTCTATAGGATCGATTGGACCATTTTCCTCAGCCTTTTTTTAAGTTTATTTCTCACTGACACACTCAGCATTTTGTTCCTCTTAGAACATGCATTCAGAAGTCTACCAAACTTGTCTTTTTTAATCTTCTTATAGCCTTGATTCATTCATGTGCTCATAGACTTGGAGTTTAAGTTCCTTGTAGAATGTAGTACCATGGGCAATAAAAATTTCATTGTTGTGCTGTATAGTGTCAGGGAAGGAGAAGGGAGATTTTTATTTCATTGTCTCCAAACCTTAATATTCATTTCCTATTTAATATTATGCATGATGGACTCAAGGACTTCAGTACTATCTTTTGCCCAAGAGAAAATATTCACTGAAGAACATGCAATGTCCAAACCTTTGATATGAATTTTTTTTCCATCCTGGGACATTATGAACACTGGAAAATAGAGTCCTTGCTTTAGGACTGTCTGGCTAGTTTCAGGAGAAATTTCAGGAACTGGGCCATTTGTTTATGGAGGAATCAGGCCACCAACAGCATTCTGCCAACAAAGTCATCAGAAAAGGAAACAGCAGCAGAACTAACAGGACAATTATCATAATCCTCAGCGAATAAATTATCATTTTTGGCCACAGGGCCTCTACATGTTTTTCCATCCCTTTTGAAGGGAATGTGTTAATACAAACAAAAATATTTTGTCAGTCAGTAGCATTTGCAGCAGCATAACCAGAGCACAAAGTGATATTGATGAGAATTTGAAGGGATGGGAGAAGAGTTTTATTTTTCTAAAATCTCCCCAGATAAATCTGCCCTATCTCAACATTTATCAGTTCCTCTGCCTTATTGTCTAGTTAGAATGGAAATGATGAGGATTTTATTCTCATACACTTGATGGCAGAGATGACAATGTCAACTGACGCCAGCATTCATTAAGCCTAAAAATGCTGCCCTAGGGTAAGCAACAGTGAGACCAATCAAATTCAGAATTTAATATTTCCTGCTTCTGAGAGAATGAAAAGAGAAAGAAAGAGAGTTAAAATTAGAATGCTGCCACATACAACAAGAAAATAAAACCAGGACAGAAAACATATATAGACTTGAGTAAATAGGGTTTAGAAAATGAGGGACAAATGGTTTGATTCTAAGTGACATTTTCCAATGTTAAGATGAAGATTTCTGGTTTTATTATACAGACAGACAATGTAATATAACACACAAACCAGCAATTGCCTGCTATGCCTCATAGACATATCTGCTCCCAAATCATTCAACAAGTGAGCTCTGTTTTTAGCCTTTTCATTCTAATTGTTTCGCACACAGACTAGCCAATTTTTCTTCCTGCCATCGCTTGCATTAATCTTGGCTCTTTCCTTCAGATTTCCAGCAGTATTTCCAGAGTGCTTCTGAGAAGTCACATTTGTCCTCTCCACCCCCACCCCTCCCCCCCGGCCTAAGAATCATTTTTACTGTTTCTAGCATCTTGCTTGCAAAATGTATATTGGAAAGATTGGGATGAGTTTTGATTTGCTTCCTGCTGGCAGACAGAATTGAAAAGAAAGAGTCTACCTTTGATTTTAGTACAGTTCCACATTTTCTTAAAAACCGATACCAGATCAATTATTGATTGCTAAAAAAAATTCTCAGCCCATCTCATAGCAGGTTAATCTCATCAGAGCATGTGCTATCTGTCTGTCCCTCTGTCTGTCTGTCCTTCTGTTCATCCATCTGTCCGTCCAACCTATGTAGGGTCTCATCAAAACAGCATCTTCCATGCTGACTAAAACTGAGAGGAAATCAGATGGGACATGTCCCACCTTTATCTTTACTGCACATCTGAGACAGGTCCATTCAGTGTCAGCATCTTCACTGGGTTTTTTGCCCCCACAGTAACATGCCATCATGTTCTTCGAGCTTGATTTAGGATCACTTCTGATAACATATTTGGATTTTGGGTATGATATGTACAGGGACTGAAGCCATCTTTTTGCAAGTATATGGTGAAAATAAATTTCAAAAAGGCTACAACTGGAAGCAGGGTCTATGACAATTCACCACAGCTAACTCACCATAGCCAACTCACCACAGTCAATTTGCAATGGTCAACTTGCCACAGGACAACTCGCTGCAACAAGAGTTACACTAATATCAAACAAATGGTGGAATAGGGTCATTTTAAAAAAAGGATGCAAAAGGAGGGACAGAATGAAATGTGAATGACAAAAATGTAAGTAAATATTTCTTTATTTAAAATAAAGAAATACAGAACTTCCGGTGGCGCTGCTGGCCTTGGAGGACGCTCCCTCGGGAACGCCAGCCCTGTGTTTGAGTAACAAGCTGCTAGGATAGCATAAATCAGCTGTCCAGCGGTTTGACCCCCCCCCCTCAGGAAAAAAGGGGGAGGTGAGCTGTCTGGCATAGGGTAGAGGCCCCCAGCAGCCCCAAAAGCAATTCTGTAGCATGAAGGGTGTGAACTCCCCAGGAAGTCTGACAATCTCCTCATCTCGGGATGCTTCTGCCTTTGCAGAAACAAAAGACAGCATCCACCCCTGCTGTTTCAACGCTTATTCTACATCTGAACAAGACGCAGGAGGACCAAACCAGGAGGTCAATATATCGCAAGTACAAGCCTTAACTCCCGTAGGTTATATCTCCTTCTGTAAACTTAAAGGGAACCCTTAAAAAATGGCGCCGGAATAATAAAGGGTGTGGTGAAAACGAAAGTGAAGTGGAAAGCTGATTAGCACTTGTTAAGTGCTTGTTAGTGCTGCTGGAAGACTTGAGAGAATAGGTGGATTTCCTGGACTGAACAAATAGGTTCCTTAAAAGCTTGATTTGAATACTTTGAAATAGCTTCAAAGCAGGCAAAATTCAATGTTTCAAAAAGTGCTGGTAGTTCGCCAGCACAGTCACAAAAGTTGCAGTATTTACTACCTCCGGTGGAAACACAAACACAAACCCTGACACTGGAGGCTCTACAAAATAATTTACAAAATGCATTAAAAGGACAGGCAGTTGTCTTGGAGGGGAAAATTGCAAGTGCCTTTAAAGATGTCTCTGATGAAATATCTGGAATTAAGGATTTAATCCAAACACGTAACCAAGAGATAAGGGAGGATATAGTTGAGGCATTTAAAGGATTATTTTGTTACGTAACATCTCTCGATGAGAAGGTGGAAGAAATTAATGAGTCTAATATAAAGTTGGACAATAAACTTATGGAGGCACAAAGTAAAATTGATAAGTCGGAGGCAGAGCTTACAATGATACAATATAGAACAATGGAATTTGCCTTGAGGATAAGGGGTTTGAAAAAACATAACCAAGAAAATTTAAGAGAGATTTTTGCAGACGCTTTCGCTCAATTAACTGGGGAATCAAAGGTCTAATGTGCCTCTCAAATCGACAAAATTTACCACGTTAATTCATGGATTGCCAGACAAAGACAACTGCCAAGAGATATTGTAATCTATTTTGTCACCAGGAAAATTAGGAATGAAATATTGCAAGCAACCTATAAAAACAAACTGCAAGTGGCAGGTCAAGGTGTGATAGTATTGAAGGAAATACCCCCAAAAATGTTGAGATCTAGAAAGGACTATGCATTTCTAGTGGATGAACTTAGAAAGCACCAGATTCAATACAGATGGGAGACCCCAGCCGGATTGGTGGTGAACTACCTGGGAGAAAGACATCGTCTCAACTCTGTCTGGAAGGCAAAAGATTTTTATAGCATAGTATTAAAGGCAGGATGCCCCCCATCTCCAGGTCCCAAAAAAAGAAAAGAGACAGAGGACCCCAGGCAGCAAGATAATCAGGCACAAACTAGGGTTGTGAATTTATTGCAGGAAACAGAAGAAATTATGGAACAGAGACAAACTCGTACGGCTACTAAACGTAAAGAACAAGAATTAAAGTCTCAACAAGCCCAGATGATAGTCCAAGATAATATAAACACGAGCACAGAAACAGTGGGAGGAGCTAGACCGAAGGTGAAATCCCAGCAAGATTTCCAGGCAGCTCTTAGAAAGCTCCAGCGTGCTGAAGATGACAATTAAATTTCTAACTTAGAACGTCAATGGCTTAAACTCACCACAAAAAAGGAAAAAAAATATTTCACTATTTGAAACAATTTAAAAATGATGTCATTTGCTTACAAAAAACACACATTAGAACACAGGATCAGAAATACTTGATGAACACAAGACTAGGATCGCATTTCGTAGCATCTACTCTGGAGAAGAAAAACGGAATAGTCATATATTTAAGAAAAAACTTAAAGGCTGAATTAATTGAAGCAGATCCTCAGGGTAAATATATTGCAATTGAACTACTAATAGAAGGAAAGAAAATACTCTTAACAGGAGTATATGCTCCCAATCAACAACAAGAAAATTTTTATAAGTTGCTTCACACTAAATTAACACAATGGGGTTATAGATCCTGCGTTTTACTGGGCGATTGGAATGGAGTACTGGATCCCGTTCAAGACAAGAAGAGGCTTTTGCAAAATACCCAAACATGAACAAGATTATCTAAATCCTTTTTTGATATGATGGATGACTTTGAACTGAGAGATATCTGGAGAGAATGGAATGTTAAAGAACGGGATTTCACTTTCTTTTCTGATAGGCACCAATCATTTTCCATAATTGATTTTATACTAATTACAATGACTTTTTTTCCAGGGTGAAGAAGACTAAGATATGCCTGAGAACTTTAACAGATCACAACCCGGTTTGGATGGAATTTGAATATGGAGTCCGACCTAGGAGGTCTTGGAGATTAAATGAAAATCTATTTAGATATGAGAAAAATGTTACGGAATGTAAAAAAACTATTGAAAGAATATTTTGCTTTTAATATGCATAAGGGGATATCTATGGAAATGGTTTGGGACGCAAGTAAAGCATACATGAGAAGTGTTCTAATAAATTTGAATAATATTTATAGGCGCAGACAAAGGGAGAAACAAAGGGAATTAGAGGAAGAGATTAAAAAAAAGAGCAGGAGTTAATGTCTAAACCAGATGATAAGAAGACAAAAGAGGTAATTACTTTATTGTGAGGGCAGATTAACTTGTTAATGTCGGACCAGATAGCCACTAATCTTCTATATGCTAAACATAACACTTTTTGCAATGCCAATAAACCAGGTAGATGGTTAGCATATATGTTAAATAAAAAACAAAGATCTCGTAATATAGAGAAAGTAGAATACAAAGGGAAAGAAGTTTTTCAACAGGATATGATTAAAAAGACTTTTTTAGAATTTTACACCAGATTGTATGCTGGTGACAAAATACAAGGGTCAGACATAGACAGATATTTGGAGAAAGAGAAAATTCCTATACTTACAGATGAGCAAAGGGGAAGATTGAATCAACTTGTAACTACAGAGGAAATCTATATTTAGGAATTTATATTACAACTTCAAATGACAAATTATATAAGTACAATTATGAACCATTATGGCATAAAATACAGATAGAAATGAATAAATGGGAAAAAACTACAATTGTCTTTGTTGGGAATGATAGCAGAAGTTAAAATGAATGTTTTGCCCAAGTTTCTATTCTTCTTTCAAATGATACCAATACTTTAAAAAGATGCAAATTTGGAAGAATGGCAGAAAGGTATTAACAACTTTGTTTGGCAGGAAAGAAACCGAGAATAAAACTTAAAATAATGCAAATTATATTGAATATTGAGGGTTATGATCTGGTATATGGCTGGCATGCTTATCTAATATATGACAAGAAGGCCAACAAGATTTTTAAAAGTCATATTTTAAGGAATGCTTTATTGCGTGTCTGGAAAAAATATCAATATAGGTTAAATGACAAGATACCTATGTGGGGGGTGCCCAGACATGCTATAGAGAACATAAGTATAGAACAAAAACAAGATGTAACTACATATGCAGAACTTCTTAGTATGGATAGAGGTGTACCACAGCTAAAATCTTTGAATGTATTAAGAGAGGAAAGGGTAATTCAAACCTGGTTTCAGTATGGTCAGTTACAGGCTAGATGGAAAAAAGACCAGAAATCTGGTATTATCCAAAATGAGGATAATTTAATAAAACAAATTAGAGACCAGGGTCAAATGCACATAAAAAGGTTGTATAATGTATTGATAGAAATAGACTCAGAAACAGAATTAGTTAAAGATTGTATGATAAAATGGGCACAAAATTTTGAAGAACCAATAATGATGGAAACATGGGAAGAGATTTAAGTAAGAAATGTAAAATTTACACAAGCTCAGAACTTGAGAGAGAATTTTTACAAGATGCTGTACAGATGGCATTTAGATCCAAAAAGGCTAGCCTGTATGTATCCGAATCTACAATCTAAATGTTGGAGATGTGACTGTGTTGGTGCCATGTATTACCATATTTGGTGGACTTGTAAAAAAGTTAAAACATTTTGGATAAAAATATGGTGGGTTACTCAAAATATTTTGAAAAAGAGGATAAAGTTCACGCCCCAGTTGTTCCTGTTAGGTATAGTTTCAGATTGTACTGTTATAGAGACTAATTTGATTTTGAACCTAACAACGGCAGCAAGATTGTTGGTGGTGCAATATTGGAAGAAGGAAGAGTTGCCCACTATCCAAGAATGGACGTTAAAAGTAGTAAACTTAGCAGAGATGGCCAAAATCTCAGCGTATCTGAAGGACTATTCAGATGAGAAGTATAAGCTGGACTGGAGAAGATGGATTGACTATATTCAAAACAAATACCGGACTAAAAAATTTCAGTTATCTTATGAATGAAGGCGTAAGGAATGTTACAATTTATTTAAAGCACAAGAATAGTAACATGTTAAAATTAGTTAGCTTATGTTAGCGTATGGTTGTTAAATGTTTATACCCTGTATTTTGCTCTGGGAGGTCGGGGGGAGGGAGGGACGAGGGGTAGGGATGGGGGAAGAGGGAAGGGTAAGGGGATTAATAATTGTAAAACTTATTAAAAATTTAATTAAAATAAAAAAAATAAAGAAATATAAATTGTCCTGCAGCCAGTTGTCCCATGGTGAATTGGCCACAATGAGTTGGCCTTGGTGAGTTTGTCACAGCAAGGTGGCTTTGACAAGTTGTCCCATTCCACTGGAAGCATATCAGCACCGGTTATTTAAGCTGCCCTCCATAACTCTGAGTACAAAAAAAGTATGTTAAGACTGAAACCCTTTGCCAAGGGTTCAGTCCAAATAGTAAGATATTGCATCCTTTCACTAGATAATTTCCCTATTCTTGTACCCTTTGATCTTTCCATTAAAAAAAATTGCCAGTCACTTTCCTTCTTGTGGATAAACTATCCCAGACATATATCCATGCATGTATGTGCAGTCTTTCTCTCTTTCTGTCATACAGGCACAAATACACACACACACAGAGAGAAGTTGTTTGTGTATGTGAGACATATGCACAAATATACAAACATAAATTGAGTATAGATGCATACAACATCAACATCAAGCAATAGCAATGGCAGTTATATATAGCTTTACATTGCTTTGTTACGGCCCTCTCTAAGCGGTTTACAGAGTCAGCATATTGCCCCCAACAATCTGGGTCCTCGTTTTACCCACCTCAGAAGAACAAAGGGTTGAGTCAACTTTGAGCCTGGTGAGATTTGAACTGCCAAATTGCAGGCAGCTGGCAGTCAGCTGAAGTAGCAGCAGTACTGCACTCTAACCACTGCACCACCATGGCTCATACATGCCTGCAGGTTCAACAAGCTGTTTAAAAAAAACAGTCTTAATGCTCTATTGCTTTCTAATGTTATTTGAAGCTTCTTTTACCATGAATGCTATGATCGCAAAATGGTTATAACTCTTGCTTTGCTAACAGAAAGGTTTGAACGTAATCTTATTATTTCTCTGAGCTACTGCTTTTTCACTCTGCTTTTTAACAAAGAAGTCCAACACTGCATAATTTCACTGTTTGTCCAGTCGCTCAAAGTATAATGGTTTTACTCTCAGTTACCCAATCATTCAAATAATACATGTACAATTTGAAGTTAGCTAGCAACCAGATGACTGGGAGTTCTACTCCTGCTAAGACACAGTTGGCAAAGTGATTTTGGGTCAGTCACTTTCTTCTAGCCCAAGATAGAAGGTCATGGCAAAACAATTCCAAATCACATTGTCAAAAACCAAAAATGTTTCAAAGGTGCATGTGCGCACAAGCACACATATAAACATACCATTAATTTATTTGAGGAAGCATTCCTGCCTCTGAGAAGCAGCCAATGAACTGCTGAGGTTGGTCTCCAACAAGCTGCTATTAGAAATCTAGCGCTTGAGGCAACAAATCATGGAAAAGTGTACTTTGGAAATAGAGAAGTAAAATGCTTCCTGAGGTTTCCTAATTGTAGCTGGGTAATTAACAAATGGTGATGCCATCTGTTTCTGCACTTTTATTACCAGTCTATTCTAGCGACAGAACAATTGGGCAGTGCTGATAAACTCTAAGTACCATAACTTGTCACAGACATGCATTATAGTCATTGACATTTACCAGTATTTACTTTTGCTATTGAGAATTGTTGATTGGAATATAATGCCTGATAATATTCAACTACAATTATTAACATTTAGAACATTCAATTTTGTCTACATCAAGTGCTTCATTCATCCAGATGTTGGACTCCCTCCTATTTTCATTTTCGTTGGAGATAGTAAAGTCGTTGGAACTGTTTCGTGAGGAATAAATAACCTGTAGGAAAGAGCAATTCTTCCAGTACAGGTAGTCCTTGAGTTACAAAAGCTCATTTAGTGACCATTCAACGTTACAACGGCACCGAAAAAAGTGACTTATGACCATTTTTCACACTTATGACCATTGCAACATTTCCATGGTCGTGTGGCCAAAATTCAGATGCTTGACAACTGACTCATACTTATGATGGCTGCAGGGTTCTAGGGCCTGTTATCCCTTTTTCCGATCTTCTGAAAAGCAGTGAAAAGTTAAGATTCACTTAACAACCGTGTTACTAATTTAAGAACTGCAGGGATTCACTTAACAAATGTGGTGGGGAAAGTTGTAAAATGGGACAAAACTCACTTAACAAATTTATCACTTAGCAACATAAATTTTGGGCTCAATTGTGGTTGTAACTTGAGGACTACCTGTACTTAACTTCTGTTGTATCTATAACAACGCAGCTTTTGTCTCACTCCTTGCTTTAAAAAAAAAAAAGCAAACTGAGACCGTCAAATTAGGAAACAAAGAGACCCAACAGACCTATATACGTACTAGCATCTGGTGTTCTAAAAATACTTTCTTGCTACATTCAAGGTATGCTGGAGTAATAATAAATACTTTTTATTAAACGGCACTGGCTCTTTAAAGCAGAATGCAGCAAATAAAATAGAGTCAGAATTCATACCAAAGCCTTGGAAAGAAATGCCATTTCACATCAGTTCATACTTCTGTTACATTAGCCGGGGACACTCAGCTGCTACGTATTTGATGACTTGAAACTGAATGTGTAAATGTTCTTCAATTAAAAGTATGGTGCTGTTTCACATATAAGTTCAAATAATGAGCCATCCTTGGATTCACACTTAACAACTCTCATTGATTTCTAAATACCAAATGAAGAGGAACTTTGAATTAATCTTTGGATTGACTTTCTATAAATGTGGTTCATATTCTCCAAATCCATAACTGGAATTTATTTGATATTAAAAACACTTGACTTCAATTGGAGTAATAAACTACTAGGTAATTTTTATCTGAAATTTATTGTTGAAAGTCTTCTAGGATAAATAACACATTGTATCATAGCCTGGCAAATTGAGATGAGCTTAGCCTTAACACTAGGCTAAAAGAGTTGTTGTGGCCAGCCAGTGGCCAGCAGAGCTGGTGACAGATTCGGACAGTGAGGAGTTTAGGGAGGAACATGGGCCAGTCCTGGAGTCTGGGGAAGGCTCTGAGGAGTGTCCTGTGTCAGAGGCAGAGATGGGGCCAGTGGTATCTGACATTTATCAGCTACCTTCGGAGTCGGAGATAAGTGGGGCAGAAGAACAGCTGGAGCCTGTTCCAGATGTGCACATGCACAGAGCTGTCAGGAGAAGGGAACAATTAAGGAGCAGGGGTTGACTCGAGAGTAAAAGCGCAAGTGGATGCTGAATGGCCCCTCCCATAGGAAATAAATAGGAGCAAAAGGGGAGTGGTGTCTGCAGAAGATTTATTAATGTGAAGATTTGCTTCTCTGAATCTGTGTGTCACAGAAACTCCTTGCCAAGTATTCCATTGTGCAGCATTGCGCCTATAAGTTGTCAGCCTGGCAACTATCCAAGGACTGATAAGGTCTGTTGTTGCAATTCACCCTTGAAAGACTGTTTTCTGGGTCTTTGCTGGATGTGAAGGCTAGGAATTCACATTAGCCAACTAAAAAGGGCTATTTTCAGGATAAGGAGTCTGTTTTGTGATTTGGTGAAGCCTAGGTCAGAACAAGAGTTTGGCAAGGATGTGACCTGGTGTGCCATTTGAAACCATTTCCTGTTTTTTTCCTTATTCAGAAACAAAGAATGGTCTCTAAAAATTGGGATCACATCTTCCTGAGGGAAAGCTTTATATATTCTTTTCCCCTCTGATATTTGAGATGTACGCACACAATTACTCCCACAGTAGTTGACATCAGTTGCATAGACATTATAAAGAGTTGACACCAAACCAATATGATTCCTATGCTGACTGAATGGCTGATAATTCTGTGTGTGGTCTTAGTTGAAGTGGAATAAATAAAATGTCTTGCTTTCTTTCTTTATTTTTTATTAGATTTAGAAGGCCACACAACTCCAATGAGTCCAGACAGTTTAGAAAATTAAAAAAAGAAAAAATAATAATAATAAAAAGAGAAAAGGGCACATTGGTCCAGACAAAATGTCCCAGCTAAAGTTCCCATCAAATCATCATTTTTAATGCAAGAGAAGGAAAATATTGTTAAATGGACAATTATATTGTTTTCAATTAATCCACTTAAAATTTAACAACATGCTACGATAATTACTTTTAGGCTTAAGCAAAAAGTATTTGTCCTGGTCTTGCATACTTTTTTGACATGTCATTCACCCAAAGGGCCAACAGTTTAAAAACAAATAACTGTGAATTAAGGAGAAATATTCTTGAAGAATTATTGCAAAGTAAAAAAAAAAAAAAAACTTCTTGTTTCAAAGTATAAACTATTGATGGAAATAGCAGAATATGTCTGAATGTTAGAAGAAATTTGCTAGTTACTCATCAGAGGTACTCATCAGAGGAACATAGGTGTCATGGATGGTAAGTAAACCTCTTCTTGAGGTATGCAAACTTGATGGTCATTTGTTATGTTTGCAAGATTCTTGTCCAGGGTAAAAAGTAAGGCACAAACACTTCTAAAGAAATTCCAGGAGGCCAGCTTTTTCCATCACCCAATAGGATTCAGATGTGAAATTTACTAAGGTGGATTAGTGGATTTATTCCCTCTATGGTTTGACCAAGTGGAACTTGTAGAGGTGAAGATGGTAGGAAAGCTTCCCCTATTTCTTCATCCAAAAAAAGATAGCAATTCAAAAAGCTAGTGAAAAATACACTAAACAAATAGCTCCAGGCTGCTTGTTTTAACTTAGTATCTTTTAATTTATATGACTTACAATACAATAGCAGAGTTGGAAGGGACCTTGGAGGTCTTCTAGTCCAACCCCCTGCCTAGGCAGGAAACCCTATACCGTTTCAGACAGATGGCTATCCAACATCTTCTTAAAGACTTCCGGTGTTGGGACATTCACAACTTCTGGAGGCAAGCTGTTCCACTGATTAATTGTTCTCACTGTCAGGAAATGTCTCCTCAGTTCTAAGTTGCTTCTCTCCTTGATTAGTTTCCACCCATGGCTTCTTGTTCTACCCTCAAGTGCCTTGGAAAATAGTTTGACTCCCTCTTCTTTGTGTCAACCTCTGAGATATTGGAACACTGCTATCATGTCTCCCCTAGTCCTTCTTTCTCTTAAGCTAAACATACCCAGTTCCTGCAACCATTCTCCATATGCTTTAGTCTCCAGTCTCCTAATCATCTTTGGTGCTCTTCTCTGCACTCTTTCTAGAATCTCCACATCTTTTCTACATCGTGGTGACCAAAACTGAATGCAGTATTCCAAGTGTGGCCTTACCAAGGCATTATAAAGTGGTATTAACACTTCACGTGATCTTGATTCTATCCCTCTTTTTTTTTGCAGTCTAGAACTGTGTTGGCTTTTTTGGCAGCTGCTGCACACTGCTGGCTCATATTTAAATGATTGTCCACTAGGACTCCAAGATCCCTTTCACAGTTACTACTATTGAGCAAGGTACCACCTATACTGTATCTGTGCATTTCGTTTTTGTTGCCTAAATGTAGAACCTTACTCTTTTCACCATTGAATTTCATTTTATTAGATAGTGCCCAATGTTCAAGTTTGTCAAGATCCTTCTGTATCTTAAGCCTATCTTCTGGAGTATTGGCTATTCCTGCCAGCTTGGTGTCATCCGCAAATATGATGAGTTCCCCATTTATTCCTTCATCCAAATCATTGATGAAGATGTTGAAGAGTACTGGGCCCAAAACAGAGCCTTGGGGTACTCCACTGCATACTTCCCTCCATGAAGATGCAGTTCCATTGAGGACTGACTGTACACCGCCCCGAGTCCCTTCGGGGAGAGGGAGCAGTTTATAAATGTAAATAAAGTAAAGTAAAGTAAAGACTACACGTTGAGTGCGGTTGGTCAGCCAGTTACGAATCCATCTGGTGATGATGCTGTCTAACACACATTCTTCTACTTTATCTAGTAGTAGGTTATGGTCTACCTTATCAAAAGCCTTACTGAAGTCCAAGTAAACTATATTGATGGCATTCCTCTGGTGCACTAATTTTGTCACATTATCAAAGAATGCAATAAACTTAATCTGGCATGACAAACCCATGTTGGCTTTTGGCTATTACTTTGTTTACTTCTAGGTGTTCGCTAATTCATTGCTTGATTATCTTTTCCAGAATCTTTCCTGGTATTGAGGTCAGGCTGATAGGTCTGTAGTTTCCTGGATCTGTTTTTTCTTTTTTTTTTTAAAGATGGGAACCACATCAGCTCTTTTCCAGTCCTCTGGTAGTTCCCCGGTGCTCCAGGATCTCTGAAAGATATAGTTCAGTGGTTCTGAGGTCTTGTCTGCCAGTTCCCTCAGAACCCTGTAATCCCGGTGTAATCCATCCGGTCCTGGTGATTTGAATTCGTCTAGGATAGACAGGTGCTCACTTACCATTTTCTTCCCTACTTCAACTTGTGTTCCTAATCTGATTTTTGTGGTGCTGTTTTTGATAGGTTGGACAGTTTTATCCCTTTGTGTAAAGAAAGATGCAAAACATGAGCTAAATAGTTCTGCTTTCTTCCTGTTGCTTGTCACCTTCCTGCCACTTTCTCCCAGCAATGGACCAATTGTTTCCTTGATTTTTTTTTCTTGTTTTTAACATGTTGGAAGAAGCTTTTTTTGTTATTTTTTTATTTTGTGTGGCAAGCCTTTCTTCATTGTGAGCCTTAGCTTTCCTCACTTCATCTTTACATGCTCGGGCTATTTGCTGATATTCTGCCATAGTTATGTTTCCCCCCTTTCCACTTTTTATACTTATCTTTTTTGTCTTTCAGTTTGTCAGATAGTTCTTTATGCAGCCATGCTGGTTTCTTTTGGGAGCTGTTATTTTTCTTCCTCATTGGTATTGTGCTAAACTGGGCTTTTGTAATGTCATTTTTCAAAATTTCCCAAGCTTCTTGAGTTGTTTTCCCCTTGAGGATTCTCATCCATGGATTTTTTTCCCAAGCTCTCTCTAAGTTTATTGAAATTAGCTCTCTTAAAGTCCAAGACTCTATTTTCACTTTGTTCTACTACTTGTGTTTGCATAATGTTGAATTCCAATATTGCATGGTCACTTGTCCCTTGGGTTCCTGTGGCTTCAACACCTTCTATCATTTCCTCTCTGTTAGTGAGAATTATATACTTGTCTTTTCCTTCTTTACTCAAGACCTAGTTTCCAAGCCAGCTAAGACCTCTTTCCCTTTGTCAGGAGATGAGCTGGTGTGCAAAACACTAGATTGTTAGTATATTTTTTCTCCTTTCTTTCTTTCTTTCTTTCTTTCTTTCTTTCTTTCTTTCTTTCTTTCTTTCTTCCTTCCTTTCTTCCTTCCTTCCTTCCTTCCTTCCTTCCTTCCTTCCTTCAACTTGTCAGTTTTGAAAAGAGCTACCATCTTGAGGCAGAAATTCCCAGTTCAACAAAACAGCAAAGACATTATGGAATTTCACACTAACAGAAGTCAAATGATGATGTTATTTAATCACCAAGGGACTCCTTCTGCACTGTGCACAAACATAAAGTCTACTAATCATATAAGGCTTTGTCTATTTTTGAAATGCTAACTTTATATAAACCCCACCAGTGTGCCATGCATGAACTTTCTCTAATAGGTTAATAAAGCTCTTAAATTGGGGGAAAGTGTTTTGGGGAGTGTGGGAAGTGCACCAATGGTGCCGACCAGAGAACTAGTTCAGGGGCATGGCAGGCCTGGGTTGCTGCCAGTTCCAGGGACCCATGCCGCCATACTATTGCTGGTTCAGCTGAACTGGGCCAAACCAGTAGGAACCTACCTCTGGTCAGGGGTCAGCAACCTGTGGCTCTGTAGCGGCATGTGGCTCTTTCATCCCTCTGCTGTGACTCTCTGTCATTGGTCATCCCCACAGTTAGGGCTTTTGGTTAGGACAGGTAGAGGAAAAAGGATGCCATGCTAGGAGGAGACTCTATGGTGAGGAAGAACCAGACTTCTGGTCAGCAGAGGAAAAAGGATGCCATTCTAGGAGGAGACTCTATTGTGGGGGAACTGGAGTTCTGGTTGGCTCCAGAATTAAACAGAGGGCTTTTGGTTAGGACCTTTATGGATCTTTGAGCATTTAAGGTGCCGACCACTGCTATGGGTAGATCATGTCAACAACCTGGGCAAATATGACTATAGACATTAGAAAAGCAAACTCCATCTTCAGGTGAGGGAGAGGAGGAAGATCCTGCAAGCAACCCAGCCTTCAATATATGCATAAATAGGCAGGGCATATAATGATCTGATTCCTATCAGAAGCATGATTAGAAATGCTAGTTTAGGTTAAGGGCCTGTTCCCAGTGTGTGAAAAGAATGCCAACTGAGTACGTATGTCTTTGTCTCGGTTTTCAAACCAAAACTCATTTGTATCTGTATTGCTATTTGAATCCATTTCCTGTCCTAATTAATAGCTGGCTAAGTGGAAGTCCCCAAAATCCCTGCCTTTGTTTCAGCACAGGCATTTCCAAAGTTTTCTTTCAAGGCACCATGAGGACAAAACACCAGCCAAAGGCAGCAAAGAGCCAATTGAATAGGTCTTGCTTTCAGATCCAGCCAGAGAATTTAAAGAGACAGGTTGAAAAAGAATTGCAACCTTGTTGGCTATTACCATTAGTGTTAAACATAAGGAGGCTGTTTTCATAGTTCTGAAGACACTGGTAGCACTCTGAGTTTGCTCTGCCATGAATGTGCCTCCCAGAGCAGATGCCAATAACCTAGAAAAATGAGTTTTCCCTATTTTCTTTAGAAGAACCCCTGGTCTCAGATTTGGGTGGCTTGCTCAACAGTGCTGCAGTAACATCATTCCTATTCAAAGTCAGATCAAATACCATTCTGGATCCATTCATCAGTGTTCCCACTGACCTAACTCTTTCTTTCTTTCTTTCTTTCTTTCTTTCTTTCTTTCTTTCTTTCTTTCTTTCTTTCTTTCTTTCTTTCTTTCTCTTTTTCTTTCTCTCTCCCTTTCTCTCTCTCTCTTTCTCTTTTTTCCTTTTTCTTTTTCTTTGTTTCTTCTTTCCTTCCTTCCTTCCTTCCTTCCTTCCTATACCTGTTGTATGATTTTACTCTGCCTTCTGTTCTTTGAACAGTCCTTCCTATACAGAGCAAGGAAAAATAAGAAAGATGGAAATCTCCAGATTTAAAAATATGTGACATTATTCTTCAAAATACGGAAGGAAAACAAAACAACAGGTCAGTTGTTTAAGGATTCATTACAAAATTGTGTCTCAGTTCAGGTCTCCTGCTTCCTACCGACGATCCCAAATCGTTTCTGATACTTTTTTTATTTTTAAAAGGCTACATAAACCCTGCTTTTTAAATTTATCTACACAGTGTTCCCAATTTTCATTCTGCCCATTGCTTGTCTTGCCTGGCTGAGCTGTAGATGTTGCTATGTTCCAATGGGAAAAGATGTATAAAATATTACCATAACCCCTCCGTAGGACAGGCAAAGGCCTTTCTTTGCATTTGGATCTTCTACAAGAACCTTCAGCTGGGGGTGGTGGGGTGGAGGGGAGAAGATAAAGTTTGCTATTGTTAGCTCACAAGTGGCTCAGACTTCCTGGCAACTGAAATGAATTACTCACCTCCTTTATGCAGGGCTTCAGAAACAGTTCACTGTTTTGTAACAAAAAAGGCATTCAGGCAAGGGAAGATGGCCTCACTGGGCTCTGAAAAGCTAGCTTTAAGACAGTGAATGGACATTGGAGCCTCCCAGCTGAATGACCACTGTGGGAAAAAGGGAATTATGTCAGCCCAGATGCATTTCCATCTATTTGTCCCACTTTTCATTACATTTGTTCTCTCTCTCTCTCTCTCTTTCTCCCTTCTCTATACTCCTTTCCTGTCCTTTTAAGCAATTTTACAAAAGTTTAGATCCACTCAAATCAACCCCAATGGCTCATTTTCACATTATTGCCATGGTAACATACACTTTTTTTTCTTAAGAAAAAAAGACAAAGAATAAGAAAAAAGCTTTTTTTAAAGGCAAAAGTTAATTTGGCACAGTGAGTTGTTGCTGAGCAGAATGAAGAACATCAGGAATGAATCGGCAGCAAAAAAATCTCCGTGTCTGTATTGATATGGAGGGAAAAAGATATAGGAAAGGAAGGGGTTTTTTTTTTCCCTGCCAAGAAATCAGAACAATTCATTTTCAGAAATGAGTGAATGGTGCTTTGGGAAACATGATCAATTAAAGTTTAAGGGGAAAAGGTTTTGAATGCTTCTCTGTGTAAAGAGAGGAAAGGAAAGGGGAAAAAATGAGTTATTCCACCCACTACGCAAGAGAAACACACAATCTATGAAATAGGAGCCCAAGAAGTGAAAAGCAGGGATAGTCCCCATTCAAATACAGTACGTTATCTGATTCATTGATTGGTGTATGGTACATACTTTCCAACTTTCACCATATTCTTAGGTCATCAATATTGTATTAAGACGTTTCAGGACATCACTGGTTGGACATTGCCCAGGAGGAACTGAAAGAAGCATTCATTACAACTTTTTTTACTTTGTGTAAATGATACAATAGGCCTTTCAAACATGCCTGCCAGTCTTGTCTCCCCACCCCACCCCTATTCCCCTTGCTAAGAATAACCCTAATGTTTTCTTCCTGCCTTTCATGAAATGTTTGCTATTCACCCTGGTAAACATTAGCAGCTCCGGCTAAGGCAATCCCATGGCAGCATGGTGACATGGCAATTTTATGCAAAGTTCTATTCAGTTGATCTCAGAGTTATGAAGAAACCTATGCTGAATAAATATATTGTCCCATGGGGCAAGCTGATGCAAGTAGAGGGCCTTGGACAAAGGCCACATGCTGGTATTCTGTTCCCTGAACTGGAGGACCCTGTATGTGGCTTCAGGCATGATTAGATAAAATTTTAGCATACATCTATCTGCAGTATAGGGACATGGTGGCTCAGTAGCTAAGATGCTCAGATCAGAAGGTCAGCAGTTCAGCGGTTTGAATCCCTAGCGCTGTGTAATGGAGTGAGTTCACGTTACTTGTCCCAGCTTCTGCCAACCTAGCAATTTGAAAGCCTGTAAAAAATGCAAGTAGAAAAATATGAACCACTTTGGTGGGAAGGTAACAGTGCTCTGTGTGCCTTTGGCATTGAGTCATGCCGGTCACATGATCACAGAGACATCTTCAGACAGCACTGGCTCTTCGGCTTTGAAACAGAGATGAACAGTGCCCTTAGAACCGGAAAATGACGAGCATGCATATGCGGGGGAACCTTTACCCTTATCTGCAGTATATATGACTAAATCTCTTGTTGGAAAACCTGTTCTATAAATAAACTGCTTTTTCAAGTTACTTATCTGTTTTAAGTGAGATGAAGAAACTATTTTGTCTCTCAAGGCAAGGATGGAAAATCTCTCAAGCTTGTTTCCGATCCATGATTCTCATCTTTAAATTTACATTTTCAACTAGCCTACTTAGCTAAGTTAATTCTGGTCAGTATTGTTGTTTTCATTCATGTTAAAAAAATGGAAAAAGAGCAAGGGTGCTCTTTAGATCGAGGCTTCTTCTCTCAGCTGTTTTAGGAAGAGTATTCACACCTTTGAACTTTTGTGTTGGAGAAGACTCCTGATGATATCATGGATAGCCAAGAAAACAAACAAATGGATTATTGAACAAATCAACCCAATCACCCATGGAACAAATGATCAGGCTCAATGTATTCTACTTCAGACACATTATGAAAAAACCCAGCTCTCTGGGATAGGCTCTATTACAAGAAAGGGAAGGGAAGGAAAAGGAAGGGAAGGGATATGCAGCAAGGTACATGGGTTTTGTTTCATTTACTTAATTAAATTTATTTCCCGCCAATATCATTATTGAGCAAGCTCCAATGCCAATGAGGGCACCATTGGTAGACTTGAAAGAACAGGTTAGGGAGACTACCTACATATAGTCCTTGCTTCACAACCACTTCAAGTTGTGACCTATCCAGCTCTTCGTCAGTTATACAATAGTGATCCAAATGCTTGACAGCCAGTCCAGATCTATGAGCTGTGCAACAACCATGTGTCACACGATTGTGATTTCCAAACTCCCTTGCTGGCTTCCCACAAGCAGTCAATGGGGAAGGAAGCCAGCAAGAAGACATGTTCATGTGAAGGCCTCATTTAACCACCCATGGCGATTCATTTAACAATGGCACCTGGGGACTGCTGGGATTGCTATTGCTAAGTAATGCAGTCATGTGATATTACACTTTATGACCAACTGCTTAGCAACAGAAATTCCAGAGCCAATTACTGTCATTAAACAAGGGCTACCTGCACATAGTTGCTAGCTGAAAATGACTTGAGGACATGTAAACAATCATATGCACCCATTCACAAATTCCTCCAGAACTTTTATTCATATTTATGGATGGTGTGAAATTATTATTATTATTTATTATTTATTTATTTGTGCTTCTAGACCGCCCCCTCTCCCAGAAGGGACTCGGGGCGGTGTACAGTCCATAGAGAATATCACAAAATACAATAAAAAATTAAATATGTACAGTTTGGAGGAGGTTAAAATGCAATTAAAAGAACTGTACAAAGCTAAATAAATATATATTTTTTAAAATCCCTAAAACAGACACAACAGATTAAAAAACCCTAAGATAACCAGATAATAATACATTTGCCAGGAGGGACAGTTGTAATTATGCCAGGCCTGCTAATCGGAACAGGTGAGTCTTCAATTTTTGCCGGAAGGAGCGGAGGTCAGAAGTGGTTCTAATGTCGGGGGGGAGGTCATTCCAGAGGGTTGGGCCCATCACAGAGAAGGCCCTACTCCTTGGTGTCGCCCGTTGGCATTGCCTAGTGGACGGCACCAGGAGAAGTCCCTCCCTGTGTGAGCGAATTGGCCGCAGGGATGTATGTGGGAGGATGCGATCCCGCAAGTAACTAGGTCCCGTGCCATGGAGCGCTTTAAAGATGGTAATCAGCACCTTGAAACGCACCCGAAAAACCACAGGTAGCCAGTGCAGCTCGCGCAGGAGAGGTGTTACGTGGGAGTACCTCGTACTCCCCATCACAGCCCGCGCGGCTGCGTTCTGAACCAACTGCAGTCTCCGGGCGCGTCCCAAGGGCAGCCCCATGTAGAGAGCGTTGCAGTAATCCAGGCGGGACGTCACCAGCGCATGAGTGACTGTGCGTAGGGCATCCCGGTCCAGTAGGGGGCGCAATTGGCGCACCAGGCGAACCTGGTGGAACGCCCCCCTCGCCACGGCTGCCACATGGTCATCCATTGACAGCCGGGCATCAAGGAGGACGCCCAAATTGCGCGCCCGTTCCACAGGGGGCAATTGTTCGCCCCCTATGGCCAGCGATGGAATCAGCTGGCTGAACCGAGGTGCCGGTAGCCACAGCCACTCGGTCTTGGAGGGGTTGAGTTTAAGTCTGTTGTCCCCCATCCAGACCCCGACGGCTTCCAAGCACCGGGACATCACTTCAACAGCCTCGTTGGGGTGGTTTGGGGTTGAAATATACAGCTGAGTATCATCAGCGTAGAGGTGATACTCAACCCCAAAACCACGGATGATCTCACCCAGCGGCTTCACATATGTGTTGAACAGGAGAGGCGAGAGGACTGACCCCTGTGGCACTCCACAAGTGAGTGGCCTCGGGGTCGACCTCTGTCCCCCTGTCAACACACATTGCCTCCGGTCGGAGAGGTAGGAGCCGAACCACCGCAAAACGGTACCTCCGACTCCTATCCCCTCCAACCGGCGCAATAGGATACCATGGTCGATGGTATCAAAAGCCGCCGAGAGGTCTAATAGGACCAGGATAGAGGAACAACCTCTATCTCTGGCCCTCCAGAGATCATCGACCAACGCGACCAAGGCTGTCTCTGTGCTGTGCCCAGGTCGGAAGCCGGACTGGCGTGAGTCTAGATACTCCGATTTGTCAAGGTGTTGTGGAAACTGCTGCGCCACCACATTCTCGACAACCTTCGCTAAAAACGGAAGGTTGGAGACTGGACGATAGTTAGCTAGCTCCATTGGGTCGAGTGCAGGCCTCTTAAGTAAGGGTCTCACCACCGCCTCCTTCAAGGCGGCTGGTAAGGATCCCTCACCCAATGAGGCATTCACCAGGCCCAGAAGCCAGCCTCGGGTCACTTCCCAAGATGCCAGTACCAACCAGGAGGGACACGGGTCCATTAAACATGTGGTGGGTCGCAGCCGTCCACGCAACCTATCCAAATCCTCGGGGGCAACAGAATCAAACTCCTCCCAGGATGGTCTCACAAGACTCACTGTTGGCGGCCCGTCCGGTCCACTGAGGGGGGCCCATCCACTCTGGATCTGAGTGACTTTATCCTGCAGATATTCCCCAAACTCCTCTGCTCTGCCCTGCAAGGGTGCCCCCTGCGTCCTCTGTGACAAGAGGGAGCGGGTCACCCTAAACAGGGCGGCAGGGCGGTTATCCGCGGACGCAATAAGAGCAGCGCAATATCTACGTTTGGCCGCCCTTAATGCCACAAGGTAGGTCCGTAAATAGGCTCTTACCTGTGTTCGATCAGATTCGGAGCGTGAGGACCTCCACCTGCTCTCTAGACGTCTCCTATGGCGCTTCATCACCCTCAGCTCCTCGGTATACCAAGGAGCCCGGGTGGGTCGCTGCCGCAGGAGAGGTCGCAAAGGCGCAACCCGGTCCAAGGCCCCAGCCGCCGCCTTATTCCAGGCGGCCGCTAGGTCCTCCGACCGAGCGCGGGTCAGGGCTACAGGTAATGGCCCAAGCTCCATCTGGAACCTATCCGGCTCCATCAGGTGCTTGGGGCGGTACCAGCTTGGACCATCTGGTCCCGCCTCCTCGCGGTGGGGGGTAGCGCCAGGGAAGTCCAGCCGGAGACATGAGTGATCCGACCATGACAGGGGTGTAACAACAAAGTCCCCTATACCCAGATCACTCGTCCACTGCTCAGATACAAAAACAAGGTCCAATGTGTGTGGCCACCTTCGTGTGTGGGGCCCTGAATTAACTGGGTCAGGCCCTTGGCTGTCATGGAAGCCATGAACTCCCGAGCCACCTCAGACGCTGCTCCCGTCGACGGCAGGTTGAAATCCCCCATAACCACAAGCCTGGGGATCTCAACCGCCGTCTCCGAGATCAGCTCGAGGAGCTCGGGCAGGGCCGCTGATGTATAGCGAGGAGCCAAGTATACAATCAGCAAACCCAACTGCCTCCCTGGGCCCCATTTCACACCAAGGGACTCACACCCGGATATCTGAGGAACAGTGAACTCCCTTGGCTCTAGACCTTCCCGTATAACTACCGCCACCCCACCACCCTTACCCAGGGCCCGAGGCTGATGGAATGCGCGGAAACCTGGTGGGCACATTTCCACGAGGGGTAAACCACCCTCGTGGCCCAACCAGGTCTCCGTTATCCCTGCAAGGTCCAGCTCCCCCTCAGAGATCAGCTCATTAATGAGGGGGGCCTTGTTGGTTACGGACCTTGCATTGCAAAGCATCAGCCATAGGCCCGGGCTCTGTAGTTCCTGGCCACCTAGGTTGCGGGGGTTGGTACAAACGACCGGGCGTAGCCAACAGCCACGGTCTCCCAACCGACCTTGTAATCTTCTTTTGTCCTCGCATCCCCCCCTCCCCGCGACCGTTGTAATCAAGCAACCCTCTATTGGAATAACTTGTTCCCTCTCCCCCCCCACTCCGCTCACTTCCCTCCTGGACTCACCTGGCACTGGCTTCCCTCCTGGCCTGGTTATCCCCCCCTCCCTTCCCAGAACCCCCTAAAAACAATATAAAACATTTAGCTAAAAAGCCCCTCAGCTTCCTCTTCTTCCACCTCTCGGGGTTCACAAACCCGTCATCAAGGCTGGCCCCTGAGAGAGCCAAGGGCCATACCTGCGAAAGAGGGGCCTCCCGCAGGCGGAGCAGATCAGACCTCGAATAAATTAAAACGTTGTAATAGTCCCAGTAGGGTAGGGGTGCAGATGATGCAAAGTTAGTAATTAATAGAGTCTCGGTGGAATGGAGGGTAGAAAGTTAATAAATAGAAGAGTCTCAATGGAGGGTAGGGGATATTCCAGTGTCCAGGTGGTACTTGGTACTTGGAGGCAGGGGGGGGGGCAAGAAATGATTAAATATCCCAGGTGGTAGGGGGAAGGCAAAGGTAGCAAAAATAGTGGAGGGTAGATGAAAGTTCAGCTTAGCTGTTTCCAGGTGGATACAGCCCCCCCCCCGATGGATGGGGGGGCCTGGAGGTGTATGGGAGCAGCCAGGAATGATAAAATAACCCAGGAGTCCCTGGCTGCGGCTCCCTCCCTTCGTCTGCCGCCGCAGGCATCTCCCTTTGATCCTCCGACTGTCTCTGCCTCTGGCTGCTTCCCAGCCCTTCTCACCTATCAGCTGATTATTCCAATGTCCTGTTGCATCCCGTTGCTCCCCCTTAAGCCCTTTGATGTCTCTGGGTCTCTGGGGGCCTCCGGAGCCTCTCACCCCCTCTTCCTTACTCCTCTTCTGGCATTTCTGGCTTTTCGGCTTCTCCTTTCGGCGTTTTCGGCGCCAGCGCCGTCTGCGCAATCGCACCACGCCATCGCCATTGCTCTCTCCTTGCTGTTTACAGCCCTCCGAGCCTCTTTCCTCTCCGCTCTTCACCGACCACCCTGTCGGGCTAATATCAGCCTGAAACATGCCTGGGTGGTCGGGCTGTCCAACTCTCGACCCCCTTCGATGGTATGGGGGCCGGCAGCAGTCCCTACCCGGTCGGGAGCTCCATGGTGTTCCTGGAGCTCAGAGGACGACCGCCATTCGTAGGAAGCTCCTCCTCCGTCTTATTAATAAAAAAAATTAATTGGGTGACTTTGTGACAATTACTTGCTAGGAAGTCAAAATGCATCTCTCATCCCATAATGGTCCAGTATGTTGGATTATGGTGCATAATCTTCAATCTTGCAGCAGACTGATTTAGGCTAAATAGTACCCATACCGTGAGTTCATATCAAACCTTCAAAGAGGCCATTTTAATCCAGACTTTAATATGAATCATTTAAACCATGTTTGTTAACCACCTAATAACCGATGGGATAACAATAAATAAATTTAGCATCTCAATACTGGCTTTAAAAGGATCAATTTCCATTTTAGGGTATTAAAGATTCAAAAGCACCCTACATCTCAAAGATATTTTTTTTAAAATTTAAAATTAAAATTAAGCCAAATAGCTTCCATTTGGCGAGTTCCCAGTACACTGGTTCATAAAACCTGAAGCAATAAAATATCCCCACCCTCAATGGTAGCCTAATTATCACTCCCTATTAAGCTACCTTGTACTTCAATCAAACCAAGTAGAAAGCACCAGGGAATGTAGTCTTAAAAGAAAAAAAAGAAGGAAAGGAGAATGGGGATAATCACATGGACAGGTCTTTAAATGTCAGCACTCTTATTTTAGGTGATAACGTCAGCACTGAGGGAAAATTTGACAGCAGTAACCTTGATAGCACTATGGAAAAGCTTGCTAAGGAATTTACAGAAGGCCTGATCTGCTTGGCCAAGAATTAGGCAGCCCAATTTCAATCTTGTTATTCTTCAAAGATGTAGATAAAGATGATAGAGTTACAGATGTATAGATATAGATATCTGCATCAGACATGTAATTATAAGTCAATTAAGTGCTTAAAATGTACACTGCTTTCTATTTTACTTTCATCCCGTGTTTCTCAAACTTGCTGGCTGGGAGTTGAAGTACTAACCCATCTCAGAGTGGCAGTTGAGAACTACTTTAATCCAATGAAATTGTTCAAGTTGTCCAATACAGACCAGGCCCGCCATGTGTAAGGAGGAATAAAACACTCATCCTTCCCCAGTACAGGTAGTCCTCAACTTGCAATCGCAACTGAGCTCCAAATTTCTGTTGTTAAATGAGACATTTGTTAAGTGAGTTTTGCCCCATTTTACGACTTTCTTGCCACCATTGTTAAGTGAATCACTGCAGTTGATAAGTTAGTGACCTGGTTGTTAATTGAATCTGGTGTCCCTTTTGACTTTGCTTGCCAAAGGCTGCAAAATGTGATCACATGACCTTGGGACACAGCAACAGTCCTAAGTATGAACCAGTTGCCAAGCATCTGGATTTTGATCACATGATCATGGGGAGGCAGCAATGGTTGTAATTGTGAAAAACCGTCATAAACCCCCCTTTTCAGTGCCATTGTAACTTTGAATGGTCACTAAATGAACTGTTGTAAGTCAAGGACTACCTGCATTTTAAAACTCTATTCTGTCCCCCATGAATTGCAAGTGGCTTCCATCCAAGTGGGTGGCAGGGGACTACAACCAAAGAATTGCAGCTTATGTTTTTTTCTTGTATGATGATCCTGGTCAGACTGAACCACTGTGCAAACATAAACAAAATAGAACATAGAATGGTACAAAACAATATGAATTTTACATATCAACTTCGTATTCAGTTACTAAAATGAACAATAATGAGCATCCTAACAGAACACTGATATTAAATCTCTGATGTAATTTCCTCTTTTCTTAGATGTCCTCCTATATTCCTAATCCTGCAGCATGAGAATATACAATCTAAAATGATCCCTGCGTTCAAGAAAATGACATTTGTTTAAGTAACCAAAAATGTTTGGCATGAAAATACCAAAGGCATGTTATTTTTATTCTACTCCCTGCCTCCCATACGCTCTTCTTGCCTTCGTATTTTCAGAATTTCAGCCCTTCTTTGCATTCATAAACATGGTCCCAAGGTCCCCAATTCTCATAAGCTTTTGGTCCCCCAGAGACCTCAAAATGTTCTCAGCAAATGGCCATTTTGAATTTGACAGAAAGGGGCAATTGTTAAAGACGGAATCAGAGAGAATCAACACATTAATTATGCATAATTTAAACCGTTTAAATAAATTGTAATTAAAATCGATGCAATTAAATGAATTTAAATGAAATGTTATTTTTACCCTACTGTGCCGCAAATGCTGAGAATGGCTTCCGGTCCATGCAAAGTTGCCCTACAGAAGATTCCTGTTTCGCTTTAAAAAAACAAAACAAAAATCAAACACTTCTTTGGCATTTGCTTGTTTCCTTCTTTCTTTCTTTCAACTGTTGCCATGTTCAAAACGTTATTGCTGCTTGAATCGGAGGAGATCAAGGCCATGAGACAGCTGCTAGACAGCAGCATTTGGCAACTTAGCAATCATTTGACAGCTGTACAAAGGCTGTAGAAGGGAGAGCAAATGCAAAAGTCAAACACCGTTTCTCCATTAGGACAGAGTATCTGGACAATTTTTTTTTGCAAAGCACATGGAACAGCTGACAAACACCCTGGACCTAACTAGTAATTACTTTCAAGTTTCTGACCTTCTCTACTACTGCAAAGGTCTAACTGAGCCTTTGTCACACAACAAACCATTCATTATGTTAGTCATGTTCAAACAGCTTCCAGGAAAGATGACACAGCCCTGGGAAAGACATTTGTATTGTCCCATGGTGTCCAGAGGATTTTCTGAGCTCTTTGTCATCATTCATAACTCTCAGTATCTTCTCTGCCATTCCCTTGGCCCCTTCACTAAATGTTTTTAAAATGTTCCTAACAAGTATTTTGCTCCGTCCATTGTTATTTCAAAATAAACTTGCTTGAGCTTATTGTCACATACATATAGATGTTCACAAATATATATAACCAGTTATATAATGCAGATAACCACTATTGCCAGAATATGTTTTTAGTGAAAAGACACTTGCTTCCATAACCTCTCTAGGATATAATTATTCTGATAAATTGACATATTCAGGATCATCCAACTAACAATGCAGGGGGGGGGATTCTACTGGTTCGGATTGGTTTGGGTGAACCTGTAGCTCTGAAGAGTAGCTGGGCGCAAACCAGTTCGCTCCCATGAGCAAGTGGTCCTGCCCACCCGCCCCTGCACTTTAGCTACCTTTATCTTCTCAGCTGTGTCGTGTAGATTGCCGCAACTCAGCTGTTTTCCTTCCAAAGCAGCAATCCGGAAGGTAAGTATACTCTGAACTGTGCATGCACCCAAAGTGTACATTAAGTAAACCGGTAGGATCCCACCTTAGCCAATGGCTAAGAAATTTGTTATACCTCACTTTTAAAATGGCAACATAATTGTTTTGAATTTAGATTTTATGGGATGGATTGCAGCTCAAAACATACAAACTTATAAAATGCACCGGTTAGAGTAAAGGCATGCTCTGAAAAAGAAAGCCCACAAAAAGGTTATACAACAATGTGTAAATTAGAAGAACAGCAAAAGTAATGCATTGTTAGACATTAAGAATCAAATGCCAAACTTATGTTTAATATCAAATATCAAGCACATATGTTCTGATAAGATGATTGAGGGTGTGTGTGTGTGTCCATAATAGCTTTTAGATGCTGGAGAAATAATTTCCAGTTAGATAGCATTAGAGATATACACATTATATAGAAAATTAAGTCTCTTTAGAATGCTTAACAAGGTGCATGATTATTTCAGTTCAAAATATATTAAAGGCGTATATTAAACAAAATAATTCTAAGCCTCCTTTTTTAATGTCTTCATTTCTCTGTATATATAAGGCTGGGAGTGATTTAGAAGAATTTGTGTCATGCATTCTGAATCGGTATAATCACAAGAATTGTGATTTCTTTTTTGAATGTATAGATCATTTCAGTGCCTGAACATATGTAGCCTACTGAATGTTGCAAAGTGAGAATAGATTGCCATTATTTTTGGCATACCTTTTTACTATACTCCTTGGTTCTAGCTGCTAGTACAACATTGAGCAAATAAGTATTTCTTTTTTTTTAAACAAAATTTTATTGGTTTTTAAAAAAATAAACAAGGAAAGGGGTAGTGGAACAGGTTACAAATTTTGGCAGTTACATTATGCAGGAGACGCCCCCCCATTCTCATAACTTTCATTTATTAATACATTAGATTATTACTACTTAGTACTTTTGTCAGCATATAAACTTTTATCTTCAAATAATTTCAATCATTTTATACCAAACAGATTTTCTTGTTCATTTTTGTGATCTGAGTTTTCTCGATGTTGCCCCTTCTCCCCCCTCCAGCAGAGCTCCGGCCCCTCCCATGTCCTGTATGTCCGGTGTAGTATCATCAGGTTTGTCTAGGGGGACTTTATTTTTTTTCCATGAAGGCCTGAGCCTCTGTGGTTGTATTTATTCTAACTCTCGTGTCCTCCCAGAATATTAGCATACCTTCCAGCATCAGCCATCTAAACCACACCCCTTTCTGGTATAATTTCTTCTCTAATAGCGAATAGTTTTTCTTTTATCTCTCACTTTCTTAGGGATCTGTTTCAGAATGGCTATTTCTCTATCCTGGTATTTTAGTGCTTGCCCCCTTTGTGCACTCAGAATCTCATCTCTTGTGGTCTTTCTAAGAAATTTAATGTGTACCTCCCTTGGAACGTTGTGTGTTCTGGCATATGCTGAGTTTACTCTATAGACCAGATCCATGTCCCACCCCATCTGTTGCTTGTCTTTTTTAATATATTCAGCCAATAGATTTGTCATAATATCCCTTAGATCTTCATCATCAGCCTCAATCACATTTTGAAATCTAAGAAAAAGGGACATCCTCTCAAATTCCATTTTTATCTGGTGGTTCTCAAGTTCTTGGTTCCCTTTCTGCACACTCCTCACCTCCCCCCTCATCTCAGCCGTTCCCTCCTCCAAAAGTTCCAGTCTCTGTGAATTTTGGATCGCCCGGTCTTGGTTCTCTCTAAGCTGCTCGTTCATTTCTTTCAATTGGTTTTTTAAATCCTCCTGCCCCTTTAAGAGTTGTTCAAACATCTGTTGAAAGTCCACCTCAGAAGGCTTAGGCTGGAGCAAAGAGGTTAAAGTCTGTTGTCCACTGGGGCTGGATGTTGAAGAAGTTGGGGCGGAGACAGCAAATCCCGGCTTCCCCGGGGGGTGGTCTTTTGGATGGCATTGTAATAAGCAAAGAGATAACAATACAGAGAGGAAACAATTAGGGAGGAAAACCGCCAAGAGAGGTTACGAGGCAGAGAGTCCAAGCAGATAGGAACATTTTCTGAATTCAGCTCCTGGCAATAAAGCAATAGGGTCCTTTGTTCCAAGCCCAGGGTACAATGTAGGAAGAGATTTATCTGAGTGTCACGGAGACAAAGACAAGATGCCGGCAGTTTCTGTGGGTGGAGTCAAATTTCAATGTCTGTGAAGACGACGGAAGTGTGTCATCTTGCCCTGCCAGCTCCCGGATCCGTGGGCAACAAGCCAAAAGTTTTCAAAGTTTTCAAAGTAAAACAGATCATCACCTCATTTTCACAATTGCAGTAAAAAATCTGCCTTTCCTATGAGCGTGATTTCATTGCTGGGCTCCCCCCCTCCTCTGGGGGCAGGGAGCAAAACAGTTTAAAGCCGCTTGTCCAAGGGGGGGGGAATCCCCCTCCCTTCAATCACACTTCCCAAAAGCAAGTTGAAAGTTAGTTCTAAAAGGCTGACAGTCTTTTTTTTTCTTTAGTCAAGAAAGGGAACGGGGGGGAATTTCCACCTCACCGCACAGCAGCTGCGTCCTTCAGATCTTGATTTTCTTCCAGCTGCCACATTGCGAAGACGCCGCGGCGCCTCCCCTCTTGCCTCCCATTGCCTAGGGCAATGCGGGGAGCCCCCCGGCCGCCGCCGACACAGGGGGTCCCCCGCTACGCTGCCCCCTCAGCAGGAGCCCCTCCAGGGTGTCCTGTGCCCCCCGGATTAAGGGAGAGCCCACCAGGAGTGCGCAGGGCGAGCAGAACCTGCCCGTCGCGATCCGCAGCCGGAACCGGAAGTCGAGCAAATAAGTATTTCTGCTGCCGTTCCTCCATTAACATGGCTAAAAAAGCAGAGTTGTCTTCCTGTCATTCAAAGCTAATCAAAGTTTAACTATGGAGCCAAGATAAAAAAAATCCAAGGAAAAAACAATAAGTTTCTACTACTACACTTTGAGGTTAGATCATCTTCCCTTTAAATGCGTCTGAAAAATATTGAGAATCATGTATGTCAGGCCTATGTTTACCTAAGCACTTCTAAATATAACACAATTTAGCTACTCTAGTGCATGGGTGTCAAACTCACGGTGCATATTGCTGTCACATGATATTTTGCGATGTTTTTCTCCATGGAGCTGGGGTGGGAGTGGCCTGTGCATGATGCATCCGGCCTACGGGCCACTAGTTTGACACTCCTGCTGTAGTGCCTTTCAGGTGTGTAGCAATATAGTTCTTATGGACTAAGTTAGGTCAAAGTAATGGAATTGAAGCTTAATGTGTTTGATGGATAACAAGCAGATCAGCATTGAATTACAAATAATTAACAAGGATTTATAATGTCTATTGGTATTAGACCCTCCTGGACACAATATTTCTTTGATGAGGATCCTTTGGCTAATAAGCCTAGGGTACTATAATTTAATACAGTAGGTATGTTTGCTACTTTGTATTCATTTTATAGAATATGTTCCTAATTTGAAATTACTATGCATTGTAATCTGGAAAGTGGATCCTAACTACCCATGATTTCACCAATAATCATAATCTGAATGAGAGCTATGGTTCTCTCTGGTATATCAGAGATGTTAGATCTGGGCAACGAGAGACAGACTGCGGACACGAAGTGACTTAACAGCTCTTTATTAGTAATAATAGTGATCCAGCTTGTTTGGTAGTCGGAGGGTTCCCCTTTTATAGGGATTGGGCACGCCCCTCGACCAATCAGAGGGATACCTGTTTCCCGCTGTAGGAGCGGACCGGAGGGAAGACTTATCCCGATATATGTTAATATCTAACACCCCTCCCCTCCTAGATGGGACGTTACGGTAGGTGACATAGTCCTTTAGGTAGGTGGGTGTTTGTCTTGCTCGGGAGGAACGTCGTAGTTCAGGTTGGGTTGAAGTGTTTGCAGGACCGGGTGCATGTTGGTTCGAAGTAGTTGCAGGATCGGGTGCTTTTCCTTTTTCCCGTTCTGGAGGTCTTTCGCTTTCGTTGCTTGGGCATTCAGGAGCTAGTTCGGCTGCGTTGACTGGGGGTTCTTCAGCTGCGTGCGTGTTGTCCTGTTCCACGCTTAACTCGCCGGTGTCGTTGTTCCCTGTGATGGAGTTTTCCTGCGGTTGGCTCTCTGTAGACAGGAAACTTTCGTCTTCATCCCTAATGTTGGAGTGTGCAAGGCGACCTCGAAGTTGATCGATGTGCCTTTTCCAATTTCGCCCATCTTCTAGCTCCAGCAAATACGATCGAGGACCCGTGATGCCAATGACCTTTGCCGGCATCCACAATGTCCCCCCTGTGTAGTTGTGAGCATATACTGAGTCCCCTACTCTGAAAAACCGGACCTTACTTGTAGAGTCTGGGGGAGCCGTGGCAGAGTAATTCGGGTGGAGCCGGTCCAGGTGAGACCGTAGGCGGCGACCCATGAGTAGTTCAGCGGGGCTCCTACCCGTCGTTGCGCTCGGGGTAATGTGTTGAATGAGGAGGTAATGGTCAATGCGTGTTTGCCAGTCACCTGGACCCATCCTCGCGAGGGCCTCTTTCGCGAATCGCACCATTCTCTCTGCCTGACCGTTGGATGCTGGATGGAATGGCGCGATGAGGGCATGCCTGATTCCCAACCCCGCTAAAAATGTTTCAAACTGCATGGCCGTGAATTGGGGCCTGTTATCGGATACTAAAAGATCTGGTAGACCATGAGTGGCGAAGAGCCGCCGAAGAACCTTTATGACTGCCTCTGCCGTGGTTGACGTCATTAAGACTACATCTAGCCATTTAGAATAAGCATCTACAACTATGAGGAAGGTTTGACCCTGGAATGGCCCTGCAAAATCAATGTGTATACGTGACCAGGGTGCCTTGGGCTTCTCCCATTCTGTGGCGGGCGCTTCCGGGGGTGCTGGTCTCGACTCCTGGCATGGGTCGCAAGTGGCCACCCACTCCTCTATTTCTTTGTCCATGTTTGGCCACCACACGTAACTTCTCGCTAACGCTTTCATTCTCACAATCCCCGGATGACCCATATGTAAAGCATCTAATACATTTTTACGTAAAGCATGCGGAATAACAACTCGATCCCCCCACAACAAACATCCTTGTAGTACTGAGAGCTCGTCCCGTTTCGACCAAAACATTTTGAATTCCGGGCCCACATTTCCCTTTGGCCACCCCCTCCAAACCCAAGTTTGAACTTGTTTTATTAAATTGTCTTTAGAGGAGAACCTTGCAACATCGTAGGAAGAAACCGGTCCCGAATCCAAACAGTCAATGAGCAATACCGGTACTTCTGGAGTGGGGTCTGGCAGAATGTCAGGTAATGGGCAACGGCTGAGTGCGTCTGCGTGTCCAAGAGTGGAGCCCGGTCGATGTATCAATTTGTATGAATATGCAGCCAGGAAAACAGTCCACCTGGTCATGCGAGGAGAAAGGGAGACCGGAGTGGGGCGGTTTCCCGCCAAAAGTCCCAACAGCGGTTTATGATCTGTGATCAGTTCAAAATCGCGGCCGTAGAGGTATTCGTGGAAACGCTTTACTCCCGCGACGGCAGCCAGCGCTTCCCTGTCCATTTGGCTGTAATTTCTTTCGGCCGATGAAAGAGTTCTGGAGTAGAACGCGATGGGTGCTTCTTTTCCGTCGGGCATCCTGTGGCTGAGGACTGCTCCAACTCCGAAAGGTGATGCGTCGCAGGTCAATACCAGCGGTAGGGTCTGGCTGTATTGAACAAGCAATGAGTCAGTGGTGAGTAGACGCTTTACTCCGGCGAAAGCTGCAGCTTCGGATCGTCCCCATTTCCATGGTGCGTTCCTCTGGAGTAGACGGTGTAGTGGCTCAGCAACGGTCGCTTTCTGCCTCAGAAAAACGCTGTAGAAGTTAAGTAATCCGAGGAAGGCCTGTAACTCGGTCTGATTTCGTGGTGTGGGGGCGTCCTGGATCGCCTTAATTTTCTTTGAAGTGGGGTGTATTCCCTGACCATCGATTCTATAACCCAGGAATTCTACGCTAGGCACGTTAATTTGGCATTTTTCTTTTTTAAGGCGGAGGCCCTTTTCTCTGATTCTGGCCAAAACAGATCTGACTCTTTTGTTTAATTGCTCCTCATTTGCAGCGGACACCAAGA
This sequence comes from Natrix helvetica, assembly GCF_964273705.1. Lineage (NCBI taxonomy): Eukaryota > Metazoa > Chordata > Lepidosauria > Squamata > Natricidae > Natrix > Natrix helvetica. The sequence goes on along the minus strand of NC_138552.1, from coordinate 213,775,922 downwards.
TGTCGTCAAAATAGGGGACGACTCCTGGTATCCCTTGCAAAAGTCGTTCCATGACGCTCTGGAACAATCCTGGGGCAATGCTTACGCCAAATTGTAGCCGGTTGCATTTGAATGCTCCTCTATGCGTCACTATAGTTTGGGCCTCCGCTGTGGCGCTATCCACTGGCAGTTGCTGGTAAGCTTGTGCCATGTCTAACTTTGCAAATATCTTTCCTGGCCCCAACGAGTGCAATAAGTGCTGTACTACAGGCACAGGATATGCGCTCTGTTGTAGCGCGACATTAATTGTGCATTTATAGTCCGCGCAGATGCGGACTGATCCGTCTGGTTTGACTGGGGTCACGATGGGCGTTTCCCAGCGCGCGTGATCTACCGGCTCAAGGATTCCTTGCTCCACTAATTTATCTATTTCTTTATCTATTTTTGGGCGGAGTGCAAAAGGCACTCGTCTTGGTTTAAGTCGGATTGGCGCCACTTTGGGGTCTAAATTGAATGATATTGGTTTACCCACATACTTACCAAGACCGGGGCTGAACACATCCTCGAACTCCTTAAAAATCTGTTCAGCGCTGCTGTTTCTTACGGCGTTGATCCCGGTGACTTCTAACCCCAGGGCTTCAAACCAATCAAGCCCCAGAAGGTTCTGCAATGGCGCGCTGGCGATGGTCACGGGCAGCTGGGCTTCGATGTCCTTGAAACGGATGTGGAATGTGCCTTGGCCCACGATGGGGACTTGGTTCCCCTGGTAGTCTCGTAGCAGGACGTCTGGAGCGTGTAGTTGGCTCTTTCTGAGGCTAGGGATAGCCTGTTTCATGGATGCCCATGAAATGATCGTCAGGGTCGATCCTGTGTCGACTTCTAGCTCGCAGGGTGAGCCCTCCAAGAGGACTGTGACTCTCAGCCTTTTGGGCCGCTTAGGGCGGACCTGATGTATTGTGGTGAGATACGTTCGCAACTCCTCTCTCTGGGTCAACTCTATCTCATCGTCAACATCCTGCAAATACTCTCGTTGAGCGTCTTGATAGAACGCTCTTTCAGCTCTTTGTGTGTATTCTCTCTGGGGATACGCTCGCTCACTTCCTTGTGAGTAATCTCTCTGGGAATACGTTCGTTCAGCTCTTTGGAAATTTTCTCTCTGGGTAAACACTTGTGGATTTCTCTCTGGGCGCCCTTTTTGATTTCGCCAAGCCCCTGGGTTGGGCTTCTGTTGGCGGTACATGGGTGGCTGCCGTGAGGCAGGGACTCCGCTCCGGCACACTCGTGCGATGTGCCCAAGTTTGTTGCAATGCGAACAAACAACGTTCCTGAACCTACAAGTAGACCTGGGGTGATTCCCTCCGCAACTTGCGCAGGGCGGCAAACGGGATCCGGGTCTCCCCCCAGGCCTCAAGTGACTGCTCTGCATCAGGTGACTGTCCTCGAACTCGGGATTCTCGTAGTCTGGGCTTGCGTCCTCGTAGTGCACTCTGGTTTGCCTCGGTGCTGGCTGGTTTACGCTGGCCCCTCGTTGTATGGTCACCGATGATTTCTCCGCTGATTCTGACGCTCTTGCTTCGTTTAACGCTGTCTGTAGGGTTAAACCCGGGTTTGCCAACAGCTTCTTTTGCAACGAAATGTCTCTTATCCCACAGATGAGCCACTCTAAGATGTGCTCTTCCAAATCCCTGTATTCGCAGTGAGCTGCTGCTTTTCGTAGGGCTGCAACATATTGATTGACGGATTCTCCCACCTTCTGGGTCCTCATGTTGAATTCCTTTCGGCAGACATGGCGGGAAGGTTTTGGCGCGTAATGAGTTTGCAGAGTTTGTTGCAACGTCGTCCACGATACTGCCTGTATTGGAGTAGGCGCAGTGAGGTCTCTGGCCGTATTGAAGACTTCCTTTCCGCAGTAGCCGAGGAAGATGTTTTTCTTCCTTGCATCGGTGATCCCCGTGTATTCGTTTGCTTCGAGGAAACACTCGAAACGAATCATGAAAGCTTCCCATTCGTCGTTTTCTGGGTCGAAAGGAGCGGGGGGAGCATGCATCGCCATCTTCTCAGTTTGAATTTGCCGCGCTGCGGTGATCTGAGATGGCTGTCGGAATTGCTGCCGAATTCCTGGGCTGGATCAAATCCGGAGATTCTGGAGGTAGCGTTCTTCGTCCTATCTGTCTCTCGATCCCACCTTCGTCGCCAATGTTAGATCTGGGCAACGAGAGACAGACTGCGGACACGAAGTGACTTAACAGCTCTTTATTAGTAATAATAGTGATCCAGCTTGTTTGGTAGTCGGAGGGTTCCCCTTTTATAGGGATTGGGCACGCCCCTCGACCAATCAGAGGGATACCTGTTTCCCGCTGTAGGAGCGGACCGGAGGGAAGACTTATCCCGATATATGTTAATATCTAACAAGAGAAGAAAAAAGCCAGATATATTTCCTCCAGAATGAATCAAGATGAATGTTAACATGTTGATTTGAAATCCATGAACTAGGATATGGGGTTGAATCCCATGATAATACTGCACAAGACTGCCCAATTTTGTTCTGTTTAGGGTGTTTTTTCTCCACCTTTCTTTTATGCCATGCAAACTGCAAATTGGTGACAGCATAACAGCTTTGTGGTTTGCTGTCATGATGAACAATAGTGGGAAAACATTTCATAGATGAGTCTCCTTCACATGCAGTCAGAAGTTAGGCATACCAGGAATAACTTTACTACATGATCTCCTGTGTATGTTGATTTAGTGGCCTAGAGACTCCAAGCCTATGCAAGCCAAAGTGTCTTATTGAAAATGCATCTAATGAAAACTGAAAAGAAAAGGACTTGCTTGTGGGTAAATATAAGTTGCCAAGGGAAATGTGGGAAATAAAGCTGGAATGACAAATGAAAGATGACCATGAAGATGGGGGCAAGTTGAAATGTCAGTATTTGGGAAAGTAATGGAAAGGAGAAAGCTTTTCTGTATTTAATCTCAGGTAAAGGGGGGGGTCTTTTTAAATGAATGTGTTTCTTCTTTTTCCTAAATTAAGATCTGTGCCCTTTAGTTATTTTCTTGTAATGCACTTCTATCCAAATTGATAATCAATATTGGGGCTCAGCTTTATTGCCCTAGAAAAATGCCTCTCTTTTTATTCCCATTTGGGGAAAAAAACATTGCAAAGAAGGTGAAAAAGAAACAATGTGGAGTATCAATTTAATACAGTGGCTTTTCCCCATCAAAACTTTATAGGCTTCATCAGCATTGCCCTGGTCTTCGTAAACTGCAGCGTACTGTATAATAGGAAAGTTTCAATAAGCAATTTGCATTTCTCTTATAGAGAGGCTGCAAGTTATGGCGCTCACAACAAAGACATTTATATTTTTATAAGTATAAATGTTCCTAACTATTGCATTTATATCTGAAGAATTTATACGTAAGCTCTTCAGGAGAGCTGGTAATGCATCCCACTGTATTTTCCCTGTCATTCCCTAGAAAATTAAATCCAAACCCAATAATCAAGATCTTTTTAAAGTGCATATAAAACTTCACATAGGCAGCCCTTACCATTCACTTCATAGTTACAAGCTGGGAGACAGAAGCACACAGTTGCAGAAAGGCTTCCAGAAGTATTGTGGTGATTCACATGTTTTTAAAAACATAATGTAGATGTTTCCCCAGAAATCATGAAATTCTGGAAGGCTGAAGGTTAGATTATCATGATCCAAATCATTAAGGAATCAAGGTTTTCTGGAGGCTAGCAAAGTAATACTATTTTTCACTAATCACTCATATTAAATTTATTTATTTATTAGTTTATTTATATATTTATTAGTTTGTCAAACATGTACAAGATAGCAGGTATAAGTATGCACATGGACATGAACAAAGGAAATGAATACAGATAAATGGGGATAGCAGGACAGGGATGGAAGGCACGCTGGTGTGCTTATGCAAGCCCCCTTTACGGACCTCTTAGGAATGGGGTGAGGTCCACAGTAGACAGTTTGAAGTTGAAGCTGTGAGGGTTTGAGGATGTAACAACGGAGTCAGGTAAAGCATTCCATGCATTGACCACTCTGTTGCTGAAGTTGTATTTTCTGCAATCGAGTTTGGAGCAGTTTACCTTGAGTTTGTATCGATCGTGGTTGAACCTGAAGTAGTCGTTGACAGGTAGGACATTGTAGCAGACAATTTTGTGTACTATGCTTAGGTCCGACTGCAGGTGGCGCAGTTCCAGATTGTCGGAGCCTAACATTTTGAGCCTGCTGGCATAAGGGATTCTGTTGTGAGCAGAGGAGTGGAGTACTCTTCTCATGAAATACCTCTGGACCTGTTCAATTGTATTAATGTCTGATATACAGTGTGTAGATGAGCTGTATTCAAGAATTGGTCTGGCAAAGGTTTTGTATGCCCTAGTTAGCAGTACTATGTTGCCAGAGAAGAAGCTTCACAAAATTAGGTTAACAACATAATGCCTTTTTGGCAATGCTGTTAACAGTGAGCTCTGAGGCTTGGATTAATTGCTATCCAGTTTGGTCTAATAGTGAAGGGAGCACATTAGAAGCTAGGAGATCATGAGTTCTAGTTCTGCCTTACACCAGAGGTGGTGAGTAACTCTGAGTGGTTCACCCTTTCTTACCCCGGGAAGCAGGCAATGTCAAACTACTTCCGAAAACATTGCTAAGAAAGCCTAGGGAAGCGCCTTGTAGTCACCAGATGTCAGTGTTGACTTGTGATTCTTCTTTACCTCTAGAAACTCTTTTCTGCTCAAGTTGACCCCAGAACCAGGGCCGGATTTTCCTATAGGCTAACTAGGCTTCAGCCTAGGGCCTCAAGATCAAGAGGGGCCTTTTATTTTTATATATTATCCGTGCCACATTTTTTATAAAGATTAGTACCAATTACAACATGTTTCATTTAATATATTGATATATATCACAGTAATGATGTATTTTATTATCTCTCATGTAATTTACAAACTTAAAAATGGGAGGTGAAAGGGCCCCATAAGTGGAATAGCCTAGGGCAGGGGTGGCGAACACGCGGCTCGCGAGCCGCATGCGGCTCCCGGCCAAAATAAATGAGGCTCTTTGCCTCTTATCATTATTTAGTATACTGTGGCTCGGATCGCGCGCTCCCTTTCGGAAGCTGGGGAGGTCCTTTGCAGGCAGCTAGAACGGGCCGCCTGCAAAGGACTTCCCCAGACTTGCTTTGAGGAGCACGGGGCGACTGAGGCTAGTTGTGAAGCCCCAAAGCCCCCACCGCAACCGGAAGAACTGCTGCCACCTCCTCCTCATCCTCCTCTAATAGGCAGCACTGCCGGATTTGCCGCCCGGCGCTGCGGCTGAGATGAAGCCGCCAAAGCTCCAGCCGGCATCTCCGCGCGTGGCAGCGGCGCCTCCCCTCCGCTCGGAGCAGCTGAGCTCAGTCAGCGCTGGGTTACCCCTGCCCCCTCCTCCTCCGCCGTGCTTTTGAGGAGCCATGAGGCTGCAGGAGCCAGTAGGAAGGCCGGGGGGGGGAGCAGGGGAAAAAAAGCCTCATGGCTCCTCAAAAGCACGGAGGAGGGGGAGGGGGCAGAGGTAACCTAGCGCTGAGCTCAAGAGCAAATCTGGTGATTCTGTTGGAGGAGGAGGAGGAGGAGGTAGCAGCAGTTATTCTGGTGGCAACTCGTACTCGTCGGCATCTTCAGCAGAAGCCCTGCCCACAATGAAGAAAGCAAAGATGGAGCAGATCCACGCAGATGACATCGCTGCAACATGACTGGAGGAGGAATTCTGGGAGTTGAAGTCCACAAGTGTTAAAGCTGTCAGGTTTGAAGACCCCTGGGGTTTTTTTTCCCTAAAGGGTTAGGGGTGCAAGGGTCTTGTAACTTGACAGCTTTAAGAGTTGCGTGCTTCAAATGCCAGAGTTTCTGAGCCAACATTTTGGTTGTTAAGCAGGAGCGTTGTTAAGTGATACTGATATTATATAACACTTTGAATTAAGCGGGTACCTTGAAGAAACATAACTTTGAGTTTCAAATAATACTGATTTCGTTGTTGTCTTAGGTGGCATCTGTGAAAAAAATTCGGGTGCTCAGGCATGAAAATGTGCCGCTCAAACACTATACTTTTCTGCTCACATCGAAAAAAAATTAGAGGGAACATTGCTTCCGGGTCTGTTTTGGCAGGTCACTGCGTGGTGTGGCTCTCTGACTCTCACAGTTTAAAATTTTGGCTCTTTTTGTCGAACTTGTTCGCCACCCCTGGCCTAGGGCCTCTTTTCATCTAAATCCGGCCCTGTCCAGAACCAACCATTTTTCACACAGTGATTAACTGTCAAAAAAGCATTTCAAATTTATATTGTGTGGAGGGGGGGTGAAAAGGGGGGAAATTTGTTTGTACAAAACTCTTTTAATAAAAAAAAGCATTTCAAGTGGATCACAGTTTGCAGTGTGTGTGTGTGCGTGCGTGTGTGTGTGTGTGTTGCACTAATTGCATGATGAAAAAGATTTCCCTATTTACACTTTCAAATGCAAACTGTAGAATCTAGGTTACAAAGAGGCAGACGATGTCACACCCATGATTTTCCTTATGACCCACAAACACTCTCAAAATCTTATTTTATAGCAAGGTTGCCGTCATTTCCTGATCTGAATAGAATTTTATACAGGCAAACCCTAGTGTTGGGATTTGATGTGGCAGGTTTGTTGTTGATGCTACAATGCATTTATTTTACTTTATTGTAATTACAATGGATTATGATTATAATTATTCGATTATAATTAACAATAAAATATTAAAAGACAGTTCTGAAATTCATTTTTTTTAGTACCGGTTCTGTGGGCATGGCATGGTGGGCATGGCAGGGGAAGGATATTGCAAAATTTACTAAACATTGAGAATGGAGTATAAATCTTGAAACACTCTTTTTTATGACAGTTGTTTTCCACATAGCAAAAAGGCAGATCTGACAATGCACCATCTTCAAATGGTCTTTCCTCCATACCTTAATAACCATTTAAGTGCCTACTAGCTAGGTTCTGAGAACAGCAATGTTCACAATGAGCTCAAGGACATTGTCAGGCCTGCAGCCATCTTTTCCTGTGGCTCTATGGCCTGCCACACTTTCTATTATTCTACTATGCATTTTCTATTGTGGGAAAATGGGATGGGGGATTGTACGGAGTTAGATGCTATGTAGCCATAACAAAATTCTTTCTAGAAATCCAAGGTCATCCATTGTCTTTGCACCTCTGCGCCTGACTGGAACTGGATGGGTGGAACTGCCGGCATTGCAGTGGAAGATTGGATCATGTGATCGACTTGTGGGTGTGGGGGCAGGATCTTGAACTTTCAATTGGGTGGGGAAAACTGGGAAGCTTTCAGATTTGGGTTTTCCCAGATGTGCCAACATGGCTCTCTTAATAAATCGGAACTTTGAGCAATACTTTGCCTTGGACACTGATTTACTTTTGTATGCTATTTGGAACCCTGACAGGCATTGCTACACACTGTTTTTGTGAGATGTGTCATTTTTCCTCCCCACCCTGCTCCTATAGCCTCCCCACCACTCACCAAACTTATTCAAACCTATGAACCTTCACTGTGCAAGATATGAAACTAAAGAAAAAGAGCCTTGCAAGCCTCTATGTTCTGGTCTCCCTTCATTAAGGCTGCATTTTAGCAGTGGGATCCAAAATTTGACACCACACCTATATTACCTGGCACCATACAAATAGGGATTCTGCCAAACAAATTCACTTTTTCTCAGAAGCTGCATAATTCTTGGTTTTGAAAATAAGTTTATAATAATGCAAAAGAAAATGATGGATTGTTTCAGCTTGCAGTTTAAATAGTTTAAAAGTACATGATTGCTTTTTTACTTAACTCACATTCAAATGTCCAGTTAAAACACTTTTAAAAACTTGGCCATAGAATTCACATTTATTCCCAAAGAACATGTAGCTCTGTCTTATTCATTTTTGTAATAATCTTGGAAGTAAAGGGTAATTGTTCTCATTAGGCAGATAAGAAATGAAAACAGCAGGGAAAATTCTTCTGAGATGAAAATAGCTCCAGAGTTGTAGAGAGGAAGAAATTATGAGGGCCCCAATAAGTACAGTATATCATTTGACTTATTAATTTGGGAAATGTAACATTCCTAGTCTTTTCCCTTCCTTTTCCCATATTGTTTATTCAGATTAAAAACCCCAGTTTGCAGGCTCAAGTGAGAGGGAATAAACTTTTTAAGATGTAACCAATCAATGAAAGCAATCCTGGGAATTCCGTAAGAAGCTGAATTAATAAAGCACTAAACTGAGTGATGCATAACACTCAATTATGGGCAGCAACACTACCAGGGGTTCTACCCCCACAATCCTTCAGAAGCAATTTGAAAACCTGCAGACATTCTCACCTCTGCCAACTTCAGAATGCAGAATGCCACAGGTCAATTAATACTTTGCCCTCTTTCACTTCAGTTAAGCCTTAAGAAAATGCAAAGGATGCCTTCCAGGCATCCAATCAGCTTCCTGTCCTCTGAGCTGTTGACTGTCTTGCAGTGACATGCGGTGAGGTTTATGGCTGGTGAGGGCTGGTGATGTCATCAGCGTGAGCCGCGGTCCCCTTCATTTTGACTCAGGAAGGCGGGGAATGGGACAACGTGTGCAGGAGGCTGAAGCTGCTTCAGCCTCCTGCACACGTGGTCCCATTCCCCTCCTTCCTGACTTCTGAGTCAACATGAAGGGGACCACGGAGCGCGCTCCGTGGGACCGTGGCTCACGCTCTGCGGTCCCCTTCATGTTGACTCAGGAAAGCGGGGAATGGGACCACATGTGCAGGAGGGAGGCTGAGGCTAGAGGAGTGCAGAAGGCTCCTCAGTGCCTTTTCCCTTTTCCCTTTTTTTTTAATTTTCATGATGAGAGCGGTGAGGCTCTGCCTCCCCTGCCTCCCCTGACCGCACGTCCCTGCTGTCTTGGTATGGCAAAAATCCCCTTAGCTTCATTTAAATGAAAAGGAAATAAAATGACTCACCAAGGGCATCTGTGGGTGGTGTGGTGGGGGTAACATCTACAAGATGTTTGGTGACGTTTGGTGATCAAAGCTCCACCTCTTTGTACACTCAAAGGGTGGAGTTTCAATCGTAATTTTATTCCAGCTATTGGGCAACTTTTGCAAAAGCCTTTTGGTCACCCTATGTCCCTTTACATTTTCGATGTATGATATGGGGAGATTTGTCTGAACATTTGCAGAATTCTACTTGGAAAAACCATGAGGATAAAGTTAATTGTAAACATATTAAAGTCCTTGATGCCACATTGCAGACTCCTTTTTTTTATCTAGAAGCTAAAGGTAGCAGAAGGAACCAGGCCTATAAGCACTAATGGACTTGTTATTAAGGGAGGAAATGGGAGTGGAAGTAGAATTTGGAGGAACCTCGGGAGAGAATGGCCATGTGATCCTAGCATTCACCATATCTCAGGCAGGGAGAATTGAAAAATAGCATTCTTGAGTTCAAGAGAACTGACTTCAATAAGGAAAAGGAAACGGTAGGAAGGATTCCTTAAATGGGAGGAATCCTATAGAAAGCAAAAGCAGTTCAGGGGGCTATAAAATAAGATAATTAAGCCCCAATTCAAACAATATTTTTAGTCATAACTTGGCATTCTTTTCATCATCATTTTGCATTCTTATGGTTATTGTTTTATCTCTTTTAATGTTGTAAGCCATCCAGAGTTGCCTTGTATCAAGATGGGTGGCAAATAAATTTAATAAATAAATCAATAAAATAAGAAAATACCAAAAAGGAGAAAATGGGGCACAGAAATTTGAGACTCATGTAATTGCATAGAAATTCACTGAGGTACAAAAACGAAACATTTAAGAAGCGGGGAAAGAATGATGTAACAAAAACAGAATATCAAAAAGTAGTCCAAATCTGTAAGGATGGATCAGAAAAGCTAAGAGGAAGAATGAGCCCTCTTTGGGTATGTATGGACCAGAACCTCTTTCATGATAACACTGAAACCAGATGGATTTGCAGTTAGTTGACAACCATACACAATACGTGATCCTTCATAGAAATCTGATATACTGAGAGAGGTATAAAGTCCTTCGTAGTTCTGCTCTGGGGTCAGCGCTCTTCGACATTTTATACATAACTTAGCTGAGGGAACAGAAGGGATGCTGAGCAAATGATCCAAAATTGTGGAGGGGGGGTATTACTAACTCTGCAAATGAGAGGCTTCAAAAGGATCAAAGGTTGAAAAGGACTTTGATAAACTTTGAGCCTGCAGTGTGCTGCAGCTGCCCAAAAAGCCTATGCAGTCTTGGGCTGCATCAACAAGGCATAACATGAAGATCCCAAGAAGTGATTGTTTTGCTCTATACTGCACCATTCAGATCACAACTGGAATATTGCATCTATTTCTGACCACCAAAATAAAAGAAGCATGCCGATAAACTGGAAAGGATACATAGAAGAGCAACAAATGAGGGACATAGATGCTCAATCCTATGGACAATAGTTAAAGGAACTTGGTATGTTTAAAGAAGGCTAGGGGGAGGCATGACAACATTCTTCTAATACATAAAGGGCTGTTATTGGGAAGAGGGAGTGGATTTATGTTTCATAGTGCCTGAGAAGGGAATCTCCCCCTTTAAAAGGAGGATTCAAATTCAAACTAAGGAAGAATTTCTTGATCGTGAAAGCTATTAATCAGTGGAACAATTGGCCTCCCAGAATAGTGAGAGCTCCATTTCAAACAAATTTTGGACAGCCATTGGCTTGGTGATGGTCTGAGGATTCCTGCCTTGTGCAGAGGGTTGGACAAGAAGACCCTTCTAACTCTATGATTCTATGAATTCCCAAAGTCTTCCCAGCTGCCCAATTTTCATGTCTCACTAAATGCTACTGTGATATCTGAGGGGAAGATGATAACAGAATGCTTTGAACCTCTATGAGGAGGGCAAGAAGAGAATTATGGTAAGTTTGAATCCAGGATGGAGGAGATGGGACAAGGCAAGGGAGGGAAGGGAAGAGTTCTCTCTTGCAAAAAATCAATGATCTGCAGAATCAAACCGGTTAGAGGAAAATATCAGCTTCACTTAAGTTTCCTGTGTGCCAGAGCAGGGAAAAAATTGATTTAACTCCTAAAAACCACTGACAATCTGAGATTGATCAGCTCTGGAACTAATCCCAAAGTAGTGCAAAAGTTATGTATGGCACGATACGTGCAACGTACTCTGCAGAGGAATGCAAACCTAGTTGCATACTGCTCACTAAACTCTGCCTTAAGACTGGCTGCCGAAAAGGACACAAGGAGTAATACCTTTACTCTTTACAAACAATTCTGCATCATAGCCATAAATGTACTGCATGGTTGACATTTTTGCAAATTCCAGGGTTTTCATACCTACTTGCTCCAAAACTGACACTGTTGAAGTTGGACATTAATTGTTCTTTAATAAAAAGACAATCATAAAACATGCAATTTAGTGCTTCATTTCTTCCAATTTTCAGACTAGAATCAAACTGTGCTAAACCAAAGCTATAATCCTCTTGGTTCTGCCTGTAACAAGCACTATAGTCTGTGAAGGGTTACCGACCCATAACAAGTAAATTAATAAGATTCAGTAATTATATCTGGGTCACTTTATTTTAAACCATGAAATCAAAAGCTCTCTCCCTATTAATGCAATAACGCAGGAACTGTTGTACCTGGTCATTGGTGGTCCCTTGATAAGCCATCTGTGAGTATAATATACTGAAGCATTTTGGTGGAAAAAGCTTTGACTATACTAAAGGAATAAAAACATTTGTTATTATCAATGATGGGCTGAAGGCATTTCAGGTTTTGTTGCTCCCCAGTTGTGTTATCAGTTCTTCCATTCTTCTCATGAACTCTGTCCACTCAAAATATTTTGGCTTGTTGCCTCTTCTTTCAGGTTGAGTCAGTTTTACACTTCCTAAACTAAATAGCCTAGCTAGGAGGCAGCATTCTAAATGACCTTGAATGATCTTGAAAAGTCCCTTTTTGGGAGAGGGGGCGGTTTAAAAATCTAAGAAATAAAAATAAATAAATAAAAAGCTAAGCAGGGCCAGATCTGGTTAAGCTAAGGCTCACAATGAAGAAAGGCTTGCCACAAAAGTAAAAATTAACAAAAAAAGCTTCTTCCAACATGTTAAAAACAAAAAAAAAGTTAAGGAAACAATTGGTCCATTGCTAGGAGAAAGTGGCAAGAAGGTGACAAGCAACAGGGAGAAAGCAGAACTATTTAACTCATGTTTTGCATCTGTCTTTACACAAAGGGATAAAACAGTCCAACCTATCAAAAGCAGCACCACAAAATTAGGAACACAAATTGAAATAGGGAAGAAAATGGTAAGTGAGCACCTGTCTACCCTAGATGAGTTCAAATCACCAGGACCGGATGGATTACACCCCAGAGTTCTGAAGGAACTAGCAGACGAGATCTCAGAACCACTGAATTATATCTTTCAGAGATCCTGGAACACCGGGGAACTACCAGAGGACTGGAAAAGAGCTGATGTGGTTCCCATCTTCAAAAAAGGGAAAAAATTAGATCCAGGAAACTACAGACCTATCAGCCTAACCTCAATACCAGGAAAGATTCTGGAAAAAATAATCAAGCAACGAATTTGCGAACACCTAGAAGCAAACAAAGTAATAGCCAAAAGCCAACATGGATTTGTCAAAAACAGATCATGCCAGACTAATCTTATTGCATTCTTTGATAATGTGACAAAATTAGTGGACCAGAGGAATGCCGTTGATATAGTTTACTTGGACTTCAGTAAGGCTTTTGATAAGGTAGACCATAACCTACTACTAGATAAAGTAGAAGAATGTGGGTTAGACAGCATCACCACCAGATGGATTGGTAACTGGCTGACCAACCGCACTCAACGTGTAGTTCTCAATGGAACTGCATCTACATGGAGGGAAGTATGCAGTGGAGTACCCCAAGGCTCTGTTTTAGGCCCAGTACTCTTCAACATCTTCATCAATGATTTGGATGAGGGAATAAATGGGGAACTCATCAAATTTGCAGATGATACCAAGCTGGCAGGAATAGCTAACACTCCAGAAGATAGGCTTAAGATACAGAAGGATCTTGACAAACTTGAACATTGGGCACTATCTAATAAAATGAAATTCAATGGTGAAAAGAGTAAGGTTCTACATTTAGGCAACAAAAACGGAATGCACAGGTACAGTATAGGTGATACCATACTCAGTAGTAGTAACTGTGAAAGGGATCTTGGAGTCCTAGTGGACAACCATTTAAATATGAGCCAGCAGTGTGCAGCAGCTGCCAAAAAAGCCAACACAGTTCTAGGCTGCATCAACAGAGGGATAGAATCAAGATCACGTGAAGTGTTAATACCACTTTATAATGCCTTGGTAAGGCCACACTTGGAATACTGCATTCAGTTCTGGTCGCCACGATGTAAAAAAGATGTGGAGACTCTAGAAAGAGTGCAGAGAAGAGCAACAAAGATGATTAGGGGCCTGGAGTCTAAAACATATGAAGAACGGTTGCAGGAACTGGGTATGTTTAGCTTAAGAGAAAGAAGGACTAGGGGAGACATGATAGCATTATTCCAATATCTCAGAGGTTGCCACAAAGAAGAGGGAGTCAAACTATTCTCCATAGCACCTGAGGGTAGAACAAGAAGCAATGGGTGGAAACTAATCAAGGAGAGAAGCAATTTAGAACTGAGGAGGAATTTCCTGACAGTGAGAACAATTAATCAGTGGAACAGCTTGCCTCCAGAAGTTGTGAATGCCCCAACACTGGAAGTCTTTAAGAAGATGTTGGATAGCTATTTGTCTGAAACGGTATAGGGTTTCCTGCCTAGGCAGGGGGTTGGACTAGAAGACCTCCAAGGTCCCTTCCAACTCTACTATCGTATTGTATTGTATTGTATTGTATTGTATAAATAGTTGGTTGAGAAACCAACCAGGAAATACCAAGGCTATAAGCTATACTTGGAAACCTGATGGGAAAAAGAGATTCCAGAACAAGAGAACGATAAACCACTTCCAAATAGTTGCCAATGTCATGTGCCTGTTGTCTTCAGAAACTGAACTGAACTCAGAAGAAGAGGATTTACTCAATTATGGCCAATAGAACCTTGGTAGAAGTAGAACTTGGATGGAAAGATCAGGGACAGCAGTACTGAAACCATAATGCTTTTGCCAGTTGTATGTGAGAAAAGTAGCTGTAATTCACGGTAGCAACATAAGATGTAACCAGCCTAAGCTTGTCAGCTGCTGCACACCACACAGCTCTAGCTCTTTTGAAAAATTGTTCTTCATGCATGAGGAGAGATGGTAAATTATGAATCTCAAGGAAGGGGCATCTACTCACCTTCAGCTGAACATGCTCAAAGTTGGCAAAACCATTTAGGCCACAATGACAAACACCTCACTTAGTTCAGCATTCTTGACAAATGGTTGAGAAATCCTTTCCTTCTGCTGATACTTTATGCTTTATGCTGCCAAGTGTTCTTGTATCCTTGGCTGCAAATTTTGCAGAAAGAAGGGGAAAATCCTTTGGATCAATTATCTGGAAGGAATGTTCACCATCTACCATTTTAAAAATAAGAATAAAAAATGTAAGTTGGAAATCATTTGAACAGAAAAGAAGCTGAAAACTGGCAGCTTTGTCCATCCCTTCTAAGTAGCAAACTCTTTTGCTTACCTCTCTTACCTAGTACATAACTTCATCGACACACCATGATCTTCGAACAGGTGGACTAGACTCCACATTATACAGGTTAACATATGTGGGGGCCGGGAACCCTAGTAAATTCCATCCCAGTTTCTCCTTATAACATATACTGTGAACATTGTTGTTCATGGTAGAAATATGTGCATGTGTGTGTGTGATTGTTAATCTATATTTGTAATTATAACACATTCCCTTATGCCTTGACTGAAGCTACTGAACCAATATTTGTTATCATTTCGTTGTCACAGAACAGGTTTTAAAATTAGATCGGTCAAACACCACGTTTATTATAAAGATTATTTTTAGCCACTGTTTATCTGCTTACACTAGAGTGCAACTTTTAAGAAACTTTGGAGACCACCTTGAAAGCCTCTTGTGTTTAATAAGACTTCTAAATGAAGTCAAAGTCAACAAATTGCTTCTCACAGTAGTAGGCAAATCAAGCAATACCATGTTTCACTGGCCACAATGGGAAATGTAAAGATTTGTTTTGGAGACCAGCTATGTTGAGCCCCTTGACCTTTTCAATCATCATTCAGGAACAGGCTTGCCATATACTTTCCTCAGGGTCTTCTTATAAGGTCAGCTGGGCCTACTTACCCAGAAATCCCCAGGAGGGTTTTGAAGCAGTGACACAAAACTTTCAAGCAACTGTTGCAGATTCATAATTTTAAGGAGCAACCCATGAGCAACGTGTCCTCTCAAATGAGTAGCAGAAACTTTCATCTTGGCTCTTAGTTCATAATCCATACAATTCATAATTTTATAATTATAAATGAATAATTAAAAGCCCAACCAGTGGTGGGATTCAGCCAGTTCGCAACACTTCAGGAGAACTGGTTGTTAAGTTTCTGAGCAGTTTGGTGAACTGGTTCTTGGAAGAATCATTAGGGCAGAGCAATGGTTGTTAAATTATTTCAATCCCACCACTGAGCCTAACCTTTCCATTCAGAAGTTAAAGACAGCATACACAATACTGCCTGTCCTAGGTTATCTTACAGCAGAAACCCTGTCAAATACATTAGCCAAAGAGAGTGGACAGAACCTGATGATCATATTCCTACTCCAATGTCTTACAACACTGCAATTGCAATTGCACTTAGACTTATATACCCCTTCATAGTGCTTTACAGCCCCCTCTAAGCGGTTTACAGAGTCAGAAATATTGCTCCCAACAATCTGGGTCTTCATTTTACCATCTCGGGAGGATGGAAGGCTGACTCAACCTTGACCCTGGTGAGATTTGATCTGCCAAACTGCTGGCAGCCAATGATCAGTAGAAGTAGCCTGCAGTACTACAATCTAACCACTGCACCACCATGGCTCTTAAAACATTTCAAACTCCTATTGAAACTAATTCAAATTTAAAAGTTTTGACTGAAGAGTGGTAAGAGTAAGTGCTGCGTGCAATGCTATGGTGAGTCACAAATTCGAAGGGTCTGTCCCTGTTACCTGCAAATGCATCTTAAAAAGTAAGCAGTGCTTCCGCCCTATGTCAAAATTTGGATATTTTACTTTATTTCATCAAGACATTTTTTTTTAATCTGGAATTGTTACCTCCCTACTTTTTTTTCCCTACTGGCTTATCAATTCAGAGAAATTGAATTCAGTCCAGAAATAACATTCTTCAAATGGGTCAGTTGGAATAGGAAGGGGGAAGAGTTGGGGGGGGGAGAGAGAAAGAAAATAGCTTAATTCTTGTGTGTCTCTATTTCTCTGTTTTAAAATTAAAAGGAAGGACGGCAATCAATTATTTAGCCGTTTCTCCCAGAACTTGTCTTTTATGTAAGACACAGAAAAGTATCCGCAGGACAAAGAGATAGTTTGCAATGTGTAGAGAACCACTGGCTGAAATATCTTCTTGTAAAGTATTCTGGATTTCTTCCAGCATAGGAAGATGCAAGGTCACCTTAATCTTGTTTGATCCTGGTGCACTTTGGGAAATATATTTTGATTTAAAAGGATATCAAGTTTAACTACAGGAGCCTTGTCTTTTAGCCTTTGAGAGCCATACAATCCAGGCTGTGATCAAACAGCTCTTCCTTGAAGAACGCTGCAAAGATCAGTCGCAATATCCCTCCTTCCTCCTGTGGCTTTTCCTATGGAACATTAGAAGGAAACATTATCACATGATAATTCAGGCTGGGAGCCTTTTTTAAAATATGTATTTGCATTGGGATGGGATTGGGAAGCTCCTGCTTATAGCATTTACACACAAACCGTAGCTATGCTGCGTAAGAGGAAACACTACAGTGTTGTGAAGTGAAATATTATTGCAGTTCTTAGTACATTACATATAGCTGGGGGATGACAAGGGAAGACACTTTGAGTGCTTTAGAGATATATGTGGAATTTCTTAGGAGTGAAGTTGAAGTTTGTTTTCTACTGTGTCAGAATTTTAATAACTGAAGCAAGTTATATAGCCCAGATACAAATAAATCTAGTGTCTGTTAAGTTCTTCATTTAAACAGTGATATTCCTAATAAATACAATTCTTGTATTTCACAAGCATGCATATCTGATGCCATAATTTAAGGTGGTTAAAGGAGGTGAAAAAGGAAATCCCAAATATGTACATGTTGCTTTAGAATGCTTCTTGGAAGTTATCACAAATACATTTATTCCAGAACTAATAAAGGAGTATATTTGTAGTCTCTTTGGTTGGGCTGTTTGTTATTGGGCTGTTTGCCAAGGAAGCCAACAGAAAACAGCACAACCAAAGGATCTCTAAGACCACTTCCACCAATACTGACAGGCAAGCCACCAGCATATAAACTGACAGCAAACAGCATTCCTTACTAGCACTGATGACGTTACCCAGGTTGAGTAATGAAACGTCTGTAAGAAAAGAAGCAAGTTCAGAGAGCACTAAGCATCATTCCAGAACCATGTCTTGCAGAGTTGGGTTCCCACCAGTTCGGCCCGGTCGGCTGGGTAGGTAGTAACTCAGTCCACCATGCCCCCAAACTAGTTCTATTGGCGGTGCTGTATGCACCACCATCTTGTTTTTTTTACTACTGTGCATGCGTGCATAATGCGCATCAAGCACGCACACACAAAGCACATCCCTGAGCGAACTAGCAGTAAAAAAATCCGGAATTCACCCCTGATGTCTTGACCCAGCTCTTTATGAGTAAAATTATATTGCCTAACCTTCTGTTCTTTTTAAACTTTAGAACCATAGGGTTGGATATAGCATCAGAAGTCATCTGGTCTGATGAAGGCATAGAGAACATTACAATTTATTCAAAGTTAGTTTAATAAAGGGGGAGTTAAAGCATAAGAATAGGAACGTGTTAAAATTAGTTAGCTTATGTTAGCATATGGTTGCTAAATGTTTATACCCTGTATTTTGATCTGGGAGGTCTGGGGGAGGGAGGGTGGGAAGAGGGAAGGGTAAGGCGGGGTGATAATTGTAAAATTCATTAAAAAAATTAATTTAAAAAAGTCATCTGGTCTAACCCCCTTTGTCCATGTAACAAAATCACCATTTATTCGGTTGGTATGATTTTATGATTGACAGATCCTATTTCCCTTCATATTCTAGTTTCTTTCTTCAACCAATCCTGGACACATTAATGTTGACCAGAGTTCTGATGATAAATCAGAGCCCAACAGCCTTGGCATGATATAATGGAAACAGTAGAATTTGTGGAACTTGCATCTAGATGTTTTGGATAATTGGAATGCCTGAAAGGAACTTTGCCCAAGAACAAACTCTTTGAGTCGTTTTGATCTGAATACCTTGACTTACGACCACAATTGAGCTCAACATTTCCATTGCTAAGCAAAACAGTTGTTAAGTGAACTTTGTCTCATTTTAAGACTTTTCCTGCCACAGTTGTGAAGTGAATCACATCAGTTGTTCAGTTAGTAAGATGGTTGCTAAGTGCATCAGGTTTCCCCAATAACTTTTCTTGTCAGACGGTCACAACAGGGGATCACATGATCCCAGGATACTGGCACTGTTATAAATATATGCCAGTTGCCAAGGGTCTGGATTTTGTTCATGTGACCATGGGGAGGATGTAATGGATGTAAGTATGAAAAATGGCCCCGTCACTTTTTCAGTGCCATTGTAACTTTAGTCGGTAAACAAATGATTGTAAGTCAAGGACTACCTGTAATACAACAAAATTTCAGTTCCTGTACTACCTTTTATAGAGTCAATCTTCAGCAGGTAAATAAATAGATCTACTTCATGCTGGGCATTCAACTTAAAAGACCCCAATTGTCCTAACAAAGTGTCCTAACAAAGTAGCATGCATGCTTTGAGAAAATATTTCTCCTTGATGGGCTTTCAATAAATATCTTGATATAACGATCAAGCTTTTCTCTAAGCTCGGAGAATAGTTTGCAAATTGGAGTAACAGGTTTTATAGCAAAACAGCCCCCAGAGACTGTATACCAGCTGGAAACTGATCCCAGGAACACTCTCCTGAGGTGGAAGAGTGGCTCCAACAGATCCCGGGAATAACGTCAGAGCTCTCTGTCCAAGAAGAGTCTAATGCAGTGGTGGATTCTGGATCCTGTTCCAACTGGTACGGTTGGAACGGGCTTGGTGTCACCCACAGGGACCCATACGTTGTACCTGCCTGCGACGCCTCTGCAAGACTCTGTGATGCTCCAGCTGCTCGGTGGAGCATCACTCAGGCACTGTACGTGCCATGCACATGCACGGAAGTGCCAAAGGCTTAAAGGACAGGTAAGGAGCTCAGGCAGGCAGGTGGGCCCTCCAGAGCACCATACCAGAATTGTACCCGATACTCCGGGCAGGCTCTGGTACACCCCTACCGGGGCATACTGCCTGCAACCCACCATAGGTCTAATGCTAGGAACAGGTAAGATCCTGCATAGGACCCTCAAATCCCCAGACCTCTTTTAGAGGACCTGAGATTGAGAAAGATACACAGGTGTGTGTGTGTGTGTGTGTGTGTGTCTGAGAAAGAGACAGCAGTGGGATTCACTTAGGTTTACCACCGGTTCGCAACTGTGAGCGTGTGCATGTGTGTGCACCTTCCGCACATGTGTGCTGCCTTCCACGCATGTGCTTTGCACACACGCATGGCATGCACACATGCAGGCAGCATTGAAAATGAAGCTACATAGGATGATTTGGAGCCCACCCACCTACAGCTACCGGTTCGACTGAACCACTCTGAATACCACTGGTGTGTGTGTGTGTGTGTGTGTGTGTGTGTGTGTGTGTGTGTTGTTTTTCAAAAATATAGTGTGGTGCAAGTTTTTTTTAAAAAAAATACTAAAACACAGTTACCCTTGGATGAAGCTTGAGTACTAGAAATTTATAAAAAAATTATCTGAGAAAATGTTTTCTTTTCTTTATCTAAATCCAAACTAATTTACAGCCTCAATGAAGTCCAGCTTCGGGAAAGTATTATTCCTTGTCAATGGAAGGTAGAAAATTTATTCCCTCTGAGGCAGATAAAAACAATATATAATTCATTGCCATTCCACATAGCAAAACATTCTCTTTTGCATTAATTAGAAGTCTGGGGGAAAAAAAACAAAGCTAAGAAAACAAAGTATAAATGCATTTTTGACTGGAAATGTAATTTGAACATTTTCAACCACAGAGAGAATTTGAAATTAAGTGCTCCTGAAGGGAGAAGAAAAACAATATTCTTGGCTTTATTTTAATTTGAGAAATTAACAAGGATTTTTTTAAAGTGTTCACGGAAACAATTTTTTCACTCTAATGTTAACAAAGTCTAAGAGAACTATGTATGATTTATATTTGCCACATATATAAATGTGTTGTACTTCTGTGCAAAGAGAGCATTATTAGCTACCTCAAATAATAACAACCATTCAAGAGCATGGCACGTAAAGAGTTATAATTAAATTCAGATATCTAATTCAGAAGCAATGCTCATTTTTCCTGATCCTCAAATGGAATTTGTTTCTGATGTGTCAGAACTTCACAGATAATAAAGTATAACAAAAAGCTGCTATTAAGGTACAATCATAAACTCTCATTTATTTTACAAACAGATCTGCTGCTCACTGCCAAACGGTTTTTGTCAGCTTACAAAAATACAGCTGGTCCTTGACTTATGATCACAAATTTTGATCCAAAAATTTCTATTGCTAAATGAGACATTCTTTAAGTGAGTTTTCCCCCATTGTTCAACCTTTCTTGCCACAGTTAAATAAATCAGTACAGTTGTCAAGTTAATAACATGGCTGTTAAGTGAGTCTGGCTTACCCATTGATTTTGCTTGTCAGAAGATCGCCAAAGGTGATCACATGACCTGGGTCACTGCAATATCCCCAAAATATGAGTCAATTGCCAAGCATCTGAAATTTGATCATGTGATCACAGGGATGCTTCAATGGTTGTAGGTGTGAAAAAGGATCATAGGTCACTTTTTTCAGTGCCGTTGTAGCTTCGAACAGTCACTAAATGAACTATTGTAAGTCAAGGATTACCTTTATAACTGTGTAGACACCCCTAAGTCAGGAGTGTCAAACTCAAGGTTGGGGGCTGGATCTGTCCAATGGGTACTTAGATCTGGTCTGAAGGGCCACCCTGGAAACAGCGAAGGACTGGCCCATGGTACTTCTACCAGTGAAAATGGAGCTTGGGTTAGGGGTGGGTTCCAGCTTCTGTTACTGGGGGTTCATTCAGGGATGCACTACACGCACATGCACAGAAGTAAAAAAATTGCTTCTGCGCATGCGCAGAAGCAAAAAACAAGATGGTGGAGGTTACAGCACTGCCGATAGAACTGGTTTGGGGGCGTGGCCAATCGAGTTACTACCTACTTAGCTGAACTGGTCTGAACTGGTAGAAACCCACCTCTGGCTTGGGAGGACTGTGTACACTCAAGCAACCACAGGCGCCCTCGCCATGAGTGGCATCGAGCTGGCTATGCCCACCTTGGCTATACCCACTCTGGTCCCCCAAGGTCAAACACAACTCTGTTGTGGCCCTCAATGAAATCACGTTTGACACCCCTGTCCAGTGGTGGGTTTCAAAAATTTTTAGAACCTCTTCTAAAGGTGTGGCCTGCTTTGTGAGAGTGGCTTGCTGGCCATGTGACCGGGTGGGAGACGCTTGCCGGCCATGTGACCGGGTGGGAGACGCTTGCCGGCCATGTGATCGGGTGGGAGTGGCTTGCCAGCCATGTGATTGGGTGGGCATGGCCAACTTTTAAAATGTGGTGAAACTCACTTAACAACGCTCTTGCTTAGCAACCAAAATGTTGGCTCAGAAACTCTGGCATTTGAAGCACGCAAGTCTTAAAGCTCTCAAGTTACAAGACCCTTGCACCCCAACCCTTTAGAAAAAAACCCAGGGGTGTTCAAACTTGACAGCTTTAAGACTTGTGGACTTCAACTCCCAGAATTCCTCCTCTTGCTCTTCATCTTGATGATATGCGGATGGGTGGGGGAAGGGAGCTGGAACCGGTTCTAAATGACACTGTAGATTTGTGGAACCTCTTCTATAGAAGTTGTTAGAACTGGCAGGAACCCACCCCTGTCCCTGTCCTAATGTGCATTCAGTTCAGGAACTTTGTGGGTTTCACTATGACTCTCAAAGTTGGAACCCAAAGTGGAAGGAATGTAAAGAAGAATTTCCAGAGCTCAATATTATGAGATATGTTTTTGACGTGGAAAGTCAAAGGTTTGATTAATGGTCACCTGATAAATATTTGCCAAGCATCAAAATGATTTAAGACTTTTGAGAACTGCTACTGGGCTGTCACTAGTAGGAAAAGAGAGTGGATTTTTATGAATTCATGTGTGAATCATATATCCATATGTTTACTTAAAGAAATTATAAAATAATGAAATAAACCAAATAATATCTCTGCAGTTGGTTCTAGAAAGGCAGCATTATAATTTACTGACAATGCATCTTTTAACATGCCTGCTGAGATCAAGTTCACTGGGGCTTCCTCCCTGTAAATGTGCATGAGAGAATGCAGTTTTAGAGGAATTATGCAAGACAAAAGTCTACTTTTGTCATTTCATTGGCATTGGCATCCTTCAGTCTCAAAAGACTATGGTATTGTGCTCTGGAAAGAAGTAAAAGCAGGAGTGTCCTCTCCATCATGAGGCCTGGGTAGATTAATATGGAGGATAGACTGTTACCCAAACAGCAGATCCCCTCTCTCCACGTCACTGAAATAGTCCAATGGAATGGCAGAACCAATACGATTGGTTCCAACTGCATTGCAAGAGTTATCAGAACGTGGTTGTACACGGTCACAAACTGCTTCCAGGACTCTGGCTCTGGATTTTGCCTTGAAGTTGACTCCTGAAGCCTTTTCCAGTAGTGGATATAGCCACAAGACAGTTGAGGTTTGTAATCAGAGTTCCCTTTTCCTAAAAGATGGTTCTGCTGCTTTATCTGCCATTGGGGTGTAGAGACCTCTTCCACCTTCAAAACCATTGACCATCTTCTCCTGTAACCCTGGAAAGGGGCCCTTACGAGGTGCTTCCAGCTGGACCAAGGTGTTTTTAAGGAGGTGTTGCTCCTCCATCCCTCAACCTTTGTACTGGCTTGTGACAGGCAAAACCTGGATTCCCAAACATTGGGGCCCAGGATGGTGGGTTTGTCATTTAAAAATCCATAATTGATGTTAATATTTCCTATTCTTCTAACAGCTGGAAGATGAAAAGATCTATGCTAACAGAAAGATACAACTCTCATGTAAGTTGCTGAGCTAAGATGTTATTCATATTTAGTGAATATTAAAATAGAATTTTTTTAAAAAAAATATTAGTAACTCAAAATCCAAGCTGAAAGTCCTTGGAAGAAAGCTTCTCATATTTTGTGGATTTATAAATAAGCATTGCATTGATCAAGGTTGGATAATTAAATATATTGGAATGTAAATTAATGAGACACTTTCTTGGATGCATCATGCATAAATAAGATCACATTTCTTTTAAGCAATAGATGTCAAACTAGTATTTGGCAAGTGTGGATTTTTTTTTAATAAATGCAACTTTAGAATATTAATATTAGCTTAGTTTTCCTTGGAAAAGATATACATACATACCTACATATTGCAAAACTAGACAATTTGCAAAATTCTTTAAAGGATATCAAAATCCAAAGAGAAAAGGGTAGATTTTTCTTTTTTTGTTTCATGAACTTTGCAGGTTTTGATTCAAGCACTGAATGGATTCTCTTCAGTTAGAACTCATTTATGTGTCACCAGGCTCAATAATCTCAGGAAGTGGAAGTACTTCTTTTTTATGTTTGTAATTTCCAGAACCAAGCATTTATGAGATTTTATTTCTTGGAAGATTGCACTGACCTTTGGTGAAAAGCAATAATTGATTAATAAGTAAGTTTCAGTTAAAACAATATATCTCAAAATGGGAAAATGGGAAATGTTCAGGAAATTTTGCTTGTGCATCTGAGAAATTTCAGATTATACTTTTCCCTAGTACTATGAAAATGTCATATATTTTTAAAACGTTAAGTTTCTTCCAACAAGCTAAGCAGAACAAGTTAAGGTAATCACCAGTGATGTGCAGTCAGG
Source organism: Natrix helvetica (assembly GCF_964273705.1). Classification (NCBI taxonomy): domain Eukaryota; kingdom Metazoa; phylum Chordata; class Lepidosauria; order Squamata; family Natricidae; genus Natrix; species Natrix helvetica. The sequence continues at coordinate 213,751,699 of NC_138552.1, read as the reverse complement.
TGAGGCAAGTGAGGCACAGCCTCCCACTCTCATCATGAAAAAAAAAAGTAAAAGGAAAAAGCTGAACTAGTTGCTGCCTCACCGTGGATGACTCTGCTTAACCTCACTTGTGCTCTCCCTCCCCAAGTGTAGTGACTTCCTCCCCAGGTCCCCATTCATTTCTCTCTCTCACACACACAGCTGGATAAAACTATATAAAAATCTAGCCCAGCTTCACTGATTACAAGTTTGAAAAGGCAACGTGGCTCCACCTGCAATCAAACTACACTTGGGGAGGGAGAGCACAAGTGAGCACTGAGGAGACCACAGGAGGAGGCAGGAAGCCAGGCAAAGAGCCATGCTGTAGTACGCACACTTCCCCCCAGCCTCTTTCTTTTGGAAGGCTCGGCTCGGCTCCCCTCCGGCTTCTCTGCCTCTCCTCTCACTCCAGCCTGCCAGCAGGAGGTGGTGGGTGGGCTTTATTGTGTTCCAGGCATTTCCCACCCAGACAGCAGGCTGCATTTGCAATGGTGGAGGTGTTTGGGAAAGGCAGCAGGGGAATGGGGAGGGGGGTGGGGTGGCAGAGGAGCTGCTTTCAAGCCACTGGAAAAGATATCCAATCCAACTTTTGTGTGTGTGTGGGGGGGTTTGTTTGAGAGTGAGTGAGAGAGGGAAGGGGTAGGAGAGATAGTCCAATCCAACTTCTGTGTGTGTGTGTGTGTGTGTGTGTGTTTGAGAGAGGGGGAGGAAGGGAGAGAGGGAGGAAGGAGGGGAAGGAGAAGAAAAAGAAAGAAGGAGCAAAGGAGAAAAACAAATGCTGTCGCTTTAAATTGGAACTGAGCATGCCTGGCTGTGGAATTCTGGGAGTTGAAGTCCACAAGTCTAAAAATATTTGAAACCCAGCACTGTGTCAGTGCCTCACCAGTCATAAACCTCACCGCACGTCACTGGTAATCACTATATCTATTTTCTGGCTCTTTGACAACTCTCCTGTAGGACAAAGATATGCCAGATATGCTTTGCATATAAGCAATTTATTCTCAAGTTTTCCTTACATACTCTTCATCTAGTTATTCCTCCAAATGAGTCAGAGTAGTGTAATGCAGTGTTTTTCATTCTCAGCCACTTTAAGATGTGTGGACTTCAACTCTCAGAATTCCCCAAACAGCATGTTGATCAAATCCCCATTCAGTCATAAAAAGTCACTGATAACTTTGAATGAGTCACTAGCACTCAGTCTAATTTAACTCACAGAGTAAAAATGGAAAAGTGTTGTGTAAGCCTCATTGAGCACCTCGAAGCACCTAGAAGTAGAGAAATGGAATGAATTAATAAATAAAGAGCAGAAATACCATTATATACATTTCAGCTATGAGAACCCCACACCTTAAAATTTTATCCTCTTAAGCATCTTCCCAAAATTATTTTTTGTTGTAAAGTAAATTTAGTAGATTAAGTAGATATGATTGAACTCAGAGCTGCTTATATGTAACCAGTAAAGCATTCCATCCTGACACTTGATTATTTTGGAGTCAAATTTTAGAGCTGAATAAAGCTAAAACACTTTCTCGTCTATGACACATTTTTGCTCCCATGTCCAAGTTCCTGGCTTGTGTGCCCACAGTGCTCAGATGTTTCCATTAATATAGGTCCTGATTTCTTCTCTTTATCCATTGTTATAGCTTCCCTGCCTTTTATCTTAAGTCAGTTTTTCTTATTACCATCAGCTGGATTTAGCTTCATCCTTTCTGAAAACCTGTCCTCTATATTTTAAAAGTCTACCCTTCCTGTCTGCCACCTGCCACCTGCAATCATTTCATCTCCTTCAAATTCTCTTCTAAGAGCTGGTTTTCCCACAAAGCTGTTCTCTTGTCACTGCTTTGACATATTCCCCAAAACACCATTTGCCTGGATAGGAGGAGAATCAATGAAGAAGGGCTTCTTAGAGTTGTATGCCATTGCAATTTGCATCTTCTTTAGCACAAAATATCATACAGCATTCAAAGGACACTAAAGATCTTAAGGAGATTATGACTACAATACTAGCAGAATACATTAATAGAGATAAACAACAGCTTTGGTGGGATATTGACCTGATTTATAGGATTAATTCAGCCTATGCAAGAACGCACAATGTTCCAAGGGAAATTCATGTTAAATTTCTTAGAAAGACCACAAGAGATGAGGTTCTAGGAGCTCAAAGGGGAGGACCACTAAAATACAAAGATAAAGAAATAACCATTCTTAAACAGATCCCAAAGAAAGTAAGAGATAAGAGGAGGAGGAAATATTCCTTCTTAGCAAAAAAATTATATAATAATGGGGTCTGGTTTAGGTGGCTGTTACCAGAAGGCATGTTGATTTTCTGGGAGAGCAGTAGAATTAGAATCAACACAGTTGATTTTCACGTGTGAAAGTTGTGAGACTTGGGGGAGGCTTCTCTCCCCGTATGATGTAGCTGTCAAAATGTTTTATAACCTTTTAACCTTTTTCCCTGTAAAATTTGTAAAATCAATAAAATTTGAACAATAAAAAAACATTCAAAGGACACTAACCTTCTTCCATTTTTATTATTGAGTATTGTAGATAACAATAGCCGCAGTCCCCTTCATGTTGGCACAGGGAGGAGGGGAATGGGACCGTGGCTCGCGCTGACCTTAGTCTAGTGCTAAGGAGTCCCCTGCAGAGCATGGCTCTTCTCTGCCGTGCAGCGGAAGGAGTTGCTGTCCCCGCCACCATGACCCTGGGGTATTTTACTTGCACATGCAAGAAAGAGATGAAAGAGAAAAGGGGAGAAAGAGAGAGATAGAGAGAAATGAAAGAGAGCTGGAAGGAGAGAATGGGAGAGAGGGAAAAGAGAGGGAAACAAATTAGAGAGAGAAGGGGGAGAAGGAGAGAGAAATGAAAGCGAGCTGAAGGGAGAGAATGAGAGAGAGAGAAGAGAGGGAAACAAATCAGGGGGAAAGAAAGGAAGAAAGGAAGAAAGAAAGAAAGAAAGAAAGAAAGAAACTTTCTCAGACCTATGACGAAAGCAATGGCAAGCTAGATCTCTTGCCAAGAAAACTGCACTTTGCCAGAAGGCACAAATTGGAAGCAAGTCTGATTTTTTAAAAAGAAAATAACAGATGGCAAAAAAATGCATCTGAAAATAAGATTATTTATAATTTTGGATAACGTATTATATTGTCAAACTCAAAAGGTTTTTGATACTTAATTGTAATCATCATCTCTCTCTCTCTCTCTCCTCCCACTCCTTGGAGGGACTGTCCTCCCTTGTGGAAAACACAACAAGGAACTCCTCTGCTCCTTGCTCCCCCCCAAATCTCTTTTTTGTTGTTGTTGATGGCCACTGGTGGTCACCGCATATGGTCCTCGGCGATACGCTCTTGCCCACCAGCCCTTCAAAACACGCAAGGATAGGACAAAATGGCACAGATCCTTTTATTAAAACCCCCTGTATTACAAAGGCATTTTAATAAAAAGATTGTAATGACATCAGTGCCTCACCAGCCATAAACCTCATCACACGTCACTGGTGCCTACACTTACATGTACTACATATGCATGCGTGACACATATTAAAAGCTGTTCATTTTTTTACTTGGCTGCCATATTGACTTATTTTGCCATACCCTGTGGCTACAGCAGTACAGCTGCATGGTCTGATTCCCAAGCAACCCTATTAATTTAGGTTAAGCAGATTCAAAATGGTCAGCATGTATGTCAAAAGATATAGGCCAAGGTTGAACAAGCTGAAAACTGCACTAAGTTGAACTTGTTCTCCTTGCTAATCCTTATCATGCCTCTGTTGGCAGTCATTGCAAGTCTCTTGACTACTCTCCAAGGAAATGGCAATCAAGCCTTATGGGCCCTTTGAGATAACTTTTGAACTCTGTCTCAATGTGGAAGGCAATACTACTTTAACATCTGTACAACTAAGAACAACTTAAGTCTTCCTGAGATGAGATGAGATGAAGGCTCAGCCATGGAGGAAGGTGTGGGGGGGGGGGAGTTTTGCCTGTGCATATTTGTGTCATTATAAGGTAAAAGTCGGAATGTGATTTTAGGCAAGAAAACAGTTTTTAAAAATGCAAGAGTGTGTATCTGGGTATGAAATCTAAATTGGGAATGGATTCAAATGGAAAGGACAGATAAAAGAATTTAAACTGATAAAAAGAGAAGTGAAAGCAAATGCTCTTGAGAAATCCATTGATAAGGCAGTGTTAACGAATGTAAACTAAGCCTCATCAGCTTTAACTTTCATTCCAAATCTAGGATATACTAAGCTCCCAATCAGATAATCCTTCTAACTCCAGGATCTAGTCATAGCCAATTAGGTAATCCTGGCAATCAGATACTGGTAGCGTTAATACTTTTATTACCTCTTATTTAATATTACTTGCTCTGGGCTTTTCTTTTAATTGTATGAAAGTTTAATATAAAAGGTGTGATTGCAGATGTAAATTAGGAGTAGGTTGTGGTGAGAAATATAGGGACTCTGTTCTTGTGTCCCCTGAACTATGAATTAGAGCAATCTGAATTTGCTTATTTGGGGCTATGAAAAAAAGGAATAGCTATGGGGGATTTTTGCAAAATAAAAATGGTATAATTGAAAAAGAATTAAAGAGAATTAAAGCTTAAACAAGCTTTCCATTCCAGAATGCAAATTCTAATTAGAGATTGGTGTATCTGTCAATTGCACTCTGTCTTTGACCTTTTGGTTCACAAATCAGCAGAAACAAAATTACAGAATTATCGTTGTCACTTTTTATGAACACTCTTCATGCATTCATTTTTATACTATTCCTGATGTGTGCACCTTCTGAAAGACATATTTTGTTTAAAAATTTAAAAAATGTGTTAATCTTCATATGGTTTTCCACAACATCTATTTCTATGCATGTCTTTTACACTGCCAATTATATCCTGAAATTCAGGGGTATGTGGATTACTGATTTTACTATATCTAACAAGTCTCAAAGTCGTATATTCATCTTTAAAATGTCATTGGTTGAATGGCTAATCAATCCAAAGCTCTAGAAAGATTTTGTTTTTTGGAAAGAAAGTATTCTCTATCTCAAAAATAATTGCAACTGAATGTTTCCTAAAATTACACTGAAACACTTTGGCAAATCTGAGGTCAAAAGGCAGATCTCAACTGAGCAGAGAACATTAGGCTGTATCTGTACTCAACCAGATTAGAAATTTTCTATATACTCCATTGTAAAGAAAGGTGATAACCAGGAATTTAGTTTACTTAGCATTTGCCTAATCAAGGATTAGATTTAATCTTCACAATTATCATTATTGGTGAAACCTGTACATATCTCAATTTCAAACTGCTTTGCAAATTGTTTCTAGAGTAAAATTGACAGATTGATCAAATACCAATTTGCAGAGTGTTTTTCAGCATTGGAAAAATATCTAAATTTATAGAAAATTAGTAAGAATGGATGGAAGAATCATGTGTGTCAATTTCATAAATATTCAATCAGAAGAATATTCTGTCCACTATTGTCAAGAACTGCTATGTTGAAAAAATGTTTTAGGAAACTTTCCAAATTTTATTCAGATTCTGTGTCTTGAATTGATTTGTAAATGGTCAACTAGTCTTTTTCCCCCCAAATTGTATAATGTATTCAATCATGATAAATGCAATCTGTATAGTCTAACCTTCTCTCAACTTTAACAAACTGAGATTGATGTCCACAGCTCTCTTTGATTGAAGAGCCCTCCCTTGAATTGAAAATATTCCTTGTTCTTTACTCTTCTGCCACTTATGGGATGATCCAAGAAGAATATTTTTGTCCCATCTTTCAAAAATGGAATGACTTTGCAAGCATTAAAATAGTGGGTGTAACTAAATAACTAAAATATTTAGTTATTGATTAAGTTGCATCAGTGGTGGGATATGACTGGTATGCCTTGGTACAGGTGTACTGGTGCCTGCTGGGAGCATCAGGTACCGTTCCGGTATGGTGCTCCAGAGGGCCCACCCACTCACTCACCCTCCATAAGTCAATTGGGGCTTATGTGCACAGAGCATACGGTGCCTGCGTGACACTCCGTCGAGCAGCTGGAGCATTGCAGAGCAGTCACGGAGTGTCATGGGCAGTAAGTACGCATGCCTGCACTGCATGTGTGCTGTGCATGTACATGTGGTGGACAACCAGCCCCATTGCACCATACCAGTTGCAACGGGATCCGGAACCCACCACTGAGTTGTATCCTTTCTGTGTGGCATTATAGCATTATGGGGTTGGAAAAAACTTTTTAAGACATGAGGTCCATCCTCCTCCTTAGTAGAAGAATCCAAATTAAATGAAACATTGTGACAAATGGTCATGCAGTCTCTACTTGAACACATCAAGTGAAAGGAGTCCACCATTTCTCTAGGTAATTGATTCCGTTTCAAAACTGCTCTTACAGTTAGTTTATTCTGAAGTACAACTGGAATCTTTCTGTAGCTCAGGACTTTTATTTCAAGTCATGCGTTGGGGAACAATGAAGAAGGAGTCTTCCACCTTCTATGCGATTCTCTCACAAGTATTGGGAGATTGTTGCTGATTGCAAAGTTTGTACCAGCTGAACATTTTATATGAAAGTTATTTGAAGAATCATATATAAAGTACTGGTTCTATATTATTTTTATTTTTTATCCATAGTGGAAAAGCTTTTGATAAAAGCAAAATAGGAACAAAAAGTCTACTTTTATCTCCATATGCCGTTTCTCCACAACATACACATTTTTCAGTCAACTTTCCTAATAAATCCACATTTGTACAAAATGTTTTGTTGAGAACAGTTCAGAACAGCACAGTCCAGAGCTGCATCCTGACTACGATATTGCCCCAGGAGTCTGGATTAGGACGTGTCCCTTGAAAATGTGCAGCGAACAAAATCAGTTCACATCTCCAGCTAAATGAGCATTCATTTTCTAACTGAGAAAATTTCACACAGTAAAATGCCCCATATGATGCTTAAGCATATCTTTTTCTCAGTGATCAAAATTGCCTTGACTTTCAATACATAAGTATCTTAAATTCACACACACACACACACACACACACACACACACACACACACACACACTAAATTACTCTTCTTAACTAAAAATTAAGTTATTTATAGACATGATTAAAACTGGCTAGAGGAAAGGGAGTTCAAATCAAGAAAACATGTTCACTTGGATCAAAAGGGCTAACAGGTAGTTGTGGTTGTATATTATTTGTGAATTTTTAATGTGACCTATCTGAAGAATAAACATATGAAATGCATTTAATTTCAGTTAAGTAGTACGGTAAAAAATTAGCTTGGGTTCCACTCATCTTTTCTTTGCAATGTAGCCATTAGTAAGCCACTCAAGGGTTCAAGTACAGCCCACAGTCCAGAAAACATGCAGCCATGTTAATTGAGGTTTTTTTTTTTTTTTGACTATCTTCAGATGAAATTCTGGGGAATTTCAATTAAACCAGAATAATTTGGCAGCAAATAACAGGAAGTGTCTACAGATCCTCGCACTATCATTATAGTATTGCAGGGGTGTCAAACTCGATTTCATTTCGGGCCGCATCAGGATTGTGCTTTACCTTGGGGGGCTGCAGTGGGTATGGCCACAGTGGGCATGGCCAGCTCGATGTCATTCATGCAGGGGATGCCTGTGGAGGCTCGAGTGCTCTGCCCATGAACATGGGCTTTAGGGCTTCGTTTTCAGCTGTGATGTCCTCCTGCAACCCTCTGCCAGTGAAAACGGAGCTCGGGAGACTTCCTGAGGCCCTCGCAAGCTCCATTTTCTCCTGTAACCCTCTGCAGAGACTCCATGGGCCAGTCCTTCACTGTTTCCAGGGTTGCCCTGTGTGTGTGAAAGAATTTCAGCGAAAACCTTATGACACCACAGATATGGGAGAGTAATACCATGCACCTCTAGGTAAGGATAGCAGGAGATCTCCCTAAAGGGAAATGTCAAAAGGAATTTAGTAACCGCTTTCTTAAACAATTGAAACTATTCTGAGAAAAATGTGAGAATTCCAGGGAGTATTTTGATGAAATGTTGTGAACTAAAATCTCATAGATGGGGTTTCAGATCTCTGTTATAAAACATTTTATGCTACCCCACAGATAACTTAAAGCTTTGGTGCATAATGCTTTTGATACTATGACTGATTCATTATAACCAAAGGAGTAATTTAGTGCCAATATCTATTAGTGTTTTAAGTGTTCTTAAGTTTTAAGCAAAAATATGGAAAATACATTTCAGAGATGATTTTTTTTTTGAGAATGAGACACGATCAAACACTGACAAAGCCTAGCTTACTAGATATTAGACATATCTATCCTGTAAAGAATAATCCTATAACCTATGAAAAGAGATTGAGATCATTGTCTTTGATTTCTGCTCTAGATGTCTGACAAATATCTTTCAATGATTGAATAGATCAGTGATGGCGAACCTATGGCACGCGTGCCACAGGTGGCACGCAGAGCCATTTGTCAGGGCACGCGAGGCGCTGCCCTGTCAACAGGCCAGCGTGGATGTGCATGCTGGCCAGCTAATTTCACCCTTTTTTAAAGCCAATTTTTCGCCCGCCCCAGGCTCCAGAGGCTTTATAGGAGCCTGGGGAGGGCGAAAACAGCCTCCCCTGCCCCCTGGAGGCCCTCTGGAGGCTTCAGGGACCGTCCGGAGGCTTCCCTGATGCCTTTGGAATGCTTAAAATGATCCTCCGAGCAAACCAGAAGTGACTTCCAGTTTGCTCGGAGGGTCGTTTTAAGCGCTCCGAAGGCTTCAGGGAAGCCTCCGGACGGTCCCTGAAGCCTTCGGAACGCTTAAAACAACTCTCCGAGCAATCCAGAAGCGACTTCCGGTTTGCTCGGAGGGTCATTTTAAGCGTTCCGAAGGCTTTAGGGAAGCCTCCGGACGGTCCCTGAAGCCTCTGGAGGGCCTCCGGGGGGCGTGGGAGGCTCTTTTCGCCCTCCCCAGGCTCCTATAAAGCCTCTGGAGCCGGGGAGGGCGAAAAAAGCATGTAAAAATAGGGGGGGTCGCGCCTGTTGTGCACACATGCACACTGGGGGGGCGCATTGCATTATGAGTGCGGCACGCCCACACATGATCCCCCTGTGCTCCCCCCACTTGTGGCACGCGAGCCAAAAAAGGTTCGCCATCGCTGGAATAGATCCATGGAAAAGCATGAACTTTTAACTGTAAATATAACCAAGTAGCAGACCAATAATGTTACATTGTAATATGTCTACATTAAGAAACAGTCCTTAAATCAATGCCTATTGAGATACTCAGATCTAGTCACATTTATCTTCCTTCCTTAATAACAAGGTAAATCTTTGAAAAGATGTCTCAATTCAGATAGGGCAATGCCCTCTACATGGGGCTTCCCTTGGGACGCGCTCGAAGACTGCAGCTAGTCCAGAACGCAGCCGCGCGGGCTATTTTTGGGAGTACTAGGTACTCCCACGTAACACCGCTCCTGCGCGAGCTGCACTGGCTGCCTGTGGTCTTTCGGGTGCGTTTCAAGGTGTTAATCACCATCTTTAAAGCGCTCCATGGCTCAGGACCTAGGTACTTGCGGGATCGCATCCTACCACACACTTCCCTGCGACTGATTCGCTCTCACAGGGAGGGGCTCCTCCGGGTGCCGTCCACTAGGCAGTGCCAACGGGCGATACCTAGGAGTAGAGCCTTCTCTGTGATGGGCCCAACCCTCTGGAATGACCTCCCCCCCCGATATCAGAACCACCACCGACTTTCTCTCCTTTCGACGAAAACTGAAGACTCACCTGTTCCGTTTAGCTGGCCTGGACCATTCATAACCTCATCATACCTCTTGGCAGATATATTTTAATTGGGTAATTTTAATTGGGTATTTTTTAAGATTGTTTATATACTGTTTTTATCTGCTTTACCTGTACAGTGTTGTATTGCCTCCTCTTCTATGTTTTTATGTTTGCATGTTTGTAGTCCATTTTATCTATTTCATTTGACTGTACACCGCCCCGAGTCCCTTTGGGGAGAGGGGGCGGTATAAAAATTGAAATAAAGGTAAAGGTAAAGATAGAGGTTCCAACCTGAAATTGGCATGCTAAAGTTAAAGATATAGGTTTCCCCTGTCCAGCGATGTCTGACTCTAGGGAGCGGTGGTCATCTCTGTTTCTTTGCTGAGAGAACCATTGTTGTCTGAAGATGTTTCTGTGGTCATGTGACTATATGCCAAAGGGTACAGAACATGGTACCTATTTATCTACTCACACTTGCATGCTTTTGAACTGCTGGGTTTGCAGGAGCTGGGGCAAGTAATGGGAGCTCAGTCCATTGCATAGTGTTTGGACCACAGACTTAACTGTCAGCTTTCCAGTTGACAAGCTCAGTGTCTTTAATTGCTGATTCATCATGACCCCCTATGTTAAAGGTGCCAATGGACAAGTAGCAACTGATTCGTAGGAGATCAAAGGAAGATGGAAGGAATAAACTGAAATACTATACCTGCGATGGTGAACCAATGGCACACACGCCAGAGGTGGCATGCAGAGCCCTCTTTGTGGGCACACACGCAGTTGCCAACTGATCTTCTGGTTTCCAGTGCACATTTGCATGTTGTCCAGCTGATCTTTGTGGGCAGTGGAGCATCAGAAAATGGCCTGAAGAACTGCTCCAAATGCCCCCAAAAATAGACCATTTTTGGGGCTGTTCTCAGGACATTTTTGGGGCCAAAAACAGCCTGAAGATGGTCCAGATAAACAGCCAAAAACAGCAAAAAAAACCAGGCATTTATGCACTGGCCAGCTGATCTTTAGGTTTCTGGCACTCCAGCGCATGCACGCACGTTCCGGTTTGGGCACTTGGTGCTGAAAAGGTTGCCTATCACTGTAAAATACATTAAAGATGGCAACTCCCAAAATAACTTGGAACATATTTCCAATTTACAAGAACTTCCAGTACTAGAACATAAAATTAGATTGGCATGCTGGTTATTATCAAGTTATAAAATTGCAGAAACTGATGAAATATCCCCAGAAATATTGTAAGCAATAGAAACAGAATCAGCAAAGCGAAACTCCTAACTAATATATACGATTATACCTTTTATAAGGGAAAAAGGCAGTTCATGAGATTAACAAAGGGGACAAGGGAACATCACATTTTAAAAGGCTTGAAAGGATTCCATCATTTCTTTTAGCTTCAATTCTCTACTTATTTACCTAAGGCTAAGACTAATGGACCACAATACTACCTAATTCTAAGTAGACACATGTAAGATTATATTTCCAAACTAATCTTGAGCTTATATAACCAATCACTCTTTCAAATCTTCTGCATTTAAGTATCAGCACCCGTTATCTAATTGGCTGGATATACAATATATACATATATCCAAGAGATAGGACTAATAGATTGTATCAAAATTTTCACCAGAAAGAAAGGGTTTGATTCATGGATGCCCAAAACGGGGAAAAACAATGATGAACTTGTGTTGACACCATCACAAAAGTTACATAACAACACGAATACATAATTGTGGCATTTGCATGATTACATCCATCATCTGCATATTATTTGTGCATCATTGTGGCTTATTGTAGTTGCTGCTGTTTTGATTTGGAATTTGAAAGAAGTGAATTGGTATCATTTAGGTGCTCTGTGATAGAAGGATGGAATAATGGAAAACGAGAGGCATTGACCTTCCAGAGGTTAATAGGCTACAAATCCCATCATTCCAAGTCCATGTTGATAGTTGATGGGAAATGGCATCTGATTATAGATTTCCCATCCTAAGGCAAAAGCACAATTGTGCAGTATATGTTTTTTATTGCAAAAGTACCAGATTCTTCCCACTACAACTTTGACTCTAAAGCAGTAAATCAGGGAAGTTAAACTTTCAATCACATCTGAAACAATTCACTGCTTCTAGTCATAATGACAGCCACCCACAGATGTCTGTGAAAGAAAAAAAGGAACATATTTTTCTGCAGTGAAGGTTTATAAAAGGAACTATTCTTTGATTAAGGCAGACATGAAAAGATGATAGAAAATTGGACCATTTATGTCTTGGGTGTTACTTATGAAAGCAGCTTCACATAGATGTCTCGACAACAAACCTATTTAAAATGACTGAAACATGTCTGAAATACCTCAGATTTAAAGCTATTTTTATTTGTTTAATTGTCATTTTTGTTTCTCCCTGGATTTATGCTCATTCCATTGCTTCTGTTCTGTTTTCACCAAGTTATGTTAAGAGAAGTCTCTCCCTGATCCAGACTCAAACTTTATAAACTCCCACAATTTCTCCACTGAACTGGCCTGCATGAAACAGAACTCCAGATCTGTAAAAGAATTCAAAACTAAACATCACAATTCAGCAAGATGGCTATTGTTGTAGCTCAAAGTTCATTTTGTAACCAAACAATAGTTGAACATTTTAAGTATCCACGCAACCTGATTCATTTCAGAATTCGACTCTCTTTTCTCAATGCAGAAGGAAAACAATTTGAAAAAGATTCTCCACAGCTGACTGTGAAGCTAATTTTTAAAAATCTTTTCTTTCATTTATAGAAGGAATGTGTAGTAGGCTAGTAGTTAGGATCCTGAACCTGGCCATATACAAGAGATCTGACGTATAATGTGTATTGTGTATACCAGGGGTCATGAATCTGCAGCTCTGGAGCTGCATATGACTCTTTCATCTCTCTGGTCCCTGTTGCAGTCAGCTCCACAACTGATAGGGCTTTCGGTTAGGACAGGTAGAGGAAAAAGGATGCTGCACTAGAAGGAGACTCTATGGTGAGGGAACCGGACTTCCAGTTGGCAGAGGAAAAAGGATGCCACACTAGGAGGAGACACTGTGGTGGGGGAACCAGACTCCCGGCTGGCTCCAAAATTGAATGGGGGCTTCCGTTTAGAACCTTTGTGGCTCTTTGAGTGTTTAAGGTTGCCGACCCCTGGTGAATACTTTGCAACCCTATTATATTTTATATAATTCTATAACTGTACTATAATTTGCAATCCTAAATTGCACTAAATGAAACCTGGCTACATCCGGTGTCCGGGTTCAGAGCTCAAACAGTATCTTCTAAAATAATTCATCCATTCTGTCTTCTGGTTTCTTCTCCAACAATTAATGAGCTTTTTGTAATTACCGAGCATGCCTTCACTAGGTCACTTGTGTAAACGTTGTCTTAAAACAAAACAAAACCTGTTAGGTTTCCCTAAATATAATTTGTGTCCCTCTTAGCTGGAATGGTGCTATTTTTGGTATGTTTGAATTAGTACTTCTAAAATTGATTTTATCATTAATATATAAATACCAGGTTCTTCCAGATTGCAGATAAAGTGGACTTTAAGAACTATAACTGGGGGGTTATTTTTTTTTTGATGCTGGGGGTGCTGTACTGGTCAGGAGGGAAAATCAATTGCTTTCCTTAACTTGGTCAGAATTGAAATCATGAAAACAGCACCACTTACTAGCCATGTTACTGAGGGAGAATGTTCAGTGCTAATTGCTGAGCAAAAGGTGAGGCCAATGAAAGCTACAAGCTGACTTTACATAAGCCAAAGTTTTATGTGAAAACATTGTTTTTTCTGGCATAAAAAAACTACATATCTGGGCATATAAGTCTAATGCTCTTGGTCATTGTACATGTGAGTGCTGCAGTTTCTATATTTAAAAGTCAGTTTCTATAGTCATTTGTACTGTTCAGATTTTGTGTATGATTCAAAGAAAAAAGCTAATTGAAATACCCTAAATGAGATTCCCTCTTAACAATTAATGGATAGGAAAAGAAGAAGCTACTCTTGCTTTTATAATTAAAAGTGTTTATTTTAATAAATTACTTTCAGAAACATTATGCCAAAATCATACTGCTGGATCATTTTTCATATTTGCTACAAATGTATTGGCTCCAAGAATCTAACATTCACTAAATGAAGCCTTTAGTTCTGATGCTGTGTGTCCCCTTTCCATCACCTCAGCTTCATCATCTGATTCATGTTTTCAAACATGAAAGAAATCTTTTCAAGAATAGCTCAAAAGCAGTAATCAAATGCTGGAGTTTGTGTTCATATTTAAAAGGAGAAATAGTTATTAATCTTCTTTGTTATGCACAAAGCCACCATTAATTTTAAAAGTACTGTAGGAGGAAATCTGCCAATTTCCCCAAGAGTTCCTTTAAATCAAAAACTAGCAAACAATTATGTGGAAGGACAAATTGTTTGCTATGATACTCAAGGGAGCAGAGGCTAATCTAAAGAGGGCAAGATTTTAGCCATATATATACTAATCACCTGTATATTGAAATTTCCATTGGCCTATATACACATTATGAGGTGTGTGTGTGTGTGTGTGCTGTGTGTGTGTGTGTGTGTGTGTGTGATTTGTACACTACAATAAGAAATGAAGCCTACAAAGGCAATAGCTCATTTACTTGGACAAACCTGTGTTTTTTAAAGAAAAGTTAATATTGATGTGTTATATTCTCCTTCCTCTTATTACCTACCACCTTGTTTCCCAATTAATGTTTTTTTCCTTCATTAAATTAGATTAGAAACTTAGAAATTAAACTTTTGTGGCCAAATATGCATGAACTGATTAGTTTTCCCTTCCAGAAAGTTTGAGAAGGGAATGATTTATCTGCCTTAGGTAATGCCATTTTCTTTCTACTTCATTTGAAAATTTTGGCTAATATTTATAAGTCTCTGTTGCTTCAGCAAATCATGATATTCACCTCAGTTTAAAGATCTGAGCTGGAAAGTGAGACAGTAGATTAGATACAGTGAAATCCTCCTGTGCGGTGGGAGTAGAGGGAACGAGGTAATAAATGAACAGGGAGGGAAAGAATATTATCAACTTCTCTCACTTGTTTACAGCTTATTTAACATCCCTCTTCAAAAAAATGTAAGAAGGAGCTTGAGTCACCTTGTCCTAGAATTACAGTGGCTTTAGGATTAGGGACACCAGACAAATTAAAATTGGGATAAATAGCCTTCTCCTGCCTTTCCTCCATCAGGTAGCTGAATTTCAGCCAAGGATATTCAACAACTTCCATTCCAATTCAAACACAGACAGTTATTAACATTACATATAGTAAAATGATAAGTACAAGACTGCAATATGTTGTAAAACTGCCGAGGTGCCTCTATCTTGTGCTTCTATTTTGTGACACTAGGATAGTGTCACAGCCTGACAGCCTTTAGTGAATACTAACTCTGTTTTGAAAAATTGCAAGGAAACCATGAATCCTGGGCTACTAAAAGTTTGACATAAAAGCAATTCCCATATTGTTGACTTTGCATTATAACTCCAGTTGAGCAACACATTAATTTTCTGCATATGCTACTTACTATGACAAGATAACAGCAGAAGTGACCTTTGGATGGTCCAGGGGCACATCCTGAAGCCAAACCTCCAAGTTAAGTACACAAGTGACTTAATGTACCCTTTTTTTTTTGGTATACCCTTTGAAAATAATATCCAGAATATCAAGCGGGAATGGTGAAATAGTAATAATTATTTTTTACTCAGGAAGTACCCCTCTGGAAGACTTTCTTCTGCTGTTTCTTTAAAACACTATTGAAAATAAACTGCACTATTAGTGTAAGTATGCCAGTTTACATGTTCCCATTACTACTACTTCATATGTGTTGGAAGCACCTAGCAAAGAACTTATGGGTTCAATAGATTAGCCAATCACCATTGCCCAGGGGATGCCTGAGGGGACTCCATTCATGTCCCTGTTATTTTTCCACCGAACTGATACCTTTTTATCTACTTATATGTGCATGCTTTCGAACTGCTAGATGGACAGTAACTAAGGAAACTGATGGGACAAATTGCAAATTAGTGCTCCATTGTCTTTAATAGAAAACAGAAGAAGTGGGATTGAATCATAAAGGAGCAAGAGAGCACTTATCTCATGAATTTGAGAAATGTGCACTTTGAAGAAGACCAAAATATTAAAAATAAGAAAGGCCAAATAAGGACTGGGTGTGCTCAATAGCCATGGGACTGATGGGCTCACAGACACACACATATACAGTATATATATCAGTAGCAGAGGTGGATTGCTATTTTTTTTACCCAGTTCAGGTACACTCCCATGCTTGCGACACTTCTGCACACCACCACCACCCCGCCACTATAACCTGTTAGCCCGATCTGGGCAGCAACCCACCTCTGATCAGTAGCATTGCTCTACATGGGTAGAACTGCTTGAACCAAAGGCTTCTTGGCAAAGGATGAAGGAACATGGCAACATTTTGCTCTTGATCCCATTGGATTAGTTCTAATGAGGATTGTAAATATTCTCAATTTTTTCTTTCTTTTTTTGCACATCCCCTTTACTCTCTCTACTGTTGCCCAGGCTAAATAATTTTGTCTCAGAAAACCAACTGCTTTGTAATCAAGAATTGCAGACTTATCTCTAAACTTGGCCTTCAGTGAGAAAGATCGATAAGTGGATTATTATTTCTCAAGCACACCATTTTTGATGCTGTATTTCTCACGGAGCTGGCTCATCTAATCATTGCTACTTCAGGAACTTCTGCAGCCATCAAGTGGTCCTTGAGTTCAATAGAAGGAACTGATATAAATTGTTGGAACTACCAAGCCATACAATCAGCCAAGGGATAAGGCAGAGCAGTTAGCAAAACTGTGCAGCACAGTAAACAGATGGAAAGAATAAGGAGAGGAGGACTTGGCAAGAATGAAGGCAACCCCTCCATGACTCCCAATAAAATTATTAAATGTGGAAATTCATTTCTAGAGCGTTCTCCTGGAACAATTTCTATATCTAGTTATATATTTAGGCTATGTAATTTCTATAGGTAGACACACTTAATACAGAAAGTTTGTAATGTTTTACTGGATAATGTTCTTGATTTAAATGTTTAAATGACCACTTTGCATCATATAGATATTTAGAAAGCAGAACCAAAAAAAAAAGACTTTAATCAAGGAATGTGTATAATATAAATTGTAGATAGCTGAGATTGCAACAGTTCTGGACTTGATTTGTGTTCAGACTATGCCCATAATCCACATACCTAAAACCCATGAAGGTATATCACAGTTGTTGACCTTTGTGGTGCATGCTTCCCTTTCCTTTTTTTCGCCCTTCGGACTGAATTTCCAGAATTGGTGAAAAATGTCCTCAGAAACATGATATGTCATAGAAGAATATTTTATTTGTTCTCAAATGCTATTGTTATTCCATTTGCTATGTTTAATGTCTCCATATTATTATTTATTTAATTTATATGCCACCCATCTCACTATCAAGCAGCTCTGGGTTATTAAACTACTACAATACTGAAGCTCAAAAATTATATTTCAAATTTGACTGACCCCTGTGTCTATTTTAAACTTTCTTAAGTTAAATTCTTTTCAAGCTTTTTGGTTTGATCTTAATGCTTTTCATTGTTTAATTTAAATTATTTAAATTATTATTGTATATTTTCTTTTACCTTTAAGCTGAAATAAAGGATCACTCACTAGGTTCTTATTTTTTTGCTGCTACAAATCTTTTAACTGACAAGTAATTATAACTCAAACGTGCTAAAGAAGTTTGCTCTATGAGTTTGTTGACTTTTCCATGGCATCCAGTGCTCAAACTCACTAGTTGACTGCAATCCTGCAGTCTCCTCATGAGACGCAGCCACCCAGAGCACAAGTGAGCAATTTCTTAATCTCTCCTTTGATAATGTCTTAGCCCATCACTATTTCATGAAGAAGCCATATGAAAATACTTCTGAGGGGGAAAACTATTTTTCTTTAATTTCTGTCCTTCAACTCACATGTGAATATCATAAAAGTCCATATTTTTTTAATCTACCTTTCCTCACCACTTGCCTCTTTCTAGCAGATTATTGTAAACTGTTTTTTTAAAGCTTGTCTAACATATTCATAAACCTTTCTCTTTTTTGTAAATTATTTTCATTTTTTAAAATCTATTTTTCCTCAGTATTTGATTAGTGATGAATAAGATAGCATCAGAAATTTTTGTGACAGTTACAATGCAGAAATATTGCATGGATTGGGTTATCTGATTTTGAGAGGATTGAGACCTCCATTTAACAAGGATACAATGGCATCTTTAATGAAGAAGCATTTTATTTTTCTGTTCTGTTCAGGAACTTGGAGTAATGCAAAGTCATGGAGATCTTCCAACAGTATTCTTCCTATATTTGCTTGCCACAAGTTCTTATCTCAAAGTAATCCACCTTAAACCAAAGCTTTTAAACCCAGAGCCCTGACTGCACCATTTTGAATGATTTAATATTCTGCTTTAAAAGAAAGAACTGGTTTGGATGAGTTAATTTATGCCAGATGTTCACAGTCTGAGCCTTCATGCCCAATTAGTCAAATTAATCTAACTGCACCCCATCAAAGTACACACCTGCATCTTTTGACTGGTTTCAAAATACCATCCTGACCCATCCATAGTAAGCACTCTTTATTCAGTGTGTATGCCTAAGTGTTGGCACTTAATTTGTTGATTTAGGTTGCTACCTTGAGTTAGCAAAACTTATTAATAAACTTATATTTTATATAGTCTGGTTATTTTCAAAAGTTATTTACTACTATAGATTTTTCTATATAAATTGCTGGTTTTTTCTATAAAAATCAGATTTTTCTATAAAAATAATTGAAATGCTAATAGAAACTGAAAGCATGCCAGACTCTTATGATTTTAGATGGCTCAATAAATTTTTATTAGAAATAACTTGTACTTTCACACACAGACTCTATCCATACCCACAAACATATTCATGAACAAATACATTCAGTATCAACAATTCCCTTTATCAAAAGTTTGTTTCTTGCACATGTACAAGTTCTATTTGGCTACCATTATATTCTAATGATTGAGTATTTTATATACAAGTAATTGAATGTTTTGCACAGAAATTCAACGTTTTTTGTTTTTGTTTGATTTTCAACAAATGAAATGTTTCATTAAAAATTGTATTTACTTAGAACTTAGTACGCTTTCTCCTATGTATCAATGTATTAACTTCCCTTTCTATCAAAAACCTTTGTGACACATTTTATACCTATGACAGCTTGTACCATCCTAGTGATGTCAATATATTGTTGGTCTTCAGTTTTTTGAATTCTCAGCCTAGGACTTATGGAAAGTCATCCCAACTGGATACTTTTTTAAAAATCTTGTATGCAAGGAATAGAGGTTATTCCAATGCTGAATTGACTTGGAGTTCCTCCATGAAATTTACAAAACATGATTGATATTTGTCTTTTCTAAACGCAGTTGGATTATAGATTTGTTTCATGGAATGTCTTGAGTGGCAAAAGATCAAATATATCAAGATGACATCCCCACACAGCAGGTGGCATATGAACATAACTAGTCTCCAAGGACAAATCACAACATCTCAGATTCGGCAAAGGAGAATATTGTTGGGCATTCTTAAAGTAAAGAATGCCTGAGGGTTTTAGTTTTTGTAACATTAATACAAACATACTCTTTCAAACGTCATAGGCTAGCATGTGGGCTGAAACTGAGTTATTCACTTCTACGGATATGTCCTGAATGTTTAGTGCCGTTATTAACTCAAGAAATGTGCCAATATATGTTTCACACTTTAGAGAGAGAAAGTAGATAGACCAAATCAAATATTAGGCACAGCATAGATTCCAGAAATGTTTTTATTGTAGGAGCTAACAGAAATATTGAAAGCTTTCCCCTGTTTCTTTCAACCACATCTTATGCAAAGCAAAATCAAGGTGATCTAGTTTTGTTTGTTTGTTTGTTTTATTGGATTTATATGCCGCCCTTCTCCCAAAAGACTCAGGGTGGCGTACAACATTAAAAAACACATATCACAAAAGTTAAAAGGAAATTAGATACATATCCAAAAAAAAAAAACCCAATTAATAGGACAATAACATTTTAAAAATTAGATAAAATTAACAGGCCAGGCTGGCTTTGAGTTTCTTTCTCATGCTTTACTTTTGTCTCTCTGTAACCTTTTCTGAAAGTACCTCCATAATGACTCACTGCTCCTTCTTTTCCTATATTCAAGGCTAAATCTAAAAATTTTGAAACCACTTTTCCTATCACTGCTCCCACACATAAAGACGGTCCTGACAATTCTCCAAGGGCAATGACAAATTTGGCAAAGAAGAACTAGACAGAGTTGGAAAATGCCCCCTCTTCTTAAACAACGACCAGGTACAAAGAATCTATTTTTTTAAAAAAAAAAATATCCTGAAGGGATGTGGTTGCAGAAATTTAAGATAGAATGGGTGATGAGGTATGATACATACACATCTGTTATCCTCTCCCCTAACCTCTCCAATTCAGGACAGTCCTTCCACCTTAAGTGTCCCTATATCTAGAATCCAGAAGACATTCTACTTTATACTCCAGAATCAGGGTAAGGGGCCAGAACAACAGATGCTGAACAGATGGGGCAGGGCAGCTCCTCATGAAGAGGAAGCAGCTGGTGGAATATCAAATGAATCCTCATTGAATCAGACAATTGCAGGTGGAAGGATACTTGGTCAACATGATTTCTAATTAGGAAGAAATCAATAAATTTTGAACCCAGGTTCTTGAATAGGTAAGAGGAAGGTAAAAATTTTACAGAAACCCACACTGAACCCTCCATCTTGATCTTGTCTATTCCTTTCCTTGTCCTTTAAGAGAAGAAGAACAGCCTAGAGTATGTCTTCTGGAAAAAGAGAATCCTGAGGAACAAGGGAAGCAGAGCTCCAAAGGGAGCTGTAGTTCTAGACCGTTTGAAAGAGTGATGATATGATAGAAGAAGGCTGCAAGTTGTTACAAACTCTGCAAAAGGCAATAAACTCAGTACAGTTTAACTAACAGCCTAAAGTTCTGCTCAATTAAGATATTTGTCTTCTTTTATTGTCTGTTGGATGCCAGATGATGAGAGGGTGACAAATGAATGTGAATGTTCAGTAATGAGAAAAACTCCTTCCAAAACCTGGACATAAACTGAGAATCATGATCCAAGATCACATGATTAATTAAAGCTCTTATACCTATCATTTGAGGCAATGTTACTACTTCACAAGGAATAAAAGGTCAATACCTCATCAGGGATAAAATGAGCCATCTTGATAAACAAATCCACTTGTTGATGATATTTAATGATCCCTCAGAACTTGTTCTGCAGACAGCAAGGTGCCTTCTGTCACTACATTCAAGTTTCAATGCCTCCCTGGTGATACAGTGGTGAGAGTTTCAAGACTACTGTAAGTCTATTGAGGTCAAGAATTAAGCATGTCAGAGAATTCTCTTTATTGTAGAAAGGTAAAGAAAGCTTATTCAAGGGCAGAGAATGATGACTGCTGGATATCTTGGAACAAAAATACCAGCCTTATTTAGAGCCGAGTATGGCCATGGTCTGTTTTTTCATATAGCTAGTCCATGACTTAACCATTCATTCAATGACCATTCTAAGTTACAACAGTACTGAAGAAAGTGACTTTTGACTGTTTTTCACACTTAAGACTGCTGCAACTTCCTCTTGATCACGTAATCAAAATTCAGACACTTGGCAACTGGCACATCTTTTATGACAGTTGTAGCATCCTGGGGTCATGCAATCACCTTTTGTGACCTTCTGACAAGCAAAGTCAACGGGAGGCCTGATTCACTTAACAACCATGTTAGCAATTTAACAACTGCAGTGATTCCCTTAATAATCGTGGCAAGGAAAGTTGTAAAATAGGGCGAAGCTCATTTAACAACTGTCTTGCTTAGCAATGGTAATTTTGAGCTCAGTTGTGGTCATAAGTCAAGGACTACCTGTATGGAGTATTTTTGTATTGCTATCACTCATGACATCTCAAAATAGATTGCAAAGGTGCCTAAGAGTGCCAGTCGAAGTGTATTTCACACAACCAGAGCAAGCATGGAGAGATTTGATTTATTTGAAAGGCTAGGAATAACCCATTTTCTGATAACACTGAGGGAGGAAAGCATAACAAAAATCTCTCTATACCCTTTGACATTAGCCTTCTCTCTATGGAAGAAGACATAGGGAGTCACTGCTGCTTTATTAGATGCATAGTTTACCCAAACATGCTTCAGGCAAACCCACTCAGTCAGAGATTGTCCCTTCTTGTATTTTGTCTTTTTCCAGAGAATAGCAAAGGCAGAATGTAGAGACAAACAATCCAATATTTTTTGGGGGGGAAGGAGAAAAGCACAATGAGAGGGATTTGAGGGAGGGACCTGTGGTGGGGCCAGGTTGTGGGACCTGCTGGTTGAAGATTCTATAATGGTCTATTATAGACTTTTCATACATTATAATTTCTTTTCAGGTTAATAAATTTTAGAAGCTTTACTTAAAAGTAAAAACTGGGAATGGTACAATGTATTTTCTGCTATTTATTTAGTAGGTAAAATGTCCAATTGATGTGTCATTTCTCCAGCAATATTAAAATCTTAAGACTTAAAGAAATGCAATTGTTTCCCGTACAATTTTGGGAAAAGCTATCAAAGGGCTTAGACATAAAACAAATGTATTAAAGCAAAACTTGGATCTGTTATGTACCCATTTGTGTCCTCTACTGTCCTGCTTTTATTCTTTCAGGACATATTTTCATTCTTGTGTTTTGGCACCGCATAACATAAATGTCTCCTTCCTTTTAAAATTCTTTTACTAAAAGGTCAAATCTGGGTTGGCAATCCTGCCACAGATGTTTTGAAGGGTTTCATATTTCAATAGCCATAGACGTTGAATTTGGTGAGCCAAACAGATTCTGTGCTATTTCTCCTGTTATGTTTTACAAATATGAGATGGTATTGACAGGAGCAATTCACATGTCCTCAAAGAACCTCACTATTTTTGTCTGAATCAGTAATACATGGATCTGTATTTCCCGCAAACCCATGAAATATGAAGATATTATACGACGTTACTGCTCACAGCTAAGTGGAGGATGCTGACAAACATATCTGTTATTTAGACAAGAGTCTGACTTGGTTTTGTAGATATGAGAATGATTTGTGCTCATGGTTTCAATCCCTACCGTCACAGATTTTAGCAGTTTATATTCAGGATTACATCTGATGCTTTCAAAATGTTATAGATGTATCTTTCTTTAAATGTCTACATGTCAAGTCACATTGAAAGATAGCATAAAAACTGGAGAAGGGTCTGCAGCTTCAGAGAACCCTGGAAGATCCTGTTTCTTCTCAGTCTCTCAGAAGTATTCATGAGAGACTCCTGGACCAATTTAGGGGACTGGGAATGAGAAGCATGATATGGTGCCATGGTTCTCCTTCCAGGATCAGTTCCAGAAAGTTTTGGCAGGGGGGGAGAGAGAGAGAGAGATCTAGCCTAAAACTCTTCTTATGTAAGGACCTTCAAAACTCTAATTTCTCCCTGCTCCTATTGGGTAAAGTCATTCATCAACATGGGGTGAAGTATTATATCATCAGTTCAGTGATTATGCTCATATATCTCTATTCTAGACCAACTAAACACTGCTTTTGGAGTTCTTATTTAGAAGCTATTGTCAGGCCTGCAACCATCTTTTCTTTTGGATCTTTGGCCTGCCACACTTTCTTTTATTCTACTATGCATTTTCTATTGTGGGCAAATGGGAGGGGAAATTGTATGGAGTTAGATGCTATGTAGCCATAACAAAATTCTTTCTAGAAAGTCAAGGTCATCCTTTGTTTTTGCACCTCTGCACCTGACCGGAACTGGATGGATGGAACTGCCAGCATGACAGTGAAAGATTGGACCATGTGAGGGACTTGTTGGTGTGGGGGCAAGATCTTGAACTTTCAATTGGGTGGGGGAAACCAGGAAGCTTTCAGATTTGGGTTTTCCCAGATGTGCCAACATGTCTCTCTTAATAAATTGGAACTTTGAGCAATACTTTGCCTTGGACTCTGATTTACTTTTGGATGCTATTTAGAACCCTGACAGCTATAGAGTTCTCGATAGGGAAGAACAGGCTTCAGCTCAACACTAGCAAAATTCATTTAAGTTTTAGACTCCTGGATCTCAAGTTTTTATACCTTTGTAGATGATAGATGGATTACCATTGCTTCCATCCAAACTGGTACACAATTTGAGAGACCTCCTAGATTCATGGATACTGTTTGAAGAATAGGCAGCAACCAAGGACAGGTAGGCTCTTTTGCATAAATTCATCTGTGATCCATTCATCTGGATCAGGAAATCCTGTTCATGGTAACTCATGTCTTAGCCATATGAAAAGATTACTACAATGTGCTTTATAGCAATAGCAATAGCATTTAGGCTTATATTTATTTATTTATTTATTATTAGCACTTATATACCGCCCCCTCTCCCGAAAGGGACTCGGGGCGGTGTACAGTCCGTATTAAAAAACACCAAATAAAATACATGTATGCATAGGAGGAGGATAAAATAGACCAAAACTGTACAGCTAATAAATAAACAATATAAAATTTAAAATATCATACAATTTATACACTATCCCTCTAAAAGCCAGTAAAAAGTATATGCCAGGGGGGGGTAGACGTTGTAAATTATGCCAAACCAGCCAGTCGGAACAGGTGTGTCTTCAGTTTCTGTCGGAAGGAGCGGAGGTCAGTAGTGGTTCTAATGTCGGGGGGGAGGTCATTCCAGAGGGTTGGGCCCATCACAGAGAAGGATCTGCTCCTAGGTGTCGCCCGCTGGCATTGCCTAGCGGACGGCACCAGGAGAAGGCCCTCCCTGTGTGAGCGGATAGGTCGCAGGGACGTGTGTGGTAGGATGCGATCCTGCAGATAACTAGGTCCTCCGCCATGGAGCGCTTTAAAGATGGTGATCAATACCTTGAAACGCACCCGAAAGGCTACAGGTAGCCAGTGCAGCTCGCGCAGGAGAGGTGTTACGTGGGAGTAACGGGTACTTCCCATAATAACCCGCGCGGCTGCGTTCTGAACTAGCTGCAGTCTCCGGACGCGTCCCAAGGGAAGCCCCATGTAGAGGGCGTTGCAGTAGTCCAGGCGAGACGTCACCAGCGCATGAGTGACCGTGCGCAAGGCACTCCGGTCCAGTAGGGGGCGCAATTGGCGCACCAGGCGAACCTGGTGGAATGCCCCCCTTGCCACGGCTGCCACATGGTCCTCCATTGACAGCCGGGCATCAAGGAGGACACCCAAATTGCGCGCCCGCTCCACAGGGGACAACTGTTCGCCCCCTATGGCCAGCGATGGAGTCAGCTGGCTGAACCGTGGTGCCGGCAACCACAGCCACTCGGTCTTGGAGGGGTTGAGTTTGAGTCTGTTGTCCCCCATCCAGACCCCGACGGCCTCCAAACACCGGGACATCACTTCGACAGCCTCGTTGGGGTGGTTTGGGGTTGAAATATACAGCTGAGTATCATCAGCGTAGAGATGGTACTCAACCCCAAAACCACGGATGATCTCACCCAGCGGCTTCACATATGCGTTGAACAGGAGAGGCGAGAGGACCGACCCCTGTGGCACCCCACAAGTGAGTGGCCTCAGGGACGACCTCTGTCCCCCTGTCAACACACATTGCTTCCGGTCGGAGAGGTAGGAGCCGAACCACCGCAAAACGGTGCCTCCGACTCCCATCCCCTCCAACCGGCGCAATAGGATACCATGGTCGATGGTATCAAAAGCCGCCGAGAGGTCTAATAGGACCAGGATAGAGGAGCAACCCCTATCTCTGGCCCTCCAGAGATCATCGACCAACGCGACCAAGGCTGTCTCGGTGCTGTGCCCGGGTCGGAAGCCGGACTGGCGTGGATCTAGATAATCGGATTCGTCTAGGTGTCACGGGAGCTGCTGCGCCACCACATTCTCAACAACCTTCGCCACGAAGGGGAGGTTGGAGACTGGACGATAGTTAGCTAGCTCCATTGGGTCGAGCGAAGGCCTCTTGAGCAAGGGTCTCACCACCGCCTCTTTCAAGGCGGTTGGTAAGTATCCCTCACCCAGTGATGCGCTCACCAGGCCCAGGAGCCAGCCTCGTGTCACCTCCCAGGCTGCCAGTACCAGCCAGGAGGGGCACGGGTCCGTTAAACAAGTGGTGGGTCGCAGCCGTCCACGTAACCTGTCCAAATCCTCGGGGGCAACAGAGTCAAACTCCTCCCAGAGTGGTCTCTCAAGACTCGCTGTTGGCGGCTCGTCTGGTCCACTGACGGAGGTCCACCCGCTCCGGATCTGATCGATTTTGTCTTGCAGATATTCTCCAAACTCCTCTGCTCTTCCCTGCAAGGGCGCCTCCCGCGTCTCCTGCAACAGGAGAGAGCGGGTCACCCTAAACAGGGCGGCAGGGCGGTTATCCGCAGACGCAATGAGAGCGGCACAATGCCTACGTTTGGCCGCTTTCAATGCCACAAGGTAAGTCCGTAAAAAGGCTCTTACCTGTGTTCGGTCAGATTCGGAGCGTGAGGACCTCCACCTGCTCTCTAGACGTCTCCTATGGCGCTTCATCACCCTGAGCTCCTCGGTATACCAAGGGGCCCGGGTGGCTCGCTGCCGCAGGAGAGGTCGCAGAGGCGCGACCCGGTCTAAGGCCCCCGCCGTCGCCCTATTCCAGGCGTCGACTAGGTCCTCCGACCGAGCGCGGGTTAGGGCTACAGGTAACGGCCACTCCATAGTACTTTACAACATTGTCTGGGTGGTTTGCAATGTAAGCATTATTTGTATGTTGCTCCCAACAATCTAGGTCCTCATTTTACCAACTTCAGATGGATGGAAGGCTGAATCAACCTTGAGCCCCATCAGGATCAAACTCCAGGCTTTATATGGGGTATCTTTGAAGATCACTTAGAAATTGGTCCAGAATGTGGAAATGCGAGCAATTATGAGCAAGTCTCAATCTGCCCATCTTACATTCCTTCTCGGCAAACTGCAATGGCTCCCAGTAGGGGTTTGGGTAGAATTCAAAGTGCCAGTTAACTGTATAAAGCGCAGGTCCAGGTCATCTGTAGAACTAATTCTCTTCAATTGAATTTGCCCATCCCACTAGGTTCAACAGGTTAGGAATGCTCCAGCTCCTGTCTGTTAAAACAATATCATCTACAGGCCTGCAGAAATCATATATTTTCAGTTGTAGTATTCTGGATTGCTAAACTATCTGAGATTTGTTTAGGCCAACACCACTTTTGTTTTTAAGACTTGAAAACCCAGATATGTCTTCAGGCATAATATGTGGACGTGGTATAAATCCATG
Organism: Natrix helvetica; assembly: GCF_964273705.1. Lineage (NCBI taxonomy): Eukaryota > Metazoa > Chordata > Lepidosauria > Squamata > Natricidae > Natrix > Natrix helvetica. The sequence goes on along the minus strand of NC_138552.1, from coordinate 213,724,536 downwards.
TACATCAGGGGTGAAATTCAGCAGGTTCTGGTAGTTCTGGAGAACCGGTAGTGGAAATATTGAGTAGTTCAGAGAACTGGCAAATACCACCTCTGGCTGGCCCCAGAGTGGGGTGGAAATGAAGATTTTGCAATATCCTTCCTCCAGGAGTGGGTTTTGCAGTATCCTTCCCCTGGCACACCCACCAAACCACGCCCACAGAACCGGTAATAAAAAAAATGAATTTCACCACTGATCTATATGATTGTTTGGTTTTATAGATTTATCCTAGAGTGGCCATAATTCTACTTCTATTCTTCTTTTAGCTAGTTCTTGTTCCAATTTGGATCCTATGTTCTCTATCCAGAGTCACATTGGTGAGATGGCTAACTCTAAAATTAATGTGATATAATAAATTCATGCATACATACATAGTGTATTTATGCAGAAAATAAATGTGGAGCAGCCTTATGGGCACAGTGTAAAACAGAAGTAGGAATTAACCAATGGGAGGGGGAAAAAGATAAAATAATTAATTTGATTCACAAGCTTAACTCTCCTAAAGGTTATAATCCAGTACATCAAACAAGCCTAATTGCCACGTATAGCAGCTCACTAGAGGCTCTAAATGAGAGAAAACAGTCCCTAGGATGCTTAATGGGCAACTCCCCAAAAGATAACACTTGACCTTCTTGAATTTTAATAAGTTCTCATTGGAATCTAATAGTTCTGATTTTGGTTAAGATCAGAGTGTGTTGTAATGGCTTTTTTCTTTTTCAGCTCCACCATCTAAGGCTTTTGGGAAATCTTTTTGCACTTTGAAGTCACTTCAGTTTTGTTTTCCCTTGCTAGAAATCATGCTTGGAGATTCATGTCTAAAGGTCTCCATAAGACCTCCTCCTCCACTCTTTAGCTTAAAATTCCCTGTTTACATTAAGCCTTTGTCTCATTTGTCAATGTTCCAAGTAATACATCTGAGACAGGTAGATTCCTCAATAGTTTTATTGGATATATCATATTGGCACAGGCTGGTGAAAACCGACTCTGAATGTTCCTGTGGTTTTCACCTAATTAAAAGTAAACATTTTATCCCTTTCTCAAACAATCAGTCACATGGTCCAATCAGGGTTCTGTTCAGTTGCCTGGTAACTTCACTTCTCCTCTCTCCGACCACCTGTGGGAATGTCCTTGGTTCCCAGGAAAAAGTATTTTGTCTTGGCTACAAAACCCCAGCTATCTCTATTTCCCCCTCCCTATCCCTCAGCTCCAGTGTGGCAACACTGAAGCATCAAAATAACCATGGTTAAGTCAGCATCAGGTTTGATATCATTCTTTCTTCAGCCAAAATTAAATAAATTCAATAGTCATTTTCATAGTGAAAGGGATAGCATATAAATTAAATAAATATACGTAATTTGATTAATATCTATCCTAGCCCTGATATTTCTGCTTTTGTTTTCTTCTCCTTTATCTTATGTCATAGTTCACATTTGTTGCCATGTACAATCTATGCCAGAGACACAAGGAGCACAAGACTTCAATACTTGATTTCATTTGATTTAACTGTAACCAAAGCTCTCATTTCATACACAGTAGTAACCAGCAGTAACAGAATTCTTTTCTAAAATTTCCATCAACTGTGCTTCAGGAAATATATCGCAACTTTGGGATCCTTGGAAACCTATTGCAGTGTGTTGCTTAGTCAGTTGAGAGGAATCTAGCATTCTTGCTATTACTTTATTCCTGCAGCTAATAGTTATGATTGACCGTCTGGGATAGCTTATTGGAATCTCTACAGAGAGTAATACAATAATAGGACAGCATAAAACACTGACAGGATATTGTTTTCATGGCTGAATACATATTGATAATACCAAAATGTTAGTCTGACGAACTTCTGGACTATCCCTCAGCAAGACTCTTCTAATTCTTTTAATATATCAAATGCTGACATTATACTCTACTTCATTAAATAAAATCTTCTAGTAGTCAAGGAAGGCATACACCAATTCTATATTTGCAGGATATACGTATCTGACTGAAACCTTCTTTTCCTATGAATTAATTTAACTGTATGCCGGCAGTCCGGAATCTAGGGTATTTTAGGCAATTGTCTTGATATTCATGTTTATAGTTCTCACAGCTTGTGAAATAGAACACTGTCACTCCTCCTTATAGATTTAGATTTTTATAGTTGAGATGAGAAAAACAACAACAACAGTCTGATGGCCAATCAGGAACAATGCCATCATGGACCAAAATAGAGGGCCTGGACCTTTTGTCTTTGCTTTAGCGTCATGGAGATGTACATGAAAGGGAAATGGTGACAGATATAATTCCTAGAAAGGACCTGTTTCCAGGAGGAGTCATTGGGGTAGAAGCTGGACAACTCTATTTTAAAGGTATCTTCCAACCATTATATTTTACATCATTCAAGACATGATTTTAGGCTGCTGATTGGGTTATTTTAGAGGTTAAGAGTTAGTCCCTCTGAGTTGCTTAATCCAGGGAGCTTTGCACAACATGGTAAACTAGAATTAATAAAACACAACTGTAGAATTTATAAAATTCTACACATTTGAAAATTGCTGCTGTAGCTCCCTAAGGGAAATGGCAAAAATCAGTCTCACAACAGGCTGAGTGACAACCTCATTTTAATCAAATCTAGTATGTTGTGCCATCCCATTCATAAAGAAAGGTCCTTTATTCATTCATAAGGTCTTGTATTCATTCATAACGGAAATGGCAAAGAATAGGAAACAGACTTGTCAGTCTGTTAAATGGCTCCTTAGCATGAAAAAAGATCAAGTGTTATAAGATCACTTAGCTAAACGCTTCCCAGGGCACTTCTCTGATTAAGGGTTTGCAAGAGTTATTGAATTTTAAATTAGGAACCCGTTAATAAAACAGTAGAATGTTCTTATCTGATTGCCCCAGTATTGATTATACTAAAGAGAGTTATCCTCAAATCAAGGCCAATAGTTTTACATATACTTAAAAGAAACATGATTCACTGTTAGAATTCCTGTAAAGTGATTTTGCTCATTAAATTTATACGACATATTCACAGAAAATAAAGAGAGACAATTAAGAATGTTGTCTTTTTCTCTCCCCCACTCCCTCCCCAACAAAATATATCTATTTATCTCTTATATTTGTGATCCACTACTTCTCGTGGTCTCCAATGGCCACACAAGGAAAATCTCCCTTTAATGGAATGAGAAAATGAAAGCAAAGAGTGTTTTATTTAGATTTACTTAATCTGTTGGAATGAACAAGGTTATCACTATCAGTGGCAGAGTTCTAATACCAATAGCAATAGCACTTCCATACTGCTTTACAGTGCTTTATGGCCCTTTCTAAGTGGTTTACAGAGTCAGCATATTGTCCCCAACAATTTGGGTCCTCATTTTATTGACCTCGAAGGATGGAAGGCTGAGTCAACCTTGAGCCTGGTGAGACTTGAACTGCCAAATTGCAGTCAGCTGGCAGTCAGCAAAAGTAGCCTGCAGTACTGCACTCTAAGCACTGCACCACTACAGCTAATAATGTAATAATAATGCCTTCTAAAATATTTCCAAAAAATCAATGAAAAATAAAACCTATGTCTCCATGCATATTTAATTCAATTAACCTGAATGCACAATATTGTGGATGTCCCAAAGGAGCTTTTTCAAGAGGCAAATGGACTTTCTTGTTTTTCTTTGAAAATGTTACACTTCTCACCCAAGAAGTTTCTTCAGCTCTGATAGGATGATGAATGGAAAAATTTGCATTCTTTTAGGCCACTTGGAGGTTTGTCTATATCTTCAGGGTCACCTGAGTAGTGCAAATGGGTGTGGAGCCTTCTTGAAACTGCTGAAAGGACTGTATTGTGGAGTTGTGCTTTCTGCAGGATGTTTTCTGCCCTGTGTCCCTTCACTGCCAAACACAGGCACAGGTCTCCAGGGATGAGTCTGTATTGTCTGCATCTCAAGCTGAAGCACAAATAGTTCCTGTAGTCTGCAATTCTTCTGGAAATCTGTTCATTCCTCCACACCATTTGAAGGGTGCTCATCCCAAAGTGCATAGCTAAATGTTTATGGAGATTCTTAGTCATCCAGGTCATGATTGTCCCAAAGGTTCTTTTTCAAGAGGCAATTGGACTTTCTAATTTTTCTTTGAAGACATTTCGCTTCTCATCCAAGAAGCTTTTTTTAGCTGTGACTGGATGGTGGGGGATGGAAGTATTCATGTTCCTTGTAGACAGCTGGTCATTTGCATTCTTTTAGAGAGTTGTTGAGGCCACTTGGAGGTTTGCTTGTGTCATCAGGGTCCTCAATAAATTTGTACTCTACATGAACCATTCACACTTGAGTTTGAGATGCAGACAATACAGACTCATCCCTGGAGGCCTTTGCCCTTGTTCGGCAGTGAAGGGACACAGGGCAGAAAACATCCTGCAGAAAGCACTGCTCCATAAACTGTCCTTTCAGCAGTTCCAAGAAGGCTCCACACACATTTGCACTACTCAGGTGACTTGAGGACACAGACAAACCTCCAAGTGGCCTCAACAACTCTCTAAAGGAATACAAATGACCAGCTGTCTACAAGAAATATAAATTCTTCCACTCCCATCATGCAGCCAAGACAGTGGTGGGTTGCGGATTCTGTTCCAACTGGTACGGTTCGAACGGCCCCAGCGTCACCTACATGCATGCGTGCGGCGTGCATGTAAATGTACGTGGTGCACTCATGCGTTGTAGCGGAGCATCATGAAGGTGCTGTACACGCCATGCACATGTGCGGAAGCCCTGCGGGCGGCTGGGCCCTCCAGAACACCATACCGGAATGATACCCGGTGCTCCGGGCAGGATCTGGTACGCCCGTACCGGGGCATACCACCTGCAACCCACCACTGAGTCAAGAGCTGAAGAAGTGAAAAGTCTTTTTAAAAAAACCAATAAAGTTGAGTTGCCTCTTGCAAAAGCACCTTTGGGACAACCATGGGCTGCATGACTGAGAATCTCCATAGACAATGCTGTAATTGAAGTATAACATGCCCTTTTTAAAATAGAAACTTGAATATTTATCATACCTTGGGATGGATGTAGGAAAGCTTCAAGGGGAGTCCTTATGCAACTAAATCAGTGGGAAAAGTTCTTGAAAATAGTTTTCAAGAGAGTCTTACACTTCTTGGAAGAGATTTCTTCCAAGAAGTGTAAGACTCTCAATGAGAGGATCTTCTGACTCCTCATATGTATTCCAGACATGCAGGAGGATTCATCTTCTATTTAATATCTACTCTTCCTTCTGGTTCTCCATCCAGACATAATTATAACTATGTGTAAGATAATTATGGGGCTTGGAAGTTTGGTTTTCTTATTTGTCACTGACTATTATTAACACTGAAGTAACACTGCAGTATGGCTGTAGATCTTGCTAGATGTCCAGAGTGAATTTTAACACTTTCAAAATATTTTAAGTAAAAACAAACATTCATCTTCCACAGCTTCATCATGAATCAAGATACTGATCTGGTTTGCATTACTAGTTCATGAATGGATGATTTAGAGATGTATGTAAGTAATTTTCCTTCCCTGGATTCTCAATGTACTCCAGACTGTAGAAAAGGGATATTTTATGGGAACTTTCAGATGTTTTTTGCTGTACCTTGACTCATACAAGATCATCTTTCTGACTTTACTGATTTTGGCAGGATTTGCTTCCTTTAAAAAAATAGTGAGATAGTTGTATTAAGTCAAAATAGGCAAAAAATTGTTATGAAACTACCTTTCTACTCTAGATGAATTCAAATTGCCAAGATCAGATGATTTACATCCCAGGGCTCTGAAGGAACTGGTAGATGTGAACTCAGCACTTCTTTCACAGTTCCTGGAGCATGGGGGAAACTGTCAGAGGACAGGAAAGGGGTTGATATGGTTCCAATCTACAAAAAAGAAAAAAAACATGGAAACTATAGGATCAATCACATCAATAACTGAAAATCCTGGAAAAGATAATCAAGCAGTATATTTGTGAGCATCTGGAAATGAACAAAGTGATTATCAGAAGCCAGCATGGGTTTGTTAAAAACAGATCAAACCTTATTGACTTTTTCCTTTTACATTACAAAATGAAATTCAATGGTGAAAAGAGTAAGGTTCTACATTTAGGCAACAAAAACGGAATGCACAGGTACAGTATAGGTGATACCTTGCTCAGTAGTAGTAACTGTGAAAGGGATCTTGGAGTCCTAGTGGACAACCATTTAAATATGAGCCAGCAGTGTGCAGCAGCTGCCAAAAAAGCCAACACAGTTCTAGGCTGCATCAACAGAGGGATAGAATCAAGATCACGTGAAGTGTTAATACCACTTTATAATGCCTTGGTAAGGCCACACTTGGAATACTGCATTCAGTTCTGGTCGCCACGATGTAAAAAAGATGTGGAGACTCTAGAAAGAGTGCAGAGAAGAGCAACAAAGATGATTAGGGGACTGGAGACTAAAACATATGAAGAACGGTTGCAGGAACTGGGTATGTTTAGCTTAAGAGAAAGAAGGACTAGGGGAGACATGATAGCATTGTTCCAATATCTCAGAGGTTGCCACAAAGAAGAGGGAGTCAAACTATTCTCCAAAGCACCTGAGGGTAGAACAAGAAGCAATGGGTGGAAACTAATCAAGGAGAGAAGCAACTTAGAACTGAGGAGAAATTTCCTGACAGTGAGAACAATTAATCAGTGGAACAGCTTGCCTCCAGAAGTTGTGAATGCCCCAACACTGGAAGTCTTTAAGAAGATGTTGGATAGCTATTTGTCTGAAACGGTATAGGGTTTCCTGCCTAGGCAGGGGGTTGGACTAGAAGACCTCCAAGGTCCCTTCCAACTCTACTATTGTATTGTATTGTATTGTATTGTATTGTATTGTATTTTTTTTCATGATGACAGTGGTGAGGCTGTGCCTCCCCTGCCTCACCTGACTGCACGTCACTGGTAGGTAGGTAGGTAGGTAGGTAGGTAGGTAGGTAGGTAGGTAGGTAGGTAGGTAGGTAGAAGGATAGAGAGAGAGAGAAATAGAGATAGAGAGAAATACAGTAGATAGGTAGGTGTGTCTGCTGGCACAGCACTTGATCAATGTAATTCTCATCAATCAGTTAAAGAGCTTTCCAAAAGAGGAAAAAAAGGTTTTTGCATTCTGCAAACCACCCAAAAACGGTCCGTTTTTCACAAAAATGGGCTCAGTTTTTTTTTCCAAAAAAAGCCATGAATAGACTTGGGGGGGGGGCTTGCAGAGTGCTCCTGGGGGTCCCCCCCAAAAACAAGCAAAAAATGGCCCATTTTTCGCAAAAATGGGCCCATTTTTTGTCAAATAAATTGCATGCATAGCCTTATGGAGGCTTATAGAGTGCTGCTAGGGGCTGGGGGGGCAAAAAACAACCCGTCTTTTGCTCATCTCTGTCCTTCCCAGCCCCCAGGATCTCTCTGAAAGCCTCCATAGGGGTATGCACAGCCATTTTGGTGAAGGGGCAGGGCTTCGGAAGACAAGAATGCTGTATTCGGTGTATAAGATGCACCCATATTTTCTGCCTCTTTTTTGAGGAAAAATGTGCATCTTATACTCCAAAAAAAAATGGTACTTCTTGGTAAAACTGAACAATATGGAATAGACAGTACCATCACCAGATGGATTTGCAGTTGGCTGACCAACCACACTGTGTAGTCCTCAGTGGAATTAAATCTCCATGGAGGGATGCATGCAGTGGAGTACCTCGGGGTTCTGTTTTGGGGCTTGAAAATATTGGACAACTATTTTTCCAAGATGATATATGGTCTTTTGCCATGGTAGAGGATTGGACTAGAAGCTCTCCAAGGTCCCTTACAGTCCTATGATTCTAGTCTAGTCTAGTCTAGTCTTTCTGTAGCAAATCTTTTCCGCATTTCCAAATTACTCCCTATGAAAAACTGAAAGGGCTGAAAATCTAACTTCATATCTCTTGACGTTACTGCCATAGTGACATGCTCTCTTCTGCCCTGGAAGGAAAATATATATCCATATTTCTAGGTAGACTATCATCCTCTTCAGTTCCTTGACTAAATTCTATTTTCAGGGAATTAACCAGATATTGGGCAATTTGAAAGTGTTACAATTTTGTAGGTATGATATACAGGGTTGCTTGAAAGATTCCTTTGGAAACTTTTGCTCCAATCCCAACAACATCAATGAGCCATGTAGCAATTCCACTTTCTTCATAGAGTCAGTTCTTCAATTTTTTACACATCCTAACATTCTTAGATTTGTGCAAGTTTTGCCAAATTTGCCTTCAGGTTTGTGTGTGAGCTCCTGAAAAAGATCACATAATTGGGGGCTGTCATAATAATTATAATATCTGTAAGATGATCTATCATAGAGATCATGCATTCAGTTCAAGATCCCCTAAAATATCTCTGGCACATAATCACCCTCTGTTTGAAGAAACATAATCATAAAATAAAGAGAAAACTCAGGATTTAGAGCCAAATCAGTGGTTGAGATCTATAGTTTAGGAGTATTTCATGTCGGTTTTCAGTTTATGAAATAGGAATTCTTATAAAATATGTCTGCTTTCATTCATAGCACTTTGTATTCTGCAATGCAAGTGTTCCATTAACCTAATTGTTAAAAGAAAATTATACAATGTATTTGGAACACATGCAAAGCGTATTAATAAAAAAGCTAGCTTGTAATAATACATGTTGGTGACAAAAAGCTCTTAACATATATAGGAAGGAAATTACTGAGAGGATTTTGTAAGAAAGTATACATATACATTTGTGCATACAAAGTTGTGAAAACTGTGCATGGTGGAAATGTGATAAGCAAATGGTTTTTTTTAAAAAAAAAGTATCCTTAATTTATTTTAATTTATTTTCTGGATCTTGCACAAGGCCTTCAATAACCTTCTTAGCTGTAAAATACTAGAGCTGCAAAATAAGCCTGTCCATGCATAGCAGATTTTTTTTTTTGAATTGCTGAAATTGGAAGAGCTACAGTTTTTGAACTTCTGGGGTAAGAGAACACAGATATTCCTTTCTGAAACGTGAACTAAGCTATGAAGGAGCTTTCTTTTTCTTTTTGACAAGTCTGATACACAGTTATCTTGGTGTTACTTTATATATTTCTAATTTCCCAAAAAACTTGGAAGTGTCTGTTTTATAAAACCATAAATAAGGGAGAAACTTCAGTAACCATCTCTTTTCAGTCCCTAGGAGTCACTAGCATCCTTCATGGAAATATAGCTGGCACTTTTTCCTCAAAAACATTAAGTGAAAAATAGTTGCACGGACTTATGAAAAATTGCTGTGACATCCTACTTAAGTTAGTAGTTACTTAAGTATTTAATGCACCTTTAAACTCCATTTAGTGATGGAAAAAATACCCTCAGCATGCCTTGGAATAAATTGGGTCTTATCAACCATTTCTTGCAAAGCTTTTTCGTGTGGGTGTGTATGGATGTGTGTATGGGTGTATGGATGTGTGCACACACACACATATACAAACAAACACAAACATAAGCAATTATTTCCAAGTTTCTACGAAAGAGCCCACCTTCCCAAGCAAATTTATGTTCGCAATATCTTGTGGATTATTATAATTTTACATGAAGAGCCCCGAGCATTGCTTTATAATGGAAGAATGAGATTTAAACATGTTCACAAAATTAATAAGCAAATGTCCATTACATAAATACATGGGCTTCTCTAATAAGAGAGCTGGTTTAGTCCAGCATAAATTTTGTGTAAGTATTTAAAATTAATTTCGAAGGTCACCACAAAATAATGCATGGAATTTAGTCAACTGTTCCTTTAGTTTCTGTCATTGAGGGTTTTTTTATGTGACTGTTTTATTTCTCATGTGTTTTTCTAAGGTTACATGCACTTTAGCATTTATAATATTTATGAATGTTTCTAGTGGGCTTTACTTTTTCCCTTGTGAATTTCTTGTTAATCGATTTGATGCACCTTGGATTAAACTACATGTGTTTTTCTATTGTTTTAATGGTGTTTGTAAACCCCTTTTAATAATTGTTAAGATAAGACAGAAGGCTAGCTTTACCACTAGGTAAAGTAAGGCACCAGTTTAGGTCAATAGAGCTGTTCCAGATGATATTTGAGGGGTAAATGGTCTCTCATATAATTGCAACTATTTTATTGATAACATACTGTTCATGTTGATTCTATGTTTTTAATCATATCTTTTTATGGTGTAAATTACTAGGGGTTGTTGTAGAGTAGACCTATTATTAAGGGGTAAATTTCAGGCATCAAATGTAGGGAATGCCAGTGATGTGTTAGAGACCAATGTGTGCCTTGTGGCTCAACCTCAACCCTTTAATGCCATGAAATAAGTTTTCCTGTTCCTGCTAGTTTTGGTTTAGATTTAGTGCATGTAATGTAACAGTAACTGATAGCACAAGTGGCAAGATTCCAATGATAAGCAAGCCTGGGATTCACAGGCCAGCAGGGAATTAGGGTAGTTCGTGATCAAAGTATCTCCCCTGCCAGGTAAGAATGCTCAAAATACACTATATTGCCAAAAGTATTCGCTCACCTCCCTTTACTCGCATATGAACTTACTGTAAGTGACATCCCATTCCTAATTCATAGGGTTCAATATGACGTCGGTCCACCCTTTGCAGCTATAACAGCTTCAACTCTTCTGGGAAGGCTGTCCACAAGGTTCAGGAGTGTGTTTATGGGAATTTTTGACCATTCTTCCAGAAGCGCATTTATGAGGTCACACACTGATGTTGGATGAGTTTATGTGGCCTACCACTTCGTAGCTGAGTGTCAGGCCTGCAGAGGTTCCTTTAAGAATCTTTGGCCTGCCACACTTTCTTATAATTTCCTATGCGTTTCATTAGTAGTTGGGAGGGGGGAATAGAAAGGAGTAGGATTATGGAATGTATTGTTGTGATTCTTCCTAGAAGCTCAAGGTCATCTTTTGTCTCCGCACCTCGACACCTGATCAGAAGCAGAGGGTGTAGATGCCAGCGTGGAAGATGATGATTGGAACATGTGATGAATTATGGGGTGTGGGGATAGATATGAACTTTCAACTGGGTGAACCCACAGGATGTACATTAGAGTTGAAATTTCATAGCATAATGCCAACATGCCTGTATTATTAAATTGGAACTTTAAGGATGATTCTGTTCTGGATTCTGATTTACTTTTGCATGGTATTTGGAACGCTGACACTGAGTTGCTGTCGTTCCCAAACACTTCCACGTTCTTATGATACAGCTGACAGTTGACTGTGGAATATTTAGGAGTGAGGAAATTTCACGACTGGATTTGTTGCACAGGTGGCATCCTATCACAGTTCCACGCTGGAATTCACTGAGCTCCTGAGAGCGATCCATTCTTTCACAAATGTGTGTAAAAATAGTCTGCATGCCTAGGTACTTGATTTTATACACCTGTGGCCATGGAAGTGATAGGAACACCTGATTCTGATTATTTGGATGGGTGAGCGAATACTTTTGGCACATGTCAGAAGAAAGCAGTGGCAAACTACTCCTGTACTGCTTCCAAGAAAACTGCATCAATATATGTATATACCAGGAATCAAGCTGAACTCAAGGGGGAGGCAACCTACAAAGAATGGGAGGAACAACCTTTGCCTCAGGTAGAAAAAGATCTTGGCAGAGCCATGTGCAGGATTGGGTTGGATTAGATTAGATTAGATTAGATTAGATTAGATGATGGAGAGGTAGAGATAGATGAGAGATAGATGAGAGGTAAAGAGAGAGATTGAGAGAGATATGATAGTTTCTCAATGGAACAATCAGTCTATTACATTTAGGGTTAAATTTACAGTAGGACTTAGGTTTAGATTTACGTATAGGTTGAAGATTAGGCTGAGACATCGGTTTAGGCTTAGGTTTAGGGTTAGAGGTGGATTAGGGTTGTGGTAGTGATTAGGGTTAGAACTAGGTTTGGGCTCAGGTTAAGATAGCGATTAAGGTTGGTCTTGGGTTTGGGTTAGGGTTAAAGTTAGGATTGGGATGAGTGATGGGATTCAAATAATTTAACAACTGGTTCTCTGCCCCAATTATTTCTTCCAACAACCAGTTCACCAAACCGTTCAGAAAGTTAACAACCGGTTCTCCTGAAGTGGTGTGAACTGGCTGAATCCCACCACTGGTTGGGATTAGAATTAAGGTTAGGGTTAGGGTTAAATTAGGCTCCATGAATTTGGAGAATAAAATAAGAGATTACAAATGGATTCATAGAATGGTGGTATAATTAGGCATTTCCTGGTAAACTACTGTATTTTTCGGAGTATAAGATTCTCTCAAAAAAGAAGCTGAAAATCTGGGTGCATCTTATACATCGAATGCAGCATTTTTTGCCTCCCAAAGCCCCACCCCTTCACCAAAATGGCCATGCAGAGCCTGTAGAAGGCTTTCAGAGAACTCCTGAAGGCTAGGAATGGCAGAAATGAGCAAAAAATGGGCCGGGTTTTTTGCTCAATTTTGACCCTCTCCCCCAGGAACACTCTATAAGCCTCCATAAAGCTATGCATGCAATTTGCTTGACATAAAATGGGCCCGTTTTTGTGAAAAACAGGCTGTTTTTTGTTTGTTTTTGCCCCCTACCCTCCAGGAGCACTCTACAAGCCCCCCAAAGGCTATTCATGTCTTTTTTTTAAAAATGGGCCTGTTTTCATGAAAAATGGGCCATTTTGGGGAGGTTTGCAGAGTGCAAAACCTTTTTTTCCCCTTTCGGAAAGCTCTTTAGTTAGGGCAGAAACAAAGTCTTAGGTGCTGCAGATTGTCAGCAATTTCCTTCTCCAACACATGGATAAATACACCTGGAAACATCTACCTACCTACCTACTTTCTCTCTCTACCTACCTACTGTATTTCTGCCTCTCTCTCTTTCTCTCTCTCTATCCCTCTGTCTACCTACCTACTCTCTCTCTCCCTAACTACCTACTGTATTTCTCCCCCCTCTACCTACCTACCTACCTACTCTCTCCCCCTACCTACCTACTGTATTCTCTCTCTCTCTCTCTCTCTCTCTCTCTCTCTCTCTCTCTCTCTCTCTCTCTCTCTCTCTCTCTCTCTCTCTCTCTCTTGCATTTGTACTGATAAATAAATAAAGGGAGACTGGTATAGATCTATTTCAAGCTATTTAGCTCTCATCAGCTAGCCATACCCTTACTGGGAATCGAACCTGGGCTGTATTACATATCAGGCAGTTGTGTTAGCCACTAAGCCACAGGCTCTCCTCCTTTATCAGCTAAGCCAGGAAAATAGGTATGTATTGTGTCACAACCCCTGGTATGCCCAAATATGGAAGGGAGCATACTGCTTCCCTTTTTTCTTTCTTTTGGCTCACCCTAGGAGCCATCCAGGCAGAAAACCATTTTTTAATATAGCCTTTGTTACATTTGTGTTGCATTTGTGCTGATAAATAAATAAAGGGAGAACTAGTATAGTCTATATTTGGGCATACCAGGGGTATTCCCATGTGGTTCACAAATAAAACAAAAAATAAATTAAAAAAAATTGCAACATCAAGTTTTGTCCTTGACTCAAAAAAGATTTTTTTAACCCTAACCTCAACCATATTCCTAATCTTAGTTTAATTTTCATGTGTACTGGAGTTTTCCCATGCAATTTAGTGTGATTACAAATAAGTCATAACAGAAAGCTGTCACCCTGTCGGTTTTCAGCTCTTACCACAATATCTTCATTTCATTCTCATTTGATTTACATGCAATGTGTTCTGAAAACTATCAACTAATACAATTCATTTTGAAGCTATTTCATTTCCGTCAAGGAACAGTGAAGTGCAAAGTGTCGTTTCTTTTCTTAATGGAAATGAAGTGGGGAGATTACATTCTAATCAGCTCACAAAATATTGACAGAAATCAAACAAAGATTGAAAAGTTGCGAGCCACAGATGAACATAGATTTGCCAGCTGGCAAGTTATCCCGATCTTTGCCAAGCCGCACACTTAGTTTTAGCTCATTTTATTAAGGTTCGAAAAATTAATTGAAAAAAATGAAGAGCTGAAAATTATACCCGAAATTAATCTTTTTGTATTGAATCACATCACATCTGACTTATTTTTTTTGCTCTACAAATCTCTGTCAAATTATATTGACTACAAACCATTGGAGAGAAATTGTAAGTTTCTTGACATCTTCAGGAAACCAATTTTGTTTCCAAGAATGATGAAACTCATAGCCCAACAAAATCAACTCTTTGTGTGCATTTCTTCATCAGCCGAGATTGTCTGATATGCCCACCCCTAACTTGCATTTTGCCTAGCTCACTTGGGGGGGAAAAAGCCCTTAAATGCAATTTTCCAGGCATGTGAATTTGCAGATATGCTACACTTTTAAGGATTTGCTGAAAAATAACACTTCGCTCGCAAGGCTATTTTGGCTCCATGGAATGATTAAAGCTTTCAGAGTCTCTCACTACATTTACTATTCAAAGACAATTTTCCCAAGCAAACGTCATCGGGCCAACCAACAAATAAGGCTTAAAAACACTTTCTGTGTGCTCCAAAGCTGACTAATATTGACAGCAGTATACTGAAAGTGCATTTTTTAAATTTGTAGATAGTGAGGGCAAAGTTGGCTTTAAAATTCACTGGGATGTCTTGCAAATGGGAAGGATTGTGATATAGTGGATTTCACTGTTTATCTATTTTTTTCCTTAACTGCTAATCTATAAAGTAGTCACTATAGTTCCTTGCATAGTTTCCCAGTCCAAAAACAATAATACATTCAGATTCTACTTTGTCTGAAATAAATTTGGAATTTGTGAATTACAGAGGAAGGAAGGAAGGAAGGAAGGAAGGAAGGAAGGAAGGAAGGAAGGAAGGAAGGAAGGAAGGAAGGAAGGAAGGAAATACTATGTATGAGTGAGAAGCATAACCATCAAACTCAGCATTCCTTCAATGCAAGCAAAAGAAAATAGTAGCAAACTTGTCATTCTATCTTTTTTAATTTCCTTGTTGCATGTAATATGACCTTCTTAGAATCTGATGTATCCAGCTGTCTGCACAACAGGCTCATTCATGGCTTTGCAGAGAAGGAAGGGGAGGGGGAAATAAACCCATCCCGTAGAACTACAAACACAGGAAAACTTCAACATGTCCCCAAGGAAGCTTTGTACACCTACCAATTCTTGACAAAGGGCATAACTAAATGCACGTAACTAAATGCAAATGAGTGGCAGTGGAGTTGAAATGTTTCATTGTTTTATTCAAGGAGGAAACCCACCGACCCCACCCCATCATATGTCACTGGAAAGAAACAAAAATAGAATAGACACTTACTTCCTCTCTCTCCAATTCCCTCTTGTTGTTTTCCTGCAACTACAATGAGGTCTTGCATACAGTATGCTTAAGGAATTCAGTGGACTTCCAAAATCAGTTCTAACAGGAAGCATGTGTCACCACACAATAGCTGAGAGCACTTGCTTTTTGTTTCAATATTTTTAAAGGAATGATGGCTGGGGGTGGGGGGTGGGGACACTTTGAAAACTAATCGTTTGCAGTTCCCCAGGGACCTAGCTTTTCTATGAAAGCCAGGATTGGGCTGTTCAATCAATCAGTCAGTCAATCTCTAAAGATACACAGCATGGATGGCGAATGCAAAGAAAAACCCAACACAATAAACCCAGTTAGTTGTGTAGTAGCTTCCCCAGATTTGTCACCCTCCAGAAGTCTTCAGATTTGATCACTTTAGCTAGCATGGCATCATCTGGAAATTACTAAACTTGTAGTTCCAGGTTTATGGGAGTCACCCGGATGAGAAAAACTGTTGATAAACAGGGCTTAATCATACAGCACCACACTTCTTTTTATTGCTTCCTGGAATGTTGTGTGATCATTCCAGGAAACAATGGAGAAAAAGACAGAAATATATCTCCAAAGGACTTTAGAATAAAAAAGTCCTCTTGGCTTTTTCATGCGTTTTTTTAATGTCAATGTGATTTTTGTCCATCTCTATTCAGTCTGACCATTTTGTTTGCTTGTTTGTTTTTATTAAAGCCAAGCCTTGCAAAATCTTTGTTATAGCACACATTAGGAACAACTAATTTTTAAAGGATTGACAGGTCACTACTCTCTCCTATCTTTCTATCTTGGCATATTTCTGAGCCCCTGAAGTAAGCAACAGCAATAAGACTGGAGAAAGTATTCAAAATAGATTTCCAATCAAATATTAAGGCAGAGTACACGTATTAGTGTATCTTGATCAATATATGTTCCCATACATTTGGAGGGTTATAAAAGCATGCAAACGTTACTATTTTCTGGCTACTTTTACCTGCCCAGTTTTAAAACCCATCTAAGATTTTTCACACCTGTAGCATCCCACAGCAGAAAACTTAATTTTGGTTGAAGATAATCTTACTGCTTTAAGGTAACCTACTGAATAGAACCTTTGAAACCACATTACTGCCCCCACAAAGGTCAGAAGACTCTATTATTGTAATCTAAAGGCTATTCAGTCAGCAAATGGCATCCAAAATGCATTTGGCAGCTGAACTTCAGTCCCTAGTGGGAGACTGCCTGTTTTATCATGAATTCATGCATTTAAACTGAACCAGGGTTATTGAAACTGTAAACATCTCTGACCTCCTCATGGAAATATTTGGTCCTCAGAAGAAGTCTTTGTCACTGAAGCTGCAGTATCAGTTTTAGGTCAACCCTTGGAATGTGACTTCTGGAAGCAAAAAGATTTTGCCCAGCCTTGCAGAGATGGGAAGGAGAAAAGCTTGACTGCCAAAGAAGTAAGGAATTCAATAATTGTTCTCAAGTGGAAAAGCATATGATGATGATGGGTGACTCATTGTTGAGAGGAAAAGAGTCAGTAATCTGCAGACCAGACAAGGAAGTATGACATCTCCCAGGAGTAAAGATCTAGGATATCATGGGAGACTGATCCGACTAAGGAAAGCCAGTATATTTTTCTTCTGTTTTATGTTGAGAAAAATGATAGTGTCAGAAAGATCCTGAAACAAATATTTAGATACTACAAGGAGTTAGGCGAGAAGGCAAGAGTTTTCAACACAGGTAGTGGTTTAGTCCATACTCCATACTGAAGGTCATTGTCCCAAAAAGGAAAAGAAGATTTTGGAAATGAATTGCTGGTTTAAGGGATGATGTCATCAAGAAAAAAATAATTTTGGCCCATAATCTATACTATCTGCAGGAAGGGTTTCTGATAAAAGATGGGCTTCTATTATTGTTACTACAGGCCACCAACCAAGAAGAAGTTGTAGATTAAATCTTCACACATTTTTAGATAGCTAAAGTGTCCAGGAACCATACCACTATAGCAGTGATGGCTAACCTTTTTGTTGTCGTGTGTTGAAAGCACATGCAAGCCCTCCTGCATGAACCCCCCTGCACACCCTGCCCCCCGAGGCATGACCCTTGCACCCCCATTTGGGCCTGGAAGGCCTCCTGTACCAACCTGGAAGCCAAAGTGAGGGCCCTTCACAAGGCCCAAAATATAATGTGAGTACTCCCTTGCATAAACCCCATCCCCCGTGCATGCACCATGCATCCCTGCATGCACCCTACCCTGCATGCAAGGTACAGACCTAGGTAGGAGGCACACGCGCATGCGTGGTGGAGCTGGGCTGGGGCGATGGTTGGTGTCCCCGCAGAGAGGCTCTGCATGCCACCTGCGGCAGGCGTACCATTGGTTTGCCATCACGCCACTATACTAATGGAGTATTTTAAGTAATCCCAAATCAATTGAGAACCAAATTCTGCAGAAGTTGAAAAAACAATAGTTGCTTGAGATGATTGCAGACAAGTTAATTGTCCAACAAGTAGAGAAAGGAATCAGAGGATTGGCAGGGAAGAGCAGAGAAGAAAGGTGAGGAAGTTGTAGGAACCTTGGGAAAGAGTAATCATGTGATCATAACATTCACTGTATTGAAGGCAAAAAGAATTGAAAGTAGTCAGATTATGTTCTGGAATTCAAAAGATCTGACTTTAATTAAATGGGGGGGGGAGGACAGGAAGGATTCCAGGAATGGAAATCCAGAATATCTTAAACTTATACTTAAACTTTCGGTTCCATCCAACAAAATATTTTTTAAAAATTATTTGAAAGTATTACTAAACATGTAACTCTGTCCATGTTAATCTGCCAGTAAACCCTTTAAAAGTTCATCAGTCTTTTTTCATAAGAATTTTTAGAGCATATGTAGATAGAATGGAAGTAAAAGTATGTTTTCTTCTTTCAATTATATCAAGTTTATGAAATATTTGCTTTTTATAGGATATTTATTTGAAATGGGGGGACTCTTTTTTTTCACAGTTCCCCTAAATTCTTCTAGATTCTATGCAAAATAAAGTCAAAGGAGCAATAATAGGTATTTCAGACATCCCCAAAGGTTTAACATTGCAATAGGCACACACACACTTACACAACACAAAGCAATTGCTTAGCTAGTGTTGATAAATTAATTCACCACATTTTGCCTCCTAAGGCTGGGATGACTTCAGCATGTGCACTGTAGAAGCTAAAAAGGTTACAGAGATGGCAATAAAGTATTTTCTCAAAAAGTCTACCTAAAGTCCATTTTGGTCCTGTGGCTATTTTCATATCAGTAATTAACTTTATAGGTTTTCTGACCTAAGCAATTCTATGTGAGGTGTTTGCCTGGTCTAGATGTTTTCTAAAATGCTACCAAACGATTAAACATAAAATTCTTAAATGAAGAGAACATATTTTATTAAATATCCTAGAGCAGTACTGTTTGCCTGCTCTCATGCCTATGTCTGGCTGCCAGCTGATAAACGCCTTTGCTTTAAGATATTACTTATTAGCATGCCTGTATATTTCTACCTCATGCTGTCACCCAAGGGTGATTGCTATCTGTTAATTGAATTCTATGCCAGGAACTATGTCTTTGTGTGCCTGCCATTATAATTTCTGAGGATTGTAACTTTATTTCCCATTTTTAAGTTGTGCAAATAGGTGTCTACGTATTTAGTTAAAGTGTGCTTATGCATATAAGGCACAGAGGAAAGAGTAAGACATAGACACATGCACATAAAACTGCACTGAATACTTTCTCTCTCTCTCTCTCTCTCTCTCTCTCTCTCTCTCTCTCTCTCTCTCTCTCTCTCTCTCATTTATTTTTTCCATTTACTCAAAAAAAGACAATTACAAAATTAGCACTACAAATGACTATTGAAACTCCCTCATTGAAAGGCTTTAGCAATGACTAACTGTGGCCTAGTCTGGGAATTGAATATAATATGTGTGGTTTGTCAGTGGAAATCAGTGTTTCTGAATTTTCATAGCATTTTCCTTTCTGGTGATCAAGCTAGTGTACAGATAACTAGCGTCAGTTGGTACGGCTTCTGGATCAGAATAGCAATAGAACTTAGACTTATATACCCCTTTACAATGCTTTACAGCACTCTCTAAGCAGTTTACAGAGTCAGCATGTTGCCCCCAACAATTTGGCTTCTCATTTTACCCAGCTTGGAAGGATGGAAGGCTGAGTCAACCTTGAGCCTGATGAGATTTGAACTGCCAAATTGCAGGCAGCCGGCAGTCAGCAGAAGTAGCCTGCAGTACTGCATTCTAACCAATGTGCTACCGCGAAACAAATACTTGCATTTTCTATGTCATATATTGAATGTATAATCATTTTTAATACCTACCTACCTACCTACCTACCTACCTACCTACCTACCTACCTACCTATCATCTATCTATCTATCTATCTATCTATCTATCTATCTATCTATCTATCCATCCATCCATCCATCTATCTATCTATCTATCTATCCACCATATCTATCTATTTATTAGATTTGCTTGCTTCCCATCTCAGGGTGATTCTGAGAGGCTTACAACATTAAAAGCCAATATAACCATGAAGAATAAATATTTCTAATAATGGTCAAAATTACAATTAAAAAGATGGGGAGAAAGAGAGGAGGATAAGCAGGGGAGGTGGTGAGGTCTTCTTTTAACCCATCAATCACCGTCAGCTTAATATACCTGTTAGATTCGGGCAACGAGAGGACAGACTCCAGATGGTAGTGACATAACAGCTCTTTATTAGTTAAGTAGTAGTGATCCATCTTGCTTCGGGGTCGTGCAGCTCCCCTTTTATGGGGAGCTGGCAGACCTCCTGTCCAATCAGAACATCCCCTTGTTCCCGCCCTAGTGGCGGACCTGAGTGGAGACTACAGCAGTTTATGTAAATATCTAACACCCCTCCCCTCTTAGATGGAGTGTTCCGGTTAGTGACAAAGTCCTGTAAGTATGCGGGTTTCTGCCTCGTTCGGGTGGACCTGCGTAGTTCTGGTTGTGCCGGAACGGGCGCAGGATCGGATTGTCCTTTTTGTTCCACTGTCCTGGCTGGGGATTGTAGATTCCCTTCGCTCGGGGACTGCTCCGTTCTTTCGTCGGTCTCCGGATCCACCCCTGGCTCCGCTGTGCCGTAGTCGTCTGCGATGTGCATGTCGGGTTGTTGTGTTGGCAATCTTTCCGATGGTATGAGTTCTTCGTTCGATGATCGTAGGTTGGAGTGTGTCAGACGGCCCCGGAGTTGGTCGATGTGTCTTTTCCAGTTCCTGCCGTCTTCCAATTCTAACAAGTAGGAACGAGGTCCGGTGATGCCTATTACCTTTGCTGGAATCCACAGTGTCCCCCCTGCATAGTTGTGGGCGTATACATAATCCCCTATGCTAAAGTTCCGAATTTTGCTTGTGGAGTTTGGGGGCTATGTGGCAGAGTAATTTGGGTGTAGACGGTCTAGGTGAGACCTTAGCCGGTGACCCATGAGGAGTTCAGCAGGACTCCTACCCGTCGTGGCGCTAGGGGTAATGTGTTGGATTAAAAGATAGTGATCGATTCATGTTTGCCAATCACCCGGGCCCATCCTAGCAAGGGCTTCTTTTGCAGCGCGCACCATTCTTTCCGCCTGACCATTCGATGCCGGATGGAATGGCGCAACGAGGGCATGCCAAATTCCCTGACTAGCTAGATTCGAATTGCATGGCCGTGAACTGGGGCCCGTTGTCGGAGACCAGGAGGTCGGGCAGGCAGTGCGTGGTGAAAAGTCGCCGTAGTACCCTGATTACCGCCTCTGCCGTGATCGAGGTCATCAGGACCACTTCTAACCATTTGGAGTATGCGTCCACAACTATTAAAAACATTTGTCCCTGAATTGGTCCTGCGAAGTCTATGTGTATTCGCGACCAGGGTGCTTGCGGTTTGTCTCATTCCATAGCGGGCACTTCAGGGGGGGCTGGCCTGGACTCCTGGCACGGATTGCAAGTGGCCACCCATTCCTCTATCTCCTTGTCCATGTTAGGCCACCACACGTAGCTCCTCGCCAATGCTTTCATCCTTATGATCCCTGGATGCCCTACATGCAAAGCTTCTAATACATTTCTCCGCAGTTTGTGCGGTACAACAACTCGATCCCCCCACAATAAACAACCTTTCAAAACTGACAGTTCATCGCGCTTAGACCAAAACAATTTGAATTCGGGTCCCACAGTCCCTTTGGGCCACCCCCTCCATACCCAAGTTTGTACTTGTCTGATTACGTTGTCCTTAGCAGAAAACCTAGCAACGTCCACAGAAGATACTGGCCCTGTGTCCAAACAGTCAATCAAAAGGACCGGTATTTCTGGAGTGGGGTCGGTCAACAGTTCCGGTAACGGGCAGCGGCTGAGCGCGTCTGCATGCCCCAATGTAGAACCTGGTCGGTGTACCAGTTTGTAGGAATACGCAGCCAGGAAAACAGTCCACCTGGTCATGCGCGGGGAGAGGGAGACCGGTGTGGGACGGTTTCCCGCCAGTAAACCCAGCAATGGTTTGTGGTCCGTTATAAGTTCGAAATCGCGGCCGTAGAGATATTCGTGAAAACGCTTGACTCCAGCCACAGCGGCTAATGCCTCCCTGTCCAGTTGGCTGTAGTTGCATTCCGCCAAAGACAATGTTCTTGAGTAAAAAGCGATGGGGGCTTCGTTTCCGTTTGGCATTCTGTGGCTGAGTACTGCGCCGACGCCGAAGGGTGAGGCATCGCAGGTCAACACCAGCGGTAGGGTTTGGCTGTAGTGGATTAGCAGAGAGTTGGCCGTCAGTAGGCGCTTGACTGCGGCGAAAGCAGCTGCCTCGGAACGTCCCCAGGTCCATTTTGCGTTCTTTGTTAGAAGTCAATGGCTCAGCGACGGTAGCTTTCTGTCTGAGAAAGACGCTGTAGAAGTTAAGAAGTCCGAGGAAGGCCTGCAACTCGGTCTGATTTCGTGGTGTGGGGGCGTCCTGAATTGCCTTAATTTTTTTCGATGTCGGGTGTATCCCCAGTCCATCGACCCTGTAACCCAGGAATTCTACGCTGGGCACGTTAATTTGGCATTTTTCATTTTTCAGGCGGAGACCCTTTTCTCGAATTCTGGCCAAAACAGTTCTAACTCGCTTTAGTAATTGCTCCTCATTTGCAGCTGATACCAAGATGTCGTCGAAATAAGGGACGACTCCTGGTATGCCCTGCAGAAGCCGTTCCATGACGGTTTGGAACAATCCCGGAGCGATGCTTACGCCGAATTGTAAACGGTTGCATTTAAAAGCACCCCTGTGTATCACTATTGTTTGGGCCTCCGCCGTGGCGCTATCCACTGGCAGCTGCTGATACGCTTGTGCCATGTCTAATTTTGCAAAAAAAATTCCTGGCCCCAACGAGTGCAATAGGTGCTGTACTACGGGTACAGGATATGCGCTTTGTTGTAGGGCGACATTAATTGTGCATTTATAGTCCGCGCAGATGCGGACTGACCCATCTGGCTTAACGGGGGTCACAATTGGGGTTTCCCAGCGAGCGTGATCCACTGGTTCGAGGATTCCTTGCTCTACCAGCTTATCAATTTCCTTATCAATTTTGGGACGGAGCGCAAAAGGCACTCTTCTAGGTTTGAGCCTGATAGGCGCCACATTTGGATCCAAATTAAATGAGATTGGTTTGCCCACATACTTACCAAGGCCGGGGCTGAACACATCCTCGAACTCCTTAAAAATCCCTTCAGCGCTGCTGTTACCCATGGCGTTGATTCCAATAACTTCTAGCCCCAGGGCTTCGAACCAATCCAGTCCCAGGAGGCTTTGCAGTGGCGCGCTGGCTACGGTCACAGGCAGCTGGGCTGTGATGTCCTTGAACTGGACTCGGAACGTGCCTTGACCCACGATGGGGACCCTGTTCCCCTGGTAGTCTCGAAGCAGGATGTCTGGTGTTCGTAGTTGGCGCTTCTTTAGGCTCAGAATCGCCTTTTTCATCGCTGACCACGAGATGATCGTCAGTGATGATCCTGTGTCTACTTCAAGCTCGCAAGGAGAGTCCTCCAGGAGGACAGTGAGTTTCAGCTTTTTGGGTTGCTTTGTGCGGACCTGTCCTATCGTTGTGAGTGGTTCTTAGTGGTTCTCTCTGGGAATACTCTCTCTCGGCTCTCTGGGAATACTCTCTCTCGGTTCTCTGGGAATATTCTCTCTTGGCTGACTCCCTTGGTTCTCTCTCTGGGCGCCCTTTGTTTTTTTGCCAAGCCCCTGGGCTGGGCTTTTGTCGGCGATATGATGGCGGTTGCCATGTTGTAGCAGGGGCTTTGCTCCGACACACCTTTGCAATGTGTCCGATTTTGTCGCAACGCTGGCAAACAACGTCTCTAAAACGGCAGGTAGACCGGGGATGATTCCCTCCACAGCTTGCGCAGGGTGGCAAGCGGGATTTGAATTTTCATGCTGGTTTTGTGTGGCTGCTGTGCATGCGGTGGCTGTCTTCGCACTCGCTGTCCTCGGTCTCCTGATCGGTGGTCTCGTGATGCACCCGGGTCTGTCTGGTTCCGGAGTGGGGTGCGCTGTACCCGCGTTGCAGCGTTTCCGTAGATCTGTCCGCTGATTCCGAAGCTCTTGCCTCATCTAGTGTAATTTGCAGGTTTAAGTTGGGTTTGGCCAACAACCGTTTCTGCAAGGAAATGTCCTGTAACCCGCATATGAGGCATGCTAGGATGTGCTCATCCAGGTCCCTGAATTCGCAATGCGTTGCTGCTTTTCGGAGCGCTGCAACGTACTGGTTGATAGATTCGTCCGCCTTTTGGTTCCTCATGTTGAATTCGTGGCGGCGAACGTGGCGGGAAGGTTTTGGCGCGAAGTGCGTCTGCAGCGTCTGTTGTAGCACCATCCATGTTACCGCCTGTATGGGGGTTGGCTCCGAAAGATCCCTGGCCGTCTCGAAGACCTCTCGACCGCAGTAGCTCAGGAACATATTCTTTTTCCGGGAGTCCGGTACTCCCATGAGATCGTTTGCCTCGAGGAAGCATTCGAATCTCATCATGTAGGATTCCCAATGCTCGGCTACTGGGTTGTACGGGGTTGGTGGAGCGTGCATCGCCATCTTGTCCTGCGTTCGAATTTGCCACACTGAGATGGCTACCGGAATTACCGCTGAAATCCGGGGCTGGATCGAATCCGTGGATTCTGCTAGTAGATCTTCGTCCTATCTGCCTCTCGATCCCACCTTCGTCGCCAGTGTTAGATTCGGGCAACGAGAGGACAGACTCCAGACAGTAGTGACATAACAGCTCTTTATTAGTTAAGTAGTAGTGATCCATCTTGCTTCGGGGTCGTGCAGCTCCCCTTTTATGGGGAGATGGCAGACCTCCCGTCCAATCAGAACATCCCCTTGTTCCCGCCCTAGTGGCGGACCTGAGTGGAGACTACAGCGGTTTATGTAAATATCTAACAATACCCCTTTGGACTTTTTCAAGCCAACCGGCAGAGCCAGATCTTCAAACCCTTAGCGAAAGTCAGAAGGGTGAGAGCAGATTTCACCTCTGGCAGCAAGATTTCCAAAGGGCAGGCACCACTGCAAAAAAGGCTCCTGTCCTGGACCCTGCCAGACAAAATTCCATGACCGAGGAGGCCTATAGCACATCCTTTCTGCTGGCACAGATGGAGCAAACTAATCCTATTGAAATGAGGTGGTTCCTTAGATACAGGTATATGTATCCTTTTCTTATTCTCTGAATCCTGTTGTACTTTGTATGCATCTTCCATTATAAGGAGTAAAGGAGTTGAAGAATGCAGACTAAACTATGAACTGACACTATTAAGAGCTGACACATGGAAAACAACTCTCTCAAGTTTGAATGGTCAGCACTAATTTTTAAAAAGAGTCTTTATTTCCTCGAAGGGAAAAAACACATTAAAGCAAGAAGGAGGGCATTGTGTACATGTGTACATGTGAATAGATGCTATAGAACATGGGCCATAAAGCCGAGGTGGGTTGCTGCTGGTTCGGCCCGGTTCGGCCGAATCGGTAATGGAAGTCAGGCCTAGGTTACAGAACCGGCAGAGACTGAGGCCTGCCATGCCCCCGAACTGGTTCCCTCATTGGCGTTGGGCCGGTGACAGTTTGGATTTTAGTGACTGCATATGTGCAGTTCACTCTAAATTGTTTAATAATTAAATAATTAGTTAAATAATTTAATAATAGTTAAATAATTTACAATGAACAGCGGACGTATTTGCAGCACATGTCTGGCATCCGAAGGGGTTGTGAACCAGTAGTAAAACTAGCAGCAACCCACCCCTGCTATAAAGTAGCTAGGAAATGATGAATTGTGCTTCTGGGTTCTTAGCTACAATCTTTGGCATTTTGCTTGTGTACTGCATATAATATTCAGCTGTTGCCTTAAATTAACAAAGAAAACCTGAAGGAACAGCAGCACATATCAAAAAGAAAAAAACAAAATTTCTTAACCGTTAACATTTTGTTGGGGAGGTTAGGCTTATTTTACTTTCATGTGTTTGTTTTAATTTTGTAAGAATAAGATGGGATGTACGTAATCCTTTCCCTTCACTAAATAAACATAGGCCTAGAACTCAGGAAAAAAAAACCTGAAACGTAGGCTAGTGGCTGAACCCTTTTCTTACCTTGAAAACTTGGAGAAAGGGTGGGCAGTTGAGGGATATTCCATAACAACAAGGCTATTTGGAAATAACAGCTGGGTGATCAAAGTCTTCCTATGAGACATCTGTGGAAAGATGTCAGCTGCAGAAACATGCATTACTTTGGAGGACAGGTGCCTTCTAAATATGTTTCATGGAGATTAACAGAAGCAGCTATCTAAATTCAGCCAGTAAGGAATTTCTGCAAATAAGAGACAAAATTCTTTTACTTTAAGGAAACATACATGATACTCAAGCCAGCTGTGTTCTTTTTTAAACAAAATCATGCTTGTATCTGCCACCATATGGTCATCTATATCTGTCGCCTCTGTATGCTGTAATGATTGTAGAATATTTAGGACAACATTAGCCTTTAATTGGATTTCCTTTGAAGGTTGAAATGATTTAGCCATTTCATAGATGTGTTTAATCTGATAGCCATCTTGCTGTTAGGGGAGCTTGCACATTTAGAGGTGAAGAAAAATCAATTTTCAGCTTCCCAAACATGAAATCAATGTCCTATTCTCTTATGGAGAGACCCAAATATATAGATGGTATTCATTTGATAACAGATACCTAGAAAGTTCTGCCAGCTTTCTCTCTAGTGGTTTGGACTGGAACCAGTTAATGCAAAGAACACTTTCACAGAGTTCTGATCAGTAATATGTATTAAACAGAAGATTCAGATCACAACAGAAAAATTGCAGTTGAGAAGTTTCTTTCTCCATAAAGCAATCTAAGGCAACGTTATTGTCCATTTTTACTTTGGTTCAGGAAGGACACAGCTCTCCTCTTATGAAGTCAAAACAATTTGCATTTGCATTTGTACTGTCAATTGCAATTTGTATTGTCTCTTTGTTAATATGAGAAGTGAATCTCATAATTCACAAGCTAAGGATTGAGAGGAAAAATACAAGGCTTGGTTTGCCAACCGACTCACTGACCTTCAAAAACAATCTTAAATTCACTCAGAATCTCACATTCTATCTGGGACTCAGATCAGAATCTCTGAGCCTCATACCGATTGTTACTGAAAATTAACAAGTAATTCTAACTTTTTTGTTTAACAGAATTGAAAGATTTTTAATTTAATTAGGCTAACGCATACAACACCATTAAAGGATCAATATAATTGCTAAATCGATAAGCATAGCAATACCTTCTTTAAGGGGAGGAAATTAAGGGGAAAGGGACTGGAAATTTTGTTATAAACAAAACAACTCCCAAACCTGCCCATGTTAGATCCCCTTTCTTTCTTTCTTTTTTAAAAAGAAAATAAGAATTCAAATGTTGATTAAAAAATTCATATTAATTCATATTTAATAAATGTACATACCAACATGGCTCTATATTAGCTTTAGATTTTTTCTTTGGGATATTAATAATTCCTTAGCTAAAGAATCCATAACTTTTGATATCTTCATAGGTTTTAACTGTTGATGGCATAGCAAAGAACATATCAATCCTTAACATGTAAAATATCGTTGACAACTTCAATTAAAGAAGACTAAGAAAATTATTGACCTGTAAATTTGAGAAACAGTTAGCAACCAAGGCTGAGTCAACTTGATGGTCAGTGTGCTAGTCATTAAGACATGGTGGTCAACGCCAATATAGATAAGGTATTGGAAGGGCAGTGGATTTAGAGAGGCTAGACTAGGAACCTATCTTGACAGCAATGTTTTCTTTTTCTGTATATCATAGGTTTTTCACTACCTTCTTAAATGGTTTGGGCAAGAAGAAGGGAGGAAGTGGCAAATAACAAATAACAAAAATTATGACACAAATAGTGTGACTTACATTTTTAGAATGTAAGGATGCGATTTGATGTTATGACACCAGTATTTTTGGTATCATTCTGGTTTATTATATGTATCAATAATTTCTCATTAAAATGTAATATTAAAATATTTGGGGAAAGTTTTAAAAAGCCATAGCATTGCATTTCTTTTCTTTTTTACAATCAGCATGATTTTTTTAAAAAAAATGTATTAAAAATTACAACTGTAATTAAAAAAAACCAAAGAAAAATAGAATATACAAAAAAGAAAAAAAAAGAATACAGTAAAGAAGAAATGATTTTCCCCTGTGTCACAAATATAAATTTTTTTAGCAACTTCTCTTGCTCGTTTACCTTCACTTAAAATACAACAAATGATCTCTTCTTCCTATATCCCATCTCTAATCTATAAACAAATCCTTAAAACCTCATCATTTCAGTCCTAAGCAGCAAAAATACTTTAAGGGTTCCCAGAGATAACAACATATTTATTTCAACTTTGATCAAATAAACCAAGTTTATATTTCTTCTTTTACTGCTAACAACTTTGATCTTTAATCCCTTTATATAATGACCTAGCACTTGATTTCTTTTCATTTTTTCTTTACACCTTCTTAGTTTTAAGAGAGTTGTCTTTAGTTTTAAGAGAGTTGTCTTTAGTTCATCATTTTGTCCCCAGAAATCCTATATCAGTGTGCATTTTTTGTATAGAATTTATAATCATTCATAACTTATTCCATTACATGTACCATACTACTGTTTAGATATTACACTCTCAGTTTAGTGGGAAACTCTCATACACACACATACACACACACATTTTTGAATATTTGCATAATAAGCTATTTAAATGCAAGAATCTCGCATATGTAAACAATTGGGGTAAACTGTTTTATTTGAAATGCTAAAGAAAGATTCAGGAGTCATCCACAGCACATTCTCCAGAGTTTGAGAATTATTTCATATGTGTGTGTTTGTGTGTGTGTGTGTGTACACAAAACAACTACTATATTGGATCTGGTAAAACCAAAAGCAGAGATTTAATAAAGTGGCTTTCATTATTTTGCAGAATAGCTGCTAGGTATTTGCCTGATCATAAAATGGCTGCAGTAGTGGAAAAGTAAGATATCATTTAAAAAATGCTCAAAAGAAAATAAGAATGTTCCTGTCATCACCTCCATTTACCTGAAATGTTCTGTATCACCTTAGTATATCTTCAAAATTAATCTAGGCAAGTGGGCATGTTTCAAAACTATGTTTCACTCAAAGAGCAGTTGCTGATTTATTTTCTCTTCTTTTTTTTAAGCTTGCCAACAGTTCATGAAGGGAATGGAAAGCATGAAGAATAACTGTAGAAAGGCAGGTGGGCAGACTCGCCTGGAAAACAGCCCCAAGAAACTGAAATAGGAAATGTGCAATGTGGCCTTTGCTGGCCATCTACTTTGGACCACTCATCATTTAAACTGGAACTGCAAATTGACCAGGAACAAATAATGATAGACATCTCAAAAGCAGAATTCAGCAGGTGAAATTTACTATAGGCTCGGAAGAAGAAACCTTTCATTTCCGCTTGGAAAGATCAAAATATTATTTCAAAATAAGGTTCCTTTTTAAGAGGTTATCAGTCAGAAAAGGCTTGTTGAGATTTCCAGCCAGCATTTGTCACCAGATTTATCCAGGAATGGCAAGAGAATAAAGATTATTCTACACCACATAGATAAATCCAAGTTTATCTATCTGGTAACTATTGTCAGGGCTGTCATCCTGCTACATCATGCATTGCTTGCTGTTCACCTGACATACTCAGCAGCGAGTGGGGGGGGGAGACTGCTGGGTGGGATAAGAGCCATGGTGGCACAGTGGTTAGAAAGCAGTATTGCAGGCTAATTCTGCTGACTGCCAGTGGTTCGAATCTCACCGGGCATTCCAAGGTCACACTATGGAATGCAGAATCATCCAGCTCACGAAGACAGGGACTGTTACCCAAACAATTTGTTAGCACCTAATTGGACACTCACAGATGAGCAGGGGGGAAGCTGGGAACAAGGGAAAAGTTAACCATATGCTTTGGGTGTGAAAATCCCAGATGTGGCTTTGCTTCTTCTGTAACCACTTAACTTTAGTAAAGTGTACTTTCACTAACAATGGATATGAGAGGTTTTTTCTTCTCTAACTAACCAAGTTGAGATGACTGACAACTGTAGCTTTGTCTGAATTCCTTCAGCACATATTTTCTCAAAAGAATTTAGCATGAAATGAATGTAGGATGAGGTAGGACAGGCAGAAACACAGACACATGTGAGTGATGGTGACAGCAGTGGCTGGACAGGATTAGAATTTGTAGCTTCTTTTGCAACGTGCAACCAAAAATGTTTAGGGGAGATAGATACAAAAGTACTAAATGGATCATTCCCTCAATGCATCTCTCAGGAAAATGAGTTCTTTGAATAGATGAGGGTGCAATCCCCCTGTGGAAATCATAGAAAAGGTTCTGCCGTTATGAAGTAGGTGATAAAAGTTCTGCACCACTAGCTGCTTATAGTTTAGTGATAGAAGGTCTAATTGAGACCGCATAATTATCTCCCCACTATGAAGTAAAGTATGCTTTTGTTCATTGCATAGCACTAATGAAAAGCCAAAAGGGAAAGGCTAAAACATGCAGCCCAGTCAAATTTATTGTTAAAAGCTGTTAACATTTATACCATATATTTTAATGGTAGGCGGAGAGAAATCCTTTCTCAGGTGCTGCATTATGATAAATCATAGGTGATGGTTGCATTTTCTTAGTTTAAAACACTAGTACTGTACTCCAGTATGTTTAAAGCAAACATAATATCCTTAGAATAATTTTCAAGCCTGTAGAGCAGTGCTTTTCAAATTTGGCAATTATAGGATGTGTGGATTTAAACTCCTGGAATTCCCCAACCAGCATGGGAGTTAAAATTCACACTTTTTAAAGTTTGAAAACACTGTACTTGATTGTGAAGTTATATATTTCATTATGTGGATCTATAGCCTGAACAGCCATTTTAAAATATTTTTTAAAATGTTGTGAAGTAGCATTTTGGGGCCCAGTGAGTAGAGTAGGCTAAAGAGAAAAGGAGATTTAGTAATAATCACTGGATCTGTTCCACAGAAGTAGGTGGTCACAGAATTTAACAAACTTACACAGATCAGTGCGTGCATCTCACATGGCTTAAAATTTGTTTGCTTTCTATTGTCAAATCGTATATATTTTGCACACACAAGGGCACATTGGTTTATTTACTTTTTAAAATCCATCTTTTATTATTTTTATAAATAATTTAAGGTGGTGAACATACATAGTGCATATTCTTCTTTATATTTTTCCCACAATAGCACTGTGAGGTACATTGGATTGAGAAAGAGTGACTATTCCAAAGTTACCCAACTGGCTTTTATGCGTAAGGCAGGACTAGAATTCACAGTTTCCTGATACATTCATATTATTTTCTCTCTGTTAATATAAACAAACAGAAACACACACACACACACACACACACACACACACTAAAAGGTATCTATTTCTGGAGCTTGCTAATGCTTATCTTAGATTCATTAGGGTTCACCAATGATATAATAACAAAATGCTGCAATTTGTCATAGAAAATGGTGATCATTTTGGTGATCAGCAAATAGTGAATTATCCCTGTAAGTTTCTTTTCACTGATATTTATGAATGAAATAACTTAGACTAGTTCAACTATCAATTCTTACTATCATAATGAATAATGAAGAAACTGTCGTCATACACTATGATGATGATGATGATGATGATGATGATGATGATGATGATGACATTTTAACATGTATTGTATAATATACATAATATCACTATTACTGTGTAACAAGTTAAAATAAAATATGAAGAAGACCATATTTAAATAACAGTTCAAAGAGATATTATTTGGTAAGTGCATTTAATTTCAAATTTAGAATCTTTGTGGCAGACAATAACAACAACAACATCAAAACCCTGGAACTCACAGTCCAAGCCTGTGGTTTCTGCTCTTGGATTTATTTAGCGTGGGAGTCTGAAGTAGTAAAACTGATATTCTTAAGCTTGCCAACAAACCATTTTTACTTCATTTCAGTGCTTGCAGCACAATTACTTATTGTCCAAAGAGATAAATGGTGTTTTGTTCTTGCCAATTGCACACCTCTACAGCTTCTCTACACACAAAAAAAGGTTGCCTGCTATTAAAACATCAGTGTTGTTACAGAGAACTGAAGAAAAATAATTAACTGGAGACTTTTGGGGTTATCTTTGTCCACCACCCAACCGCAAAGGGTAATGATTACTGATCACACTTCGGGAATGGGGAGTGGAGATTCTAATGCTTTGCATGTGTTTCCTAATTCGATGTGCAGTGCAGACTCAGGTGGCTTTGTGTCAACATGACAGTCCCCTCTTGTGGTATCAGTGGTGCGGGCATGCTTTCCAACTAATCAGGTTCATTTTTCAATGACAACTGAAGAGGACTCGAGATCATCAGAGCTCACTAAAATATAGAAACACTTTCCATCTGCTGAAAGGGCTGTAGTGAAAAGAAGCAACGGCTGTAGCAATAGTTATTTCCGCAGGAACAGAATATCAGAGTTCTGTCCTCTTCTCAGCATTGCTGAGATTTCCATTACTCTTCTCTGGAAGATTTCTTTTCTGGAGGAAAAGCTGGAGCTCTCTGAAGCCAGAGACCACAAGTAGAAACTCTGAACTTAATCAGACACATCCTAAACGTTTGAGGGTTTTAAGATCCACTTGTCAGAGAAGGATCTTAAACTATAAGAAGCTAAGCTCTAAGCTAACAGAGACTGCACATATGCATCAGAACTGCAATAAACTATTTGCCGGTATGGCGGCCAAAAATGTTTTTCCGCGCTTGTGCCCTTTTCCATCTTAAAAAGTCTGCACTTGCGCAAAACGTTAGAAAAGAGGGGGAAATTACATTTCTGCAGTGAAAATTGTTCTGCTCATGTGCAGAACCGAAAATCAAGATGTCGGTGCTGGAGGAGAACCAGTTTGGGGGTATGGTGGGCATGGGTCGCTGCTGGTTCCTGTGACCCAGGCCGCCAAGTTACTACCAATTCAGCCAAACCAGTCTGCACCGATAGGAACACATCTCTGTATATGAGTAAATAATTGTGAGCAAATAATTACTCATAAATAAGGCTGTCTTCACAAATACGACATGAGGACCCAGACTGTTGTGGGCAACATGTTGACTCTGTAAACCGCTTAGAGAGGAGTGTAAAAGCACTGTGAAATCTAAGTGCTATTGTTATCTTCATGCAATCTCTGCAGATGCCACATTAATCTGACAATGTAATGCTGGGTTGTGTGTGTGTGTGTGTGTGTGTGTGTGTGTGTGTGTGTTTCTTGATCCTTGGCTTTTCTTCAGATCCTATTTCTTGGAATTATGATTAGCCCAAGATTGAACTCCAAGTAGCCTTTAGCTACTCTTTTTTTTCTTTAACCACACATATTTTTAAGTACCCTATTCCCAACATATTCAACTTTCATGTTTCCCCTGATTATTCCATTCTCACTTTTATATAAGACAGAAAGACACTGTCATACACAGCCATTCAGGCACATTTGTTTCACTCAACACAAGTTCATTTCTGACAATTGATTACATACTATCTGCCGACTTCATACCAGCAGCATTTGCATATATTTCTGCATCAATGTCTCCAACTTTGGTAAACATTTTAGCAAGATATAAAAATGCCACCTGTGCTATTTTTTATTTATTTTTTGCTATTTCTGCTGCTGCTAGTTCCATTTCTATTGCCCTTTCACTTGCCCCCTGCCTGCAACCTTATCAGTCTTGTTTTTTTTATTTAAAATATATCAAATTCTTGTTGAATGTATGTATATATCTGTATATGTTTGAAGTAAGAAATAGTATTTCTTCTGATATTGGTATAGTAGGCAATAGAGGCTTCTTTAAAGAATGTAGAAAGAAGTAGCTCAAAATAATGGGAAAAGAGAAACCATTATATGCAATGTTCTCTGTGAAATATAATTCACAGGAGCAGATTTTTCAATGACTGGTTAAAAATTGTTATGTTGTTCTGTGATCGTATGACATAAGAACAGCTGGAAGCACTTCATCTAGGCTTGATACTTTTCATCCACATAGAACTTCCTTGCCAAGAAGCTTCCAAGTTTCCTTACATAGATTCATTGTTTCAACCCTCCTTTTCCCCAGCCATCAGGTGTTGGGAATTAGGTGCATTCAAAGGTAATTGTGGAAATGAAATCTTTTAACACTATGAACAGCTATGATAAACTCCAAGATGTTTCGTTCCTATCTATCCTTCCATACATTTTTAGAAACTTTAGTATTAAAAACTGCACTGTTTTATGGCCTGGTAAAGATGAAAAAGGCAATGTACTATTTTCAAAGAATATATGCATAAACATGTACACCACTAAACCATAGTGGCGTAGTGGTTAGAATGCAATATTGGAGACTACTTCTGCCGACTGCTGGTTGCCAGCAGTTTAGCAGTGTGATTCTTACTGGCTCAAGGTCAACTCAGTCTTCCATCCTTCTAAGGTCAGTGAAATGAGGACCCAGATTGTTGTGGGCAATATGCTTACTCTGTAAACCACTTTGAGAGAGCAGTAAAGCATGATAAAGTGGTATATAAGTCTATGTGCTATTGCTACTGCTATGCACATACACACATACTGTACATATGCATATATCCATTGTCCTTAGTTTTGAAAGCATTGTGCCCTCGACAAGTATTGGCATAACATTGGAAAGCCTCTTTGTTTAATCATCATTAGATGTTTTCTTTTTATTAAAAAGCGTGGAGTCTTTTTATAATAGCTAGTTAACACTTTCAGAAACTAAGCGGCTGTATTAAGAGCTGCATTTTAGCAAGGGCAGAACTGATGGTGGCAAAAAAATGTGAGAAAGGTGGGAGAAAGATTACAGCTCAGATGTATTAACTCCATAGATTATAAGTAGATATATGGATGTTGAATATGTGGGAAGATACAATACTAATGAAAAGGTAGAGATAGTCATAGACCTATCATAAGCCCTCCTGAATTTGACCTTAATCTTATTTCACCATTTTTTCCAAGTATGAGAAGAAGACTACCCCTTTTTGACTATTGTTCCTTGGCACTGGTATTTGGAGGCATGCTGATTCCAACCTGCAGAGGTCAATGAGTCTCCAAAATGGAAAAGCTTCAATAGTCCAGTCCTCCATGAATTTATCCCTATTTAAACCCTCCATGTTAGTGATTGTTGTCCAAATTATCACCCGGGAGCAGTGGTGGGTTCCTACCAGTTCAGACTGGTTCAGCCGAGTTGGTAGTAGTTGGGCAGCTGGGTTGCTGGAACCAGCAGTGACCCAGGCCTGCCACACCACTAAACTGGTTCTCCCAGCAGCACCATAGCAGCTGCCATCTTGTTTTTTGCTTCTGTGCATGAGCAAAGCAATTTTTATTGCTCTGCGCGCACACATGCAGTGCGCCCATGAGCAAACCGGCAATAGTGACTGCTGGAACTCAACCCTGCCGAGACCATACTATAGTATATGAAGCACCAAGAGGGGTGTTCTGTTAACACCCTTCACATTTCCTTCATGCCAAATTTACTCTTATTCCATTTCTCATCGTAAGTCCAAAGTGTCTCCTTAGTTTTGAAAAAGTGACCAACAAAACATTCTTCAGAACTTGAAATAACATGCTTAATTTCTGATTAAGAGCTATACCTTGTAGCTGTAACCAATTAACCTAAAAAAATATTTTAGTTTATTGTGACACAGAATCATTGACAAAAAACAAATCCATTAATAGTTTTTCCCTTCCTCCCACAATTCCCTTGCTTACAAATGCTGCTTTGAAATAATTTCTGCTTTTCTCTGCCTCACCCCTCATCCCTATCCTGGCTCCTTGTTGGTCCTTGGATGATTAATGAGGATATGACACTCCCACGCTCTCAGTACATCACCCACATTCTTGCTGAATAATACATTTCTAGGTCTGAAAAAGTTCAAAGCAGGTTTAATTTAGCATCAATTCCCCTCTCCTCCTCCTCCTCCCTTACTGCCACCACTTAAATGCCTTTGCTCAAAACTACTGCTTGTTATTATGATATGATCACCAGAAGCTCATGTTACCTCCCTGTAAGCTGCCCATGACTTTTAGAGGTCAGAATTGTGTTATCCGTCATCTTGTCCTGTCTAAGCAAAAGAAAATTGTGTTCTACTCCATGCCCAGATTCACCTCTGCTTGCAGAGTTAGTAACCGACAAGCACATGTATAATGGGGACATGATATACTAACAGAAACGGCAGCGAAGACGTAAAATAAAATAAAACCTTTGCAGCTCTTGACTTTGGATAAAATTGCATTGAAAAGGAAATCCTCTGGGGGTTTTTGCTTGTAAAATATGTAAAATCAAAAAGTCCAAACATGATACTTCTATAATTTTTAGGCAGCGTCTGTGTACATATACACATTTTAAATACATTTACACTGGAAAATATACATTTGAAGACAAGCCAGACATCTGGTAATAGGATATAGAATAACTGTACAATAAAAGACCATCTTGAACAGAAAAGCAAGCAGTACATCTCCAGAGAATACACAGAAGCATCTGAACATGGCTTATTCAGAAGAAGGGACTGTGATAGACACATGCTAGTTTCAAAAAACAGCAGACAAAACAGCTGTAGTAAGAATGATAAACTCCTCCTGGCAGGACTCAAACTGTTCCCTTCCCCACCTTTTTTTATTAAGGTCCCTATTCATTAGGATTTCTGCATTTGTAGCAGGGGTGGGTTCCTGCCAGTTCTAACCTCTTCTATAGAAGAGATTCCACAAATCTTCAGTGCCATTTAGAACCGGTTCCAGCTCCCTCCCCCCGCCCGTTCGCACATCTTCAAGATGAAGAGCAAGAGGAGGAATTCTGGGAGTTGAAGTCCTCACGTCTTAAAGTTGTCAAGTTTGAACACCCCTGGGGGGTTTTGTTTCTAAAGGGTTAGGAATGCAAGGGTCTTGTAACTTGACAGCTTTAAGACTTGCATGTTTCAAATGCCAGGTTCTGAGCCAACATTTTGGTTGCTAAGCAAAAGCGTTGTTAAGTGAGTTTCATCACATTTTACAAGTTGGCCACTCCCACCCAGTCGCATGGTTGACAAGCCACTCCCACCTGGTCACATGGCCAGCAAGCCCCTCCCACAAAGCAGGCCACACCTATAGAAGAGGTTCTAAAAAAAATTGAAACCCACCACTGATTTGTAGGTATAAGACCATGAAGCAAATAAGATAAGGTTTAACATCTATGAATTCCTGTAGCAGTAACTGAAACAAAGCTCTGTGTGAGTTTGAAGAGAAGAATAATTTTTTAAAAATCTTTTCACATATATTTGGTTTAAGTCTAAATTGTTTCCAACATAGGCAGATTCTGATCCCCATTTGTGCTCCACTTTAACTCATTATTTATTTATTTTTAACTGAAAATGGATAAATGGTTAAAAATGCAAAGCTTTCTAGAAACTATTTTGTTAAATTATTCACTGTTTTTTTTAAACATATTCATTTTTTTCATATTTATATATTTTAAAATTACCCAGAATTTGATCTTTTCAGATAATGTACAAAATTCTGAGTCTTGGAATTCCACCATTTAATTGGCCATAAGCTTTTGTGAAATTTAGTGAGATTTATTGCTAAATACATGTGCAGAGGAATGTAATCTCATTCTTGTAGCTTAACTGGACAGTAAACTTTCAATTACATAGAAGGTTTAAGGCCTTAACCAATCATTTTAATCTTGGTTATGATTATCAACAAATGATTCATTGTTCTATATGGTACAAGGTTTTGAAGAGAGAGAGAGAGAGAGAGAGAGAGAGAGAGAGAGAGAGGGAGGGAGGGAGGGAGGGAGGGAGGGAGGGAGGGAGAGAGAGAGAGAGAGAGAGAGAGAGAGAGAGAGAGAGAGAGAGAGAGAGAGAGAGAGAGAGAGAGAGAGAGAGAGAGAGAGAGAATGAATAAGAAAGAATGGTATTAAGAATGCCTCCATAAAATTGCTACAGGAAATTATAGCAATTGTCATATAGCAATAACAACATGGCTATTTCAGTCCTGGACCTTTCTAACCACAGAAAATAAGGTCTTGCATTCTTATAAGCAATCCTACCTGTACAAAATCTTGGTGTTAACGCTAATTATTTTGAATAGAATAATGTACTGCAATATCCCTAATGTCAAAACAAATATATTCTGACAAGTATAAACAGGAAGTCATAGGTACTAGTTGTATACATTTCTGCAGTAAATATGCACACTCACTCATACACACACATATATATACACACATACATACACCAGTGTGTATGCATGTGTGTGTGTATACACACGCAAATATATATGTCTATATAATATATTCACATACATACACTAAAAATGGAAGTATGCATGTACACATACATGCATGTATAATGAATGGAAGCTTTCCATAATAAAGAAAGCAAGATAAAGAACCAGGGACATACCGAATGTTCTAGCTGCCAACTCTGATCAGGTCTAATCTAAATGATTAATGGTCAGAAAGATTTGAATGTGTAGTCTAACAATATCTGAAGGACACTAGAGAAGTATTAATATATTCTTTTTAATATGCTACCATTTTAATTTCAGAAAAGATGATCCACACCTGATTTCTAAACACTTACAAATAAATGCATTAAATGCTACATTCAATTAATTTCAACATCAAGCTATGTCCTTCCTAATTTTGATACTCATCTTGTCAGGTGCGAAATACCAGTGTCACACATAAGTGCCAATTAAACTGATTTATTGCTCACGTATATGTGCACCATCCCTGTACTTCAAACCATAAGAATCTAATCAACTAATGATCAGCACTATTTTGGTGCTAGATAAAGGTTAGCAGAATTCAAGAGGGGTTGGTCTTAGACCACTTGTGGGAACAAAGAAACTCCAGGCTGATTCTTCTTTTGACTCCACCCCAGATTCCACCCCTTGTCCTACAAATCTAACTTTAAAATAGAAATGGTATAAGCCATTACTCTAGATTGAGCACAATACTAATGGTTTCCAAGCAAAGTTGTTCCTTTCTACTAGGGCCAGCTTGTTTCTGGAATCTCTGGGTGATTCACTGGCCAAATAAAGGTTTCCAAATAAGAAGCTCTGAATATACATTGGGCTTGAATATCTTAGCACAATGAATAGATTTAAACTAGTGTTTCTTAAAGTCTCCTGGGCGAACCCCCAAAACATTTTCAACGGAGATCTAAATTTTATATACATTTGACAGATGTTGAATATGTTGACAAAATTTTAAAACAATGTTACCCTTCTCATGATCACTTCTCGTGCATCCTCCTAGCACTTTAAGACCACATCATTTAGAGTCAGCAATTCCAGTGCCAATTGCCTTTGTAAATAGAGGACTGCTTATATTTATGTACGTACGTACGTATGTATGTATGTATGTATGTATGTATGTATGTATGTTGCATGTATGTATGTATGTACATGTACACTATATACACTATATAATGTGAGTGTGTGTGTGTGTGTGTATGTATATATGTATGTGTTCTGACCCCCCCTCTTCATACACCAAAATACGCCGAGACAAACATACTGCACGATGATTTATTAACACACAGACTAGACCTTGGCAGCAATCCAGCACAGACGAGACCTTGGCAGCAATCCAGCACAGACGAGACCTTGGCAGCAATCCAGCACAGACTAGACCTTGGCAGCAATCCAGCCTGCCAAGAGGACAACACCCGATAGCTTCTCCAGCTCTGGTAAATATGTGGATTTCTGCAAACAGCTTGCGGAAGGTCCCTTCTTAAATACAGTCTTTTTTTTTTTTTTCAAAAAATTTTATTGGTTTTTTAAAACATTTATGAGGAAAAGGGTAAGTGGAATGGTTACAAATTTTGGCAGTTGCAAGTGTGGCAGACGCTCCCTCCCTCCAAACTCATAAGATACATCTAAGTATAAAACATTAATACATAATCATAAAAAATCAGCATATTAATTCTAGAAAAAAGAGTTTTCAATCAATTTATATAGATATGATATATAGTCTAGATATAATTTCATTATTACTTTCGGTCTGTTTATAACATTGTGGTTTTCTTATTCATTTTTGTGATCTGAGCTTTCTTGGTGTTGCCCCTTCACCCCCCGCTGGCAGAGCTCCGGCCCCTCCCGTGTCCTGTATGACCGTTGTAGCGTCTTCTGTTTTTTCTAGGTTCGCTTTATTTTTTTCCATAAAGGCCTGTGCCTCTATGGGTGTATTGATTCTGATTCTTGTCTCCTCCCAGAATATCAGCATACCTTCAGGCATCAACCATCTAAACCACACCCCCTTCTGGTATAGTTTATTCGCCAATTGCAAATAGTTTTTCCTTTTCTCCCTAATTTTTTGGGGGATCTGCTTCAGGATGGTTATCTCCCTGTCATGATATGTCAATGCTTGCCCCCTTTGTACACCCAGAATTTCATCTCTTGTGCTTTTCCTAAGGAATTTAATATGAACCTCCCTGGGTACATTGTGTGTTCTGGCATATGCTGAATTCACTCTATAGACCAGATCTATCTCCCATTCCATCTGCTGTTTATCTTTGTGTATGTATTCAGCTAAAATATTAGTCATAATGTCCCTTATATTTTCCCCATCTGCTTCTATTACATTTTGAAATCTAAGATAAAAGAACATTCTCTCAAACTCTGTTTTCATTTGTTGGATATCAAGTTCTTTGTTTCCCTTCTGTAGAGCCTCTAACCCCCTCTCGCCTCCGCCACCCCACCCTCCACAAGGTCCAGTCTCTGTGAGTTCTTATAAATTTGGACTTGATTCTCTTTAATTTCTTCCTTCATTTCTTTTAATTGTTTCTTAATTTCTTCCTGGCCCTGTATGAGTTGCTGGAGCATTTGTTGCAAATCCATCTCTGTACTCTTAGGTTGCATCAGTTCTGTGATCTTTGACTGTGTGGCAGGACTGGATGTTGCAGATGTCGGTGCAGAAGTAGCAAAGCCAGGTTTTCCAGGGGGTGGTCTTTTTGGAGACATGGTTTATAAAACAAAGAGATCAGTCAGTGTAGAGACTGGGCAGCTGGAGAAGTAGAGCAGGCAGATGAGTCCAGGAGGCAGAAGATCCAAACAGGTGGGAGTTTCTTTAATCAGTCTAGCAATAGATTAAAGTTTTTTCTCCAAGGAGTTCAGGAAATAACAATCCACAAGAGATTCCTCTGGGTGACACGGAGACAAAGACCGGAAGCCTGAATTTTAAAGGTGGAGTCAGGTTTCACAGTTCATGAAGACAACGGAAGTGTGCCATCTTGCCCTGCCAGCTTTGGGCTCAGAGGCATAGGAAAAATTTTAAAAGTTCACAAAGTTCTCAGGTCATCAATAAGTTCTGGAACTAAGTCCAATGAAAAAGACTTTTACTGGGGTGAGGCATCATTAATTGACTCTCCCCCCTCCTCCTTCCCCTGGGGGCGAGAGCAAAAATTTTTCAAGCTGCTTGTCCAAGGGGGGGGGGAAATCCCCCTCCCCTCCAGCCGCTCCTCCAAGAAAAATCCGAAAGATTAACTTTTAAAATTACTGAAAAGTCCATCAACTCAAAAATAAGGGAATGAAGAGAGGAAGCATCTCACCGCACCGCCGCTGCTTCCTCTTAAATACAGTCTTGAGAGGAGCCTAATTACAACCACCTGAGTTCAATTATCTCCTGTAACTGCGTAACTGTTCTTTACGTCTATTAGCCCTTCATTGCCGGGCATCCAGAACCACCTCCCTTGTCTCCTCCCCACTGCTCCAAGGCATGACTTCAGAAGCACACTCCCTTTGGCATTCACCGCTGCTCCATGCCTCAGGCACCTCCTGGTGGCCAACCAGCCTCCCTGATCCCTGCTCGGAGTCGGAACCCTCCAGGGTCCTCCACATCTTCCAGAGCCAACTCATAAGGCCCCACACTGTCGGAGTCTGGTTGCAGCTCCAACAGCTCCTACTGGCCCACAACATGTATGTATGTATGTATGTATGTATGTATGTATGTATGTATGTATGTATGTATGTATGTGTCAGGGGTGGGTTTCAACCGGTAGAGACGGGTACAGCCGTACCGGATGGTGAAATTTAGCATGCCTTCCTGTACCTGTTGGTCAGGAGGCCCCATACTGAAACGCTCCTTCCCCTTGTTCACTCTTTCATGCGCCCCACCCATCTGCATCATGCTACCAAAAAGTTCTCAGAAGAAGAACCAGAAGAAGAAAGAACTGATGAGTGGCTGGGAGGGGGGGGGGGATGTTGGGGAAGAGGGAAGAGGCAGAGGGGCTGCTAGAAGAGTGTATGCATGTGCATAGGCTGTCTTTAAAACTCACAGCCTGTGCACTCGCACACACTCTTCCACTCTTTTAAAAATGTCTGAGTGAATCCAGGAAAAGGGTAGAGGCAGAGGGGCTGGAAGTGTGTGTGTAAGGTGGTCAGTAATTTTGAAGACCGGCAAGGATAGCCATATTTCCTCTGTAAGTAGCTGTTTTATTGTTTTGTGTACTTATTTTATTCTTATTTAAGTAGTAAGTGCACAAAATAATAAATTTCCTTTTTTTATATCTTCTTTTTGTAGGTCATTCTTTGGGGCAAAGAATTCAGTGACACCGACTTGGCTACTCCCACCCAGTCCCATGACTGCCAAGCTCCTCCCACCCGGTCACCTGGTCACCAAGCCATTTCCACCTAGTCACATGACCACCAAGCCACTCCCACAAAACAGGCCACACCTACAGAATAGGTTCTAAAAAAAATTGAAACCCACCACTGATATGTGTATATGTGTGTTGTGTGTGAATATAAAAGCAGCAACTATCAATCAGCAAAGAACATACAAGCCCATCAATACAGAACAAAGTGGCTTTCCAAGGCAATGGCAAGCCATGGGACAGTTATTGCAGTCTATTGGAGGTGGGCCTGATCCTGGAACAGAATGAAACTAATGGGTTTAAGTTGAATCAGCTTAGTTAAAACAGTTTTGAATTGAAGATGAAAAACATAGATTTGGAATAAGAGTGGGAAACTTATAACATCCATTCCTGCAAGAAGTGAGTCAACTGTAGTGATGGTGAGTCAAAATAAAACACAAATCTGCCTTCAGGCTAAGCAATGATGGGTGCAACCTTGTTGGATTGCACCTTCAATGTTGGACAATTTAGGATCTCCTTGTCTTGGTGACTTCTTTACTGCATGATTGGGGGAAAGGTTGTTGGAGATTGTAGAATGTATATCTGTGAGGCTATTGCCCTCAAGCACCTCAATAAGTGAAATTTCATGACTCTAACAAGAAGGACATTGATTTACAGGAAATATCTTTTAGACTAGGTAAAACCATACACCTAAGTAACTACATCCTCTCCAGTGGTGGTTTCAGATCCTGTTCCAACTGGTATGGTTGGAATGGGCATGGCGGGCCTCAGAAGAGCATTGCACTGTGCGCATGCACGGAAGCATCAAAGACTTTAAAGACAGGTAAGAAGCACAGGTGGGCCCTCTGGAGCACCGTACTGGAACGGTACCCAGTGCTCCAGGCAGGTTCTGTTATGCCCATTCTGGGGCGTACTACCTGCAACCCACCACTGATCCTCTTCCAATAGGAGGATCAGAGAACAAGTTTAGGAATATTTAGCAAAAATGTTTGAAATAACTAAACCTTAAATTAGCAATTACTTAGATAAAGAGCAAGGAGAAAACCATCAGTTGTGGTCATGTGATGTTTTCCTTGGTGGCCTTAGCACTTCACTTAACAACAGAAGGGGAAGTGATGTCATAAACCTGTGGCAATTTTATGACTTTTCACTTATGGACCACAGTGCTTAGCAGTGGAGTTGCCAGTCCCAACACTTCATAGGATAGTATTGTCGGCCATTTAAGGCAAAGTTGCAGTGAATGCTGTGTTCAGAAACATGACAAATGTTCTTATATAATTGTTGGGGCAGCAGTCAAGTGACTACTACACAAGGTAATGGCTGTAAGGGATTTCAAGGATCCTATCTATGTGGCTCTTGAGTAGCACACACGATGGGGATATATTTATAGATATGGGGTATTTTTAAAACCCTCCTCACATATACCACTTCTTGCAGTATGCTAGGCACTCTAAGGACTGTGTGGTGTAAATATCAGCAGTCCAAAACAGTGCCATTAATTTGTACTACCCTGTGTGTAGTTTTTTAAAATACATTTTTATCTGGAAAAATAAATTTAGTCTAATTTGTATAAAGTGCAGATGAAAGTCTAATAATCAGCTATAAGAAGTCTAAGACTCTGTGGAAGAAAACTGTAGGAAAATATTATGCTTTCAGCTACAAATCACAAATGCCTCCCCCAAAT
Source organism: Natrix helvetica (assembly GCF_964273705.1). NCBI lineage: Eukaryota > Metazoa > Chordata > Lepidosauria > Squamata > Natricidae > Natrix > Natrix helvetica. The sequence continues at coordinate 213,680,366 of NC_138552.1, read as the reverse complement.
TCTCCTTGGAAAAATTAACCAGCTAAATTGGTATAAATATAAGGAAGCAGAAGGGAAAAAGAGGGATAGTTTTTAAAATATCTGTATTCAACAGGAGTGAGATTTATGCATGAGATGCAAATTATTATGTGGTATTTACACATCTAAAGAAAAACAAATCTTGAATGTACATGTTTAGAGGGCATATTATTTTAAATATAAAAGTGGGCAAATTATTATAATGTTTATAATCCCCACACTGTTAATAAGATATTAAAAATCAAAATAAGGAGGAGCTATCTTATTAAAATGGTAAACCATCCACCAAAGTGGGACCAAAAAACCAGTATGAAATTGTAATTATTTTTTTATCTTGATGATCTGATGATGCAGTTTTAGCCAACACTGGAAGAATTAACAAGAATAATTCTTGAGGATTCCAATCCTTCTATTAATTTTTCATCAATAATAGACTTAATATCGTTAAGACCAACATATTATCAAAAATCAGCAATAGCTACTAATAATTCAGGTCAGGCAATTTACGTGGAACTCTGATAATTCCATGTCCATAATGCTTTTCAACTAATTTTCAGCCTAAACAATTGTAAGGAATCAAAACCATAATAATAATTCAACCAAAGTAAATGGTGGTTCACATTCCATGTTTTAATTCAGCTTGATTTAATCAGGAATTAAAGTTGTAGAACAAATCACCAAGAAAACTATAAACATTGCAAATATTTTGTCATTTATAGTTATTACATGATTAGTTCAATTTTATTGCATGCTGATTGGAGGTTTGTTAATTGTTCCATATACTAAAGATAGTTGATGAAAAACATGAGGTTTTATTAATTCTTATGGCATTATTCATCCTGGATATTCACTAAATGCTGGGAGTGAAATCCAGGAATTAGTAAGCATGGTCCTATTCACATACTCCCCTGTGAGGTGAGAATACTATTATTGGTTTTGTTGTCAAGAATCTTTTGGTATAACAAGATCTCATATCTTTCCATATGCTGCTGATCATATCTTAATCATTGCCAATAATGATGATAAGTAAAAACCAAGAACTAGCAGTCAGCTTGTCAACTAGTATTTCCGAGCTATATTTATATAAACATTCTAGAGAGGAAATAGAGGTGTTGAGAGAATGTGATAAAGGGAAAGATTAGTTGGCAGAGGAAAACTGTAAAGGGAGATCTGGAACAAACTGAACTGCTAGAGCAGGGATCCTCAAACTAAGGCCCCAGGGACAGATACACCCCACCGAAGCCATTAATCCAGACCGCTTGGGATCACAAGACTGCCCCGTCCACATTGCCCCATCTACCCACCTGCTTCCACCCGCCTTCTGGAGGCCCAGGAGGCCAAAAACAGGATGCACTGAAGCCTCAGGACGCCAAAAATGGCCCCATTTTGGAGCAGCAGACTGCTCTAGAGGTCAAGGAGGCCCAAAATGGACCTGCTTTGGTCTCCCCTGCCTCCAGAGAGAGGGGGGAGGGAGGGAGACACATACACACAGAGAAATCTCTCAAACACACCCCAAGGCAACCACATCCCTTCACCAACCAGCTTTCCACCCCCAGGAGCATAACAAATTGAAGTTTAATTTGTGTGTATTGTTTAATGGACTGCTAAATTGGCTATGCCCAGCTAGTCACGTGACCGCTTAGTCACACCCACTCAGACACAGGGCCACCTAGCCACATCCACCTAGCCAGTCTGCCCCCCGCTCCAACAGTCTGAGGGACCATCTATTGGCCCCCTGTTTAAAAAGTTTGTGCTAGAGAGATGAAAGGAACAACGATAGTACTATGTCAGACAGACCAGTGAGCAAGACAACCAAATGTATTTTATGTCTCTACTCTGTATGCTTATTGTTAGAAGTTGCATAGAATCATATAGCTTAAAGGAGCCATTCAGGCCTTTAAGACCAACCATCTGCTCAGCACAGGAGTCCAACTTAAAACATCTCCAACAGATGGTTGCCCAGCATCTGCTGTAATGCATTCAGCATAGGGATGTCCACCAGCCCACTGTAAAATTGATTCGGCTGTCAAATTGCTCTTACATTTAGGAAGTGTTTTCCAACAATGCCCCCTCCTCTGAGTGAGCAAACAGGTGTTTTATAAGGGCACTGACTGAAGAAAAGGAGGAATCAGAAAAAAAATACCAAGGAGAGAGAGAGAGAGAGAGACTGCTGGCTGTTTGCTACTGCTGATTGACTGCTGATAGCTCCTAAAAAGCTGTTGATTGTATTTAATTGGCAAATTGGTCTTGCTATCCAACCTGAGGGAGCTTCAGTAGCATAAAAAGAAACCCATGCCCAGCAGATTGCAAGCTCTCTGAGTAAACAGAGCACAACAGAAGTTGGTGTAGTAGGTCAAAGCAGTGACGTGCGGTGAGGGTTATGGCTGGTGAGGCTAGTGACGTCATCAGGAAGGCGGGGAATGGGACCACGTGTGCAGGAGGCTGAGGCAGCCTCAGCCTCCAGCACACGTGGTCCCATTCTCCGCCTTCCTGAGTGAACATTAAGGGGACCGCGGAGTGCACTGATCTGCGTAGCATTGCTTCCCACCTGCGCCAGTCCCTTCCCCCACCCACTCCTTCAAGGTCTCCCACCAACCCAAAACCCGATCCCCAGCTCCCTCGGGCAAGGCTTGAGCGGGGTGAATGGGAAAGCAACGAAAGGGGCTGCACTTTCACCCCGCTCAAGCCTTGCTGCCTGCAGCCACCGCCCACCCTCGCTGCCCCTTTCGTTGCTTTCCCATTCAGGCGGCTGCGCTTCCCATTCCCATTTCCCATTCAGGCGGCTTCCCATGCAGGCGGCAAGGCTTGAGTGGGGTGAAAGCGCAGCCCCTTTCGTTGCTTTCCCATTCAGGCGGCTGCGCTTTCGTGCCTTTGTCATCCGGCAGTGGCGACATTTCTGCCTCCGCCCTCTGCAGCTCCCGGGCGTGCCCGGACGGAGGTAGCCAGAATGGCGCCGAGGAAGTCCGGCGGGCGAGCAAGCGAGGATCAGAAAGGACAAGTCGCTTTCGTGCCTTCGTCATCCGGCAGCGCCAACAACGTTTCTGCCTCCTCAGCTCCCGGGCGTTATTATATTATATTATATTATATTATATTATATTATATTATATTATATTATATTATATTATATTATATTATATTATTTCATGAAGAGAGGTGAGGCTCTGCCTCCCCTGCCTCCCCTGACCGCACGTCCTGGGTCAAAGGATGAGGCACACATCCTATTTTTTCTGTCTTTTTTTTTAACCTATTAAGAAATATGGAAGTAGAGGGAACTGTGTTTTTTTTTCATTCGCAGAAGACATTCCATGTTAGTTTTTCTTTCTAAAGATGACAAGAATTACATATGCTGGACATGGAGGCTCATTGTCCTCAGAGAAGAGAAGGTGAAGGAGCTAAATCCACCCCCCAGCTAACCAGGGAAGATGATAAATTCCTAGACTGAGCAAAGAAAGCATTTGAAAAGGGACAGGGCTACAAGAAACCTCCCAGGAACTGAAAGAAAGCCAGGGGAAAGAGATAGAGGGATGGAGGATTGTGCAAAAGATCAAGACTGCCAAGAAACGTTTTGGTAGATATAGCATTCCATGTCTTTAGCAATGCATTTCATAAAATTAACTACCAGGTCATAACAGAGAAAATGGTAAAATGTGCAGAATAAGCGTACCACCATTAGATGGATATAAATATGACTATTTGACTATATGAGCCTGTTGAGAGGAAACCAATGTCTTAACATTTAAAGAAACGAGTTTTTATTTTTCTCTGCCAAATCATCAAAGTGTTTTTTTTCCTCTGAAATTTCAACAGTAAGACTTGGAATAAGAAATACAATTTTGAAAGGGTCATCAATTTAACAAACCCAATATTTTTTGAATATTTCTTGTGCCACCTTTTCATTTCTTTTAAGATGTTCTATCTCATTTATTTAATCAATTCGTATTGCTTAAATTATTTTACAAAAGGGGGTCAGTAGGGTAGAAAAATAAAAGAAAAACAATTTAGAAAACCAAACTGTAAGATCCAGAATATAAAATTATAATCCAATTTATAGCAAGACAGCATTAACCATTAGAGTTTACCCAACCATCCAGCCCAAATGTTTGGGGGAAGAACCAAATCTTTAATGCTTATTAAAAGCTAATAGGGTTTGAACCAGCTGGATCTCTGATGGGATGCTGTTCTAACACACAGGCACTGCCATAAAGCAGATACAACAAGATTTTTTTAAAAAATAAAGGGAATACAGAGCATACCCTCTCTGGTGTTGGGTAGGATGAGCAAAAATAATGAGACATAAACTGTACAGCAAATAAGATAGCCCTATGCCCGTGATGGCAAACCTATGGCACACGTGCCACAGGTGGCATGCGGAGCCATATCGGTGGGCACGCAAGCTCAGCTCCGGCACACATGCACGGGCCAGGCAGCTGATTTTCCAGCCTTCTGGGCCCAGCCAGGGAAACAGGCTGTTTTCAGCCTCTGGTGGACCTTCGTGGGGGGAGGCCATTTTTGCCCTCTCCAAGCTTCTAGAAAGGCTCTGGAGCCTGGGGAGAGCGAAAAACGGGCCTTCCGGTCTGACCGGAAGTCAACAAATAGGTCATTTTCAGCCTCCGGAGTGGGGGGGGCGTTTTGCCCTCCCCAGGCTCTTAGAAGAGGACGCATAGAATTATGGGTGTGGGAACACATGTGCACCCCCCTGCACTCACCCCGCTTTTGGCATGCGATAGCAAAAAGGTTAGCCATCACTGCCCTACACCATGTAGGGCTTTCTATATGACAACCACTATCTTGATTCCAGGACTCTGAAGGCAAATGGGAGGTGACTAAGGTGGGAATGACTTTCATCAAGGCATCCTGGTCTAGCAACAGATGCAGTTTTTGGCACAAGACAACCTATGCAAAAGTCCTCCTAGCCACACTTGCCACCTGTTTTTTTGAAAAAATCAGAACTTGATTCACTTACGTTGATTCTCTTCTATTGTGAAGGTGGAGATTTGCTAAGAACAGAACTGTGTTTTTGTAAAGGTTTTGTATCTAAGCATGGAATAACATAAATATGAGAGGCAACAATATTCATGAGAACAAGGCTACATAAATTCTATCAACAACAATGAAGACAACTGTGTATAATTCTGAATTAAATACTGTGTAAATAGAAATATATAGTGGTATATATGAGGCTTTAATGCTACACATTTTGGGAGACTGGGAGAGCCACTTTGGTCTTGTGGTTAAGGCACTAGGCTAGGAAGCAAGAGACCATGAGTTCAAGTCCTAGCTTAGTCATGAAAGCAGGCTGGGTGACCTTGGGTGACCATTACCCTCTCTTAGCCCAACTCACCTCCCAGGGTTGTTATTGTGGGAAAAACAGGAAGAAGTTGTGTTGGATATGTTCACCACCTTGAGTTATTTGTAAAAAAATAAAGGTGAGATATAAATAAATAAAAAATTTATTTGGAGTTTAGATTATTTATCTAATCTTTCTTCCATGAATATTACCCCCTTCCTAATTTATCTACAATAAGCCTGTGAGGCTGAAAGGTAGCAAGCGGGCCAAGATTCTTCAGTAGGTTGTGTTGATATTTATACTTGATACTAGAGTATAATTGTACTCTAATTATAATACATGGCTTTTATAATGGCTTTTAAAGAGCAGATGAGACCCTGTGTATTTGAGTGGAACTTATTCCTAGACAAACGCCTGCTTAACCATATTGTTGGCACTTCAGAAAAGCCAAGCAGTCAGAAATGTCCTTCCTACACAAGAGTAAGTCCTACTCATGCAATTACTAGAGAATAATCTATAGGGTTTGATTTGGTTTTCACAACTGGTGAAAAACAAATCACTTTTAGCTCCCAGAGATGTTTTTTCCACCTAAGTATTTATGGCAATTTCTATGGTTAAAAAATGTTCGAATTGCTTAATCTATAAACCTGCTAATGCACAATGTGTATTACATCTCAGTTTATGAATTCCCTCTGGTGAAATCATTCATACTACATCACATGCAATATCCAGAGATTACGCAAGCTGCAGAAAATAGGGAAAGGAAGATAACAACTGAGATGGATTGTAGAACTTTGTTCCCTTATTTGCAGCAACAGAGACCTACAGTTGTGATGTTATTCTCTTCTGCTGCTTGGCATTTGCTGATCATTAGCCTAGGGTCATGAATCCATCTCTCCAATGACCCATCTGTATAACTAACACTTTGTTGTATTTATATTTTCTATCCCCTAAAACAACTGACATTGATCACTGTCAAGGACAGGGTAATGAACAAGATAGACCATTCCTCTACTTGGGTAAAGCTGATCATGTACTTTTACTGAATTGATAACATTCTTCAGTACCATCTTTTAGAGGTTCCCATTTTAGTATGTTTCTCTATTAATGCTTACAAAAAGTGGCATCCAAACCCTGAAATTCAAGCTTCATTTTATCTGTTGCGCTGGATGTTAAATTACCTTCTTGATAGGCACCAAATAATTGGCATGCTGACAAAAAAATACAGGGCCCTGAAAAATTCAAATGCTCCAAGGTTGGTACCACAAATTTAAATGGTCTTTTTTTTAAAGGCAACCTCTTTTTTTAAATTTCATAACATGTGACTAAAATGGATGCCTTACTATTAATAGAATGTCATAAATGTGATATCCTGGCCTCACTATGGAATGAGATAGTGAAATGGAAAGCAAAAGATTGCAGATGAATCCACTTCTTTAGCAGATGCTGTGTCTGTTTTCTCAACTTAAAGCAATAGCTAGTTTGAGCTCATAAATCAAAGATCCTTTGTGACAAGGAAACTGACAACAGTAGGTCAAAGCCATCATTCCCTAATCTAGTGCCAGGACTTCAATTCCCAGAATTCCCACCTACTTGGCTCCTCTCCAGTATCTGGTGGCACTGAGCTTCTGTATTGGAGGTTGCATATAATTATATTTAATGAAAACTCTTAAGAACATCAGTGGCAGAAAATATGGAAAATACTTGTCTGTAGAGAATAAAAACCAAAGCTGAAAACAAGCAGGGGCTCAGCTACTATAGATTATGTCATAATTTGGAGAGTGGCTTGTAGAAATGCAAGAATTTCTGATTAAATATTTTATCAGCAGGAAATCTAGAAAAAAATTAGTGGAACAACTATCGCCAAGTGAGCTTTCCTCCCCCGCATCCCCATCCATATATTATATTGTTGCGATTATATTTTGAAGCTGCTTGCTTTTCTTTGGTCGATCCCGTGTATGTTTCATGATTTATTGGCTTGTCTCTTCCTTAACCATTCTGTTTCAGGAGCTGTCCCATTAGATTCTACATTTCTTCATAACCCATTTTATATATGTATAAAACCAAGCTAAAATTATGCTGTTCTGGCTACAGGGTACAGTGTTATGTAGCAAAGATCATAAAAAAGTGAAGAAGAATTACAGTTTCTCATGTATTGTATCCATTAATCAACCTCTGGTTGTTTTGCTCTTCCCTGAATTCATATTAAAAAAAACATCTTTGATAGAAGGAGAAGCAAATGGAAAAATATCTTAGAAACAATGTAATTATTCTAATGAAAAGCTGGACCTAAGTAGATCTTTCCTGCTGTTATAGTTTCTTAAAATTTGCTGTATGGATGTATAAGACATACGAAGACATTAAATAGATTTTTTTTCAAGCCAACCTAAGATCCTATTGTCCATTAAACCTCTTAGTTAACTCCCAATAGGTTTTTTCCCTCCATAATGCACACACCTTATAGGATACAGAGTTGTCAACATTTACCACTAGGAAAAGCAGTAGCAATATCATTTTCATAAGTCAGCAATTACATAAATGAAAGAAGAAAATGAATATTTTCATAGAGGCTCTCAAGATCTTGAAGAACATTTATCTCCACTTTTCTGAACTTGCTGCCATGATAAGGTGAATTTTAATAGTCATTAAGGCAAAGCTAGCTTATCTACAATAGAAGATATTAGGAAACATAACCCTTGATATCCCCAGGTTAACAGGATGGGAATGACAGTCATATTGGGATACATTGTCTACATATCTAGATGCACTCTAGATATAGTATAGCCCATCACAGCTGGAGAACAACTACCATACCCTGTATATTTAGAAGTTTAAAACTGGAAGTTTAATAGGTTACCAAATGGAATACTCTACTTGATTATGATTATGTGTGAAATCTTACTGACCGCATAGATTTTTTTATGACTGTCTTAACCCTAAAAAAGAGCCATTGTGGAACAATGGTTAGAATGTAGTACTGCAGGGCCAACTCACTGCTCACTTCAGGAGTTCAACTCTAAATAGCTCAAGGTTGACTCACCTTTGCATCCTTCTGAGGTTGGTAAAATGAGGACCCAGATTGTTGGGGGCATTACACTGTAAACAGCTTAGAGAGGGCTGTAAAGCACTGTGAAACTGTATATAGGTCTAAGTGCTATAGCTATTGCTAACTGTGTTTATAAGTCAATAAAGGAGAATATTTGTAGCTCAGGACTGAAATGAGAGGTCCTTGGTGCTTTCTGAGCTTGGTTGTTTTCTCTGAGCTTGCTCTAGCACTGATGATGTTACCTAGTTTGGCTGCTGAAATGTCTGCAAGAAAAGAACCAAACGAAGGAAGGGAAAGATGCTAATTATAACTCTTTCTGCCAACTGTAAGAAATGCATTTATATTTTTGCATTATAATTTTCTTCTGTTCATAAAATATACTTTTTAATCTTCAAACCCATATACCATGTTCATTTTTTTCTTTTTTTTCAGCAAAAATTGTTTGTTTTCGGGTAACTGAATGCCACCCTGAGCAGTGCACAAAGCTAGAATTTTATTACTTATTTTTCCTTTGGGATTTTTTTTTCTTTGAACAAGTGAGCTTGATGAGTTCTTATTCTCTGAGTTATAAGTTACATTAGCCCATTTTAGCTTCATGTTAATAACCTAGTTATTTGCGGGATCATATCCTGCCCCACACATACCCTCGGCCGATTCGCTCACACAGAGAGGGACTCCTCCGGGTGCCGTCCACTAGGCTGTGCCAGCGGGCGACGCCCAGGGGGAGGGCCTTCTCCCTGATATCAGAACCACCACCGATCTCCGCTCCTTCCGCAAGAAGCTCAAAACCCACCTGTTTAATCTAGCCGGCCTGGCCTAATTTCAGCTCTCCCACCTCAGTCTGTATTTTTAAATTTCATGGGTTGGTCTTAAGGCTAAGTTTTAATTTTTATAAATTTGTACAGGGGTTTAAAGTTTAATCCGATTTTAATTCTATTTATTACTATTTGTATGGTTTTTAATTTGGTACCTGTACACCGCCCCGAGTCCCTTCGGGGAGAGGGGGCGGTCTAGAAATCAAATAAAATAAATAAAAATAAATAAATAAAAAGGTTTCTATTATTTGATGTTCTCATAATACAATACAGAAATAATTTTCTTAGCAACCAATTTTTAAAAGTTCCATTATTTCAATGATGAAATTGAAATTATGGTCAACTCTATCAGAAGGCAAGTTCATCATATGTTTACTATTTCCTGTTGAAAATATCAAAGATAAAAATATTATTTTAATATTTAATAATCTAAAATGATAAAAATGAACATTTGCCTCTACTACCTTTTTCATCCCCAAATCCCTCACAAATCCATGTGAAACCAATTCTCAGAAAGCCTCATGGAACCAGTTAGCACCTGCAAGGAAATTCATCTAGTCAAGTTTTACCACCTGAGCTTCTCCTGGTCATGGAGTAATAAAACTTCCCTCACCCACAATCGTATAAAAAAGGAGAATAAAATTAACTACTTGCACCATTACTGTTCATGTTTTCTAATCCATGTCTCTTTCTTTGCCTCTTTGGAACAATCAAAGAAATAAACAATCTGAGAGATTGCTATGAGGGGAAGTGACAGTGGTGGGATTCATTTTTTTTTTTTTACTACCAGTTCTATGGGCATGGCATGGCTTCGTGTGCATGGTAGGGGAGGTTACTGCAAAATCTCCATTCCCTCCCAACCCCACTAACCTGCTTTCCAGCTCTGTTATCCTGTTCAGGGCAATAAAAGAAGATCAGCTGGGAAGTAGGGAGGCAGCATGGGTGGGGCCAGCCTATTTGCTGGTTTTCCGAACTACTCAAAATTTCTGCTACTGGTTCTCCAGAACCTGTCAGAACTGGCTGAATACCACTTCTGGGAAGTGTGTATGGCAGGGGTGTCCAAAATTGGGAACTTTAAGACTTGTGGACTTCAACTCCCAGAATTCTGGGAGTTGAAGTCCACAAGTCTTAAAGTTCCCAAGTTTGGACACCCCTGGTGTATGGGAAGTTTGTTGAAAAAAAATGTATACTACAAACCTTCAGACAATCTCCTGGCTACTCTGCTGCTATTTCTGTTGCATTTAAATGACCTTATGACTTTTAAAGGTGAAACAACAGCTTGTTGGCAATCTTACAGTCAGATGCTTTTCCAATAGCTCTGACTATGGTTGCTGGTTGCTCTGACAGCTGGATTGGGGAAGGAGATACATTCTAAATGCTACACACAGAAAGATAAAATGCCAGGAATAGAATTCTGAACTGCCATGACAGACTGGGAGAAAGAGAGAGAGTAATGGGTGGTTTGAGCATTGGTAATGAAAAGTGAGATCTAGCAAGAAATTCTGCCAGTGGAAAACAGACATCCCAGGTTTACAAAGCTGCAGAGTTTCAAAAGAAAATACTGACTTTTTTGAGGGGGGGGGGCAATTTCAAATAAATCACATCAGTCAGACATAAATGGACTCGGTTCCTGAAAATAATAACCACATCCGGTCAATCAGGTCTTGAGCTGGTCCCAAACTAGAGCAAAGCACTGATGTAGAAGTATCCTCTGAGTGTACTGTAAGCCTCTACAGGAAAGATATAGCTTAGTGGTAAATTTAAAGTTTTGCTGGAAGAAGTCTGTAGATAACTGAATCAGATCCTGGCAGCCAAGTTAAATCTAGGAGAAAACCTTGTTCAGGACTCTAGAGAGCCACTATCAGTCAGCTGCATCACAGTGAGTAAGCTGAATAATGGTCACTCACTATAGATCAGCTGCCTATAGTTCTTTTACAAGCCCGTTCCAAAAAGAGAACATTTAAATGGGGGCATCCAGATAATCCTATGTGAAGTGACCTAATTTGTCACCAAGAAGAGCTACACATCACAGAAAGGACATTATTTGTGCTTCATGTCACCATGCCTGCCTCCTCTGGTATATTCAAGTAGCTGATAGAAGCTTCTGGGTATATAGGGGAAAACTTCTAGCATTTTAGGTTCATCAGATTTTAGTTTTGCAAAAGTTCTAGCTCCTGGGCATGCCAGTGTAGGCTGTAAAGTGACTTTTAAGTGAAGCAACCCATCAGCTTTGTTTTAGAGAAGCTGTTTTGCTTCACAGGTTTATGACTTTGAAGCCTCAATATACTGAAGCAGGTTTCCTTCAAAGCACTGCACTGCTTAATAGCAATAGCTATTAAGACTTATATACAGCTTCACAGTACTTTTACAGCCCTCTCTAATTTTACAGAGTCAGCATATTGCCTCCAACAATCTGGGTCCCCATTTTACGCATCTTGGAAGGATGGAAGGCTGAGTCCACCTTGAGCCTAGTGAGATTCACTCTGCAAAATTGCAGGCAGCTGGCAGTCAGCAGAAGTACTGCAGTACTGCACTCTAACCACTGCACCACCATGACTTATCATACACATAGATTTATATGCATCCATTTAAGTCAAGAGAAGACCATCTCCCAGTAGAGATGTCTCTTAATTCTAGTTAAGATATATACAAAGCTTTTGAATATCACTTCTCACTTCCTGTTCAATGGACCAAGAAGTTTGGAAAAGACATATTACTGACTTGATCTCTGATCATGGTCAGTTTTCGAAGGTCTTTTAATCAGCTCCATCATGTTTCAGAACATGTTAGTCTTCATCTTTAAAAAGGCCACTGAAGGAATGATTAGACTCAACAGAATTACTGCAGAAGAACCTAAAAAAGATGAAAAAGAGATGAAGCTGCACTCTGGCTTCCCCTATTTCCTAGCATGTTCCTACTTGCTTTGAGATCATTTGCTATCTGGAGATCACTAGGTATTGTAAATATTCAAAAGAGTTATTAAAAATACTTATAAGGAATTTGAAATTCATTGTTAATCACACTAAATACTAGGCTTCTTATTTAAGGAAGACTTTTTTATTTATTTATTTATTATTCACACTTATAGACCGCCCCCTCTCCCGGAGAGGACTCGGGGCGGTGTACAGTCACTAAAATACGTTGTAAAATACATACATAAACAGTTAAATAATTAAATACGTAGGTGAAGGAGGTTGTGAGACTGTAATAGAATAATAAATATAATACGTTAAAAGCCTATTAAAACCCCAAACCCAATTAAAATAAATGAATCCCGGGAGGTAAAACTAAGAAAGTGCCAGGCCAGCTGATTGAAATAGGTGAGTTTTAACTTTTGCCGGAAGGAACGGAGGTCGGTGGTAGTTCGAATGTCTGGGGGGAGGTCATTCCAGAGGGTTGGGCCCATCACAGAGAAGGATCTACTCCTAGGTGTCGCCCGCTGGCATTGCCTAGCAGACGGCACCAGGAGGAGCCCCTCCCTGTGTGAGCGGATAGGTCGCAGGGACGTGTGTGGTAGGATGCGATCCTGCAGATAACTAGGTCCTCTGCCATGGAGCGCTTTAAAGATGGTGATCAATACCTTAATACTTTAAGGACATATAGCTTATTTTAGTAGAGTTAGCCACTTACAGACAATAATAAATGTCTACATGTAATGGATAAATAATAATCATTACTACTATTATAGACAATAATTTTCTATATGTCTATTATTTCTTTGTTAGACATACACAATAAAATAAAATAAATTAGTTTTAAAGACTGAAATAATAATCTTTACTAAATTATAAGCAAGAATACAACAACTATACATATAGCCCATACATAGGCATAGATAGGACTACAGACACCTCTAGCCTTTACGCAAATAATAGCTTCCCCATTAATTTATTTCAGATTGTACCAGAAAGGGAGAAAACCTGACTGTAGTCCTATTCAGAAATAGTGAATCCTTAAATTTCAGCTCATCCAATTTATGGTCCAACCGAGAGCTTTTGAAATTGAGGATCCAGCTGCAAGATAAAAACAGGATGTGGCATGCCCTTGATATCTCCAAGCCTGATCCATGCATCCAATCAGTCATATGTCTCACGAAGGCTGTCTGGAGATGCCATAGATGGCTCCCTCTGGCAAGGAGCCATTCAAAAGATGTTTACTTCACACTCTTCTAAATGAACCAGTCTGTACAGATCATATCCAGTAATACCATTCTTCAGCTTGTTAACTAACTCTTCCTGTGCTTTTTCCTGTTCATTTCAAACAATCATTATTTTCAGGGTCATTATTTTACGAATGCTCACCAGGGAAGGTGAAAATTGAGGCCATTTAGAAATATATTTAACCCCATAATATTCAGTCACGTATTTGCAAATTTTGTTATGTATATTTCTTTTCTTCCATTTCTGCATTGCCTTGGCGGCATGCAAATGCAATCAGACAGAGGCCCATCCATTTGGGTTGCTCTCTGTAGGAAGCATCTGTTTGCATTTTGTACAAAATAAAAGCGTACATTAATAAGATTTAACTAATTTAATTTGTTACAACACAAATGGCTATTGAATAGCAAGCCACACATTTGTTTAAATCTGTTTTTGTTCGTACTAGCAGCAAATGTACAGGGTTCCCCCCTCCACCAGGAAATAGAAGGCAATAATATCTCTTAATTAAGCCAATTTTTAGTTAAAATCTTGCCATATTTTCATACTATAGTAACTTTTCCTGTTGCTCAGGATTTAAAACAAAAACAAAAAAAAGAAAAACAAAACTAGGCACAATTAGACTGGGCACTCTGAAATAATTTAGACGCCATAATCTTTGCTTATGGGTTAGCCATCAATGCACACACGAACACAGACATACTGATACATCAACACACACTGACACACACGTACATGTGTGTGTGTGTGTGTGTGTGTGTATCTCATCCCTATTTTCGGCTGGTATGTGATAATGTTAGATAAATCAATTTAGAATATCTGGGTATATCATTTTCAATACAATACAATACAATAGTAGAGTTGGAAGGGACCTTGGAGGTCTTCTAGGCCAACCCCCTGCCTAGGCAGGAAAGCCTATACCGTTTCAGACAAATGGCTACCCAACATCTTCTTAAAAGACTTCCAGTGTTGTGGCATTCACAACTTCTGGAGGCAACTTCTGTTCCACTAATTAATTGTTCTAACTGTCAGGAAGTTTCTCCTCAGTTCTAAGTTGCTTCTCTCCTTGATTAGTTTCCACTCATGGCTTCTTGTTCTACCCTTAGGTGCTTTGGAGAATAGTTTGACTCCCTCTTCTTTGTGGCAACCCCTGAGATATTGGAACACTGCTATCATGTCTCTCCTAGTCCTTCTTTCTCTTAAGCTAAACATACCCAGTTCCTGCAACCGTTCTTCATATGTTTTAGTCTCCAGTCCCCTAATCATCTTTGTTGCTCTTCTCTACACTCTTTCTAGAGTCTCCACATCTTTTCTACATCGTGGTGACCAAAACTGAATGCAGCATTCCAAGTGTGGCCTTACCAAGGCATTATAAAGTGGTATTAACACTTCACGTGATCTTGGTTCCTTTCAAGCATTAATATCTTACACCTGTAGGAGGAGAGGCACAAACTTAGGAAGAGTCCTGTGACATCTTTTCTGACTAACAAGGTTTACTAGCCCTCATTAGCTCTTGTGAATTACAACTCACTTCATTAGGTGAAAATGGAGTGACAGTTTATTAAAAAGTGTTAATTGTTTAATTAAAAAGTGTTAGTTTGAAAGATGCCTCGTATATCTCGACCTTGAACATTAGGACTTAGTAGAATTTAACTGGAAACACAACAGGTACAGATTGGCAAAACCTAGATTTTTGAAACACCAGCTATATTCAGCAAATGAATTAAAATATCCTTAAAGCTGTAACCCTTCAGAGGACTTATTCTTGCACCTAGTCAACTCTACATGGCTGGCTTTGGAGCAGCTATATATACAACTCCATGCTATTAATTGCTTCTTCTGAAAGCTGACTGCTTTGGCTCCAAATCATTCCCTGGGTGGTGCTTTGTATGTTTGTAGCCTATGTGAGTGTTGCTATTATATACTATAGCCCATTATATGTTTATATAATTATAAATAAGAACCACTTAATACATTTGAAGACAGTTCGTTGAAAACAGAGATTGACTTAAAAGTTCCACTGAGATTACTAGAATTTGCTCCTGAAGGATATTCATATGTAATTTAAAAAAAAAAAAACAATGATTGTACTTGTGCTGTTCTAAATCAAATTAGAGAATGTGGCTAGAACAGACCATGAATAAAAAAATTTTTTTTTTTGAAAAAGCTGCCAAAAGACTGCCTTTCCACACTCACTGTTCTGGGGGAAACTTCATTGAATGCAGATAACCTCATGACTTTATGCTGTGAAGGTATTACTCTAGAATCATTATTATGAAGGTTTAGCTATAGATCTATTCCTTAGATACAACCAGGGAAAGTAAGTGGGATTCACTTACCTTCCCTACTGGTTTGCAAATATGAGTGCACATGCCTTGTCTGCACATGTGCACCACCTTCTGTGCATGCTCAGTGCTCGTGCATTATGTCTAGGCGGATGGGCAGAGCCTTCTGCAGCCACCGCTATCAGTTCACCCAAACTGGAGAGAACCAGCTGAATACCACCTTTGGATACAATGAATCTACACTTGGCTTTCTGCTTATAAACAGATTGTTGGTTATTGGTGATGACATTTTCTCTATGTACCTTTAACTCTCTTGATCATAGGGCAGAAGACAAGAAATAGATGAAGCCAAGGGACCTCACATATTGTCCCTATTTTCTTTCTGGCTTTTATTGCTGTTACCGTGTTTCCCCGAAAATAAGTCATGCCCTGCTAATAAGCCCAATCGGGCTATTCAGAGCATGCGCCATAATAAGCCCTCCCTTGAAAATAAGCCCGCCCCCAACTATTTAAGCGCATGCGCAACCGGTCCCTGCCATTACCACTGTACCACCTCCCGGTACAGCTTGTGGGAGAAAAAGAGGGCTCGCCACAAAAACAGCGGCAGGCAAAGCAAAGTGCTTCCACCCCCCGCCCTTCCCTCCAGCTCAAAAATAACCTGCCGCAAAAACAGCAGCAAGCCACAATGCGATCACCCCCTCCCGCCTGTTCCTTCTCGCGCAAAAAAACACCGCCCACCCCAATGGTAAAGGCAGCCTGCCTGGTTCCCTTCCCCGCCATCCCTTTAGCGAGGGGTGGCAGGTAGGGAGGGGAGAAGCGAGGGGCACCTCTTACCTTTCCAGCTCCATCGCGTTCCTCGCCCTTTTGCCCATTATGAGGTATTTTTTACAAGGGGATTCAATGGGTGAAAGGGCGAGGAACATGATGGAGTTGGAAAGGTAAGAAGTGTGCCTCGCTTCTCCCCCCCCTGCCTGCCACCCCTCATTAAAGGGACAGTGGGGAAGGGAACCAGGCAGGCTGCCTTTACAATTGGGGAAAGGTGGGTGGTGTTGGGCTGTGAGGCGCGCCTCTTACCTTTCCAGTACCATCGCATTCCTCACCCTTTCGCTCACTGAATTCCCTTGTAAAAAATACCTCGCGAGTTGAACTCATGAGCTTTTTTTTTACAAGGGGATTCAATGGGCGAAAAGGTGAGGAACACGACGGAGCTGGAAAGGTAAGAGGCGTGCCTCGCTTCTCCCCATCCCACCTGCCACCCCTCATTAAGAGACGGTGGGGAAGGGAACCAGGCAGGCTACCTTTACCATTGGGGCGAGGTGGGCGGTGTTGGGCCGTGAGGCACGCCTCTTACCTTTCCAGCTCTGTCGCATTCCTTGCTATTGTGTTCAGGGAAGCCCCTGGTAAAAAAAAACCTTCTCGCAATTTCAAGATGTTTGATTGAATTCACAAGAAGGGTTTTTTTTTTTAACCAGCCACTTCCCTGAGCACAATGGCGAGGAACACGGCGGAGCTGGAAAGGTAAAAGGCGTGCCTCACTTCTCACCTGCCCCAGAAAATAAGCCCTCCCCTATAATAAGCCCAAGGCCATATTTCGTGGGACAAAAGAAAATAAGACCCTGTCTTATTTTCGGGGAAACACGGTAGTATGCTTAATATATTTAACATGCTCTTAGTATTTCAGTGACAAAAGTCTCTCTCTCACTCTCCCTCCCTCCCCCCCCTCCTTATTCAAATTATGGTATGAATAGTAGTAAGGCTTTTTTATCCTGTGTATCTACATTTTACTTAGATTTAATAAATGTATTATTATCTCTGGTAGCATTCATTGGTAGTTGGGCTAAGCCCATATCTGGCATCCAAATCAATTACATTATTTACTTATTTATTTATTTTAAATAGTATAAATTAAATGTGATTATTCAGTTTTCTTTTGGGCACTCTACATATGCTTGGGATCATATCACCTAATAAGAACTCCTGCTGAAACCAATCTCCAGGGCTAGGAACCCAGCAGAGAACTCTGCAGGAGGAAAATGGACTGGGACTATTTTTGCTGACTTCTCCTTCTCTGCAGCCTTAAGTATGATTTCCCCTCATGCTTTACAGTAGGGGGGGGGAATGTTTCAGGATCAGAGGCACATTTGGAATATTGGGAGCATGCGATGGGTATACTTAACAATAATTGCAACAGAAAGACTGTCATCACAGGCAAAGTCCCCAAAATCTCATTTACCAGAAGGGAACCCAATAAGTCCAAAGGAATTTGTACAAATGAATAAGATCTAGTGGTTGTCTCTTTATTTTACTTTTTCTATATATATAGTGCTTATTTTGGAGCTTCTCTTGATCTTCTAGAGAGGTTCACAGAGGAAAATCCTGAAAAAGGATCTGGTAAACATTATTTCCCTTCCAGAGGGTGAAGCACTGATAAGATAGCTTGGAATCCTCCCAACATCTAAAGTCTGTTTTTATTTTCTGTCACAGACATAGATACAGCATGTCTTGCCTTTGAAATATAATGGCATACATTATAATTGTGGCAAAGCTGAGAGGTCTATTTGGGGAAAAAATGCTATTCATTCTCCCTGAAAGCTTCTGCTTGTGAACAATCTGTCTGTACAACCTTGCTGTACTTGTGAGGGGCACTGCAGTGTGTTACAGTCTAAATAAAGTTGCTGTGGAACAGATAAACAATTACACTTCAACACACACAGATGCACACTCAGAAATGCCTTCTTATCAGGGCAGCGATAATAGACACAAGGGGTGCAGCCAAGTGAATCTGAGCTTGCTGACAATGCATAACAGATTGCCTGGCACATTCTTTGAGAGAAGTCAAACACACAATTAAATAAAACTGGTGATTAAAAGGCAGAACCCCCTGAAAAATAGATGTCAAACCCCCAGCTAGGCTAATGTGGTACTTCAGGTGGAAAATTGAGTGGACTAATAGGAGTAATAGGAGCACTTGCTTTTAGTAGAGCTTGAAGAGAGTAAATATTGCTCACTGCAAGTGCTAAGGCTGTGATGACTATATCAAAACATTAGCCTTCCAAACCAGGTAGTGCAATTTTGCTCCTTGGTATAATATATAAAGTCTTCCCATCCCCTACAATGGCTTTGTTTTAAACTATAGGTACCAGGCAATTCTTTTGAAGCCACTACTATACAATTAGACTACAGAAATATAATTGGATTATTTGGTGGAGAAAAGAAAGGGCTGAGCAATGTAAGCTAGCTAAAATCTCTCCTCACCTTTTAAAATCCATCTAAAAATATACTTGTCTGGTTGTTCAGAAAGCTGTCCTTCAGCAGAAAAGGAGGTAGACATTGTAATTGGGAGAAGCTAAGGAATTCAATCAGGGTTCTCTCAGGTTAAACCTTGTAGATCAGTTTACAGTATGTGCAAAGGTACAACAATCACACTGACTTCAATGGGGAGTTTTTAATACAAAAATTAGGGGTAAGGTATCAAAACTTGGAAAATGGGATAGAAACCTACATCCAGGTTTTAATTAGTAAACACATTAAGTTGAGTTTCTTTGAAAGTTTTGAAACTCTACTTTTGGGGTTTTGTGGACTGAGCTGATGTTGATTAGATAGCAATAGCACTTAGACTTATATACCACTTCACAGTGCTTTATAGAGAATGTCTATGGAGATTCTCAGTCATCCAGGTCCCAAAGAGGCAACTGGACTTTCTGATTTTTCTCTGAGAATGTTTCACTTCCAAATCCTTCCACTCCCCACCACCCAGTCAAAGCTGAAGAAGCTTCTTGGGTGAGAAGCCAAATGTCTTCAAAGAAAACCCAGGGTTTTGGGAGTGGGGGGCACCGTTTTACGGTGGTTCTCCTCCTACCTGTCGGATTGGTCACAGTTTGTGTTGACTGGAGGGCAGAGATAGACCCCCAGGCGCGTCACTTGTGGGGTGCCCTAGGGGTCGGTTCTCTCACCCCTGCTGTTCAACATATACATGAAACCGCTGGGCGAGATCATCCGTGGTTTTGGGATATGGTATCATCAATATGCTGATGATACCCAACTTTTCATCTCTACCCCAAACCACCCAAACGATGCCCTCGACGTGATGTCCTGATGCCTGGAGGCTGTGTGGATCTGGATGGGGAGGAACAGGCTCAAGCTCAATCCCTGCAAGAATGAGTGGCTGTGGTTTCCGTCATCCCGATTTGTACATCTTGTTCCATCTTTGATGTTAGGGGGAGAAATTTTAGCCCCCTCAGAGAAGGCTTGCAATCTGGGAGTCCTCCTGGATACGCGGCTTAGTTTAGAAGAACACCTGACGGCGTGACCAGGGGGGCCTTTTACCAGGTTTGCCTGATATGTCAGTTGCGCCCCTTCCTGGATTGGGATGCTCTGTGCACAGTCACTCATGCCCTCGTCCTTTCTCGCCTGGACTACTGCAATGCTCTCTACATGGGGCTGCCCTTGAAGAGCACTGGAGGCTTCAGTTGGTCCAGAATGCGGCCGCGCGGGCTGTCAGGGGGGTACCTAGGTGCTCCCATGTTACACCCCTTTTAGGCGGCCTGCACTGGTTGCCGGTTGTTTTCCGGGTGCGATTCAAAGTATTAATTATGACCTTTAAAGCACTCCATGGCTTAGGCCCAGGGTACCTGTGAGACCACCTACTGCCACCAGTAGCCTCCCACCGTCCAGTACGATCCCACAGAGTTGGCCTCCTCAGGGTGCCGTCGGCCAGACAGTGTCGGCTGGTGACCCCCAGGGGGAGAGCCTTCTCTGTGGGAGTGCCTTCCCTCTGGAATGAGCTGCCCCCGGAGCTTCGCATAATCCCTGACCTCCGGTCCTTCCGACGCGCCCTAAAAAGTCCAGCAAGCCAGCCTGGCCTGTTAATTTTTAACTTATTTTAAATGTATTGTCTTTTAAATTTGGTTTGTTTTTTTGGATATGGATTTAATTTTTTTTTTAACTTTTGGGATGTATGTTTTTTAATGTTGTATGTCGCCCTGAGTCCTTTTGGAGAAGGGCGGCATATAAATCCAAATAAACAAACAAACAAAACAAACAGTTGCCACTTGAAAAAAAACACCTTTGGGAGGTCTATACAGCCCTCTCTAAGCGGTTTACAGTCAGCAAATTGCCCCAAACAATCTGGGTCCTCATTTTACCGACCTTGGAAGGTTGGAAGGCTGAGTCAACCTTGAAGGCAAGTCAGAATTGAACTGCCGAACTGCTGGCAGTCAGCAGTCAGCAGAAGTAGCCTGCAGTACTGCATTCTATCTAAGCACTGTGCCAGCTCAGCGCTAAATCAGCGAACTCTAATATCTGTTGGTTTATTTATGTCTAACATATCTCCTCACTATCTTTTATTTCCTGCTCTTAAAGAAATATCTTTACCACCAAAATGTTGATCCTTTGAGTGATCACAGGATACTGAAGAGCATTACTATTATTGGTGATGCATATGAAGATGTCATCGCATTCTCCAATCTTCAAAAATTAATTTTCCATGTTGAATTCTTATTTAAAGAAACAAACAAATATATTGAGAAGTGTATTGGGGATTTTTAAAAAGTGAGGTGGGAGGAGTTAGAACAAAATAAATGCATACAATTAAATACAGTTTCATAAAATTCAAATTGAATTAACTTTCTTTCTCAGGATTTGGAACAGGTAGCTGCAGCAGCTGTTCTTTAACAATGACATTACAAATAATGCCAGTTCACAATCAAGAATGGCACTATAAACTCAATGGTCATCAAATGAATCTTATATTAGATAGATACCAGTACTACATGACGAAACTATGTGATCGGGCTATGCAGGAGAAATTCAGTTCACAATCCATTGGCTCAGTGGTGGTCAGGGATTGAAACACACAAGGGAATATCGCCTTGAGTCTGGAAGCAGTTCCATAGGTGGAAGGCATAGACATTTTGGTGAGGTACCATCAAGTAGTACTGTAAGGAGCCCCAGGCTGCTGCTGAGTGAAGGTGTGGAATGTCTGCCAGTTTAACTGAGGTAACAGAATGTGAGGCAACTGGCAGATGGAACAGAGTTCTTTTCAGGTGGGGAGGGAGAGTAGAATGTCTAACTCCTTAGCATCAGAGCATGTTAATATAAGGCAACTGGCAGTTGGAACAAAGTTCTTTTCAGGTGGGGAGGGAGAGCATCAGAGCATGTTAATTACTGTATAAGAAATGCTTATGATTGGATGGTCATTTCGAAAAATCCTTTCTTAGCTGGTACCTAGAAGCAAAGAGAAACATATGTGCCAAATTTCAAGTTTGTAGGCTGTACGGTTCTGGAGATTTAGTGATGATTGAGTGGTACTTGGCTTTTATAGAGAGAGATTTCAGAAACTTACAAACTTTAGCTGACTATTATTCTGCCTGCTATGTTTACCAGTCACTATCCATAATGAGAATACATGATTAAATTTTGTTCAAATAGGCAGAGTTCTAACATACAGGGGTAAATACCTGACTAAAACCTGATATTTTAATTTTAAACAATATTCTTGGAGAATAATTGAAGGAAAGAGCACTCAGTGAAAAAATTCTCTTCACATAGACTCCTATGAAAGAATCACAAAATTAAGGATATGATTTTCAAGTTGTAGGCCCAACTTTCATCATATCAGCTCAGTGATATGCCAGTATTTACATATATGAAGGATCTGTTTCACTAATGATTGCTTTGAATCTAGGCCAAAAGATGAGCTCTCTCTAAATTTAAAGAATGACCATTTAAAATCATTTGTAAACATTAGAAACATAAAGCCACGAACAATATAAAAAAATGGTGGCACACGTAATGCCATCAGATATTTAGAAAGAAATATCCATCTCCTTTGTCCCTTTCTATTACATTCCATAAATATTTTGATTTAGGCTGCAATCTTATCCACTTTTACGTGGCAGCTGGCAGTTATGTCTTACTGCAATGGATGGAATTTATCTCTGAAAAGAAATACACAAGATTGCATTAGCATCCATCAAGTCATCTCAGCGCTAGCAGCACAGGTTCTTTAGCTAGGCAAAGAGCAAAATTACCCTTAAATTCTATAATGTGGAGTAAAAGAAAGAAAGGCAGGAAACCTTTATATTTCAGAAAGCTATCTTTATATATCAATTAAAGCTTGTTTAAAAGCTATAAGCAGTCATTGATAGATGGTTTTACCTAAGAATCCAAATGGAACTATTACTTCAGCAAAATTCATTAGATTGCTGGACTAATAAGAGACTTCAACCTCTACTTCCATTATCCTTACTACAGGCTTATCAGTCTGCTCTCTTGAAACACAATCAGCAGGAAGAACCAAAGAAAAGAGAATGGATGAGGGAGAGTTGATCAGATGATCTTGTTTGTTGGCTCAGATATTACCTAATTCCGGCTATGGCAGTATTCCCTTTCAAGGTGAGCAACATTATGCAACATGTCAAAAGAGAAATAGTAAGCCAAAGTAATTAAAAGCATTCTATAAGAAAAAGAAATGTAGCTAAATTTAGTCTATCTCAGCACAATTTTCTATAACTTTATCCATCCATTCTCCTTTTGCAAACTATCCTTGCTTCCACCACAGTGAAACATCCTTTCATATACTATCTTTTGTTTCTTAAATTACAGTACTCATCTGTTTCTTTTTGAGGATCTCATCAACTTCCTCTACTGTGGCTTTCTTGGTCTTTTCTTTCCTCCTGACCTATTCACTTTTTCCTATGTTTGTTTTATGATTCATTCCTCATTCAATATTTCTATAGAATCAGACAACCTCGATATACCTCTTTTTGTACTGATCACATTTATTTTCAATCCGCATTCATTTCACCTCCCACTTATTCTTACCTCTTGTTCTACCATAAACAACTTCTGAAGTACACCTTTCCCATTCATTCAGCTTGCTTTTATGTGTTTTGCTGACATACTCAATTCTCACTTGCATTTATCAAAGTGTGCAGAAGCAGACTCATATATAATTTATCTTAATGAACCTCATCACACTATATAATATATTGTCCAGTTAAAGTATTTCAAATTCTTAATTTATTGTATGTATGTATGTATGTATGTATGTATGTATGTATGTATGTGTGTATGTGTGTTACAACCCCTGATATGCCCAAATATGGGAGGGAGCTCACTACTCCCCCTTTCTGTCCTTCGGCTCATTACAGTGGACCATCCAGACAGAAAACCATATTTTTATTTTTAATGTTGCCTTTTTATATTTATGTTGTATTAATATGCAATACAGCCCTGGTTCGATTCCCAGTAAGGGTATGGCTAGCTGATGACAGCTAAATAGCTTGAAATAGATCTATACTAGTCTCCCTTTATTTATTTATCAGCACAAATACAACACAAATATTAAAAGGCAACATTAAAAATAAAAATATGGTTTTCTGTCTGGGTGGTCGTCTGTAATGAGCCGAAGGACAGAAAGGGGGAGTAGTGAGCTCCCTCCCATATTTGGGCATACCAGGGGTTGTAACACAAATACAACCTATTTCCCTGGTCTAGCTGATAAGGAAGAGAGCCTGTGGCTTAGTGGCAATTACATAGGACTAATATGCAATACAGCCCTGGTTCGATTCCCAGTAAGGGTATGGTTAGCTGATGAGAGCTAAATAGCTTGAAATAGATCTATACTAGTCTCCCTTTATTTATTTATCAGCACAAATACTGTGTGTGTGTGTGCGTGTGCGTGTGCGTGTGCGTGTGTGTGTGTGTGTGTGTATTCATATTCATTCCCCGGTAAACATTCTTTCAGGGCACCTACATCTATTCATTAACTCTTTTTCATTATTTGTGCATACCTTTAATTGGTCAGTTTATATTCCCTCTCAGATGCAATAATCATGACCTTTTGGTGCATTTATTTCCAAATTCATACAGTTTGTTGCATTGTCTACTTTTAATCTATCTAATCTTCATTGCAAATAGTGAAGTTCCAGGCAATAATACAACACAATGTGCAAATATAATTCAATTAGGTTGATTTTTAAAAAAGACATGAAATGTCCTATTATTCCCTGATTATTACGAACCTGAGAATATCTTTAATCCTTATAAACGATTCACTTCCATGGTTTTATTTCTTCCTAACATTTTTCCCACGGGTTAAGGGTCCTTTTTCTATTGGTTGTGTTAAGAATTGACCAACTAACATGTAGGTTGAATCTACTGTTATAGGCTAAGAAAGAAGGACTGGTCCAAAGTCACCCAGCTGGCTTTCATGCTTAAGGTAGGAATAGAACTCAAAAATACCTAAGTTTTGCATTGGACCTTAACCACTAAGGCCAAATTGGTTCTTTCTCTTTTACTTTCACCATATATTAATTTTTCAGCAATCCGCCATCATCTCATAGCTGTACAGACCATAGTGCATTTTATGCAAATTACTTCATCATAAGCTTTATCTAAACTACAAATGTATAATAAACATCACACAAATATGCTTCTCATTGATTTGAGGAAAAGCAAAAAGGGCAAAAAAATCTCACACAATACTTCAAATAAAGCCATAAAGTACTTCCCAAATCATTGTCATTTCCTCATACTTATATCACACCAGCGGGCCTACCGTCCCTGTCCTACTGTCCCCATTTATGTACATGTATAAGTTTATATACTCATTTTATGTGTTTATGGCTATGTTTTGCTTATTTATATCCATTTATTTGTGCCATATTATCATCTGTCCATGTCTATGTCTATACTGATACTTGTTTCCTTGTACCTGTTGACATAAATAAATAAATAAATAAATAAATAAATAAATAAATAAATAAATATCTTTCTTAGTCTATTTAAAAATTCCTCTGTCAATTTCACATTAATGTTTCCCACCTTTGCTTTAGCATAGAAGAAACCTAACATTCTTCCAATCATCAGGCCAATATGCAAGTCTCCATACATGTTAAATGAGTTGCATGTTCACCCCATAAACACGCTACATCCATATTTTAACATTTTTCCAGTATCACATTTATATCAGGAACCTTATTTTTCAACATTTTCATGATGTTCATGTTCTTTTTTCATTTTCTTAAACCTAAACTTTTATAACATTTGTTTTCATTTCCCTTTCTGCATATCATTATTACTCCTTTGCAAATCTCTAAAACATTTTTTTCAATATTGCCACATGTAAGTTTCATCCCATTTTTTCTTTTAAATTCTATTCACTCTGCTAGAGACCCCTCACCCATTTCAAAACAATTTTTGTTTCCATTAAAATTTCTGCATTCTGTTTACAATTCTTTCATTTTCTGCCTTGTCCAAATAATAGTACATTTCACATTCAAAATCTATTATCTTTGTATCCTTCACTAAATTTCTCAGTATTCTACAATAATACAACAAAGCAATCATACTTTTAGATTCATATTTGTTGTTTTCCATGTTTGTATACTAAAGGACTTATGCTTAAATTAAATAGAACAAATCTTTTCTAAGCAAGTGCTCACCAGCCATCACAATTTTCATTTATTTTTGGGTCTCTGAATGACCTAATCGTGTTTTAATATTTTCTTATATTGTTCCATTCATCTATTCATTCTGGCCAAGACTGTTATTTTTCTCTGAATCACATTTTCATGCATGCATGCATAATTTTCCTTGAAATTCATTTGAGGTTCTTCTGTTATTGCAGTTCACAGGAATGTAATGTTCAACTATCATTAATCTATGGATTCCTGCTTTCACACATAGTCACATCAAAAACAAATCAGTTCATAGCTGTTGCCATACATTTTCATTATTTTATTCATGATTAAGCACACATCTTTACTTCCATCATGCTTCCCTCATACTCACTTTATGAGTAACCATATTAAGTATAAGTGTGATCTTTATTGTCATTGGACTTAAATACAACGAAATTGGTTTTAACCTCACTGGTTATAGCAGAATTATAACAGAAACGAAAAAAGAAAGAAAAAGAAAAAGAAAAAAAACTAGTGTGTGTATGGAGTGATTGTGGTTGTATTTAAAAGTCTCACAGCCCAAGGATAAAAACTTTAAACCTGTTTGTTCAGCTGCCTATACTTTGATGTCTTCTGCCTGATGGTAGAAGTGCAAAGAGGTGACCAGGGTGTGAATCATCTCTGAGTATCTTCCTTACTCTGCTAAAGCAGTGAGATCTGGCGATGTCATCCAGTGGTATCAGTGGGCAACCAATGGTTTCTTGTGCCAAATTGTTCACTCTCTGTAACTGATATATCTGATATCTTCCCCTTTCCTTTAGTTTCCTAGACACACAATATATCTATTTTCTATACTTCCCTTTCATTCTTTAATTCAATGTCTTTACTCCTCATAGATTGCATTTTTTTCTTATGATGCCATCTTCACCCAGTGTGTCCTTAGATATTGTCTTCTATCTGTCATGGCTTTGGGAAATCACCACTTTCACACTCAGGTTTTAGTAATATAGAAAGATTACTAACTTTAATTATATCTATGAAACGTGAGTCTTCCCTTTCATCTTGGCTAATATGCCACATGTACAACAAACCTGAGTTTTACCCCAAGTATCTTTACACTATTCTGAGTGAGATAGAATGTCTATGGGGAATAGCTTTCATGCCAAAAGAGTATCCCATCAACTTAGAGATACATATAGTATACTTATATCTGGTCAGATTGCAAAGATAAGACAGTGTTAATTATTTAGGAAAAAGAAGTAAGATAAACAATATTATAAACAAGTATGATAATAGAAAGATGTTCTAATAGCATGCAGAACTAACCAACCTTGTTCTGGGCTCTGAGTCAAAATTACAGAAATGCTGCAAGTTTTTCCTCTCCTGGGCAGACCCCATGTCTGAATGTGGAGCAAAAGACAGATAGTAGGAGACACACTTTACCATAGAGTTGCATGGAAAAATACAAAATTCTGGAGCTTTTTATTTATAGATAAATGGGATAAAATTTACAGACTGGATAGAGCTCGAAGAAAGAAGAATGTGTGTCACTTTTCATGAAAAGCTTTACTCTTTTAAAAATATATAACTTTATGACTATCCAAAGGAGACAGAAATAAAGGGGGAGAGAAAGAGGGAGGGAGAGAGAGAAAGAGAGAGAGATTAATGTCTCATTGATTTTGCTGGCAATATTATATACACGAGCTGAAAGCTGTTACCTTTAAATCAATGGAAATTAGAATATTTGGGCAAACCTGGACAGCCTTTTCATATCTATATTAGTAGAACCAGTTGATGTTCTTTAAAAAATTGCTTTATTAGAATGTGGTCTTAAGTTATAAATGATTACGCTGTAGTATGGCTTTTACTACATCATTCATTTTATTTGTGGCTATTTTATCCCTTAGTTTTTCATGGATTTAAGAGTTTATTCCTAAGGTTCTTCAATTTATGGCTATGTCATTCAGATAAAATGGTTTGTTTAAAATACAGCCGAGATCAAAGAAACATGGAAGGCTTAATTGGCACACTTAATTTTATTTCTTTCTCTTGATGTAAAATAGGAAGCCAGATTAGACAAAGAATGTATTTCTGGAGGATGCAAAACACGGAACAGGAGAGGTACAAGCAGCATTGTTAGATTAACAGGTGCATTTTTCAAAAATTGTAAGCCATTTTTTTAGTGTTCAGACCCATAATGCAACTTTAAAAAAATAAGACTAAAATTAAAAACATCAGAATGTGATGCAAAACCCAGAACCTGTTTTGATGTTATGTGCTCCATGTTTTTCCTCTCCTTAAAATTTGGTCCAAGCTTTGTCCACTGAGATGACAGTATCAGAACTGATGGAAATCTTTCTTTCCAGATCAAACTGCATTACTGAACCATTACAGTCATGGTGTTGTAGAAGGATTACTAAGTTTTCAGCTGGCCCTATTACCATTTTTGACATGTACTAAAGGTTACTGAAATTGTACTTCGTGTCATTGGAATGCTAGAAAGATTTTTAGGCAAGTACAATTTAACTTGTGGCATAACTTGGTGCGTTCTGAGCTTGGTTGTTTTCTTGCAGATGCTTCATTAACCAACTAGAAATATCAGCAGTTTCATTACCCAAGCAGGGTACATCAGTGCAATTCCAGAAATAGAATGGGGGGGATGGGGGGAAGGAGGGAGGGAGGGAGAGGAAGAGGAAGAGGGAGATAGATATTTTGTGTTGATATTAGGGATTGGCATCTACAACTTAATGTTGCTGAGAAAAACTCCATTCACCATAGTTTATTAGGAAGTCACCAAACTTAGGGTTGCTTTTCACTTTTTTGAGTGATGAACTTGATACCATAGATGGGATTCCCTGTAACAACATATTTAAAACCAGAAGTTGAAAACAACTCAATGTACCTAATATCCATGTCCATGATAAGATTTCATTATGAATCTAAAGGACAAATTTGTAAAATAATATAATTGTTTACTTTTATTTTAATGGTCACACTAGGGCATAACGTCATAAAAACATGATACTGAAAATGATTGAATTTCAATAAATGGGCCTGAATTTGAAATGTGATGCTGATATTTCAAATTAATTCATATAAATATACCAAGCACACTTTGGCTTCAACAGAGTGAGAATTATAGACAGTGCAATCAATACCACGGAAATATTCATTCTCGCTTGGTTACTAAGAATAAATAAACATATTCTCAGTGTCATTGATTTTGGCAGCACTTGTATAAATTCTAAAAGATGTTAAACTTCACTCTTCAAACATATTTGTGTACTTGTATACAGGAGAGGAGCTGATATCGTAGTTGCATGCTCTATCCTGTACTCCTCCCTGAGATAGTATTTCTAGAGAGAGGAACTGTCATTTCATTTTCAGTTTTGTTATTTATGGTTATAATTCGTGTGATGAAGACTATTGAGACATTAGTCTATGTCCCTGGAATAATTCAATGAATTTGCCTTCCTGACATAAAAAAACTGTATTTAAAGCAATCTCTCTTTTGATCTTGAAGACCAATGGATTCAATGGGCTGATTTTAAGGGCTGAATATATTTGTTCCTATTCCTACATTTTGGACTTCTGACCATTATTTCAATGCCAATTAATATTGATTGACTGATTATGTGCTACCACACGGGTGTCAACTCTTAATGTCCATATAGATTTTCTTCAGGATGATCCGTCTCCAACCTGGTCCATCATGTCTTCCAATGATGCATCTGCTGTTTCTATAATTATGTTCATCCATTTGTTGCTAGTGGTTGTCTTCTTGCCCTTCCTTCATCTTTTCCAAGCATTTTAGATGTTTCCAGGAACATGTGATAATATAGCCAAAGTATGATAATTTGAGCCAGGTTGTTTATGCCATGACTGAGAACTCTGGGTTCATTTTTAATGATCCATTTGTTTGTTTACTTAGATGTCCATGGTATTCTCAGGAGCCATTTCCTTCACCAAAGTTCAAAAGCTTAAATATTCTTTCTAAGCTGCTTCTTCAAAGTCTCACTATCACTTCTATACCATCGTTACAGGGAAAATTATCACCTCCGGGATTCTCACCTTTGTATACATACATCACAGCACCTAAATAACTTTTTCAAAGACTTCATAGCTACCCTACCAGTGCTAGCCTATGGTGTATATCTTGACAGCTGGTTCCTTTACTGTTAATAACCAATCCTAAAAGGCAGAAACTATTTGCCTCTTGAAACATCTTCACTGTCAATTCCATAGCTGGTTGTTATAGTTGTAATTAGTTTGTCCTCTTTTCTGCATAATATTAATCCTTCATTTATTTATTGTTAAATTTATATGTTCTCCAACACTCACAGACTCTGGGCCATTTGCAAATTGTTAAATACTTTAAAACAAGAAAAAAAAAAACAAATAACAAGGACAAAGATGGCAGAGATAACTAACCGAGATGAGACCTAAGAAAACAGAATAGGGGCTTCAGTTACACTTACCAAAGAGTTGGATAAGGAACTAGGTCCTCAAGGCCCTTCAAAACACCAGTAGGGTAGGGGTCATTCAAATCTTGGGAGGGGCTAGGAGGGGCACTAAGCTCCTTAACTTTTATTGTTATCTAATTCCACTTGAAGTATCTTGTTTTATTTTTTTTTTTTTAAAAAAAAAAAAAAGCTCTATGATTCACCCAGTTCAAGGTCATGGCAAGAGTTTTAGTAGATATAGAGTATTTCTAATTAACCAATGGAGAAATGTTTAAAATATCAGCAATCGTATTAATTAATTAATCATAATTAGTAGTGGTGAAGCCTAGAAACCAGGAGATGATAAGTTCTGGTCCCATTTTAGGCACAAAGACAAAGTCTAGGTGACTTTGGACCAGTCACTTTCTTTCAATTCTAGGATGGGTATACTAGGAAATCACTTCTGAAAAACCCTGCCAAGAAAACTGCAGGGAATAGTCCAAGCAGTCAATAGGAATCAGCTCTGACTCAAAGACACACACAGAAAATATGTAATGAAAGGACTACAAGGCTCTGGCTGACTTCTGAGCATCTTGTACAATATACTCCATGTATACTCTACGTTTACTATTTCTCTAAAGCACTACTCCTAAATACTTAAAGATTTTGATTTGTCCAGTTGGGTTCTTATTCAGTTGTCAGGCATGAATTTTAGGACACTTAACAAATGCTAATGCCTTAGCTTTGCATAATTAATTTCAAGTGCTTCTGTCCTACAATATGCAGCCAAAATATGTAAACTTCTCATTAGATCAATTGGTGTCTGAGATAACACTATAAAATCATTATCACTATAGCATGCAATCATATGGGGATTGCAGTATGTCTATCCTTCAATTTCAGGGGATGGTGAGCTAGATTATTCATTTTGACCACGGGAGGATTGATGTTCGCATTGAACAATAGTAATGCCAAGACACAACCCTGTCTTACTCCTCTGATGACAAAAAAATTGTTCAGGGAACCTAACTTTTAAACACAAGTCCTCATAGTTTTTATATAAAACCAGAAACAGACACCAAGGCAAAACTCTGTAGTAGAATTCTTAAATTTACACCGTAAGCAAATCTGAGATCGATAAAAGCTACATATAGCTCTGATCATGTCCTTAAGGTATATTTTTTAGCCAGATGCTGCAAAATAAAAGTGTAATCAAATGTTGACCCTCCAGCTCTAAGGCCTGCTTGCTTTCCAGTCAAAATATCTCATCTGATTTGATCCATTGTAAGAATTCATTGAGCAGTATACAATTACTAGTCCCTGTCCTATTGGCCTTCCAGCAAAGTTCCAAGATGTGGTTTTTACATCAGGCCTGAGGATCTGTGTGAGTTGGGGAGGTATATAAATGGAAGAAAGGAAGGAAAGAGAAAGAAAGGAAGGAAGGAAGGAAGGAAGGAAGGAAGGAAGGAAGGAAGGAAGGAAGGAAAGAGAGAGAGAGAGAAAAGAAGGTTAATGGGCTGATAATTAACGGAGATAATGGTTTTTATATAGATTGGCATTACCCAAGCTAAACCCTACTCCTTTGGGAAATCTCTCTGATTATAAATGTAAAGTTAGAATAGGAATAAAATATGTAGTTATCTGCCCTATTAGAATTATATGTTTGGCCTACTTCAATGCCTCCTTATTTAAAACCCATGTTTTCCTAGGACCATGTGACTATACCGCAAGCTCCCGAGAAGATATGGATTTTTAAGGAGCTGTTCCTTATTACAACATATGCAAAGATGATGCCTACAGCCCAACCAAAATATCATTCCTCTTCAGATTTGAGTTCCCACAATCTCTACTGCCAAACATTCCATGATAAGCCTATGGATTTTATCACAAGGACTTTTAAATTAATAAAGACCCTGTATATTTTTGTCTGAATCACCTATTCTTTGGATGTATCAAATTTGATCTGTACACCCACTCTTCAACATAAAGCAACACTATGCTTCTCAAGCGTCACTAGAAACTCTGCGTTCTCTTGATCAGAATCCTGTTGTACAGTAGCACCTGCACTCCCAGTATCATTTTCTAAATTTCATTTTTGGTACCTTTCCCTTTTGCAAAGGGGAACTAGCCAATCATTGGATAGGCTTGTGCCAATTCTCAGGTACAGATGCAAACTTCGCATGGTTAAAAGAAAATGCCCCCTCTATCACATTTTAACATTTTTTGAAGCCCTTATTAAGTTATTTAATTTATAGACTACCTTCCAATCCAATATACCATTCCTAGTATCCCAAATAAGAGATATGTCTAAGGTACTGGATGCATTCAGGAAACAAAATTGCAAAAAAGAAAGAAAGAAAAAAGGAAGGAAGGAAGGAAGGAAAAAGAAAAAAGAAAAAAAAGAAAAAGAAAAAAGAAAAAGAGAAAAAGAGAAAAAGAAAAAGAGAAAAAGAGAAAAAGAAAAAGAAAAAAAAGAAAGAATTAAGAAAAATATTTATTTTATTTAAGAAAATGTGTATGGCTGCCGAACTAATTCTAAGTGATTCTGGGTACAAGGGTAAAAGCCCAATGCATTGGCTGCCCATCTTATCATAAAGTAACTTTGGGTGGCTTGCAGTCATAAAAATATACCTATATTAAAAGATGAAGAAATTAAAACCAAAGATTAAAATCTAGGGAGACATGAAGAGTGTGGGGGCAGAATGTGGGGAGGTAGGATCTGCGGTTACTTGATCAACCATCTCCCACTTTGCTGTTCCCCCTTTGGGGCACCCCAGGCCAACTGGCAGACTCAGGTCTCTAGGCCCTTACAAAAGGATAGGAGAATTGGGGCCAATCTGGCATCAGGAGATGTTTCAGATGGCAGGAGCAACAGCAGAGAAGGTCCTCCTCCTGGACCCCACCTGCTGGAATAATTGGGCTGATAGTACCTGCTAGCCTGCCTTCTATGCCAGCATGAGTGGGGCAGACCAATCCCAGTGGGGTGAGATAGTCCCTCAATGGGACCATCTCACCCCATGAAGGGCTTTAAAGGTGATCACCAACACCTTACATTGCACCTGGAAGCAGACCAGCAACGAATTCAGCTCACAGAGTAATGGCATTAAAGGGGCCATTCTTGAGGGGCCAAAATTGTCCACACTGGAGCACTCTGCCTTAGCTGTAGTCTTTGAATTCTCCTCAAGGATAACCCCATGTAGAGTGCATATATGCAAGATATATCATTTTGAGTTCTATAGCAAATTTATGCATGTTCACTATTTGTGGAGATGTTTCATTCCGTAGTCTGTTCTTTGCATGTACATATGTTATGCATATGTATGCACCTATTACAGAAAAATAGACTCAAACACTGCTTCTAAGATTGGCCTGAATTCTTTCCAATAGTGTTCTCATTTGCTTTCAGTTTGCAGATATGACTATTTCTCACATAGTTAATATTTGCAATGGTAACAAATAAAAATCAAGATCAAATATTAATGTATCTGCAAGAATCACCATTAGGGTGTTTGTAATTATATTTAAGAATTTCTGGGGTCAATCTTTAGAAAATACAACCATTAAAAATGTGCAATTTTTGGAATAATAAAAATATGCTTCACCTAATAGTAAGACACAGTCTTTCTGAAAAATTAAACATGACCCCAGAAGGAAAAGAAAACACTGAGGTACATTAAAAAAGTCAGTTTGGTTACTTTATTGTTAAAATATTTCTAAAATGTTATAGAAACAGTAATTTGCCCTTGATATACAGTGTAACACTTAAACTTCATAAAATATTGTACTCAGTTGACATAATCCGCAAGGAATTTAAAATCAGACACAGCCTGATTTCATGAATTTGATTTTTAAAACAGCAAATCCGCAGACTTCCAAGTATTGAATGAATTCTATTTTAGAATTATATTAATATAATTAAGTTTTGTTCAGGCCAGTAGCTTTATTCAGATAAATGAATGCATTCTGCAGCCAAAACAAACCAGTAGAAAAAATAATTACCACATCTTCTAGCTTAATGCTGAATTAAATTAAATGAAAGTAGAATTGTCAGAGTAAGAGAGTTGGAGACTGGCATTCTTTTCATATTTACCCAACAATCTGAAATGCAACAGGTGGCTATTATCCTGAATTCAGATGTAATCGAGGGAGGAAAAGTTTTGCTTGCTATATCGTAACTGCTCAGGCAGTTGAGCCTTGAAAAAGAAAAAAAAAGAGGATACTTAACTGAAAACACCTTTGTACTGCCCCCCCAAAGAGAAAGAATAATGCATACATGAACACATTGCATACATTTTCCATTGCAAAATAGATCAAGGACTTAATATTTCACTATTTTTTATGCTGTTGGCACTTAATACTTTGAATGCTATGGGGTTTGTTTTTAAAAGCAAGCTACTTCAAAATCACTTTTTTATATGATGAGGGTTATTATTTAAAAGAAAAGAAAAGAAAAGAGTTTTCATGTGTGCACCACTAGTCTCACATCTACCGAGATTAAATCTGTCTGATAGAAAGTAGTCATATTTCACTGTTGATTCCTCTCAGCATAATTAAAATTATGAATAGTAAGTTATGGCTTGTTAAACTACAGAATGTTGCCATCCTCTTCCACAGACCCCAAGGTCAAGCCAGCACAGTAAGATGCCATCAACTTTCTTTTAGGATATTCGGTATAATGCCAAATTAAGGAAATAAAATATGTTCCCCAAAGAGAACTAATAATAGAAAAGTTTTGTGCGTGACAGAGAAATACTTTATAGAACCATGTTAATATTGTCCAATATTTCTATTACAAAACTCAACAATTCTACTCCTATAAATTTATTTATATAATAATATCTGACTAAAGGGCATACTTGAAACTTCTTCAAGAATCAGAATATCAATCATTAGATATTATATATTGCTGCTACTACTAATACTACATTTACATCATCCTCCATTACAAGACGATATGGACAGACAATGGAGAAATCAGATATAGATAGGTGTCTTTCCCCCATTATTTATAATCACAACTCTAGTTTTTCACAAATTATTTCTAGATTGGAGAAAGAAAGGATAAGAAAGCATGACATGCTCCTAGCTGATAAAGGAGTGAAAGCCAACATGTCAGGCCTATTTAATAAAAGCTGCAGCTTTCTGAAGATTTCTGAAGATTGTACTTCAGATTGATTTGTTTTGAAAAAAAATCTGCAAGTAAAACAAACATTTACTACCTATATTGATTGAAGAATATTATGAATAAAAAATAAAGGGGTTATTTTCCCCTTTAAAGTAAAATAAAAAGGAAATGATTCTTGTTTCATGATTGTATACATATATTAAATCCAGGCAATTCTTTATTCGGAAGACTCAGAAAGTTCAAGCAATATTATTCTCCTGCTTCCATATGTCTATGGAGATTCTCAGTCCTCCAGGTCATGGTTGCCCCAAAGGTGCTTTTTTTTTCAATAGGCAACTGGACTTCCTGTTTTTTCTTTGTCAGTTAGAGCTGAAGAAGCTTCTTGGATGACAAGAGAAATGTCTTCAAAGAAAAAGCAGAAAGACCTTTTCAAGCATCTTGAAAAAATAAAATCTTTGGAACCTACTTCCATATGTACTCCATTTGGCTTGTTAGTCCCCCTATATGAATTATAGCAACCTTTATCACCAGTAGGTTTTAAAGATTATATTACAAAGCACCATAAGTGCATGCGATGAGATTCCAGGGACGTGCAGTCAGGGGAGGCAGGCGAGACAGAGCCTCACCACTCTCATCATGAAAAAAAAAGGGAAAAGGGAAAAGGTGCTGAGGAGCCTCGGGGAATGGGACCACGTGTGCAGGAGGGAGGTGCAGGAGGCTCCTTAGCCTCAGCCTCCCTCCTGCACAAGTGGTCCCATTCCCCGCCTTCTGTCGGGTTCTGACGCCGGAGCTCATGGTTCCATGGCGAATGCGCATGCGTGAGTGGCTCCCTTCCTCGCACTGAGCAACGGCGGATTTATGGGAAGTTGCTCGCGAAAGCGGAAAGTACGATGGACTTTTCGGACCGGCGGCTTCCATTTCCCTGCCAGCTCGCTCGCGAAAGGACCCTGGGAACCGAGTTGTGGCCGGCGCCTTGTTAAGAATTGCGCTGCTGAAAGAGACAGAGAGAAAAAGCAGATGTATTTTTTTTACAATTATTATTTTGTGATACGATATTGAACGTAGCGCTTAGAAGGCCATGGCTGATTCCAAGAAAACTAAGCGGGGTCAGATTTGATTAATCTTTGGCTAGGATGGGGACCCAGGAAATCCTACGCGGAGAATGGGACCATGTGTGCAGGAGGGAGGCTGAGGCAGCCTCAGCCTCTTGCACACGTGGACCCATTCTCCGCCTTCCTGATGACGTCACCAGCCTCACCAGCCATAAACCTCACTGCACGTCACTGTGAGATTCATTTCCAGCTTTCTTGTGCACAAGTTCTTTTACTAATTTAATATTTTTAAATTTTGGAAGCCTCGTTATAAAAATGCTTACATTGACAAACATCATGTTTCAGTTTATGTTTTTTTTGAAAAGAACATAATAACTAGGAAATCAAAACCAGAAGAATAGTTTAAAGAAGACAAGAATGGGATGGTCAGTAAAAGCAAGGCCCCCTATTTCACTTCTTATTCTTTGCTTTGGGGTGATAGAGGAATAATTTATCCAGCTATTAAAACCCACAGAATGTATAGAAAATTCTGTTATGAATATTTGAGATTATTTGGGGGATCTGATCCATGAGTTCTCTGGTAGCTAATTTAACACTGTTAAAAGTGCAGCCCTGCATAGTTTTGCCTACTTTTAAGTTGCTGAAGAAACTTCTTGGATGAGAAGCGAAACATCTTCAAAGAAAAAACAGAAAGTACAATTGTTTCTTGAAAAAGCACCTTTGGGCCAACCTTGACCTGGATGACTGAGAATCTCCATAGACATTATTCTGACTCTGCAGCATGGCATATTTCTAAAAAAAATTTTTTTTCTAAATTCCTTGCCTGTCGGAGGTATCTTCAGCTGGTGACTGAATAAAACAATGGCTTTAGATGCTAGAGAGGAAATAAGTACCTTACAAGACTCACATTCAGAGCATTCATTCTTTGCCATTCTTATGCCATGAAGGGCATAAATGACAGCAGCTACAGCTACCTCTTAGAACCCACTCCATTTCTTACAAGTAAGAGTCCATTTTAGATTGTAAACTTGTGGTTTTTAATTACTGTTGTGCAGTGTTTAATAGTTTTAGGACTGTTTTCTCCTCAGTGAAGGATCATGATGATGATGCTTGCAATCCACAAACTCGATTATGCAAGCATGTGCTGCAGAAGCAAGATCAATCCCATTGATTAGTTTAATGGGACTAATACCACTTAAATTCAAGTGCTTTAGCTTAGTGGAGGGGAGATTCAAATCAGTCTTCCCCTTCAGGCTGAAATCCTATGCACACTAATTTGGGAATAAGCTTTACACTGAACTGACAGGAATATTGGAAAGTGCCTTACGCTGACTCAGAGCATTTATCTATTCTGGTCAATATTGCCTCTACACAAATTGGCAGAATTTCAACATTACCTAGTTGCATAGCACTGAGGTTTGGAATTTCTCAAAATGTGAAATATATCTCATAGCAATAATATTGCTTGGATTATTCAGGTCTTCCAAGACCCAAGTACTTGCCTTTGATCTTTCTGGCCTTGGTTATTTGGATGTGTAAACTTCATCATTCCAAAGACTGTTGTTTTCAAAGCTCAACCAATCAAACATACTTTAAAGTCCCAAGGTCTACCCAATTGAATCACTTATTTCATCAGGTCAAGGTGACATACCCCGTATCATTTGAATCTTCCTGAAGCTAGGATTGGAGCTGCTGGAGAGAAGGAGGGGGTGAGTCACAAGACAAAGACACTGAGGTGGGGGCCCTTAAACTCCATATCATTTGAATCTTCCTGAAGCTAGGATTGGAGCTGCTGGAGAGAAGGAGGGGGTGAGTCACAAGACAAAGACACTGAGGTGGGGGCCCTTAAACTCCATATCATTTGAATCTTCCTGAAGCTAGGATTGGAGCTGCTGGAGAGAAGGAGGGGGTGAGTCACAAGACAAAGACACTGAGGTGGGGGCCCTTAAACTCCATATCATTTGAATCTTCCTGAAGCTAGGATTGGAGCTGCTGGAGAGAAGGAGGGGGTGAGTCACAAGACAAAGACACTGAGGTGGGGGCCCTTAAACTCCATATCATTTGAATCTTCCTCAAGCTAGGATTGGAGCTGCTGGAGAGAAGGAGGGGGTGAGTCACAAGACAAAGACACTGAGGTGGGGGCCCTTAAACTCCATATCATTTGAATCTTCCTGAAGCTAGGATTGGAGCTGCTGGAGAGAAGGAGGGGGTGAGTCACAAGACAAAGACACTGAGGTGGGGGCCCTTAAACTCCATATCATTTGAATCTTCCTGAAGCTAGGATTGGAGCTGCTGGAGAGAAGGAGGGGGTGAGTCACAAGACAAAGACACTGAGGTGGGGGCCCTTAAACTCCATATCATTTGAATCTTCCTGAAGCTAGGATTGGAGCTGCTGGAGAGAAGGAGGGGGTGAGTCACAAGACAAAGACACTGAGGTGGGGGCCCTTAAACTCCATATCATTTGAATCTTCCTGAAGCTAGGATTGGAGCTGCTGGAGAGAAGGAGGGGGTGAGTCACAAGACAAAGACACTGAGGTGGGGGCCCGCGCGCCTAACGGCGCGTGAATCATATATCTATAAACCAAAATAGCAATAATACATTCTGGATTAGTGTGTTTGAGATTGTGATTTTATTTATTTCAAAATGACTGGCTTAGTTCAATGTAATAGCTGTTTTGCACCTGTCTTTCGCAGTACTCTTTTCAAATTTGGATACTGTCCCCTTTGTAAACAAATTACGAGTCTACATAGGCAGATTACCTATCTAGAATCTGTAATCTGTGCTCTCCAAGCAGAAACTAGGTGTCTACGTCAGCCATTCCACTCTATGGTGAAGCCACACTATCAGCCCCCTCTACCACAAAGATCTTGCAGGAGAAGAGCTGTCTGGACAACTGTGGGATCTGGCAGGTTGAGAGCTGTGAACCATAAACCCAAAGCTTTTGCTGTGACCCAGCAAAACAGATATAGTGCCCTTGCTGACCTTAATGGGGACACTAAAGAGATAGGTCAAGGCAGTTGTGATAATGATGACTCAAATAAGCAGGGGATCGTGGTCCAAAACGAAGAACTTTCTTTGGAAAGGCGAAAAGGGGAACCAGGTATCACACATCAGTCGCAGAAGAAGATCAAGGTATGTAAAAAGAGAAGTCACCTTCTGGTTGGTGATTCAATCGTAAGAGATGTTAATTTAGGAGAGGATACGGAGGTTTTAAAAGAGGTCAGGTGTCTGCCAGGTGCTACTGCCAGCAGAGACAAGAGGCGTATTCTTAAGATAGTCAAGAATGCAAGTAAGGACTGTGACGTTGATGCTATTATACATCTTGGCACTAATGATCTATCCCAGAAAGATGTACTTTCTGTGCAGAATGATTTCCAGAACTTGGGGTATGAACTTAATAGTATAGGTTGTAGGCTTATCTTTTCAGAGGTTTTACCTGTATATAAGGAACAAAAAGGGAAGGGCCAGCGTGTAGCAGAGTTTAATGTTTGGCTAAAGGAGTGGTGTAAAAGGGAAGACTTTGGTTTTATTAGTCATGAAGCCTGTAGCTGGTCCAATGAAAAACTGTACAAAAGAGATGGGTTGCACCCATCCAAGAAAGGAACTGAGTTACTTGGCATTAAATTCACAGATTTTCTTGATAAACATTTAAACTGAAGAGCGGGGACAGAGAATTAATAGATACAGAACATCTCTGTCCCCAGCAAACTAAAATTCATAGGGTTATAAATGCATGTAACATAGATGTGTGTGTGGGTAAGATTATCACTCCTGCTGTCAAGCAAAACCAAGCATGTAATAGTGATTGTCATACCATGTGCATGAATCACACAAGTGGCAAGAAAATAGGGGCAGTCAGGCATAATACAGGTTATGTAGACAGTAAACACAAGGTCAATCAAAATGGACTCAAATGTCTATATACCAATGCACAGAGCATGAGGAATAAACAGGGAGAATTAGAAATTCAAGTAAAAGAGGGCAGATATGATATTATTGCCATTACAGAAACTTGGTGGGATGAAACTGACAAATGGAACATACAGCTAGAAGGATTTAAATTATTTAAAAGAAATAGACCAAATAAAAGAGGAGGTGGAGTTGCACTATATATAAGAAATAACTAAGTCTCTACAGAAATAGAGCACAACAATAATGAGAACTATCTTGAATGCATTTGGGTCAATATTAAAGGTTGTGGGGGAAATGACATTGCCATAGGTCTATACTACAGGCCACCCAACCAAGCAGAGGAAGAAGATGAACTTTTTGCTAGTCAGCTAACTAAGGTATGTAGGAAGCACACCACAATAGTAATGGGAGATTTTAACTACCCTGACATCAACTGGGAAACAAACTCTGCACCAAGTGGAAGATCCAACAGGTTCCTAACAAACCTAGCAGACAACTTTGTTTTCCAAAAAGTAGAGAAGGAAACAAGGGGATCAGCCATACTGGACTTAATTCTCACTAACAGAGAGGAAATGATAGAAGGTGTTGAAGTCATAGGAACCCTGGGGGCAAGTGACCATGCAATATTGGAATTCAACATTATCCAAACACAAGTAGTAGAACAAAGTCAAACTAGAGTCTTGGACTTTAAGAAAGCTAATTTCAATAAACTTAGAGAGAGCTTGGGAAAAATTCCATGGATGAGAATCCTCGAGGGGAAAACAACTCAAGAAGCTTGGGAAATTTTGAAAAATGAGATTAGAAAAGCCCAGTCTAACACAATACCAATGAAGAAGAAAAACAACAGCTCCCAAAAGAAACCAGCATGGCTGCATAAACAACTATCTGACAAACTGAAAGACAAAAAAAGTAAGTATAAAAAGTGGAAGGAGTGGGACATAACTAAGGCAGAATATCAGCAAATAGCCCGAGCCTGTAAAGATGAAGTGAGGAAAGCTAAGGCTCACAATGAAGAAAGGCTTGCCACAAAAGTAAAAATTAACAAAAAAAGCTTCTTCCAACATGTTAAAAACAAGAAAAAAGTTAAGGAAACAATTGGTCCATTGCTAGGAGAAAGTGGCAAGAAGGTGACAAGCAACAGGGAGAAAGCAGAACTATTTAACTCATGTTTTGCATCTGTCTTTACACAAAGGGATAAAACAGTCCAACCTATCAAAAGCAGCACCACAAAATTAGGAACACAAATTGAAATAGGGAAGAAAATGGTAAGTGAGCACCTGTCTACCCTAGATGAGTTCAAATCACCAGGACCGGATGGATTACACCCCAGAGTTCTGAAGGAACTAGCAGACGAGATCTCAGAACCACTGAATTATATCTTTCAGAGATCCTGGAACACCGGGGAACTACCAGAGGACTGGAAAAGAGCTGATGTGGTTCCCATCTTCAAAAAAGGGAAAAAATTAGATCCAGGAAACTACAGACCTATCAGCCTAACCTCAATACCAGGAAAGATTCTGGAAAAAATAATCAAGCAACGAATTTGCGAACACCTAGAAGCAAACAAAGTAATAGCCAAAAGCCAACATGGATTTGTCAAAAACAGATCATGCCAGACTAATCTTATTGCATTCTTTGATAATGTGACAAAATTAGTGGACCAGAGGAATGCCGTTGATATAGTTTACTTGGACTTCAGTAAGGCTTTTGATAAGGTAGACCATAACCTACTACTAGATAAAGTAGAAGAATGTGGGTTAGACAGCATCACCACCAGATGGATTGGTAACTGGCTGACCAACCGCACTCAACGTGTAGTTCTCAATGGAACTGCATCTACATGGAGGGAAGTATGCAGTGGAGTACCCCAAGGCTCTGTTTTAGGCCCAGTACTCTTCAACATCTTCATCAATGATTTGGATGAGGGAATAAATGGGGAACTCATCAAATTTGCAGATGATACCAAGCTGGCAGGAATAGCCAACACTCCAGAAGATAGGCTTAAGATACAGAAGGATCTTGACAAACTTGAACATTGGGCACTATCTAATAAAATGAAATTCAATGGTGAAAAGAGTAAGGTTCTACATTTAGGCAACAAAAACGGAATGCACAGGTACAGTATAGGTGATACCTTACTCAGTAGTAGTAACTGTGAAAGGGATCTTGGAGTCCTAGTGGACAACCATTTAAATATGAGCCAGCAGTGTGCAGCAGCTGCCAAAAAAGCCAACACAGTTCTAGGCTGCATCAACAGAGGGATAGAATCAAGATCACGTGAAGTGTTAATACCACTTTATAATGCCTTGGTAAGGCCACACTTGGAATACTGCATTCAGTTCTGGTCGCCACGATGTAAAAAAGATGTGGAGACTCTAGAAAGAGTGCAGAGAAGAGCAACAAAGATGATTAGGGGACTGGAGACTAAAACATATGAAGAACGGTTGCAGGAACTGGGTATGTTTAGCTTAAGAGAAAGAAGGACTAGGGGAGACATGATAGCATTATTCCAATATCTCAGAGGTTGCCACAAAGAAGAGGGAGTCAAACTATTCTCCAAAGCACCTGAGGGTAGAACAAGAAGCAATGGGTGGAAACTAATCAAGGAGAGAAGCAACTTAGAACTGAGGAGAAATTTCCTGACAGTGAGAACAATTAATCAGTGGAACAGCTTGCCTCCAGAAGTTGTGAATGCCCCAACACTGGAAGTCT
The DNA here is from genome assembly GCF_964273705.1 of Natrix helvetica. Classification (NCBI taxonomy): domain Eukaryota; kingdom Metazoa; phylum Chordata; class Lepidosauria; order Squamata; family Natricidae; genus Natrix; species Natrix helvetica. Next base: position 213,637,108 of record NC_138552.1, on the reverse strand, counting down.
TTAAGAAGATGATGGATAGCTATTTGTCTGAAACGGTATAGGGTTTCCTGCCTAGGCAGGGGGTTGGACTAGAAGACCTCCAAGGTCCCTTCCAACTCTACTATTGTATTGTAATATAGCTAAAAGATTGTTTCAGAGCAGCTGTGAGTTTTTGAGTAATATTGTTTCTCACAATTAACTACCATTTTGAAATTGTAGGTTTGCTTTTTTAAAAGGTTTCTCTAAAATAGTATCTCTCAACTATAACTCCCAATGTGTATAATACAGTGCATTTGGAGATTGCTAGGTTTGGGATTTTCTAAAATTGCAAGTGGTATTGATACGATATCTGCAATATTTTGTCATGGGTGTTTCCCATTTATTTCCTCAGTATTATCAAATTGACAAAAAATATTTTTGGTTTTCCTCAATATCCAATATCACTGATGACAAAATATTTTAAAGGGCAAGGATTAAGCATTTAATGGTAGATGGTGCACACAGATGATTCAAAGAGTTCTGATTTGAAGTGAAGTAAGAGAATGGATTCATAGTGTAGGTCATTAATCTGACAAAAGTTTTCTCAGTTCACTGCTCTGTGATAGATGTTGTCACCTGTTAAACCACTAGTTAGCATTCATTATGTGTCCTTGATCTGGAATGTCTTTGGATGGAGAATCTACATTTTTTCTGCTGTATCAAGGGACATGAAATAGTCTACTATGTGTTTTGGGTATATTATTAAACGCTATCAAGTCACTGTTGACTCTTAGCAAACACTTGAACAGACTCTTTCCAGGCTGTTCTATCTGGAACTCATATTCATTGCTGTTTTGCTTTGGGTATAGCTCAGAAGAAAGTGGAACAAAATATGGGAATGGGTGGTTGAATTGAGCAGAGGTAACCTGAATTGGGACACTTTATTAAACTCTGATACTTGCATCACTGAATAACACTTCTGAGATAGATAGATAGATAGATAGATAGATAGATAGATAGATAGATAGATAGATAGATAGATAGATAGATGATAGATAGATAGATAGATAGATAGATAGATAGATAGATAGATAGATAGATAGATAGATCTATTCAAAATTATAGATGTTAGTTGTAACACAACAGCTAGTTGTGAAGTCGTGTCCAATCCATCGTGATCCCATAGACAATGTTTCTCCAGGCCTTCCTGTCTACCATCCTCTGGAGTCCATTTAAGCTCAAGATGTTAGTACTTTTTGTCTATTCATTCTTTCTCAATATTGAAGGGTTCCTCAATGTGGGTTTTGTAATCCTAATAGCAGAAGCATTAGGATTGCAAAATCCAGAATTCCCAAACTGGCATGGCAATATGTTGGAGGAGGCTGGTCTAATTCAAGGCCAGGCTGAAATATTCTTTATCTTCATTTTATGTGATCCTCACTACAGCACTGACTAGTTTTAAAAAAATGTATTCCAAAATGAATAAATAAGCCAAAGAGCCAATTAGTCTTTCAAAGTAGGGATGAAATATGTCTTGTAGGGATGAGATGAGATCAATAAATAAGTTTGTGAATCACTTTTAATTATTATACACACCAGTTCATTACGTTACTGTTATAGGCATAAGTGAACTTTGGTCCACTTATGAGATGAAATCATTCTTCAAGATAACTCTTTTTGTCAAAAACATGAAATGAACATATGCCAAATAGCTTTAGGAAGCGGTAACACACTCTTCAAACTGATTTATTCAGTCCCATGAATAATCAATATATTGGACAATTTGTTCTAAGTGTTCCTCACTGAGTGATTGGGGATTAGACGAATATTGAATTCTGGTATAAAAAGTATTTCTGTCAAAATATATTTGTAACATAGCCTCTTAATTTTTCCTGTATTCCTGGCTACTCCTGAGATGTGAGACCAGAAGCATTTAATTTGTGTTGGAATAAATTAGAAGTAGCTTTAAGGTGATTTCAGCTGTGCAACAGGGAGCAGAGTATACACAAATCAGGGGTTTGGGTGTGTGTATGAACTTGGATTCTAAGATGTGTAACAGGAAAGGCAATCCTCCAGAATCAAGCTCTCTTGTTTCCAAGTCTTGGATTTAAGATTGGTGTTCCAGTTTATTTAAATGTAGGATGATACCAATGACTTTTGCATTTATATTCTGCCTTTGTTTTATACAACTCAAGGTAATGAATAAGCAGTCAGTACATTGGGGATAGCAAATCATTTTGCTCTTTAAATAATGTCTCCACAATACATGTAATCCAATTTCACACATGTTATGAGTTGAACTCAAGGACTACTAAGCACTTAGCTCTGTGTAGGATTTGCTTGTTTTAAAAAAATTGGGCCTTCTCACAAAGCACTTCTAACACCTTTATAAAGTGACAAGTCCCAGGAATTCTCTGAAGGAATGAACAAGAGTAATTTGCATTTGTTATTAGTATACTGTTCAGCATTCTGCTTCTTTTTTCAATAGTCGACATAGGGAATTGAAAGGAGGGAAGCAGCAATTTGTATTAGCAACTTTTAGATAACTTGGTGCCTTCGTTCTCAAAATTCTCAACCAACGTGGTGTTAAGTCTCTCAGAAGAGTTATTGCAACTAAATCAATCATTCCAGTTTAAAGACAGGAATGAGAGTCTTTTTTTTTTTTGCAACGTATCTGCCATTAGAACTGAATGAAATGTGATTTTTGCTTCATGTTATAATTTTTTCTAAAATTAATAATTCTGCTAAGCTCTGGAGAGCTTATAAAAGGCTCTACAGAGTCTTTGACTGACAAGACAAGATGATTGGTTAAAATCATAAATTCTAATCAGCCAAGTTTTTAAACATATTGTGTTTCTTAAATGGAAAGATCAAGTAAAAGCAAAATCTGTAACTGAATTACTTTTCTGAAAATTTACAACTGAAGAAAACATTACTTATGAATCCGCATTAAAAGTGATACTGAAAACACTGCTGGATAAGAAATATTTCTCTAACACTTATGCACCTTGTTTATTTATTTTGTAACATTTCAATTAATTCTGGGCAACTTACAGATAAAGGGGAAATAATGTATATTTAAAAAGTCAGTTGGATGACCACTTTTTAAGTATATAAGGTAAACCCAAATTTATGGGAATTCTACAACCATCCTAGGGTTGGTCCAGGGAAATAACCAAATTTGTAATTATTTTTCTGAACATCATTAGAATGGGAAATTATGAATCTCTGGACAAAGATCTTTCTAGAGGACAGAAGCTACAACAGAGAAAGCACATTTCCTGACTCCCATGATGACAGTGTTTAATTAATGAGAATTGGAGCAAACTGCACATTAATCCAGACTGTTTTGACAATTAAAAGTCTATTTCAACATATGAGTATTACAGTTACAAACATACTTATATGTTTTGAGTTTCTAAAGCTTGCAAAGCACCTCTCCACCCAATTAGTACTTGCCCTTTCTGGCCAACAGCAGCGCATAGAGAATTGTCAGACAATCAGTGTGTACTTGTGAGCTAATAACTACATCTTAGCCTACCCCTTCTTCAGAAAAATAAAAGTGCAAATTGCTAGTTGTTTGTCATATTTTCCTATGGCCATCGTAATTAACCTCCATTGTTTTGCAATCAGTAATTTCTCTGCTTAATATAGAAATAAACCTCCGCTGTCTTTCACACTTCAATGCTATCAATTGTGCCTTTGTATAATCACACTAATATGCTGCAACAATCTGGGGTCTAGTAATGAGGACAAAGCTCAAAGGACACAGACCTTCTTTTAAAACACCAGGCACTCTGGAGAATTCTGGGAGTTTAAGTCTGCACATCTTAAAGTTGCTACGGTTGAAAAAACACTGAGCTAAAAGAACTAACCTATATTAGCAGCCTTCAAACAAAGAACAGATATAGGAATAAACAAAGGGAGACACAGATAATAAATCCTTTATCTGTTTCTCTTGCTCTTATGAAGTGCTGAAGACTCAGTATTATGATATGCACAGTCAATGTGAGCGAAGTGAGTGAGAGCAACATATAACTTGTTGAATTCTATGAATGTGCTTATAAAATTCTGTCACCAAGTTATTTACTTTTTAGATATTCATTACCTTGCTCCCTGTGGTGTGAAATCACTTTAAAACCTGCTAAAGAATAGCTAATTTCAATTCAAATATATTGCCTGCTCTTCAAGCTTGATGCTTTTAATTATTTGGGATTCTGGTTGATTTCTTGTAATCAACCCAATGTTCAACATTAAGTCTCTGGTCCTGTCTTGCATTTACTATTACTATCCAATTAATGTATTAAAAATATTTGAAATTTTATATGGTTGAAATAAAAAAAACAGAACTTAAAAGAAATCTCATTGAGCAGAAACCAAAAAATTGAAGACTTTTGGAAATAATTGCACTTCCAGTATAAGTCATTCAAGGATGATTAAGAATTATGTATATGGGACATGCGACCATATACATTTGTTAAACAAATAATTAAAAACTGTATGTGGATTCCCCACACCAGTAAAGGGAAGCAGAAGTAGATGTTAGATTGAGAATCTTGGTAGATTTAAGGTGAAATAGAATAGAATGGTAGCCATAATTCTGTGCTTCTGAATAGACATTATTTCTTTGGAAAGATAAGGTTTGATGATATGATTTGGGACACTCACGATTTAAATCAGGATTTAAAATTTGAATTGTAGTTATATACATATGGGTTTTTTTGGAGGGGGGGGCTTTGATTCAACGTTGAGTCCTAGTGACTGCCTAGACCATGGGTGTCAAACTCACCGCATCATGTTGCTGTCGTGTGATGTATTGAGATGTCTTCCCTTCATGGAGCTGAGGGGGCGTGGCCTGCACATGCCACATCTGGCTTGTGGGCCACCAGTTTGACACCCCTGGCCTAGACTAGTCCCTACAGCTTTTTTCGGGTGATATTTTTGGAGTTTGTTTAACCTCCATCCTAGGGTTGAGAGAGAGAGAGAGAGAGAGAGAGAGAGAGAGAGACCTCAGGTCACCCAGCTGGCTTCATGCCTAAGTTGTAGTAGAACTCAGTGTTCAGATTTCTGGCCTGGTGCCTCAACCATTACACCAAATTGACTCTTCTGTAAATATATAAACAAAAAAAATTATCCAAAAAAATTTGAAATCTTGGTTTGATTTCTTGTGTATTTCTAAATTTTAAAAACCTAAATAGTAATATTTTCCCTTTTATTCTTTCCCCACTTATTTCAATTAATTTTGCTAAGGTTCTTGCTTTTTGCATAGTTTATGGCATAATAATGTTAAAGTTATGTTCCAACACTTAATTTCTTAGTACATGTTATTCATTGTGATGTCTTTATAAAATATTTTAAAAGGAAATAAAAGATTGTGGGGAAAGAAGCTGGGTGATATATCTACTTCTTTTGCTGTCCTAATAATTTCTCACTGGGAATGCCCATTTTCTTTTCCTTTTTTTTTTTAAAGTAGCACAACATACTCCGGTAATAATAGGGAAGTATTACAATTTAGTGGCAAAATCCAGATGGAGAGTAGAACATGGCAACCATTTGTAGAAGAAAAGTGCATCTATGAGCTGACTATGAGCTATTTATTTATTGTATTTATGTGATGCTGCTCGATTGTACATTATTGTAAAATAGTTAGAATTTTTTGTTTCACCTGAAGAAGCAAGTCTGCCTACCTAAAAAGAAGGAAGGTTTTCAATTTATAAGGATAACTTTTCATTTAAAAGTGAGATGCTTTCCATTCATCCTTGTTAGGATTCTGTAGTTGCTCCAAATGAGCATTAAATGTACCTTATTAAATTCTGTATAAATGTTTCTTCCTTGGTCTTGCACAGCTTCATGGGGCTTGAGATTATTGAGAGTAGCTATAAGAGGATGGATGATCTATATTTGAAGAGACATGGGGAAATGAGATCCCATTGATATCCCTGGATCTCTAAACATCTTTTGGTATTGTTGACTGTGGGTGGAAGCTGGTAGATGAAGATTGTCCCTATGCAATGGTTCTATTTCTTTGATTGTCACTGAAAGTAGTACTGAATAAAGAAAAAATAATAAGATGCCTGCTCATATGCCAAGCAATCATTCTACTGCTGAAATCCTATAACAATGTTTTTCCCCTTTTTTTGAACTTGCTTGATCAAGTGAGAACAGATCATGCCTATATGTGCAAGGCTCGGTTAGCATTGGAATGATTGCAATTGAAAATAAAAAGATTTTCATGACAGTTGGAGGCCAATCATCACTTTGAAGAGAAACGGCCAAGTATGGAAAGAAATAAAGAAAAGGAATGCGCTTAAAAGGACTTTTTTTTTTCCTGAGATGCTGCAGAATAAGACTCTTTTTTGATACATATCTCTACCATGTGAACATGTGGGATGCCGGCATTGGTTTTTAGAGGTATAATCCTTTAATCATAGAGGATGATTTTAGTTCTCTATTGCTAATGGCATCGTTAAGGTTGCTGCTTTTCTGAGGACTGATTCAGGAATCATGGAGATGCACTGGAGATGCATATGATTTTGCAGCGTAAAGGGGATTGGGGAGCTATTTAGGACATCAGAATGTGTCTTTTGGGGTCCAAGTTGGACAGAAGAGAATCTGGGGTTCTGGCTTTGTACTCCTCACTATTTCCATTGTGGAAGATGCAAGATCAATGGTTGCCACTCAGCTAGTCTGTTGGGACTAATGTTGGATCGATCACTGTCACTGTCAGATCAATCACTGTCACACTCCTTCAGTTAATAGATGATTCTTCACTGCTTTTAAAAGGAGAAGCCTCATCCATTATTTCTGTAGCAAAAAGATTTAATTATTATTCAATAAGCTGTGTGCATATAGTGGAAGGAACATATTTGTTCCACTTTTATTAGTAAAGTGCCTTTGGTTTTCCCAATATGGTCATACTAGATTACTGTGGAACTATCATGTGTGATTGGTAAGTGCTCACTAAAGAGTAGTAGGTATATATTATTTTCTTTATACATTACACATTCTCGTTTCTTTTTCTTTCTTCTCTTTCTCATATGCTGTTATGCATATTCAGATTGGTTATGGAAAATCTTTTACTCCACTACTACATGAGGAAAAAAAGATGAGTTATCACATTAAAAAAAAGGAGGCAAAACAAGAAAAACTCAAGATTCCTGACATAAATATACTGTATAATATGACCAAATGACATTGAAAAGATAGTACAATGAAATAATCCTACACTGATTTCCTTCCATGAATTTTCACTATTTCATGTCATTTAATGTTTAATATTATTTCTCACATATATCTGAAGGAAACTTTGAGGGCTCTTTGCTTACCAAGGGCTGGACACCCACAGCAGATAACTACACAATGCTTTATTGTAGCACACACCGTCAACAGGTAAGTTGCCTTGGGTTAACTCTACACCCCACCCCTCAGGTTTTGAAAGTTGATGTGAATAAGTATTTGATGGATATCCCTTACATCAAATAAAAGACGTAAAATTTGTGGAGTGGAATATAACCTTTGCCTCCCTCCAAAAATTCTTGTTGGAATTAGGTGCTGCCTCAACATGATTACACCTCTTCTGATTTCTGCCAAACACCAGGTCAGAATCACACCACAATGAGCTACTTCTGTGAGCTTGTGATTCTGGCTATTGTTCCTAGTAGTTGCACATTCTCAGACGTCACTTCCTCATCCTTAATGTCTCCTTAATATTCTATCCACACACCCACACTTTTGTAAGCTAAGGGGCAGGGTGAGGTGCCTATGAACATCAGCACATTCCTAAAACCATTAGGTGTGGCTCAATTAGCCAGACACCTGGATCACAGGTGTGAATGCTTATGAATAAGCTGTAAAGGGGAAGGAGAATGAATTAACGAACCAGCTACACTCAAGTTTCCGAAACTTCTACTGCCCTTTGGGGAAAGGGATGAGCTGAGGCTATTCTTGGGGAAATAGGGGAGGAAAGTATTTCTGCCTGGCTGCAGCTGTTTTTCTCAGGCAGTTTCATTCCCTTACAATACAATATAATAGCAGGGTTGGAAGGGACCTTGGAGGTCTTCTAGTCCAACCCCCTGCCTAGGCAGGAAACCCTATACCGTTCCAGACAAATGGCTACCCAACATCTTCTTAAAGACTTCCAGTGTTGGGGCATTCACAACTTCTGGAGGCAAGATGTTCCACTGATTAATTGTTCTAACTGTCAGGAAATTTCTCCCCAGTTCTAAGTTGCTTCTCTCCTTGATTAGTTTCCACCCATTGCTTCTTGTTCTACCCTCAGGTGCCTTGGAAAATAGTTTGGCTCCCTCTTCTTTGTGGCATCCCCTGAGGTATTGAAACACTGCTATCATGTCTCCTCTAGTCTTTCTTTCTATTAAACTAGACATACCCAGTTCCTGCAACCATTCTTCATATGTTTAGCCTCCAGTCCCCTAATCATCTTTGTTGCTCTTCTAGAGTCTCCACATCTTTTTTACATCGTGGTGACCAAAACTGAATGCAGTATTCCAAGTGTGGCCTTACCAAAGCATTATAAAGTGGTATTAACACTTCACATAATCTTGATTCTACCCCTCTGTTGATGCAGCCTAGAACTGAGTTGACTTTTTTGGCAGCTGCTGAACACTGCTGGCTCATACAGAAACAATGACAATTAAAATTTTATAAATGATATGAATTGCTCTACATGTCTACAGCAATTATGAATTAGGGCAACCTGGAAGACTGTTTTTGGTGGCGATTCCTCCTTGCTACAGATGCTAAAGCAGCTGTACATCTAATTTGAAGCAGCTGTACGTCTAAAGCAGCTGCACACCTAACTGACAGTTAGAACAATTAATCAGTGCAATGACTTGCCTCCAGAAGTTGTGGATGCTCCAGCACTGGAGGATTTTAAGAAGAGATTGAAAAAAAAACATTTGTCTGAAATGGCATAAGGTTTCTTGCTTGAGCAGAAGGTTGGACTCGAAGACCTAGAAGTCACTTTCCAGCTCTGTTATTCTGTTAATTAAAAAAAAACACCATTGTACTCATTATAAGGAGATGCCTTAAACCAAAGAAATGCAGAAATACTGCCACTACAAACATATAATCAGCCATTCTTCTGAAATTGTGAATCTTCCCTCATTGTCAAATGTAAACAATATGCTTTTAAATAATTACCAAAAATAACAAATAAGGTTTGTTTGCAAGTCGGGACCTGTCTTCATCTGTCCTTGCTTCTCATGCACCCCCTCACACCCTCGTACATCCTTCCCAACCTGTGTTATGTCTGTTATGTAACCTTGTGCACCCTCCTTGGCCCCCACTATTCTTATTGTGCCCCTAGCACATCCTTAAACACACTTGCTGCACCTTCCGCATGCCTTCATGCACCTCCTTTCTCCCTCTTCCACCTGGTAGCAGCCTGTGACTTGCAACTTCCTGCTGGCTTCCCCATTGACTTTGATTGTGGAAAGAGGGCAGGAAATTGCCTCATGTAACAACTATGGGATTCAGTTGACAATGGCAACCAGGACTGCAGCAATTGCATCCCTAAGCAATATGACTGTGCTTTATGAAATCATGGCTCCAATGGTCATTGTAAGTCTAACTCTAGTGAAGTCTGATACATTATTCATGCCTGTTTCATTTCACCTGAAATTCAAGATTATAAATTATGTTCAATTATATGTAAATGAGGTTCTAATTTATCTTCTTATCTGAGACTATAATTCTATGCATATATACAAATATTACTCAACGAACTTTCACGTTGCAAACTTTTGACAATACAAATAAACCTGTCTCAACTCATATACAGCAGTCAGGAGAAAGAAGGAAAGGATAATCATACATATGTTGTGTGTGATTAAATTAAACTTTTCCTGCCTTCTCCCAACTTCCGCTTGTATACTGTTTGCATATCAGGTTGTTGTTTAGTTGTGGGTGGTGTGTAGTGACTGTGCATGTCTTTAATTAAGCTCAAGAGTGATAATGGGGAGGGGAATAGTGCAAAGAAGTGCCAATCCATCATGATGCAGACAAAAGTGTAGAAATTGAAGAAAAGGGAGGGGAGGGGAGTTGAGGGCAAATACGGCACTTTTCTACAACATGAATCCTTTCACAGTTGGAAGAATCATTAAGAACAAAGAGAAGTTCGTGGAATTGCTTCTCCATATCATTTGAATCTTCCTGAAGCTAGGATTGGAGCTGCTGGAGAGAAGGAGGGGGTGAGTCACAAGACAAAGACACTGAGGTGGGGGCCCTTAAACTCCATATCATTTGAATCTTCCTGAAGCTAGGATTGGAGCTGCTGGAGAGAAGGAGGGGGTGAGTCACAAGACAAAGACACTGAGGTGGGGGCCCTTAAACTCCATATCATTTGAATCTTCCTGAAGCTAGGATTGGAGCTGCTGGAGAGAAGGAGGGGGTGAGTCACAAGACAAAGACACTGAGGTGGGGGCCCGCGCGCCTAACGGCGCGTGAATCATATATCTATAAACCAAAATAGCAATAATACATTCTGGATTAGTGTGTTTGAGATTGTGATTTTATTTATTTCAAAATGACTGGCTTAGTTCAATGTAATAGCTGTTTTGCACCTGTCTTTCGCAGTACTCTTTTCAAATTTGGATACTGTCCCCTTTGTAAACAAATTACGAGTCTACATAGGCAGATTACCTATCTAGAATCTGTAATCTGTGCTCTCCAAGCAGAAACTAGGTGTCTACGTCAGCCATTCCACTCTATGGTGAAGCCACACTATCAGCCCCCTCTACCACAAAGATCTTGCAGGAGAAGAGCTGTCTGGACAACTGTGGGATCTGGCAGGTTGAGAGCTGTGAACCATAAACCCAAAGCTTTTGCTGTGACCCAGCAAAACAGATATAGTGCCCTTGCTGACCTTAATGGGGACACTAAAGAGATAGGTCAAGGCAGTTGTGATAATGATGACTCAAATAAGCAGGGGATCGTGGTCCAAAACGAAGAACTTTCTTCGGAAAGGCGAAAAGGGGAACCAGGTATCACACATCAGTCGCAGAAGAAGATCAAGGTATGTAAAAAGAGAAGTCACCTTCTGGTTGGTGATTCAATCGTAAGAGATGTTAATTTAGGAGAGGATACGGAGGTTTTAAAAGAGGTCAGGTGTCTGCCAGGTGCTACTGCCAGCAGAGACAAGAGGCGTATTCTTAAGATAGTCAAGAATGCAAGTAAGGACTGTGACGTTGATGCTATTATACATCTTGGCACTAACGATCTATCCCAGAAAGATGTACTTTCTGTGCAGAATGATTTCCAGAACTTGGGGTATGAACTTAATAGTATAGGTTGTAGGCTTATCTTTTCAGAGGTTTTACCTGTATATAAGGAACAAAAAGGGAAGGGCCAGCGTGTAGCAGAGTTTAATGTTTGGCTAAAGGAGTGGTGTAAAAGGGAAGACTTTGGTTTTATTAGTCATGAAGCCTGTAGCTGGTCCAATGAAAAACTGTACAAAAGAGATGGGTTGCACCCATCCAAGAAAGGAACTGAGTTACTTGGCATTAAATTCACAGATTTTCTTGATAAACATTTAAACTGAAGAGCGGGGACAGAGAATTAATAGATACAGAACATCTCTGTCCCCAGCAAACTAAAATTCATAGGGTTATAAATGCATGTAACATAGATGTGTGTGTGGGTAAGATTATCACTCCTGCTGTCAAGCAAAACCAAGCATGTAATAGTGATTGTCATACCATGTGCATGAATCACACAAGTGGCAAGAAAATAGGGGCAGTCAGGCATAATACAGGTTATGTAGACAGTAAACACAAGGTCAATCAAAATGGACTCAAATGTCTATATACCAATGCACAGAGCATGAGGAATAAACAGGGAGAATTAGAAATTCAAGTAAAAGAGGGCAGATATGATATTATTGCCATTACAGAAACTTGGTGGGATGAAACTGACAAATGGAACATACAGCTAGAAGGATTTAAATTATTTAAAAGAAATAGACCAAATAAAAGAGGAGGTGGAGTTGCACTATATATAAGAAATAACTAAGTCTCTACAGAAATAGAGCACAACAATAATGAGAACTATCTTGAATGCATTTGGGTCAATATTAAAGGTTGTGGGGGAAATGACATTGCCATAGGTCTATACTACAGGCCACCCAACCAAGCAGAGGAAGAAGATGAACTTTTTGCTAGTCAGCTAACTAAGGTATGTAGGAAGCACACCACAATAGTAATGGGAGATTTTAACTACCCTGACATCAACTGGGAAACAAACTCTGCACCAAGTGGAAGATCCAACAGGTTCCTAACAAACCTAGCAGACAACTTTGTTTTCCAAAAAGTAGAGAAGGAAACAAGGGGATCAGCCATACTGGACTTAATTCTCACTAACAGAGAGGAAATGATAGAAGGTGTTGAAGCCATAGGAACCCTGGGGGCAAGTGACCATGCAATATTGGAATTCAACATTATCCAAACACAAGTAGTAGAACAAAGTCAAACTAGAGTCTTGGACTTTAAGAAAGCTAATTTCAATAAACTTAGAGAGAGCTTGGGAAAAATTCCATGGATGAGAATCCTCGAGGGGAAAACAACTCAAGAAGCTTGGGAAATTTTGAAAAATGAGATTAGAAAAGCCCAGTCTAACACAATACCAATGAAGAAGAAAAACAACAGCTCCCAAAAGAAACCAGCATGGCTGCATAAACAACTATCTGACAAACTGAAAGACAAAAAAAGTAAGTATAAAAAGTGGAAGGAGGGGGACATAACTAAGGCAGAATATCAGCAAATAGCCCGAGCCTGTAAAGATGAAGTGAGGAAAGCTAAGGCTCACAATGAAGAAAGGCTTGCCACAAAAGTAAAAATTAACAAAAAAAGCTTCTTCCAACATGTTAAAAACAAGAAAAAAGTTAAGGAAATAATTGGTCCATTGCTAGGAGAAAGTGGCAAGAAGGTGACAAGCAACAGGGAGAAAGCAGAACTATTTAACTCATGTTTTGCATCTGTCTTTACGCAAAGGGATAAAACAGTCCAACCTATCAAAAGCAGCACCACAAAATTAGGAACACAAATTGAAATAGGGAAGAAAATGGTAAGTGAGCACCTGTCTACCCTAGATGAGTTCAAATCACCAGGACCGGATGGATTACACCCCAGAGTTCTGAAGGAACTAGCAGACGAGATCTCAGAACCACTGAATTATATCTTTCAGAGATCCTGGAACACCGGGGAACTACCAGAGGACTGGAAAAGAGCTGATGTGGTTCCCATCTTCAAAAAAGGGAAAAAATTAGATCCAGGAAACTACAGACCTATCAGCCTAACCTCAATACCAGGAAAGATTCTGGAAAAAATAATCAAGCAACGAATTTGCGAACACCTAGAAGCAAACAAAGTAATAGCCAAAAGCCAACATGGATTTGTCAAAAACAGATCATGCCAGACTAATCTTATTGCATTCTTTGATAATGTGACAAAATTAGTGGACCAGAGGAATGCCGTTGATATAGTTTACTTGGACTTCAGTAAGGCTTTTGATAAGGTAGACCATAACCTACTACTAGATAAAGTAGAAGAATGTGGGTTAGACAGCATCACCACCAGATGGATTGGTAACTGGCTGACCAACCGCACTCAACGTGTAGTTCTCAATGGAACTGCATCTACATGGAGGGAAGTATGCAGTGGAGTACCCCAAGGCTCTGTTTTAGGCCCAGTACTCTTCAACATCTTCATCAATGATTTGGATGAGGGAATAAATGGGGAACTCATCAAATTTGCAGATGATACCAAGCTGGCAGGAATAGCCAACACTCCAGAAGATAGGCTTAAGATACAGAAGGATCTTGACAAACTTGAACATTGGGCACTATCTAATAAAATGAAATTCAATGGTGAAAAGAGTAAGGTTCTACATTTAGGCAACAAAAACGGAATGCACAGGTACAGTATAGGTGATACCTTACTCAGTAGTAGTAACTGTGAAAGGGATCTTGGAGTCCTAGTGGACAACCATTTAAATATGAGCCAGCAGTGTGCAGCAGCTGCCAAAAAAGCCAACACAGTTCTAGGCTGCATCAACAGAGGGATAGAATCAAGATCACGTGAAGTGTTAATACCACTTTATAATGCCTTGGTAAGGCCACACTTGGAATACTGCATTCAGTTCTGGTCGCCACGATGTAAAAAAGATGTGGAGACTCTAGAAAGAGTGCAGAGAAGAGCAACAAAGATGATTAGGGGACTGGAGACTAAAACATATGAAGAACGGTTGCAGGAACTGGGTATGTTTAGCTTAAGAGAAAGAAGGACTAGGGGAGACATGATAGCATTATTCCAATATCTCAGAGGTTGCCACAAAGAAGAGGGAGTCAAACTATTCTCCAAAGCACCTGAGGGTAGAACAAGAAGCAATGGGTGGAAACTAATCAAGGAGAGAAGCAACTTAGAACTGAGGAGAAATTTCCTGACAGTGAGAACAATTAATCAGTGGAACAGCTTGCCTCCAGAAGTTGTGAATGCCCCAACACTGGAAGTCTTTAAGAAGATGATGGATAGCTATTTGTCTGAAACGGTATAGGGTTTCCTGCCTAGGCAGGGGGTTGGACTAGAAGACCTCCAAGGTCCCTTCCAACTCTACTATTGTATTGTATTGTATTGTATTGTATTGAATATGTGAAAAGTTCAGTGTCTAGGCAACCCAAATTGATAAGCAGGAGGAAAAGTGATGGATGGAAAACTGCACCTGTATTGGCTATGAGCAAGCAAGGATACCCAATTCAAAAATGTTTTACTGTCACATTTTCCATTAACTCTGTTTGTTAGAAGCCAGCTGTGAAGTGTACAAATCATGATTATGTGACTGCAAGACGCTATGATGATAGTAAACATACACAAGTTGTGAAGCTGCTGAATCTCGATAATATGGGTACAGGGACAGTGCAATCGTCGTAAGTGCCCTTATGCCACCAAGTGGCTGCAATGTAGCTGAATCTCAATCACATAACTCAGGGACACTGCAGTGGTCATAAGTGCAAGGATTAGTCATAAAGTTACTTTTTCAGCACCATTGTAAGTTTGATTGATTGCTAAACGGCATGGTCATTTACAGAGGACCATCTGTATAGCAATAGATTTCTTCCCAATGATTTCAATAGTAGGAGAAAATGTAAAAATTCACTGAGATCAGATTATTCTAAATTTCTCTTAAAATTACTGATAGAATCTCTAACAATTGCTTTAATTTGGGATTTTTTTCTTCCATTCAATCTTGTCAGATTCTTAGAAACTGCCTAGACCAGGGGTGTCAAACTCAATTTTATTGAGGGCCGCATCAGGGTTTGACCTCGGGGAGCCGGGGTGGGTGTGGCCAGCTCAAGGTCACTCATGTCGGGGGCACCTTTGTTGGCCCAAGCACTCTGCCAGCGAAAATGGGCTCCTGAGCTCCATTTTCAGCTGAGACAGCCTTCTGCAACCCTCTGCCAGTGGAAACAGAGCTCGGGAGGGCTGCTCCATTTTTGCTGGCAGAGGCACCCGAGGCCAGTCCTTCACTGGTTCCAGAGCTGCCCCACGGGCCAGATCTAATCACCTTGCAGACCAGATCTGGGCCCCAGGCCTTGAGTTTGACACCCCTGACCTAGAAAACCCCCTGAAGGTTTCTTGGTAATATTTCCAAAGTGATTCACCATTGTGTCCTTCCTAGGGCTGAGAAAGAGTGAATAGCCAACAGTCATCCACTCATGGTCTCCTGGTTTCTAGCATGATGCCTTAGTAACTACACCAAACTGGCTCTTTCAGGAATATTATTATATTACTATTATTGAGGTGATCTCAGGATGTTGTGCTTAATTTTATGTAAATTTTACAAGGATAAAAAAGGTATGGCTAGACGGTTGCCAGCATTGGTTTTTTCCCCTTTTCTTTTCTTTAGTTATACAAATAAAATCCATTCATTTTTGTTCCAAAGATCCAATTTCAATCCATAAACCATTATGTGTCTGTCATTAATTTAGCTGCTGTGTTGATGTTAGAAATACCCATACTCACACACTGGACTGTCTTTTTTACAAGTGTCCTTGAATGCTCTAGATTCTCTCTTATAAACTGAATATATCCTCTGCTTTGCTATTCTAACACTATATCTGATTTACTAATAGGTAGTGGAGGAAAAAGAAAAGGCAATTTCAGAGGGATTTTAAATGTTACTAAAGATGTCTGATACCTTCGTGATAAATTTACCTATCACTGGTATCCTTCTTGACTTCTTTTGCTTCTATCATAATTCTTCTAGAGTAAAGTCTTTAAATATATAAAAAAGGATATTATGAATATTCATTACAAACATTTTCCATGGAATAGAAAGAAGTCCTTGTTCGAAGATCGGTTAAGATCTCATTCAGAATTAACCCTTCCATCTTGTTCTATTTCAAACAGAGATAATATTATATACAGTTGTTGGATTCTTTCAATAGTTTGTCAAAAGATATGATTAATTCAAAGAAGTGTATTATTGCATATCACTGCTATTACCAATGGAATTCTTTGCCCCTGAATTCAGTCCTTTGCCTTTCTTTTCTTTTGATTCTTTACATTTTTAATTGTTTGCTAATAAGTTAATGGTAAAGTTTATAACAAAAGGAGTAGAGGAACTATCTCTATAGCATCCATGTCCTTTTGAAGCAGTTGTATACCATAATAGGCGAACTGACTCAGAATCAGGAGTTTAGTTGAAAACAATAATAGAAGAAAGTGTTCCTCTGTGTCAAACTTTGAAATCAATGCCATCTGTTCATTTATTCCTCTTCGGATGGGTAATGCAAATGTATCAGTTCGCCTTGTGGTAGGTCAGAGCCGTTACAACCAGATTAACATGGTGTTTTGTGATGTTGCATTGGCTTCCAATAGATCTTTGAGTACAGCACAAAGTGCTGATTTTTACCCATAAAGTCATACATGGCTTAGTGTCCAGCTAACTCTTTCAAGTAGAAGCAATCAATCTAGTCCATTCATCCTAAGCAGGGAACTAAGGGTGCCTCTTCATTCATGAGGTCTCTACAGATGACCGGAGAACAATGCTTATCTTTTATTGCATCACCTCTCTAGAAAAACCTTCCTGAAAATTTAGATGGCACCCTCCCTGCTGAGTTTCAGGAGGCAATAAAAACAGAACTATTTTGCATACATTTTAATATATAAATTTTAATATATCAATATTTAATATATAAATTTAGGATTCTGAATGCTGAGTTGAGCTGATGGTTTTTTAAATTGGTTTTATGTATTTGAGTGGAGATCCCAGTGTAAACGGCCAGGAGTCATAAAATGCAAATAAATAAATAAATACACTGCTATGGATATACAACTTCTGGCTTTGAGTCTGCTTCAGAAGCTAATGTGTCAACCTTGTTACTTCTTTGATTGGCTAGTTTGATTTGTCACTTGAATAGATCAACTTGCAGGAACATTAGAAGGTAGTGGCTTCGGTAGTGGCAGACTCATTGGCAACCTTTAAAATCCTTTAGTTTCCCTCGCAAGTGCTGGGTTATAAAGCATGCTAGGCCAGGATAAAATGAAAAGGCATACTTTGTCATCCAATGTGTTCTAGAAAATCCAATTGACATGTTATGTCGTCTTGAGTTTTGTTAATCCGCATTTAGAATTAAGCATGCATAAATTTAATTCCAAAACAAATAAACCACAACTGCCATTTTTTCCTTGTATACCACTTCATAGTGCTTTAGAGCCATCTCTAAGCAGTTTACAGAGTCAGCCTATTGCCCCCAACAATCTGGGTCCTCATTTTACCAATCTCATAAGGATGGAAGGCTGAGTCCACCTTGAGCCTGGTGAGATTCGAACTGCCAAATTGCAGACAGTAGGCACTCAGCAGAAGTAGTCTGCAGTACTGCACTCTCACCACTGTGCCACTGTGGCTCATTAACTAAAGTTGTAACTAAAGAGTAACTAAAATTGAGGTCCAGAAAGTTTTCCACATCAACCACCAAATATAAAACCGGGGACAGATTTCAGAATTTGCATTTAATGTTATATGAAGTAAATCTTTGAGTTTCAGGAAGTCCAAATCCTTTGGAGTGATTATTATTATTATTATTATTGCATCAACAGAAGTGTATCACAGCGGCCAGTTGTTTCGCCGGATTTGGCATTAATTACTAGTCGGGCCCCACCCAGGGGCCTAGGACATCGTAACGTATTTTCGTAATATGTGTGCAGATCCAAGCAGTGCAGCCTTTTGCATTTGACTGATGGTGATTTTGTCAATTTTTAACTGTTTTAAATGTAATTCCAGTGCTTTGGGAATAGCACCCAGTGTGCCGATTACCACTGGAATTACCACTGCTGGTTTGTGCCATAATCGTTGGATTTCGATTTTTAAGTCCTGGTATTTCGCAATTTTTTCATATTCCTTCTCGGCGACCCTGCTATCACCTGGTATTGCGATGTCTATGATTATTATTATTATTATTATTATTATTATTATTATTATTATTATTATTATTATTATTATTATTATTATTATTATTATTATTATTATTATTATTGACTGTCATTCCAAGTCTTCTAAAGTATCTCACAGGAACATGGCTAGTCAATTGTGCTACTATTGTTCAAGGATACAGGTCAGCCATGCAGCATTATTTTCCCAGCTGGCTGATGCAACTGAACTGTCGAATTAAGCAGCTTGCAAAAAATAAATAAATAAATAAATAGTTTCATGTCAACTTAAAAATGAACTATTTTGTTATCAAATAACCTTTTGTGGCTCACTGCCTATCTTAGCTGGACAGAATTATTGCAGAGGGAAGAAAGAGCTGTCCTTTTAGATGGCATTCCAAAAACTAAGCTTATATTTGGATATTCACAAGAAGCACAAGTGAACTGGAATTCATGGGGGGGGGGGGATTCAAGACTGTGCAAAACTTTCAAAGGGATGATTCACTTTCAAGAAGCTTCAAATAAGCATTAGTCAGAGCCAGTTTATGAAGCATTGTGGTTCTCCTCATCCCTAAGAAGGAAACAGAGTTACCACCTTAGGACTACCAGTTCAAGAGTGCAAACATCCTGGTGACTGCTTAGATGGCAGCAAAGAGTATGTCTGCAGTTTTACAGCCCTGAACTCAGTGGTGGGATTCAGACAGTTCGCTCCACTTCGAGAGAACCGGTTGTTAAGTTTCTGAGCAGTTTGGTGAACTGGCTGTTGGAAGAAATAATTAGGGCAGAGAACCGGTTGTTAAATTATTTGAATCCCACCACTGCCTGAATTCCTTAACCATGTTGCTTCTCATGTAGCCTTAATCATGTTTCTTCTCTACATTTTACTTCTTTCAACTTTATCCATCAAAATTCAAGATATTCCCAGGCTGGGCAATCTTTGCTAACATACATTGTTAGTGATTCCTGCCCAAGATGGCCATTTTGGAATCGATTTAGAAGGCACCAAAAATCATTCAGGCTGGGTATCTCCAGCACACACTGCACCCAATTCTGCAGAATCTTACATAATGCCACAAATTATCCCTTTTTTTGTGGGGGAGGATAAGAGTCACTTATCTTTCCTACTATTGTGCTTTACTCTGTGGTGCTTTATCCAGTCTAGAAGTTTTGACAAGAACTACAGACTCAAATGATTATTGCAGGTTTGAGAATCCCAAAACTATTCAATGTTGAAACACTTTGGTCTGTTCCTGGGCAGAAGGGTGAGAAAAGTTCATTTTTCCACAGAACATGGTCAATGTGTCTATTAGAATTGCTTTATTGAGGAGAAGAATACAAATTTTTCACTTGTCTGATGCAAGACATTTTATTTCTATTGCCTGAATTGCTTTGCCCAAGTGAGCTCCATTTTACTTTGCAGACTTAAAACCAATCCTATATTTCTTCAGGCAGCCACAATGGGGAAAAATGAGTAAAATATAAGTAATTAATATCAGGAACAACTAAAAGTAAGGGATGTGATATATATATTAAAAGGGGGACACAATCAATAAGATTAGCATGAGTTTGATGAAAAAATTAATGCTTCAGAGGAGGCCTGTAGGATCCCTACATTATCTAGAGACATGAAAAGATTATTGATGTGACAATGATTGATGTGACTATGACTAGCCATCAAGCTACATAGATGAAAGAGATTTAACTCATAATTAATATCATACTTCATTATAAATGTGTAACAATGTTGGAGTATCAGAACAGGGCACAGTATGTGGGTGTTGGTATGGAAATTAGTTGCAGTAGCTCCACTATGCATAATACAAAGGACTTGCTGAGCAATTCGGAAGAACTATCAAGGCATTAGTATGACTTCTTTGTGTCCTTTTGAAGTCTTTATCTACCTAGGTTAAATGATAAGCCAGTTTAAAAAGCGACATGTTTGTACATACTAGTTATTTGGTGAAGTAGTTATGGCTTTATATCTTAGCTATTCCTAACATTGTATTCTTCTGGACAGAGAGCTCTGACCCTGTTCTTGGGATCTGTTGGAGACACTCTTCCATCTTAGGAGTCACAGCCCTGAGTGCTCCAAAGTTGGGACAATTTTGACTTTACTTTCCACATCCTCTCTAGTTCCTAGTTCAAGCCCTAGTAATTTTCCACTTTCTCATACTCTTCTTCTTCCTGATGTTGTGGTCACTAAATACCACTACATCTATCAGCATTGCTTCCTCCGGTCCTTGTCTAGTACCATGAGGTGCAGTTGATTGACCAGCACCATCTAAATCTGAAAGTCCCACAGGATCTTAACTCTCTTATTCGCCACAAACTTTTGTAGAATCTCCCATCTGGACTTGGGAGATCTAGCCAATACACTTGCAGATGTTCCTGTACACAATGCCAACTACTTGGTTGTGCCATTCAGGATACGTTGTCCGTCTGCATCTTACACCCTGCCACTAGGTATTGGATTGTGTCTAAGATCTCTCTGCATAATCTGCATCTTGGTCCACTGTGTAGTAGACTTCTGCTTCTATGGACCTCTGCTTCTATAGATATAGTACTTAGTGCCTGTTCTTGAGGTTCTGTGATCACTGCCTCATTATACTGCCAAAGTATGTAGGCTGATATATGGATTTTGTTTTTCCTATTGAGCCAGCTCTTCAGAACTGTCTTATCCTTTGTTGCTACTCGGATGTTGCTGCCTTTCTTGATTCCTCATCATGGTTCCCATGTGATTGTGGGATATCCAAGTACTTGAACTGGTCTTCCACCCCTTCAATCTTAACTACCTTCCATTTCTTGGCTACTATCCAGCCACACATTCCCATAGATCCGCACTGTAGATTTGTGTCAAGGGGATCAGTGAATGGATGTCTCATTTACTTTTAACATACAGCTTGATATCATTTATGTACAGGAGGTGCCTGAAGGCAGTTCCACTTTTGAGCTTGCATCTGTAACCAGTCATAACATGGGCCTTGTTAATTAACAATGTCTGACACAGCATGACTCTCTTAGTTCATGTCACTCTCATATTTTAAGTGGGCAGGTGAAGCATTAAGAGGTCTATATTCAAAACTGGTACAAAACTGGTATAATAGATGCCAGACAGGATTTGAACCCTAGTCTTCCACATCAAAGGCTGCATCAACAGAGGGATAGAATCAAGATCACATGAAGTGTTGATGCCGCTTTATAATGCCTTGGTGAGGCCACACCTGGAATACTGCATTCAGTTCTGGTCGCCACGATGTAAAAAAGATGTGGAGACTCTAGAAAGAGTGCAGAGAAGAGCAACAAAGATGATTAGGGGACTGGAGGCTAAAACATATGAAGAACAGAACTGGGTATTGGAGACATGATAGCAGTGTTCCAATATCTCAGAGGTTGCCACAAAGAAGAGGGAGTCAAACTATTTTCCAAGGCACCTGAGGGTAGAACAAGAAGCAATGAGTGGAAACTAATCAAGGAGAGAAGCAACTTAGAACTGAGGAGAAATTTCCTGACAGTTAGAACAATTAATCAGTGGAACAGCTTGCCTCCAGAAGTTGTGAATGTCCCAACACTGGAAGTCTTTAAGAAGATGTTGGATAGCCATCTGTCTGAAACAGTATAGGGTTTCCTGCCTAGGCAGGGGATAGGACTAGAAGACCTCCAAGGTCCCTTCCAACTCTACTATTGTATTGTATTGTATTAAAGGTGGTATCCTAGCTACAGCGCTACAGTATCCAACTGTTTGATATATATAATTTATTTACTGATAAAGATTTAATTGCTGTTATTATTTTCAAAATACTGATTCAACTGAGCTTACCCCCTCCGAGGGATTATTTACGGTTTACTTCAAAAACATTGCTAGCATAAAAGATCTGGTTAAAGGTCTGAAAACTGCAGCTATGAAATTTCATAAAGAGAAAGTATACTAGAACTCTTAAATCATCCATAGTCATAGTTTAATTTATGTTATTGTAGCATTTTCAGGCCTCAGGTATGGCATACACAGTGCATCATTATGGAGGGGAAAAATGTTACCAGGTAATATAAAATGATAACTACAGAGATAGTTAGTGTCAGCCCTTTGAAGAAAATAAAAATAAAACAAGACAATGGGAGGAAATGTGACATTATAAATTTAAATGAAAGACTTACTGGGAACATGCTTTAAATCAGAATGCAAAACGTTATTCCCAACCTTTAAAAATTGATCCTAGTTTTAGCAAATTGCATGGTTTGGTTGATTCTGTGATAGCCAGCATAGCATTCAAAGGAGGAAGAAGTTTCCTCAGTGACCTCAAGCATAGAAAGATCTCAGATCTCTCCAAATAGCTACAAATGATCAAGTGGTATCCAGTTCTTTGCTTTTCTGAAGCGTGATCCTTGTTGGTTAGATTGATGAAGAGCAACTTAGGTAGAAAGCATGTTTTTACAAGGGAAACTTTTATTCAGAAATTTCCTATAAAGGTAAATATATTTACTCTGAATAGTTATTCTATTGTTATTCATACATTTAATATTTGTTAAATAAATGAATAAAACTGAACCAAGCATGTATTTATAAATGTATTGCAACATTCTAATTATTGATTTTTTTCATATTATCATTCCTAATTGGTATTGCTATTCTTGTCGGCCACTTGGGCTTTTTCCTGGAGACAAAGGTGGAATAGAAATTGAATGAATGAATAAAACTCATGTGGCAAGGCCTGCCATATTGTATTATAGCTTATAGCAAGCTCATGGCATGCGGACCGGAGGCATCATGTGCTTGGGTATTCCCACGCCTGGTTTAGCAAAGGGGGATAAAAATCACATGACACCGCCATGATGATGTGAGTTTGACACCCCTGGCTTATAGCTTATAGAACTATGTAGGCAATATTTGGAATGTAATATGATGATGTACTGCAAAAAGATCTAGAAGATTCATCCAGTGACCATACATAGGTCTTGCCTCCAATGCAGGGACATCTAAAAAAAATCCTTCTCTTATCATCTTAATACATGGCCAGGACTATATTGAGACCAGTACTTCCTGGGTAGCTAAGTATTAAGACATCAAGTATTTTAATGGTAAAAATAAAAATGGGTTCCAAAACCTTTTCTATGACATGGATGCCAATTCTAAAAATACAACGTATTTGTCCAGACTGTGAATTTATCTGCAAATTCAAAATACATTGCATCTATCAGCTTTGATATTTAACTGCCTAGTTCATGGAAGTAGCACAAGCTATATAATTGTCCAAGTGAATTTAAAGAGAAATATGCTATAGAGCTTGGAATTATTTTAAAGGTCTCTGGAGGAGATTTGAATGAGATATCATTATATGGGATAAAAATGAAAAACAAGGATTTAACCAAGAAATGGACTGAGAACCACATTAAATTTAGAAACAATTTACCTCCAGAAACTATTCCATAGTGAAAGGAAAATGTCTGTCATAATATTTGTCACAATTATATTTGTCATAACAAATATAATAGTTTTGCCATTCTATAATATTACAACACTATAAATTAGTAAAACCTATGGAGGTCTCTTTTGGCTATATCTAAAGTTTTGGGTTCACAACTTACCCAAAGGCATATCCTGAAAGAGATGTTCAAAATTTAAAAGGATGGCTTCGGCCATACTATTGAAGCCCCAGCTCTTTTAAAAAGTTGTAGGGTTGAGTGCCATAGTTTCATCAAAAATTGCAGATTCTACAAAATCAAACTTTTAGTAAATCTCTGTATCCCATTTCTACACTCTATTTTTTTAATTGAGAAATGCCATTAAAATGAAGTTGCATCTTCACTTTCCCCTCTATTGTTTACAATCCAATCTAAAGT
This sequence comes from Natrix helvetica, assembly GCF_964273705.1. NCBI lineage: Eukaryota > Metazoa > Chordata > Lepidosauria > Squamata > Natricidae > Natrix > Natrix helvetica. The sequence goes on along the minus strand of NC_138552.1, from coordinate 213,612,875 downwards.
GCACATTGTAGTGTAATTCATGAAGTTGAAGGTGATTCAAGTCTCTCTATGTAACTATGGAATCCAGTTTTTCAAAGGTCAGCAGGAAAAACAAAATGTAAAATTCTCCTTTTTGATCTGCTCTGGCTCTGAAGTAGGGGTGGGTTCCTGCGAGTTCTAACCTCTTCTATAGAAGAGGTTCCACAAATCTACCGTGCCATTTAGAACCGGTTCCAGCTCCCCCCCGCCCATCCGTACCACGCTTGCCCCGCCCACCGCTCACTGATTGGCTAGCTCACCAATTGCCCCGCCCACCTCTAAGAGTCCTATCTAAACCTTAAAGTTTTAAAGCTGTCAAGTTTGAACATCCCTGGGGTTTTTTTTCCCTAAAGGGTTAGGGGTGCAAGGGTCTTGTAACTTGACAGCTTTAAGACTTGCACACTTCAATGTCAGGGTTCCTAAGCCAACATGACTGGAGGAGGAATGCTGGGAGTTGAAGTTCACAAGCCTTAAAGCTGTCAAGTTTGAACACCTCTGGGGGGTGTTTTTCTAAAGGGTTAGGGGTGCAAGGGTCTTGTAACTTGACAGCTTTAAGACTTGCGTGCTTCGAATGCCAGAGTGTCTGAGCCAACATTTTGGTTGCTAAGCAAGAGCGTTGTTAAGTGAGTTTCACCACTTTTTACAAGTTGGCCATGCCCCCCAGTCACATGACTGCCAAGCTACTCCCACTCGGTCACATGGCTGGCAAGCCACTCCCACAAAACAGACCACACATACAGAAGAGGTTTGAAATTTTTTTAAAACCCGCCACTGCTCTGAAGTAATCTAATACTTCAGAAATCAATATATTCTTGAGACAGCATTCTATGGAAAATATAGAGCTTAATGTTATCTGATATTTAAGTTGTACAAATTCAAGCAAATTGCAGAAACTGTAATCCCAGGCTGAGTCACTGGTCCAGATCTAATCAGTAACAACATGCTCTTCTGACCATACAACAGTAGCAGAGGGAGAAGAGCATGCCTATTTTAGTTTTATTTTACCTTAGCGGGATGTGTGGAGGATTGAATAATGCTAATTATTACTTTATTATTATAGCATTCTGAAATGTGCACAAAATGGCTTTCAGCTACTAGCTCATAAGGGAAAATACATAGCTTAATAATAGATCATGTATTCTGACTGTAGAAGGTCTTAATTCATTTTGTGGTTGTTTCAGCACAGCTTATATAGTCCTCTACTAGTATTCTAGATAGCCCATCTGCATGACTAGTAGTATTACCCTCATCAAAGAAATGAAAACAGACTAGAAATTACTGCTCAGTTAGTAGGGATTTCTTCTGAATGAAAACTACAAGCTACTGATAGGGAAATGATATCATTTTGCATTTATGAACCTCATATATTTTCTTATCACACAAACACAAAAATCAATTAAAAAGGAAAGGGAACAATTAGACAGTATGTGTATTTTTCCACTAACAAATGTAGTGTTATCTAGAGTCATTTAAGCATCACTGTGGTAGTAATAAGGGCAGGGCTTCTGTCACTTCATTGACGGTTGGATGATGCTACAATGACAACTCAATAGAATAGAATAACTTTATTGTCACTTTGAATGTACATTAATTGGCATACATTAAAATGAAATTTCCTTGTATACAGCTCTCAAAGGGTCTCCACCTCCAATATACAAGCCTTAATTACTAGGAAAGTGGTCTTAATGAATTTTCATTCAGAAGAAATCCCAATGAACTGAGCATTTAAACATCCAACAATAGATAACTGGTAGAAACCACAAGGCTGGGGGGGGGGGCGGAAAATACGAAAGAATGTGCATAGTGATGTTATATGCAGGAATGGGGATTTAATTCCGAAAATAGAGAGAGGAAAGCTTAATTGTTGAGAAAAAAATATCTGAGTCCCAGCAAAAAAGAAAGTATTAGAAAAAACATTCCCAAAACAAGTCTGTCTTGGCAGTATTATATAGAAGTTGAAGGCTTTGACAGGCTTTCAGGATCTGCTACATATCCTAGGTGCATTAAAGTCTCTTCCAAGACTCCTAGAGACTCTTACATGATTGTACAATTTAAAAAAATTCTCTTCTGTTGAAATCTCTCTCCAGGTCCCAGTTGCTGAACAAAAGCAATATATACAGTACATATATACATAATACATATACTGCATTCAGTTCTGGTCGCCACGATGTAGAAAAGATGTGGAGACTCTAGAAAGAGTGCAGAGAAGAGCAACAAAGATGATTAGGGGACTGGAGACTAAAACATATGAAGAACGATTGCAGGAACTGGGTATGTCTAGCTTAAGAGAAAGAAGGACTAGGGGAGACATGATAGCAGTGTTCCAATATGTCAGGGGTTGCCACAAAGAAGAGGGAGTCAAACTATTTTCCAAGGCACCTGAGGGTAGAACAAGAAGCAATGGGTGGAAACTAATCAAGGAGAGAAGCAACATAGAACTGAGGAGAAATTTCCTGACAGTTAGAACAATTAATCAGTCGAACAGCTTGCCTCCAGAAGTTGTGAATGCCCCAACACTGGAAGTCTTTAAGAAGATGTTGGATAGTCATTTGTCTGGAACGGTATAGGGTTTTCTGCTTAGGCAGGGGGTTGGACTAGAAGACCTCCAAGGTTCCTTTCAACTTGGCTATTGTATTGTATATATATATATATATATATCTGTATATATGGGCAGATTCACAGACAGACTGACATACTATAACAATGAAAAGGATTTTGAAAAAGCTCTTTGGACTTCACAGAAGCATAGCAGCTGTTTGTTGGTTTTTTTAAAAAAAGTAGCTAGACTTTTTCAGCCTTTGGCATGAGTTGGGTGAAAAAAAGATATCCATCCTTTATTGAATCCACTTGTTAAAATAAATCTGTCCGCTAAAGCTCCATATTCCCAAGCCTTTAAAAAGTTTGTCTACTTTAGTACATAGAAGAGGGCTGATGCACTCGTGTAGAGCCCAAAGTCTCTCTTAAAAATATTTTTTTAATGTATGCATTCTTAATAGATAACCATAGACATGCACATTTGAGTGTGGATATCTTGGTGCTATCTGAGCTTGGTTGCTCGCTTGCAAAAGCTTCATTACAGTACTCAACTACATAATATACAACATAGAATAATAGGAATGGAAGGTACCTAGGATATCTTCTAGTTCCAATGTCCCGTTTAAGCAGGTCCAAGGTCTAGTCCAATGTCCTGTTCAAGCAGGAGACCCTATACCACTTGGACAATGGCTGTCCAATCTCTTCTTGAAAGCCTCCGGTAATGGAGTGCCCACACCTTCCAAAGGCAAACCATTCCACTGATTAATTATTCTCACTGTCAGGAAATTTTTCCTTAGTTCTAGATTGGATAGTTCTAGATTGGATTTCTCTTTAATGATTTTCCACCTGTTACTTCTTGTCCTGTCATCAGGTGCTTAAGATAATAGGTTGACCCTCTATTCTCTATGACAGCTGGAAGTATGGGAAGAATGCTATCATATTGCCTCTACTCCTTCTCTTCATTAGACATATCTAATTCCATCAATCATTCATCATATTTAAGCTCTAGACTCATTATTTTTGTTGTTCTTCTCTACACTTTTTCTAGAGTCACAACATGTTTTTATATGTAGTGACCAGAAATAGATGCAGTATTCCAAGTGTTGTCTCATCAGCGCAATATAAAGTGATATTATCACTTCACATGATCTTGAAACTATTACTCTCTTGATGCAAACTAGGATTGCATTAGGGGTTTTTTTTTTGGCAGCTGCGACATACTACTGGCTCATACGTAAGTGAGGATGCTACTTTGTGGGTAATAAAACATCTGCAAGCAAACAACCAAGCTCAAACAACACCATGAAGTCCACTATTCAATATTCGACTAAGAATATTCTCTTCTATTGGAGATATTTTAGGGTGTTAGGGGTTAGGTGGAGTAAGCACCTGGATGGAAAAATCTGACTATCGTTTCAAGTTATAAGTTATAATCCATTTCTTGTTATAATAAGTTAGTTTTAAGTTTTCCTGTAAGTCTTCCACTCTCAGATAAAGGAGTGGGGAATCCTTATTGGTATGAAAGCTAGGATTCATACAGGAAATTGGGAGCAGGGCTTTCAATTTGTGTAAGTTGGAAGAAAAGTTTCCAACTCCATCTCCTTGAGTACAGGTTCCCCACAAGGCTATGTCTTGAGTCCACTACCATTCACCTTGATGAACCAGGACTGCTGTGCTAAATCTGCTATGAATCATATTGTGAAGTATGTAGATAACATGGCAGCTGCGGGTCTTATCCAGCACAACAATGAAGATGCTTATAGAGAAGAGGTGAAGGCTGTGGTGGATTGGTGCAATAAAAGTAACCTGGTTCTAAATATTGATAAAACAAATGAGATCATTGTAGATTTTTGAAAGAGCTTGCATAGTCATACGCCACTCAGTATCAAGGATGCAGATATAGAGATGGTCAACAGTATTAAGTATCTGGGGGTGTAGATAACTAACAATCTGAATTGGTCTCTCCATATGTTATCCTTAGTGAAGCATGCAAACCGGTGTCTGCATTTCCTGTGTCAGATGAGGAGACCACATCTTTCTTCTCCTGTCCTGGCCACTTTTTACAGAGACATGATTGAGAGCATTTTAACCAACTGTATCATTGTTTGGTTTGGTGGCATCAGTGCCTCAGATAGAAAGTCCATACCAGAGAGTGGTAAGGAGAACCGAGAAGATTATAGGAAGCTCACTTCCTGTTATTCAGGATACTACTTATAAGCGCTATGTGCTTAGCGCTCAAAGCATTGTTAGAGACCCCACACATCCACTTCTGTTTCTGTTGCTCCCCGCTGGAAGAAGGCTTCAAAGTATTTGTAGAAGGACAACCATGCTACTATTCTTTAACAGCTCTGTTCCCTATGCCATCCAGCTGGTAAACTTTCAAAATTCGTTTTTCTTGCCATGTACATGTATACATCCAAACTAGACTTTATTGTTTCTCTATGTCATATAATATATGTGGGTATATGCGTAATTTTGTATTTGTTTGTTTGTCTGTTTGTTTTGTCATGGTTATGTAATTTATATTGGAGGTGGTAACCCTTTGAGAGCTGTATGACATGAATATGCAAATTAGCCTATATTCAAAGTGACAATAAAGTTATTCTATTCATGACTAATCAGGCTAATGTACAGATGCAGCAGAAGTCTTGTTTCTGTAGTTATCTGGGCAAGGTTTTACCCAGTGGTTGCTTAGTGAATCAATTTCCCTTTTTTCTATAGCTTAATATAAAATTATTATTCTGTCTGTGCAGAATGGTACTTGCCCATTGTTAGCACTCTATTCAGGCTTTCTAAAAGAACAATGCAGTAGTGACCATATATTTTCCACTCCCTAAATGTTTTAAGTTCCTGTTGTTGCAGAATCATTAGTTGAGTTATTATATCTAACCAGGGACAGACTTTAATGGATTTGATCACTCCTAAGTTTCATACAAGAAACTCATGATTGAGATATATATTAACAGGCAATATGTTATTTTGTTGTCATTTTGAAGAGTCCAAAGAGCAAGAAGATTCTATCTTGAAAAAGATAGTTTCTGGGATGTAGATATTTTCTATCCAAATATGAATGGCAATAGCAATAGCACTTACAGTTTACAAATGTCAGCATATTGCCCCCAACAATCTGGGTCCTCATTTTACCAACCTCAGAAGGCTAAGTCAGTGAGAACCGAACTGCTGGCAGTTGGCAGAATTAGCCTGCAATACTGCATTCTAACCACTGTATCACCATGGCTCTATTTACACTCTGAACCAACTCTAGAATGCTATATTTACAGTCTGGTGGTCTCCCATCAAAGTCCAAACCAGATCAACCAAGAATGAGTAATTGATTGCTATACATTTCTACAGCTGTAGAATCCTTAAATTGATCTCACTTGGGTACGTAATGGATCCAGATAGATTCCTGCATATGCTTGGGCAATTTGCTGCCTCTAATAGGCTAGTGACATTGTTGAATGTCTGCCTGATCTGTGGAACATGGAGATGGCCTGAGCAGCACACTATTGCTCCTGTCTTCCTTCCAGTAGAATGTACGCATCAGTTCAGTTCACAACAGAGCTATGAGTAAGAAAGTGGACTGGTAAAGGAATGGAGCACCAGTATGCGAACCCTGAAACAAATTGATTTCAATAGGAATAGGGCCTTTTCAAAGTCAATGTGAGTTCAGACTCTGTGACACAGGGTGTAGCAAAAAGAGCTTACTTCTCTGCCTCCATTGTACCTACACAAAGCACATAGCAGGCATGTCTTCTATTAAGTTGCTAGGTGAATAGAGCTGGAACTATCAGAGGCTCACTTGAGTAATTTTCATCATTATTTGCAAACAAAGGGAATCACAATCACCTCGGCTTGAATTCCAGCATTGGGACAGGTCATATGGGACAGGTCTTGGAAACCGCTGGACCTGTTCAAACAGATTGTTTTCAGCTGGAATATTTCAAAGATGTGAATTGGATATGTGGAGAGAGATCTACCGCAACTTCTTTTCACAACTTCACTCGTCAACTGATTAAATTACTCAATTTGGGATTAGCCCCATAGTTACAGGAGGTGATTAATTCCTCCTTGGGTGAGAGATGCTTGCTTAAAATAAGTAAAGTGAGGAAAAAAATCTCACAACCCATAGGTCACTCTCTAATTTCTATTCCTGAACAACATGTTGGAGAAAGTGGTGGTCCTTTGCACTTTATTTTTGCACTCTTAACTCCAATTTAAGGCAATATTTTGATTAGGCCATTATAATTTAACAAATTACAACTTGAACAAGTTACAAAGTCACCTTGATAAAGAGTCTTGAACTATGGACACATGGTTGGAACAATGTGTTTTAACCAAATTTCTGTGCCATCTTAAGGTAGGCACAAATTAGATGTCATCCTTCCTGAAAGCTGATGGATTCTACAACCAGCCAGATTTAGGACATTTTATTTCCCTGTTGGTGAAGAAGCCATTGGTTTACATACCAACAACTGAAAGAAGATTTAAATTAGATAAAAAGAGTAACGTGTTTGATTTTGTTAACAATGAATTGGAAATCTTACTGTGCGGAAGTGATGAACATATTATTACTAAGATTTATAAAATGTTATTGAAATTGAATTTGGAAAGTGAACATATAAAACGTTGTATGATTCAATGGGCAAAGAATTTTGGGTATAATATGATGCTCGAACAATGGGAAAATATGTGGACGAAGGGTTTAAAATTTACATTAAACTATAATTTAAAAGCATTTTAATAAGATGATGTATTGCTGGTATCCAACACTAGATAAGTTATCTAAAATATATAAAGGTATGTCAAATGAATGTTGGAAGTGTAAAAGTAAAGAAGGGGCTTTTTATTATTTATGGTGGACATGTGATAAAGCAAATAAATTTTGCAGTAAGATTCATATTTTAATACAGAAAATTCTGAAAGTTTTCAATAATTCCAGGTTACACACATATGAATTCCATTATGAATTGTCTGTCCAGTTCCTCACTAACAAAACTGCTCACTAACAAAATTGCTCTGATAAAATTGCTCTGGTGCATCCCCCAAAGTGCATTCAAATACCATACCATACCTAGAATGTCCAGCATAGTATCAAATTGTGAATCAGTCCCACAACAATGGCCATCCATATATGAATAAATAATTTACTTAATTTCTTTATTTAAATTTTGGCCATTCAACTCCTGTGCAAAATTTAAATTTTGCAGCTACAATACAATAGACCTAAGAAAAGAAGCCATAAGTACAGCTCATTTCTTCTGCTTAGTAGAGATTAGACTGCAGACTTTTTCTCCTAAAGCCTGAAGCACTCTTTAATGATAATAATTAGTACTTTGAATTTCTACTGGAAACAGATGCGTATTCGGTGTAGTACTTTAAGGACTGTAGTACAGCTCATGAGTCCTTCAGTGACCATACAGGCATCAGTAATATGATCTCTCCCTTATCCTACATTATACAACTATTATGGAGAAAATTTGAAGTAATTGAGTGAAGGTGTAGAAATACTTTGAAATCTGTTGCATTTCACAGCTTAATCTTTGGCCATAGAATTCTTTATTTTGATTTGATCTGTTGTGTTCTAAGGTAAAGGTAAAGGTTCCCCTCGCACACATGTGCTAGTCATTCCTGACTCTAGGACGTGGTGCTCATTTCCATTTCAAAGACGAAGAGCCAGTGCTGTCCGAAGATGTCTCCGTGGTCATGTGGCTGGCATGACTAAACGCCAAAGGGGCATGGAATACTGTTATCTTCCCACCAAAGGTGGTCCCTATTTTTCTACTTGCATTTTTACTTGCTTTCGAACTGCTAGGTTTGCAGAAGCTGGGACAACTAACTGGAGTTCATTCCGTTACGCAGGACTAGGGATTCAAACCGCCAAACTGCTGACCTTTCTGATTGACAAGCTCAACATCTTAGGCACTAAGGTACCATGTCCCTTTTTTGTGTTTGTGTTGTGTTCTAGCCCCTGGTAATTATAAAAAAATAATAATAAAAGAAACCAAAAATAAATAAATCTTATGTATGAAGTTAACATGATTTTCCTATTCGTGCTTGAAACATCTTCAGCCATCACTACCCATAAAGAAAGGTAGCCAGGGATTTCAGAATTCAGCAGCACCAAAGCTAAAGGAGCAGATGAATAAATATAAACATACATAAATATATAAATGGATAAATAGCTAGTACAAAAAATATTAATCCCACAAGATAGTAAGAGGAAATTACTTCTCATTCATGCCAAGGAAATTCAATGGATTTTCAAATGAATTAACTAGAAGTCAAATTCTATTTCAAGGTGACTTTATCTTTTTAAACAGGAATATCGAAGCAGGCCATTTTCACCAGACAGCAGCATATTATTATATTGCATACTGAAAATAGGCAGGGACGGGGGGGAGGTGTAACAAAAAAGTGTACCAGCAAAGTTTGTGAGTTGATTGTTGTTGACTTAGCAAAGTCAACAAAGCAGCAACAAGCATCTATTCCCCAATTTACATTTTCAACAGCTTATTTTAACTCAATACAATTCCCATTGACATTATTTAACATGCATAATATTAATTTTGTGGTTTTTTTTCCTGTTCGAATTGCATTAGCTATGATCAGATCTCCAGGGCTACATTTTCATGTAAATAAATATTGTAGAAATATTTTATATTAGCTTGGAAGTGATCAAGGATATTTTGAATTAAAACTGGTGTCCATGATAAAGAACCTCATCTTCTGATGAGGAAATGCAGAGCTTTATGAAAGGTTATAACTGTAAAACTGTCAAGCCCAAGCCCAAAGACAACATAGTGAAATCTAATGAAGTCCATCCTTTATTTGCTTACATCTGATGCAGGGGTTCCCAACCCCAGGCTCCGGCTCACTAGTGGCCTTGAGCCATTTGGAACAGGGATGCACAAATGTTGGGTGAGCTCTGTGTTCGTACATGCATCCCACTTGTGTGAGCAGTGGGAAAACGTGCACAAGCTCCATTTGCATGAGCAATGTTGCATGTTCTTGCCTGCCACACACACAGAATCATCTCCCCTTCCCCCCTCCCCAGCTGGTCTGCAAAGCCAGAATGGTTGGGAAACTCTGATCTAATGGAGAGAATCTTGCCAAGCTACCGTGTTTCCCACAAAATATGACATGTCCTCATAATACAGCCATGCCACATTTTTCTGGTGGGCAAAAATATAAGCCTCCCCCCCCGCATATAAGCCCCGAGGACAAGCCCCCCACCTCCAGCCAGGCAGAGTGCCGCTCACCAACCTAGCTGTATCCCAAAGGTGCTCACATTGCTTGGTGCCTTCGGGATACTGCTAGGTTGGTGAGCAGCACTGTACCCAGCTAAAGAGGAGTTAGGGTTAGGGTTAGCAGCGCAACACAACAGCCATGAAGTAACCACGCTCATGAGCAACCACCCGGCAAACCCCCTTTGCAGCCGTGCAGAGTGCCATTCATTGATCTAGGGGTATCGCCAAGCCGCGTGAGTGCCTGTTCGCTGCCACCCGGCTCCCACGGATTGGTGCCTTCCAAATGCCAGTGAATGGCGCTCTGCATCGCTGGAAAGGGGGGTTGCATGAGCGGCTGTTCCAATCTCGCTCACCCATCTCCCAATGCATGGCCCAGCTCTCATTATGGAGCCAGGGCACCGCCGCCACCACCGCCATCCCAGCCTGGCTTTTTCCACGGCTTCCAACCCGAGTCTTTTGGCAGTGGCTGCTCTGGGCGCATGCTCTATGGTTGTAAGCTCTGCAGGCAGCTGGCCCACAACCATAGAGCATGCGCTCAGAGTGGCCACTGTTGAAAGACTCGGGTTGGAAGCCGCAGAAAAAGCCAGGCTGGGATGGCAGTGGCCCTGGCTCCTTAATGAGATCTGGGCCATGCATTGGGAGGTGGGTGAGCGAGAGCGGAACAGGTGCTCACATGGCTTGGCGATATCCCTAAGTCAGTGAATGGTGCTGTGCCCAGCTGCCAAAGGGGTTTGCTGGGCGGCTGCTCATGAGTGTGGTTCAGTGGTGGGTTCCTGCCGGATCGCACCGGATCGCACGCGCTCCCTTTCGACGCTAAACCAGGATCGCGCGCTCCCTTTCGGCGCTAAACCCAGATCGTGCACTCCCTTTCAGTGCTAAACCCGGAAGTACGGTCTTGCCCCGCCCCTGGCGACGCGACGACGCTTGCCTGCGGTCCACCAGCTCGGCTGGGAACGGAGACGTTTCTCTGCTCAGCAATGTCTTCAGTGGAGTGGTGGCAGCCTGGCAGGCTGAGCCTGCGTCCCTTTCAGGCGCTCCACTCCGCTGAGGAAACGTCTCCGTTCCCAGCCGAGCTGGTGGAGCGCAGGCAAGCGTCGTCGCGTTGCCATGGGCGGGGCAAGAACGTACTTCCGGGTTTAGCGCCGAAAGGGAGCGCACGATCCGGGTTTAGCGCCGAAAGGGAGCGCGCGCGATCCGGCGCGATCCGGCAGGAACCCACCACTGGTGTGGTTGCTTCATGGCTGTTGTGTTGCACTGCTATGACAGCGCAACACAGCCATTCGCCCATGGGGCTGTGCCCGGCTCTTTGGGAGCCCGCTCGCAAGAGAGCAGATGCCCTGCAACCCCAAAACAATAAACCCTCCCCCCATAATAAAGCCCAAGCCATATTTTATAGGTAAAAAGAAAATAAGACCCTGTCGTATTTTCAGGGAAACACGGTATAATCTTCTAGTCTACTAGATACATCCTGAGCAATTCTAGGATGTGACTGTCCTGAATGTCTTTCCTCCTCTTCCATTCAGCTCCGGACTGCAGCCTCTTAATCTGGAAAATTTCTCTCTGGAAAATTTCTCAGTTGCCAAAAATCTTATCCACTGATTCTCCAGGTGCACATTTCATCACAACCACACATCAGAGGAAACATGAAAAAAATCTCTGATTTTCAACTGGGACGCGAACAAGAGCCATGGTGGCACAGTGGTTAGAATGCAGTATTGCAGGCTACTTCGGCTTACTTCTACAACTGCAATTTGGCAGTTTGAATCTCACCAAGCTCAAGGTTGACTCAGCGTTCCATCCTTCTGAGGTGGGTAAAATATGGATTGTTGGGGGAAATATGCTGACTCTGAAAACCATTTAGAGAGGGCTGTAAAGCCCTGCGAAGTGGTATATAAGTCTAAGTGCTATTGCTATTCTCTCGTCTTTACTGATAGCACTAAAAGGTCGCAAGTTTGCTTGGTAATGCAAATATGCATACATATTTTAGAGATAAATTGTAAACTGCTGAAAACTGTTGCACAGTATTTGATAGCATTTCCACTTGTCTGTGGAATATATCAACAGACTTTTAAAAAGGAAAGTCCTAAAACAGGGGTGTCCAAACTTGAGAACTTTAAGACTTGTGGACTTCAACTCCCAGAATTCCCCAGCCAGCCATGCTGGCTGGGGAATTCTGGGAGTTGAAGTCCACAAGTCTTAAAGTTCCCAAGTTTGGACACCCCTGTCCTAAAACATTTAGCAAAACATCACATGATCACTACATAGATCTCAGCTGATCTAAAGGTTTCCAGAGCCATTTGCCATTCTTTTGAACCTGACCTTCCCAAGCCATGGTCTACATTCATAGAGCGGCCTCTCTCCGCATTTCAAACTACTGCATCAGATTCCCATATGCTTTATCCCTCCATATACTATAATCAAATTAAGGGCAGCACTAAGAGGTTGTCAAGGTAACCATAATGTTTTCAGTTCAATAAACAGACTTGGGGGAATTCTATTATTCTACTCTGGAATGTTTCAGACATTGCCTGAATCCTTTTCGTAAAAGCTGGATAATTTTGTTAATGCCTCTCTTTTGTCCTGACCTATTAGCCCATGGACTTTGTAGCCTTTTTACCCTTTGGGACTACAATTCCCAAGAACCCTCATGCTGCTTCTTCTGCATAGCAATGAAACCAGGGGAAGAGAAAGAAAGGGCAGACTTTTCCCAACTGTTCAATGGAGCTTGTATTTCAGTTATTGGTCAGGTAAGTAAAGTGCGATGTGTTTTGAGGATGATGAGTGCTGACAGGATGGGGAAAGCAAAGCCAGGAATTATTTGTCAGATCAAATTTTATTTTTAGACGGGGGAATTAAGGGACATGTAATGCTCACTTCTCATTCACAGCAGGCTTTTGCAAACCATCTTCTCAAGGTCCAGCTAAGAAAACCAAAGGGAGAATTTCTTTCAAATGAGCCCTAGCATTTTGCATCTGGAGTTCAATGCAGAATTCATGCATTTGTTTAAAGTGCTAATAATCATTGCAAGATCCTCAACATTGCCAGATCCTGAAGATAAAACTCAAACACTTTGGCTACCTAATGAGAAGGACGGACCCACTGGAGAAGAGCCTAATGGAACGATTGAGGGCAAAAGAAGAAGGGGGCAACAGAGAATGAGGGGGCTAGATGGAGTCACAGAAGCAGTGAGCGTGAGCTTAAAGGAACTCCAGAGGATGGTAGAGGACAAGAAGGCCTGGAGGAACATTGTCCATCGGGTCGCAATGGGTTGGACACGACTTCGCAACTAACAACAATCATTGCAAGGACATCCCAAAGGTGCTTTTTCCCCCAAAAGGCAACTGGAGATTCTTGATTTTAAAAAACAAACATTTCTCTTCTCATTCAAGAAGCTTCTTCAGCTCCTTTGGAATAACCATGACTTGGATAAACGAGACTCTCCATAGATGTTGCAAGGACAATTTTTGTTTCCACAAAAAATGATTAAATTGCTCTGATGCTCCTAAAAATCATCTAGAAGGAATACTTAAGTTTTAGACCTTTGCTTAAAGCTGATGTAAAATTATGTGGGTTTTTTTCCCAATGGAAGTAATTAATTCTGTTTTATTTATTTAAATCTATTGTATTAATTCAACAATAATGAAGCATGTATAAAACAAGTAAAAATGAGTACAAACAGAAGGACAAGCAGACACACCCTAAATAACCAGGAATAGCTATACACTTTTCTATCTTCAGATATTAGGAATTTTCATTTCTCAGTTTTATAACTCTGGCCTAATTTGAAACAAAACAGGCCTCTTCCTTCCTTATTCTTCCCTTGAGGAGTGAAGTACATTGTAAGATTCTAGCTTATTATCTACTTCAGGAAGAAACACAAAAAATATTATAATTAAATTCACTTTAGGAATTTAGTATATTGTAAAAATACAGAGGTTCCCTTCTGAGGGGAAAACATAAAAATCTATTTAATATATTTAATCAGCTGTATGTTAAAATGGTACATTCATTTTGGTGACTGTTGAAGTGATTCTATTCAAATATTAAACTGATATAAATAAAATGAATAAAATAGTAAAACATAAAATTTAAAATTTTCATGTCAAGAGTGTTCCTGAAGGTAGAATAGTCTGAAAACCACTGTAGTTTACCACTCAGGATCAACCATCAATGCTGACAAATGCTAAAATACTTTTGCACATCAAACAGTATAGACTGTCAACTATGTCCTGTTGGATACTTCAAATATTGTAATAAAATATATTTGGGTTTCAAGTTATAAGAATAACTTGAGATCAATAATACAGCTGGGCCTATCCAGTTAATAATTCAATACCCAAAGAGGATCTGGAGAAAATTGGAAAATTGGGGGTGGGGGTGGGGATAGGTTGAAAGAAAATGATGAAGGAATAAATTTATCTGGGAGCTATTGGTAAGAAATATTAGATTTGGAAGTAACATCTTTCAAAATAACCAAAACATCTTCCTGTTAAAGATGCAAAAACTTTTTCACTATATTTAAAGCAATCCATTTACATAAACTTGTATTTGAGTCCTCTCTAAATTAGGCAGATTTGTGAGTTGTACTTTGTAAGAGGCAATTGGCATGTATGTATGTATGTATGTATGTATGTATGTATGTATGTATGTATGTATGTATGTATGTATATAAACAAACACTGCTTTTCAATTTATCAAAACTGATACAGCAATATGAAGCTTAGGCTGAAATTCTGATTTGAGAGTTTCTATGATTGATGTCCAGCTAATCTGTGTTATGCGGTCATGATGAGAGATTATCTTTACTGCTTCACTCTAGCATTCAGTACAAGTGCCTGGCTCAAATGATTTCCCGTTATAAAAGCGATTCATGGGGATGAATTAAGGCTCAAAACACTGTGTGCTCTACTGCAGTCATACTCTGTGAATGCCACGTCCGAGCAGTCTGAGATCTTTCAAAAGCCTGAATGGTGATATCATAGACCATGGCCTTGTCAGGAATGTGTGGAGGCCGTTCCAAGAAGATCTTGGATGGGAAGCAGAACAAATAAAGCTCGCTCACATGTTTTTCAGTGGAACAGCTGCACAGAGAGTTAAGCAGGAAATTATTTGCACTACATGGTCAGGTCATGGACATGGACAAAATGAGCCTGTGCTAATGGGCAGTTTCTGCATCCCTTTCGGTCATATTTATGTCATTTCCCAAAAATCCAAACAGATGCTTGCAAGCAGAACCTCCAGTGGTACCAATCCTGCTGCAAATTTGCACAAAGAACAAGAATTTGAAGGGCAGAGGAAGTGGGAGGCAAAATGCTCTTCCAGACATGGCTTTGTTATAGAAACAATGTCAAGGAATATTCTTTCAGCCTGACCAGCGTTCAGCTGAGCAGTTCTCATTCCGGCTTAATCCTACCAACAGTTTCCCTTTCTGGATCTTGAAGTGTAAGTTAGGATAAGCTGCTCTTCTGGGTTAAACTTGCAACTAAGAGAAAACAACAACTGAACAGTCCTAGAATTAGGGGAAATGTTAGATCTTCCTCTTGAATGGAGAAGAATTACCATAGTTATTTAATGTTGTCCAAAATATTGCATAATGAATTATTTTCAGAGTCACAGAGATGATCTTGGAGAAACTATACTGTTATAAAAATATGTTTTAAGCCTGAGAAATGAAGACAACATTAGAAAGAAAGTAAAACTGACTCCACCTTAACTCCCTGGGGTATAAGGGGAAAGGAAGGGCAGACTTTATGGTAACAGAATGTGTTACTACTGTATAGTCTATACCAGTGGTTCTCAACCTGTGGGTCGGGACCCCTTTGGGGGTTGAACGACCCTTTCACAGGGGTCACCTATGACCACCGGAAAACACATATTGTCGATGGTCTTAGGAACCGAGACACCAATTTTATGGTTGGGGGTCACCACAACATGTGGAACTGCATTAAAGGGTCGCGGCATTGGGAAGGTTGAGAACCACTGGTCTATACCAATACAGAAGACTTTCAGAATTTTATGCAGTTCCAGAATTTTATGCAATCTGTTTCCTGACTTAATCTTTCTCAAAAGGATGGTATACACCCAGAAAATTTTGAATACAGCCCACCTATCAAATTGATTCTTTCATTGTGCAGGATAAAGGAGGGATCTTACTTCCCTTTTTTTTCTACTGCTGATATGTTCATAAAAGTGTTTTGTATGAGAAACAAAATGTCCTCAAGGAAAAACAAAGTTCAATTGCCTTTTGAAAAAGCATCTTTGGGGCCACCATGACCTGGATGACCGAGAATCTCCATAGATATTTAGTGGATGCTTAATATAGCAATATCAAGGTATATATATATTGGCTAGATGCTGAATATCATATGTGTCTGCACTTATCCTAATACATATATTCCTTGATTTACAACCATTGTTTAACAATTGTTTGAAGTTCCACCAGCACTGAAAACAGTGACTTATGACCAGTCTTCATAGACAGCAGATGACCTTACATAAAATTTACTGTCTCCATCCTGACCCCTACATAGCAGCATCCATGAGAAGCAGTCAAAAGGATGCTGCTTCAATCATACTGCCATGACTGCCAACATGAATTTTTCATCTGGACATCTCAGTCCCTCTCCTACCTTGACTTTATTCCCAGTCACTGTTGCTCATTATTTCTCCCAGTTAAATGCTACATATTTTATACACATTGAGACTGCCATTGTGAAATGTTAGGATAAGGGGGAAATAGCAATAGCAATAACACTTAGACTTACAGTACATACTGCTTCACAGTGCTTTACAGCCCTCTCTAAGAGGTTTATAAAGTCAGCATATTGCTCCCAACTATTTGGGTCCTCGTTTAACTGACCTCGGAAGGATGGAAGACTGAATTAACTGTGAGCCGGTGGAATTGAACTGCCCATCAGCAGTTCATTTGCTGGCAGTCAGCAATCAGCAGAATTAGCCTGCAATACTACATTCTAACCACTGCATCACCAGGGCTCTTGGGAAAACTACTCTTATGATGGTATCACACTAAGGACAATTTAAGACTGTCTCTCTTATGGGCTGGGACGGACACAAATAGAACAGAATATTCTTTTTTGGCCAAGTGTGGTAGGACACACAAGAAATTTGTCTCCAGTGCATAAGTCTCAGTGTACATACAAACAAAAAAGTAATATAATCATAAGAAACCAATAGTAGAAGGTAATTAGAAATTAGAAAGTAACATTGTATACTAATAGTATTTACATAATAATACATTACAATATAGTACAATATAGTACATTAAAGGAACCATCCTTTAATGGTTCCAAAGAGTAGATACCATAGCATATAGTTCAATATGCATAATAATACAGGATAGTAGTAATGCAGTTACATTACTGAATTCTCTGTCACATTGAAGGCAATGTTACAGGGAACTCAGCAGAAATAAAGATGTTGCTAGGTCATTTTTGGCTGTACATAGAGCCCTTAGTAGCTTAGTAATCCTCCTCTGATGACTTGATTTCTGGTATTGCTATAAAACCCAGCAACTGATTCGCAGATGGCAGAAGCATCTGATGTGATCAACACTTGGGAAAACTGATAATATGTAGAACATCAAGACATGGCTAAATTTAAATGGGCTACAACATATTGCTTTTGGTTTTGCTATGACTAGATGGTTATAGCGGAAGTGCTTTTTAACTCCCTTTCCTTTTGATCATGGATTACATGACTTCTTATGCAGGGTCACATGAACAGTGTGACTTTTTAAAAAATAAGTTATTTGTTCAAAATCAGTCCTTTTGCTTCCTTTCTGATCATGTATATCATTGCCTCTTATCTGAAGATTTCTATTGTTTGGGTGGATATATTGAAGCCACCAGAGCAAATCCGTATACAGAAATATAATGCATAAGTTCTATGACTTAAAATGAAATAAGTGAAGTGATAACTTTATAAAGGTAAAGATTCCGCTCGCACATATGTGCTAGTCATTCCCGACTCTAGGGGGCAGTGCTCATCTCCGTTTCAAAGACAAAGAGCCAGCGCTGTCTGAAGATGTCTCTGTGGTGGCTGGCATGACTAAACGCCGAAGCTGCAGAGAATGCTGTTACCTTCCCACCAAGGTGGTCCCTATTTTTCTACTTGCATTTTTATGTACTTTCGAACTGCTAGGTTTGCAGAAGCTGGGACAAGTAACAGGAGCTCACTCCACTACATGGCACTAGGGATTCGAACTGCTCAACTGCCAAACTGCTGGCCTTCCTGATCGACAAGCTCAGCATCTTAGCCACTGAGCCACTGCATCTTTTAACTTTATATAGATGTCTTTATGTGATCTAACAGAAAAAGGTCCAACTGCTATGCAATTTGTGTGGGAATAGGCTAATTTTTCAAAATGCGACCTGGTATGCTTAAACTCCATTTGATCTTGGCAGTGTAGTATTCTAAATAACTTGTAGCACAGCAGAAGACCCACCAAATTGTTGCAAGCAATCAGATTTATTGTCAGAATTGCAGCTGCTTGCACGGGATTTGAATTTTAGGGGAAACAGTCTCGACTTCAACCTTAGCAGTTAACAAAGGGGGAGCCTATTTGGGCAATTATATGCCTATATAACGTATGATAGGATATATAATGTGTCCCATCATGCACTCCCAGATTGCTTTGCAACTAATTGTTGGTGCAGAAACACAATTAAACTCTGGCAGGAAGGCCCAGCTGAATACACCAGATGTTCTTGCCACTTTTCTCCAATGTTCTCATTTTCTAAACAGAGAGAATTCAATTATCAGTGCTCTTTCTGATTTTTCTCAGGCAGTTTATAGCCCTTTCTGTGAAATTTGATGGGTGTCTATGTGATCATGATTATCTTTTAGGGGGAAAAAAATCCATATGATTCAGAATGGAACTTTTTTTATGAAACACAATCACATTTGCGATGCAAGAAGAAGAAAAAAAGAGAATTCATGATTCATAAGGAATCTTCTCAAATGTGCATGGTTACAAGAAGAAAAGATAATAATTGCCTTTGCTAAAGGTAAAGCTAAAGTTTCCCCTCACACATATATGCTAGCCGTTCCTGACTCTAGGGGGGCGGGTGCTCAGCTCATTTCAAAGCCGAAGAGCAAGCATGTCCGAAGATGTCTCTGTGGTCATGTGGCATGACTAAACACCGAAGGCGCACGAAATGCTGTTACCTTCCCACCAAAGGTGGTGCCTATTTTTCTACTTGCATTTTTACCTGCTTTCGAACTGCTAGGTTGGCAGATGCTGGGACAAGTAATGGGAGCTCACTCTGTTACACGATGCTAGGGATTCGAACCGCCGAACTGTTGACCTTTCTGATCGACAAGCTCAGAGTCTTAGTCACTGAGCCACCTATGCCTTTGCTAATTGAAATATAAATGAGATTCTTGCAAAACACAATGCAAAATCCAAACTATAAAATCATGTAATATCACAGACAGCAGAATTTGGAGACTTTTATATAATTTCCTGGTTGGCAACAATCATTAATCTGAGTTAGCAATTGAGAGTGATGGGAACTGTAGAAAGCCAAAGAACACCTGGTTGGGAATGTTGCCTGAAAGTAGAGAGGATACATCTTTCCTAGCTGGTGGAGTGGGGGGAGGAATTACAGATTGAATATTGAGAAGGGGGGCATCACATGAAGGGGCTTTAGTTCAGAAGCTCAAAGAGGCGTAGATATTTTTTCTTCTTATATTTTTCTACAACAATAAATTCTTCTTATTTTTCTCTACAACAATAAAATTGTGAGGGTAGGTTGGTCTGTGACAGTGTGACTCACCCAAAGTTATCCAGTGAGCTTTCCAATCTTCTATTGAAGATAGAACAAAGCCTGTTTTATCCTTTACTGAACTAGATGTTAAGGAGTACTTAATTAGTACAGCATACTGGCTCTCAAATAGGAAGGTAAGGTCTGCCTGAGATGTGAACTCAAATCACTGGATTCAGACTCCAGATTGCTGACCATTACACCATGAAACTGCTTGATGATGGTTTGCTATAGTGTCTTTAATTTGGGAGTTTGAAACAGAGCTTTTCTTTGCTTAATGGAAATGGTTATTTTAGGACATACTCTATAGTTTTCATCTGCTTCTTGTCTCAGAATAGCAGGAAGTCATGCCATTGTAACTGGACTGAGTGTCAGGCATGAAAAAAGGAACAACTCAGAGTCTTGGGATCAAAAATGGTTCTGACAGGGCTTAATCTCAGTTGTAGAAGAACCCACAGCCTGATTTGGCCAGAGCCAAATGAGTGAGATTAAGCATTTGAAGAACTAAGAAGCTGAAGGATATTTTTGTTCTAGAAATGGAAAGCTTAAAAATACAGTTCTCTTCTTGGCATGTTTCTAGATGCAGGTAACCATCTTTATCTTCCAATGCCTCAGGACAGTGGTGGGATTTAAATAATTTAACAACCGGTTTTCTGCCCTAATGATTTTTTCCAACAACCAGTTCACCAAACTGTTCAGAAAGGTAACAACCAGTTCTCCCGGAGTGGTGCGAACTGGCTAAATCCCACCCCTGCCCCTGAAGCTTCAAGTGAGAACATATGAAACTAATGAATAAAAGGCAGGTATTCCCCTAACCATATTTAGTAGTTGTGCTAAAGAATCTTATTTTTCTTTAGAGAATCACCTATGCTGTTTAATAGCAATAAAAGTTGGTATGTCATATTCTGCTTCAGACAGTTGTATTTCAGCAGCAGTAATGATATTTTAAAATAATTTATTAATTCTTTCCACTAAACCTCTCAAGTAGTCAATTTTCCAGAGTTAGAGCTATCATATCTGGGTTGCAAAAATCCTGACTGTATATAAGCACACTGTGTGTGTGTACCATATGTATGCATGCAAGTATGCATGCATGTATGTATGTGTATGTATATGTATATCCCAGTTGGTGGGATACAGGCTAAGATTAGTGGTCCAAACTTGCATAGAATAGCATGAATAAAATTATGCTTGTAGCACATGGACCAAAATATATCAAATCATGCTTTTTGTTAACATGAATTGCTGCATTTGGCATAGTCTGGAAGCCTAGTTTACATCTCACTATATTATTAGGAAGCATTAGACAACAGCCTAAATTGATAAAGGCCATGATGGACCATGTAGAATTATGTGTGGGCCCATGTGGTGATGACCAAGATAGATAGAGGATCTCAATCTGTAATATAAAGGGAAAAATGGAAAAGAGCATGGACTCATTGGTGAAGCAAAAAGAGGGGGAATATGCTGTGTGTCTATGAAATGAAGAGAAAGACAACACATATAGGGAAGTTGGTCTGATACTGGGCAGGAGTGGGGTTAATAAATAACTGTAGGATTACATTATAAATGAAAAGACTAAGATGTAGGTCAGAATTTATGAACTGACCTACTTGTTTGTCTGAATATGAAAGTGACTATCCATAGGTTAGTAATAGATGCAACATGCTGAATGAATGCTCTACTAGATAACCTAAATGGTCAAAAGAAAATGAAAGAATACAGAAACATGATCAGGCCACTCTGGGATCCAAGAATAAAGCAGAATGGGGTTATTTGTTGGGCATCTACTTTGAAAGAGGTATGTTTTGAATATATAGGTTAAATCTATCCATAAATACACATGGCAAAGAAATAAATATAATATGCAAACATGATTTATATAGGATGAAAGATTGAGAAAATTAATAAAATTAGAAGGGAGGTTCTAAATGGAACAGATCGTATTTTTGGCAGTGCCACATGTAAAAACTTCATACCACATTTGGAAATTTAACTCTGCACACCCGAGCAGGTTTAAGAAAGTCAGATAAGTAGATTTATTGAATGTAGACTGAATGTAGACAAAACAGAGCAATCCTACACACACAAATCAAATTCCAAATAACTACAGAAAGGATGATAAACAAATTGAGAAAAAATGGGAGGTTGAAAAGTGTGGTTTATGAGACCATCTAAGGCAGTGGTTCTCAACCTTCCTGATGCCATCACCTTTTAATACAGTTCCTCATGTTGTGGTGACCTCCAACTATAAAATTATTTCCTTCTATTTACTTCATAACTGTAATTTTGCTACTGTTATGAATTGTAATGTAAATATCTGATATGCAGGATGTATTTTCATTAGTATAAATTGAACATGATTAAAGCATAGTGATTAATCACAAAAACAATATATAATTATATATTGTGAAATATTTATCATTTACATTTTTATTCCTGTGGGTAGTTGTTGTAGGGGCCCCAGAACACTGCTTTGCCCAGGGGGCCCATAATGCTGTTAGGTTGGCCCTGTGCATACCAGCTATGGACTTGTGCCATAGAGGATGCCAAGAATGCGTGGTGGAGGCTGAGAGCACCAGTTCCCATTCCTGGCCCTGCCATCTCTCTGATGCACTAGCACACCCAGCATATCTGTAAGGGAGAGAAATTGAAAACCCCCTCAGGAACGAGCCTGAGCCCCACAGGAAGAAGAAGCACACACAGTGCCAGGTGTCTGATCACTTTCCAGGCAAAGACTGGCACAACAGTGGGACATGCTAAGGCGAGGAACTGTCCTTCCCACTGGAATCCCTACACCAGAGGAAGTGCCCCCTTGCTCTATGCCACCTGGATTGGGTGGGACTGGACTAGAAGGCTTTTCCTGGAGAGAAGGAGCCAAATGCAGCACACAGCCAGGGGTCTTGGGGCTTTGGCTGTGTGTGTGTGTGTGTGTGTGTGTGTCAGTGACGTGCAGTCAGGTGAGGCAAGTGAGGCACAGCCTCACCGCTCTCATCATGAAAAGCAAAAAAAAATGTAAAAGGAAAAAGCTGAGCTAGTTGCTGCCTCATCATGGATGACTCTGTTTAACTGTTTAAAAAAAAGCCTCTAAAAATGCCCTCTACTAGGAGGCAGGAGGCAGGAGAACTGCATGCCTCCTCTAATCTGACTTTAGGTGTTTTATGATCACTCGAGCAGAGTTAAGCAAGGGTTAAAAGCCTAAAAATTCCTGAAGTAGTTGAGGGAGCAGTTCTCTTCCCTCACAGTAGAGGGCGCTCGTTTGGGCCAGGCTTCTTCAGAGGACCGGAGGCAAGAGCAAAGCTGAGGTCCTCTCTGAAGCAACTGAAAAAGGTATGTGTGGATCAGAGGGAGGGGGAGGAATTCAAACTTCATCCTCCTGGTGCTGTGCGGGGCTTTGGGCAAAGGCTGGAGGGAAGGACCCTGGCTCGCTTGTGCTCTCCCTCCCCAAGTGTAATTTGATTGCAGGCAGAGCCATGTTGCGGAGCTGGGGGAAGGTGCATGTGCTACAGCATGGCTCTTTGCCTGGCTTCCTGCCTCCTCTTGTGGTCTCCTCACTGGTGCTCTCCCTCCCCAAGTGTAGTGACTTCCTCTCCAGGTCCCCATCCATTTCTCTCTCACACACACACAGCTGGATAAAACTATATAAAATCCAGCCCAGCTTCACTGGTTACAAGTTTGAAAAGGCTATGTGGCTCCGCCTGCAATCAAACCACTTGGGGAGGGAGAGCACAAGGTAACACTGAGGAGACCACAGGAGGAGGCAGGAAGCCAGGCAAAGAGCCATGCTGTAGCACACACACTTTCCCCCAGCCTCTTTCTTTTGGAAGGCTTGGATCAGCTCCCCTCTGGCTTCTCTGCCTCTTCTCTCACCCCAGCCTGCCAGCAGGAGGTGAGTGGGTGTGGGCTTTATTGCATTCCAGGCATTTCCCACCCAGACAGCAGGCTGCATTTGCAATGGTGGAGGTGTTTGGGGAAGGCAGCAGGGGAATGGGGGGATGGCAGAGGAGCTGCTTTCAAGCCACTGGAAAAGATATCCAATCCAACTTTTGTGTGTGTGTGTATGTGTGTTTGTTTGAGAGTGAGTGAGAGAGGGAAGGGGTAGGAGAGATAGTCCAATCCAGTGTGTGTGTGTGTGTGTGTGTGTGTGTGTGTGTGTGTGTTTGAGAGAGGGGGAGGAAGGGAGAGAGGGAGGAAGGAGGGGAAGGGAGAAGAAAAAGAAAGAAGCAAAGGAGAAAAACAAATGCTGTCATTTTAAATCGGAACTGAGCATGCCTGGCTGTGGAATTCTGGAAGTTGAAGCCCATAAGTCTAAAAATATTTGAAACCCACCACTGTGTCAGTGCCTCACCAGCCATAAACCTCACTGCACGTCACTGGTGTGTGTGTATGCAAAGCTTGAACTCTTAAGCCTCTTGGCTGGAGAACTGGTTGGAGGAGGTGCCTGGTGTCCAGCTGTAGCCTTTCCTGGCCTTTCTCCTTAGCCCAAAAGAGAAATGGTGGGAGGGAGCCTTTGGGCTGGAAGGGGAGCCAGGCCAGGAAGTCACTTCCCCCATCAGAGACCCCTGAATGCACCTTGCGAGGTCATCTTTTGGATCAATCTGTTGCAGTTTGGACCCACAGCAGGGTCCTCTGGTACTTGCTTGTCCTCCTGAGCTGTTGCCAACATGACCAGACTGGCAGCAGGCCAGAGAGCCATGGTGGCCGAGGTCTAGCTAGAAACCAGTGGTTGTGGGTTGAAGCCTCCTTAGGAGCCTGGGGGGCTTTGAGCCAGACCCACCTCACGAGATCATTGGAGTAGGGGGAAAGGAAGAGATGGGAGCGTTAGGCATCTACATCCCCTAAAGTTGATCAGCAGGTAAGGCAAGATAAAAATCAAATCCATTTGTTACCTTTACTTTGCAATAAATGCACAAAATTTCCTTCTTCTTGGCTCCGCTCTTCTGCCCTTTCCAGCTAGGGGAGGGGCTCAGCAAGCAGATTCCCAAGAGGCAGTTCTGCTCCCCCAAGTTCTCCCCCCAAAAAAACATAACGATCTATGTTACCTGCTTCCCTTCCCATGATGGCGCTGGTGCAGAGCATTCGTGCTGTGCTGAGCCCTGAACGTGAGATCCATCTCCCACCTCCAGCTCCTTCCTCTGGGCTGTACCTCCTCCTTCCCATCAAGGCTGGCAACTGTGCCCGCAGCTCCGGCGGCTTTCCCGTAAGTGAGAGGCCGAGAACCAGAGCAGGGAGGTCGGTGTCTGGCGGCAATCCTTTGGCTGCACCCAAGGAGGCAGCGATGGCGAAGGAGGCACACCAAGCTGGCACAGACCTAGAATTCTCTCCGCGTGGGCCTGAAGGGCGGAGACAAGGTGGGGCTGGAGGGTTCTGAGAAAAGCTGCTCTAAGAGCCAGGCCCGATTTCTCAGTTTGGAGGAGTCCAGAAAGCTGAGGCTCTCTGTAAGCCGGGGTTTGTTCTTGGCGGGCAGCAAAGGGATGTGAGGAAGGGCCGCGATAGCACCGATGCCTCAATTACCATCTGAGGCTGAGACGAGGGTTCACTTAGTGGTGTCTTGATTCCTAACGCCATCGAAAATATGTTTTTCCGATGGTCTTAGGCAACCCCTGTGAAAGGGTCATTTGACCCCCAAAAGGTTCGCGACCCACAGGTTGAGAACCATTGATCTAAGAGATCATTTTAGACAAGTTAAACATTAAAGTTTAGTTTAGTTTTTAAAATGTTTAAAGAGCAAAAAAAAAAAACGTATGAAGCTCTCTATAGACATGTAGTAGGAAGGATAGTTTACAAGAACAGAAAAGAACAGAGAGTTACTTTCAGTCATATTTCCTTTTCTTTTTTGTATATCAGGCCTGTCATTTTCTTGGCTTCCCACTTCATAGTTCTATATAACATGACATACCCAGGAAGGGAATCATGCGATGAGAAAATACATATGCATATTTGCACAAATCTGGACTGTCTCTAGATGGCAGCCAAAGCTTAGCATTTTCTGTATCTTTTCAGTGCCATCTAGTTGCAATCCAGATATTTGTAGCCTTATGCCGACTGGCCTTTATGCATTATCGTCATTACAGAACTGCACAAAAGAAAAAAGTGGTGGGGGAGAGAGAGAGAGAGACAGCAAATCAATTTCATAGTCAATGCTCACGCAGCAGGAGACAATTCATACTGACATTTGATACCTGCTGGCTGCTGCTTCCACTTATACCAGATGCTGGTGAGCAAGGCTGTCGAAATAACAGTGCCTACAGTGCAATCAAGCTGGTTAAGATTCGGGGAGTGGGGCTGTAACTTGGTGCAGCTTGTCATCAAATTCCCACCATAAACAAAAGAGTGACACCTACTCTTTATTTGGTTAGCTTCTTCAGTGGTAGACAGACACCTCCTTAGCTGCCAGGGAGACACGCATTAATTCAATGTGAAGCTGCATCTTTAGCTAGAGAACAGAAATCTGCCCAAAGGCAAACAACCAAAAAGATGGGAATGAGAAGTGAAATAAACATGATAAAAAGCTAGAATAATGCAGACCCTCTCAGACAGTACAAGAAGAATGCACTGCCCTTGAGGCAAGATTGTTCACAATATCGGGCCAGCAGCTCAGAGCACACAAAGGAAAAACCACACCATTGGAGCCCGGTTCAGGGCTTGCCTTAGAAGCTGGACGGGCAGGACTGAAAATTGAATGCAAGGACAGGAAACTGCTGGAGCATTCACTGATCTACTAAGACAGAGGGGTGTATTCATCCTTGGCAACAGATGCTTCAGCATAAGTTGGGAAAACAGGCCAACCGGGGATGTTGACAGGAATTCCCAGGCTCCTTTCCTTCCTCACCCTTTTGAGGAGCTGGAGGAAAACAATAGGGTTGCAGAATGAAATGCATGGCAACTGTAATGACAACACAATCTTCCTTTAATCAAGCTCTTCTTCACTGGAAGCAACAATAATGGACTGAGGTAACAGTTGGCTCAGAGTCAGTTAATCTTTTTCTGCTGCTAGATCTTCCTTCTGACTGAATTAATCCAGGCTAAGGGACATTATCAGCAGCACACGTGATTTTAAAAAGAAAGAGATAGCAGGGATAGAAGGAAGAATCATTGTGATATAAGTATAGGGAAAGGAAGTACTTCCTCAGACCAAATTATATGAAAAACTGCCATGTATGTATGACATATAATACATATACATCCTAACATTTGCTACTCAATGCTACTTACACTATCCTGTCAGAGGTGAAGAAGCTTACAATACAATAGCAGAGTTGGAAGGGACCTAGGAGGTCTTCTAGTCCAACCCCCTGCCTAGGCAGGAAACCCTATACCATTTCAGACAAATGGCTATCCAACATCTTCTTAAAGACTTCCAGTGTTGGGGCATTCACAGCTTCTGGAGGCAAGCTGTTCCACTGATTAATTGTTCTAACTGTCAGGAAGTTTCTCCTCAGTTCTAAGTTGCTTCTCTCCTTGATTAGTTTCCACCCATTGCTTCTTGTTTTACCCTCAGATGCCTTGGAGAAAGCTTCTTGGATGAGAAGTGAAATGTCTTCAAAAGGAAAAAAAAAGAAAGTCCAGCTGTCTGCAAAGAATATAAATCCTTCAATTCCCCACTATCCTTTCAGAGCCGAAGAAGCTTCTTGGATGAGAAATGAAATATCTTCAAAAGGAAAAAAAAACTGAGTAAGTCCAGTTGCCTCCTGAAAAGGCACATTTGAAACAACCTTTGGGACGAGCACCTTTGAATGGTGTGGGAGTAGGAATGGATTTCCAGAGGGAAGGGGATAAATTGCAGACTGCAGCAACCAGGGGCACTATTCAGGTGACCCAGGAGCAGTGGTGGGTTTCTGCTGGTTCGCACCCGATCGGGAGAACCAGATGGTGAAATTTACCAATCCGATGCCCCGTCTGTCTCCCCATGTTCAGAAAAGTGCTGTGCGTGGAGGTCTCTTACTGGTGGGCAGGCATCCTAGAACCTGCCTGCCAGCAAAGGAATTAAACGGAATCACTTTTCTGAGCCCGGGGAGACAGGCAGGAGTTTGCGCCATCCATCTCCCTGTGCTCAGAAAAGCGCTGTCCGGGAAGATTCCTTACTGGCGGGCAGGTGTTCTAGAACTTGCCTGCCAGCAAAGGACTTAAATGGAATTGAGAGACAATAGTGAGCATCTAGGAAGTAGGGTAGCACTGGCAAATATCTTAGAATAATACTTTGATGCAACTATTATAAATTGTTCAGCAATAATTTAACTTAAAGAATTGTGAATGCTATTTATAAATTGTTACTTCTAGGCAGGAAGTCCAATATTTTTTTCTTTGGATTTTCCCATTTGGCTGAGTTTTTCAGTACTCCAACATACTATTCTTTTTTATTGGGGATATATTTATGAATTTATTTTTTTAAGCAACACGCCAGAACCTGTTCATATTAATAAGTAGGAAATATGTTGGACATCAAACTTATTTTAAAAGTATCATTATGTAGAACTCTTTTTAGTAGTCTGGATTATGGAAGAATTGCAGGAAAATATTAGATAAGACAGAAATAAGCTAAAATATGGGTGGTGGTGGTGAATCCATTTCTTGTTTCTTGCCCATGTTTTGTTACAAACTACTCTAACTGTTGCCTGTTTTTTTTTAGCAATAATAATTACATTGAATATGATATTAATATATAAAGCATGTAATATGGTTCCAGGATCAGAGCTAGTCTATATTTGAATGATCTGAAGGTGTGCTAACATTCAAGGAAGCTAAAGCTGCAATCTAGGAAAGGCAGTTCTTGGTCCTCTAAGTACTTGGAAAATAGAACACCTGTGAAATGTAAAACCACCCTGATCGACATATAGAAGAAAGTATGAAATAGGCCTGTATAAATCATTTGGTGGGATTTTAAAACATTGGAAAGTTGTGGGAGTACTTTGGAACATCTGCTTCATTGACCAGATCTGGAGGAGTGCTCAGAGCCCTGTAAAATAACTTGCCTAGCTTTAGTACAAATGCTAGGACTGCATGGTACTTTGGATTCTGTTCCAAACAAAGTACTGAAGAGAATACAAGACCCACCCACAACTCTTTAAAGTAGATATTTCATGAATCCAGGAAAAAGGTGCCGCTGCTTTAAAAAGTACCAAGTAGATACTGTGGGCTTTACATTCCTATATATTCAAAAACAGTGCATAGTCCTAACAAAGAATTATTATTTAATGAATTTAAGTTGTTGCCATTGCTTTGAAGTTAAATTCAGGTGTATGGATGCCTCTTTCTTTTCTGTGTAATTTATACCTCTAACTTGACTGGGAATGCTGACATCATCTTGGCCACTCCCACCCGGTCACAGGGCTGGCAAGCCACTCCCACCCGGTCACATGGCTGGCAAGCCACTCCCACCCAGTCACATGGCCAGCAAGCAACTCCCACCCGGTCACATGGCCGGCAAGCAACTCCCACCCGGTCACATGGCTGGCAAGCCACTCCCACAAAGTAGGCCACACCCACAGAGTAGGTTCCAAAAAATTTTGAAACCCACCACTGCCCAGGGGACACAGATAAACCTCTAAAAGGATGCAAATGACCAGCTGTCTGCAAGGAATATAAATCCTTCAATTCCCCACTACCCTTTCAGAGCCAAAGAAGCTTCTTGGATGAGAAACAAAACATCTTCAAAAGGAAAAAAAAACCAAGGAAGTCCAGTTGCCTCCTGAAAAAGCACTTTTGGGACAACCATGACCTGGATTATTGAGAATCTCTACAGACCATTTGCCACTAAACATTTTTGCTGTTCAACACAAAGTTCAGGTAATACTAAGATGGAGTGAACATGATGCATGCATTAATATAACTAGGAGAGTAATAGGTAGAAGTTATTATTTCCATGGATAAAGAAAAACAACACATCAGCTCATGACTGTTTAAATTTGTCAAGTTTCTTCTCTATAGTTTTGAAGCATTTTGGAAAGATTCATTATCAATGGGATTGAGTCAGTTCAAGAAATCATTTTCCTATGGTGCAGTGCTCAGTTTCACTTGCCCTTTATTTTTTGGGGGGATCATCATGAGATTTTTCTAAGCATGCCTTCAATCCAAGCACTTCTTCAAAATCTTTGAAAAAATACAACAAACTAAAGCAGTGCTTCCCAATCTTAGCGACTTTAAGATGTGCGGACATCAACTCCCAGAATTCTCCAGCTCTCTGGCTGGAGAATTCTGGGAATTGAAGTTCACACATCTGGAAGTCTTCAAAGATTGAGAAACATTGAACTAAAGTATGAACGTTTCGTGCAGCATCACAGAGGCACTTTGCCAAGTCCTCATCCTCAAAAACCTAATCTTACTCCATATTTCAGCTAAGGTATTAGCCAGTTACAACTTTGCAAGGTCTTTTGTGCATTTCACCAGAATTGTCTAGGCCTATTCAAATGAACATAAAATATGTTTATGTATCCAAGTTGAAGATTCAACTGGGAAATTAAGCTAATTTCACATCTGAGTGACAGTCCTAACTAGCTCTTTGCAGTAGCATTAAGTGAGTCTGGTGCGCAAAAGGATGTCCAGGGAACTGTTCAAATTAATGTATTTGATGAATAAATATATAAAGATCAAACCGTTTCATTCTCACAGAGAAAGAGAGTCCCTTTGAATCAAAGCCAACTCTTGATGGCCTCCTCTAATTTCATGGCATTCCTCTTCCACTTACTTTTCTCCTTCCTTTCATCTAGTTTGTAATGTTATAGATTTTTCTATAGTTAAATAATGCTTATATCAGACAATCTGAACTGCTTTATAAACTGAAAAGTGGTTCATTCAGATTCACAAAAGCTGTGAATCTTTCAACATGTTTACAGTAACCAGCCATAACTAATACCAACAGACACTTAAGCATTTTAAAGATTTGTAAATCAATTATGTCTATATATGTAAACTTCAACATTAATATGTTTTAATATGCAGTGATGAGCTGTTTCTTATTAATGAACAAATGTCTTATTAAATCTATATTAAATGAATAGCTAGGACTTTTTAATTTAAAATGTTACTTCAGATGATGAGACCTACAGCTAATTTAAGCCTTTATTAAGCCAGAATAGCAAGATGCGAATGCATCAGTGACTCAGTTGCAATTATGCTCTTGGGAGGTTTCAGCTGGAGAATAATGGAAGAAGCAAGGAAAAACAAAATAGCTTCAGTTGTTTTCAGTTCTGTTTCTTTGTAGCAAAATCTCATTTCAGAAACTAAATCTTAAACAAATATCAACTCTTACAGCTATAATTGTTGCAGGAGGAGAAACACCATACTGGAAGATTAATTTGATTTGAAGAAGTACATACTGCATAATGAAGTTTAGTAT
Organism: Natrix helvetica; assembly: GCF_964273705.1. NCBI lineage: Eukaryota > Metazoa > Chordata > Lepidosauria > Squamata > Natricidae > Natrix > Natrix helvetica. The sequence goes on along the minus strand of NC_138552.1, from coordinate 213,581,952 downwards.
AAACAGCCTGCTTTATCTCACCAGTGTTAGGATAGCCCAAAATTTCCATCCAGTACAATCAAGCAATACATTTAGAAAAAGTCACAGCTCCCGTAATCTGAAACCCAAATATCTTTGTCGGGGCTCAATTTGGGCACCGCAAGACCTGAAGGGATCCCTGTTTCCCTTCCAGTTGTGTCCGACTCTAGGGCACATTGTTCATCTCTGTTTCTTGGCCAAGAGAGCCAGCATTGTCTGAAGACAATTTCCATGGTAGCCAGCATGGCCATACACCAAAGATGCCCAGAATGCTATTACCTTCCCACCAAACTGGTACCTATTAATCTACTTGCATTTCCATGCTTTCAAATTGCTAGGTTGGCTGAATGGGAGCTCACCCCATTATATATGTGGTTAATTTAAATGTCACTTTAGATGATGAGACTCACCCACAAGTATATATGGTTAAAGTACTGAACCAGAGTGGACAGGTCCATACACTAGTTTAACCCAATACTTATTGCAGCTGCATACAAATATTTATGACTTAGTCAGATCATACAGTGCTCTCTAAACGTATTCAGACGTTCACTTTGATCAATTTTGTTATACTGCTTGATGCCTGATTCTACAGTTGTTCAAATTCATATTTTTTCTGATTAATCTACACTTGGTACCCCATAATGACAACATGAAAACTGAATTTTAGAAATGTCTGTACATTTATTTTTTAAAAAACTGAAATATCATATTGGCATAAGTATGCAGATCCTTTGCAACAACACTTGAAATTTAGCTCCGCTGCCTTATCTTGATAGTTGCTGACAAGTTTCTACATTTTGATTGGAGTCCACCTGTGTTAAATTAAATTGATTGGACATGATTTGGAAAAGGTCATACCTCTCTATAGAAGGCTTCACAGCTGACAATGCATACTGTAGCAGAGCAAAAGTCATGATGTCAAAGGAACTGCCTGCAGAGCTCAGAGACAGAATTATTGCAAACCATGGATCTGGGGAAGGCTACAATAAAATTTGCACAGCACAGTGGGTTCTATTGTTCTCAAATGAAAGAAGTTTGGCAAAATAAGTAGCTGGTCACCCTGTCAAACTGAGCAATCTGGAGAGAAGGGCTTTAATAAGAGAGGTGACCAAGAACCGGATGGTCATTCTGACTGAGATCCAGAGATCATGTGAGGAGATGGGACAGAGTTCCAGAAGGACAACCATTACTACAGCTTTCCACCAATATGGGCTTTATGGCAGAGTGGCTAGATAGAAGCTTCTCCTCAGTGCAAAACACATGAAAGCCTGCTTGGAGTTAGCAAAATAGCACCTGAAGGACTCTCAGACTGTGAGGAACAAGATATTCTGGTCCGATGAAACCAAGATTGAACTGCTTGGCCTCAGTTCTAAACATTATGTTTGGAGGTAACCAGGCACCACTCGTCACCTGCCCAGTGATTATCCCAACAGTGAAGCATGGTGGTGGCATGCTGTTTTTCAGCAGCAGGGACTGGGAAACTGGTCAGAGTTGAGGGAAAGCTGAATGGAGCAAAGTACAGAGACATCTTCAATGAAAACCTTTTCCACAGCACTCAGGAAGTCAGACTGGGCTGAAGGTTCACTTTCCAACATGACAATGATCCTAACCACATAACCAAGACAATACGGGAATGGCTTAGGTACAACTCTGTGAATGTCCTAGAGTGGTCCAGTCAGAGCCCTGACTTGGATCTTAGTGAACATCTCCTGAGGGACCTGGAAATGACTGTCCACCAACAGTCACCATCCAAACTGACTGAGGATTTGCAAGGAAGAATGGCAGAAAATCCTCCAATTCAGATGTGCAAAGTTAGCCACATCATACCCAGAAAAACACAAGGCTGCAATTGCTGCCAAAGGTGCTTCAACGAAGTACTGAGTGAAGGGTCTGAATACTTAATACAATAATACAATAGTAGAGTTGGAAGGGACCTTGGAGGTCTTCTAGTCCAACCCCCTGCCTAGGCAGGAAACCCTATACCGTTTCAGACAAATAGCTATCCAACATCTTCTTAAAGACTTCCAGTGTTGGGGCATTCACAACTTCTGGAGGCAAGCTGTTCCACTGATTAATCGTTCTAACTGTCAGGACATTTCTCCCTGCCTAGGCAGGAAACCCTATACCGTTTCAGACAAATGGCTATCCAACATCTTCTTAAAGACTTCCAGTGTTGGGGCATTCACAACTTCTGGAATCAAGCTGTTCCACTGATTAATTGTTCTCACTGTCAGGAAATTTCTCCTCAGTTCTAAGTTGCTTATGCCAAGGTGATATTTCAGTTTTGTTCTTTGTAATAAATTTATAGACATTTCTAAAATTCTATTTTCACTTTGTCATTATGGAGTGCTGAGTGTAGATTCACCAGAAAAAAATGATTTCCAACAACTATAGAATCAAGCTGCAGTATAACAAAATTGGCAAACGTGAAGGGAGTCTGATACTTTCCGAATGTACTATACAGTATGTGTCCATGAATCCCTAAGAGACAAGAAGTTGAGAAAAAATATCTGCATGTTGTACAAGGAGCCCTAAGAATATTTCTGAACTGTTACTTCTACCCAAGGAGGAATGACAAAGAACTGACTAGTATAACTTCAAACTTTTGCACCTGCCATATATGCTGTTGTCTTATTTTGAATCGATAAATAACATGAAAATTAGTTGTAACTATGCTTTCAAATCTGGATGAAAATATTACACTTAAATTTGCACTGGTAAGGAATCCATTTATTTTCTTGGTTTCAACTCCTGCAATCCATCTCAAATTCCAACTATCTTTGACAATACCTTTGTCTGATATTTCAGTTGTGTACGTGAAATACAGTTATATGACCACAACTGAGCCCAAAATTTCTGTTGTTAAGTGAGGAACTTGTTAAGTGAGTTTGCCCCATGTTGTGACTTTTCTTGCCACATTTGTTAAGTGCATCACTGCAGTTGTTAAATTAGTAATATGGTTGTTAAGTGAATCTGGCTTCCCCATTGATTTTGCTTGTTAGAAGGACATAAAAGGTGGTCACATGACCCTGGAAAACTGCAACTGTCGTAAATATGAACCCAATTGTCAAGCATCCAATGTAAATCATGTGACCATGGGGATGCTGCAACACTCATAAGTGTGAAAAATCATCATAGGTCACTTTTTTCAGTGCCATTGTAACTTCGAGCAGTCACTAAATGAAGTGTTGCAAGTTAAGGATTATCTATAACTGTGAACTTTATACTTCACTTTCCATGCCAAAGTTGGCCAGAATTGCTTCTTTAGATGTGCACTATAGTTTATAGTAAGGGACCTGATGGCTCAGTGGCTAAGATGCTGAGCTTGTTGATCAAAAGGTCTGTAGTTCAGCAATTTGAATCCCTAGCACCCCGTAATGGAGTGAACTCCCATTACTTGTCCCAGCTTCTGCCAACCTAGCAGTTTGTAAGCATGTAAAATTGCAAGTAGAAAAAATAGGAACCACCTTTGATGGGAAGGTAACAGCGTTCCATGTGCCTTCGACATTTAGTCATGCCAGCCACACGACCACGGAGAAGTCTTCAGACAGCGCTGGCTCTTTGGCTTTGAAACGGAGATGAGCATCACCCCCTAGAGTCAGGAACGGCTAGCATATAAGTGCGAGGGGAGCCTTTACCTTTATAGCTTATATTACTCTAGAAAGTATCTCATGTACTGTATTGATTGTGTTATTGTTGATCCCGTTTTTTCTTAATTGTTCCATGAAGTAACAATTCAAGTAATGAAGATATTTCTTCAATGAAGCACTAGAGAGGCAGCTAGAAAAGCAGGAGATTTAGCTTGAGCAAGAGATGAGAAAACTGTTGGGTTTTCCTCCACTTATCCTTGCTCCATTTATTCATCTTAAGCATCTCTTGTGCTAAGCTTTTTTATCACTTTGTTCCACATCACCAGTAGGATATATGGCTCAGCAAAAACATCTAATCCATTTTATTGTCTGTGTCAGTAAGGCAGTATTCTGGTCTGACAGGATTTTTCACTGTAGAAAATGTCATAATTGTTTCCGTCTGCACTATTACCTAGCACTTGCATTCATCTTCTCCTAATTTCTGTAGCTGCTAATTGCCCAGGAATAGGGCTTTTTTCATATAAACTATCTCACTTTAATTCTTAAACAGATACAATGCTGATCTCTTTAATTTTAACTTTGCTATATTAAAAGTGCACTTTTACAGTGTGTTCTAGCATTTACTATAATTTCTTTTAAAACACAGGGTTTTGTCAATTTTGGATAGGGGAGGTGAATGCTTAGATATTTCATGTCATGTGTTTCAAATAAGATGTTGCATTCATGTCACTTCATAGTCCTTTAGAAACAGAATGTCTAACAACCACTGCGAATACAATCCTTTGTTATAATTATTTGACACTTTATCTATCAGTCATGGACCAGCGGCAATCACAAGGGGAGCTTAACAGTCAAGATAATTAATGAGCAAAACTTTGATCGCACAATCATCGCATTGCCATCTTGACCTTTTATACTGCATGAGGACATCCCTGAATGGGCCTCTCTTTCCCTTACTTCAAGTCAGAATGTGTCTTGGTGACCATTTTTCCCTTTCATATCTTCTTGCCTTCTGGAATGGGGTTTTCCCCCTACCAAGATCCCCAATTCTATTGCTGTTTAGAAAAGTTGTGAACAGCTGGCTCTTTAGCCAGGCCTTGGTATACTATAAGGAGAGGGAGAATCCTCACTTCATCACACTTACTATTTTTGTGGTATTAATTTTATTACAATTTATTGTTGTTGTTGTTGTGAGCTACTGGCAGTTACTGAACAGCTTGCTGTCACAAGTTGTGGGTGCTCCATCACTAGAAGTTTTTAAAAAGAGATTGGACAGCTTGAGTCGGGGTTGGACTAGAAGACTTCTAAGGTCCCTTCCAACTCTGTTTAACAGAATAACAAGGATCTGGGATAGGCAAATCTGGATGTTTGATGGTGTTACAGATATTGTGATAGGATGTAAGCTGTTTCAAGTAAAGACACCTTTTGCAATTGACTGGTGGTAAATTTGTCAATGCCTATGGTGTTCAAGTGGTGCTCCCATTGTTTTGGGAATGCACTCAAAGTGTCTATTACTATTGGGATTACCTTTGCTTGCTTCTGAAACAGTTGTTCTATTTCTATTTGTAGGTTTTCGTATTTTGTGATCTTTCTCAGTTCTTTCTCTTCTATTCTGCTGTCTCCAGGTATATTATCTAGACTTTTTTGTCTTTCTTATTGACAATTGTTAAGTATGGGGTGTTATGTGGCAGTTGCCTGTCTGTTTGAATTCTGAAGTCCCAGAGCAATTTGGCTTCTTCATTTTCTATGATGTCTCTATTTTATGGTCCCACCAGTTATTGCCTTGCAGGCAAATGATATTTCTTGTACATCTTCTAATGCACCGTTGTTGTTACCTTGTATGCCATTGCTTGTAATCGACCTGTGTGATCTTGCCGCAGTTAGCCAGGTGGTCCACTGTTTCTTCAGCTTCTTTGCATAGGCAACATTTGCTGTCTCTTACTATCTTCTCTGGCTTTGTATGCATTTGGTCTTAAGGCTTGGACTTGTGCAGCCAGAATTAACTCTTCTGTCTCTTTCCTTAACTTTCCTACTTTTAGCTATCACCAGGTCTTATTATCTGTTTTCTCTGCTATTTTTTTTAATGTACTGGCAATCTAATGCTTTATCTTCCCATGCCTCCATTCTGTTCCTCATTTGGTTTTTCTTGTAGGCCAGTTTGGTCTCTCCAGTAAGTCAGTAAGTCATCTTGATATACTAGCTTCAGTGCATCTTATTCCTTCAGATATTCTTCCAATGCTCTTTTTTCTGATTTACAATGTTCCATGCCCACCTATTTTCCTTGGTAACTATAATCTAGTAGTTGTTTTTGTTATTGTTATTATTGTTGTACTCTCAGGCCTATCTGATGCTGAATGATTAAAGTTATTCTTCGCTGTCTTTTTAAAGTAATGTTTTCCTTCTTTTCTCCTCATAATTTATTATTGATACAGTCTGACATACTTCACCAATTATGCCACTTGTAATGAGATCTTGTAATCTGCTCAGCTTCCATTGGACATTTTAGGCTGCTGAGGGGATGCTCTCTCTCTCCACTGGTCCTTGAACTTTGCCTTCTATGGCCATTCTGACTTAAGCTGCAGGAGAGATGAGATACCAGACTCTTCTTAACTGGTACTTTCCAAACCCTACATATGTAGGGCACTTATAAGCACAGATTTAGTGTTATTTTGAAAAAGACCTGTTCTTTAAAATACATTTTGTATGCTCTTCTGCACTGAAGGTCCTAAAACCATAGAATATGTAGGTTAAGATGTAAGGATTGAATTAAAGCAGGAAAAACATCAGTTTCTATTAGTCATTTTATTTTCATTGGCTGCATTACAGGTTTTCTCCTACTTCTGCTGAAAAGGACTTCACATGGCCATTTTTAAAATCGTTTTCGCTACTTTTATTATTTCTTTGTACTCATCCATGAACACTATACTGTAATCATTGTCCTAGCCAGTGAATGCTCTTCAGACTAGTACACTGCAGCTCTAATTCTTCTAGATGCTCAGGTTCCCCTCAGGGGGAGTAGAGGTGCCATTTTGCCTCTTCCATTACAGCTTTGGCCCCATGATTTGGCCCCAACCAATTTCATTGTATTTAAGCACAATGACAATAAAGATTACACTTATGATGCTGACTAGGGCTATTGCATGTGGCAAATGCATGTTTGCTATAGCTGACCATCATTTACATCTGAATATTGTCTGCCAGAAGGTCAGAACTGGATGCATCCGTCCGGCTGGCCACCAGTTGACACCCCTGTTGTATAGATAACATTTTACTTGCTTTAATTTTTGCCAGAACTGTTCACCAGTGATAAAATGGTTACTGTTTGGAGGAAACATAAGACTGAATATAGATTGACTTAGGAAATCATTTTTTTGACCACAAAAAAATGTTCTAAGTCAATCTAGACTTAGGAACCACAGTTCCAAATTTCCATCCAATCCTTAGGGGTATTTTTTAATAACAAGTTAAAGTTGACATTATTTCATACTAAGAAAATATCACACTAAGAAAATCCTGAGTTCAGGATTAGTAAATATAAGAAGTTCTTGAAGTAGGATTGTGAAAAGGCAACATTTACCATTTTCTCTCTTGTCTGCTCTACCTTTTTAGCAGGTAGCTAACAAAGTCAGCAGAAGAAAATTCATATGTAATTTGGATTTGTATGTTCTGTCTTTAGCAGAGGGTGAAGAGATATTTGGGGTTACATGTTGAGACTAATCTTGGTTACAATATTTTGATGAAATGCAGTTTGTAGCTGATCCATTAACCACATCAACAAAAAATGTTTATTCAGTCCTGAAGTTCAAACTCAGCTTTTATTTTGCACAGCTTTCATGTTATTCCTTCTTTATATTGCAAGAGAAGTATTGCAGAAGCTCAGCCTTTCTCAAGCATGTGAAAATGGCAGGTGTTGATGTAGTTTATCTTAGCCTGTATCTGACCTGGATACACTGATGCATTTAGACATAAATGTGCATCAAGAGTAAGCAGGTTTGATAGAACTGGCCATCCTAAATTGAGTAGAAAGGCAGCTATCAAAATAGAACACAATGGTTTATATCTCATACTTCACATTGTGTAATGCCAAATAGTGATTCATGCTCATTCTGGCTGTTAATTTTTAGAGCTATAGACCTCAAAACAGCTGAAGGGTACCAGGTAAATAAAGTCTGATGGCACATGCCCACTAAAATAATTGTGCCACTGATCCAAGGAACGGAAAATACAGAAATTGTTCAAAAGCTTATCCCTTTCATTGGAGTTTGAAATCTTGTTGCTTGATCCTTCCAGTACTTTTATTGACTGTGCAATGTTTATTTTGAAGATGTGATTTGTAGGTCTGTTGAATATAGACCAGAGGTGTCAAACTCAATTTAATTGAGGGCCGCAACAGGGCTATGGTTGACCTCAAGGGTGGGCCTCGCTGACTGGGTGGACCAGCTTGATGCCACTCACTGGGCGTGGCCGACTGGGTGGGTGAAGTCACTCACCAAACTGCTGGCATGTTTCTACTTTGCATTGGGTAGACCTGGATGAAGCCACATTGTCCTGAGTTTTGTCTTCGCATTGGGTAGACGGGTCCAAAACAACACAGGTAGACCAGACCAAAGAGATGCAGGCCAGTCCCTTAAATTTTCCAAGATGGCCTGCTGGCCAGATCCAACCACATCGTGGGCCGAATCTGGCCCATAGGCCTTGCGTTTGACACCCTGAGACAGATTATTTGCTAGAACAGAAATACTAGGTAATATTAGTCTTTACAAGAAAAGCATGGGTAGGATTTTCCTAAATTACTTTTTAAAGGTAGTGGATTTGTGTATTGGGGAGAAATCAGTCAACTTGGTTTGTTATTAGGAGGGTGCCTCAAATATCAGCACTGCAAAATATACTATTCTTTGGGTTCTTGGTCTCCTCCAAGAAATGATAACCTTGGCACATTGTCTCGTTATCTAGCTGCAAAACATATTTCCTCCTTTAAGAACAAGCTTTTTTAAAAAGGTGAAGTAGAAAACGTTTTATTTTGACCAAACAAAAGAGATTCCATTCTAAGGCACTTAAAATGTAGTTGAACACAAAGTGCTATTTTTATTGTTTATTCTTTCTCCACATATGCCACCAAACTCCACATGCTGAATAAACTAGAATATTCAGTAGGGATTTTCTGCACTACGCATTTTAAAAAAAAGTGTTTTCTTTCCTTTTTATTCTCGTCAAGGATTTCCCCCAGAGCCTAGTTGAGAAAATACTGATAAGAAAAGGAAGCCATAGATGCAGTGATCATTCTTGTCAATTTCAGTTTTGGGTTTCAAACAAGATAGCAATTTCTGGCCTTGTCATTGCAGCAATTCAGTGGAGAGATTAAAAGCAAACAGTGCTCAGATGCTAATATATTTTGTCCTGTACAAAGCAAAGACCTTCAAAAAGCATTCGCCCTGCAATTCTATGTGCTACTGAGAATCATTAGGTTCAATAGGTCTACTCCCAGATAAGAATGTAGGAATGCAACTTAAATTGTAGAAAAATCTGGGAATAGATTTTGGATTACTGCTGAAGAAGATCAACAATTTAGAAATAATATAGGTTCCCCCCCCCCCCCATCATTACTGATGTTTCATTTTAATTGCTACATCCTATATCCTTTTCTGGCTCCTGGAAATGCTGAATTAGGGAGAATGCTACATGCAGAGTTGGAAACATGTTTTATGGCCATATAATCTGGAGACAAATTGATATCCCTTAATATATCTGGATGTGAGGATTCAATTGCACATATATCATTCTGCACAGTGTTAAAATTCATTAATATATAACAAGCATAAGAACTTATGAACTGAAAATTGAAACATTACAAATGTTTGGGATCAGATAATAAGATCACTCTGCCAATGTAACATCTAGGGATAAGGGAAAAAAATGTTTGATTTTCACTTTTCTGCAAATCTTCTTAATTCCCACTTTACGAACCTGTATGTGAACTAAAGCTCCAACATCCTTCTTTGCATTCTATTAAATTTTGAAATGCAATTTCAGAAAATGTATTTACTGGGATGCATATACTAAGGTACAAATGCTATATTTTAAAATATATTCATAGACAGAAATGTACAGGACAGGGAAAAAATATAAGAAATGGAGAGGATCTCATATTGCAGCCCAAGTTCTATCTTGCCTTGGTAGAGAGTACAGTATATCTATGCAATACCAAAGGAAGTGCCATGTTAATGCTAAAGCTTTCTGTGGGAAGCCCCTCCCCGCCAAAGAATGAAATATTTTGGAGGATATTAAAAGGGCAGGATAGAATATTTCCCCTAAGAGAGAAATGGAGATACATGCTCTTAAAGACGGAAAGCAGACTCAGTCTTTCTTAATTTTCAGGATGTGTGTTTTTTAATGTTGTACGCTGCCCTGAGTCCTTTGGGAGAAGGGCGGCATATAAATCCAATAAAAACAAAACAAACAAAACAATAGCCCCAGCAGATATTTTGTGTCCATTAAGAAAGATTGGGCCAGCCTAATCACAAAACAAAACAAAAACCTTCACCTCCAGAGATAAGATTAAAATTTACATTCTCCTCCATCCAAATTATGAGAACTTGACATGACCCTTTAGGTTTAGGTTTAGGACATAATAGGATTAACCCACCACCATTTAGCAAAAGACACAAGCCTCTTCACTGCACCACCCCAGAACAATTCAAACTTCAAAGTAACGGAAACCTCATCCACTCATTCAACCATTTTGTCAGCTGTCCTAGAATCACATGTGGTTGGTGGTTCTGCTTCATCAATAAAGGGAACCTTTCTTTCCAATCAGCCTCCATTTTATTTCCAGTGCCTTTCTCCTCTCTTGGAACTGGATATTTCTTCCAAAATTTCCTTGCTGGGTGGAACAAATGGGACTTGGAATCAACACGGCTAAAAGGCAATGTGTTTACCCCAGAAAAGCCCTATTGCACTGATCTGCCATGACAGAAAACAATCAGAGGTGGGCTCCTAACAGTTTGGACTGGTTCAACCAAACTGGTAGTGGTTTTTCATCCTGGGTTGCTGAAACCGGCAGAAACCCAGGCCTGCCACACCCCCAAACCGGTTCCCCGGTCTCTTCTCCCATCGCCAGCATGTTTCTGCACATGCGCAGAACAGTTTTCAGTAAACTTCACATGTGCAGCAATTTGCGGCGGGCAAGTGCATGCCCAAAGAGAACAGAGGGTGCATAAAATGTTTTCATATACGCAAAACACCCTCTCTCAGCAAACCGGTAGTAAACTAGTTAGGAACCCACCACTGAAAGCAATCTGTCCCAGTTAGGTGCGGCCTGGCAACTAGTAGCATGTATGAAAGGCATATTTTATTTATTTATAATTTTATCCCACTTTTATTACTTTTAATAACTCAAGGCAGCAAACATATCAAACGCACCTTCCTCCTATTTTCCCCACAGCAACTAGGTAGGTTGGACTGAAAGAGAGTGACTGATCCAAAGTCACCCAGCTGGCTTTCATGCTTAACCTGGAACCCAAAATTAATAATCTTTTGGTTTCTAGCTTGGTACCATAACAGCTAGACCAAGGGTGTCAAACTGGGGGCTTGCTGGCCAGATGCATCATGTGCAGGCCACGCCCACCCCACTTCCACGAATGGGGAAAACGTCACAAAATGTCACATGACGGCAACGTGACACAGTAAGTTTGACACGATTGGCTCTCTTTAAACATTCTATTATAGAGCCAAGTAATATGGCCCTTAATTGGAAGAAACACACTCTTCGTTATTTTGAAGGGGAGCTCTCCTCAAACAGTGGGCTCTACAAACTGGATCTTTAAAAATCTGCATAATAGAAGAATGGCATAGTGCAGTTAAAGAATGTATAAGTAGCTGAAGCTGAGACCCACTGAAGCCAAACAGCTCCTTGAAGGGCCCATAATGAAAACCCTGAAATGCAATCCAAAGAGATTTGTATACATCAAAAAGAATGTAAGCTTTGCTTCACACTGCATGCAGCTGTAACTATTTAATGCAACCTATTTTAGAAACCTATTTACACAGCCACTATGCTCAACATAATAGCTTGCTTGGCCTTTGGCCTTCCAGTGTCTATTCTTAAAGGCAAAAGCAGCCAAACAAGCTTCAAAAATACTCATTGGATAATACATTTAATAAGTCAACTGAAGGCTTACAAAAGAGATGCAGTTTTTAAAGTTCTCTAGGACACTTTATCTGATGAAAAGTAAAAACTCAGAAAGAAAAAAAAGTTGAGGGCACATTTGTATCAAGCTGGTAAAGTGGTAGAAGAATCTATTGACATGGAAACTGTACTGCATTTGTTTCATAAAGGAGTGAATATGCATTAAAAATTCACATAAAACATCCTGGAAAAAAGGAAGTAAGCTAATAATGATCAGGCCGTTTGAGAAATCCATGAAAACATAGCCGTATCCAATATCTGAAACCTCTTACCATAATATAGAAGTTAAATACAAGTAGTCCTTGTCTTAGAACCACAAAGTGGGAATTTTAGTCCTAAAGCAAAACAGTCATAAGTGACCACGTGATTGTACCAAATTTCACAACCATTTTTATGGGGTTTAAGCTAATCATGTAGTTCATTGTGCAAATCACATGGTTGTTAAGCAAATCCATCTCCCCCAAAGGATGGTTTTGCTGTCCTGGTCACCACACGATACTGCAACTGGTCATAAATGTGAACCAGTTGCCAAGCACCTGAATTTGCCATCATATGATTGGGAGGTTGAATATAATTTGTAAAGTTTTTCTAGGCCATTGTAACTTTTATTTACGTGAACGGACATAAATCAAGGATTACCTGTAGAGCAGGGGTATCAAACTCGCAGCCCTTGTGCCTGATACATCACGTGCTGGCCACCCCCACCCCATTTAGCGAAGCGGGGAAGTCACAATATGTCACGTGACAACATGACGTCATGAAGTTGGCACCCCCTACTGTAGAGGATTTCTTTCTATAAGTGATGATAGAGACATAACAAGTTAAATATATTTTTCTCTTTCTCATTCAGACAGTGATTCTCACTGCTCTGTGAAGTCAATCCTTTCTTTAAATTAATAACCCAGTTTCCCTGTTAAATAATTTGAATGAAAAAATAAATGCAAGAGCCATGAGATAAGGGAATATCCATATATTTTATCCTGCTAAGGACAACCAAGCATGTCCACTATTATTTATCTGATGTTGTGAAGAACTGCCCACTGACAGCAGGCCATATTGCATCCTGTCCCTTCCCATAACTGTTGGAATGGCCAGATGCAAGCAAAAAAGTAGCCTAGATCCAAAGCACAGGTGGAGGGATAGCCTTATGTCAATTAGCTCCCTGCAACTAATAAATCAATAGGGAAACAATTATTGAAGTGGCAACCAAATAGCTAAGGAAACAACAGAAGCATTTACCAGAATGCTTTTTGTACCTTCCCACACAGATGCCATAATTTAGAGAGCTGTAGGGAACCCAGCTGCCCTACATTTAATACAGAGTCTGAAGCTCTCTGCTGCATCTTTCTTGCTACTACCTGTAAATTACATGGAGATTGGTTTTAAGACTCTTGATTTTTAAAACATTCCTCAACTTGGCTCCAGTATAACTAACTGGAGTTTTGTTTTTCTATTGCCCAGATCACACAATATTATTTTGCAGTTTGCAAATACTGGATTTCTTGGCATTCTGCAATACTTTCATAGTATGTCCTTGACAATCGGTTCCATTAGCCCCCAAAGACCTCTCTGCATAGGCAAGGATCACTTTCAGTGATTAGACTTGTTGGAGTAGGTCTCAAAAGTAGAGATGTGCAAAAGAATGTGGTAGCTTCCATTTAGAAGCCGGGAGGTAAAGACGTTTTGAAGTGGTGTTTCATACAACATTTATTAAAGATAAACACTTGCCTGGTAGATTTCTGCAAGGCCCTGATTAAGATGGCTTTGGCTGATCTTGAAAAACTAAGAAGAATGGACCTTGATAGTGCTTGAATGGCTGACCATTAAGAGACACCAGAGCCCCAGCAAGATATGAGAAATTTTAAAAAATCTGGAAGAAGGCAATAGTAAACTTTCCTGCATTGTTGTAAGGAAAATAACTTGGATGTGTTTATGAACTCATTGGGACTCCAGGTAAGTATAAGAAGGTCCCCTTAATGAGTAATGTATTTAGAAAATAAAGATTTTATTTTTGTAAATAAACCCTTGTTAAAGATAGACCTACAAACAATTGAAATAGGCACTTATCCTTGGGAATATAATAAGAAATATGGAGTCAGTTTGACTCAAGAACGTGGAAGTGGAAATATAATCCTTGTCTACAATAACTTAAGCAGACATATATTTTCCTGACCTGGGCATCAGCTGTGCCATTCTAAAGAAATACATTGCTACTTGAAGGTAGAGGTGTGTGCAAGACCTTTTTTGATGTTCAGGGAAGCGCAAATATTACATTGCTATAGGCTTTTGTTTTTTTTTTCGCAGTAAGAACTCATCCTGTCTCCCAAGGATGAAGTAGGAATATAGTACAGCTTGTGTTTCTTCCAAAGGCACTCCAAGGAGAACTGGACTAAAAGGAATCCAAAGCAAAATCAGTATTATCACCAGTAAATACCAACTTCTGTAGATACTTGCATTTTCCCTGCCTAAACTAACAGGCTCTGCAGGTCCCTGCCTTTGATTTTACACTCATCCTCTTGCTTTTCTTACTTTGGTGCCAATGATGCTTGATGGTATGTATCTCTATTTTTATGATGATGCTTTTGATCTGTATTTACTTTTCGTATGAAATGTCTTCCATGGTCTATTGCCAAAAGAAGCAAGGGAACGGTTCCTGCCACAGGGTTTTCATATCCAACAGAAATGAAGAACCACCCCCGGCTCCCCTCCATATTAATGTCTCCCAAATTTCTGCCCTTCCTTTTGATCAAATCCCAAATCCTGAAAATGTGTGTCTTACACTAATATTACATTATTTCCACTGAACAAAAAAACCAAATGCCAAGAGATGCTTGATGCATATGCATCTCATTCCCCTGTATGTACACTGAGTTTATGCATCAGAGGCAAATTCCTCATATGTCCAACCAATAAAAATTATGTTCTGTTCTGTTCCATTCCTGTTCTATTCTTGTTCTGTTCCTATCCTATCCTATCCTATCCTAGCATTCTTTCTATCCTATCCCATCCTATACCATCTCATCTCATCCTATACCATCCTATCCTTTCCCATCACAACACATCCCATTCTATCCCATCCCATTCTATCCCATCCCTTCCTATATTAAAGAGATTAATCAGCCAGATAATATCTGCAGAAACTCCTCCATCTGTAAGTGTAAAATGCCAAATAAAGAACAAGTCAGATATATTTGTTGTTTTCTTCCTTAAATGAACTTGGCTTAGAGTAGTCACATGTAAAAGTCAAAAAGTTCTGGGGAGATTTTGTCAAATGAAACAAAATGCAGAGCAACAGAAGCTCTTTGGGGAAGCTGATTGCAGCCAGCGAAAAAACTGGAGGAAGACACCATATGGCATAGAACCTTGCCAGTTCTGTTTCAATGAACAAAAAAACGAAGTCAGCTAAATTACTTCATCAGTGCTTGGCTCCATTCATTTTTTTTTCCTTGAAACGGAGCATTAAGCCTGTAACTTCCTCTGAAGGATATCCATAAACGGCCCCTAATCTCATCTCAGAGACAGACAAAATGGAATAACAATAGACTTTGACATCTGCCCAGTAGCACTCAACAACCCAGATATCTGTTTCCTGTTTTAGAAAGCAGTCAGTCAATCTTGCTAAGTTAAAAATAAGTGCCCTTTCCAAAAGGATGTACAGAGGGTAATAATAAATATTGTTGAACTCCTGCAAGATCCAGGCAGAAACTCACAAATAATAGCACGTTTCCCAAAGAAATATGTGACCGTCAACCCAACGTGCATTTCAGCTGCTGCTCTAAACTAGACGGCCAATGAATACATGACAACCCACAACCATTTCCTTTTACACTTTTTCACTTCCCAATAAAACACCCCTTCCCCTCTAAAGGCTCTTGTAAATCCTTGAAGATCAGTTCAGCCAATCTGTGTTCCCAAAAATTGAAGAGTTGATTTTTATGAATGATGCTTGCCTACAACAGTTGTTGACATGAGCAATAGATGAAGAAAGGATTTTGTTAAAGCTAAATTGATTTTCTCATTTGCTTTTTTTTAAAATGATGCCAACGTAGAAAACAAGGGATTTTTTTAAAACTCAGATTGAAGTAAATATGAGCAACCCTATTTTATCAGTCATTGGGTGACTATGGACTAAAGTAGCCTTCCTAAATTTGGTATTTTGTCCTCTTGTTTTACCTTCTAAACTAAAGCCTGAAAGAGAGTCATTGGGGAAGCATACATACACATACCTTTGCTAATCCCTTTGGGGTATAAAATATAAGAAGAACAGCCAACAAATAAGAAAATGTACCTTGAAGAAATTAAAGCAGAATATAAGGGAAGAAAGGAGGAGATCTAATACTTTAGTTTGCACTTATACTATTATCAATTTGTCTCTTTATTTTTCTATCTTTGCAAATCAACCTTGATTTTATCAAGTTCAGATACTGAGAGAGCCTCTCAGCTCTTTTTTTTGAAGCGCTATCACATCCATCATACAATGTCTCTTGCAGAGTTCCCCTTCCTCTCAACCTACTCACTTTTTCTTGATATATTTCTTTTTTAATTCAATCCACAATCATTCTCCTTATATATACAGAATAGAATACAGAATGTCAGAGTTAGAAGGGACCTTAGAGGTTTTCTAGTCCAACCCCCTGCTCAGGCAGGAAATGCTATACCCATTTCAGACAAATTGTTGTCTGAACTCTTCTTTAAAACATCCAGTGTGTTGGAGCATCCACAACTTCTGCAGGAAAGTCATTCCACTGATTAATTGTTCTTACTGTCAGGTAATTTCACAACATGTATTCTTGTTGCAGGAATAAAGGGGAAGGAAGGAAATTTGATTTATGAAATACTCAAATAACTATTTTCTGGTGCAATACATGTAGTTCTTGACTTACAACAGTTTATTTAGTGACTGTTCAAAGTTACAACGGCACTGGAAAAAGTGACTTTTGATCATTTTTCACATTTACCACCATTGCATTCTGCGTGATCCAATTTCAGCTGCTTGGCAACAGGTTCCTATTTATGACAGCTGCATGTGATCCCCTTTTACAATCTTCTGACAAGTAAAGTCAACGGGGAAGCCAGATTCACTTAACAGCCAGGTTACTATCTTATCTACAGTGATTTACTTAACAGCTGTGGAAAGAAAGATTGTAAAATGGGGCAAAACTCACTTAACAAATGTCTTGCTTAACAACAGAAATGCTGGTCTCAATATGTGGTTGTAAGACGAGGACTACCTGTAGTCTAAAATCAAAATCAATTTTATTCTAGTATTGCATTGTCAGCTGGCATGTAGCTTTTACACTACCCCTTTACAAGCATGTAGCAAGCCTAAGGGCAGAGGGGGGCGGATTCCAGACAAGCTCTATATCAGTACAAGAAGCTTTCAATCGAGGCTACTTTCATTCAGAAATCCCCTTTGTGGTTGTGTCAGTTCTAATTTAATGTCAACAAGCTCATACATCTCTAGGTTTCCAGGTTGTATTTAAACACACAGTTGCCCACTCACGCACGGACGCTCACACACACACATGCGCACGTACATGCACGCACCCAGACATATTGATTTAGATGAGTTGTGACAGAAAATCAATCCTTGATGCTAAGTTCCAACCACACCTCTGCATGGCTTGCAACAGGAAAGCAAGTTAGTACTAAAATTAAAAGTATTGTTAACTTCCAAACTGTGATTTTTGTTGTTTTATGTTTGGCATAACTGACCAAATGGGAACATGTTCACTTTTAATGCTGCTTTATTTATTTTTCCTACAATATTTCTTTAGTACTTTTTCCTTTTTATATGACATATTAATACATAATTCAGTGGTTTTATGTCTCCCTGCACAGCCTGCAT
This sequence comes from Natrix helvetica, assembly GCF_964273705.1. Taxonomy (NCBI): domain Eukaryota; kingdom Metazoa; phylum Chordata; class Lepidosauria; order Squamata; family Natricidae; genus Natrix; species Natrix helvetica. The sequence goes on along the minus strand of NC_138552.1, from coordinate 213,564,308 downwards.
GATTTCTTGTGCTAGTGAACTCTACTATTTATGATCAAATGGCCCAAATGTCTTTTTTTTATTATCAATCTTTTTTTGGGAGAAAGGGTAGGGGAATTTGTTTAGCTTTGCTTTTTAGACCTTTCCCCCCAAAAAAACAATCTACTAAAAAATTAACTCTCAAGATTCTTTGCCTGATTTTTTTCTCTATAATTGTCTGACTTTGTGTGCTGCATCAGAATAAACAATAAAGGTTGAGAAAAAAAATAAGTCCACCTTCTCCAGATGTTAGGAACTCATAATGCAGAATTTCTAGTCAATCAACTCGAGTTTGATGAGATCAGGAATTTGCACCATTGAAGAGAGAACATATGCAGAGGGAAGAAAAACTAAGGTAGATACAGTGGAAATCAAATAAGTTATTAATAATTGGGATTATGATTTTACTTAAACAGTTTAATGGACAATGTAGCAGAAGCTGCTCTCACTACAAAAATAAAAATAACATGATCTATAGCAATTTTGAAAAAAAAATCAGACAAAGTAGGTGGTGAATACTTGAAAACATGGATATTATCTGTTGTGCATGAAGAAATGCTTGGCTCTTAGCTACTGGAATAATCTTTTATATATCCTATATGTGGTGGGATCCATAAAAATTCCTCTATTCTTGGAACATATTTCCCAGAACATATGTAACTGAGGAGGGGTATGTTTGGAGTACTTAACCTCATGAACTAATGTTATGGGTGTTACAATTTACCACAAATAAACCCCATCTTGCAGGGAGTTAAGTTCCTCCTCCCAATTAGTTCTCTCAAGAAACACTAAATCATATCCCATTTTGCAAACCTAGTTTCTAAGAAATAAATCTAGAGAGATATGCCAAAAAGCAACCTACTCTCTTAAAGAATTCATTTCAAAATCTTGGTTGCACAATATTTTTTCAATGCACAGATTGGCTGCTATAACCTTCCTACAACCTTCCAGGACAAGTAATGGAACCTTGGTATCAAGGTTTGCCGTTTCTCCCTTCAGTCAAAGGTTCATGAATACCTGACACTTCTAGAGAGAATGGTTGGGAATTCTGAAAATAGTGGGTTTTGTTTGGACTAAATAGGATTATATGCTGCTAGAATTGCTGGTAAGAAAAATTGACCTAGTTACTGGATGATTGGATTAAACATATTTTGGGAAGAGGGCCAGGGATAAGAATGAATATAGCTAGCATAAGCTATGACCTCTGAATGCAGAATATTTATTTTCCTTTTTATAATAGATGGCACTTATTCATTGTGGAATAAAATGGGCACTGGAAACCGTGCTGTTCATCACCTCTATCCTACATTCCTTGAATGTAGCCCATAATTCAGATGATAAATGGCTGTCACTTCATTTGGACGTTCATAAATATAGAAGGAAAAGTGAAATAAAATGGATACTTTGCCCCAGAACTACATATATCGTGGGTCTCAAACGCACAGCATCATGTTGCCCGTCACATGAAATTTTGCTATGTTGTTTCCCTTCATGGAGCTGGGGTGGGCGTGGCTTGTGCGTTACACATCCGGTCCGCTGACTGCCAGTTTGACACCCTTGACATATATCAATTCTAATCAAGCCTTGACTCGGGTAGACACACTTACATTACCTATACAGACATTAACTCTGTTTTTATAGATTATGAAAGCTTGGACAAGAAAGCAGGACAAATAATGTTTTAACTGAAATGCCACCTCCCAAGTCACAGATGCCCTTTATTCATTTATTCCTTGAGAAGGAGATTTTGGCTACCTATTTGCCTAGATGCCCAGAACCATCTATTAGAGAACAACCATGTTACCATGCTAGAGCTTAGAAGAGAGGAGAAAATATCACACTTAAGAAATATTGCCCTTTGTCTTATTTCTGATTTGATTTAAAGCTAGTGGCAAATTCCTAAACCCACTCTCTTTTCAGCATTGAGTTGCACGAATGTAGATTCTCTGTCAATATCCCTGTCCCTACCATCATGTGAAAGGAATACTAAGCTAACTTTTACGTTCCTGCGGTTCGTGAATAAGGGAGACTGTGGAAGGGTTAAACTATTTATTTAACAACAACACTTCAATAGTAAAGGCACAGCAGAACAGCAACTGACCCACCTGACAGCTATTTATACATGGAGCTGTCAGGCGGGGAACCAACGAGAAGGGTGTAATTCTCCCGCCAGCTGGCAGGTGCGCCTCAGCCAAACAGGGCCTCCCAGGGTCTTTCGGCTGCCGCCAGTCGTATCTCAAAGGACACAACACTCCTTCCCCCTGGATCGCGCATGGGTAATCTCACAAGTATGCCCGGTGTCTGTGCGTGCGCTGGGATCGCCTTTGTAAGGGCAATAGTAAAGGCAGAACAGAACAGCAACTGACCCGCCTGACAGTTATTTATACTTGGAGCTGTCAGGCGGGGAACCAATGAGAAGGGTGTAATTGTCCCACCAGCCGGCAGGCGCACCTCAGCCAATCAGGGCCTCCCAGTGTCTCTCAGCTGCCACCGGTCATATCTCCGAGGACACAACACTAACTATTTGTCATCCCTAACCACAATGGAATAGACAACCTACATAATGACCTACAAAAAGAAACTCCTCCCACCCTGGCCTCCAGTGACTGAATGGATGATATGGCAAGTAATGTTATATGAGAATGACCTTGGGAGAAAGGATGAAGACATGCAGTCTAGGCCCAGGATGGCAAACTATGGCATGTGTGCCACAGGTGGCAACCGGAGCCCTCTCTGCAGGCACACGAGCAGTCACCCAGCTCAGCTCCACTGCGCATGCGCGTGCCCCTACTGCTGGCCAACTGATTTTTGGGTCTCTACTGTGCTTGCGGGAGATGTACATGCACGGGGGGACCGGTGGCCCCCTGTGCCCCATTTTTGGTCCCAGGAGGCTTCAGGGATGCCTGCTAGGCCCAAAACAGGGTGCGGGGGATTGTGTGCATATGTGGGGAAGGGGTCGCATGCATGTGTGGGCTAGCATAGGGGGTTGCGTACGCATGCATTGAGGCTCTTGCATTGTGGGTGTGGGCATGCGCTTGCACGCAATTTCAGCACACAAGTTCAAAAAGGTTAGCCATCACTGGCCTAGGCAATAATCTGAGAGACAGCTCAGTCCACAGGTGTAGGAGAAGCATAAGAAGCATTTCAGAAGGCATCTTCCCTAGTGTTCCAAAAACCAGAAAGAGGAGAGGAGAAGTACTTTCAGACCTGCAAGATCATGTACTGTACCCTTACAATAAAGACAGTGCTGATACTCCTCGTAGTGCTTCCATTCTGAATAGCCTCCGAGGGCTAACAATAAATTAGAGGAGTCTTTAAAACTCTGAAGTCTAATAAGGCTTCTGGGGAAGATCACCTATTCTGAACTGTTTAAATATTAAGTTGATTGATGGGTTCCTTTTTTGCAGATATGTTTACTCCTATCAAAAATTCCTGCTTAATTTTGGGTAGCTAGAAACTCTCTGCTGTGGTTTCCATTTACACACAAAAAAAGGTGACAAGGGTGATTTTTCAAAGTGCAGACTGAGAAGCCTAATTGACACTGTAGCAAACCTGTATGTCAAATATCATTTATGTAAGACCCTGGCCGGGTAATTGGAAAGGGCTTATTAGCTAAAGAGCAATCTGAGTTTAGGCCTGACCACTCCACCAATAATAACTGCTTCATTTTACATCACCTTATAGAAAAATACACAGCTTACCGTAAATGAGTGAACTGTTGCAACCTGCATAGGCCTTAGTGTGGCATTCAATTCAATAAATAGGGACATTGGAGGAAATTTATGGCCCTGAACATAGGATTCAGACTCCTCTCTTTAATTATGGCATTATATTTAAACTCCTGCTTTAGGGGTACACATAGGAGCAAACAGTCAGGGAAAATTAGTACTGAAAAAGAGGTCAGATGAGGATGCATATTAATTCCTATTCTGTAAATAAAGGCTATCCCCAAAATCCTTCAATCAAACCAATATGCATGTACCTAAAGCTTTAAAATATAAGCATGTTGACACCATGATTTACCCAGATAATACGGTATTGATGTGACACATCAAGGTAGTAATGAGAAGATTGCTGCACAACTTTAGCTTATAGCAGGGGTGTCCAAACTTGGGAACTTTAAGACTTGTGGACTTCAACTCCCAGAATTCCCCAGCCAGCATGGCTGGCTGGGGAATTCTGGGAGTTGAAGTCCACAAGTCTTAAAGTTCCCAAGTTTGGACACCCCTGGCTTATAGAGTGTACGTAACTATCTGAATATTATTAAATTCCAAACCAACATAGTTGGTATCATTGGAGCCTGCACAGGAAACGGACTAGATATAGACAGACTATATCTTATCTATATTTAGGAATTGTTTTCCTGGAAATGGGTTCCTGACTCTCATATTTCAAGACGAGTTCTTTAAAGATTACAGCCAGTGCCATAAGGCAGCTCAGCAATCATGGCTACCCTGATTCACTAATTCTATTAATCAAGATATATAACTCTAAATAGTTCCAAATATGGAATAGTGCAGTACTATGGAGATACATTAATGCTCCCTTGATGGGAAATATACAATCCACTTTCCTGAAATGCATCTTGAAAGTGGGAAAATCTACAGCAATGCTTTAGACTAAAGGCAGAGCTGGTTATACACTAAGTGTATAATTATACTATACACTAAGGGCAGAGCTGGTTATACCCTATGTGAAAACCTAGTCGTTAAAGTATTCAGTTCAGCTGGTTATTCAGTTCCTTATTTATAAACCCAGATAGATAACTCAGGCTGTGTTTTAAACATTAAATATTTAATATGTCTACTTAAATTTGTGCTGCCCATCTTACAAATACCATCTCACAATATGGATTCTCTGTTCAATGACTAGTCCAACTACATCTGAAGGCCAAGAAAAGTTTCAAACATAGGATCTTAGATGCCGCTGCCCAGGTTCATATTGTATCTCTTAAACATAATATGTCCTTGAAATGGGTGGCTCCACACAAAGAATTGAAAACAGCATATGGCAGGTGAAAACAACCAGAACCACCCATGAAGAGTCAAAGATTCTGAGGGAAGTCAGACCTGTGCTGTTTTTCAGTGTAGTGATCCAAACATGGGTCCCTCATAATCCCTTCCTCCAATGTAGCTGGAGATTCCATCATATGATATAGCCCAATAATTTGTCATTTTGTCAAATAAAGTAATCAGATTTGTCTGGTATGATCTGTTTTTAACAAACAAATGTTAGTTTTTGGTTATGACTTTGTGTACCTCTAGGTGTTTGCAGATTTGTTGCTTGATTACCTTTCCCAGAATCTTCTCAGGTATTGAGGTCAAGCTGATAGGTCTATAGTTTCCTGGATTCCCCCCCCCCCTTTTTTTTTTTTTGAAGATGGGAACTACATCAACTCTTTTCCAGTCCTCTGGAAGTTTCCCAGTACTTCAGGATCTTTAAAGATATAGTTCAGTGGTTCTGAGATTACGTCTGCCAGTTCCTTCAGAACCTTGGGGGTGGGGGTGGGGTAATCCATTTGGTCCTGTGATTTCAACTCATCTAGGTTGGACCATCTTACAAATGCCATCTCACAATATGAATTCTTCTCACTTACCATTTTATTACTTACTTTAACTTGTATTCTCAATCTGTTTTTTATGGTACTGTTTTTGATTGGTTGAACTGCTGTTGTTTTTTCCTTTTGTATAAAGACAGATGCAAAAAAAAAACAAGTTAAGCAGTTCTGTTTTCTCATGTTGCTTGTCACCTTCTTGCCACTTTCTCCATTAATGGATGGATCATTTCCTTTACTTTTTTCTTGTTTTTACATGTTGAAAGAAGCTCTTTTGCTGCTGTTGTTGCAAGCCTTAATTCATTTTGAGCCTTAGCTTTCCTCACTTAATCTTTGTAGGCTCGGGTTATTTGCTGATATTCTGCTTTAGTTATGTGCCACCTGTCCACTTTATATCTTTTTTTAATCCTTTTTGTCTTTCAATTTTTCAGAGTTCTTTATGCAGCCATTCTGGTTTCTTTCGAGAGCTGTTGTTTTTCTTCTTCATTGGTATTGTGTGAGACTGGGCTTTTATAATCTCACTTTTTAAAATTTCCCAAGCTTCTTGGGTTGTTTTCCCCTTGAGGATTCTCATTCATGGAATTCTTTCTGAGCTCTAAGTTTTTTGAAATTGGCTCTCTTAAAGTCCAAGATTCTAGTTTGACTTTGTTCTATTGCTTGTGCTTGCATAATGTTGAATTCCAATATCCCCTGCTTTCAAAGGTCCTGTAGCTTCAATACCTTTTATCAATTCATCAATCTAAGACAGATTTTTTTAGAGCATGATTTGAACAACATGATTCCATAGTAAGCTAGGGAAGATTCCATGGAATTTCATTCCCAGAAAGGCTGTGTATACCAGCTCTGAAGATAGTACACATATTGTATCTTGTTTGATTTCAAACTACATTGGATGGAATGGGCTATTTTTTCAGATCCTTATTTAAAAACTACGAAATATTGAGACATACAAAGTAAACTGCCATGCTTCTTGCAGGAGGCAGATTTACCTATTACTAGCAAGACTGCAATTTTCATATCAAAGATCATTTTGAGAAGGATAGGATACCTAGAAGGGTTTGGAGTTGACTGCAAGGGTGATTATTTGTTTTAACAGATTCTATTGTTTTCTTTGTATTGTTTTTATAACTTTTTGATACAGTCAAATGACTAATCAATCAACATGTATTATCTTATTGTTAATCTGTGCATATTATAGAGTCACTTGACCCTGAAATGGTTGGCATAGACATTTAATCATAAATAAAGATTAACAGAATGCTGACTCTTCGTGTGCATATATTAGTTCCTTATTCTTACAGTGTGTTAAAATGTGTGTAAGTATGTATGCATGCATGTATATATGTAAGTATGTATGTACATATGTAAATTGGTCTATGACAATGTAATGAAGATGAAGACTAGAGGTGATTAACTGCTAAGAGATAAAATCAGTAGATTTGGTTTTTTTAAAAATAAAATAAGCAGGGAATGGAGACAAAGTTTTATCCTGGTTTCCAAACTTAGTAGTAACTCATTACATGAAAATTAATTGCTCAATATTTTTGGTGATGTTCTTCAATTTATCTTTTTTTAATATATCAGTTAAAAAGCAGTTCATTCAATAATGTTATTTGCTTGTGTAATGTTATTTGCTTCAGTCCCTGAGGAAATTATTGTTGAAATGCATAAGACAGTTTTCATGTAACAATTATATTCCTATTTTTGAGTACTATTCTAAGTCTTCACCGTCTATACATTTGTTTCTTTAATTTGCTGGTCCCATCCTACCGTTTCATTTTTTACTCTTTGGGAGGAAATAATCTGTAAAGAAGACGATTCGTTTCATGGTTATGGAATGAAAAACTGTATAGACCATAGTTCAAGTAACAGCTGTGAGTTTTTCCTCTTTCAGTGAAATCAGTACTTTAAATAACTAGCTATTTTTGTTATTTATTATATGTATACTCCCAGTGGGTATATACAGTGATCTTTTTTCCTTTCTTTTTTATGACTAGCAGTGATTGAGCTGATATAATGATGTAATGGGAAACGAAAGGGTGAGCATTTTACATCTTTTTTGGGTCTAGCTAATATGTATATTTGTATACACTGTGAGGTTTAAGGAGCAGGGGGAAAACAAAGTATAAGCAGGAAGGGGCTTCTCATGGTCCATTAGCAAGTATTACCACTTCCTTATGGTAATTGGTGTTTATAAAACATAAAACCAAACTACAGAGGCTTTAATTAAACCATACAGTTTAAATCAAGGGTGTTCCACTTTGGATACTTTAAGACTTGTAGACTTCAACTCCCAGAATGCATGGCTGGCTGGAGAATTCTGGGAATTAAAGACTACAAAACTTAAAAAGGCCAAAATTGGGCACCCCTCATTTAAGTGATAATTAAGATCTGTGTATTCCAGTTATTAAAACAGTACTGTTGTTTTTAATGGACTTTTTGGACATCTGTGATATTTTTATCATATATTTTTGGAACTTAAGTGTTCACACCATATGTTTCAGTTACGCCAGGCTCCTGCAAGTTACATACAGTATGTCCCTTGACCCAACATTTATTGTGTGCATGTGAAAGAGCTGCTACTTGGGGTTCAGCCTCATCATCCTCTACTCATGTCAAGGTAAACTGTTTTTATAAGATGGTATCATGATATTGTTTTTCTCTTATCTGCAATCCTAAAGCTTAATCTTATTTTACCTATTCTAGGTATTGGTATTGAATATGAATGTAGCAGAGAAATATCAAATAAATCAGCCAAAGATCTTTGAGGCAGGAGGATATAGAGGAGAGTGAAGTAAAGGGCAGCGTGATTATAGTCTTTGCTTGTTTGCAATTTCAAGTTTTGAATCAAAGTCCTGCTCTCTCTATTCTGTCCTGGCACATAATTCCAAGAAACCCATCATACTGATTAGGAGTCTTTGCATTCATCCAATGCTTTAATGGGTCACCTTTAAAGGACACAAGCACAAACTGTCTGGTGAAGTGCAGTGTCAATATACAAGGGGAATACAGAATGAGAGCCTCCAAATTAAATTATGTCTTCATCCTTTCAGAGGAAGATAGCAAATGCATTAACATGATTGTGCTTGACCGCCAGTGCTTTTAATGTTATTGGGAACCATCCAGATTTTCCAAAAGAAAATAATTGCCAATTCAAAATCTTATAGTGGTTATGAATCTTTTCCTTTCCTTTCCTTTCCTTTCCTTTCCTTTCCTTTCCTCTCCTCTCCTCTCCTCTCCTCTCCTCTGCCCTCCATTCCATTCCATTCCTTCCCTTCCTTTCCTTCCCTTCTTGCAGGCAAATAGTTATGAATAAACAAGGCATTTTTCAAATAATACAATCATTCTCTTTTGCTATCCGCTTTGTCTCTTCCAATAGCCTAGGAGTACAATATATTTGGAAGGGACATGGTGGCTCAGTGGCTGAGACACTGAGCTTGTCGATCAGAAAGGTCAGCAGTTCAGTGGTTTGAATCCCTAACACTGCATAACGGAGTGAACTCCCATTACTTGTCCTAGCTTCTGCCAACCTAGCAGTTTGAAATCATGTAAAAATGCAAGTAGAAAAATAGGAATCACCTTTGGTGGGAAGGTAACAGTGCACCTTTGGTGTTTAGTCATGCCGGCCACATGACCATGGAGACATCTTCGGACAGTGCTGGCTCTTCGGCTTTGAAACAGAGATGAGCACCACCCCCTAGAGTCAGGAATGACTAGCACGTAGGTGCAAAGGAAACCTTTACCTTTACAATATTTTATTATGCAGAAAAGGTGTAACATTGCTGTATTATTCAGAGACATAATCTTAAATCCTGCCTTGCTAAAAGAGACCAGAGTACAAACCAAAGTTTGTAGGTCCTTTGCAAGAAAAATTCACTCATGATATCCTACTAATGCCATTGCCATAAGCATCTGCTAATAGTAAGTCTGCCCTCCTAAATTGAAGAAAATCTATAAACTTTAATAGCCATCTTCAATTGAATAGAACAACCGATTGTCCTTGTTCATGAAGTGCCACCTAACTTCATAAACTATCAAAGAAAGGTGAAGACAGCAAGGTCATCTGTGTTTGTTGGTGAAGAAACAAAATAAAATTAGTACTTTAAAAAAGACAATATCTCCAGAGAATATATAAACTTCAATGACTTTATAATTGCCGATGTGTTAAAATATTGCCTCAAGTTAATTTAGATAAGCATTTTCCCCAGCTGATAGTAGCATAATAACCTCATTTTACTACAAGTGTCAGTGTTTATATTTGATGCCATTTCCTCTGGACTTCCTCTTTCATTCTCTGGCCGCCAAACCAGGCATGATACAGCAACTGTTGCAGTACTGAAAAAGATTCAGTGGCCAATCCAGCTGGCTTTTGTTCTTGGAATGGAAGGGGAACAAACCATTTTGTTCTTTTTGCATGCAACAAAATGTCTCAGGCTGTTCATGCTAACCTGAAAAGCAAGCGAATCTGCTGGAGTCTACTGCAGCAGATTAAACTTCTCTAATGTAACAGAATGCCTGCATCACTGCCACAAAACCAGAATTGTGGAACAAATTACCCAGGCTTGATTTTGTGTTGGGAAGCTCCGCAAATCACACCATGTGATCAAAGCCATGAGTCTCCATGGATTTCAGAAACAAAGGTTCATTGATCACATCCTTTTCATCAGCTGTCATTCTTACATAGCATACTCGTATCTGACATTGTATCAAACCACTGCTTTATGCCATCTTTTTAACAATTTCGTCTCTTTAAACTGCTGGTTATAGAGCCATTTCTGCTGCTAAAATGAGGACTAGTTAATCTCTCTGTTAAATATACAAACTTTCAGGGGTTTACAATGGCTATAGTTTTCTAAAAAAAAAAAGCCTGTTTCCAACTAATTTAGATAAGAAGGCTATTTGCAAGGTAATAATAGCAAGTTGGCCCCAATTTATAGAACAAACTTCATGGCTTGTCTTTGTTTTGATGCTCCTCTCTTCTTTTCTTTCATTTGCTGAGTAACTAATGGGTTCATTTAGTCCAGGGGTCCTCAAACTATGGCCTGCAAGCTGAAGCCATTAATCCAACCTGCACAGGACCACGAGGCTGCACTTCCCATTTTTGGGCTTTCCAGCCTCCAGAGAGCGTTGGAGAGGGAGAGGGAGGGAGAGGGAGAGGTGGAGGCAGAGGGAGACACACACACACACACACACACACACACACACACACACAAATAGAAATCCCTCATACACACCCCAAGGCAGCCACATCCATCCCCAGGAGCATAACAAATTAAGGTTTAATTTGTGTGTATTGTTTGGACTGCTAAATTGGCCACGTCCACCCAGTCACATGATCATCTAGCCATGCCCACCCAGTCACATGACCACTTAGCTACACCCACCCAGCTGTTCCACCCCCCCCCCAACAGTCTGAGGGACCGTGAATTGGCCCCCTGTTTAGTCAGATATAATTCTGCAGCACCAGACTCACAGTAAAGGGAAAGAGTGAGATATGTACAACTGGTAGAGCTGGTTCAACAATAGGGGCATGTTGGATGGCTGTCTGCATAGCAGAATTTAAATGCCACACTAGAATGGGAGCATAATTAGGACTAGCATTTATCTTCAAAATAGTATCATTCCTCAGACATGAAGTGGGGGGGGGATACCTATGGATCTCAAATTACTTTGAATGGAATTACATCATTGTGTGTATGTGTTGAAACAGTGACAAAAACATCTGTATTACCTTAATTAATATAAAGTGCATCCTTAAACCATGTCTGAGAAATTCTGTTGCTTTTTCCCTGGTTTTGGTGCAGGTTTGCTTTGATCTGAATAGCTCATAAACAGTGATAAAGCAGCCTAAAAGTGCCGTTTGTATCATAAGTTCAAACTACTGTTGCATCTGTGATGCCAGTGAAAAAAAGTGGCTGTGGTTTAGTGACAGAGCATATGCTTGGCTTGTCTGGGATCCCAAGTTCAACAATTCCCATGATCTGACATTGTCAAATGAAAGATATAAAATCCTAGGGATGAGAAAGATCTGTGCATGGAAAGAAAAGGTAAAAAAATAATGCTGGGGTTGTTGCTTTGATTCAGTGCAGGTCAAAGTGCACTGCACAGAGCATCTACCAGTTAGCATAAGAAGTGGATTGAGCCCTGTGAGGTGAGGGCTGACAGAGAGGAATGCCTCAAAAGTAATACTGTATTTTGAAACAATGCTGTAAGTTCCAGCTACAGCTAGATGGAACAACCAGGATTCATAACATCTGCTGTAGGTATCTTATATATGTGAGATTGTCCTGGAGTTTGGAACCAACTCTTTGAATGGTTTACATCATGCCAATAATCAAGATCACCATATGATTTGTTTCATTTGGAACTAACCAGAAGATATAACTGTAAAGGTTCCCCTCGCACATATATGCTAGTTGTTCCTGACTCTAGGGGGCGGTGCTCATCTGTTTCAAAGCTGAAAAGCCAACGTTGGCCAAAGACGTCTCCATAGTCATGTGGCTGGCATGACTGAATGCCAAAGGTGCACAGAACGCTGTTACTTTCCCATCAACGGTGGTTCCTATTTTTCTATTTGCATTTTTACATGCTTTTGAACTACTAGATTGGCAGAAGCTGGTACAAGTAATAGGAGCTCACTCCCGTTACGCAGCGCTAGGGATTCAAACTGCCAAACTGCCAACTTTTCTGATCGACAAGCTCAGCATCTTAGCCACTGAGCTACCCCATCCCTTCAACCAGAAGATATAATCAAAATTTAATCAAACGACTGCAATTTTAAAACTATGTCATAGCGTAATGTGTGAACCTAGCCAATTGTGGCTCAAATCAGTAAACCCTGATTAAGGAAGCAATGGCTTAGTAGCTTTGAATGAAGCCTCTGTAGGTAGAAAAAGTGCACATTATATATTTTTAGGTTGCGTCCAACACTATTGAGTGATGGCAAAGTGAATACTCTTACCCAAAAGATGACAATCTGAATATTCAGCTTCTATCTCACCTTCACCCCCCAACCACACATACATTCCCTCTATTGGGCTTAATAGCTTCTAACCTTGAAAAGATTTATCACTCAGTAAAAGGAACTATTAATTCCTCACCATTCAGGAAGTTGCTCCCATAACATATCTATAACATCTGCAAGCATCTTTTAAATCATACCGCAGATCAAATATCACCACCATTGCCATTTCTATCTTTACCATATTAACTGAAACTTGAACAGGCCATTTTCTAGCACCAGCTGGAGACTCCTTGCTAAGAGCTCCTTGTATTATCTGCAGATTTAGACACTTTTATGTACATTTTAGCACCTGGTGCGGCAACTTGGAAAATGAAAGAGGAGCCTGCTCTTTGTCTCATTTTTTTTTCAGCCTGGTGCTTTTGCCTTATTAAAAAAAGAAAAGATATAAAAGGGAGAACATGAAACCCTTGGAGACCATTCTTTACTATATTCGGAATATGCATTTGTGTGTTTATGAGAAATGTTACATACATACACACATACACACATACATACATACATACATACATACATACATACATATATACATACATACACACATACTGTATATATATGCCTATATCTATGTCTTTGTATACACTCATACACACACAAATATGTATGAGTGTATATGTATATATGTGTGTATACCCTGTGCGTGTGTGTATCCCAACACACACACACACACACACCCCTCAATAGTTTGACTTGAAGGTCATTTGAAAGTTTTACTGCCTGTTAGGCAGATCCATTTTGTTGACAAAAAGCTCCCTTAGGACTTTTTATGGTGCCTAGCCTTCTTGACTTTGTCTAACATTTCTCATCCCTTTCCTCCCCCCATATACATACCTATTCCTTACACCCTCCCTCCAAACTAATTATTAACTCATTAAAGCTGCCCTAATGAATTATGATACAGCATTAAGAAAGGACTCTTGGAGAAAAGCACATTTAAGCATACAAAGGAGGGGATGGAGAGTAAGCTCTACTTTTGTCAATGCCGGCAGCTTCAGCTAACTTGATCTGACTGAGCTGAGCTCCAGTGCCCTCCCCTCCCTTCCCAAAATCATAAATATTTCAACCAAAATGAATTTTAGACTGATATAAACGTGCTCTTGGGAGGAATTGGCTTCCTAATGTTCCTTGGCTCCACAGAAACTGAAATTCTCCGCTTGTGTGAATGTCTGTGGATACATTGTTTGAATTGTATTCTTCTCAGACTGTGCCTGTGCATTAAAATGTATTAAAAATGGAGAAGGAAAGACAAGAGGAATTGGTATCGTTAACAATCACAGACAAGGATCAAGGAACAGGGATTCTTCTTCTATCTGCCCTTTGGCCTCAAAACTATTCTGACTGAATGGGCCAAAAGCCACCAAGAATACTTCTACCAAGCTCCGATCAAAATAAATCGGTGGTGTGGTGGAATAATTCTGTTAAACAAATTTCATTTGTGTCACTGGGATGAGATAATGTCTATGGACTGAACTCAAGTGCTATATTCAGTGTGCAATTATTTAGGTCAAAATCTCAAAGATGTGACTGGATTGTGCTATTGCATACTTGGGATGAAGGTAGGATAGTAACAGTTATACATTCCTCCTTGTTTCTCTTTATGTTGATCAAATGTGGGTTGCATTTGTATTTTATTTATTTGATGGTATACATATATTTGGAAGGAAGGATTTTTTTTCATTGAAATATTCAACCAAACAAAAAGGCTATAACTCCCTAAATAAAGCTAGCATGTTAGTGAAATTATTAAAAATCGACAATGGCAGTATTTCCAGTGTATATTCTCTGTCACCTTTTCAAATTAGAAAAACTCTTTGAACCAAAGACCTATCTTCCCTTCAGATGTTTGGACTATGACCCCAAGAATTTTTAACTTAAACTTTGTGCTTTCCAGGCTACAAAAGTTCATCCTTAGGAAAATATACTGCCACTATGATCACAGTGAATTTATTCCAGTTTCTGAAACATTCTGTGAGAACAAAATGTTGTCTAACTAAAGGATGGAATTTGTAATTGGAAGAAATAATTCTTTTGGGTGGTAGAGAGCCCTGAGAATCTTTGAAGGAGACATGTTTTGTGGCAATGGATTGTACAATGTTGGGATTGTTAATAAAAATGAATACAAAACCTGGACATTTTCTCTAGAGCAGGGGTGTCAAACTCAATTTCATTGAGGGCCTCATCAGGGTTGTGTTTGACTTCGGGAGTGTGGGGGGCATGGCTAGGGTGGGCACGGCCAGCTCGATAGCACTCGTGTCAGTGGTGCCAGCAAAAACGTGCTCCCAAACTCAATTTTCAGCTGCGACGGCCTACTGCAACCTTCTGCCAACGAAAACAGAGCTCAGGAGGACACCAGACAGTACACCCAAGCTCCATTGTCACTGGGAGAGGCACTGCAGGCTGGTCCTTCACTGTTTCCAAGGTGGCCCCACAGGCCAGATCTAAGCACCCTGTGGGCTGCATCTGTCCTGTGGGCCTTGAGTTTGACATCCCTGCTCTATACTCAGCCCTTCAATGTTATTGGTGAATTGCCTTTCACATTATATGCTTCAGTGTATGGTTTGTTTTAAAGGACTTCATATTCCCTAAGCTAGAGAAGAGATCACGTTTTGCAAAAATAGGCACAATCTTTCATTTTACTGAGGAATTTTTGACTGCTACATGGAGTTTGCCTGCTACATAAAAGTTAGGAAACTTATTGCATTTTTTTGTCATTTGGCTATTGTCTTGTGAGAGTGTGGCAACAATACAGTTTTTTTTTAATGGACTAGACCAAAAAATGCCCACTATTCAAAAAAAAAATACTGGATATCAGGTGATTAATTAGCTCAACGAAGTTGAAATATAAATTTTGAGAAGGTGACTGTATAATCGAACTATTCAGTCCAATTCAAAGTGTTTGTAGAGAATTATTGGTTTACTATTACTAATAGCAGGTAATACTATATCTGCTAACAATTTTGTATTCTCGTAGAGATCTTTATGAAATATATACAGCATATATCCTGCATACATTTTTTGCATCACTTTCCTTGATGAGAGTAACAATTTTCAGATACACTTACTTTGCACTCCTTGCTTCGCATGTAGCTTTTAAAACAGATTCTTTCTTGCTAAGCAAAAAGCGAATATTTCTAAGGAAACCTATAAGCTGACATTTCCATATAGATCTAAAACCTTTCAGTGCTACAGGCAATAATCTAAGCTGCTTTTTGAAATAAAAAGCAGATAACTATGCTCTTTGTACTATAAGAGTGGTCAATAAGTAGCTGCTTCCTTAGCCACTGTAGATCTTTCTTTACCTCAACTATTAATCTTAAAATTGAACAAGTTACTGTTATTATTTTATAGAATAGTTCCTCCTGTTCTCATCTCTCAAAACAATGTTTAATACCTGCCAATACTTGGGGATTATTATTCATCAGTTGTTCCTACTCTTCATGAACTCCCCATAATTCAAGTGGTTAAAAGTGCATATGGAACCTGCAGCCAAATGGTGCAGCATGAAATCTTTCTCCTGTTTCAAGTTTCAACCAGACTTCCATATTTTTTACACGGCTTCTGTGGAATTTAGACAAAAGGGAAAAGGGAATTTTGATAGTGTTCCTGGATTCAGAACTCCAGTTGCTTCACAACCACTCCATTCAAAATTTAGAGATATGCTCTGTATTTGTCAAATGAGTACATAACAACTGTTTACCAATAACTGATATCAAATATTTGGGCTAGCATTTCAAGAATCAATTCATTCATCAACAGATGAAGGCTTTCTAATACTTGCCAGTTTCTAACATTGGCTCCTCCCTGTCTCAAAATAATCAAGACATAGCGACAAATCACTTAAGGTGTTCCCATTTCAAGTTCTGATGATCCTCTCTCATGCAAATTTCAAATTTAAAAATTCACATTGACAAATCAGGTGGTAACATTTCAAACTACACACAATGTCATGTCAACTGCAGAACTTTATTTTCTGGTGTTGATACTCCTACCATTGAAAGTACAAAGGAGGTAGGAAATATTTGCAGTTTCCTAAAAGAATATCATTCAGTCAACTTTGACTAGGGTGCTCTGAGATTAGCAAAATCTCAATTTAGAGTTTCCTTTAAAAATCTGGAGAGTGTGTGTGCTTTTGCTTTTAACAAAAAGCATTTTTTCATTTCAAGTCAGGAGTTTTTTTTTTCTACCTGGCAAAGCAGAGAGTTCCCTTTATCTCAATCTGCATTGACTTTGACAAGCATTTTGTCATTCCGTTAACCGCCATTAAACTGGCAGCGCTAACAGTATTGTTTTGGAGCAGAGGCAATGATGCAATTCGATAACAGACAATGGCTTTAAAGTGAGTTTCCACTTTAATAGTGATGTGCATTTCTCAGGGCTACCCCGATTCTAAGGTAGAATAAAGCTGAAACTTCAAGCACCACACTGGATACCTTCTTCATTGTGCTTAAAGTGCACAATGTGACAAATTGCAGGGAGGCTTAGAAAAGAGAACAAACTTAAATAACCAAGAGGCACTGTGTGAGTCATTTGCCACCCTATCTGATTAACAGCACCTTAGCCTTGGAGGAAAGAGACCTAGGAAGGAATATCTCAAACCCTTTAAATTAACCCTTGAGTTAATTAACACAAGATAAATGAGGCTGGGAAATTCCTCTTACAGTTTTCAAGGTTCTGTATTAATCCCAGACCGGCATTTGAAATCTATGTACAATAGCGCTCAGATAAATAATTTTATCTTGCCTACCTATGTATGGGTTTATCACAAGCTTCCTACAGAAGCTTGTTTTCCTGGGTGTCAGGACTGTTGCTGTTACTTTGAGCAGGTCCTCAGGCACTGGCCAGAGTGGCTTCCCAAAAGAGAGGTCACCTCAGCTAGATAACAATATGTCACTCTGATGACCCCCTCAGAAGGATATCTGAATAGTGAACAACCAGTAATTGGCTGGGTGCTGAATAGTGATGCTGTTGAAGTCAGAAAAGATCTCAGAGGGAGAAGAGATAACAGAGAGGAAGAGAGGTGGGGCAATTGATCCTTCTCCTGCTACCTCAGGCAGCAAATCTTAGGGAGTTTGTCAGCTTACTTCATAAGTTTCAGTGTGTGAGAAGCCAGCCCTCTTACACATTGGGGTTACTTCTGCTTGTTCAGCAGAATTAGACTAGATGTATTTGTAATCCTTCCAGATTGTGATATATATATTGTGTGTATACACACCCATGCAACTCAAAAATCCACAGACATGTATTTCAACCAGAAGCAGCATCTTATGTTGGTTCAGATCTGAGAGCATGCATTATGAAAAAGTAAAGGACTTTTGTACAAGCGAGGGACGAACTAAACAGCCAAGCTATGGATTCAGCTCATTACTCTTCAGAAGGATTGCAAGCAATCACAGAAAGAAAAGAAGCGGGGGGGGGGGGCTCACAAGTCAGTTTTTAATGACAGAATCAACCTTAAGATGAAGCCGAGATAAAAAGCAAACGAGCAAACAACCCCAGCAGCTCCAGCCTGCCGCTCTTCTTGGATCATCCCCCGCCTTTCTTTCCTTTCTTTTCCACAAAGGGAGGCTGCTTTGTGTGAAGACTGGAAAAGGGAAGCATCGGGGATGAGAACTGTCCTCCGTGGGTTCTGACCTCCTACCCACTTCCGCCAGCCAGGCCCAAAGTGTCAGCACCAGAATGACAGAAGCCATCAGGCGCCTGCCACCGAAGCGTGTGTGGGCAAATTGTGTAGCGGTCTGTATCAGCCGAGGCCATCAGCACGTGCGGCTGCCTATCAGGCTTGCTCCTGGCAGCTGGGGAGATACATTTAGATAAAAGCAGCAGCAATTGTGGATAACAAGTCCCTCAAATGTCAGGCAGCATAAAGGGCAGCATTGATTGCTGCTTCAGCGTTCCCTTTTCCTTTTCTTTCGTGCTCTACTTCCCTCCTCTTATTCTTCCCCTCTTTTTTTATTATTATTATTATAGGAGAGACTGGCCAGGATAATAAGCCCAAAGGAAAAAAATGGCATTGTGCGGCAACATACATTGTGTTGGTTTATTTATTTGTCAGCTAAAGAAAGCTGATCCACATTTCTCTGATGCTTTTTGCTTTGCTTGAATCCATTACTTCCTCTTCTTGCTCTCCTAATTTCGTTGCTCAAATTTTCATCTGATTTTTTAAAATCTTTTTTGTCTCTCATTTTGCTATAATCATTAAAAAAAAGGAGAGGGAACAGGGCAGTAACTGGCTAATGAGAGCTAAAGTACTCAGTTCTTTCTCCTGCATTTCCCAAATTGTTCTCTGCAGTGAAAATGATAAAGAAGCCAAGTCATGAGGGTGCAAGGATTTATTTAATGCTACAATCCATACACAGAGATTCTGGATTAGTCTCATTGAACTTCATGGAACTTACTTGTAAGTAGGCATGCCGTTGTTGTGGCCCACCAGTGGCCGGTGGAGCTGGCAGCAGATTCGGACAGGAAGAAAGTTGGGGAGGAACATGGGCCAATCCTGGAGTCTGGGGAAGGCTCTGATGAGTGCTCTGCATTGGAGGCAGAGATGGGGCTAAGGCCATCTGACAGTTATCAGCTGCCTTCAGAGTCAGACATCAATGAGATAGACGAACAGCTGGAGCTTGTTCCCAGTGTACACATGTGCAGAGTTGCCAGATGAAGGGAACAGCTAAGGAACAAGGGTCAACTTGGGAGTAAGGCCACAGGTAAACAGTGAATGACCTCTCCCATAGGGAATAAAAGAGGAGCAAAAGGGGTGGTGTGTTTGCAGGAGGCAATTAGTTCATTCCTTCATTCTTGCCAGGTATTGCAGCATCTAAAAGATATTGGCCTGGCCACTCTCCAAGCTTGATAAAAGGCAATAATTGTGAACTATCTTGAAAGACTGTGGGCCAGGACTTTGCTGCAGAGAAATTCACTATAAATTAAATTAAAGCGGTCTATCGGGACCAGGACTTGGCTTCGTTCTGCTGAGGAAGCCTCGGTCAGAACAGCCATATTGTGTGTACAGAAACACAAAGTAGCCAACAGCAAAACATACCTCTACAATTGTATCATAAAGTGTGATGAAACTTTCTGGATTTAAAAATGTCTGGTATTGGTTGAAATTAAAGGGAAGTCATGATGGAATTTTAAAGAAAAACAAAAATGGTAGTGTTGGTTGGAAATCTGTCTTTTTCATAATACCAGAATCTGCATCCTGAAAAATAAATAAATAGTATAAGATGAAAGAAAGTTCTACTTTGATTTATTCTTGGAAGGATTTTTTATTATTGATTATATGCCATCAAGTTGGTTTTTAATTTTTAGTGACTACACAGATAGACGTTCTTAATTATCTGCCCACAACCAGGCTCGTTTAACAGTGTGCACATCACTAAGAAAGTTGTTTTGTTTGATGATCTATTTGTTTCCTTGACTACCCATGGTATTCCCTGGAGTATTCCTCAATAAATTGAAATGTGTGAATACTCTTTCTATCCCATTTCTTCAAAATCCAATGTTCATTCCCATTAAGTGTCACAGAGGAAATTAGAGTTTGCGCTATTTTCAATGCTGTAAACATAGAGACATCATAACATCTAAGCATCTTTTTAAAGACCTTCATTGCTACTTTATTAAGTGCTAGTCTATGGAATCTTTCTGAACTGCTGATACTGTTTCCTGTTGATAGTTGATCCTGAAAGATGGAAGATATCCACCACTTCAATATCTTCAGTAGTTTTAGATTTGTTTGCTACACCTGTTGTCATTAGTTTGGTCTTCAAATTTAAACGTAGTCCTATTTTTCCCACTGTAGTCATGACTTTTATTACCAAAGTTTATAAATAATTTGCATCAGTATAGTGTCATCAGCATAGTGTAGATTATTAATGTTACTACTACTTCTCCAGTACTGTAGATGGAATCGGAGAACTGAAAGCAGAGGATTTCCTGAGGCTTTTTGCCTCCAAACTCACACCAAAAAAGGTATTTTGAATCAAATCTCTTATTCCATCTGTTTTTCTTGTGAACAAAATCCTTATTCTGCCTCATTACTGAAGCTGAAAGGGGAATGTAAATGCAGATAGTAGATTTCTATATTTGCTTTCCTTTTCTTCAATATCTCACCATGTCATCTAGGATAAGGATGACCATTTCCTCCTGTCTTCTTTCTTCACAGGCACCTAAACTTCAAAGTCCTTTCTTTACAAAGCTATGTTTCGTTTTAAGGTTCATTGATACGTTACAATCTGGATGCACATAGCAAGAGAAATTTTTTGCTTTTAATGTAATATTTGAGGGGGAAGGGGCTATGGTTGATTTGAAACAGAGAAAATCACTATTCTTCTATCTTTTCCCAATGTGATTCTCCTCAGATGTGTTGACATTGGCCAGGGATTTGATAGTTGTGCAATGTGTTTCTAAACCTACTTCCTCACTCCAAATGTTCCTTTCTTAAATTAGCTTTTATCTTCTTTATTTTGGAAAAATAAAGAAAAATCATCTAGGTTAGCTAATGTCTTTATACAAAACTGGTTTTGGTCAGTAGCATAAATACATTGAGTTGGGTATCTGTTCTGCCTTCTTTTTTTTACTTATTTCTTTTTAAAGCAAATGCAGACTTCAAACTTTTTGCTTCAATAATGAACAGATTGTTCCCCGCTATTATGGAGAAAAATTGCAATCCTTGACACTTACAATCACCATTTTAATTATTATAATTTAAGAGCGTGTACAATGCCAATAATAGGGCTCTGAAACAAAGGCATGGTGTCCCCAGAGAGGCAAATGACAATGGGTTTTTTTTTTTTCTGTCATGCGCTTGCTGTAATTGTGCCTGGTTGATCTAGGGCAATTTTGTGTTGTATATTTTTAGTAGATCACATTTTTTTTTAAGTGGAACTGCTGGGTCTGCTCCAAGTGCAAGTGACATTTTTCTGAAGGATTGGAGACAATGAAAGGGTGGCAAAACCATGTGGTACCAAATGGCTGTCTGGATCATGCCACCTTCAGCATATGAGGAGCTCCCTTTTCCAGGAGATAGAGAACATTCAAATAGTGAATTCTATCCTAAGTAAAGTGACGATTACAATAATAGGGAAACAAGAAGTGCTGTGAGACTCTTACTAGCCTCAATAAAGTTCCAATTTTATTAATGTACTAATTTTGTTAAGACCTGGCCTTAACAAAACCATAATTTCCATTCCTCATCCATAATGCCAATGTAGACAAAAAGCTCCAGCAAGTATAGGCACTGACCTCCTATTTAAGACTTTTCTAAAAACTCTGTTCAGAATATCCTCCACACTTGCAGATATGGAATCCTGATTTCATGGATTTGTACATACGGACAACAGTGAAATATGTTTCCTATTCGAGTTATTTTCACACTACTTTCCAAAAGCAAGACACACAGAGCAGCACCATAGAGATTCTGACTTGCCGAATAACACTGACAGCACAATCCAATTATGTTTACACAGACATACATGTTATTGATTTCACCACTGTACAGTTACATGGTGACTTCATCCCATTCTCCCAGTGATGGTCACCAGGAAAATGGTGTGGACTCTGCTGATTGAATTCCATATAGTATGTTCTTCATTAGAAAATCCCTCTAGCCCCACTATTTCATCATAATCATTCATTTTGCTGATTCATCTGGATTTACTGGAAGTAAATCCTACTGAATTCAGAACTATCTCAATTGATTGGACTAAACACAATTTGTATCAAAAATACCAGCATCTAGACCTGTGATGGTGAACCTATGGCATGTGTACCTTCTCTGCTGGCACTTGTGTCATTGCCCCAGGTCAGATCTCCATGCCATTTCTTTCATGAATTTCTGTTTCCCTGCAAGTAACAAAACAGAAGCTCACGGGGGAAAAAAGATCTTACCTCTTGCCACGCTGCCAATGTTGGGATGCCCCGTCTCCCACCAGCCAACTGGTCTTCAGGTCTCTGCTGTGAATGCACGCTTGTCTGTGCATGTGAACTTTTGCATGCACCTTTCAATTTGGGCATTTGCGCACACACAGTTTGGCCACTTGGTGTCTAAAAGGTTCACCATCCCTGATCTAGACTCTTTGCTCTTAGTAGTGCCCTAAATCATCTGCCCTAAGAGAGTCTTCTTAAACATTAGTTAGGAGCCATTGTTTGGAATTTTTGGAAAATACAAATTCCCTAGGAATTAAGGATCTTTTTCAGATCGTTTCCAGAATTCTCATCAATCTTTGCATGAGAGTGGAATCCAGACGTAGCTGCGTTTTGAGCATCGTATTTCCACCTAAGAAAATGGGTAACCATTTTCAGCAAATGTTATGCCTCATCCTACCTGACATCCCTGTTCTTGGAATAGATGAATCATTCCTTTTCTACAGCTCCTAAAGAGCTTTGGACCATATGCAGAAGATTTATTAAGGCAGGATTTGCCCCATAGTACAAAACTGTACGAAAGAATCAATCAATGTATTTGAGGCGTGTATGACATGGATACTTCAGCTCCCTAAAGGAAACAATAATTTTGTCATTAGCATTCCCTAAAGCTCTTTCAATCTTAAATAAAGTTTGCACAGGTGGGATAGAAGAGACTTTGTCTCTTTGATCAGCCGCACTCTGGATAATGGGATATTTAATTCGTTTTGCAGTCGTGCTATATGCTTCAGAGTTGTTGGGATTTTTTTTTCAAAGTCTGGCAGCAGCTTCTGGATTGGTGATATATGAGAATCATTACCATCCTCCATTTATTGCTTTGGTTTGACTTCAAGACCTATGGAAGATGTTGTTTTTGGCAGAGCCATAGAAATAAGACACCACAAACATTTCCATTGGTGAAGAGCTATTACTATTCTTCTGCAGTGTTATCTTTACTAAAGACTTACAATGTGCTGAGCGCTCTGCATTCCTCCTCTTCCCTTCTGAGCATCTCAGGGGCTTCTTGGAACCAAATGTCAGGCTGCAGCCAGGAACCTCTTTTCTTTTTCTTGCATTCCTTCAGGGATAATCTGATAAGGATCTCAGGGTAATGTAGAAAGGGTTAAAGCAATGGATAGTAGAGCTTTCCATTGGATTCTCTCTCTGTTTCTGTCTCCCATTCTGTCTGTCTGTCTGTTTCTCTGTCTGTCTGTCTCTCTGTCATTATCTCTGCCTCTGTCTGTCTGTATCTCTTTCTCTGTGTGTCTCTCTGTGTGTGTGTGTGTGTCTGTCTCTCTCTCTGTGTGTGTGCCCCTCTCTCTGTCTCTGTCTCTCTCTCTCTCTCTCTCTCTCTCTCTCTCTCTCACACACACACACACACACACACACACTTTACATCTTTTTCCCCACCTTGTTCTGCCTTTTTCTAAGACACCCTCTTAGGCTGCCAGGGAAAGCAAAGATAGCACTTAGTGATTGCTGACAACAAACTCTTCAAACTGAACCAAAAACTACTACACGAGGTATATGAGATTGGAATTCACTGCCATCCAATGTGATGATGGCCACTATTTTCGTGGACTAAAAATCAATCTAGAAGTATTCATGTAGAATAAAGGTATATCAGTGGTAGCCCTATCAAACTGGCAACATTCTTTAAAATACCATTTGCTGGAAGTTGAAGTAGAAGTCTATTTTCTGTCCATATTTGCAGGCTTTCTGAATGCATTCGGCTGACTGCTATGTGCTAGATCAAAGTAGATTAGAGGGCCCCCATGGCCTGATCTATTTGGATTCATTTCCTATTCTTAACTTTAGCACCCAAATGGATTGTGTATGTCTAGTCAGTTTTTATATTCTTCTAGATATTTAATACAATATTTTTAGAGAATTATTTATTCATTTTGGAATAGGTAAGGAGAGACTAAATGGAAGTTAGAAAGTTATTTGGTAAGGCAAGTACAAATAAAATTATAGTCCAGAATTTAAGTTAATAGCTATTCTTTTATTAGCCATGTTATCAAACACCGCTCACATAGAACATTGGAATGGTGCTTTCAGAAAAGGCAATTAAATTTATTTATTAAGTTAGCTATTACATTTTTATTCAAATTCTTTTACTTTATAAATAACTCAAGTACATAATGCAGATAGTCCTCGACTTCCAGCAATTCATTTAGTGACCATTTACAGTTACAATGACACTGAAAACAGTGACTTACGATCAATTTTCACATGAAGGTTGCAGCATTCCCATGGTCATGTGATCAAAATTCAGATTCTTCGCAATTGACTCATATTCATGATGGTTGCAGTGCCCTGGAGTCACGTGGTCCCCTTTTACGACCTTCGGACAAGCAAAGTCAGCGGGGGACGCCAGATTCACTTAACAACAATTTGACTAATTTAAAAACTTCATTGATTAATTTAATAAGTGTGGCAAGAAAGACATGGGGCAAACTCACTTAATAAATGTCTCACTTAGCCGCCAAAATTTGGGGCTCAATTGTGGTCATAAGTCGAGGAATACTTGCACTTTTCCCCTTCTTCCCACCTTGCAACAACAGCCTTGAGAGGTCTGCCAGAATGAGAGAGAATGATTATCCCAAAGTCACCCAGCTGGCTTTCATGTTTACAGCAGGACTATAACTCAGTCTCCTGATTTCTAGGCCAGCACCTTAAACATTGTACCAAACTGGCTTTCCATATATTTTTGATTGAGCTTGAGCTTTTGATCCTTTTAATAATTATCTTATGATCATTTTTTTTCAAAACTTGAAGTCTGTAAGCATTCATTAATTTTTTGTTGTGTTTTCATTACTTGGATTTGTATCTTTTTCTGTTAGAAAACTTGAGCCATGCTTTTTGGCTAAGAAGAAAGGAGGTTCGGAAAGAAGATGTAAAAAAAAAAAACCTTATAGAAAAGCATTTACAATTTGAAAGCTAAATTTCGCGATGTAGTTCTTTGATTCTTTGACTTAAAAACTGTACAGCCGTAAGCAATGCTACTGAAAGTAGGGGAAAGATCTATGACAAACTGCACTGGTAACGAAAAAAAATGAATTTTAAAATGCCATCTTTAGATAAATAAGCACACAAGTGACTACTTCACTGCTCATAGAAAGAGAATGGTGAATTAGATATGCCAATTCTTCTTAAATGCTCAGATTAAAACTGATTTTGGTAGAATTGCACCGAGGCTGCTTTTCACCTTCTTATATTGCATTACAACAATTCACAGGCCAGAAATATTTTGGTTTGCAACTGAGCTCATTTCTGATAGTCCACCCTTTGTCTCACTTCCTCGCTACAATAAGGAACCTGAAACAAGAGCTAAGAGCAACCAGTCCTGAATCCAAAAGGGAAGATGATGAGCTAAACAGTCCGCAATCAATGGCAGATAGGGATATGAATTAGAGGCCATTTATGACAATTCAAAGCTACGCTTCTAAAAGAATATTCTCTTGCTGTTGACATCGGAACGGATAAAATGCTAATATCCCCAGACAGACAATGCCTCAGTCAAAAGGAGACAGATTCTTTTTCATACTTAATCAGGGCTGATTTGAACTTGAGAGACTTACTGCCTTTTATAACCCTTTTAAGTTTTGACATTTTAGCGGCTGGTGTACTGATTGGAGGGTACATTTACAAAATGGCACAGGCAAAATCTGTCCAAGTTCATCACAGTGGCAAACTTTGCCTTGCTTCTCAAGGGCATCCTTCCTTTCTTAGGATTTTACAGCAGCAAAAATAATGAAGCTGCCAGGCAGAGACTCACTCTTGATCCTCACATGGTGCCTGGAAGAAGTCAAGCTCTGAGTGTCAGGCTCTGTCATGGCAAACACCCCACAAGTCCCCTCCAGTGATGTCACCATGATGGGAAAGCAGCACTTCTAGAACACCAGCAGCAGTTGAAGAAGACTAGCTATTCTGACAGCACTGCCGGAATAACAAATAGGAGATAAAGATGATGTGGCCAGCAAAGTCACACTCAGACAGGAAAGGAAGGAAAAACATACACACAATGCTCATACAATCACCTCCCACTCCCCCCTGGAAGGGCTATTTTCCCTTGTAGGAAAGTAAAACTTGCACTTAGTGATCTAAATGTCCAAAGGAAGACAGTAATAAATAGACTTTATAGTATTCTTCAGTACTGTGTTGTGAGCCCCAATAAAACTCTCATATCTTCCTTAGTCACTCTTTCCCTGGTTTGGGTATCAATCATTTTGAATGGGCCAGGGAACTTCGGCATTCTGGCTTCATTTCTTACATCCAACAAATGTACAGCAACCAGTACAAAGTAGGAAGTCTATGATTTATTGATTTATTCAATATTCTGTCTAGAGTACAATCCTGGGTGTCTTTCTCTGCTCACTAGATATACTTTGCTCAGTGCTAACATTTAAATTCAATCACTGCACTCTTGTTTTATGTGCATCCCAATTAAGAGTTCATCACCACATTCCCCAAAACATTTCTGATGCTATTAAGAAATTCCATTATCTTATACCATGTTACATCTCATGTCCAAAACTGGTTTAAAAAAATCTCTTTACCTATTCCAAGTTATTGTGTTTCCTCTCCTCTTGACCCAATTACTGGTACCTTACCTATTTCTTTAATGTATAAATGTGTCCTGACTTTCTCATGCACTTCCATCACCATCACATCGTTGCCATATTGCTTGAAAATTCTGTAACTTCCAAAATATGAAATATATTACATAATGAGGAATCCCTCCCAAATGACATTAAGATGATATTTCTATTAGGTCACTTAAGATTAATAATAACAGAAGCACAAAATTAAAGTTCATTTAATGGCCTTATTCCTTTAATATGCCAACACAACTATGTTTATATTTTATAATAAATGACATGCCAATTCTATTCTGGCATTGGCTTTGGAAACCTTAACTAAGCTGAGCTATCCTAATGTTTTGTCTCTGTAATCAAAACTATCTATAGACTCCAGGGTGACTCCTTTGCTATACAATAGAAACATTCCTATGATGAGTAAGAATGACATTATTGAGAGCAGTCATTCTTTCTCAGCTTCCCTTGGTCATAGCTTGCTCATTCAAGACAAGCACAAACAGAAAAAGACTGGAATATATATATTTGTTTTCATAAATTTTCACGGATGTAGGTATGCTGGTCTTGTTGTATTCGGGTCTTTTCCCATGTAAGATTGAGATTGTCTTGGCAACGTTTCAGCGAGGTCTCATTCGCCATCTTCAGGCTGGGTTTTGGGCTTAAAGTGTGCTCGGAGCTGCCATCTTTCTATAAATCATGGTGTGGTGTGTGTGTGTGGAGTGCTGGCTTTGTATCAGTAAGTGGAATGATTGGTTGTGTGGTTGTATCATAATTGGTAGATTGGTGCTGATTGGTGCTGGCTGTGGGTCCGTTGTTGTTTCGTGTTGTAATGGCCTGGGTGGTGGGTGGGGCTTGTTTGTTGACTAGGGCTGGTTTCCAGATGTCTGGTAGGCAGGACGTATCATCATGTTTATTCATGTTGTGGGGATGTTTCTCTATTTTGATAGCTTCTATAATTATTTTCTTGTTGAAGTGTTCTATTTTGGACATGAATAACCAGGTTAATCTCCAAAACTTCTTACTTCTTATATTTGTATTGCATTGTGCTGATAAATAAATAAATGCAGCTGATTGGCCAATGGAAATGGCAGGACTCATTTACCCAAACGAACTGAGCTTTATGATGAGAACTTAGCGACCTAGTGTTTGATTAGGCTCTTGCCCTGAGAAATCAACAATTGTGTCCCTGACTGTGAGTGTGAATTTCTGTTGAAGAGTCTTTAAGTTAATGATGATTGCTGCATCAGCAATCAAGAAGTTGGAGGATTAGAAATGGTGTCACTTTCAGGGCTTATCAGACACCGTAAAGCAAAGCAACTGTTAGGATAGAAAGTCACAGATCAACTAAAGCAACAATCACTGGCTATGCCTAGTCAGAATTAAGTAATAAGAAAATGTATAAAGGCAATTATTTATAATCACAAAGGGGGAAATGAGATCAATAAGAAACAATGCAGCTTCTTGAGAATGCTATGTAAATTTATCCCTTGATTAATCTGAGTAGTTCTAATGACTTTATATAGGGAAGAGAAAGTTTTGTTTTCTTTTGTTTAATGAAAACTTTCAAAAGTTATTGAATAAGCATTTTGATGAGTGCTGTGTCTATCTTCTCTGTTGAATTTCATTGTATATGCTCCTTATCAAAATCAATTTCTCACATACAGCTAAATATTTGCTATGGGTAGTAACAAAATTTGCAACATCCAAGACTTTAATAGACCTGAGAGTTTTCACCCAAAAATCCAATATATCAAAAAAATATACTCTAAGGTGCTGCAACTGCATATCCTCAGTTATTTCATTCACCGTAATGGGAGCTTATTTGTAATTGCAAATACTGTACATACATGCATACACACATACATCTGTGTGTGTGTGTGTGTGTGTGTGTGTGTGTGTGTGTGTGTGTGTGTAAATATATATATATAAAGGCATTTGAAAGGAATATAAGTTACTGTAAAGAATCAATCATAACTTGTATTGCTTATTTTCCAAATCCAGGAAAATCATTGCAAAGCCGACCCAATGGTTCCCTAGTAAAGAAGCTAGATCATGATCAAGAAGACTAATGTTTAAGTTTAAACCATAGTTGCTCCATGATAGTTGTGCTGACTCTTGGCCTGATTTATAATCCAAACACAACATGACTTCAAAGAACACCATCTTTAGAGGAAATTACCTATATACGTTCCAAACAAAAACAATAGTGGTAGCAGTAGCAGTAAAACTGTTTTATGCAGGTTGAAAGTTTTCTAGTAGCTAAGTTTTTAAAAATATTTAATAATAGTGCCAGACTTTAAAGAAGCAGGATAGAAAGTATATTGACACTTGGAACTTTGTTTTGGAGAAGATTTGAGAGAATACCAAGAATAGAGAAGAAGACCAACAAATAAATAATCAAATGTATCAACTCAGAGCTCTTACTTGTGGGCCAAATAACCAGGTTCAAATTATATTTTGGAAACATTGCATAGTTCTCTATGGAGGTTTATAATACTGGGAAAGGTAGAAGGAAAGAGAAGAAGACAACCAGCAGCAAAATAGATAGACTCAATTACAGCCGCAACAACTGAATTATTAGATGACCTGAAAGACCACGGTGGAGACAATATCATGGAGAAAATCTTATCTATGTTGTCAGTCATGGCCAACTTCATAGAACATAATCAAATCAATTTTAATGTGGTTCAGAAGTGATAGCCTTGAGATATAGAAGAAAATGTTCAACACTTCTTCCAGATTCCATTTCATCTTCCTAATCTGTCCACTTTTCTCTGCAACCCTGAAAAAGTGCTGCCAGTCAGAATTCACCAGTCTTATTCAACTTGGTACCTTCTATATATATTGAATTACACATAGATATTTACCTGAAATAGTAAAATCCAAGTGGATCTGGAGGGCACTAAGCTAACCACTCTAAGACAGAGTGAGAGTCAATCCTTGTCTGACATTGGATAAAGCAGCTTCCTATTTCATTTTTATTGTAGTCAATGAAAATCTGAAGACTGTAACAAACACTAGGGTAGTCAATATATTTCCTTGTATACCAAATACACAGATCATTTAGTATTAAGACTGCCATCTTTTCCAGACTGATATTTATTTGATAGCCAGTTATTATAAGGCCATTTTAGAAAGAGAGTGGTGATTATGCCAAGCCTATTTGAATGTTAAATTAATATTACAATAGCTGAGGCTCTTTTTCTATCCAGATGATGTTGGATAGCCAGAATCCTCTGCTGGATAGGGGTCTATAATCTCCAAACAGTCCTTTAGTTGTTTTCTCCAGCTTGTCCATTGCCAATGATTTGTCTCATTCAAACATTTATATTTTTCTGACAAAGTATTGGTAGAGCTCAGCCTGAACAGATTTCCCCTGCGTATTCTCCTAATGGCTGTTTAACAAAGCAGCAGGTAAGAACCAAGACATCGGATGTCTCTCTGAAGAAGTTATAGTTATTTGGAAAGTCATCATCCAAGATTTATTTTTCTCCTGGGATGAGAGAGGCGCCAAGATCTCACAGAGTTGAAGAGAATGAGAGTTCTCCCTTTCTTTCCTTACAGAAGAAAATGAAGAAGAGAAAAGGTAAAATAGAATTGCAAGCTTTTTTTTTTTTTTTTTTTTGGCATACAAATTGTGGCTTAACCTATATGAATCACTTGTTTCTGACCTGTCTTATTTTGAGAGTTTATGATTCATGGGACTAACTTTTGCTTATTATGGGTGGGTTCCCCCCTCCATTATTTTTTAATCCTAAGAATTAATCCCCATGACATCATAAATGCCTCCTTTTGTTTTACGAGCTGCTGGACCAACCTATTCATACATCAAACTTTTAGCAGTCTGTTGAACTGTATAGGGAAGACAGAGCCTGTCTGGTCTAGTAATTAAGGCCTCATGTTCCAAACCCGTAAATGGAGAGTTGTAGTCAGGCCTTAGGCACAAAATGAATTTGCTGCCCCATTGCTGGGTGGGTAAGACTATGGTGGGCATGGCCTAGTCAGCCTCCTGCACCACAGGAGGATGGGTTTCACCCTCTCCAGGCTCCAGAGTCTTTCCTCAGGCCTCTGAGAGAACAAAAACTGCTTCCCCTGAGCTCCTGAGGCCCTCAGGAGACCAGAAACAGGCCCATTTCTGGGCTTCCAGTAGGCCCATTCTCCCCCTCCCCGAGCCTCCGCACAGGCCCTGCACTTACCTGGCATGAACGGACCGCATGGAGACTCCTGGGAGGGGAGGGGTGTGGTGGGTGTGGCCAGACAGGGGTGGCAGTTGGGGGTTCGCCAAAAACTGGGCACAATCCTAGCTAGAGGACTGCCCGAACTCATGCGAATCCCCAGCAATCTCAGCCCCTAGGAAGGAGGCGATGACAAACCAATTCTGAAAAATCTTGCCAAGAGAAAACTGCAATCAGTCCAAGACAATCACCGGGAGTCAAAATTGACATGAAGGAACAAAGTAACAAAAACTGTACAGGAGAAAGCAACCATGGCTTGCGTATGGCTTTCTCCAGTTTCAGAAGTTCCATGATTGATCGCTGCAGCCAAAAATAAAAATAAAAAACATTTGGAGGGTTAGAGAGTCTGCTCAGGAGTCTGAGAAAATGGTACCGTAAGAAAATCATTAGAAGGCTGTTGTTTGCTCTACAATAGATTAACCGTAAATTAATCAGTTAAAATAGCTTCTTGGAATGAATTTATCTCTTAGCACAGGGGTGTCCAAACTTGGCAACTTTAAGACTTGTGGACTTCAACTCCCAGAATTCCCCAGCCAGCTGCTGGCTGGGGAATTCTGGGAGTTGAAGTCCACAAGTCTTAAAGTTGCCAAGTTTGGACACCCCTGTCTTAGGACATGATAACGTCCTTCAAATTCTTCCTTGTTGGCCTTAAACCTACACTCCTGTGAGATAAACACTTGTAAAAACCCTTATTTTTTTTATTCAGGCATCCTCCATTCTACCTTTTGATTGCCTTTTACTTGGTTGCCTTTTTTCCTGAGTGCTGCTTTCATCCCCTTCTTTGGCCACAGAGTATGCTAAAAAAGATTAAGATTTAAGATTAGGATTAAGATAACCTTTATTGTCATTTTTTGACTCTAAGCATGCTGGCACACATTGAAAATGAAACTCCATTGCCTGCTCTCAAAAGAAAGTAAATATCTACCTATACCAGGGGTGGGTTCCTGCCAGTTCTAACCTCTTCTATAGAAAAGATTCCACACATCTACAGTGCCATTTAGAACCGGTTCCAGCTCCCTCCCCCTGCCCGTCCGCACATCATCAAGGTAAAGAGCGAGAGGAGTCCACATGTCTTAAAGCTGTCAAGTTTGAACACCCCTGGGGTTTTTTTCTAAAGGGTTAGGGGTGCAAGGGTCTTGTAACTTGACAGCTTTAAGACTTGCGTGCTTCAAATGCCAGAGTTTCTAAGCCAACATTTTGGTTGCTAAGCAAGAGCGTTGTTAAGTAAGTTTCACCACATTTTACAAGTTGGTCATGCCCTCCCAGTCACATGGCTGGCAAGCCACTCCTACCCAGTCACATGGCCAGCAAGCCACTCCCACAAAGCAGGCGACACCTACAGAAGAGGTTCTAAAAAAATTGAAACCCACCACTGACCCATACACATACATAACACACATATGCACATGCTACACACACACACACACACATATTAATCACTGTCCATTTTGATTTCATAATGGACAGAGGAAACGTGAGAGTTCATAAGGTTGATAATGTCTATAGCAAAACTGTGGCTGAATCTGGATGTTCTGCTTTGGATACCACAAAGCCTCCTCCCAGAAGGTAAGAAGAAAAACAGGTGGTGAAGAGGATATGTAGCATCCCAGACAATTCTGCAGACCCTGCTTAAGCATCACTTATGTGCTAGGTCCTGGATAGAAGGAAGTGAACTACCAATAATCTTTCCTGCCATCCTCACCACTCTCTGCACCGCCTTCCTGTCTGAAGCAGTAATGCTTCCAAATCAGACAGTAATGCAATATGACTAGATGCTCTCAATCATTCCTCTATAGAAAATGGTAAGGACAGAGGAAGGAAGATGTACTTTTCTCATGTGATGCAGAAAATGCAGGGGCTGTTGTGCCCGCTTCATCAGTGTCTCACTGTTGAGTAACCAAGCTAGCCTTCCTGTTAGCTGCACACCCAGAAACTTGATGCTGCTAACCACCTCCCCAGGTGAATCATTAATACACAGAGGTGTGTGGCTCTGCCTGCCTTTTCTGAAATTGACAATGATTGTTGGAAGAAAAATCCAGTTCCAGTTCCAGGCTTGGAATAAAATAGAGGGTGATTGGAAAGAAAGATTATGTTTATTGGTGAACAGACCCAACACACACACAGTGTGCAGTTCTGGGAGAGTTGACAAAATGGAGTTAAGAGTAGGGGGTTATAACCTTTTGATTTCTATGGGGTCATGTACGTGTCATGGCTGGCTCTATAGGCAAATGGAGAAATGCAAATCCTAGGTGTTTGTCTGAGCTAATCTTGTCTTGCCTAATTTCCTATCTGGAATTTCTATCTGACCCAGTCTTTCTGAATCGATTACCAAACCTGCATTTCTAAAAGCTGGCCTCCTCAGTTTCTGCTTGAGGCAGGGAGACTGGTGCTGGTTTCTGCCTCCC
Organism: Natrix helvetica; assembly: GCF_964273705.1. Taxonomy (NCBI): domain Eukaryota; kingdom Metazoa; phylum Chordata; class Lepidosauria; order Squamata; family Natricidae; genus Natrix; species Natrix helvetica. The sequence goes on along the minus strand of NC_138552.1, from coordinate 213,530,577 downwards.
TTAAGATTTTTTTCCCCTCCAATTTCTCTTTTAGGGGAAATATTCTATCCTGCCTTTTCAATATTCCCCAAAATATTTCATTCTCTAAGAGGGTGGATGGGCGCTGACTTTCTACATGATCTCTTTAGTTTTTCATACTTTAAAAATGAGGCTGTTTTTATTACACCAGTTCACCAAACCCTCTACCTCCTTGCGGTAATCACCTTTGTTGTCATCCTGAATAAGGCCTACTATCGTTGTATCATCCGCATACTTCACAATATGGTTGGTGGCAAACCTTGCACAACAACAACAACAAAAAAGTCAAGAAGAGATTGGACTGCCATTTATCAGAAATGGTATAGGGTCTCCTGCTTGAGCAGAGGGGTTGGACTAGATAACATATAAGGTCCCTTCCAACTCTGTTAATCTGTTAAATCTGTTAAAATGGTGACTGCAATGGTACAAACCCTTTCCTTGCTTTTTATGGGTGTTGTGTGGTCCACATAAACACGTAGAACTTGGACTGTCATCGTAACCATTTTGACCATGCCTTGGAGACACCCCTATTTAGATTATAAAACCTCAGAAACAGGAGCTCAGGTGCTTTTATTTTTACGTTACTATGCAAAGCACTCTATAAGCAGCACTTGTGTTGTACTTGTTTTTTTTAAAAAAAACTGCAAATGAAAATAAAGGGCAAACATTCCTATTTTCCTTCTTCTTCAAAATCCAATTGAATTTTTTTTAATAAGAAATCAAATTGTTGTTCTCATTAAAAACAGTGGAGAGAGAAGGACTTGAAGCAAATTTGATCATTTGGGTTAAGTACCTCATTTAAAAATATATCCAGAATTATATTATTTCTTCCTAAGTCACATTTATTCATGTAAGGCAGTTGTTGGGGCAGGTATTTTTCTTTTTCTTTAAAATTTGCCCCACCACAATATAATTTGAAAGCTCTTAAGTACTTATAATACATTCCTTGACATTGTATTAACCAAGACAATAATGACTCATTTCTTCCCCTGTCATCCTGACATTTAAGGAAGAAAGAAGGTGGGTGGAGGTGAAGAAGAAGAATAAATATCATTTTTAAAGCTGAAATAATGATCACATATACCATTAACTAAAATAACTGCAATAGGAATTCTTTGTTTTACTGACTGAACAATGATTTCTTCAGATTTAAACAATGCTGATATTATTAAGATTTTTTCCCCCAAAAAATCAAATTTAATTTAACCAAAGGGTTTCACAAAATGTTATTTTTTTGTAGTTTCTAAGCTTTAAGCTCCTCATTTAATATTTAAAACACTAGAGCAGGGGTGTCCAAACTTGGGAACTTTAAGACTTGTGGACTTCAACTCCCAGAATTGAAGTCCACAAGTCTTAAAGTTCCCAAGTTTGGACACCCCTGCACTAGAGTCATTTTAAAAACGATATAGAATGAAAGTAAAACATGTATGGGAGTAAATGGGATGCTTATCAAATATCTGCATGTAGCAGTCAACGAAATGAGGAGGTGTGATCAAAATACATTGTTAAATGTATGTAAGGAATGCATATGTGCTTGTGAATAGAGACTGGCCAAGAATCAAAATGATGTGTGGTGAATATTAGGTAGATTGTATGAAACAATAAGGCACGAGAATCTGAAAATTAATGTAGCTAAGACCAGGATGTATTTGACAGGGACAATGGAATGAATTATTGAAATGAAATACAATATATACCAGAGGTGGTATTCAGCAGGTACTGACCAGTTCTGGAAAACTGGTAGCGGAAATTTTGAGTAGTTCAGAGAACCAGTAAATACCATCTCTGACTGGCCCCGCCCCCATCTATTCTCTGCCTCCTGAGTCCCAGCTGATCAGGAGGAAATGGGGATTTTGCAGTAACCTTCCCCTGGAATGGGATAGGAATGGAGATTTTACAGTATCCTTCCCCTGCCACACCCACCAATCTATGCCCACCAAGCCATGCTACGCCTACCAAGCAACACCCACAGAACCAGCAGTAAAAAAATTTGAAGCCCACCACTGATATATATGTCCCAAATGTGTGTATTATGTTGTAAATACATGAATACAGGTAATCGTCAACTTACTACAGTTCATTTAGGGACTGTTCAAAGTTACAACGGCACTGAAGGAAGTGACGTATGATCGTTTTTCACACTTATGACCATTGCAGCTTCCCCATGGTCAAGTGATCAAAATTCAGATGCTTGGCAACTGAACTCATATTTACGACAGTTGCAGTGTCCTGGGGTCATGTGATCACCTTTTGTGACCTTCTGACAAGCAAAGACAATGGGGAAGCCAGTTCCACTTTACAACAGCATTACTAACTTAACAATTGCAGTGATTCGCTTGACAACTGTGGCAAGAAAGGTCGTAAAATGGGACAAAACTCATTTAACTTCTATCTCAGTTAGCAACAGAAATTTGGGGCTCAATTGTGGTTGTACATCGAGGACTACCTGTATAGCAACTTGCAGTTCTTTTTTTTAAAAGCTATGCATTTTACTTGGATCGCATTGCATCCGCCTCTTTGGTAACCTCGTGAGAAGGCATTGTTGTTTAAGGGATAAAATACAACTTCATTTATGCCTCTGCACATTCAAAAGTCCCTTTGTCAAATCAAATCCAAAGTGCTTCTCAGCTCTAATATAAACATGACCTCATTTATAACCCAATGTTTGAATAGATCAGAAAACAGTCAAAACAGCCCATATCAGTCCTGGACTCAGAGACAAAAAGGTTGGTTATCCGGAATATCTGCTAGATAAAAAATGTGTTTTAGAAATATGTCTCAGCCAGCCTTGTCTCAGTGCTAACATTGCTTCAGTGAAATCATATCTGTCATTCCTATTTTGTCTGCGGAGTCAAATACATAATCCCATGGCGTAGTGTCATGACAAATGCCACAATACTGTACCTTTGACAATTCAGAAATAACGTAAGCGAGGAAAACAATAAAATTTGAACTTGTTTATGAGACTAGATTCTAATTCAGGATGATTAAATACAGGTTTAAACTGCAAAAGGCTTTCTTGAAGTGACATGTTGCATGGAAAGCTTTTAGCTTGGTTGTTATCCATTCTATGTAGGGATAAAATCCAGTGGTGGGATTCCAATAATTTAACAACTGGTTCTCTGTCCTAATGATTTCTTCCAACAACCAGTTCACCAAACTGCTCAGAAAGTGAACAGCCGGTTTTCCCAAAGTGCTGCGCACTGGCTGAAACGCACCACGGATAAAACCCATTTTCCTATGAAGCCTAGAAATAGCCAATCTCAACCCTTTAGACAAGGCAGTGCACCATTTGGGGGAGCTGAAGGTTCAACTTGGTCTTTCCAGGAGCTGGCAATCCAAAAGATGGGGAGAGCGGCAGGAAGTGAAGTCATTGTGTTTATGGAGTTCAGCTTGTACTCCTCTCTGATCTGGAACTAAAAAGAAATTAACATATTGCAAAGAATTCTCCATACAGCAGGAGTACATCCAGCTGTTGGTAAATACCAACCTCCTCACAACCAAACACAAATAATTTAACAACCGGTTCTCTGTCCTAATGATTTCTTCCAACAACCAGTTCACCAAACAAACAAACACATCTCATGTAATTTAAATGGTAATCTTAATTAATTATGACTACTTCCTTGCAGTTAATATCATCACCATATATTTAATACTTTCCCCCTTTTTTAACCATATAATTTAAAAAAAAACATGTCAACAGTGTTAAAGAAAAAGTGAAGGCAGGAGAAGCAGCCGCCTTGGGACCATCATGTTTAGCAGCCCTCTAAAGAATGGCTGCAGGTTTTGGGACTGGCTAGTCTAAAGAAAAGAAGAATTATGGGTGACATGATAGCAGTATTCCAGTATTTGAAGGACTGCCACAAAGAAGAGAGAGTCAAATGATTATCCAAAGCACCAGAGACCAGGACAAGAAACAATGGTTGGAAACTAATCAGAGAGAATCAACCTGGAATTAAGGAGAAACTTCCTAACAGTGAAGACAATTAACCAGTGGAACAGCTTGCCTCCAGAAATCGTGGGTGCTTCAACACTGGACGTTTTTAAGAAGAGACTAGATTGAAATGATATATATTCTCCTGTTTGAGCAGGGGGCTGGACTAGAAGACCTCCAATGTCCCTTCCAGCTGTATTCTATCTTATCCTATTCTATTTTTTAATTCATCCTCTGATTCTTAAGAAAACAAACAAACAAACAAATAATGGTTGGTTGGTTGGTTGGTTGGTTGGTTGGTTGGTTGGTTAGTTAGTTAGTTAGTTAGTTAGTTAGTTAGTTAGTTAGGAGCTGACAGCTGCCACTTCAGTCAGCAGCAATGATAGCAACCAAATTCATTTCCCAAGTCAGGGAGTGAACCAACATCAGGAAAAGCAGTTGTTCATTGCACTTTTTCTCCCTTGCTCCCATCTTCCCTCAATTGGCATAACTGGATGAGGCTCCGTGCCTCAGCTGATTCATCATTTGGGGGGTGGGAGAGATACATCTGAGAGACCTGGCTATTGTAGAAGAGAGGCTTCCACCAAAGGATTTGGGAGCCAAATTATGCTTTTTATATCTGAGTTTATATACCTCTTCTTAAGCAACTGAGGAATAAACATGGAATCTCATAAACATGAATCTGATAATTGATGGATTTGTGTACCTTCATCTTCTTTCTCCTCCTTAAAGTCAAAGGTTTACAATTCCTCATTTCTTTTGTTATGAAAATATATAACACTTCTGTAGCATTTGTTATGAAAAGTGTGTTTGTGTATGTGTTTACTGATGAAGAGCAATTCCCAAATGGTGACTTGGAATCCTTCCTTAGATGAATGGGTGTGTCATCAGCAGATTGCCAAAAGTAAATAATTCCTTCATAATAGCCAGAGGGAATGGGAGGAAAAACAAGAGCTTGAGAAATGTAACATTATAAGAATGAGAGATGTAGGAAATCACTGTTCTCAGAATTAACAGGAACGTTCTGTCAACCAAAGAACCAGTTTTCACATTAAAAAAAACCCTCCTGATTGGTTTGCAATATGAACGTACCTATTTAAAATTTGGCACTTAACAAGCCACTCCAGAACGAGACTAACCTGAATTTCAAGGGCTTAAGAAATAGATGCTGCTATGCAGTATAGCATGGTATGCTTGCCCTGTGAAAAAGGAAAGGAACACAGCAGCTGTTATTATCATATCTTTGTACACATTTATGAGATATTTGTAACTGCTTTCATCATTCCATCAGAGCAACTATGATTGCAACGTTTGTGATGTTTTGCCTTAGGAAAGAGAAACTAGTATGATTGGGAGGGACCCATGTAGGGTCAGAATCATGTTTTTGGATGGAGAACTCAGGCTCTTCAGTTAATGCTCAACTTCAACTCATAATTAATGAAGAATCGTCCTGGGAAGGATCCCAGGAATGTTTAGCAAACTGAACATTCCTTAACTGTGCTCAGTAGTAAGAGAGACATTTCTCTACAGCAGGGACTCTCTACTCTCTCTTTGATGAGAGGCTGGTGAAACCTATGAATCTCTTCTCAGAAAAATATATTTAAATGCATAAAAGAAAACACCTAGATACGGACTCTATTATAAACTCACGACGACACGTTGTTGTCATGTGATGTATTGTAACTTTTCCCCCTTCGCTAAACCAGGGGGGCGTGGCCAGTGCATGATTCATCTGCCTCACAGGCTGCAAGTTTGACCGCCCTGATTTCCTGTCTGCTCAGTTATCAAATGTTTTTTGATACCTCAACTTATGACCACAATCAAGCCTAACATTTATGTTGCTAAGTGAGAAATTTGTTATGTGAGTTTTGCCCCGTTTTACGACTTTTCTTGCCGCATTTATTAAGTGAATTGCTGAAGTTGTTGAATTAGTAACATGATTGTGAAGTGAATCTGGTTTCCACATTGACTTTGCTTGTCAGAAGGTTGAAAGGGGGATCACACGACCCGGGGACACTGCAGCCGTCATAAATATGAACCAGCTGTCAAACATTCAGGTGTAAATCCTGTGATGACGGGGACGTTGCAATGGTTATAAGTGTGAAAAAAGATCATGTCACTTTTTTCAGTGCTGTTGTAATTTTGAATGGTCACTAAGCGAGCTGTTTTAAGTCAAGGACTACCTGTGTAGTAATGTATACGTGAAAATAAATTGATTTTATTCCTGTCCACATTCCTGGGCCACCAAGGGATCTTGACACACACATACAGCAGATTAAGGACCGCTGTCTTTTAGCAGTCTCCCATGGAGGATTTAATATTGGAGTTGTTGGATATGAACTGGGCAGCAAATACATTTCATAATAAATAAATAAATATTCTTCATTCTTGGCCCAACGGTCTGATGTTGTTAATAGGATGTTATCCTGAGATGGGAATGGGGGAAACTAGCTGATGCTTCAGACAAAATTTCTCCCAACTTGAAGCCACTTCCATGCAATAGGATGGAAATCCTATCCGGAATTAACCTGTAAATTCTTCAATTCAGGTTGGAATTCTGTATTCTATCCCTTCTTTAAGTGCAAACAGACAGCCAGGGAAAAGACACAGACAAAATAATATTGCTCCCTTTTTCTAATTTTAAAAAAAGCATCCATTATGTATTCTGGGCAAAGATTCAAGTCACTTCATAATGCACTCAGACAGACTCACTCATCTTTTCTAATAAAATCAGCAGTAATGCACCCATTTAATTAATGTAAGAAAGTGGCCTCTGAAGAATTCATCCATATGACAGTATTTAGGAGCAACGATGTAAGACGTTCTGTCCCCCTTACATTAGCCTTTCACATCATCCTCGGAGCTCAGCTTACATCTTTATAAATCATGTTGATCCATCCACTTCGTTATTTATTAAACTATTTATTCAAACTGCAGCTGAGACATGCTTTTAAGCTGACCTCTGCAAAAGATTTGCCATCCTGGAAGTGAAGGTTGCAATATTCTTGGTATAGAAATATATATAGGGAGGGGAAGACCTCCAGAAGTTGCTGAACTAAAACTTCCAATATTAATTTACTCCCACTAAAGTATGTTTTACAAAGAAAACTCTCAGATTAAGGATCTTTTTCCCTATCACTGACTGAAGTCCTTTAAACCCATTGTTGAATAAGCAGAAAATTATACCCATGTGACATCAGCACGTGTGTGTGTGTGCGTGCACACACACACACACACACACACACACACACAAACACACACCACAGCCAATCTCTATTCTGCTTCTCTTTCAGTCCCATGGGTGCCATCCTGATTTTGCACATTCAGCCAGTGGTGGGATTCAACAGTTTTTACTACCGGTTCTGTGAACATGGCTTGGTGGGCGTGGCAGAGGAAAGATACTGTAAAATCTCCATTCCCTCCCCACTCCAGGGGAAGGATATTGCAAAATCTCCATCTCCTCCCAATCAGCTGGGACTTGGGAGGCAGAGAATAGATGGGGGTGGGGCCAGTCAGAGGTGGTATTTATGAGTTCTCCAAGCTGCCCAAATTTTCCGCTATCGGTTCTTCAGAACTGGTCAGAACCTGCAAATACCACCTCTGCATGCAGCCTACGATCAGCTAAGCGAAGGGTTGATTCTTCTGGCTTTGCTGCATTCTCTCTCTACCACTCACAACCACTGCAGCGTGAAACATAACTATAGGTTCTGTATTTGTAAGTAGAGAATTTCTGGTCTAGCTGCTGGACTCTACCTAACATCTCCAGGCACTTTCCTATACTTCTTCTCTTATATCTATTCAGTAATCATTGAAGCTGAATAAAGTGGTTGGGGGGGGGGGGGGGGAATCTGGCTCCCAAGCAGGAGTTTTATTTAGAATTTTGCTCTTTTTCCTTTTCTTTTATTTTTATAGGCGGCATATGCTGACTCCCACTGGGCTAGCTCAACAGGACAGGGGGCATTGGTCCTATCTTTCCTCTGTTACTCTATTTAAGCCTTGCCCTAAATCAATAAGGATAGTGCAGTGGTTCACATTTAAGACACTGGGCTTGTCAGTTGGAAAGCTGATAGCCCAGGTTCAAGACCCAGGCATTGCATGACAGAGTGAGCTCCTATCCTCACCCTAGTACCTGCCATCCTAGCAGTTTGAAAGAATTCAAATGCAATTGAATAAATAGGTACCACTTCAATGGGAAGGAAATAGTGCCCTGTGGTAGCAATAGCACTTAGAATTATATATCACTTTACAGCCCTCTCTAAGTGGTTAACAGAGTCAGAATATCGACCCCGACAATATGGATCCTCATTTTACTGATTTCGGGAGGATGGAAGGCTGAGTCAACCTTGAGCCAATGAGACTCGAACTGCCAAACTGCTGGCAGCCGGCAGTCAGCAGAAGTAGCCTGCAGTACTGCATTCTAACCACTGTGCACTGGAGCTCCCGATGTCATGCTGGCCACATGATTGCAGAAGCATCTTCAGACAGCGCTGGCTCAATGGCCTTGGAACAGAGATGAGCACCACCCCCTGCAGTTGGCAATGACTAGCAGAATAAAATCAACAAGCACTCCTTTATCCTTACTAATCCAGTGAGAACCAGCTTATCAGTCTGATGCTAGCATGAGTTTAATACAGCAATGTGCCCAACTGCTTAGGGAACTCTAAAGCTGAAAGGTGACAGAGAAAGTTTACCACAGGCCAAAGAGAAGGGCATGCCTGCATCAGCTTGAGATGGCCTCCAAGAGCCACATCCACTATAGGTAACTAGACTTCATCTCCACTGTAATGGGCAGGGAAACACAAGAGATTTTATACTTGCTTTACAGCTGTCTTTGGATACTGTGACCTAAGGGGAAAAACACTACAATGGGATGATTTAAGTCTATTAGGTCACTACTCGGGGATACAGCAAGGGGGGAAAACAAAACTGTCAAGGTATTTTTGTGTCATTGTGGGCTGCAAGTGAAGACATGACTATATTCTTTGGAGCTGAATCTGTTAACAGAAGTCAATGACAAAACAAATTCTGGTATTTTCACCTGTTCTGGAGAAAAGCCTATAGATTAATGTCTTCTCCAGTTTTAGCCTACATGTCTTCCCTTGCTTTCAAGAATGCAGGGCTTGTATTGAAGAATGTTGTGAGTTATGCTATTCTAAAGTTCCTTTATGCTTCAGTACAGTTTGTAGTTAGCAGGCATTTGTAATGAATTGCTTTTTGCTATAACCAAACTTCTGAAGTGGATCGAGAATCAGGCAACATGAAGAATAGGTTTATTTGGTGTAGGCTAAAAGAACGGTGAGAAGGTAAAACATTTCTAACTGCTGATACTTGCATTGTTACATTAGTAAAGCTCACTGATGGTGTTGGAAAATACAGATTTCTTATATTTTTGAACATGAACAAAGATGTCCTGGCTATATACTTACCATGCTGTTCTGACCCACCCACCCCTTCGTCCACACCAAAACACTCCGAGCCAAAGATACTTTACAAGATTTATTGACAGACAGACAGGTCCTTGGCAGTAAACCAACACAGATAAGCCTTAATAACAACCCGGCACTGATAAGCATTAACAGCAATCTAGCCTGCCACGCTCACAAGACTGTACTCCCACATTAGTTCATGCATTGACTTCTGCAAAAGGGCGTGTGCACAAGCAGCCCTTTTATAGTCTGGAGAGGAGTCTAATTACCATCAGCCGAGTGCAATTACCTCCTGTAACTACGCAACTGTTCCTGACGCCTATTAGCTCTTCGGTGACTAGCATCCAACCACAACTCACTGCTGACGTCCGACTCACTGTCGCTTGTCTCCTCCCCACTACTCCAAGGCATGACATCAGGAGCACACTCCCTTTGGCTTTCACCACTGCTCCATGCCTCAGCCGCCTCCTGGTGGCCAACCAGCCTCTCTGATCCCTGCTCGGAGTCGGAACCCTGTCCAGGGTCCTCCACATCCTCCAGAGCCAACTCATAGGGACCCTTGCTGTAGGAGTCTGGTGGCACCTCCAACGGCTCCTGCTGGGCCACAACACCATGCTAAGCTATGGTTTGTTTTAAGCAGGTCTTTTGAATGATATTTAATGGTTGGGTTCACTCAATGCTAAGCTAATACTATGGTTTCCAGTCTACAAACACCTGTTCACACATCACAGAAAACATCACATTATGGCTTAGCCTGATGCAAAATACAATGTGCCTGTTTAGAATTTTGTAGGACTAATGAACTGTAAGAATGCTGGTAAAAAAAGGAGTTATGAGATATTATTAGTCCTTTCAGATCATTTAGCACCCATATCTAGGGCCTTGTGTTTGTTCATTTCCTGGTCATGTTAGAGACTGTCAGTGCTAATAACTTCCCCAGCTGCTATGTATTTTAATGTTTGTATTTGTGTTGCAATTGTTTTCAGTTGCATCCCACCCAGTTCAAGCTGCGTAGTCTCTTATTTTGGGTTTCCATATTGAATCTACTGCTTCCTCTCTGAAAAAACTGAATCCTTTTGCTGGAATTCCCACTCTTTCTCCAAGTGCACATTCCATCACCATAAACAGAGATGGTATTCAGCAGGTTCTAACCAGTTCTGGTAAACCGGTAGCGGAAATTTTGAGTAGTTTGGAGAACCGGTAAATACCACCTCTGACTGGCCCCGCCCCCATCTATTTTCTGCCTCCTGAATCCCAGCTCATCGGGAGGGAATGGAGATTTTACAGTATCCTTCCCCTGGAGTGAAATTCAATTTTTTTTACTACCAGTCCTGTGGACGTGGCTTGGTGGGCGTGGCAGGGAAAGGATACTGCGAAATCCCTATTCCAACCCCACTCTGGGGCCAGCCAGAGGTGGTATTTGTTGGTTCTCCAAACTACTCAAAATTTCCTCTACTGGTTCTCCAGAACCTATCAGAACCTGCTGAATTTCAACCCATACCCGCCACGCCACGCCCACAGAACCGGTAGTTAAAAAAAATTGAATCTCACTACTTACCATAAACTAACATAGATGTCCATGTTACCTGGCATTATAGGAATTAGATTGTGGTGACCTAAAGTTTAGAACAAAAGAAGTAGCATGTGAAAACCAAAGATATACCTGACATCTGCAGGCAGAGTGATTCATTTTGGATCATCCATGCACTGCAGAGTTAGCAATGGGGAACAGAAAGTATCACTTAAAACCAGCCGTGCCATCATCCCTATTTGCGTTTTCTGTTTCATTGCTCAGGATTTGAGATTGGGTCCTTCAATAACTGGAAGGGTCTGGACACATTTGTAAAGTCCAGAGTGAATTCTGAAACTGCAAACTTGGAAATGTCCTTTCAAAGAAGGTGGTGAGGGAAGTTTCCATCTCTCAGCATTTATTGCTCCAGCCTGCCTTAGCATCCCTACTTACATTTGCTTCAACATGTTTACAACACATTCCAGCAAGGCATGCTAAATTACATTATAAAATGGGGAGTGAAAGCAAGTCGCGAGGCTAATGCAGTGGCATTAAGCCCAGAAGCGAAACCAACAGAAGAGACCTGGAAGGCCCATCTGCTTTCATTTGTCCCTGGCTGTAGGGACTCTGGGTTTGAATGACTTTTCCTCACTGTAACCTGCAGCTAATTAGCTACGGCTTTTTCAGAGCTTCATTGGCTCACTGCCCAGCACTTGCAGTACTGTTCAGGTAGCAACCTCCTATATCTCATTCAGTGGACCTTGACTATTCCTTCACCCAGAGCTAATTGACTAAAGCAGCAAAGGTGGGTCGGTTCCATACGTGGGCAGAACAATATTTCTGTTCAGCTGCCGCTGCTTCTGCTTGCAAACTAGGTAACTCTGCAAACCAAATCACCAGATATTATTTACAACACTCCCCCAAAGTGTTATTTTCTTTACATAGCCAGGTTGGGGGCATCATCATCAGAAAATCAAACAAGACATACTGCCTGGTTTTGCCTCCAGATTATAGCCTCAGAATGATGATGATGATGATGATAATAATAATAATAATAATAATAATAATAATAATAATAATAATAATAATAATAATTTTTATTTCTAGACCGCACCCTTTCCTAGGCAGGACTCGGGGTGGTGTACAATCATGTTAAAACCATATACAAATACATAGACATGAACATAGACATAGACATAGACGTGGACGTAGACGGAGGAGGTAAAAAATATACTGTACAATTCTTAGTTAAAATACAAATATTAAAATTCCCTTAAAAATTCCCCAATAAAATGTTTGCCAGGAGGTGGAAGATGGAACTGTCAATCAGCTAAGCCAGCTAGTCGGAACAGGTGAGTCTTGAGCTTCTGTCGGAAGGAGCGGAGGTCATTGGTAATTCTAATATCGGGAGGGAGGTCATTCCAGAGGGTTGGGCCCATCACAGAGAAGGCTCTACTCCTAGGCGTCACCCGCTGGCACTGCTTGGCGGATGGCACCTGGAGGAGTCCCTCCCTGTGAGAGCGGATAGGTCGTAGGGATGTATGAGGTGAGATGCGGTCCCGCAGGTAACTAGGTCCCATGCCATGGAGCGCTTTGAAGATAGTAACCAACACCTTGAAACGCACCCGAAAAACCACAGGCAGCCAGTGCAGCTCGCGCAGGAATGGTGTTATGTGGGAGTATCTTGATCCTCCCATGATAACCCACGCGGCCGCATTCTGAACTAGCTGCAGTCTTCGGGTGCATCTCAAGGGGAGCCCCATGTAGAGAGCAAATAAATATGATAAATGTGGAACTGTGAAAATAGGAATGTACTTCCCTCCTCTTATCATACAATACAATACACTAGCAGAGTTGGAAGGGACCTTGGAGGTGTTCTAGTCCAACCCCCTGCCTAAGCAGGAAACCCTATACCGTTTCAGACATTGGATAGATTTATAGAAAAGACTTTGCTGTTTTTTTTCTCATAGTTCTCTGGATTTTTGCACCCAGATATGCTAGTTCAATGAATTAAGCCATTCCTTACTCTAACCATGAAGGAATAGATGAATGGTTTTGCAAATGACCCTCAAAAATAAAATATGATTGATAGGCCATAGTGGCCAGGCTTACACTTCAGAGTAAGCGAACCACACAAGTTTACAGTAATGTTCAAACACACCCATTTTGAAATAACCAAGCTGCTATATTAAAGGGTATAACCAAGCTGCCATATTGCAACTTCTGTATGAAGCAAAAATATAAACACCACTGTGTTATCCCCTCCTATTTCTTTAGAAAAGGAAACATCACCCTTTTTTAACGTTCTGCTTGTCTTCATAGTGCAGGACATCTATTAAGGAAAGTACTGACTTAGTGTGTTATGTATGCAATCCTTCTCTGCTTTCCAAGTTGTAAAGTATATTACAGAAGTCCTCAACTTATGACCACAATTGAGTCCAAAAGTTCTGTTACTGAGACATTTATTGAGTTTTGACTTTTCTTGACTCAGTTGTTAAGTGAATCATTGTAGTTATTAAGTTAGTAACATGCTTGTTAAGTGAAACTGGCTTCCTCGTTGACGTTGCTTTTCAAAAGGTCGCAAAAGGGGATCACATGATCCTGGGACATTACAACCATCATAAACAAAAACCAGTTGCCAAGCATCTGAATTTTGACCACATGACCATGGGAATGCTTCAACAGTTGTAATAGGGGTCAAATGCTACTAGTTCTGACCGGGTCACCCGAACTGCAGCAAAGATGCCAGCTGTTCGTCCGAGCCGGTAGTTTAAAAAAATGCTACCGATTTGGGTGAACCAGTTTTTCTGACGATCCGCGGTGCTATGTGATTTATATTAGCTAGAAAGCAGGATTTCCTGATTTCTAGTTAATCTAAATGTCGTGGCACAGTGGATTTCCCCCCACCTCACCATTTGCTTACCTCGCTGTTCGTTCACCTCGCTATTCACTTACTCGCTTGCCAAGCACGCTTGGTAGCAGATTCTGCCCACCCGCCCAGACGTCATTTTGATGCTCTGCGTATGCATAGAATGTCCTGCGCATGCACGGAGGTGGCATGTGCAAGCATGCACGAGCACTCTCACATTACTACCCAACTGGTAGCAAAGGTAAGTGGATTTCACCCCTCGGTTGTAAGTGTGAACAAACAGTCATAAGTCATTTTTTCAGTGTCAGTGTAACTTCTAACTATCACTAAATGAACTGTTGTAAGTCAAGGACTATTTGTATTTAGGTAACTCCTTCAGTGGTTAATCTCTTGAGCAGGGCCTTTCTTGGCTACTTGGCAAGTCAGAAGGTAATTTGCAAATCTGTCTTCTCCCGTGACAATAGCAAGCAAAGAGTTTCAGGCATGTTTCATCATGCAAATTTTAGAGGTAGAAAAAAAAATCTTTAAGGCTAGGGATAATATCATCACTTTTCCAGAGACTACAATCATTGATAATTTAGCTAATATTCATCCGCTGGGCCATCAGAAAAAGTATTTTAGGGGAGGAGCTGGAAATGGATGTCATGAGAAAGAATATTTCATAAGTAAAAAGACCACCTATGTAGCAGTGGTCCATTTGAAGACCTTTAAAACACCAAAACCCTTAAGAGAAATTTCTCTGTTGGGGTTTCCATTCCTTTCAATCTTAGTATTTGACACCTGGAATATGATTCAAGGCATCTCTATGCCAGATATTCCATGATTCTGCTATGTTCTGGCTCAAAAATCCATTTGTCAGCAGATATTTCTTTTTAAATATTTCTGTTTCACAATTGATGAATAACCTAAAGACGAGCACTCCAGGCGCACCAAATATATCTTTGCTTCAAATAATCATTGAGGTGCAATAATGAATAGACAACTCACAGTCTATCTTGCTGCTCCCCACAGAGAATTCCATAACTTAACAACAGGAGGACAACATCCCATTATTATTGTTACAATTTATTTATCTTTGAATCAGGCCAGAGAATTCTTGTCATAAAACCATACTCTAGCACAGCGATGGCGAACCTTTTTTGGCTTGTGTGCCACAAGTGGGGGGAGCGCAGGGGGGGTCATGTGTGGGCGTGCCGCACCCATAATGCAATGCGCAACCCCCAGGTGCGCATGAGCGCACAACAGCCGCGACCCCTCCCCCATTTTTACATGCTTTTCTCGCCCTCCCCAGGCTCCAGAGGCTTTATAGGAGCCTGAGGAGGGTGAAAAGAGCCTTCCACGCCCCCCCGGAGGCCCTCCGGAGGCTTCAGGGATCGTCCGGAGGCTTCCCTGAAGCCTTCGGAGTGCTTAAAATGACCCTCCGAGCAAACCGGACTTCCAGTTTACTCGGAGGGTCATTTTGAGTGCTCCGAAGGCTTCAGGGACTGTCCGGAGTCTTCCCTGAAGCCTTTGGAGCGCTTAAAACGACCCTCCGAGCAAACCGGAAATGACTGTCCGGACGGTCCCTGAAGCCTTCGGAATGCTTAAAACGACCCTCCGAGCAAACCGGTTTGCTCGGAGGGTCATTTTAAGCGTTCCGAAGGCTTCAGGGAAGCCTCCAGATGGTTCCTGAAGCCTCCGGAGTGCCTCCGGGGGGGCGGGGGGCTCTTTTCGCCCTCTTTTTGCCTCTGGCAAAAAATGGCTTTTAAAAACGGTGAACTCAGTTGGCCAGTGCGTGCATGTGCGCTGGCCAGCTGACAGGGCAGTGCCTCGCATGCCCTGACAAATGGCTCTGCGTGCCACCTGTGGCACACGTGCCATAGGTTTGCCATCATTGCTCTAGCATGATGGTAATGGGAAATTGGAAACTGTTACCTAAGCCAGATAGAGGGCATCAAGTCAAGGAATGATTACTAATAATAATAGAACCTTTTAGACCATTTCAATCTTAGAGGACTCTAAAGCATTTACGAAGAGCAGCAGAAATATAAACTAACACAAAAATAAATACAATTAACTAGATTGTTATTTTAATTAGGGTTCTTTTATTAAGTAGATACAGGTAGTTCAATAAAGGTAGTCCTTGACTTACAACAGTTCCTTTTGTGAACTTTCGAAGTTACAATGGCACTGAAAAAAAATGACTTATGACCTTTTTTCACACTTACGACCATTGCAGCATCCCCATGGTCATGTGATCAAAATTCAGACGCTTGGAAACTGACTCCTATTTATGACTGTTGTCGTGTCCCGAGGTCATGTGATTCCCCCTTTTTCGACCTTCTGACAAGAAAAAATTAATGGGAAAGCCACATTCACTTAACAACCATGTTATAAACTTAACAACTGCAGTGATTCACTCAACAGCTGTGGCAAGAAAGGTTGTAAAAAGGAGCAAAATTCACTTAAGATGAAGTGGTCTTATTTAACAACAAAAATTTGGGGCTCAATTGTGGTCATAAGCCAAGGACTACCTGTAGTCTGAATTGGCCATACTTCCCTATTGTTAGGTTAGGCATGATTTACTTGGTAAATCCCTTTTCTTGGTTCATACATCACAGTAAACTATATCCACATTGCTTGGGTATATGAATAAAATTTCATTTAAGATGCAAAACTAAGTATGGTTTCAATGATAATCTCTTTTTTTAAAACAAGAGTTGGAGATTTGTTGCCATAGGACCAAATGCATCCCCCAAACAACCTTTTTAACTCCCTGCTAATGCCTACCCAGAATTCATCCAAAATAAAAATTAAGCTTTATCCAGACAAAGAAGTGTCTGGAAGGAAGGGGAATATGAATCCAGATAAGAGCGCTGAGCTGATGCAGCCCCTCTACTACACCACAGGGTTCATCAGCACTTTACATCTTACTTCCCATGGTTGATGCTCATGGGGGGCTCTTAGCTCTACCAAGTGGAGATACCATGTATTAATCTTATGTTTCCTAAACACATTTCCTGAAGTAAGAAAAATAAATCAAAGAAGCTGTGAGAAAACATTGAAAGTTCGTAGGTTGAAGATGACATCACCCATACCACCTGCAGGGCTAGGAGATCTGGACTGCAATAATTTAGATACAACAGGTGGTAGCAAAGAGAAAACTCTAGCCCTTGGCTACCTAGAATGATGTTTGCTTGCCAGCATTGGTAGCATTAACTACCTATCCAGTTCTGGGAAGCCAATAGGATGAATACAATATAAAAGCTTTGTCTGGAAGAATCAGTTTCCAAAAAATTAGGTTATTGTGGCTAGGGGGCACATGAGAGCTACTCTAATGTTAAATGTCTGATAATTGCCAAACCATAAGCATTTTTAAAAAAAGATAAAGTAGTCTCTGGAAATAAATGCCTCAATGTTAAATGGAATTTGTTTCTAGACAAGTTGGAATAGGATTACTATCTCAATCAAATTCATACAATATTCCCCATTTGTTGATTCTTTTCTATGGGAGAACTTACAGTGCAACTTGACAAGGACAAAAATGTGGATGTGTTATTTGCTATTAAGAAACTTTTTAAGTACCAAAGACAATTAGGATGTCTTTTCACTTTCAAATTGTACTGAGGGAGGAGAGGCAGGAACTGGATCTGACAAGTCCTTTTGCAATTTTATTTTTAACCTTGCTTGATTCAGTGCTGTACATAACCAAACCTGTCAGGCAGAATTGTTACTGATTCTGGGGAGCATCCTTCTGGTTCCAAGAAATAGGCCTATTTTGAATGAAATTCTACTTCCCCTTAAGGATTAGCTTTTCAGCCTTGTTTGTCCTGTCTTGATTCCTGGCAGTCCCAAACCTTCAATGACAAGGAGCTTTAGCTAATAAAGTAGATGTGCTCCTATAAGGAAGAATCCATTCTTGCCTCTGTGATTCATGAGCTGGTGATTTTAAAATAGGATTATTCTATTTGGACAGCCTCTGAGGATGGGTCTAGGAGCTGCACCTGGTTCAGAATAAGTCACCCTAAGGAATAAACTCTGCTTCTCAGATTACTGTTGAGTCCTCAGCATAGCATATAACATTTTTCACAGTTTAGGCTGAAACTACCAAGGTATCAATTGGTTATCTTGTCAGAGAGGTCTAATCCTGCCTTTGCCATGGTTGGTCCCAAATTGCCACTGGAGTTGAAACAAGCCCCATCATTAGCACTGTTTAAGAAGTGGATACAAAACATTCATTCATATCATTCAGTAGTTTAACTTGTTCCTGCTTAATTTTTTTCATACTAAATGCTTAATGTCTATGGGCATTCTCAGTCATCCAGGTTATGGTTATCCCAAAGGTGTGTTTTTTTTCCAAAAGACAACTGGACTTTCTTTGTTTTTTCTCTTGAAGATGTTTCACTTCTCATCCAAGAAGAATCTTCTGAAGTTCTGAAGATGTTTCCCGGATGAGAAGCAAAACATCTTCAAGAGGACAAAAAAGAACAAAGAAAGTCCAGTTGTCTTTTGAAAAAGCACTTTTGGGATACTAAATGCTTATTGCTTGATTTATAGTGCATCATGTTTCTTGATTTTATTATTATATTACATTTTTGTAAGCTGAGCACTTCTAAAACAGTGGGCAATAGATCTGTTCAAAATACATAAATCCTATATATGTCATTATACTAAAGTGTATTTTCCATAAGGAAACTGGAGTTTCTTGGGGGGTTTTCTTTGAAAATAAAAAAAACAAGAAAGTCCAGTTGCCTTATGAAAAAAGCATCTTGGAAAAACTTTGACCAGGATGATTGAGAATCTCCATAGACATTCATGTCCTTTAATTTCAGATAAGTGTATATTTCTGTGCATTAAATAAATCAGATTGACTCATAAAAGTCAGTTGATAAATATCTCTTCAATTTATTTTGAATAAAATAGAGAAAGAAACCCACTCAGCATTTACTTTGGATCAAAAATATAGATGCTTTGATTCAGACAACAGCTTTTAGAAATAAGTTATTGAACTGAATGCAACTTACTGAAAATCTTAGGATTGTTCTAACTGTAGGTAAATTTCAGCAAGAATTAATTGTTGACTTTTGTAGTTTGGGTTCACTAAAAGAACATTATCAGTGGTCAAGATGGTCATCTGTACTAGATAATAACTTTTGAAATCTAACTCCTACAAATATTTTAATATAATATATTCTCAGTTATTTGCAAATTGTTTGCCTTATTCCACAACTGTCACTACTGAATAACAAGATCATTATATTGCGTAGTCAACTTCCCTGCTCAAACTTTTTTAATACATATTTTCTGCTTTAATAACGTTGACTTTTTAAATGTGGTTTATGATATGTATGTGGGTGGGTATATCAAAATAATGCAGATAGTTTCACTTCTTGCTAACCAGTTGATACTGATTGGATTTTGTGAACTGGCAATGCATCAATCACTCATCATTACCATATCCAAGGTAAATGTTAATGTATTTTTCTTCCCATTGAAGTGAAAAGAAATGCATCCTTGGATCTGGATGATTCAACTATGCTTGCATGCTGGCATTGGAATAAAATTCAACAACTTTTCATAGATGTCATTCCAAAACAATATTAGTAGTTTAGGCCCTGTGGGGAAAATGCTTCTTTGTACTATACCAATCACTAGAATGGATGCAAAGGGAGTAGCCATGATGTTACACAAATGGAATTCTGCTCCAGCAACACACCTTGGCTTTGCTCTCCTTTTCTTGCAACTCCCTGTGCTTATCCTGGCCAGATCTACTTTGTAAAAACTCTTAGTCTTTGGAAGCCAATTTTAGGAGTTGTGAGGCTGTAGTAGGGGGAAAAAAGTTTGGATTCATTGGATAATTTCCAGAAGTATCCATTAGATGGACACTGTGCAGAATAGCTAGCAATAGAGGCCCTGTGATGAGAGATAATCCCTAATAAAGGGTTGTCTAGTACAACTGTGTGTATCTCACCTCTGAAGCCTGAGGTGTCAGTTACTGTCAGTTGCTTGTCACTGATAGCAAAGCAGTGATGAAGTATGGTAAAGTCTTAAAGTTCTCAGAACTGACTCTGTGATTGTGAGCCAGCCTGCTATGGATCGTGTCCCCATCACAAGGTGTTTGGGATAGTGATTAAATGACAGGCCTTCTTGGGGGTGGCCACATATTGGGGGTGCTCTCCTCTCAGGGATCCAAATGTTGGTTCTTTTGCATATAGCTTAAAGCAATTTTGTGAATGGTCACCTATGATGTATATTTGTTCAATAGATGTAATTCACTTTATTGGGTTTTTTTATCCTATTAAATCCCACCCAGAGCCTGTGGGGATGGAGAGGAATCATTGTAACTATTTATGTCAATCCTTTCTTAGACCTCTTTGCAAATAAAGATCTTTTCTGCATGCATCTCTGCTTGGAAAAGGATTTACATCTTCATGGTTATCATGGCTCTTGGTTGGAAAATGATGGATGGTGACTTCCCATTGCAGATTGCAAGCTGCAGCAGGTAAGACTGAGACATGATTGACAGCAGACCAAAATTACTCTCCATTGGAAGTAGCTTGTGAATACAGCAAATGGTATGATAATTGAGCTTGGTATTGTGTAGAGAGTAGGTTCTCATTAGAGATCTGAATTCCTTACTGTTATTAAATTGAAGACACAAATGTCATTGGTCATTTACTTAGAAGCTGTAAAGCAACTTCATTTAACTTTCAGTTATGAAGAATCTGTTACCCTGTCCAGAAAAAAAGGTAACTGGAAGCCTGCAGTTCTGATGCCTTCAGGAAACATGAATATTATTGAAAGTACTTTCATGTATCACATTACTGTTCAGGCAAAATGCATAGCATGGCTTATAAAGAAAAGGAACAAACTTACAAAGATGCCAACATGGTTAAGTAGTAGAGTTGGGTGAACTGGGCCCAACTCCAAATATTTAAACTGATTTGGAAAAAAACCAATTACAATTCATATGATTTCAATTTGATGAACTGATTTGATACGCCCAATTGGTCTGAGTTGAAGTGAAACTTTGAAAGTTTGCCCAGACCTATTAAATAGAACTAAAGGGACAAATACAGAAAACACAAATATACGAATTACAAAAAAAAAGTGATAGAGGTATTAGGCCAATATTTGTTTATTAAAGAACATCCAGAAAAGTCAGGAAAAGGCAATAAAATACTAAAGGAAAAATGGTATTTAAGAGAAGCTAAAGGGACTGCTAAATTAATTTTCAACATTAGCCGTTGTTGAACACTGCAAGAATTGTATCAACCAATTCTTTCAGAAAGTGTATCTAATCAAGTAATCAAATCAAGTCCAATTCACTTAATAAAGGATTACATTTAGGAGCTAATTGACACATAACAGATTAATAAATCACTAGGCATTTGGCCAGAATCCCTTAACAATATGAAATCAATGTTAAAAATCAGCCTCCTTACAAGAGGTTTGTGAAATAGTACATGGAATATCAATTTATTAAAGAGTTAAAGTTTTCTGGATCTTGCTGTATCCATAGCCCAGGCAACTATAGTGTATACTTATTTGTTCACGCTCTGGGGTTCCTTACAGAGATCTAAGAGAGTAATTTTCAAACTTTTTTTAATGGAACCAGATTATATTAAAAAAATTCCTGAAACCCCTGAGATAAAGCTCTAGAGATTTTTTAAAAAAACAAATTTGTCAGCATTCAACTGAACTTTTTTCCTTTTGATCTATCCCACAACCTACAACCTCATCAAGTTCTCAAGAAAAATTCTCCTAGAGTTCCATGCAGCCCAGTTTGAAAAACCTAGTTAAAGAGTCTCCCTTATATTCCAACAGAACATGGGTGTCAAACTCGATGCATCATGTTGCCGTCACGTGACTCATCATGTTGTTTTTTTCCCCTTCCACACAGCTGGGATGGACATGGCCACTGCATGACACATCCATCCCACAAGCCATCAGTTTGACAACCCTGCAACAGAATATAAGGTCCTGGTTCTTTGGACTGCTAATTTAAATTCATGGAGCACAAATTGTCCCCACAAGGTTCTTCTAGCACATGGGAAGTGTACCCAAATCTAGACAAAATCAAACTGTTTGTGTACATTTGCCAACACAGTTTAGTGGTGGGATTCAAAAAATTTTACTACCAGTTCTGTGGGCATGGCTTGGTGGGAGTGGCATGG
This sequence comes from Natrix helvetica, assembly GCF_964273705.1. Taxonomy (NCBI): domain Eukaryota; kingdom Metazoa; phylum Chordata; class Lepidosauria; order Squamata; family Natricidae; genus Natrix; species Natrix helvetica. The sequence goes on along the minus strand of NC_138552.1, from coordinate 213,508,661 downwards.
TTTGGTGGGCATGGCTAGGTGGGCGTGGCAGGGGAAGGATCCTGTAAAATCTCCATTCCCTCCCCATTCCAAGGGAAGGTTACTGCAAAATCCCCATGTCCTCCTGATCAGCTGGGACTCGGGAGGCAGAGAATAGATGAGGGTGGAGCCAGTCAGAGGTGGTATTTATCGGTTGTCCGAACTACTCAAAATTTCCACTACTGGTTCTCCAGAACTGGTCAGAATCTGATGAATACCACCTCTGACACGGTTGCAAGCAACACCAAAAGATATAAATCCATCTCTCTAATATTTTTCACTGCATCAGGAATGGCTACAACTGAGCTTCCTTCTTTTCTCCAATGAAGTTGCATAGTAGTTTTACTTCTCTTCAGCATTTTCACACCTGATCAAAATAGACCATCCCAAAGTCGAAGGATACTGGATTATCTGGCCTTGGGACATAAAGAGAGAGAAAAGAGTTTGACCAGAGCTGGGTCCTGTTCTTAAACTTCCATCACCACATTTCAAGTGAAACTTTTTCATATGTATATACAGCAATTATCAACCTATGACCGCAACTGAGCCCAACGTTCCTATCGTTAAGTTAGACATTTGTTAAGTGAGTTCTCTTCCACTTTATGACCTTTCTTGCCACAGCTGTTAAGTGAATCACAGCAGTTGCTAAGTTAGTAACCCAGTTGTTAAGTGAATCGGGCTTCCCCCTTCACTTTGCTTGTGAGAAGGTTGCAAAAAATGATCACATGACCTTGGGTCACAGCAACGGTCCTAAATATGAACCACTTGCCAGGCATCCAAATTTGGACCATATGACATGCGGGTACTGCAAAGGTCACCACTGTGAAAAATGAGTCATAAGTCAGATTTTTCAGTGATGTTGTAACTTTGAACAGTAACTAAATGAATTGTTGCAAGTCAAGGATCACCTGTAAAAGGGCCCAGATCAATTACAGCAAAACAAATTACTTACTGTATCAGTAATAACTTACTCATGATTCTGCAACTAGCAGCACTGTGTGTTTTGATTATGTGTTCACAAAGTACTTTCTGATTGCTTTTATCCCATGCTGTGTATTTCTCTTATATTTCTCTCTTTTTTTTTAATTTACTGTTTCCTATTTAAAGTGTTCACTTCCCTTTTTGTATTCAAGGGGCCAAGCCTGGAAGAGAAGAAATCCACATATGCCACAGTTAATACTTAATTAAACACAGAGACTAATTTTGATTTTAATCGTACTTAACCCCTAATACTTAAGAAACCAATTGCCAGTCATGTCAAAATAAAGGATTTTCCCCCCATACAATTTGTTTAATTTATGGAATTTACTGCCAGTGGAGGGTAAACCTCCATGAGTCTACAAAGCTTCTTAAAAGATTTGCACTGCAATCCTATATGTGATTATTTAAGCTCCACTGAATGTAAATGAACTTATTTATGAGTAAACCTGAAAAAGATTGCACTTGTGAATGTCGCTAATGGTAGATAGGGCTGATAAGAGACATGACAGTAGAGTTGTCTATAAATCACATAAAAGTATATAAAGTAAGTGGGCCCTTCATTCAGAAACTCTTGTGTCTCTGATGCTGGGGTTAACCAACTATGTTTCCTTCATATCTTACTTAATAGATACCATAGATGTATTTGCCTTGGAACAAATAGTGAAAACAGGAAGTTGGTATATCAGGAGGAGAAAGGAATGTAAAGGAGTTCAGAAATGGCCTTCAAGAATGAATATTAACTTGGAATGTGTGGCTTCCATTAGATTGCCAAATAAAATAGTCTGACCTTCAAACAGATGTTTAAGCGTTGCTTTCCACACTGTTTGTAACTGCCTCCCATAGAAAGAGGTTTAACGGAGAATGCTTCTCTAGTAAAAGGCTGATACTTTGGAATTAGAAGCCAAAATAGACCAAAAGGAAATACCAATAGGTAGTACTGGGTAGTTCTTACTACGAATAGATAGTAAGAAGGGATTCACATTTCTTTGCAGAATATTGAAGCAGAACTTCTTTCTAAAAGAGCACATCTTAGGCAGGGGTAAATTGTATTGTGCTCATACTAGCTGGGTCTGATGGAATATATAAGTATGTTGGGAAGGGACAGAAGTTTATTTTATTGCATTTACTTAAAACCTCGATGCTTCAGATGAAAAGTGGCTTAAGGATCAATAACAAGCAACATTCTCTGCCTTCAGGCACACAATCTGAAGAGACATTATACACAAAAGAAAAAAAATTGCATCTGTGGAAAGAAAAGGAAGACAAGAATAATAAAGAGATCCATCAGTAATACCTTATAGCACTATATCTCACAGCAAGGGAATACAATATTGTGAAAATAAAGTTGGATCTTGTTGGCTTTTGTTCATACTTTGGTGGTATAGAAAGAGACCATGGATAAGAAGATCCCAAAGCTGTCATTGATCAATCAGTGAGTCATCCAATGTTTTCTCTCTGCTGTGGTTACATCCTAATGCACACATCTGTGAGAAGTGAAACCCAACAGAGCTGGTTTCTCAGTACATTCTGATTATGACTTTGTTTTTCTTCTGCTGCTGTAAAATAAAAACTTAGCTGGGTAAAAGGCAAGGGGAGAGGCAAGTCTGATGATCTGGTGTCTTAGCAGAGTTGCCCACAGCCCCCTTCTTCTCCCTTTAGACCTCTGAATAAATGAATGATTTGCCTTGGGATTGTCACTTAATTCATGTGCAAACTTTCCCCAAAATGATTTAAAGTGGACTTTTAAGAATGCTTCTCTATAGTGCTCACTATTTGGTAGGCCAGACAGCTAGGGTAAATGCAATTATATTAATTTAGGTAATTTTCTCACAATTTCCAAAGGGATAAAGAACGTAGTTAAATGTCACCAAGAATTGTAGGGTTTGCAGTACAATCATTTGTGTCCAATGGCTGCATAAGTTATCCCAATTTAGTAACAATTGGATAATTTATTGTTTTGAAGATCTATTTGCAGGTCAGGCTAGTTTTGATAGCAGCTCTTCTACTGATTGGGTAATGATGAATATGGCTGGATTACAAAACGTATTTGAAATGTCTCCTCTTTCTTTTCCTCTCTGACAAACACACACACACCAAGCTTCACACAATAGCATGCCTAATCTATTAATACAATATATCTTATCAACCAGCATGACCCACAGCCGGAGATGGCCAAAGTTACAGTAGTTCAGCTAACATCTGAATATAATATCAGAATCAGGTGGAAGCTTTACCAAGAGATAGCCAAATTCAAAATGTAGATGCATTTCTTCATTATCAGAGTTATTAAGCAATGAAATTACCTGCCTCCTGAGATTGTACATGCTTCATTACTAAGGGTTTCAAACCAACATTGGGCCATTTGCCTGGGATGGTATGAGGATTTCTGTCCTGGTAGTGGTTTGATTAGAATACTTGTAAGATTCCAGAAATGATTCTATGATATTTAAAGAATACACCTTAAAAAGGGCCAGTTTAAAATGTTTTAGATTATTGTTTTATATATTATCAGTGCTCAGATGTCCAACAGTGGGTATTATGCAGTGGTAGGTTCCTGCTGGATCGCACCGGATCGCGCGCGCTCCCTTTCAGCGCTCCACCTGGCTTGCGCGCTCCCTTTCAGCGCTACACCTGGCTCGCGCGCTCCCTTCCGGCGCTGAAACCGGAAGTACAGTCTTGCCCCGGCCCTGGCGAAGCAACGACGCCTGCCTGCGCTCCACCAGCTCGGCTGGGAACGGAGATGTTTCCTCAGCGGAGCGGAGCGCCTGAAAAGACTTTTCAGGCGCTCCGCTCCGCTGAGGAAACATCTCCGTTCCCAGCCGAGCTGGTGGAGCGCAGACAGGCGTCGTTGCTTCGCCAGGGCCGGGCAAAACTGTACTTCCGGTTTCAGCGCCGGAAGGGAGCGCGAGAGCCAGGTGGAGCGCTGAAAGGGAGCGCACAAGCCAGGTGGAGCGCTGAAAGGGAGCGCGCGAGCCAGGTGGAGCGCTGAAAGGGAGCGCGCGCGATCCGGTGCGATCCGGGAGGAACCCACCACTGGTATTATGAGATCATTAGGATGTGATATTTTAGCAGCTCTTTCATGCAGCTATTATGCATTTCACAGATCTATTCTGGAGGGAAAAAACAGAGTTGGTGGTGATGGAAACTTTTGGGAAGATAATCATTAAAATAATCTCTATTTTGCTATTTTTCCATCACTGGTGTAAACCTCATAACTATCAATCTACAAGTTTATATACATCTGTATAGCAAAGGAAAGGAAGGAAAACATATTTAGACTAATTTCTAGTTTTTGGAGAAGTTCGTCTAAATGTTTTTCTTGCAATACAGATACATAAAAACTTCTGAAATTTCTGGAACCTTGCAGGTCTTCAAATCAAACAAGGCTCCAGATTCTTACTTTAAGAATACAATTCCAGCAACCACTGTTCAATAGCACAATCAAATTAACCTTATTCTAACTTCCAAAAATAACCTATAGAATGAACATGTGCAAAGAACATTCATGCTAAAATAACAACGGGTGGATATTGTTAGATTGCGCAATGGATAGGCACACACAAGCTTAACGGTAACAACAGCTCTTTATTAAGTACAACAAGTGAGAACAATCCAGCGAAGGTTGAGTCTGACAGCTGCCCTTTTATAAGGAGCTGTCACACCCTTCGACCAATAGGATTAAACCTCTGTTCCCACCAGAACAGAGGACCTTGGTGGAAACCACTGTAGTTAGAACAAGTATCTAACATCCCTCCCCTCTTGGATGGAACAATCCTACTTGTTACAAAGTCACACAGGTAGGTGGAGTTTTGGGTAGCTCTCCCTGACCTGCGCAGTTCAGTATGAGACGGTAGGAGTAGGCAGCTAGGAAGATGGTCCATCTGGTCATGCGACGTGATAATGACACTGGGGTTGGTTGTTCCCCAGCCAGTAAGCCCAACAACGGCTTATGGTCCATACCCAATTTGAAGTCCTGGCCATAGAGATACTCATGGAACCTCTTTACTCTGGCCACTGCAGCCAAAGCCTCACGGTCAGCTGGGTGTAGTTCCACTCTGTGGCAGACAAGGTCCTGGAGTAAAATGCAATAGGGGCTTCGATTCCATTGGGCGTGTGGTGGCTGAGGATGGCGCCGACACCGAATGGGGAAGTGTCGCAGGTCAGCACCAACGGCAGGGTCTGGCTGTATTGTACCAGAAAGGATGCTGCCGACAGGAATCGTTTTACCACGGCAAATGCAGCAGCCTCGGCTCTGCCCCAGGACCACTTCGTGTTCTTAGCCAGGAGACAGTGTAATGGCTCAGCAATGGTGGCTTTCTGTTTAAGAAAGACGCTGTAGAAATTAAGGAGCCCGAAGAACGCCTGCAGCTTGGTTTGATTACGAGGTGTGGGGGCATCCAGAATTGCTTTAATTTTTTGTGTGGTCAGATGAATCCCAGAGCCATCGATTAGGTACCCTAAGAATTCAACCCTTGGCACATTAATTTGGCATTTCTCTTTTTTGAGACGGAGGCCTTTGTCTCTAATTCGAGCCAAAACTGTTCGTACGCATTTCAAAAGTTGCGCCTCATTTGCAGCCGATACCAAGATGTCATCGAAATAGGGGACAACTCCTGGAATCCCCTGCAAAAGCCGTTCCATGATGCTTTGTAACAGTCCAGGGGCGATACTAATGCCGAATTGCAGCGGTGACATTTGAATGCAACCCTGTGTGTCACAATGGTTTTGGCCTCCACCATAGCGCCATCTACAGGCAATTGTTGGCATGCCTGTGGCATGTCCAATTTTGTGAATTTTTTTCCGGGGCCTAATGAATGAAGGAGGTGCTGTAAAATGGGTAGGCACTTTTTTATAGCACTTTATTTATTGTGCACTTGTAGTCCATGCAGATGTGGACAGACCCACCAGATTTGACAGGTGTCACTATAGGGGTCTCCCACCGTGCGTGATCAACTGGCTCTAGGATTCCTTGGCCTACGAGCTTGTCAATTTCCCTGTCAATTTTGGTGCGGAGAGCAAAAGGTACTCTCCTGGGTTTTAGCCTTATTGGGGCTATGTTGGGGTCCAAACTAAAGGAAATTGGAGTCCCCACATACTTACCCAGACCAGTGCCGAAGACGTCCTTGAACTCCTTAAAGATGGCTTAAGCGCCATCATCTTTCAAGACGGTCACTTCTAGGCCCAGGGCTTGGAACCAATCTAGCCCTAGGAGGCTCTGCAGGTTGCTGCTGACCACTGTCACTGGGAGTTTCCCGCTGAACTGCTTGAACTTCACCTGGAAGGTGCTTTGTCCCATGATGGGGACCCGGTTTCCCTGGTAATCTCGTAGGCTGATGTCAGGGGTGCGAAGATGTTGTTCCTCTAGACTAAGGATAGCCTGCTTTAGGGTAGACCATGGCATGATAGTCAGTGATGACCCGGTGTCGATCTCCATCTCACATGGAGAGTCCTCAATGAAGACAGTGACCTTCAGATTTTTTGGCCACCTGGTTCAGACTTGGCCGATTGATGTATGATAAGTGTTGCCCTCTGAGCACCTTGGTGGCTTCTGCCAGGCCCCTTGGTTGGGCCTCTGGTGGCGGGTTGGTGTGCTTCTAGGCTGCCAGGTAGTGGCAGGGAATTCTCTCCAGCACATTTTGGCAATGTGCCCCTTTCACTCGCAGCGCTGGCAGGTTGCGTCGTGGAAACAGCAAGCTGTTCTGGCATGTTCTCCGCAGCTAGTGCAAGGTGGGAGATGCGGTTTGAATTTGCGTGCTGGCTGGGTGCGGCTACTGCGCATACTACAGCTGTTATCTTCCTCGCCATCTAAGCTCTCAGGCTCTGCAGCCTCGCGATGAACGCATGTACTCTTTCGCCCATCTTGTGGAGCACTTTGGCACTGCAGAGTCTCAGTAGATTTGACGGCTGATTCGGACGCCCTGGCTTCGTCCAAGGCAATCGGCAGAGTGAGGTTAGATTTAGTGAGTAACCTCTTCTGTAGGTTAATGTCCCGCATGCCGCAAATTATGTGGCCTAGAATCAGCTTGTCCAGGTCTTGGAATTTGCAGCACGCTGTGGCCTTGCGGAGCGCCGCAACATACTTGTTAATCGACTCACCTTCTTTCTGGTTCCTGATGTTAAACTCATGCCGGCAAATGTGCTTGGATGGCTTGGGGGTCTAGTGGGTCCTCAGCGTCTGCTGGAGCACGGACCAGGTGACTGATTGTAGCTGTGTCGACTCAGAGAGGACTTTCACCATCTTGAACACTTCCCGACCACAGTATCCAAGGAACATGTTCTTCTTGCAGCCTTCAGAAAGGCCCATGAGGTCATTTGCCTCGAGGAAGCAGTCAAATCATAGCATGTACGAATCCCAGTGCTCGGTGACTGGGTCATACAGAGTCGGTGGGGCATGCATGGCCACTTTGTGTTCAGAGGGCATTTTGAATTTGCCACTCAAAAATGGCTGCTCGAAGCTGCACTGAGCTCAGGGCTGGATGTACTTGCTGGATTGCCACGCTCTTTCTGGTTTGCCTTGTTGCCTTCCAATCCCACCCTCGTCGCCAGTAGATTGGATAATGGATAGGCACACACATGTTTAACGGTAACAACAGCTCTTTATTAAGTACAACAAGTGAGAACAATCCAGCGAAGGTTGAGTCTGACAGCAGCCCTTTTATAGGGAGCTGTCAGACCCTTCGACCAATAGGATTAAACCTCTGTTCCCACCAGAACAGAGGACCTTGGTGGAAACCACTGTAGTTAGAACAAGTATCTAACCGGTATTTCTCCACTTTCTATTCAGTGACTGGCCTCATTTAGCACATGTGATGGTTGCAGAAGTAACATGATTTTGCCATTTCAATCCTAATCCTCCCCCCCCTCCATAGTTTTAGAATGCTACAAAAGGCTGGTGAAGTTTCTCTAGTCTAAACAACCATGGAGTATATAGAAAATGGAATTTAGAAAACAAGCAGCCAGCTCATACATGTGAGCCAGTTTGCATAGCAGTGAATCCCCTGTAAAGAATTTAGATTTATATGTGCATTGCTCCACTGCTTCATTGCACCCTGGGGAACAGTAGTCTTCTAAAGCTGCCATCAGGACTGATAACAATGAGGCAATGCTTTTTCTACCCTCATAATACTGCTTTCTGCATTGATTGATGTAAAATTGAAGCTGCTGCGGTTAATGGATCAATTCCTGTGCCAGGAGGGTTTAATTCACAGAGCTGAAAGCTCTGGAATTTTCTTTTCAAGTGCCATATCTGCTTGCGATTTGTATTACTCTGTAATGTTGAAAGATTTATAGATAAGATATAAAACAATTGCATCTTGATTTTTTTTTCATCTAAATCCGAGAAAGATGTCCGAACCTTAAATCAGTGTTCACAATTGAAAATTGACCGGATGGATGTAAACAAATTGAATCTTAATGCAGACCAAAAAAAAATGGTTAAAGATAGTTTGTGGAATAGGGATTCTACTTATCTTAGATGGGATTATGTTCTCCATATTGAAGATTCGTGTTTACAAGCTTGGATTGAAAATCTGGGTTTTGGCACTAACTAGCCATCTGAATTCATAGTAAGGCAGTGGTGCAATTCAGCCGGTTCTATCCGGTTCGGGCGCCCACCCGGACGTCATCATGTCCCATTTTTGACACTCTGCACATGCGTGGAAGGTCCTGTGCATGCACATAGGTGGTGTGTGCGTGCGAGCGTATCAAGTGTGCGTCCGCTCACATTTGCAAACCAGTAGTGACGGTAAGTTGATTTCACCCTTGTAGTAAGGGCGAGTTCCTGCAATGTCAAATATAGCCATAGTGATAGATATGCTAGCTAAAGCCTTTTGGATTCCTGTAATGCATACTTTGTGGGATTAACTTTGAAAAGAGTTCCAAAAATGTAAAAAAAAAAAAAACAACCAACCCTTCAGCTAGATTATTAACCTATATTATTAAGTATAAGAAGCATATGACATCTTTGCTATAACATCTTTATTATAGAATGCATATGTCAAATGAACATGAACTATTTCTGGACAAATTCAGAACTCTAGTTATGCTCTCTAATACCCTATGTGGTGAGTTTTTTGAAAGACCATAATCTTCCATGGGAATGTTAAGATCCTTGGGGAAAGGCCTTCCTTAACTACAAGTATTATCAAAAGGACATCTAGTGAAAATTTATGGTTTCCTCAGAGTTTGCTCCAATGCTTTGGAATTCCCTGTCAAATAAGGCCATTCAGTGCCTGTCCAATAAGAGGCCTCTGTGCTTACTTTTGTTCTACCAGGTAGCACATTCATTTTTATTTCAGATAGATTTCCAAACTGATTTGTTTGCGGACATAATTTTTAATAGGAGACTGGGTGATTCTTTAATGCTTAACTTTAGTGGCATGTTTAGATATATATTGATTCCAAAAAAATACAGTAGCATTAAAGAAGCAGCTGCTGGAAGAGAAAAAAACCAAAAAATAACAATATTGCAAAATATTGCAAAAGTATTTCCTTTCTTAATAAATAAATAAATAAATGCCATCAAATGTTCTTTGAAACATGCCAAAATTACAGTGTGATTTATAAAACCAGATTAAACAAAGTTTATGTTTTTGTTAATGAGTATAAGACTGATTTCTTTCTCACCTAAATGCAACTCTCAATAAGAAGTCCTTAATGTAAACGTTTATTGTAATAAATAAAAATTACAAACATTTTATTTATAACCATTCCCCACCAGGACCTAGGCCAGTTACAATCAAACTAACAAATATGGTTAAAGTTACACTAAAGCTGTAAAGTTGATGTACAGGTAATCTTCGACATACGGCCACAATTCAGCCCAAAATTTCTGTTGCTAAGTGAGTTAAATGAGTCTCTGCCCCATTTTACAACCTTTCTTGTCACCATTATTAAGTGAATCAGTTGTAAAGTTAGTAATATGGTTGTTAAGTGAATCTGGCTTCCCCATTGACTTTACTTATCAGAAGGTCACAAAGGGGGATCACATGATCCTGGGACATTGCAATCATAATTAATACATGCCAGTTGTCAAGCATATGGATTTTGATCATGGGACCATGCAATGGCTGTAATGTGAAAAAGTCATAAGCCACTTTTTTCAGTGCATTAATAACTTCAAACAGTCATTAAATGAACTGTTGTACGTCGAGAACTACCTTTATATCTTTGCCATAAAATAAGCATCGTGGTTTATGGAGCATCCAAGACTAAAAGGAACTACATGTCTACTTTAACAATTCTAACATAAAGCAATATGGATGACATGTCAATTACTAGTCAAACCTGTAGAGACGTTAACGAGATTGTACATATCCCAACTTAACCAAATGCCTCGTTCTTCTTGTCCAGAGGTGAGTTGCTGCTGGTTCAGCCCGGTTTGGCCGAACCGGTAGTGGAATTCAAGCCTAGGTCGCAGAACCGGCAGCGACCCAGGCCTGCCACGCTCCCCGACTGGTTCCCGAACTGCCCCTTGGCCGCCGCCATTTTGTATTTTAGTGACTGCGCATGCACAATTCACTGTAAATTGTTCTGCACATGCACGAAGAACAATTTACATTGGACAGTGCAGTCGCGCGCAGTACACATCTGGTGCCCAGGTTGCAAACTAGAAGTAACGCCAGCAGCAACCCACCTCTGTTCTTGTCTCATAGAAGAATAATTATATTTGAACCCTGGATAAGATTGCCACTGTCACTGCGTTTTATTTTGGTTTGCCAGCTGTATCTGAATTCTGACTTATACGGTAGACTGAACTGTTTCTTAGCTGTGCTGAGATTTATTGCGCATGCCACAGTTCTTATCTGCAGTGATTTACTGTGCAGGTCACACATTCTTTTTTAACTTACACTTCTGATCTTTTGTTCGCCTGCCAAGGGAGCTAGGCACAGAACTCTGCCAAGATGTAATTAATTCAGTTAGCAAGTTTGTATTTTTACTTTCTTTTATATTAAAATGTTTTTTATTAGATCATGCCTCGGGTTTATTTTTGCTTATTCAAGAAGTATACTTCGAGGAGAAGCCACGATCCATCATCATTAATTACAAAGGGTTTAAATTATATCCCTAGCAGCCACCATGTCCAGGGGCCTTCTTTTTAATGGTTTTATCTGCTTTTCCAGTGGTGGGATTCATTTTTTTTACTACCCCTTTTGTGGGCATGGCTTGGTGGGCATGGCATGGTTTGGTGGGCGTCGCGGGGGAAGGATACTGTAAAATCCCCATTCCCTCCCAATCAGGTGGGACTCGGGAGGCAGAGAATAGATGGGGGTGGGGCCAGTCAAGAGAATAGATGGGGGTGGGGCCAGTCAAAGGTGGTATTTACTTGTTCTCCTAACTACTCAAACTTTCCACTACCTGCTGAATACCACCTCTGAGCTTTACAGGGGCCATGTATTGCATACCACCACAACTGTGCTGGTGTGGGATGATGGGAGTCACATACTTACACACATCTATAGAGGAAAAAAATATATTTTATCTCCTGTTTTCGTGTGTTTCATAATCACTCTGCCTAATATCTTTTTCTTCCCCTTGCTTTTAACTGAAACAGTTAGAGCTGCCACACCATTATGCCTGAAGCTAACTCCAGGCAAATTTCTGTTCTTAGTAAACCTTTCCCACATTGTGAGTTTCACCTAAACAGTAATAAAGGAACTGTCCAGAAATTCCTTATTCTATCTTTGCGTCTTATTTACAAGAATATAGACTTCAAGGAACCGACAGCCTCTCCCTTCTAAACAGCACTGGAATTTCTATTAACAAATAAGCAAATTTAAGCCAAGAAACAGATGAATTTTCCATTTGATTTTTTTTAAAGGGGTGGGGGGATTTTCCTCCCTTACATCCGGCCATGCATAAAATCTTTCCAGAAGTTATTGGCACAAAGTTTAAAAGTAGTGTCCTGCAATTAGCTGGAACTTTTCACTTATGAAATTATATGTCATCCAGAGGCTTGTCCATAAAATGAGCAATAAATACTACCTTTAACCAGCATTTAATAATTATAATGCATCTAATTTTTTCCATAATAGACTTGACTCCAAGAACCATGAAGGGCATTAGACAATGTAATTCATTCAGCAGTTAGTGGAGACAGAAAGAAACTTCCCTGACCTCAACAGAAAAGGAGGCTATGAAGGGCAAAGTATTTTGTTTTGGAAGCATCCAGGAAGGCTGAAAGAATTTCTGTGTTATTGCAAGTATTCTTGTTGCTCTACTTGCAAAAAAAGGGGGGAGGGAAGAAGGAAAGTTGATTTATGAAATACTCAAATAATTATTTTCTGGCACAATAAGTTCTCGACTTACAACAGTTCATTTAGTGACTGTTCAAAGTTACAATGGCAATGAAAAAAGGGGCTTTTGACCGTTTTTCATACTTAGCACCATTGCACACACACACCCATGGTCACCATTGGGGGAATTAAAAAATGTTTACCACAGGTTCTGTGGGTGTGGCTTGGTGGGCGTGACATGGCTTGGTGGGCGTGGCAGGGGAAGGATACTGTAAAATCTCCATTCCCTCCCGATCAGCTGGGACTCAGAGAACAGATAGGGGTGGGGCCAGTCAGAGGTGGTATTTACCAGTTCTCCGAACTGCTCAAAATTTCTGCTACCGGTTCTCCAGAACTGGTCAGAACCTGCTGAATACCACCTCTGATGGTCACATGGTCAAAATTCAGAGGCTTAGCAACTGACTCATATTTATCACAGTTGTGGTGTCCCAGGATCATGTGACCCCCTTTTGCAATCTTCTGACAAGCAAAGTCAAGGGGGAAGCCAGACTCACCTTAACAACTGTGTTACTAACTTAATAAATGCAATGATTCACTTAACAATTGTGGCAAGAAAGGTCGTAACACATGGCAAAATTTATTTAACAAATGAATGTGTTAAATGAAACAAATAGCAACAGAAATTTTGGGCTCAATTGTGGTTGTAACACAAGGACTACCATTTATAAGGTATCAGTATTAGCCAGATACCATCCCCATTATATGCTGCACACAATACAATTCCTCATATTGGGACCTCACATAATTGGGATATAGACATCAAATCCTCCCCATTGGGGTTCAAAAGATCTACTGAATGTGTTTATGAGCAAGAGTTAATACTCTTAAGTCTTCCTTCAGAGGGAAAAAAATGTACCTTTAAGCTACATCATGAGAAACTGCTTTTAGTACCAGAAAAATAAGCCATTTTTGAAGAAATTGCCTTGAAGACTCAGAGATTGCTTAGGGAGTTTTGGTCCCTCAAAGGAGCATCTGACCTGATTCTGAGGTTGAGGTTGAGCTATCTCCTAGGAAGGTAAGTGGGAATGGATAACATCCAGTGAATGGTCAATGGATGGTCATTCTGTGGAGAATTTGTAATAAACCTCCCATAAGGCTCCGAGAACCCAGTTTTGAAAGTTTTCCTTTTCACTAACTTATTTAATGGAATAAAGTCTCACATTTATCCTGGTTTACCCTGTATTTCTCCTACAGCCTGTATGTTGAACCTTAATTGGTGGTATTAAGCCTACATTGACCTTGAGCTAGAATCTTGCTCATTTGTTACTCCCTTTGATTCCATTCACAACGGAAGAGCCAGTTCAGATTAATATTGATGTGACTTGGCTCAAAAGAGGGCGTGAGACCCCATTCAGAGATTGCACACTGTTCTGTCTATGTGAAAAGAGATTTTAATCTATGTAGGGTTTCTAATCTACGTATTGTGTTAGGAACGGGTTCTCCACAGCTGACCTTGGAATTGGTATATATTAATTTACAGGCTTAACTTAATGAAGCCCATTCCTGCCTCTATTCATAGATAATTCCTCCATAATTGAGTCTTTGAAATCTAATTCACTAGACTGGTGAGATTAACTAGGCAAGCTCCTTTTATGAGACTACTTCTTAAAATAGAACAAAAGAAATGCAAGATTAACTTTGTTAGGCAAAGGGAGTCTTGAGGTTAAGATGGGATAAAATGTGGGAACTGCAGAGGATTTACAGTGCTTTTCAAGATGATACTTTATTACCCAATGGCCATTTTTTGTAAAAAGACTGTATCCAAGCAGATTCAAATTTGAATGAGCCCATTTACTATTGTACTGTATGAATATCATGGAATTCGGAGTATTCTGTTATGAGCTTGTGGGAGATGGTTCAAAAAAGAACCTTTATCAAGCCTTTATCTTCAATTGTTAATTCACTTTATTGCTCTGGCATCAGCTATTTAATAGATACAGAATCTTTTTCCAAGTAACTGAAAAGATAGAACAAGAGAAGGACAGGCTAGTCCAGTGCTCTACTCTGAGGAGGTTCCAGAATCCAATAAATATAATTCTTTCTATTTTTCAATGTATTTTCAAAGTAGACTAAAAAGACACTATGATTTCACTCTATTTTTTTCCAACTGGAATTGGCTACTGTGTTTTTTTCAAAATTATTTAGCAAATATATGGACAGAAATGGGGTGGCATTGTGTCTCAGCAGTTAAGACGTGGGGCTTATTGGCTGGGGTTTGAGACCTGAGCACTGCACAATGGGGTGGTCTCCTGTTTCACCCTAGCTCCTGCCAACCTAACAGTTTGAAAGCATGAAAATGTGAATAGATAAATAGGTACCACTTTGGTAGAAAGGTAACAGTGCACTCTGTCATGCTTGCTATATGACTGCAGAAGCATCTTTAGACAACACTGGCTAAACAGTCTCAAAATGGAGCTAAATACCACCACTACATTTGATAATGGCTAGTTGAGTAAAACTGGTTCTGTAACCGTGGCTTGATGGGCATTGTGTGGCTTGGTGGGCATGGCTTTGTGGGTGTGGCAAGGGAAGCATCCTGCAAAATCTCCATTCCCACCCCACTCTGGGGCCAGCCAGAGGTGGCATTTTCCGGTTCTCCGAACTACTCAACATTTCCACTACCGGTTATCTGAACTACTCAAAATTTCTGCTACCAGTTCTCCAGAACCTGTCAGAACCTGCTGGATTTCACTCCTGCCCTTGATATACAAGCATCCTACAGAAGGGCAAGGAGGGGGAGATGAAAAAAGGTAAATGAAGTAAATGCCACCTGTTGTGTACATGTGTATAACTTTGCAACACAAGTGTGAAAGCGAGGAACAGAATTTAGAAACAGAAACCTCTGCCTTGATATCAAGCCAGCAAATAACATTTCCTATGAGTCAGAATTTATTTTACATTTAATTGGTATATAGTAAATTATATGCACTCTGGATACCCAATAAATGACTAAGTGATTAGTCTATTTTCTGCTACACCTCCCAATTTAATATGCTCAATTTTAATTAATGGGATGCTTTCCGTGCTCTGTTCTAAAACATTAGGAAACATAAATAAAACAAAACCTTTTACAACACCCCATTTGTGTCCTTCCCCGGATTCAATCGATCACTCCAAATTGTTGCCATCTATTTATCCCTTTTTTCAGCCATGTGACACAGCTTGAAAGCAGGTTACAGTATTACGAGCTGGTCTCCGAGAAGAACATTGGCAGTCGTGCATTTAAAAGTAGCAGGTAGGATCAGAAAATTCATCTTTTTTTTCCAGTTCATCAAGAACTAAAGTTCATTTCATTTCCATTTTCCTTTTAATTTTCATTTAATTAATTTAATTTAACATCTACACGAAGTCTTTGTGTGAGATCATCCATTACCATGGACTGAGATATCATCAATATGCTGATGATAGTCAGCTGTATATCTCAGCCCATTGTGAGTTAAACAATATTGTGCCCTCCCTCTCACAGTGTCGGGAGGCTGTTAGGGGCTGGATGGGGAGCAACAGGGTGAAACTGAACCCTGGCAAGACCAAATGGCACTGAGTTTGGGGTCTTTTGGTCCATGGAGAATTGCCACCTATGGTCTTGGATGGGGTACCACTGCCCCAAACAGACCCACTAATCACTTAGTCATTTATTGGGTATCCAGAGTGCATATAATTTACTATATACCAATTAAATGTAAACTGGGGGTTCTTCTGGACTTGTGACTCCTGCTCAAAGATCAGGTGTCACTCATGGCCAGAAGGGCCTTTGCGCAACTGCGGGTTGTGCACCAGTTTCTTGCGCAACTGTGGGTTGTGCACCAGTTTCTTAGACCAACAATTTTCACTCACAGTCATTCATACCCTAGTCACAGTCTATATCGGGCCATCCTTGAAAAGTATCCAGAAGCTCCAGTTGGTCCAAAGTGCAGTGTCACCTCTGCTAAAGTAGCTGCATTGGTTACCAATTTGTTTCTGGATGCAATTCAAGTTTCTGGTTGTCATCTTTAAAGCCCTTCATGTCTTGGGACCAGGTTATCTGAAGGACAGTCACTTGCTGATCATATCCACCCAACACACTACAGCAGGGAGGCAAGGAATTTCCACCCCATCTACTTCTTCCTCTGTGAACCTGGGGCCACTTGATCCTACTTTGTTGAATGTCTATAGAGAAGGTGGGAAGGGTAGGAGAGAATGGGGTTTAAGCAATTCGTAGACTATAGCGGTCCTGTTATACTAGGTGTGCATTTTCCAATGTTGAAATTATCATCTAAATGTATCCAATTATTCCTTTTATTGATCTAGCAATCTTCTTTAGATCTGCAAATTAAAAAGAAAAAAAATAGAATAAAAAAAAGCGATTTAGAATGTATTTGAATTTCTGCTGGTTTTGCAACAAGTTAGGCATAATCCTGCCCTTTTATACATGCCTACTCAATAGGAAGTTCTTCTGAATTCAGATGCAACATTACAATAGGGCTTTTATGCATACGCCAAATGGTATGCATAGATGTAGCTTTATAGCCTCGTGACATAAACCTATACATCTTCAGTCAGAAGTAAATTCCACTTACTCCCAAATCAGTGTACATAGGATTATACTACCTGTTTTGAGAAAGAACGTATTCATTGAGAAAATAACTTTAAAAGAGTAGAAACTACATGAAAAGCCTGAAATACTATACTTAAAAGAAACTTGGCAGAATCAAATAAAAGCATGCATTGGATGCTTCTTAGTTCTCCTTAGAAAAGCAGCACAGCAGATGTGAAAACTATTTTTTTAAATTATCCTTTTCTCCCCACTCCTTTGAAAGAAGATTTCAAAACAGGGAGTTCTAGTCATATAATTTGAGAAATTCATGATAGCATATAAGATATATAATATAAATGCATTTTATGTTCCCTGGGATGAAAATATTGGTCACTGGAGTTAATAGAAATTGATTAATTACTTTCTATCCCAACAGACAAGAATATCTCAAGACGTTTTTGATAATTCCATTGTCAAACAAAATGCTTGTGAAATTCTGCTAGCCAGAGTGAACTTAACTGCAGCGGATTCTACTTGCCCCCTCCTACCCACTCTTATCGGAGGGTGACAAAAACAACAACAGAAAATTCACAACTGTTTGATGGCAACATATGAGTGCACAAAGTACAAAGGCCTTGTTTAATTCTAATTTATGAATGCCACCTGCATATTTCCTAAGGAGGAAATCTGAAACTTCCAAATGTTTTGTTTGTTAGAAGATTATTGCTCCTCAAGGCTTCTCTGCTGCATTGCCTGAAGAAGGGAAAGGGAGCGCACAGCACGGCTTGAACTGCACGCAGCAAGTGTGTCTCTGTTGCCCACGGTTATGCAAGCACGTTCTGCCGCTAGTTAAAATATCGTCGTTCATAGGAATCAGTTTAATGAAATTTGAAGCAACTTTGAGGAACACAAACATTAATAAAATATGAGCTGATTTATAGAGGAAGCATATCTTTTTGGCATAGTTGTGTTGTTTTGTTTTTTCCAGAAAGGAAGAAAGACAGGGAAGAGGGGAGGGAATCGCCTTTATTGTATGCCTGCATTGTGGGGTTGGGAGGAGAACTGAGGTTCTTTCTCATCCTTGTTAAGGTGTATCCCTTCAATGTCTGAGTTTGCCAGCCTAAACTGCTTTGCTCTACCGCTGAGCTTGGCTGTGTCTCAGGGGCCTGATTGCATAATCAGTATCAGTATCCATTAGGCAGTAGAGAACATGGCATGTGCTAGGACAGTGATGACTAACCTTTTCTGGACCGAGTGCCCAAAGCGTGCACCCAAACTCCCAAATGCAATGCATGTGCACCCCCTGCACACGTGCCCCACCCCCATGCATGCATGCGCCCCACTCATGCTCCCTGCCCCCCCCCCCACATATGCACAGCATAGACCTGACAACCAGCTGGCCAGCAGGAGGCACGCACGCATGCGCGGTGGAGCTGAAGTCGGGTGACGGTTCGTGTGCCCATAGAGAGGATGCCATAGATTTGCTATCCCAGTGCTAGGAGAAGGGGAAAATACTATTTTAAACTAGTGAAAGAGAAATGTAAACTGTGGACGATAGAAAGACAGCATTCTAAGTGTGCAGCCTTTAACAAGCCATCATTGTGCCAGGATTAGGGGGAGGTGAGATGAGGCCGTAGCTCAATGTTCTTCCACACTTGGCAACTTTATGACCTGTGGACTTCAATTCCCAGAATTGTTCAGCGATGCTGTTGAACTCCACAGATCCTAAAGTTACTTCATTCTCCTCCTCTTCCTAGGCATGGCACAATAATGGCTTCCTAACCAGTTTTAAAGGCTGCAGGGTTGGGATATTGTCTTTGTCCCATGTGGAAGTCAACAGATCCTAATGTTACCATATTTGAAAACTACTGCCTTAGCTAAACACTACTTTTTATAGAATTGTTTGCAACCTCAATGGTTGCAACATATGGTCCCATGTAATAATAATCTATAATTACAGCAAAATAAATGTAGGGTTATGCATGAAGTCTGCACATAATATTTATGGCAGCAAAACTTTCAGAAAATCTCACCAAAATAAGTGGGGTAACCAGTATTGGTTAAAGTATTTGAGTGTGATGTAATTCTGCTCCTTTTTAACACCTCCATGAAATCTCTGGGTGAGATCATCCAACACCCAGGAATGATACATCATCATTATGCTGATGATATGCTGCTTTATATCTCCATCCTTTGTGATTGAACCGATGCTGTGGCTGGCTTTTCTCAGTGCCTGGAGGCTGTTGGGGTCTGGATTGGGGAAACAACAGGCTTCAGCCAAACCTGGGCATGACAAAGTGGCAAGGAATGCAAGGAACACCCACTCAGTCACATGCCCCCCATCTAACAGGGCCTATTAGCACTGTAGTCTCCTCACTAATGTAACAGTGCCATATGCTAAATAAATAAATAAACTTATGTAAATGTCCTCCTAACCACAACTACCACCTGCTCTTCAAGCAGGAGTCACGAGTTCAGAAGAACCTCCAGATTCCACATTGAGTCTGTCTGGGGTAGTGCAATCCTACCAGAACTCAAGATGATAACCAGATCCCGAGGTTCCTTGCATTCCATTAAAAAAAAGGGGGGGGAGAATTACATTTTTTTCAATAAAGATTGTTCTGCGCATGTGCAGAACAGAAAATAAATATGGTGGCACCCAGGATAGAACCGGTACGGTCACATGCCTGGCCGAGTTACTGCCTATTCGACCAAACCAGGCCAAACCGGTAGGAACCCACCTCTGGTCCAGGGTATCTGAGGTAGTAGCCCGTCCCACTCACCCAAAGGAAGAGGCCTGCTATAGCCCCATCTGCTAAGGTGTTCTGGCAAATGAGGTCAAGGAGAAGAGACTTTTCTGCTGTAGCCCCAATTATGTGGAACACTCTACTACTGGATGTAATGTTTCCTGATTGCCTTGACGCCCCGGGGAGAGAGCTCACCATTGGCATGGTTGACAGGGTAAGAAAATCTCATCCCTATCCCAGTCATCTCTTGATTCCAGGTTTTTTGCACAGTTTTGATTTTTAACTGTTTTTCTATTTATCTCCTTAGTTCCTAGAATTGCCCTATCAGAAAAATGGGTGGCATATAAATGTAATAAATAGTAAATAAATTAAATGTTAATTTATTTACTATTTATTTATTTATTTATTTATTTATTATTTAATTTAAACTTATTAGTCGCCCCCTCTCCCCACAGGGACTCGGGGCGACGTACACAAGCAACAATCAGCACAGTGTCATACAGAGGAGGTAAAAAATAAATAAATAAATTACAATACTCAAAAAAGTTAAAACCCCAATAACATTAAAAGTGTAAAAACTAAAATTAACAATTAAAAATGACCAAGGGGTGGAAAAGTTGTCGAGTTATGCCAGGCCGGCTAGCCAAAACAGGTGGGTCTTCAGTTTACTGCGGAAGGAGCGGAGATCGGTTGTTGTCCTAATGTCTGGGGGGAGGTCGTTCCAAAGGGTAGGGCCCGCCACAGAGAAGGACCTACTCCTGGGCACTGCCCTCTGCCCTATTTATTACATTTATATGCCACCACATTTCAGTAGAAGTCCCTAGATAAGATTGTTTAAGCTACTGTGGTAGGTGCTGGTTGAAAATATGTTTCCTCTAATTCATTAAAGCTCAATCATTTTTTACTGTTAAGTCTAATGGTAAGTTTAAAAAAAAACATTTTAAGGCCTTCGAGGGGGAAAAAAGGCCTCTTGAAATGTAGACACACAGCATCCACACAAGAAAGAAAACAAAAGGTTTTGTGAAATGAATGTCGCCTGTAGAGACACTGCAAACAAATGTGGAACTACAAGAGTAAGCCTGATAATCATCTAATCATCTACAGTGGGAATGTTGTTAGGAACATTTTCTCTCTAGCCAGAAGATGCCGTTTTATTTTCTGGCCTGTGTAGCTGTTCAGTCAGTGATGTCTCTGAGGATAATTAATCCTGAGGCCAGCAATACCATTTATCTTACACCGGGGACATTCCTCCCTGTTCTATATCACACTGAGTTTGCCACAACTGTCTGTCTTTTCCTTCGTCTCTCTTGCCCTCTCCCTCTGTGTGTGGAGCAAACAACCTAAGGCAAAAGAACATGTTGGGATTTTCGGTGATATTTCTGAAATGACAGGAACCGCCTGCATTGGATCACGGAGTCCTAGAGTTCAAAAGGGCCTGGAGTTCACCTTCCCTGCTCAGGGCAGGAATACAAATGCAAACATCCCAACAGATGGCTGCTTAGCCTCTGTTTCAAAGCATTCAGCCAAGGGAAGCCCACTGCTTCTCTGGATAATTGGTTCCACTGAGCAACTGCTTTTATGGTTAGGAATGATTTTTTTTTAAAAAAATATTCAATCAGAACCTGCCTTCCTGTATCTTAAACCAATTATTCTACAACCTACACACCTAGGGATGAAAGAGAACAGGTCTTGACTGCCTTTTAGGTTGCACCCTTTCAGATATTGCGGGAATGATGGTGCATGCAGCTCTCCACAGCTGTTGACCGCTTGCACCAATGCACAACACAAACACGGCCCAGCATCCTCTTTTTCAGCCAGGTCCTCAAATAGTTGCTTCCATCTCCTCCCAATCCATATCTTAAATTCACCCTTAACCGGTTAATGTTTTCCCCTTTAAGCAGGCAACAAATTGCAGCAGCTTTACTGTGGTGCAAACCAATGTGCTTCATCAACCGTTAGTGCCACGCTCAGATGACCAATGGTGACAGAGGGAGATGGTCAGCACAGTGAAACAGGAAGGAGTCATTTCTCTCTCTATCTCTCTCTTGCTTCGGGGCACAACTTTCCCTGCATCTGTCAGCACTAGTTTGCACAGCTTTTGAACTCAGACATAACATATTTTGGATTAGCTCTAAATTCATGTTCAAAAGGAGCCCAGCTATCAGTTAATAGCTGAGCTCACTTTGAATACACTTTCCACAAAACCAGAGCAAGCTTTAACAACTATCTTTGAAAATTCCCTCCTTGTCCCACATTTGTGAAAAGTGATTGGTGGATGTTTGTTTTCCTGCCAACTGATAACAT
The DNA here is from genome assembly GCF_964273705.1 of Natrix helvetica. Lineage (NCBI taxonomy): Eukaryota > Metazoa > Chordata > Lepidosauria > Squamata > Natricidae > Natrix > Natrix helvetica. The sequence continues at coordinate 213,486,804 of NC_138552.1, read as the reverse complement.
TTGGTGGGAAGGAGAGGCCCAAAGCTAGGTAACTCAATTAATACTATTCTTATTATGCCTATGCCATGTATGGTAATAAACCAAGACAACAACACTTATTGATCAAAATCACTAATAAACTATTTTCAATAGGACAATACTCAGGGTGCATTTTTGCAGCAGCTTGCTCAATACCCCATTTCAGTTTAACAGAATAACAGAGTTGGAAGGGACCTTGGAGCTCTTCTAGTCCAACCCCCTGCTCAAGCAGGAGATCCTACTATTTCAGACAAATGATTGTCTAATATTTTCTTACTTTGAGGAAGAATCATTGAAAGGTCCTCTTTGAGTATAATTTAACCTACCACATGTGAACATAATTATAATGACTTCAAGCCATTTCTTAACTCATATGATAAATTAGAATAAAAGCAAATGTTTTATTAAATGTTGTGCCTCAAGATAAATAATACTGATGTCACTCCCACAATCTACTAATGTGCTATGAGTCGTGGTGGCCCAGTGGTTAGAATGCAGTACTCCAGGCTACTTCTGCTGACTGCCGACTGACTGCAGTATGGCAGTTCGATTTTCACTGGTTCAAAGTTGACTCAACCTTCTATCCTTCCAAGGTTGGTAAACTGAGGACCTGGATTGTTGGGGGCAATATGCTGACTCTGTAAACTGCTTAGAGAGGGCTGTGAAGCGGTATATGAGTCTAAGTGCTACTGCTATTGCTAAAGAAAAAGGCAGAATTCAGTCAGTAAGGATTTTCTACACATATCTAAGCTCAGAATTAATGTGAGGAGAAGATATTCCATTCTACAGATAGTCCTTGACTTATGTCTACAATTGAGTCCAAAATTTTTGCTGCTAATGTTATGCTAATATGTTAACAACTGCAGTTGTTAAGTTAGCAAGCTTCCCCCTTCCCCCTTGTAATCTTTGCTTACAAAAGATGACCACATGATCCTGGGACACTGCAACCATCACAAATATGAGTCAGTTGTCAAGTGTCTGAATTTTGATCACATGACGATGGGGATGCTGCAAAGATTATGTGTCAAAATGGTCATAAATCACTTTTTTCAGTACCATTATAACTTTGAACAGTCACTAAATGAACTGATGTAAATCGAGGACTACTTGTAGAGTGTTTTTGTTCTTGTTAGCGCACTTCCCACATCCTACTTTGTACATGAGAATGAGGAAAACACTTATTTGAAGGAATGGCAACAGTGATTGATGATACATATACCCTGGTATTTACATATCCAGAGATATTTAACAAGATCAGATTGAAAATATTAATTCTATAATCACAAATGCTAAGACTGCATGGCCCAAAAGATATCTCCCAGTGACAAAATGAAAATTCTGCCCTGATGCATTTCCTATCTAGATGGAAATGGCAAAACAAGTTAAATTTTCAAACACAGAAATAACCTAATTTTTAAATAACTACATTTACTTTCTTGAATTTCAGTCATGGCAATACCTGGAAATTTAAAATGTTAAACTTAATTTGTGGGATCAACAATACAGCAAAGATAGAACATCAGTTTTCATGGAACCGGAGGTGGGTTCCTACGCGAACTGGTACTGCAAACCGATATTGCTCGCGCATGAGCAGTTCACTGTAAATGGTTCTGTGCGTGGGTGAAGACCATTAAAAGCTAATAAAAAAGATGCCAGCAACAGCAACAGAGACCAGGGAAATGGTTCGGCGCCTGGTCAGCCTGGGTCGCTGCTGATTCTGCGACCCAGGCTAGATTACCACTACCGGAAGCAACCCACCTCTGCATGGAACATATGTAGGAATAAGAGAAATAACTAGACTGAACAAATGAATTCTCCAAGGCACCTGAGGACAGAACAAGAAGCAATGGGTGAAAACTAATCAAGGAGAGAAGCAACTTAGAACTGAGGAGAAACTTCCTGACAGTTAGAACAATTAATCAGTGGAACAGCTTGCCTCCAGAAGTTGTGAATGCCCCAACACTGGAAGTCTTTAAGAAGATGTTGGATAGCCATCTGTCTGAAACGGTATAGGGTTTCCTGCCTAGGCAGGGGGTTGGACTAGAAGACCTCCAAGGTCCCTTCCAACTCTACTATTGTATTGTATTAAATGTTGATGGAACAACATTTCCATCTTCTGACTCAGAAAAGAAAAAAATTAAAATCTGCTAATTACATTACAGGCATATTAAAATATTTCCATACTACTGGTCCAAATGTAATTTTAGAATTTAGAATTCTGAAAGTCCCAGCTCAAAACCATGCTATATGCTATTCATTTTAAATAGGTATTCATCTTGAAAATGACCTGCCTTATTCATGAAATTTATTGGAAGCCAAATAAGCAGTTCTCCTCATAAAAGCCTCTTATGTTACTTCCATGTTTTCCATTTTTCACAACAAAACATCCATTAAAGGACAGAATGACAGAATGGCTGCACAAAGTATTTTGACTGGTAATGCTCTGGAATAGCCATCTAGAGAGCCAAGCATCAAATTTCATTTCAGCAACCAGTTCATCATAACAGCCGAAGCAAACTGTGAAAGCAGCTATCTTAATGAAGTTGCCATCATTATCTTCCCTGATTATTTTTGTTAATAGTTGCAAAGTCATGTCCGGCCCATCACAACCCCACGGACAACATTCCTCCAGGCCTTCCTGTCCTCTACCATCCTCTGGAGTCCATTTAAGATCACGCCTACTGCTTCAGTGACTCCATCTAGCCATCTCATTCTCTGTTGTCCCCTTCTTCTTTTGCCCTCAATCTTTCCCAACATTAGGCTCTTCTCTAGTGACTCCCGTAGTTGTCTAATGACTTCCCTGATTAGATTCTGTATTTGTGGCTTACCTATAACATGCTATTTTTAAGCAAAAACTGAAATAGACAGAGGATCTATCAATTAGATCAGAATAATGGAGTTTGGCCATGTTGGCTGAGAATTATGGGGCTATACCACTACATATTAAGGTACAGGCAATACTCAACATGAACAAAATTGAGCCCAGAACTTGTGTTGCTAAGCAAGACAGTTGCTAAGTGAGTTTTGCCCCATTTTATGACTTTTCTTGCCATACTTGTTAAGTGATTCACTGCACTTGTTAAGTTAATAACATGGTTGCTAAACGAATCTGGCTTTCTCATTGACTTTGCTTGCCAAGAAGATTGTAAAAAGAGATCACGTGATCCTGGAACACTGCAACCATCATAAATATGAACCAGTTGCCAAGCTTTGTTCTAACTTAGGCTTCCCCAGCAGCATGAAGCTGAATCCTCATCTCCATAAACCCCTTTGATTTAATTTACAGTGAATTCCTCTGCAGCAAAGTTCCGGCCCACAGGCTTTCAAGATAGTTCACAATTACCGACCTTTATCAGGCTTGGATAGTGGCCAGGCCAATATCTTTTAGATGCTGCAATACTTGGCAAGAATGCAGGAATGAACTAATTGTCTCCTGCACTTTCACTCCTCTTTTATTCCTTATGGGAGGGGCCATTCACCATCCCACCTGTGACCTTACTCCCAAGTCAACCTTGTTCCTTAGCTGTTCCCTTCGTCTGGCAACTCTGTGCATATGTACACTGGGAAAAGGCTCCAGCTGTTCATCTGCCTCACTGATGTCTGACTCTGAAGGCAGGTGATAATGGTCAGACAGTCCTGGCCCCATCTCTGCCTCTGACGCAGATCACTCATCAGAGACTTCCCTAGACTCCAAGACTGGCCCATGTTCCTCCCCAACCTCTTCACTGTCCAAAACTGCTGCCAGGTCTGCTGGCCATTGATGGGCCACAACAAGTGTCCAAATTTTAATCATGTGTCCATGGGGTTGCTACAAAGGTTGTATGTGTGAAAAGTGGTCATAGGTCACTTTTTTCAGTGCCGTTGTAACTTCAAACAGTCACTAAATGAATGTCTATAAGTCGTGGACTACCTATTCCAGTTTAGAGAGAATTGGTTAAACAATTGCTTGGAACTTGATTCAAAGCTCATTTCAGCTATCAATTCCCAAGATGACCTTTGGAAAGCCATCATCATTTCTCACTGTCAGCTCTCCTAATGTGCAATAGAACCCTAACTACTCACATTCATTGTAAAAAGGAAGGAAATTAACAGAGTACTAAATAGAATAGGAAGCCCAAATAGAATGTAGAGACACTGCACTCATTCCTGTAGTTGATTTTATCTCTTAATTTAGCCCAGGGATCATTTTTCTCTTTAAATTTAAGAAATCAGATGTTGTCAAAGGCATTTTGGTTAATAATAAAACAATAACCTAGGAAATAAAACTTAAATTGGATAGTATTATTCCATTCTTGAAAGCTGGCTTACGTATATAGATAGATACATCGGAAAGCAGTTTTATTGGTATATACGTAGCTCCATGATAAAAATAGTTTTACAAAATCAGAAATGGAGAGATTCCTTTGTGCTCACGTTTCAACAACCAAAGAATACATTTTCCAAACAGAGTGAAGTTAATGGTTGTGCGGCTGTCATAGAAGAATATAAAAGAATCCAATTCTGTATTTAACAGTAGCATAAAAGGAAAAAATATAAAAAACACATATTTTGGTGTTGGAAAAGCAGTCAACACAATCATTGAGTAAGAATGTGCCTCTTTCTATAGCCATGTATCTAAATTACTGCACTTTAAACTCTCTTTTGTTTGTAAATACGTAATGGAGGCACAAAATGCTTTTTTTGCCTTATATGTTTGGAAGAATTCCTAACAAACAAGAACTGAGCAGTGAGAACACATTTTAAATGTAGGAAAACGAAATACAAATATCATTAAATCATGCGGGCAAAGAAAATAAACTGAGTCTCTTAATCTTACCAAAATAAAGTTGTATAAACAGCTATTCTATTACCAACGGTCAAGAGGAGCAATACTCAACATATTCTCTTTTTGGAGTACTGCTTATTCACACAAATTATGCACTATAGCAGTGTTTCTCAGCCTTGGCCACTTGAACATGTGTGGATTTCAACTCCCAGAATTCCGCAGCCAGCATGGCTTTTTGTGGAATTCTGGGAGATGAAGTCCATTCATCAAGCAGCCAAGGTTGAGAAGCCCTGCATTATAGCATAGAGTAGGACTGTGCAAAACTTTGAGAAGGGGTTTCACTTCAACAAGTATTTAGATAAGATGCCCCTTTGAAATAACATGGCAGCCTTGCTTCAACCACCAAAGGAATGTACCAACGATGCTGGGGGAATCTCAAAGAGGCTGCAAGGTAACAGGAAGTGAAAGCAGAGCTCATTGCTTTACAGAACAACATGCCTTGTTGAAATAAATCAAGGCTTGCTTGCAACAAAAGAAGGAATGCACAGGTGCAATCATAATTCTGGTTTTCTACTATGTCTCTCCATTATGACATTCTCCAAAATAACCTTATAATATACTCATATACATGAAGAAGAGATCAAGTCTGTAACATCGGACCCATGGTAAGTAAGTTCAAATGGGGGAGGGGTGATGTCAGAGCAACTGACTGCAGAAGTCATCAAGGAACCCCAGCCACGCCAAACAAATTCCTTTTACTTTTTTAGCAGCTTATTATTGCTACTTTCTGATGAAATAGCAATATGCACAGTAAAAGCTAAAAGTAAATCCCTGTATGCATACATAATAATATGGTTAGATGAAGGGTTTACTTAAATTATGAACTAAAACAAACCAGACTAGTGGTGCTATGCTATGCCCATGCAATTAGAATGTTTTAAACACTGACATTTTCCAGAATATATCTCATTAGAGGAATACAGATCTGCTAACATATAGCCAAAGCTCCTAGCTTGATCTCTCTCTCTCTCTCTCTCTCTCTCTCTCTCTCTCTCTCTCTCTCTCTCTCTCTCTCTGAATGATGGATGGATGGGGGAGGGGGGAGGGAGGGAGATTCTCGTGTGATTTTTCAAAATTGTCCAGTAGAAAATACACCAGGAGATATAAGACTCTGGGTAGAACTTAACATGATTTTGCTCTCTTCCTGTCTGTCCTGCAAGGTAGACTAGACCAGGGAATAAGCTGCATTAAAGTGCTTCAACCTTTTTTGCTTAGGCAACAGATTCTGCATCTCTCTATCAAGGTTATGTTCCTTATTTTCTAGTAAGTTACTTAAGAGACACAATCGTAAAGTTTGCATAGAATAAACCCACAGACAATGAAGGAGACCTAGCACACACAAGTAATAAAAGAAATCGCCTTTGGTTTCTTAGCTGAACATTTAAAACTTTTTTGACTAGCAGAGGAAAGTGGGTAATCGCCATGCCTTTGGTTATGTGATCCTTGCTCATTTGGACTGAACCTTTGTTGCTATGGTAGCTGAACTTAACTGTCATGAAGGACTGGGTCTATTCTCACAACAGCCCCCCCCCCTCCCCAGCCACCTGTGGATTCAGTGAGATGGCTGGGTAGAGAAATATGCTGTGAATATTGATATATATTCAGTTGCATTTTTGCCATTGTTTCTCTCTTGAGGTGTAGTCGTGGTAAATAGTTTCAGTACTGTATTTCTACATGTCATAATAATAAATGTCTATTAGCCGGAATGATATAATCAAAACTTGCACCTCAGAATGCTTGTGGTTTGGGCTGGATGCTTCAAATGTAGAAGTTGTTTCTGCTTGTAGGGCCTGTAAATTCAGAATGGGAGAAGTGGCTTATAATTGTACTATCTGAGGCATGCATGGGATTTTGTGATTTACTGTTTTCATTGTTGTTTCAGTAATGGAGGTCATAATAAGCTATGGAAGTAGTAAACAAAAATATATCTGGCTTGGTTAGAATTCCTTTATGAGTTCTGTTTGCTGTGGAGAGACATCTACAGATTTAGTTTTGAATATGTATATAAATATGGGCTTAAAGGGATGCTTTTGAGAAAGCATGATGGAAAAGATACACAGAAAGCCCTAATGGAACCAAGATTGTATCTCTATATTTCTTCATGTGTTACTAAGAGTTTTAACATTACATTTTTTCTACAATGCTTTCCGTTTAATAAACATATAGGATGTCCTCTTACTCTGCTTCTTTTGTCTGAGATAGATAGATAGATAGATAGATAGATAGATAGATAGATAGATAGATAGATAGATAGATAGATAGATAGATAGATAGATAGGCAGACTCTGCTTCTTTTGTCTGAGATAGCTAGCTAGCTAGCTAGCTAGATGATAGATAGATAGATAGATAGATAGATAGATAGATAGATAGATAGATAGATAGATAGATAGATGATAGATAGATGATAGATAGATGATAGATAGATAGATAGATAGATAGATAGATAGATAGATAGATAGATAGATAGATGATAGATAGATAGGCAGACTCTGCTTCTTTTGTCTGAGATAGATAGATAGATTGATAGATGATAGATAGATAGATAGATAGACTCTGCTTCTTTTGTCTGAGATAGATAGATAGATAGATAGATAGATAGATAGATAGATAGATAGATAGATAGATAGATGATAGATAGATGATAGATAGATAGATAGATAGATAGATAGATAGATAGATAGATAGATAGATAGATAGGCAGACTCTGCTTCTTTTGTCTGAGATAGATAGATAGATTGATAGATGATAGATAGATAGATAGATAGATAGATAGATAGATAGATAGATAGATAGATAGATAGATAGATAGACTCTGCTTCTTTTGTCTGAGATAGATAGATAGATAGATAGATAGATAGATAGATAGATAGATAGATAGATAGATAGATAGATAGATAGATAGATAGATAGATAGATGATAGATAGATAGGCAGACTCTGCTTCTTTTGTCTGAGATACATAGATAGATAGATGATAGATAGATAGATAGATAGATAGATAGATAGATAGATAGATAGATAGATAGATAGATGATAGATAGATAGATAGATAGATAGATAGATAGATAGATAGATAGATAGATAGATAGATAGATAGATAGGCAGGCAGGCAGGCAGGCAGGCAGGCAGGCAGGCAGGCAGGCAGGCAGGCAGGCAGGCAGGCAGGCAGGCAGGCAGGCAGGCAGATATCCTCATACTAACAATATATAATGACATTAGATTTCCCTTGGGATACTTTTTCTTTGTTAACGCAAAATGAATAATCTGTTTAAGTCTATACAATGGTACCATCGAAGCTGATACTGTACAAGCCATAGCATAGAAAAACTCAAAGAAGTAGTGCAGGATTGGAAAATGTGGAGAGACCAGGCCCATAGAATTGCCAAGAGCTGGACTCATCAACATCATCATCATCATCATCATCATCATCATCATCATCATCATCATCTATGCAATAGAGAATTACAGCAACATTAATTAAAGAAAAAACTCTTTGCTTAAAATGGAATTTGCTAAAGCTGTCATTTATATCATATTGATAAAACAACCCATTGTTATTTCTCTGTTTAAAAGTTGATTTTTCTTTTCTTTTAGGTGATTTAACAGGATTAGAAGCACGCCACTGAAAATGTGGTTCATTGGATATATCACTGAACCTCTCAGCCCTTTCCAAGTACATCAAACCATGGGTCCAACACTTTCCAGCTACAAATCTGTAAATTTTGCCAAGCCATTTTTTTCTTAGTTTGTGGGTAAATACTTACATTTACTATGGTTAAACTGCTGCTTCCTTTATGGGTATTTGCAAATGTTGGGACACTGCCATACATTTTTTTTTCTACATTGCAGCACATAACCACAGATGAATCTGTTTTCGATAGCACATTATCTATCTGCATTCCTGCTGCAAACATTATCTACACATCTATGGAAAAGGACTGGTTCATGTATACAGATTTGCCACTTTACTGCCTAAAAGGATATAAAAATCACAGAGCAGATATGTTTTTATTCATGTCATCTTACATCATCTCACACAATTCAGTGTTTTTCCATGGGCACAAATTCACACCGTCAGCAACTGTTCATCAAATGCACAGTAATAATAAAGTGGTGGGAAATGAAGTTTTACAACGCAATTGTGTAACGTATAAAATCTCAGATAGGATGCTTTTCAATGGACTCATTCAGCAACTGTTCAACAAATGCAGAATAATAAAGACAAGAGAAATAAGACATTATAATGTGAGTGCAAAGCAATCCATGTGGTAGCAAAATGCTTATTAGATGTGATTGGGCTTTTAATATGATTAATACTTTCCGATGGTGGAAACAATCCTTTTATGCTTACCCAAGCAGTTCTGTATTAATCTCAAACCTTTTAGCAGATTGACCATTCAGTCAGGAGATGAATGCTAATTGATCAATTCATTGCTTCGCTCACTGTGAAGGATTTCTCATATTATGATGTTCTTTTCCCGAGCCAAACAAACCAATTGGAAACCATTTTCAAGGCTTGCATTGTGCTGAGTTTATTTTTGCCTGGGCTGAACTTTATGCAATGTATAGGATAGATGGGTTTTTATTTTTCCAGCCAGTCCTCAGAGAAATTTAAAGATTTAAAGGTGTGGAAGTGATTATATTTGGATAATGTAGTTAATAAGCTACCGCATATCCCTTTAATAGTTTTTCTTTGGTTATGGTAGTCACATAGAAACTTTGCTATGAAAAGCATTCAAGCAGCCTAAATATGTGAGTCTGTCTTCATAGAATTATAGAATGTGAGGTTTGGGCAGAATTTTGGAGATCATTTAATCCAGCCCCAGCCTGGTTCAGAAATCCATCATTACAGCATCCTAGACCAATGTCAATCCAACCTCTGTTTAGACATTTCCAGCAAAAAAGAGTTCTCTACCTCCCAAGGAAGTCTATTCCATTTTCATAGAGTTCTTGCCATTAGAAATCTTTGTTTAACTAAAAATTTATTCCCTTGTAATTTAAATTCATTGTTTCTTCTTTATCTTTTGAAATGATTCTGAAATATTCTGGTCCTCTTCTGCAAAACAACCTTTCAAATACTTGACTATCATGTTGTCTTGCAGTCTTCTCATCTCCAGTCTAAATATAAGCAATCTCTCCTAGTCCTACTCTTCATGTTTTCTTATTGCTTTGGTTGCTGTCTCTTGGACAGGTGCCATTTGGTCAATATCCTTCCTAAAAGCTAGCTTTCCTGGAGCTAAAATAAATATTCTAAGAGCAAACTGATCTTGATCTTGACCATTATTTCTGTTGATGCAATCTAGAAATAAAAAATGAAATTACAACTGTTTGGTGAAACATCAACAACCTCATTTATATATTAATGTTAGAACTTTAATGTCTGGAAGGAAGAAAAGCTTTAGGACTTTTCTGTCGAAGGTAAAAGGAAAGTAAAAAAGCCAATTTGCCACTCAAACAAAGTTATATCAATAGACAATTGCAACCCAATTCAAGTAGATGATAAAGAAGAGATTGATGGCTTAACAAAATATATCTTCCTTAAAAAATTCAGAGGAATAGTGACTTAGCTATGGAATAAAAGATATCTGCTCTTTAGGGGGGGGGGAAATCAACGTTTAGATAAAACACCAAAGTGCAAAAACAATACAGTGACAGCAAAGACTGGATTATCAATTTTCCAGTTTTAACATATCTGTGGAAGTCTGATCATCCAAAAGGCTGAAAGAAAAATGAAAATGAAGTCTTTAAATTTCTGTGCTGGAGAATATTATTGAGAATATTTTGGGTCACAATGAAAGAAATAAAACTAAATTAAATAATCCCACTGGAGTGCTCACTGAAATCACTAATAATGAAGGTCAAGTTTAGATCCTCTGAACACATAATGGAAAAGAAAGCACCATTAGAGAAGATTCTGTTGCTTGAAAAAATCAAAAGCAATTGGATTAGAGGTTACAAGAAGACAAGGAGGCTAAATACAATCACTGATACACAAAGATAAGTTTACAGAAAGAGAAAGAAGCAGTTACTGATGGACAGCCCTGGTAAAATTTAAGACTATCAAGTCACAAAGACTCAGAAGTGATGGTAGAACTGAACAAACTTCAGGGAGTCCTGAATGTGATTGGAGTAGGTTTTTCTGCACTTGTAAGCAAAGCTGGGTTAATAATAAGCTGATGGTATCAAATGAACGTTATACAATAATTTATGCTAAGAGACAAGAGGAGTTATTCTTTTGAGGTAAAAAGAAGAAAACAAAAGAATTCCAGCACCATTCTCAACATTCTCAATATGATTGAGCAGGTCCAGAGGTGCTTCACGAGAAGAGTATTCCACTCCTCTACTCACAATAGATACAGACTCAAGGTAAACCGCTCCAAATTCGATAGCAGAAAATACGACTTCAGTTAATACCTGGAATACTCTACCTGACTCTGTTGTTACATCCTCTAACCCTCACAGCTTCAACCTTAAACTGTCTACTATGGACCTCACCCCATTCTTAAGAGGTCTGTAAAGGGGGAGTACATAAGCACACCAGCGTGCCCGCCGTCCGTCTCCTACTGTCCCCATTTATTTGTATTTATTTCTTTCGCTCATGACCATGTTTATATTTACACCTGCTATCTTGTACATGTCGATGGATGACCATGTGACAGCCGTGGCAAGGGGGGCGTTCCACCAGGTTCGCCTGGTGCGCCAATTGCATCCCCTATTGGACCGGGACGCCCTTCACACAGTCACCCATGCGCTTGTGATGTCCCGGCTGGACTATTGCAATGCTCTCTACATGGGGCTCCCCTTGAGATGCACCCGAAGGCTGCAGCTGGTCCAGAATGCGGCCGCGTGGGCAATCATGGGAAGTACCAGATACTCCCATATAACACCCCTCCTGCGCGAGCTGCACTGGCTACCTGTGGCTTTTCGGGTGCATTTCAAGATGTTGACTATCACCTTTAAAGCGCTCCATGGCACAGGACCTAGCTATCTGCGGGATCGCATCCTACCCCACACATCCCTGCGACCAATTCTCTCTCACAGAGAGGGACTCCTCCGGGTGCCGTCCACTAGGCAATGCCAGCGGGCGGCGCCCAGGAGTAGGGCTTTCTCTGTGATGGGCCCGACCCTCTGGAATGACCTCCCCCCCGACATCAGAACTACCACCGATCTCCGCTCCTTCTGCAAGAAACTCAAGACCCACCTGTTCCAACTAGCTGGCCTGGCCCAATCGTAGTTTTAATCTTCAATCCTCCTGGCCGGTATTTTAAATTTTGGGGGGTAGACCTTTTAAGCTGTTTTTTAATTTTTACTATTATTGTACAGACTTTATATTTAATTTGTTTTTAAGGGGTATCTAATATTTTTTATTGTGTATACGGTTTTTTTAGCTTCTGTCTGTACACCGCCCCGAGTCCCTTCGGGGAGAGGGAGTGGTCTATAAATTCAATAAAATAAATAAATAAATAAATGTTTGACAAACTAATAAATACAGATACAAATACATGTAAGTAGTAGATATGTTGGTGCACCTTTGTATCCTATTTGACTTATCGTTCCATGGGCAACAAAAATTGACGAATCCCCTTTTGAGTATGTTTGATTTACATAGAAGGATGGTTCACTCCTTAAAGAAAAAATTGCTATCTTTGAATTGGTGCTATGTATAAACAAGTAGCTATAGCCCCAGGCCAGAGATTTTTCTGCAGTTAGATATGCAGAAACACACCACCTGTAAAACAGAGTGAGAAAATGCATGATGATGCACAAATGCCAGAGCAGATTTTACATTGTGCACACCAACATATGCAAGGCCAGGCACCAGCTCCGAGCAGCATATGTAAAATGAGGAAATGGAAAGTCATTTGTTTCCCTACAGACATCCTCCTCCTCAAACAACTCCTCGCTGTCATGTACAATAACGGGCAATCACAAAACCTGAGCAGTGAATTAATTAGGATTGAGTGTGGTCTAGACTCTAATTCAGGTGGAATTTTTTAAGTGCTGCATCAATGCACTTTCAGCTAAAATGAACGTCTAAATCCTAGCTGCGCAATATAGAAAGTTGTTCTTACTTTGGGCTTGGAATTGGTAAGGCGGGTAAAAGAGGTTTCACAAAGACCAAATTCACGTACCATTTTTGTCTCTGATTTACACATTGTGCTAATAATCTGTCATTTGCCTTAAGTAACTATAGCTGGAAAATGAGTAGCAAATGCATTGCTGTGTAATTAGATGTAAGGGATCTAGGAGATACGTTTGCAATATGTCCTTCCTTCCAAGTTTTTTTTTAAATTCTGAGGCTTGTTTTTCTGAGAAAGCACAATGTGTATAGAAAACTGGTCTTTTGAGGGCTATCAAATGTGATGGAAAACATGACTTGGACTACCTTATATTTATTTTGAAACATCTGATGTGGGATGGGGAGAGATCTCCATTCTGATGTGAACCATGGTGCTGAGATGGAATATTTATAGAAGATAGAGCCATTCTCCATCTAAATCCTTCTCCTAGTCTTTCTCATTAAAAAAGCTGCAGTTATTATTCCCAGAAATAGAGATTTGTTTAGCAAAAAGTGGAAGAAAGTTTTCCACCTTTTTCTTTTTTCTTCCATAGAGACACTAATACCTGGGTTGGAGAAATAATGCCAAGAAAGTGTTTAAAGATTGCCCAGACTCATTAAGTGAGTGACTGTAAATATCTAAATTAACTCTTTAATTTAATTCCTTAAATTAACTTCTACATCTAACTCTACATCCTTCTCACTGCAGTTGTTGTAATGGAAATAAAATCCTTCACATCTCTTTTAAAGGAAATCAGAATAACAGAATTGGAAGGGATCTTGGAGGTCCCTTCTAGTCCAACCCCCTGCTTGTGCTGGAGCCCCTATAACATTCCAGACAAATGGTTGTAAAATCTCTTCTCAAAAGCCTTTAATGATGAAGCACCCACAACTTCTGAAAGCAAACCATTCCACTGGTTAATTGTTCTCAGTGTTAGGAAAGTTCTCTTTAGTTCTAGGTTGCTTCTCTCCTTGATTAGTTTCCATCAATTATTTCTTGTTTTGCCTTCTTCTGGTGCTTTGGAGAATAGGTTGACCTCCTCCTCTCTGTGGCAGCCCCTCAAATATTGGAACACTGCTATCTTGTCACCCTTACTCCTTCTTTTCACTAGACTCAACATACCCAATTCCTGCAACTGTTTGTCATATGTGTTAGCCCCCAGCCCCCTTATCATCTTTGCTGTTCTTTTCTGCACTTTTTCCAGAGTCTCTACATCATTTTTATAATATGGTGACCAAAACTTGATGCAGTCTTCTAAGTATGGTCTTACTAAGGCTTTAGTCAACACAGATAACGCAAGGACCCAAACATGGAAATCCTATCTGATGTCTAGCTTCACTTGGAATTTCAGCATGAGCTCAAGGAGAAGATAGCAGTAGCACTTAGACTTATATACCACATCACGGTGCTTTTACAGCCCTCCCTAAGTGGTTTACAAAGTCATCATATTGCCCCCAACAATCTGGGTCCTCATTTTACCCACCTCAGAAGGATGGAAGGCTGAGTCAACCTTGAGCCTGGTGAGATGTGAACTGCCAAATTGGCAACCAGCAGTCAGCAGAAGTAGCCTGCAGTACTGCATTCTAATCACTGTACCCCCATGGCTCTTTTTGCCCTATATGAGATCTGATTTCAAAACAGAAACATAGGAAGCTTCCATATCTTGCATCATATAGCTAAACCTTCTCAAATCTGCTTAAGTAATGGATCTTGTCTATGGGTCTCAGGAAAAGATGATTCACAGCACTATGAGTTCTGGTTTCTGACAGTAATATAGAGTTTTGCTGCTATTCCCAACACTGCTTCAAAGCTGACCATGCACATCAGAAGAAAGATTTTTCAGAATGAATGTAGATCCTTCAGTGGAACGAGATTATTCCTCCTCATCTTTCACAATACTGCCATCAGGCATGTTTGATCAAGTCAGATCTCCTCATATTCTTGATTCAGTCAAGATTTCAACATTTACTCTTAAACAGTCCAATTTAATCAACCAGAAAGAAGATAGGACCTGGAGTAATCACACATTTTTTGTGTTGGTGCAGTAAGAATAATGGAGGTGTCATCTGCTCTACTTGAAAGAGACCTGAGGAGAACCATGAATCAAAGGGCATGAGACAAAGGCAACTGTCAGGACTAAAACACAGTCAGATTCAAGGATCAAGTCACAACAGTGGTCATTCAAAGGATATAGTTGTTAGAAAATGAAATCTGTGCAAATTAATATAAGATAACCATAGCTGTTAAGATTTACATATTAGTATTAATTCTGTTGAATATTCAGTGTCAAACTGAATAATGCAATGTCGAAGGATAGGGTTGTATAATATAAATCTATTTTCAGTAAACACATTATTCCTCAACCATGAGGGAGAAAAAAACAAAAAACAGGCAAAATTTAATTTAGTGAATAGGATATACCACACAAATCATTACTTGTAATATCTACCTAATTCCTAGCTAAGATAAAGGTAAAGATTCCCCTTGCACATATGTGCTAGTCGTTCCTGACTCTAGGGCAGGGGTGTCCAAACTTGGGAACTTTAAGACTTGTGGACTTCAACTCCCAGAATTCCCCAGGAATTCTGGGAGTTGAAGTCCACAAGTCTTAAAGTTCCCAAGTTTGGACACCCCTGCTCTAGGGGTTGGTGTTCATCTCCGTTTCAAAGCCGAAGAGCCAGCATTGTCCAAGGACATCTCCATGGTCATGTGGCCGGCATGACTAAAAGCTGAAGGCGCACAGAGTGCTGTTACCGTCCCACTAAAGGTGGTCCCTATTTTTCTTCTTGAATTTTTACATGCTTTCAAACTTCTAGGTTGGCAAAAGCGGGGACAAGTAATGGGAAATCACTCTGTGACGCGGCGCTAGGGATTCGAACTGCTGAACTGCTGATCTTATGATTGACAATTAGCTCATTATTATTATCTAATTATCTAATTAGATAAATTATACTCCTATCTAGCTGCTGTTAATCTATCCAACCCACATTTACCTAAGGCTGCACTAGCCAAACATTATCAATTCAAATAATTTTAACATTGTAATAAACTAAATTGCTGATGTTCCTAGCAAGTAAGATGTTTTGGCCCAATAAGAGGAACATATCAGAACTTAAGAAGACTCTGCAACTTGAGGAAAGTTTAATTCAACCTGTTTTTCCCTTTCTTGTAGTGTTCAATGTGCATTCTAAGTAAAAGGCATCCGTCCAGTTACCAATTATTATTTCCTTTGGTTATTCATAGATGACTCAAATATTCCCAGTGTGAGCCCCAGCTGAATCTGTTTGGATATGCACATGCATGAATTCATTTGAAGCTTTCTAATTTAGACTAAACAACCAGAACAAACAAAGAAAAGAAAAGTCTGCATTATTTTTTTTCAGGCTGTTGTACCTTTGTATGGACTTTTAGATGTGGAAAATTCCAGACAGATGCAGAAATGGACCGGGTTTTTTTAGAATAAATGTATAGGCTTGAGTTTTACTGATTTATCCATCCTCAGGCCCAACGTCCTTCAACTGGGGACTCTGCCCGCCAAGAGTTCTGCAATGCTACTAAACTGTAGCCCCCACCAGCAATGTGTTTGGTGCAACAGCGCGTGAAAGTGCAATTTCACACAATCCATTGATTGGGTGCACAATGCTGAAAATGACAACTGCTGTGCATGGTGTGATAAGGTGGACTTGCCATTGATTTAGAGGTAAGAGGACAAGCAATTTACAGGGAAGAATATTTTAAGGACCTATTCTGAGAATTATTCATGCACATGATTCTGACAAAGTATTTCTAATATTTTTTTTAAAAAAAATATGCTGGCATCTAAACAAAATGCAACTCAGACCAATTCCTGAGCTTTTTATCCTTTCTCCCAAGACTGGATAACTGGGGCAGCTTGAGTCTCTTTTAAAACATATCACAGGAGGGAAAAATATCACTAAACATCCATATTCTAGCCTGCATATCTAAAAACATTTCATCTAAGTGTCTGGGAAGTCTTGTGACACAAGGTTATTCATCTTTCTTAGCAAAAATGATAACTCTGTCTAAGAAGTAAGATTTTTTTGGGGGGTGAAATAATATAACAGAGCCCAAGCCATTCTGACAAAGTTATCAAGAAGATTTTAATTCACTTCCATTAGACCAGAGATCAGCAAGGCATCAAGCATTGTGGGTAATGGTTAGAATGTTAAAACTGCCATGCAATCCTTATGAAGGCCATTTACAGAGACAGTTTTTTTCCTTCATGTCATCACTCTACTGAACACATAATTCCCACAGGGCTGTCTTATGTCTAAGTATATTTAGCCATATGATATGGCTGTACTATTATTATATACTTTATTCATTAAACATGAAACTCAGCCAACTGAACATTCAAAAATACATTACAAATACTAGTGATTGGTGCTAATGGTTGATACGGTTTGCTGCCAGCATCCTACGTATCAACTAAGTGCCTTCTTAAAATATAAGAGGTTCCGAGTAGCGTAGTTTTTTGCAGTTATGGTGCAAACATAACACTGGCGTTATTGCAGGAAGCTGCAGTTTGTTGATGTATCTTGTAAAATTCTTGGACATGATGCCAAGTGCCCCGATGACAATGGGTATCCCTGTTACATTCTTCATCCATAGCCGTGTAGTTTCGATGGCCAAGTCGCGGTATTTCATTATTTTTTCTAGTTCTTTTTCTTCGACTTTGGCATCTCCAGGAACAGCGATATCAATAAACTGTACACTTCTGCCCTCTACAACTGTGATATCTGGTGTGTTGTGCTCCAAATGACGATCTGTTTGTATTCGAAAGTCCCACAAGATCTTCACCTTCTCATTTTCGATAACTTTTTCCACTTTATGTTCCCATGACTTTCTGGATACTAGTAAATCATATTTTTACATAATGACCAGTGGATTAATTTAGCAACTCGGTCATGTCTAGCTTGGTAATCAGTTTGTGTGATTTTGCTGCATTCACATATTAAATGTGAAACAGTTTCGACTTTGTTATTGCAAAGTCGGCAGTTTGGGTTGTCAGTGGATTTTTGTATCGTCGCTTTCATGGCATTAGTTTCTAGTGCTTGTTCTTGAGCAACCAGAATTAAACCTTCTGTTTCTTTCTGTTTCTTTCTTTCTGTTTCATATCCATGTCAAGTTGTCAACGCATTTTTTTTCAATGTTTTTCAAGTGCTGTTCTTGCAAAGCTTTAGTTTTCCATCTATTTAATCTATCATCCAGCTGTTTTGCCTTATATTCTGCCTTTGTTTCTGTTGTTTTTATGCTGTTCTCCGTTTTCACAACCTGCAGCCATTTTTCTGTACTTTGGTTCACATAATCATTCAAACTTCATTTTTCTTCTTCTACAGTTTGATGGATGGCCCTCTGCCCCCTATTTTTGGCACTCTGCCCCCTATTTTTCTTGGCAAGTACAACCTGGCGATGTCACTTTGTGGATGTAAAGCATGGTACATATTCAAAAGTACATATTCAAAAGTTTGTGTGTTTTCCGGTCCAAGTTTTCCAGTTCAGCCAGAGTCCAGTTGATGATTCCAGCTGAGTAGATTATCACTGGAACTGCTCATGTATTAATGACTTTAATTATGTTTCCAGCATTCAGCTTTGATTTTAATATTTTGCGGACCCTCCTGATGTATTCCTTTTATGTTGACTTGTTGACTTTTCCATTCAAGATGTTATCTGCTTCCAATATGCCTAGGTACTTATAACCATCATCCTTTGCTAATGCTTTCACTATATTTCCATTTCCCAGTTCTATTCCATCTGTTTTTTCCATTTTTCCTCATTGCATGGATAATATAGCACATTTTTCAAGTCCAAAGTCCATTTTGATGTTTCATTTGATGATGATGTTGTTGTTATCCTTTTCATCTTCTCTACTACCCCTTCTTCTTGGTATCATTAATATGATTATTATTACTTCATTCTTTTGCGTGTACACTAAGAGTACACTGAAGTTGTATACACCGGAAACAAATTCCTTGTTTCTAATCACACTTGGCCAAATAAAGCTATTCTATTCTATTCTATTCTATTCTACTCTACTACACTACACTACACTACACACCCCACCCTACCTTACCCCACCCTACATTAACCTATCTGGATTGTTGCAATCTGCAAAATGTATATGCATTGGAAAAAAGATGGAATAGCATTGTAATATTCAAGGAGGTCCAAAAACCATTCAATTCAAATCATGTTTAATAAATCCAAAGCTAGAAGAGTTGTAATTGGTATAAGTCTTTCCTGGAAGCACTCTAAGAGCTTATCCAAGCATAATAATCAGCTTCATTCTCCAAGTACTCTTCCCATTAAGAAGTTTCTTCTAATGTTCTACAAAACATTTCTCCTCATTTAATTAAGTCACAATGGAGAACATAAATAAGTCTTCAAGTATCCGATCACACACCCTGTTATCTTGGAAGTGCCATATTGAGACTATAGAACAAACATAAACCTTAACTCTTTTAACACTTTTAACTTTTTCTTTTTTTTTCTTTTTCATACTTTACATTAGTTTGTATTAACTTTTGACTTCCTTTTTAAAAATCTTTAATAAAAATGTGTGTGTGGTATATATATCGTGCAGTTGCACGATATATATACCAAGGCCCAGATAGATGATCTCCAAGAAGACCAACACTTTTGAGTTTTTCAAAGTGAAAGAAGGCAGCTTTTGTACAATGGACATCTATGTTCATCTTCTCCTAAGGGAGGAGTTACTACAGTTGATTCATGACAATAAAACAGCAGGCTGTGGAGTGAAGATGTTTAAAACCCAACATAGACAATGCAGACATTAAAGATTATGTTTCCTGTTGTTATGTCTATGATCAAGCAAAATCAATTCTTGCTAAGCCAGCTTGGTTATTGCAGCCACTAAAGATCCCATCACAGCTCTGGGATACTATTTCTCTAGATTTTATCACCAATCTTCCCCCAGTGCAGGGCTATACTACCAATCTAGTTGTAGTTGATTTATTTATCAAACTGGCTCCTTTTATTCCTTGCAAGGGCCTCCTGACAGCCCAGGAATCAGCTCTACTGGTTTTGGACCAGGTCTTTAGATATAGAGGATTGCTCAATCATGTGATTTCAGAGGAAGCCAGTTAATTTATTAACAGGGGCCCTGTGGCACTTATTAAGTATTAACATTCATTTGTCTTCCTTGCATCATCCAGAGTCCAGTGGAGAATCTGAGAGGCTTAACCATATGTTGCAGCAATATTTAAGATGCTTTATTTCATACCAGCAAGACAACTGGACTGATGTTCTACCCATTGCTGAAGTTGCTTACAAAATGCAGCCTACACCTTGAGTAATATATCCCTCTTCCAAGCAACTGACAGATTCCACCCATTGTTCTGACACAACAACCAGGCAAGTTATCACCATTTCTCATGCTTCAGATTTCCTCCATAGAAGGCAAGCTGCCAAAAACTTCTTAAAGGAGAAGGTAGAACTATGTACAAAAAAAAATCTGCAGATGCAGACAGAGGTAGATAGAATTGCACATTTGGTGTGGCTATCTACAAAATTTCTGACTTCTTTGAGATTTTCCAAGAAACTAGACTTGAAAGATATTGGCCTTTTCCCAGTGATTAAGCAAATAAACCTAGTAACTTTCCATTTGTAATTGCTAGCAATTACAGAGTCACCCTACATGAATGAAGATTCACCCTACATTCCATCCATTGTTAATGAAAGAGGGATTCCACTGTACTTTGTGTGTCAAAGGCAGCAGCCTCTAAATGAGGCAGAAGAGTACAAGGCAGAAGCAGTGCTAGACTCTGGTCACAGAGGGAATTGGGTTCCATGCTTGATACACTGGAAAGGATACTCAGAGATGGAGAGATGATGAGAGGCAGTGATGAATGTGCATGCACCACAATTGGTACACCACTTTAATGGCTCATGCCCTAACAAACCCCAATCTTGGCAACTACCAACCTTACAAGAGTTTGGGACTGACCAAAATTAGCAGAGGGGTTCTTCTATGGGGCAGAAAGCATCTTAGGGGTGCTTAAGGGAGATGAACAATGGAGATGAACAACAGAGATCAAAGAGAGTGTGGTGATCACTTCTATGGGTGCAGGTTACTTATAGGACACCTTGTGTGATTTCGGGGAATTACTGGCAGAAGAGGGGAGAGACACAGCTGCATTTTGTTCTTACAGTCCACAATCAGCTTCCCCATGAATCCAGGAAGGGAAGACGATTCTGAAGGGGAAGCTGATATAATGGGATGTGGAGAATTACCTTGGAAGACTAGACATAGAAACTATCAAGGGAACAGATAGATAAGAGACAACATAATCTGCTGTTGGATATTGGATGTAGAAAGGTGTTCAAAAGAAATCATCCCAAATTTTGGGGGCTATAAGAGAGATGGTGTGCATGGAGAAACATATTTTATACCTCTGACAAAGAAAAACTAATATTCCTCCTTTTAAGTACATTATTTGCAGAAGCCAATACTCTTGATACAATTTGGGGATGAATCAGCTTTAAATATCATATCTATTTGATACCATTATAACATTTTAAGGACTTGAAGCCATTGATATAATCTGAGATATTATCTGAGATTTCAGCTCTTAGTTCATGTTTGCAATGTCCCAGAAACATTCAATTTAAAAATATTCTTAAACTCTCAATAGAGATCTATTACAAATTTTACTTCTGTCATGGATTCCCTCAAATAAGAGAGCATCTCAGTTGCCTTTGAAGTGGCCAAGATGTCTGGTCCATATCGATCTACTAAAACATGCTGACGTTGAAAATACTGCCACTGCTGTGAAATGGGAGGATCAAATTTAATTTGAAGTTGGGAGACATCCTTTAAAAGGGTTTTGCATAATAATTGGTTTACATGCATAATCCTGCCTTCTGTCTAATCTCTCCAAAATAATTTTTCACCTCCTATTTTGAGAGTAGAGGTTTTTTCAAAGAGCTAGAATTCATGAGTCTTGTTATTCAAACCCTATCTATCTATCCATCCATCTATCTATCTATCTATCTATCTATCTATCTATCTATCTATCTATCCATCCATCCATCCATCCATCCATCCATCCATCCATCTATTAAATTTATATAACAAAAAGATGCTCACCCATCTTCCTGGAAATAAACCTCCTTTCTTCCCATATCTTCCTCCCAAAAGTTGCCATGACCACAGGGGAAACAGATTTCCTACATAGCTTACAAAGGCTAATATTCCACTATATTTTCATTACACACTCTGAAGTTTGATAAAATTTAAGCCCATTTTCCATTTTGCAAATCAGATAAATTTAAACTATCTTCTTCAAATTATAATGTCAATTTAGTCAAAGAAAACTTTACTGATCTATTAAATACTGTGAATCCGTTTCCATGGCAACTCCCCTGTGCTGTACAGTGGAAGCCATTTTAAGGCACAACAGGCTGTATCTTAACAGAATGCACATCCCAAGGGGTCTTACGCCCACAGTATTTTTTTCCAGAGAGTAAGTCATATGTGTACCAAATTTGGTTGAAATTACTCAAGGTGTTCTAGAGTTATGCTGGAACACACACACACACATACACACACACACACATACATATGTATGTGTGTGTGTATATATATATGTATGCATGTATGTATGTATGTGTATGTGTGTGTGTGTATGTACTGTGTGTGTGGGTGTGTATATATACACATATATGTGTTTTTGTAGGTTTTCATGGGTGTAGGTATGCTGGTCTTGTTGTATTCAGGTCTTTTCCCATGTAAGATTGAAATTGTCTTGGCAACATTTCAGCGACGTAGATTGGTGCTGATTGGTCCTGGCTGTGTGTCTGTTGTTGTTTCATGTTGTAATAGCCTGGGTGGTGGATGGGGCTCATTTGTTGACTAGGGCTGGTTTCCA
Source organism: Natrix helvetica (assembly GCF_964273705.1). Taxonomy (NCBI): domain Eukaryota; kingdom Metazoa; phylum Chordata; class Lepidosauria; order Squamata; family Natricidae; genus Natrix; species Natrix helvetica. The sequence continues at coordinate 213,463,991 of NC_138552.1, read as the reverse complement.
GATGTCTGGTAGGTGGGAGGAATCATCACGTTTATTCATGTTGTGAGGGTGTTTCTCTATTTCGATAGTTTCCATAATTATTCTCTTGTATTTAGTAGACTCCTTGGTTTTCTAGCTGGATTTTGTCTTTGGGGTTTCTTAAGATGTTGGCTATGTTTTGGTCAGTGTTGAAGGCTGTCTTGATATTGTGTTTATGGAGATTTTTGCTGATTTAATCTGTGGTGCTTTTGATGTAAGGGAGGAGGGCAATGCTGTTGTCCTGTTCTGTGTCTCGTTTTTTGGGGGGGAGTCTCCATTTGGATTAGGTTGGTAATTGTTTTTCTTTGGAATCCGTTGGAGATTAATACGTTTGTGAGAGTGTGTAATTCAGAATTCACAACTCTCACAAACGTATTAATCTCCAACAGATTCCAAAAATCAAGGAGTCTACAAAATACCATGCAAAATCTGCCCTGCAATATACATAGGACAAATGAATAGGAGAATAAATGCAGGCATTGCAGAACACAAGAACGCAGTAAGAAAAAAAGAAAAAACTTCCTCCCTTTTCCAGCACCTTAAAGCTACAGGACATGAAATTAATTTTGAAGGAACTAGGTTAATCTCCAAAATTTAACACTTCAACAAGAGAATAATTATGGAAGCTATCGAAATAAAGAAACACCCCCACAACATGAATAAACATGACAATACCTCCCACCTACCAGACATCTGGAAACCAGCCCTAGTCAACAAACGAGCCCCACCCACCACCCAGGCCATTACAACACGAAACAACAATGGACACATAGCCAGCACCAATCAGCACCAATCTACCAATCATGACACAACCACACAATCAATCATTCCACTTATTGAAACAAAGCCAGGACTCCACATACATACACCAAGATTTATAGAAAGACGGCAGCTCCAACCATGCTTTAAGCCCAAAAACCAGCCTGAAGATGGTGAGTGAGACCTCGCCGAAACGTTGCCAAGACAATCTCAATCTTACATGGGATAAGACCCAAACAACAAGACCTGTTTTTGTCCATCATTTTCAGGCATGAAATTCTCTTACACAGAGATTTTTTAAAATATATATATATAAACCTATAATACAGAATTAATGCAATTGTAATGAAAATCATCAGGGAACATTAGTGTTGCCTTGATTTCCAGCCAATCCTTTTGCTGCAATCTTTTCCTTTATAGTAAATCAAAAGGTATTGCTTAGCTTGAATCAATCATTGTTTTTTAAGGATGAATCACTTTTGATTTGCTGGGTTTCACTTGTCGGGATGAAAACTTTCAAAGCAATGTGATTTTAAAAAGAAACCCACTGTTTGTGTATTGGGTTCTGTTCAGGAAGACTGTAATTACTTCAGTAATGAAAATATACCCAGGCATGTATAACCTGATGTTAATTTTCATTCTCTGTGTTTGTGTCATTCTCTCGTACATAACTTTTCCAGGTGGTTCATTCCCAAGGTTATTTGCCTCTTTTGTTCTAAAATTCTGGCCAAAATTCACTAAGGGGGGTGGGGGTGGGGGTGGAGAAGCTGAGTGACTGAGTGACTGAGAGGAGACAGGAGCTCCAGGAAAAGGTTTCACTTTAAAGTTGGAAGTTGACAGATATTTATAGTATTTATTTTTTTAACCCAATTTCTACACTGTCCATCTCACCTAGTTGATTCTGGGTGATTTACAAAGATATGAAGCGTATCATTCTGGGATGTCTATGGAGATTCTCTGTCATCCAGGTCATGGTTGTCCCAAAGGTGCTTTTTCAAGAGGCAATTGGACTTTCTGGTTTTTCTTTGAAGATGTTTAACTTCTCATCTGAAGAACTGAAGCAGCTTCTTGGATCAGAAGTGAAATGTCTTCAAAGAAAAACAAGAAAGGTCAGTTGCCTCTCAAAAAAGCACCTTTGGGGGGGAGATCATTCTGGGACATTAGCAGGAGGGAAGGAAGAGTGCAGGAAAGCCTGGGAGAATGAGCAGACTGGTAAGATAAGTTTGAAAGGAAAGGTGATGTAATGGTGTGGGAGAAAATCCTTGAGAGACAGGGCAAAGAAATGCTGCCTTGGGAATGCTTAGGTAAGAGAGGGCATAGCCCAAAGCTGTATAATGGGTGGAGAAAGAGACTCAGAAGGACTTCCTTAGCTTCTCAGGCAGGAGTAGGAGATGGCAGGAGATTTGTAGTTTCAGATCGGTAAGGTTCTGTTACCATAGCCTTACAATCAGTGGTGGGATTCACTTACCTTCCTTACTGGTTTGCAAATGTGATAGTGGGTGTGCTATTCATTCGCATATGTCGCATCTGTGTATGCGCATATGCACAACCTTCTACACATGCACAGTGTTCGTGCTTTATGTTGGGGCAGGTGGACAGAGCCTCCCACTGTCAGGGTTTCAAATAGCATCCAAAATTAAATCAGAGTCTGAGGTAAAGCATTCCCCAAAGTTCCAATTTATTAAGGGAGCCATGTTGGCATATCTGGGAAAACCCAAATCTGAAAGCTTCCCAGTTTTCCCCACCCAGTTGAAAGTTCAAGATCTTGCCCCCACATCCACAAGCCCATCACATGGTCCAATCTTCCACTGCCATGCTTGCAGTTCCACCCATCCAGTTCCTGTCAGGTGCAGAGGTGCAAAGACAAAGGATGACCTTGGCTTTCTAGAAAGAATTTTGTTATGGCTACATATCATCTAACTCTTTACAATCCCCCCCCCCTTCCATTTTCCCAATAGAAAATGCATAGTAGAATAATAGAAAATGTGACAGGCCAAAGATCCAAATGAAAACATGGCTGCAGGCCTGACACCTGAACTGGAGAAAACCGGCTGAATACCACCTCTGCTTACAATAAAATAGAATTAGCTCATCTGGTTGGGTTTCCCATCTTGTTTATCTGGGAATGGTGACAATATGCCATGCTGAGAGCTGCTGAGGGGAGATGGGGACAGAGCGGGCAAGTGGCTTTGTAAAACCACTCTGAGATCCTTGTGGACTTTGATTTGGCTCTTTCTGCTGATCCATGGTTCATCTTTTGGCTAGTTGAGCAGAAATTCTGGCATATTTTGTGCTTGCTCCACGTCAAAATAACAGTTTCTGCTTCATGTACACCTCTGCTAAAGATGAGATATGCAGCTTTTCAAAGCAGAATTTTTTTTCCATTTAAAATGAAGATATTGGAGGGTCTAGCAGTGCAATCTTAGTTTTCCTTTATCTGCAGAAAGGCTCCTTTCGAGCAATAAACATGTACATGAGAAGGTTGCCTTGTGTAAGACTGCTTTGATCTGGAAAACTCTTGTTATTCAATAACTTCCAGCACTTCTGAACAGAGGAATTCAGTCCAGTGCAGGATTTCATATCCTACCCACCTCACAGCATAAAAAATAAAGATGGGAATATGCTTTCAACTCCACTTTTCTATCCCATATCTTTCCCCGGGTGTCACCGTTTTTTCTGTTTCCTGAGGGGGATCCCTGTTCTATTCATTAACATTTCCCAAGCAGTATTGAACTAAATCCAATTGAATCCATAGGCCCTTTCTGGTGGTTATTTCCTTCTACTAGCAGAAACTGTTCAGGGTGTGAAAAAAAATGCAATTGTCACCTGCAATCATTATTTGACATAGGTGTGTTGTCAGCAAATGCAACTGCCTTTATTTTCAGCATATTAAGACAAGAATTGTTGAATTCATATCAGATTCATACAGCTTTGTTTCTCTTCCCTTTCCCAAACATTTCCAGCCATCAGAAAAACATCACTCTCCTTAACTTGGACAGGAAAGGCGATGAATTTTGACAAACGGCTAGACCAATAAGTTTAGCCATCTGTCAAAACTTGTTCTGTTTTGCAAGACACATGTCTTTTAGGCTCGGTTTTATTTTTATCCCAGAAGACTCTGCAACCCAAATAGCAGTTAATTGGCATGTATGATGAAGCAGCAAAAAGAGGGAACTTCTCTCACTTCACTACACAACCATTCCTGAAACCACACAAAGCTGCCATTATACTAATTGTCTGAGTTGAAATTCTTAGGTTTCAGATCAGACAAAGACAAATCTGATTTGTAAGCCTCACCACACAATGCAGAAAGCCTTGGAAGGCAGGCCCATTGACTATGGGGACATGATCTGCACCAGCCTAAAGGGACCAATATTTATCAGGCTGATCTCATAGCTTAGAGGTCACATGAATGAGTTATCATCAGAGCAGTTGATAGAATTCATGAAATCATACTCCTGGCAAATCCAGCATCAGGATCAGAGGAGGTATTCAGTAGGTTCAGGCCAGTTCTGGAGAACCAGTAGCAGAAATTTTGAGTAGTTCAGAGAACCAGTAAATACGACCTCTGACTGGCCCCGCCCCATCTATTATCTGTCTCCAGAGTCCCAGCAGATTGGGAGGAAATGGGGATTTTGCAATAACCTTCCCCTGGAGTGGGTGGGAATGGAGATTTTACTGTATCCTTCCTCTGCCTTGCTGCCAAGCCATGCCTACCAAGCCATGCCCACCAAGCCACGTCCACAGAACCGGTAGTAAAAAAAATGAATCCCACCACTGATCAGGATGATGAGGAAACAGTACTTAGCAAAGTTAAGGCTGCCTTAAGTCTTCCTTGGATATGGGCTAGGGATCAGGTGAAAACAATGTCATAAGGACACAATATGGAAAAAGAGGTTGTCCGATCATTTGCGCTGCAGTTAGATTCAAAAAGAAAAGGAATAAACAGGAACAGGCTTTGTAAAACATTTTTCCTGTTCATGCCAACTTTTCACAATGCCTTTGGAGTACAAATCCACAGTGTCATGAGATTTTATGCCAGCCTGACCTTTAAGCCTTAATAATGATGCCACCTCGAAAGTCCACATCTGGCTGCAATCACTTCTCCATTTTCCAAGTTTGGCTGAGAGTTCTGCCTTTTAATTCACATGGGCCTAAATTTAATTTAATTTAATTTACTTTATTGTCATTGTACGTATATATACAGTATACCCTTACAACGAAATTCACATAACACCCAGAGACCAGGCCCAACACACATGACATCCCCAAACACCCCCCACCCACCAAAAGTTCCCCGCCCCTAAACCACCCAAGCATCCACGCAACAAAGCAAGTAATGCTGTCCAACAGCTCATTGATGGTGGCGCTTGAGTTCATAGTTCAAATACCAGCATCTAAATAAACAAACAGCAATTCAGGTTCTGATTCTTAAACCCAGCAGTGTTAACTTTTGATGAAGCCTTTGATTTTGGAAAGATGACAGGAAGTCAAGCTAAGGACATAACAAATCTGGCAAAAAAAAAGTTACGTCCCAGTAAATCCACTGTGCTTTAAAATAGCATGGAATAAATCTTTTCATAAATCTTTAAGGATATTAGAAACCAAACATGCGCCAGAAAGAGAATTGAGAAGTATTGTATGGATAGTGAGCGGAATAGAAACGTTATTGATTCAGCCATCTGACCATATCAAAGTATGGATAGTGCTAAATTAATTATTTTCTGAAGAAGGTGCAGAACTATTCTTTTATGATTTTTTCTTTTCTTTTTTCTGTGAGGGGGGAAAGGGGGGATTAGGCAAATTGGGGGGGGGGAATGCTATCAGAATTGGATGGCAAGAATTTATTAACACATGATCAGTTTTTCAGCTTTCAGATATAATTAAAACTTACCAAATCAGTTTTTTTTAACCAAAGATTGGCAGTGAATTAGAGAAATTGCTCACTTAATGGGCACGTGGACTAATTGAAAAATTAAAATTATGATATTTTAGAAAGAATAAAAACTCAGTGATGGTCTTTGCAAAACTTTTGTACTTCTTTTTACAAAGCACAATACCCAAGTAAATAAGAATGACCTGTTGCATATCCGAGTTGTTAAAATTCTAGGTGGTGTCACTTTGAGAAAAATGGAAAGGAAATGTAGGGTACCATCAATGGGTTGATACCTTATGAGGCCAGGAAAGATAAATGATAATCAGCCCTAAACATGCTAAGAACTATTTCATTTTTTTCTAAGTGAGGCATTGAAGAGATTTATGAATTTATGGTGCAAGGAATAATTGCAATCCTAGTGGAAACGTCTAATGAGACTATACCTCTGGCTACATATTGAAAGAATTAATTTCTATCAGAAATATTTCTTATGCAATGCAGAATTAAAATGCACTGTGGCCTGCAGATGGAAAGGAGGAGAAGGAAATCTGTCTAATGAATAAACTGACCACCCAAGTTGATTAAAACTGTAAAACAAATGAATTGGACCTTGAAAAAATAACAACAGTGTACATTGGCTGGCTTATCCCATTAGAAAGGCTCTCTTAGGGGAAAAAAGGAGAGAGACAGCGAGGGAGAGAGAGGGAGGAAGGAAGGAAAAAGGAAAGGAAAGGAAAAGAAAGGAAAGAAAGAGAGAGAAAGAAAGAAAGAAAGAAAGAGAGAGAGAGAGAGAGAGAAAGGAAGGAAGGAAGGAAGGAAGGAAGGAAGGAAGGAAGGAAGGAAGGAAGGAAGGAAGGAAGGAAGGAAGGAAGGTAGGTAGGTAAGAAAAGTTTGTGCTTCTCCCACAAGCTCGAAGACTTTATGGCAACACCCATCCCAATTTAACTTTTCGATGCATGGCAACCTGCCAGCAAATGCTCAGGTTCCATACGCTCAGCAAAGAGCCCAACAGCCACTATGCAATCCTATTGTCAGGCTGGAGAGATAAAATACCGCACAGTTCTGTTCAAGCTGATTTCTTGGACTTGCTGTGTGACATTGACAAGTCACCTTCTAAAATTAGCACACTCCGATAATGAGTCTATCTCCTTCTGCTAACAATGTTAAATCTCCGGACATAGCTGAGCAATCTGGCTCTCCTTCAGTAGGCCAGCCAAATGTCTGACTGCAGCTTTTTTTTTCCTCTAGCAGGGGCATGGCAGTGGAATGGGAATACGATTTATAAAGAGGAGGAGATGTCTAGGACAAAGTTTATGAGCGCTTTTTTAGAAGGTTGTATTACCGGAATGGCTTGCATGGGGAGCTGTAGTAAGAAATATTTACAGTCTACTCCAGTGTTTCTCAACCTTGGCAGCTTAAAGATGAGCAGATTTCAACTCCCAGAATTCCCCAGCCAGCTAGGGAATTTTGGGAATTGAAGTCTGCACAACTTCAAACTATCAAAATTGACAAACAAATTGGTGTAGATTGTCCTCCAATAGATGACAATTACCAAGAAATTAAGAGACGCTTGCTCCTGGACAGGAAAGTAAATCTAGACAGAATACTAAAAAGCAGAGACATGACCCTGCCAACAAAAGGGTGTATAGTCAAGGCTATGGTTTTCCCAATTGCAATGTATGGCTGTGAAGGTTGGACTATACGGAAGGCCAAAGAATTGAGGTTTTTGAACTATGGTGCTGGAGAAGACTCCTGTGAGTCCCTTGGACTGCAAGGTGATGAAACCGGTCAGTTCTAGAGGAGATCAACCCTGACTGCTCTTTAGAAGGCCAGATATTGAAGATGAAACTCAAATACTTAGGGCACCTAATTAGAAGGAAGGACTCACTGGAAAAGAGACTAATGCTGGGAAAGATTGAGGGCAAAAGAAGAAGGGGATGACAGAGAATGAGGTGGCTGAATGGAGTCACCGAAGCAGTCAGTGTGAACTTAAATGGACTTCAGAGGATGGTAGAGGACAGGAAGGCCTAGAGGAATGTTGTTCATGGGGTTGCGATGGGTCGGACATGACTTCACAACTAACAACAACAAATCAGGCCTGCCAAAATACTTTGTGTTTATAGAAATTTAGGGAAGATGGGTGCCTAAGTATCATCTCTTTCTTTTCCTACAGCATAATCACAGGTGTATTTTAACAATGCACTTATTCCCTTAATTTATAATCCTCATTTTTTTGAAAAAGCTCAACAAGCAATACAAGAAGACTGAAATGGCTGGGGAAAATAAGATCTACAATGAATGATGGATCACTCTTAACGCAATAACTAAAAACAAACAAACAAATGAGATAATCTAATCAACTTCCTCAGAATAACTTGCAGAATAGCATGCATAGCACACCTCTCTGTATAAAATGCTGGATTAAATGGGTGTAGTACCTGATGGTGATTGGGTGGGGAGGGTGCCTGAAATCCACTTTTCCCCAGCTCACTAAAATAAGGGAGTGGATTTAAGTTGGAGGGAGGGTGTCAAGACTGCAGAAGTGAATTTGGCAGTGAACAAGTCTTCTCCAGGGACAGATCACTCCCTTTCTCCCTCTCACCCTTTCTCCCACCTTCTGTCTCCCACTGAGTGGGAGAAATTCAAATATCCACTGATCCTCAGAGCAGATGGGTCCACATGATTTGCTTTCAGGACTCATTCTAGGTGGAAAACTCACAAAGACCAGCCATGTGAACTTCTCTGAATATATTTAGGGGAATTCTAGACTCCACATTCCCTGTAGAAATGGGTCCATTAAATTAAGAGATTCTGAAATCTATCAAGGTCAAGATAATAACACAAGGGAAATGTATGCATAGATAAACCTATGACTTGGTTGGATATTCTTCTGATTGCTAGGAAGAAACAGCTATTATCCTTCAGAATAATATTACTTCTCTAATTTCTGTTCCCCCATTTCCACCCTAGCTTTAGCAGAAGCAAATTGGCTTGTACTGAAGCTTGCACTAAGACGAACCTTTCCTCCCTCTGTTGTGCAAGTAACAGAGATGGTGAAATATTAACAATTTCACACCTGCCTTCATCCCATGTGCCCTAGAGACAGGCTTGTATCCCAAACAATTCCATCTGGTTCGGATTGCTGGCCGGAGCTCCAGATGCAAAAAATAAAATAAAATAACCAGGCTTGTTTTACAAACATCCTCTGAGGCTTGCATGCTGTCAGGATTCATACTGGGGTTGCTTGTGCTGCCCATGCAATCGGTACAGATGTTGTTGCAGCCACAGAAACATTTTGTGTCCCAGATCCAAAGCATCTGTATCATCCCACAAGTTATTTGGAGCAACCGTTAATTTGCAGTACGCATGCAGAGCCATCAAGTCTGTTTGCGGACGGCCATACTTGTGCATAGAGCTAATTGAATCAGCAAAAGTCATCTTCAATGAATACTTATGATTTGATCCGAGTTCAGGTACAGATGAGATTAAAAATCAATGCAGTTCATTAACTGAAAACCGCAGACCTATGTCCTCCCCTCCAATTCCTTAGGGATCTGGTTTTCTTTCTTCCTTTGCATGGAAGTCTCTTGATCTCATTTGTTAAACTTGTGCTTAGTGGCTGCTATGCGTCTGTACCTAGAACCAAATCCTATCAAACCCAACTTGAGATCTTTGCCAAAAAAGGAAAACTTTCTTACTTCTCTTCATCTATTGCAGTCCTCCCTGCCAGAATCTCAAAAATTGAAAGAGAGGATTAGGGGTCTCCCCTGAACCCTGGAGAATTAGGGAAAGGGAATGAGCTAAAAAATTTCCTGCACTGGCAGGAGCTTTCTGAGCAGAATGACAACTAAAGCGAACCTAGCGAGTTGAGGGGAAATTTACTCCCAGGCACGTGTGCATATGATGGTGCTTTGAGACAAAGAACTACAAGCAGATACTCGTGAAGATCATAGGAAACATAAAATAGAAACAGCTCAGCTGGGACAGATCAAAAGCCTTTCTTGTTCTTGCATGAACAATACATCGTCTATCAGATGTTTGTGCCCTTCAGTTTTCAACAGCTCTAGTCAACTTGGTCAATTGTGAGGGATTATGGGAGATACGATTCAGTAACATCTGAAGGGCCATGCATTGTTCGGTCTTGCTCTACCTTTACCTTTACCTTTATTTTCGATATTTATACCGCCCCCTCTCCCCAAAGGGACTCGGGGCGGTGTACAGTAAAAAACAGATAAAATAGAATACAAACATACGAACATACAAACATAGAAGAGGAGGCAATACGACACTGTACAGGTAAAGCAAATAAAAACAGTATATCAGCAATCCTAAAAAATACCCAGTTAAAATTACCCAGTTAAAATATATCTGCCAGGAGGTATAATAAGGTTATGAATGGTCCAGGCCGGCTAAACGGAACAGGTGAGTCTTCAGTTTTCGTCGAAAGGAGGGAAGGTCGGTGGTGGTTCTGATATCGGGGGGGAGGTCGTTCCAGAGGGTTGGGTCCATCACAGAGAAGACTCTACTCCTAGGTGCCGCCCGTTGGCACTGCTTAGTGGAAGGCACCCGGAGAAGCCCCTCCCTGTGAGAGCGAATCGGTCGTAGGGAAGTGTGTGGTAGGATGCGATCCCGCAAGTACCTAGGTCCTGAGCCATGGAGCGCTTTAAAGATGGTGATTAACACCTTGAAATGCACCCGAAAGACCACAGGCAGCCAGTGCAGCTCGCGCAGGAGCGGTGTTACGTGGGAGTACCTAGTACTCCCCAAAATAGCCTGCGCGGCTGTGTTCTGGACTAGCTGCAGTCTTCGACCGCGTCCCAAGGGAAGCCCCATGTAGAGGGCATTGCAGTAGTCCAGCCGAGACGTCACCAGTGCATGAGTGACCGTGCGTAGGGCATCCCGGTCCAGTAGGGGGCGCAATTGGCGCACCAGGCGAACCTGGTGGAACGCCCCCCTTGCCATGGCTGCCACCTGGTCATCCATTGACAGCCGGGCATCTAGGAGGACGCCCAAATTGCGTGCCCGTACCACAGGGGGCAATTGCTCGCCCCCTATGGTCAGCGATGGAATCAACTGACTGAACCGGGGTGCCGGTAGCCACAGCCACTCAGTCTTGGAGGGGTTGAGCTTGAGTCTGTTGTCCCCCATCCAGACCCCGACGGCTTCCAAACACCGGGTCATCACCTCGACAGCCTCGTTGGGGTGGTCTGGGGTGGAAATGTACAGCTGCGTATCGTCAGCGTACAGATGATACTCCACCCTAAAACCACGGATGATCTCCCCCAGCGGCTTCACATATGCGTTGAACAGAAGGGGCGAGAGGACCGACCCCTGAGGCACCCCACAAGTGAGTGGCCTTAGAGTCAACCTCTGCCCCCCTGCCAACACACATTGCGTCCGGTCGGAGAGGTAGGAGCCGAACCACCGCAAAACGGTGCCTCCAACTCCCATCCCCCCCAGCCGGCGCAATAGGATACCATGGTCGATGGTATCAAAAGCCGCCGAGAGATCTAATAGGACCAGGATAGTTCAACAACTATTAAAAACAGGAACCATAAAGAAATTTCTGGGAAACTGACAATTGTAAATGTAAATTTGCCTTGCATCGATACTACTCCAGCTGGCCTGCAATTACTAGGTGTTTTCCCAGCTTTTTTTTAAAAGATAGGAACCTTACCTCTCTTCTGTTTAGTCTTCTAGCACTTTGACTGTCCTCCATATTTTCTCAAAAAAAAAAATCACAGAAAGGGGCTCCAAGGTCATATCCAAGGTTATAAACGTTTTCAAGATGCCTAAATCTAATTTTTTTAATGATGGCATTCAGGAAAAGAATCTAGTTTTTTTCCTGGATACCATCACTCTGCTAAACAACTAATTCTTACAACACTGTCAAATTATTTACTAAGACTGAATTACTATTATTCTTCTCATCCTTCCTAGTACCTATCTCTTCCCACTTATGACTATAACATGTTGCTTGTATCTTTACGATTTATATTGTTTTATTTGTTTCCTACTATGATTTCATTGCTTATGAGTAACCTATGACTATCACTAAGTGTTGTATCTTATGATTCTTGATGAATGTCTTTTAGTTTTCTTTATGTACACTACAGCATATGCACCAAAGACAAATTCCTTGTGTGTCCAATCACATTTGGCTAATAAAGAATTCTATTCTATTCTAATGGGTTTAATCCTGATTCTTAAACTTGTTCATAGTAACCAGGTGCTCCCTATATCTTTACTTAGAGTTTAGATTGCTAATCCCTCCAAGTAATCAATTGTTGTGCTGAAGTCCATTTGAACACAGATCCTCTTTGGAGACCAAAGAGATCAAAGAAAAGATGAAAGCAAAAGAAGCAATAAGTAGTTTTGCCCTCATCAATCCCTTGCAACCAGCTTGTTTAATGATTCAAACCAGAGGTGGTCTTCAGCAGGTTCTGACCAGTTCTGGAGAACCAGTAATGGAAATTTTGAATAGTTTGGAGAGCTGGTAAATACCACCTCTGACTGGCCCCACCCCCATCTATTCTCTCCCTCCCAAGTCCCAGCTGATCGTGAGGAAATGGAGATTTTGCAGTAAACTTCCCCTGGAGTGGGGAGGGCATAGAGATTTACAGTAGACTTCCCCTGCCATGCCCACCAAGCCACACCCACCAAGCCACACCCACAGAACCGGTAGTAAAAAAAATTGAATCCCACCACTGATTCAAACAGCAGATCTGTCTCTTCCTTTACCCCCCTCTTTATAATGGCATTTTTTTGTTTATTTCTTTTAGCTTTCCTCGAGAGGCTACCTTCCTTTTGCCATTCACATTTTTTTTCTGCAAACATTATCTACCTGTTGGTATACTTTATTGTTTACTACATCCATCATTTATTTTATATACGTCCCTCTTTTAATTCATAAGTCATTTAAAGGCACTGTTGCTTCCTCAGCAAAGTTTTCTTTTATATATTTAATTATTTTCATTTTAAATATACTTTTGAATGATGTACCTGGGACAGATGGTAGACTAATGGATCTTTAATGTAATAGCTCTTTCAGACTGAATTTCTTTATAAAAATTGATCCCCTTAAAATCCTTGTGTATATAGAGCCACTTTTTAGTATCTAAGTATTTTATTAGATTATGAGCAATTGTATTCTATGTGCATTTTTTAGACTTAACTCTTTAGTTAAAAACAGTTTTATTTTATTTTTAAACATTGTATCTCATTACCCCTGTTCCTTTTAATTATTCCAGCATTTCTCAGAAACAGACAATGCAAACACATGTAGCTCTCCACCACTTTTGTGCTATAAAGACTAATACAAATAATGTCTAGCTGTGATTTTTCAATTTTCTTTCAGTAAACATTTCACCTCCGATTTCTTGCTTCCGATGAAGTTGTTAATATTTTCAGCAGTATGTTTCGCTAACTATGCAAAGATTAGGTTACCTAGTCAGGTAATATAATGTTTGTTAAGCAAACAACCTAGCTCAGCTACATGTATTCTCTTCCAATGGTCAGAGGGAAAGAGGATTAAAACTCAACAACAGTTGAAGGAGCCCAGGCACCCTATTCCTGTTTTAAAGAGACATTCAAAGCTGCCTTGAGCACAGCAAGACCAAGATATACATTTTGATTGAGAGTGTTACCGTGATTTTAAATAAGATACATGTTGGGCTTGGAAGCCATCTTTGGATACTCTCTGGAACCCTGACAATACAAGTGTTTTAACCTCTTGATTCTCCCTTTTTAAGTAGGACCAGTGGTGGGTTTCAAATTTTTTTAGAATCTCTTCTATAGGTGTGGCCTGCTTTGTGGGAGTGGTTTGCCAGCCATGTGACCGGGTGGGAGTGGCTTGGCAGTCAAGTGACTGGGTGGCCAACTTGTAAAATGTGGTGAAACTCACTTAACAACGCTCTTGCTTAGCAACCAAAATGTTGGCTCAGAAACTCTGGCATTTGAAGCATGCAAGTCTTAAAGCTGTCAAGTTACAAGACCCTTGCACCCCTAAGTGTTTAGAAAAAAAACCCAGGGGTGTTCAAACTTGACAGCTTTAAGACTTGTGGACTTCAACTCCCAGAATTCCTCCTCCAGTCATGTTGGCTCAGGAACTCTGGCATTGAAGTGTGCAAGTCTTAAAGCTCTCAAGTTACAAGACCCTTGAACCCCTAACCCTTTAGGGAAAAAACCCCCCAGGGGTGTTCAAACTTGACAGCTTTAAGACTTGTGAACTTCAACTCCCATAATTCCTCCTCTCGCTCTTCATCTTGATGATGTGCAGATGGGGGGGGGGGGCTGGAACCGGTTCTAAACGGCACTGTAGATTTGTGGAACCTTTTCTATAGAAGAGGTTAGAACTGGCAGGAACCCACCCCTGAGTAGGCCTCTTGTCTTCATGAAGTTCATCTTTTGAAAATTTAGTTTTTTGGGTGATTCCTATTCCCCTGAACAAATTGATGGTGAACTTTTCTATCCTAAGGAAACCATGGATATGACTTGTTGGAATGTATCAGTCAGTTATATTTTTCAATAATCCTGGAAATCCCCTTAACAGAAGTTCGAAATCCAAGGCATATTTAGCAGGGGTGAAATCAATTTACCTTTGCTACCAGTTCACAAATGTGAGCATGTATGTGCCACCTCCATGCATGCACAGGGCTTTCGATTTACGATGATCAGCTGTGATACGCAATTTAAATTAGCTAGAAAGCAGGAAATCCGATAATTCTAGCTAATATAAATCACGTGTCACAGCTGATCAGCGGAAATACTGGTTTGCCCTAACCGGTAGCATTTTTTTTACTACTGGTTCCAGCCAACCGGTTCGAATCAGTAGCATTTCACCCCTGATATTTAGGTAGGTTTTTTTAAGTCCGGGAAGGCAAAAGATGAATGAAGGTGACTCTTGTGTGTCCTGCCCAGAGTCAACATTTGCCATAATGTTCTCCTTCCAACCTGGCAACATTGCCATGTGCTAGACAGATTTTAAAATAAAAATGGATTCTTTCTTCTGCAATTCAGAACTTGATGGGTCTAACTGCAATCATCCATCGTCCAGTCTTAGCATTTTATGGCTATGATTCAAAGAATTTGAGGAAGAATTCTAATTTAAACATTTCAATAAAAGTCAGGAGGGATGTGACCATCTAATCTCCCTAGCTGTCACCAGGACTATATTTTCTTCTAAGAAAAATTTGATTATGTTAATCCCTCTTCTTTCTCTCATCCCCAGCAATAGGTTCTAACACATTCAGTTGGAAGGTCATTATTCCTTGCTTATCTTGAATCCTGATATGCCTAACTGATTTATTTTTGCTGGAAATGTGTTAACAATCTCTCTCAAAACATAAAACTGATTGGCACTTTAAAAGGGAATCTTAAAAGAGCTCAATTTAAGAGTTTCAGCAAAGTTAGGATGGCAAAATTATATTTGTCAGCTGGACAAATGACTACATAGTCATGGTGCCAAGGTATTGGTGTCCAAAGAGACTTTGAAAATAAAACAAAGCAGGTTGGTTGAAGAAAGGGAAAAGAAAGAAGCAGAGTGTTTGAGAGGGAATGATAAAATGGAATCAATATTTTTGCTAGTATTTTCCTTCTTAGCAAATGAAAAAAATATCAACGTATGAAATGAAACCAACATAGCAAGATTGTGTATTAGGGCTTTATTAATCATAACCACAACATGTTAGTTTTAAGCTGCCTCTCGTCTCTCATACACACATCCACAACTGCATGCTCATCAATGTATCTGCAGAACAAAGGCAATCTGTATTAAGTACTAATATTGTCATTAAATGATGAATTTATAGTTGCTCTGCTTTGGGAAGTATCCATGAGCATAGATTTGCAAGATGATTGTAGTAATAGAATATGAATATTCTCAGAAGATGAGTCTTGCTGTCTTGGCTTATTTATATACATATGAATTCTGGACAAGCAAGTTAACATAATCTTTCTACAGGTGTGGTACATATTAAAATAACCCTTACTGACAGCATAAGTGTATTACCAAATATTACAGCATTACACATAAGCACACAGAGACCTCTGTCCCCCACACCTCAGCATTATTCATTGCCCCTAAGTGTCAGTTGCCTCACTCTGCCTAATAGTAGAGTAGGCATTGTGAACTGAGGGGTTTTCAGATAGACAATTCCCAATGCAATAAAATATGTTTTTCTTTTCTTTCTCAGTTTTTAAAGGAAACATAGGTGTTAAAAAAGACAATAGTATTCTCCGGTGTTCCTATTAAATTCTGTGAAGGGCGATGGTTTTATAACAGTCTATTCTCTTCAGTTATGTAACTATGTAGAGTATATTTTCCTTATCATTTTCCAGTCATCAAAACACTTGATTATCATGGGAAAACATGCCAGAACTTGTTTTCTACAAACAACCAAGGAATAGACTGTGATAGGAAGAACAGATTTTGTCAAGTTATTAAATTACCTTTGAACCCCACATGGAATGAAATTCGGTGAGGGAAAATAGAGGGGAGCCTAAGAAAAAGGGATAGGAAGAAGGGTCCCAGGAGAGATTGAAATGTCTGCCTAATATTAATCATAGAGAGAAGGCCTTTCCTAATACACAAAGGGAAAAGGAAATTGATCTCCCACTCCCCTATAAGCATTATATGGAAAAGATGTAGGAAGAAAATATTGTGCATGTATGTTGGATGTACAGTAGGCTTAAATGCTAATGGAAACTAATGGATTGAGCACTCAAAATATTGTTCATACTGAAGGCTTTACAATGCTTCCTTTAGAATTCCTGGTCTCAGAGGCCAATTCAATCAGTGAGGGATCATTAGATTAGAAATAGGTGGATATAAGACATTAACCCTCTTTAGCAGGGGAAGGCTATTCTCTTGCGCAAATCAATAGATGGTTTCAGTGGAAAACATAGAAAATTAAATGGCCTTGTTCAGTCAAGCATCTGTTTGACCTATCTTTCAAAGCAAAGTTGAACTTTTTGAAGTCAAGGTGACACTTAAACATGATAGCAGAACTTAACTGTTGGCTATGCTTGATTTTGAGATAAGCTCAGAAGGGTTTTTTTTTTTCAAGCTCTTATTTGGAGCTCTTTGAGCATTACCCATTCCTTGGTCAATGTGCATACTTGTAAACTAATCATAGAAACACTTGCTGAGATGGGGAGCTATTGAAATCAAATAAATAAATAAAATAATAAGTAAAACAGGCCATCTTGCAAGAAAGATTGGATTGCAAATAAAACTTTATTCCTTGATGGATGAATTCCAACCTGGTGACTTGGAGAACATTTCAGGCTACATCAGCCTCATCTTACAGTCTTTTCTTCTTCCAGGCTAGATGTTCAGGAAGCAGAGTTGCTCAGTCACACCACTTCATCCTCCTCTTACATCCTTGTTACCTTATTTACATTCCTGTTTATGTCATCTTGGCAAAAGAATCTAAGTTTTAAGTACAAACAACTATTCACAGCTGGGCCGTGGAGTGGCATGAGAATGCTGCATTCTAAAATGTAGCCACAGCCACCTCAAGGAAAGATAATTTAATTTGTTTTAATTGAAATACAGTGTAAATCAAATTAAGTAATTACAGTTGCCATGATTAATTTCCATTAGATATCATGCTAAACTCACACTGGTCATTTTGAAAAGTTTTTGAGATATCTGCAGTAGAATCTAACACCGAGATACAAATGAGAGGAATAAGGAGAAATCTTAAATCTTGCCTTGGAAGAAGCAGCTGAGGAGGGACCCTCCCTAATTTTTTTTCAGCATTTATCAAATACTTATGTACTGTGTACTTGAATCTGGCAAGATCTCGTCTATGGGTGAGAAATTGCTTTGCGCTTTTACATCTGTTATTCTTGGCTTCCTGCACCTGACAATCTGTCACCCAATTTTTACCTTTTTGACATGCTTTGACTTTTTCCACAAATCCCAGAACCCTCCAAGAGCATTTGACAATCTTCCCATGTCTCTGGGACTGGTAAAAGATGTAGTGCAAAGCATCTGAAGGAAACCAGCCTGGAAAATCCTGATGAAAGAAACCAAGGTGTTTTTAGATTTCAGACATTGAGCCTTAAAGGTATTTTTTGCTTTTTCTCCTTCAGCGTATTTTTCTGCATTTAATGCATTTCTGCTGAAATGCATTTTTTCTTTATTTGCAATCTTAACACATTGGAGACATGGTGTAGAAATTAAAACTTGCTTGCTCCCTCAGGAACTATGTAAATCCCTATCTTTGGGGTGATTGATGCCTAATCTAGACTTCTACACAAGAAGAGAAGGTTTCAGTTCAATACTCACATCAAAGGGGGACATTTTTTTTTCCTTTTTCCATCAAACTCCTGCTGAGGAAAGTTGCATTTTGTGATACAGGTGGAGAAGTCAGTGAAAGCACCCAGGCCTGCCAAAATAATAGTAATCAGAAAGCAATGTAGAAGAACCTGTCCAACAGCAGCATTCTTCTTTGATTGCCATCAGACATTCAGCCCATCAGGCATTTTTAAGAGCCTTGGCTCCCAGCAAGCACTTACCTGTGGCTCTGCAGGGAGCAGAGCCTTTAACAGAAATCAGCTGTCAGTCACCAGCAATTCTGGAAGGACTGGCTATCCCTCCCTGGCTCCATACCTTTTTTCCTGCCAGCTAGCTCTTCTGAAGCTGGCATGCCTGGTTGGAATGAGCACCTGTCAGGCGGTAGACACTGCTGTTATCCAAGGCAACAGCTGCTACTGTCCATCCACTCTACACAGAAAGTTCTTTGGCAGATGGTGGATCTTTTTCATTTCTACGTTACTGTCCGATTGTGGTATATTTTCAATTGTTCCTCATAATCTCTGTCCCTGGTTTTCATTATAAGGCTGCACCATCTTTTTTGAGTTATCAAGAATGTGAATATCCCTTAAAGAGGCATTTCCTTCTTTCTCCATGATGTGATCTTGTGTTGCATTTATTGGTCTCTCTCTCTCTCCTGGGTTAAGGATGTTGCTTGCTACGTTTTCAGAGAGTTATTACCAGGGGTGGGATTCAGCCGGTTTGGGAAAACAGGTAGTTCCGGCGATCAGTGGGCCTCATCCACCCGCCCCTGTGCTAGTCTGTCCTATGTTTCCTTTGTCTCAAGTCCAGTTGATAGATGCAGCAGAACCAATTGCTGCGCCAAGGCTGTTTTACTCACGAGGCTGCAGTAGAAGGTAGAAGCGCTCCATGGCTCAGGACCTAGGTACTTGCGGGATCGCATCCTACCACACACTTCCCTGCGACCGATTCGCTCTCACAGGGAAGGACTCCTCCGGGTGCCGTCCACTAAGCAATGCCAACGGGCGGCACCTAGGAGTAGAGCCTTCTCTGTGATGGGCCCAACCCTCTGGAATGACCTCCCCCCCGATATCAGAACCACCACCGACTTCCCCTCCTTTCGACGAAAACTGAAGACTCACCTGTTCCGTTTAGCCGGCCTGGACCATTCATAACATTATTATACCTCCTGGCAGATATATTTTAACTGGGTAATTTTAATTGGGTATTTTTTAGGATTGTTGAAATATTGTTTTTATCTACTTTACTTTGTACAGTGTCGTATTGCCTCCTCTTCTATGTTTTTATGTTTGTATGTTTGTATTCCATTTTATCTGTTTTATTTGACTGTACACCGCCCCGAGTCCCTTTGGGGAGAGGGGGCAGTATAAAAAATCGAAATAAAGGTAAAGGTAAAGGTAAGCTTTAGAGCTTTTTTCAAACACACTCTGCATGGCAGAGTGCATGCAAAGCACATGCTCAGCGAACCGATTGTTACACTGGTTGTATCCCACCATTGGTTATTACCATGAGTTTGCACGTCTCTGAGATTAACATGTTCTTTGATGGCACTCATACATTGACTTGATATGTTACTTCCCTGTTTAGTTTTCCAGGCTGACTTGATTGATATGGGCAGGACATTTTTATTTATTTCAATATTCTGCCTAGAATCATCCTGATTCCCCAACTGTTTCTTAATTTAAAACAGGAGTCTTCAACCCTAAGTCTAAGGACATGTGCTCATTCGTGCCCCTTTGGGAAGCGGGCGATACAAATGGCAGGACAGCACATGAAGCTCCAATTGTGCAAATGGCAAGAATGTGCGTGAAAATATCCCCTCACACACACACACACCTGTCACCACCACTGTTGCCAGTTCGCAGAGCCAGAAAGTTTGGGGACCACTGGTTTAAAAGGCTCTCAGGTGGCTTTCATATTTCCAATTAAACAAGACATTCTAAAATTCTTTGTTTAAGATGTAACTTAAGAAGAATATGGATGAGGAAGGAAATTCCTGTCTGTTAGTATAATGTTATGTTGGAAGTGACAATGAATAAGCTCTATCAATAAACTGAAAAAAGGGGGGAAATCCCTGGTCATCACACTATTTATTGGGCAATTAACTTGGTGCATGTGCCCTCCCCTCTGGCTCCAGGACACCATATTTTCCTACCAGCTGGCCACTGATGAGAGAGGAGGGGCTTCATTAATCCATGTTCTTAACCAGTGACGTGCGGTGAGGTTTATAGCTGGTGAGGCTGGTGACGTCATTAGGAAGGCAGGAAATGGGACCACGTGTGCAGGAGGCTGAGGCAGCCTCAGCCTCCTGCACACGTGGTCCTATTCCCCGCCTTCCTGAGTCAACATGAAGGGGACCGCGGAGCGCAGGCGCTCCGCGGTCCCCTTCATGTTGACTCAGGAAGGTGGGGAATGGGACCACGTGTGCCTTTTCCCTTTTCTCTTTTTTTTCTTTTCATGATGAGAGCCTTGAGGCTCTGCCTCCCCTGCCTCCCCTGACCGCACGTCCCTGTTCTTAACATGCCTTTCATTCTGTAGATAAGGATAGCAGTGTCTGCCAATCTCATGCCCATCATATGATGGATTGCCAAGGGGGAAGCAAATATTAGGCTTTATCATTTTCATGTAATTTTGCTTGAGAAGCAATATAATTCTTTCCAACAGGATACACCCCTGAATCTGCCAGGTCTCTGAGCCAGCCAAGTCGAAGCTCAGATTCCTGGATCAACCTGAACACTCTTTGACCAATAATATCTGTTATTTATTGTATATAATTGTCAGTTGAAGTTCTCAGACTGGAGTGGGAAAATACTCTCTCCTGATTGGTTGTGGGCTGATCAGCTTCCCTATAAAAGGAGCTGTGTCAGCCAGGGAGCAAAAGTTGCCTCACAGGCAGTATTGAATAAAGAGCTGTTAGAAATCACTCTGGCCTTACCTCTATTCTTCACCCAGAACGTAACAATATCAGTATCAGATCCTGTTCAGACTGATCTGGGTATCTGAGCTAGATTCAGTAACTTCAAGATGCAACCTTTGCTGTGACTGTTAGTTCTTATTTGGGCATTTTTGGATCATATGTTTAGTCCTTTTCTGGAATAGCTCTAAGCCTGGATTCAGCATTCACTGAACAAGGATTTAGTGATATTCTAGCTTAAAACAAACCTGCATTGGAATATCATCTTATAATGAATTCAGCTCCTTCTAATGTGAGTTCAGTGATCCTCTGGAATAGCGGAAAAACTGTCCTCATCTCATTCTGAAATAGCCTTAGACCCAAGACCCAAAGAAATGATGGATCGGCTAACAGACTTACCGTATTTTTCAGAGTAAAAAAGAGGTGCATCTTATACCCTTAATACAGCATTTTTGGCCTCCCGAAACCCCGCCCCTTCACAAAAATGGGTGTATATAGGGTTTGGGTGGCCTGCAAAGTGCTCCTGGGGGCTGCGTAAGGCAAAATCAAGCAAAATTGGGCCATTTTTTGCTTGCCCCCCCCCCCAGCCCACAGGAGCACTTTGCAGGCCTCTCAAACTCTCTGCATACCCCATTTTTCACACAAAATGAGGCATGCAGAGGGTTTGGGAGGTCTGCAGAGTGCAAAAACTTTTTTTTTAATTTACCTCTTCAAAATCTTGGTGCATCTTATACTTATACAGTACTTTGAATGCATCCTTACCTAACAGATGACTAAACCCACCCATGTTATGAAGAATAACTGGCAGATATCTTCCTACCAGCTGGCTATTGGTGAGAGAGGAGTGGGGCTTCATTAATTTCCTGCTCTTAACATGCCTTTCATTCTGTAGATAAGGATAGAAGTATCTGCCAGCCTCATGCCCGTCATAGGATAGGGATCACCAAACGGGCAGCAAATGTTAGGCTTTATCGTTTTCTGTCAGCTCAAAGACTGATAGCACTTTTACTAAGCCACGAGGAAGTTTTCCGTGATAGGGAACTCAGAAATAAAAAGCCATTATTTAGTGGGGCAAAGCATCAGAAGAAATTTAAGAGGCTAAACAATAAGCAACAACATATATTCAGGAGACACAATTGCTGTGCCGAGGGCTTCTGTTTTTTCACTGGTGTGTTTTGTTAAATATACGTTCTATCAGGGAGTACTATATCAAATCTTCAAGCTCTTTGGAGAAAAGGCAGATGATATAGAAAGACAGACAGAGCTTTCCAGACAAAGTAGAGCTCTTGGTTATGATCCCCAAAAGCTCTATAAAAAGCATTGCTTTGGAAATATATTTTGTTTGGAATATCATCTTTTCATATGCATGTTGAATTACCCGTTATTAATCTTATGGCAGTGGAGATTTTTCCTTTAGGTTTGATGGATAAGCAGCTGGATAAAAAAACATGGACTTTCTTTTTATATATGATAATTACAGCGAGACTTTTGCATGCAAGGAGATAGAAAGACTTGCAATGGGATTGGTGAAATTAATGGAATTGACCGAGATGGCAAAATTAGCTAACTTGATTAAAGAAAAGATTTTGTCTAGCTTTGTTTCTAAGTAGAAATCACTATTGGTAGAAACAAAAATGTTATATTATGTTGGGGGGGGGTGTTAGGTACTGGTGCGATTAAGCACTAGCAATGAACCCCAGGTCGAGGTTATAACAGAGCAACCCTGTAAAGTATACGCAGCGTGCGATAGATAAAGCAACCACACTGAATAATGGATAGTAAAGTAACAAAATAAACTTTACTTTTTGAAGAATATAGCAAAATCCATAAACACAGCCAAAAAGTCATACACAGAAAAAACAGTCCAATACTACCAAGATAACTTGGATACAAGTAGCAAATAACTTACACACAGTAAGTAGTAGCAACAGTAGTAACAGTTAGACAGCAGTTATCATACATCAATCAAGAGAGAGAGAGAGAGCAACAACATCAGCTGCAATTTAAATGCTGTAATCTACTAATTATCAGAGCTCCTCTCTTAAAGATACATAACATGCCTTGTGCAATATATTGTCTACCTAACTTGTTGGTTACACCCTAACAGGGGGGTTCATGATTAGAACTGTTTATTGCTATAGAAATACTGTGTAATATTGAATTTTAGATCAAAATATTAATGCATTTTATATCTGTAATTGCACCGAAGAAAGTTACAAGTTCTCTTCTTCTTCTTCTTCTTCTTCTTCTTCTTCTTCTTCTTCTTCTTCTTCTTCTTCTTCTTCTTCTTCTTCTTCTTCTTCTTCTTCTTCTTCTTCTCTATTTTTCCCTTATTTCTTTGCATGTCTCCTTCCCCTGTTTTTTCCTTTTAATTTTTCCTTTATATTTTATATGTAATAAAGCATATTTTAAAATATCATTAATCTTACAATAAAGTTTGTATGTCTTTAAAAATAAGTCTATATAAGAAATTGGCAGTATTTGATTCAACACTCGTCACAATCCATTTGTCATGCCCCCGTCGGAGTCTGACTCTGAGATGAAAGACTAACAGCTGACAGAGAGCAGGAGAGTGGCTCCATTGGCTTTGGAGGAAACTGAGGAAGGGCAGAGCAGGGGAGAGGTAGAACAAGGGAGAGGGGGTTCAGATGAAGACCAAGGCTCATCCCCTCCTCATCCTAGAGAGCACAGGGAAGAACGCAGAAGACAGCAATTGGGTTGCGTGGCTTACAAGGAAGGAAAGGGCCCCAATTCCCTTCACAAGGCACACCTGGGGATGGAGTTTAAAGGAGAGGCAGTTGGGAGGGGCGTTTGGCGGGAACAAATGCTGAGTTCACCTAGTGTAGAGTTGTGGCCTGCATTCCTGGCATTCCTCCCGACTGTGTGAAGTATTTACGACTTTCTGTGTGTGTATCTCATCTTGCTGGAATTACCCTTCGCTCCTGGGACTCCATATCTTGCCCTGCTGGAGTGATTGATTGCAGTCGTTCTGCTTACAGCATTTGGGCTGCAGGTTTGTGGGAGAGCTTTTCTCAGGCCGGAGAGGGAAAGGGATGTTGGGAGCACAGTTGGTGCCAATAAAGGAACTCATTACCTCCTCCGTGCATGTATGTCTTTGTATATATGTTTGTTTATATATGTTCTAGTGTACGCCGCCCCGAGTCCTGCTTGGAAAGGGAGCGGCTAATAAATCCAAATTTATTATTATTATTATTATTATTATTATTATTATTATTATTATTATTATTATTATTATTATTATTATTATTATTATTATTATTATTATTATCATACTAGTTCTCTGGCTTTGCCACGCCCTGGGTCATCACAGCATTTTTAAAGACAAAAATAATGTATAGAGGGGAACCTTCCCCAATGTACCGTATCCCAAGATAACATCTCAGCAAACATGGCATCTCTCAATTTTTTTAAAAGCAACTTAGCTTGTTCTCTCCCAATCAGGGAGACTTGTCAAAAATATTAGACTAAGGGCCACTCCAAATATCCTAAACCAGTGTAAAGCTATAGGGATCATTTGGGTTATTCCATCTTTTTTTTTAAAGTACTTTATAATTTAATTAAACCTCAAGCACTAAGACATTGCCCACCAACAATTAGCAGTGTTACAGAGATGTACTTATTGCATAACTATTAAACGTGGCGTTTAGCAGCTAACTTTCTTATTAGAAAGAGATTAAAAGCCTATTTGAGAGGCATCATTTTTAAATGTCACCATAGCAGTTTAAGTAGATTTCTCGCTGTGGTTAATGCCAATAGATTGCATTTAAAGTAATAACAAATAAGCTGTCAGCTACAGCACCCATCCTCAGGCTTGGAGGAGAATCCACATCCTGGTCATTGCGAGGTTTTTCTACTCTCCTTCCGCTCCTCTTCATTAAGAGGCTTATTTTATCTTATGCACATGGAGGAAAGATGTAAGATGTAAGTGCTGCTTATACCATTAAAAAAATAAACAGTGGCTACAAAGTTTATGAATTTACTAATCCGGTCACTATATAGCTCTTAGTAGGAGCGTTGTGTTCTGGCTTATTGATATGTTTATGTTAGGGGGTGTCTCCGTTGGGAGACAGAAAGTAGTGCATCGGAATGTGCAACCGGAGAGAAAAACGTTGCTAGTAGAAACACACGAATAGAGTCACAGACACTGCTAGTAAAATTAAGTAGCTTTACTACTAAATTCGCTTCACAAGCAGTGATAATAGATAGTAGATATTAGTCCAAACACAATTCAAAGAACAAACAATTGCTTACAGTCGCAGTTCATGTTCCAGTCATCAAGTCATCAATCATAGGACAAACAGAGAGAGAATGAGGTCTCCTGACTTCCTCTTATAGCAAAGATAATTACATCTGTTAAGTACATCCACTCATTTAAAGTAACAGCAACCTTTTGTCATTTTAGATAGATATATATTGCCTGCCCAACACTAGGAGTATACTCCCAACAGTTTAAATTTAAGCCAATTCCAATTACCTGTTCCATGTCTCCTCATGCTTGGAGAAGAAAAGAAAAGAAAAATATTCGGGCATTTCTTAAATTCTTTCTTTCTTTCTGCTTTTACTTCTTTATTAAATTTATATGCTACCCACCTCACTAGCCAAAGCAACTCTGGGTGGCTAATTTACACAATATGATTTGGAAAGCACTTGTAATGAAACCCAAAGGTATATCTTGTGCCAAACACTGATCCAGCTAAAGATTGCATTGTTTGTAAACAAGCCTACTTATGTCTATAAATGTCCCCAACTGGATGATAACTCCCAGCAACAACTTAAGAAATACATTCTAGAAACACTATGTAATGCGGTGAAGAATGTTCAGCTGACTTGGATACCCTTGCGGTGAGAATATCACAGTTTTAATTTTCCCACATGGAATGCTTTCTTCGTGAAAAGCATTTTTAAAATGTTCCGTCTATCATATCTGGAACAGCTCACAAATAGGATCCAATGAGGTAAAGAAGGAAGGTGAAAAACTGTAAAAAAAATGGATGCTGTGAACCATTTGAAAGTCATATATCCAGCAGAAAACCTACCTATCTCTCATCAGCTGTGAAGGCTGTAAATGTGCCAGGTTTAGCATATGCCTCACTGAAGTTGTGAATCTGACATTTGCTTCTGGGCATTTTAAAGAGCAAACAGACTAAATTTTATGCTCCCCTAGTGGAAAAGCTATCTATTTAAGCATTATCATAATCACCTGCTTTTCCTAATGGTAAAAGCTAGGTCCTGATGAAGTTTTGTTGCTCTTTTGTAGTGAGGCCCAGGGGAATTAGCCTGTCTCCTGCTGGAGAGGACGTGATGCAGACAACCCAAAGTTTTAATGCCTCTCTCTAGTTGTCTCCTTAGCAGAAGAAATGGCAAGTAACAAATGAGGAATCATGTCAGTTGGATTCCACACATTCTGTAAATGGGGATGGCCAACTCTTAACTATAAATCCTGCTCAGAAGCTTTCTTGATAAGTCTTTTCAAATAACTAATAATTGTTTACTAAGATATAAACTGAACACATCCGGAGAACCAATCTACAAAACGTCTACTGCTCCCACAGCAGATCTCCAAGGAGACTGGCAGAACATTCAGTGACTTAAAAAACCCTCTGACTCACTTCCTCCAATGACATCATCCTTAGTTAACAAAATAGGGAAAGCAAAGAAAGAGACCTGTTTGTTTACCAAAATATTTCTCTGTGATCGTTTATAGTATGTGTAATTTCCTTAACAAAGAGATACTAGCTGACTTTTCTATTAAAGCAATCATCAATTGCTTTTCAGAACAGTTGTCCATTAAACATCTGACCAACAATGTACATTTATGAGGTCTTTTAAAACTCTCTACACTGATTGGTCATATGGAAAAGCATTTTGTAGAAAGTGGTCTGTGGGCATGTTCTTCCTTCAGATAACAGCCCTGCCTTGTTTGAGAGATCTCCTTCTCATTTAGCCAAGTAGAGTTCTGGATGTCTGCCCCAAAGGCCAAGCATGAATGCCTTGCTAATCTTATAATGGCAAAATAAACATCCTCCTTGTGATGAATTATTTTCTGCACACTTGGGCTCAAAGCATTATCATGTGGGAGAGCAAGTTTTCTCAGCTAAAGCAAATTAACTTCAGTATACATTCATTAATTGATTTATATTATTCAGTTGGAAGCAAGGAGATGCTCTCTCCATGTAGTGCGCCTGTGCTCAACTAATTCCATCCTACAACTAATTTTACCTGCTGCACTAGTCTTTTAGTGACACAATTTGGCAAGCTGTGGTCTATCTCAACAGTATGTTTTGATCTATGTGGAGCAGGTAGCCAAGTACTTATGCCTCAAATTTTAAAGCACAGTGTTAGTGCAACAAAATCTTTTCTCCCAAATACGCCTCTTTGGTTTATTGTTTGGGAATAATAATAATAATAATAATAATAATAATAATAATAATAATAATAATAATAATAATAATAATAATAATAATAAATTTATTTCTTAGCCGCACCCTCTCCCGAAGGACTCGGGGCGGCGTACAATAGATAATCTAGATAATCCCAATGACAGGCCAAGCTGAAACTGGATTGTTGTGTCTAAGGGAAATGCTCATGAAGGGTTACAAAGGCAGGGATGTGGTTGAAGGGCCAGCAGTAAGGAAACAAGGGAACAATAATTCCAGCAAAGGAAGCAGAGCTGGCTCTTGGGCTTGTTTATTGTTTCAAAGTTGATGTGTTGTCTCTCATGTACTATCTCCTTTCCCCCAGTCTCCACCCCATTAATTATACAAGGGAAGTTCTGCTTCCTGTGTGGACCTCCTGGGTATTCTTCTATTGTTCACAGAGTTGACACCAAAATTGTAAAAGAGGCTGTTCATTTAAGCATCTGTAACAAAAGTGCTAGAGATTTCACTATTCAAGCACTATGAATAGAACAGCAAATAACAATATAAACACAAGTAGATTTCTACCCTTTTGTTGTTGTCTTCTTGAGCCCCATTGACAACATGGATATGTTCTCTTGGCAACAGCAATGGAAAGGTTCTCATTCTTGCTTTCTTCAGGATGGCTTTTGGATTTCCCAGTTTAGCTTGCAGCCCAAGTATTTTATAATGGTTTCTATCTAAACCCAGTTCAGCTCAGTTTCCAAACTCAGATGAGGTCAGTCAAGTCCTTGGAATTATAGTAATTATTATGATATATTAATTTCCTATCCTACATTTTCTCAAGGAGCTCAATGTGGTTTGCATGTCTCCTTGTGGTTTTTCCCCCCAGCAACAACCAGTTGAAGTAAGGGAACTGACATACAATGACTGCCCAGAGAATTTCTGTGGCTGAAAGTAGACTTGAATCTAGGTCTCCTGTCTTAGTCCACTGCTTTAATCATTAACTTTAACAAAAAGAGCCCAAGAAGTAATTTGGTCTACCAGTTTCTAATAATACTCCTAATATTACTACTATTTATAGAGACTGATTCATTCTGAACTAGTCAAACTGGAAAGGATTTAGGAATGATGGAAGATCTCAAGCAATCATAATTATATGCGGGAAGAAATATGCATAAACAAACAGTAAAATGGTCTTATAAAGTTTTCAGCTAAAATTGTTGCTGTTCCTAAAAAAAACAGGAATCCATTTTAAAGTATAGCAAGGCAGTTATTTAAATGTTTAGGGAGAATAACCTCATTGTTCATACAAGTGTTGGAATGATAATATTTAAGAATCATTGCACAAGCTAAAAAAATTCATCTCTATATTGACAATGTTGAGGTGTTTGACTCTAATATATAAGCAGCAGCATCAAAATGAAGAAAGCTATACATTTGCTTCAATCTATTTCCAGCTTGATATTATCTCCAAAGAATAAATATCATAATGCTACTTTTAGTCACTTCCATTTTACTTATTCATGTGTAGCACACAAATTATTTGTCAGCATTTGTCAGTATTTAAGTTCATCTTTCACAAAGGTGAGAAAATGGAGACTACAAGATCAATGTATTCTTGCTTACCTATGTATCTATGAAAGTATTTTTTTTTTAGAGATTAAAATGGTTTTCTTGGCTTTTTATGGCAGAGATAAGAGGCATTTAAGAGGCATTTATGACAAGAGGTAAGAGAAATTTAAGATGTTTTTGATCTGATCCAGCAAATTTTTTTTTACATTTTGGTTTATTTTATTTCTTTATTTTTACATTCTCCAATTTTGGAAGCTACCCTCTCCATTTTAGATTTACTTCTCATTTTCCAGAACCATCATTACCATCAAGTTCTGGTTTTGCCCACAGCACTATAGATAATATTCTGTGCCAAGTTAAATGGACACTAATAGGAAAACAGAGCACCTATCATTCTGACATCTATCACTTTTGGCCAACATGTTTAAGCTGCCAATAGTTGTAGTCTAGTAGTTCCCTGTATTGGGAATCACAGGTTTCTCATTGCTGTCAGGCCAGTGGTTCTCAACCTGTGGGTCGGGACCCCTTTAGGGGTCACAGGGGTCGCCTAAGACCATCGGAAAGCACATATTTTTGTAAAAAATATGGAAAACATAAAATAATTTTATGGTTGGGGTCACCACAACATGAGGAACTGTATTAAAGGGTCGCGGCATTAGGAAGGTTGAGACCCATTGTGTTAGACCTTTCCTAATTTTCCCATGTTCTCTTACCAGACAGTGGTGTCTGCTTAGCAGCCTTTTTTAATAAGCCTACAATTTGTGGAAGTATATCTGTGTTACCAGAAAAAAAGGCTGAGAGAGGGGGGACCTCGTTTTTTAGTATCTGTTTGCATTTCAGTTAATTCCTTACAATGAAGAACAAAGTCTTGATCCAAAGTTGGGAATGTAACACTTCAGTAAAAACATTACTAAAGGATCTAAGGTGGTTGAAAGCTGGTTTATTTAGTTTATACATAGGTGGGATCTTTAGTTTACACAGCTGCATCCTTCTTCCTTAGTGAAATTATACATGCCAAATATTTCCCAGGCATCCTGGGCCATGCTTGTGCACACATGACCCTCTTCCTCCCTCTGTCTAAGGCATTCTATATTTTGCTACCTCTTAGTTCTCATGCAAAACAAAACAAAAACCTTTAATTACTTAACTTTTTATTTAGAATTCTATTGGACCTTTTAGCAGACAGCTACTAAGGCATTTCCAATGTCCCCATTTGCTTATTTCCTAACTCTTTCTACATGTTTTTTCTGCATTTCTTGAACTCTCAGTTATAATTTATTATCAATATTTCTTAGAAAGAAACTTTATGTCTCTGCTTTGTTCAAGGTCCAGTTTTATTTTTTGCTAAATAATAATAATAATTTAAATAGCACCATCTGCCTATCCTAAGTACTTGGGAAGGAATCAATAGGTGGACAAAAATGTCAAATGCAGTCTAAACATCTGGCCAATTGTGCAACCAACCACAATATTAATTTATTAAACTAGTATTCCACCCAACTCCTAATGACTCTAGTTGGCTATATAAATAGATTTACAGATTGCCCTTTAAACTTAGAATATCCACCACCAGGTAACAACAAAGAGGAGTGGGTTCTTACATCTTTTTTTGCTGATGTGTAGTAGTTGTCCAGATTTGTGCACCTCATATATGGAACCCCTAACTTTTGTTGCTGCCCAGACTTACTCTAACTCTGAAGCTGAAAAACATGGATGTTTCTTTTGGGGAAAGCTACATATAGTAGATTCCCACAGTACTTAACATATGTAGAATTATAAGCAGGATTAGGTAGAATAAGTAGATGTACATCTTTGAATAAGCATCTGAAGTGTGCTACAGGAAATATAAGTGACTTAACCATGTTTAGGGATGCGGTGGCTCAGTGGTTAAAACGCTGAGCTTGTCGATCAGAAAGGTCGGCAGTTTGAATCCTTAGTGCCACGTAACAGAGTGAGCTCCCAGCTTCTGCCAATCTAGCAGTTCAAAAAATGTAAAAATGCAAGTAGAAAAATAGGGACCACCTTTGGTGTGAAGGTAACAGTGTTCTGTGCGCCTTTCTCCATTCTATATTAGCCATACCACAGTCAGTTAATTAATGTTCTAAACATCCACATTTGCAATTATTTTAGGTAGAAAAAACAGGCTCTGAATATTGTAAGCTCAGAATGAAGACATACTAGTTTATTTATAGAAGTATTTTATTTATTTATTGCATTCATATTTTGTATCCTTTATCAAATCAGCATTTTAAAAATATATGGCTATTTTTCCCAAGAAGATTCCTTAAACGATGTTCAAGTTGGTAACTGAATAATTGCAAAACATCTTTGGTTTCATTTTTGCCCGCCCAGTATTGTCAACACAAAGCTATAGAAAGGAATTTTAGAATGTCAAGAATAATATCTTTTGGAGAACACTTAACTTGGCTCACCCAAACTGTGTATGAGAAACTATTCGAGTACTTGGAGAGAGTTTAGGTTTAAACAGATGTCCTCAGCCAAATAATTTTAAAAAATGAACAAAAACAGATAATTGACAATTAGTGACAATTTCATATAATAAGGGTGTTTAAATTGGAGCCACAGGAGAATATTTAACAATGGTAACTATAAATAGAATATTCAATTGTCATAGTGGACCAGAGACTTGGAAATTAAAGCTAGGAGGCACTATAGACAGCAAATTTCTGGTCCACTATGAATATGCAGGAAGAACAAATGTCTTCATTTGTTCTTCCTGCATAGTCATAGTGGACCAAAAATCCAAATGAAAATCCCTGTTTAGCCATACAGCTCCTTGGTTAACAGAAAGATAATCATAATCTTTCAAATAAACCAACTGCAGAGGGTTACTAAGACTAAAAATGAGTGACTACTGTATGTATGTTGTATTGATTTCTTTGGGAGGTGACATAGACTTTGTGTAGAATGAATGAATGAATGAATGAATGAATGAATGAATGAATGAATGAATGAATGAATGAATGAATGAATGAATTTGCTGGATTTTGTCAGCATGGTCTACAGAGCCTGAAAAAATGCAGCAAGCTTTCAAAACAACCCACTAAAGGACAGAGTGAATGGGATCTATTTCAATTTGTTAGAATGAAGAGGCCTAGATAAATTTTGAGTATTCATACCATGGCATCCTGATCTCATCTGTAAGATGTCATTTCTATAGCAAGTCCGCATGACTTCATGATGTAGTTTTTACTAAAGCATATTTACAGTCATGTTGCAATGCACTTGAACCTGTGTAATGATGGAAGTGAAATTAGTGACCAGGACCCAAGAGTTTCACATTTTCATTTACACCTACAATATTGTAGATTTATCTGTAAAAACACATCAATCAGCCATCATATGTGGATATTAAATAAAGGGACTACATAAGGTTAAAGGGCACAGTAAATATTCAGGAATCTGAGGCTAACCAATGAGTTTTGCAACGTGGTTTCTATAATAAAATTAACCAAGAAAGTAAATGACCAGAAACAGAATAAAAATAATTTCAGAGTAAAAAGGGGTTTTTTTTTTAGTGCTTCTATCTTTACTGAACCATCCTAGATGCATGTAAAACATTCGCTTTCGCCTACTGGCTAATATCCTCCATCCAGTCCTGTCCCATCCAGTTACAAAGCAATTTGAAAGCTTTGTAATTTCCTTTATTTAAGGTCAAATTGAAGCAGCAAGGTAAAGAAAATGAGAGCTCACAAGTCCTACACCAGCGATGACTAAACTTTTTGATATCACGTGCTGAAAGCGTGTGCATGCATCCGCAACAGTGCCTGTGCCTCACACTGCACCCATAATGCAATGTGTGTACAACCCTCCTTGCACCTCCACCCCTGTGCATGCGCACACAATCCCAACCCTGCATGCCGTTTTGGGCCTGGAAGGCCTTCTGCACCAACTTGGAAGCCAAAACAGGGTACGGGGTGTTGCACGAGGCCCCAAAATGTAATGCGAGCATCTCCAGCGCATGTGCACCATTCCCAGCACATGCCCCCCCCCAAGACCAGCTGGCTGGTGGAGGCACAGGCGCATGCATGATGGTGGTGGGCTGAGGCTGGCGTGCCCACAGAGATGGCTCTGTGTGCCACCTGTGGTACACATGCCATAGGTTCACCATCACAGCCCTGTACCTGAAATGGTGCAGTGGTTAAAGTGCAATATTATAGGCTACTTCTGCTGACTCACTGCTGCCTGCAGTTTGGCAGATGCAATCTCACCAGGCTCAAGATTGACTCAGCCTTCCATCCTTCCGAGGTGGGTAAAATGAGGACCCTGATTGTTGGGGGCAATAGGCTGACACTGTAAACCGCTTAGAGAAGGCTGTAAAGCACTGTGAAGCAGTATATAAATCTAATTGCTAATTAGGGATAGAATCAAGATCACGTGAAGTGTTAATACCACTTTATAATGCCTTGGTAAGGCCACACTTGGAATACTGCATACAGTTCTGGTTGTCAGGGTGTAGAAAAGATGTGGAGGCTCTAGAAAGAGTGCAGAGAAGAGCAACAAAGTTGATTAGGGGACTGGAGACTAAAACATATGAAGAACGGTTGCAGGAACTGGGTATGTCTAGTTTAATAGAAAGAAGGACTAGGGGGGGACATGATATCAGTGTTCCAATATCTCAGGGGTTGCCACAAAGAAGAGGGAGTCACACTATTCTCCAAGGCACCTGAGGGTAGAACAAGAAGCAATGGGTGGAAACTAATCAAGGAGAGAAGTAACTTAGAACTGAGGAGAAACTTCCTGACAGTTAAAACAATTAATCAGTGGAACAGCTTGCCTCCAGAAGTTGTGAATGCTCCAACACTGGAAGTCTTTAAGAAGATGTTGGATAGCCATCTGTCTGAAATGGTATAGGGTTTCCTGCCTAGGCAGGGGGTTGGACTAGAAGACCTCCAAGGTCCCTTCCAACTCTACTATTGTATTGTATTGTATTGCTGTGTGCTTTTTATGAAAAAAGAAATGTTGACAGGAGCTGCTTGTTGATAATCATAATAATCATAACTGCAGTAATCCAATGGGTGAAAGCTTAACTGGTATATATTATTAATTAAATATATTGCCTTTTTTTACACTTTCTGAAAAAAAGGATAAAGAAAGACCTCAAACTATTTCTAAATAAATTTGGAAGATTAATAAGGTAATACACAGAACTTCTTTCACCGTGAAAAGTCAAGCTGCACCTGGGTTCCAGACCTACTGCCTGCTTCCTCCAACACTAGCATTTTTAAAAAAAAATCTCAAAGTGATTTTAAAAGTAAATGTGGTCCTGTTACATTTCTTAAATTAAGAGTATCACATTATTCCCAAGGAACTAGAGCTTTTAATATTTTAAGGGTGTTATCAGGAATCCGCAATCAAACAAGGAGCAATGTTAAGCATAGGGAAATCAAGAGATTTAAGCAGTTCAAATGAGTGTAAAGATTTATTGCAAGTTTAAGCTCTCTACAACAGGGGTGTCCAAACTTGGGAACTTTAAGACTTGTGGACTTCAACTGGCTGGGGAATTCTGGGAGTTGAAGTCCACAAGTCTTAAAGTTCCCAAGTTTGGACACCCCCGCTCTACAAGAATCTGATCAACTAGCGGCCAGAGGCAATGTGTGAAAGATAAGAGAGGCAGTCAAGGTGGGCTGGACTTAGATTTCTTGTGGGTGTGCAGGGACTCATGACTTATGATGCATTTGATGCCCCCCTCGGGCTCAGCCTGGTCATCTCTTACAAGCAAGGCGTATCAGCATTCTGCTGAAGAATGTGTGCCTTTTCAATACAACTTTGATTCTCACTCTCAGCTAGCTCAGCTCCATAGCAGCCTCCATCATGCTTGAGTCCTTGTTCCTTTTCAGTTGCTTGAGTCAGGATGATTAAGCCTGTCGTACCAAGAGAAATGCATTTTGTCAGAAGTGGAAGTCAATATGGAAGGTCACCTCTACATTTCCCAATGTTGGCTATGAAGCTTTTTGTTTAAAAAAAAAAGATGAGGATAGAGGCAGTTTCTCTTAGCTCACTTTGTCAGCCATAGAACTCTGCTGTTCATATTGCCTGAAATGTGTGCTCTCTGTGGAAGAAAAGGGAATAAAGCATAAACAACAATACAACTCTATGCTGCCCTTAATTCAAAAGTTATAGGTCATTCTCCTTTGCTATTTGTAAAGAGGTGAGTAGATAAAGAACAGTGTAGTGATCGCTTTCTACCCAGCATTCATCGTCCACTATTCCTCCTCCTTTTTCTTTAATGTTAATAAATTATATTTACTACCTTGGTCTCCAAATCTTTTTATTTAGTTAGTTGATTTATATGACAAAGAGTGAGCCTGAGAGCCTTATATAAACTTAAAACTGGCGAAATATTTGAAAAACCAAATAACACAGTTTAAAAGAGTACAGGATAATCAAAGCTAAAACATAACATATTCCAATTCAAAGTCATTTCTGGATGGACT
The DNA here is from genome assembly GCF_964273705.1 of Natrix helvetica. NCBI lineage: Eukaryota > Metazoa > Chordata > Lepidosauria > Squamata > Natricidae > Natrix > Natrix helvetica. Next base: position 213,428,710 of record NC_138552.1, on the reverse strand, counting down.
AATCCAAAGCTCTGGCTTACTGCCCAAACCTGATTTTCAATATGTAGATAAAATACATGTAGCAAATAAAATGGAGGCTACATCCACCCCCCCCCCCTCCTGTTTTTGTACATGACCAGAATCAAACCCAGTTTGATTCTTTGCCTAATCTTATCAGTCCAAAATTGACATCCCAGCTGAGACATATGTACATGTGCATCAACGGCCACACCGGCCTGCCATCCTGGCAGGGAGAAGCCACCTCCTGGGATGGCGTTCCAAACGCACACCTGCATTCTGTATCACATGGATCTTGCATCCAAGGGGATGCCAACTGGCTTCTGGGGCCTGGACTTTACACAGCTGGTCGTCAACTCGCAAAGAAACAGCTGAAAGTCGGATCGTAAAAAGCAGCTGATTGTTGGATCGTGGGTGGAAGCAAGAGGCTGGGCAGGCTGAGCTGGGATGGGCGGCTGGGGGTGTGGCCGGACTGCGGCGGCCGTATTTGTAGGAAGAAGTTGGTGGAAGGAGAGGGATGTAAACACAAGAAGGGGGAGCATGATATAAGGGGTGGGGAAATAACCATGGTAGCACAAACTTTGGTTCCTTTCTGGATGGTTGCTTTATGCCGAGTTCACGTTTCCAGATAAACATTATCAAAGTGACCTGTGTTGCTGTCTTTTCATACATGGGACACTGGGACGTGACACCCTATTTAAAGCAAAACCTTACAGTTCAGACCTATCAAGAGATTCACAACATTGAGAAATTCTAGAATTTCATTCTCAATCTCAACGTTCCATTTATTTAACAATGGATTTCTCCAACTCCAATGCTCTCCTGAAAGAGTCACTTTGTTAAACAGTAGAGATAACCCCGTGCAGAGGCAAGAACCTAATTGGCTTCCACAAAACTGGGCAGAAAATCACTTCATTAGGTTTCCCTACTACGTACCTCTTGAGTTTTATACAGATCTTTGCTTTCCCATTGTTCAGGGCCCTTCCAAAGTAGGCATCCAACAACCATTGCAATAAACATGGTTCTTCTCTTCAATAGAGTGTTTGTACTTCTGAATTGCCCATGAAATTCAAGCCCTTCTGTTAAGGGCAGCATGGTTGAAGCCCTCAAATCTCACAGGAAATGTTACTTCAAGGGGCAGGCACTGTAATGGAGAGAACTTACGTTCTAGGTTCTACTAAATGATATTGTTTCATGGAATGGATCTGAAGCATGCTCACCCATACCAGATTATGTGGGTTAAGAGCTCAGTGGAGTAGGAGGTATGGCAAACAACCCAGCCCTGAGTCATGGAAGGCTTTGTAGGTGATGAGAAGCCTATACAGAATCAGTGTGGTTTATAAAGTAGTGATGTTGCATGGATGTGCTGTGAAGCACCCACTCTGCTGCATTCTGGACAGCTGCATCTTCTGGAAGGTCTTCGAGGACAATCCCATATAAAGCAGGTTGCAAAAGATTTCGCCCGCCAAATTGGCAGTAATGCCAGCAGCAACCCACCCCTGGTGTCACTGGGTTTTAGCCCAACAGGTTCAACAGAAAAGGAAAGAAAAAGAAAACTGTCTTTTCATTAAAGTTTCTTCAAAATGATTATAAAGTGACATGGGAATATATATATACAGATTAGAACTGCTCCAGCACATGTTTATAAGCCTGACAAATCTGGATCCATGTTCTCATAGCCAGAAATGTGGATTATGTTTTGGATTATGATCAAAGGAGTTCCAAACCAACTGAGAAGGTCAAAAGGAGGAGAACATAGTTTCCACTTTCCAACATAGTTTGTATTCAGGTTTCATTCATGAACGTTCCAAATATCTTTGACCTCTTAGTACACTCCAATGTCTTTTCACTTAGAAAACAAAATGTTCCGTGCAGCTTCATGCTAGGCTTATATGAATTTGCTGTGTGAGTACCATGTGCCTAGCTTCTATCCATGGAAAATACTACGCAATGCTTGGGGAGTAAAAATACAGGAGAGACATGCATAAAAACAACAGAGGGATGAAAACAGGAATTCGAGTTATTTCAATTAATTTGAGTACAGAAGCTCTTTGGGGAACTGCTCTTGTTAAAACTACTGAACTAGAATACAGTGTCTCGGGGGCTCAGTTGCACATTAAAATATCTGCCACACAGTAAAAGACTCTTTTCCTTTGCAAGTCATTTATTCCCAGAAATGCACTGCTGCTGCAGGTGCTTTTAGCTGCCAACAGGAATTTAATCTGACGCATTGGATAAAATATGTGGATGCATTTCATCAGGGGGAATAGTACATGCCTATAAACATAGGCATTGAGACTAAGAGAGGCCAGTCTGACCTCAAACGTGCACCAATTAATAAAACAGAAACATATAAGAAAGATTACGAAATGCCAAAGCTGGGCATTCTTATTATTATTTTCCTCTCTACCTAGTTCTGTAACTCACTGTTAGCACTACAATGGAACACACACACACATACACCAGTGGTGGGTTCCAGATCCAACCGATAGGGTTAGAACGGGTCCGGTGGCATCCACATGGACACATGCAGTGCGCACACATATGCGCAGTACATGCATGCATCTTAGCGCCTCCACGAGCCTCCGCTACGCTCCAGCTGCTCAGCAGAGCGTCGTGCAGGCGCTGTACAAGCCATGCACATGCACGGAAGCCCCAAAGACTTAAAAGACCGGTAAGGAGCTTGGGCGGGCGGCTGGGCCCTCTGGAGCACCGTATCAGAACGGTATCCGGTGCTCCGGGCAGGCTCCGGTACGCCTGTACGGGGCGTACCGCCTGCAACCCACCATTGACACACATACCCTAGCATGGGTTTACTTGGATCCCTGTATTCAGAGCTTGAGGCATGTTACCATAGAATGGAAAGCATTGGAAATTTTAAAGTATGGGGTAGACAATTTGGGCCTTCCAAATATCACTAAACTTCCATTTTCATCAGTCTACTTCTGTCAGTCTGAGCCAGCATAACTGATAGTAGAAGATTCGGGAAACTATTTTTTTAAAAACTTGGAGGGCACTAAAGACAGGAAATATTTCCCTAAGATATGTTTCACTTGCCCTGGGTTGGTTTTGTTCAGGGGTGGGCTTCAAAAATTTTAGCAAGGGGTTCTCTGTCCGGTTGCTGGCTGGGCATGGCCATGGTGGGCATGGCCTAGTTAGCCTCCTGCACCATGACAGGGGGAGGCATTTTTGCTCTGGAGGCTTTCCTCGAGCCTCCAGGAAGGCGAAAACAGCCTCCCCAGGCTCTGGAAGTCCTCTGGACCCATTTTTAGCCTTCCCAAACTTCTGCTGGGCCCATGTTTCACCCTTCCTGAGCCTCCACACATGCCCTGCACTTAACCTGCATTCAAAATGGGCCACATGGAGACTCCTGGATGGAGAGGGATGGGCAGGGCCAGCCAGGAGTGGGATTTGGTGGGGGGGGGGCTCTCCAAACTGCACAGAATCTTAGCTAAAGATTCTCCCGAGCCTCTGCAAACCCCCAGCAGCACACCCCCGGTTTTGATCCTAGTATAGAATGACAAAGCCTGTGGTTCTTCAAAAATTCCAGTAGAAAAGAGTAACTGTTGCTCAGGGTTGAATGATGGGGTTCTTGGTGCTCTCTGAGCTTGGTTGTCTGATAGAAGATGTTTCATTACCCAGCTAGGTAACATCATTGGTGTGAGTGTAGGGTTTGCTGCCTGTTTTTATATAGTACCTTGCCATGCCAGTTTTGATAGGGGGTGTAGTTTCCTCCTTGGTGATACATTAGAGTTACTCTAATGTTTTCTCTGTAATTGTGGGACTGGTTTTGTCTTCACTTCAGATGTTTCTGAACTACAGCTTTCATCATTGACAATGCTGGCTGGCACTCAGCAACATTTGAGATGGCCGCACATTGTCCTATTATGCCTTAAAGGAGTCTTTCATTCCTTAGAAAATAACTCCCTTTTAAAAAAAAACAAAGGAAAAAACATTCACCCTTGGTAACTTCATGGACACGTCCATGTTTTTTTAGCAATGAAAAGAGATGGCTTGTTATTGCTTTCTTTCAATATACTAGTTCATCTTCTCATTTGGTTCTACTATCTACGATTCCCAAATAGTCTCCCCATGTCTCAAAAGATGACATGCAAAAGGTCTTATCTAATTGCCATAAATTGTAGGGTACTGCAGGATTTTGAGAACGAAAAAACCCTCAAAACTGACCATCTTTCTTTCTTTTAGCTGTTTAGTTTTGATTGCTAACGGACTAAGCTTCTACACATTAAGCTTATTTCTATGTCAACATTTCTAAGATTGCTCTGTAAGATTCAACTCAAATAATTAAACACTGCATTCTATTCAAAACTTCAGCCCGAACATGTCATCCACTCTAAAAACTGAGCAGGGGGGGGGACGAAAAGTTTGAGAATGCTGCTTAATTGAGCTAAATCATAGGTCTAGAAACAATATGTGTATTCTTACAATAATTCAAACATTTAATGGTAACGTAATTTGCATTGCCACAGTTGTATCTTCTTTCACGGTGGAACATCTGCATTTTATCAATATCTCAACCCTTTAATGCCATTTTTACAAGCAAATTGAAAGGTGTCAGAATAAATTTGCCCACTGTGTCTAAATGGACTCTATAAAGTCTGCCTTCGTTTTAACCCTTTTACAGCTCATCTTTCTTGAAAGAGAAATACAGAATGACCAAACTAGAAAGAATGATGAAGTGTGAACACTACAGCTACAACCTTCAATTCAGATGGGCAATTGACACCGGCCCTATACTCTCAACTGGTTGCAGCCTTCTTCACTATATTTTCCCAGTGTTTTGGACTACCATTCCCATCAACTCTTCCTATTGAGTACACTGAATAAGGCAGATGGCAATTATCATCCAAAACATCTGGACCAGACTATGATTTGGCATAGCACATATGGTACAGGGTCTCCTGCTTGAGCAGGGGTTGGATTAGAAGACCTCCAAGGGCCCTTTCAACTTTGCTATTCTGTTCTTCTCCCATCCTCTGATAATAATTTTTGCTCAGCTGGTAGTTAACAGTAACTAATAGGAATTTTTACAAGCCATTTTCAGAAAATACCCCTTAAACTCTAATAAATACTAATCACAAGGATTGGGAAACTATGGATAATTATAATTGAAAGCTTCTGAATGCTTCCTCTAGTCAAACCAAGAGGATTGTATTGGTTGTTCCTCTTGAAGACAGCTTGGGCTTTAGTATTATGGGCAGAAATCTCAACCTGGAACAATGTCTATACAAGGAGATGGGATTTTTTTGAAAAGCAAAGCAAAACAAATATGATGTTTTTTTTATGGAAGCTGATCAAAATTTGGGGAGGGGGGAATGCAGCCAAGAATCTGTCTTGTGGGTTTCATACAAGCTTAATTAAGGCCCACTATTTTAACTCCTAATCAATGCTTGGAGCAACAACATAATGTTGTTTCTTTGACACAAAGCCCTCCCTCTGCATGCTCGACTTCTTCCAACCTCTGGAGCCTTGAGCAAAAATCTAAAAGGTCAGTTGCCAAACTCTAGAGATCAGAGAAGCTAATCTCTAGGTTTGCTAGAGCAATTTGGCTGTTAATTTTGCTGGGCGATATAGTAACTGATGTTTTACAATTAATTTTTCTTTCACTTGCTAAGCTTTGCTGGGGGATTTTATTTTACAAAATCTATAAGTGGGGAACATTGGCATTTCCTTTTGTACTACAGACATGGAGGAATTAAAGGATTCAAGATTGCAAAGCTTTTCATGAATAATTTAAACAGCCCTTGTCGCATTCACTTTGCTTGGGGTAGAACAGACAGCTGTGTAACACCAAATTACTACACAGTGATCTTCATATACGGGACAGAGTCCATATAGAGAGTAACCATTAGCCTCCAACCACATTATTAACCTATTTATGGGCTTTCCCGCTGATGTTCTATGTTTATTGGAGAACAGCGTCTCTCAAAATGACTGTCGAGGAACCAGATAGCAATACTACTTAGACTTATATACCGCTTCACGGTGCTTTACAGCCCTCTCTGAGCATCTTACGGAGTCAGCATATTGCCCCCAACAATCTGCTCCTCATTTAACTGACCTCAGAACGAGGGAAGGCTGAATCAACCTTGAGCTGGTGAGGATTGAACTCCCAGCAATGAGCTCAGTTAGCCTCCAATACTGCATTGTAACCACTGTGCCTCTTTGCTCAGATAGCTATGGGATACAGACTATACTCCATCCAGAATCATTAGCAGCTGGGAGGCATAAACATTTTTTTAAAAAATATTTTTTATTATTATTATGGTTGGTTGCACAGTCAGCCAAATATCTAGATTGGGTTTGGAATTTTGATCCACTTAACAAGTCCTTCCCAAGGACCTGAGATAGGCAGATGTTGTTATTTGATGGTGGTGTTATTTTGTTTGGGTAACCTACACTTAGATTCACAATTTAAGACTGATGGAAACTTAATTCAAATTCTAACCAAGGACCTAAAAATTAATAAGGTAGCATCCAAGAATATAGGCAGTTCCAAGAAGGATGTTTTTGTGCGGTGCTTTTTTTTAAAAAAAAATAGGGTATTTAAGTCTGATAGATTCAATATTTCCAGTTATCTTTTAGTTATCATTCTGAGAGCGCCAATCATGATTGATATAACATCAGATATTCTGTTGTTATTTCAGCGTTAAGTAAGCTCAAAAGTAAGCACTGATAATTGGCAAGGAGTGTGGGTGTATATAATTTTTATAGGAAGAAAAAATTACAGAAGAAGGGAAAGGGAATGGGAAGGGAAGGAAGAGAGAGGGGGGGAGAGAGAGAAGGAAAGAGAGGGAAAGAAAGAAAGAAAGAAAGAAAGAAAGAAAGAAAGAAAGAAAGAAAGAAAGAAAGAAAGAAAGAAAAAAGAAAGAAAGAAAGAAAGAAAGAAAGAAAATAAAAAAGTAAAAGAAGAGAAAAAGTTTGATGTCTACAGAAGCAACTTCCAATCTTCTTTGCAACAGTTACTGACAGTAATTGCCATCTGCACCCTCCCAAATTACACGTCATGGGTCCCTTCTTCCCATAAACAAACCTTTTTAATCAATAAATCCCGAAATGACCAATTTTTATCCATTTTCAGCACAAAAAAAATCTATAGAGGGTTTCCAGTCTTTTACAGAAGTAATTATTGTTCCCTCTTTAAATCAAACAAGTCATTTTAACCATTTCTGTAAGCTCTGCCATTTTCACAATCCGTTTCTCTTCTTTGTTGATAGAAGAACAGGACAGATTTCTATTCAGCATGCTTTTGTTAGGGGCTCAGACAGGAGGTACATAATGAGACCCATGCATAATATTGGCTTCATAATACTCCTGGTTTAATAAATAAATTGTGTATCCCCATTCTTCCTATGCCTTCTCAAAGCACTATGCCAGTGATGGCTAACCCTTTTCTCCTTATGTGCCAAAATTGGGCACACATGCGACAGCACCATACAGGTGGGCCCACACCCATAACGCAATGCAGCCCACACCTGCGCATGTGTGCATGACCCCCCTTCCCCTTGCACATGCATTTGAAGTCTCCTGTGACCAAAAATGGGCTGGGGGGCACTGCACCTCCCCGTGGCCCGTTTTGGCCTTAGCAGGCATCCCTGAAGCCTCCTGAAACCATAAATGGGGCACGGAGGGGCACACCGCACACCCCCGTGCTCCCCCACACATGGGTGTGCACATGAAACCCCAACCCCCACCCCACGCATACTTACGCATCTCCCGTATGCGCGACAGAGACCGAAAGATCAGCTGGCTGGTGAGAGGCGCATGCACATGCGTGGTGGAGCTGAGCTGGGCGATGGCTTGCACGCCTGCAGAGGGTTCCGTGTGCCATAGGTTCACCGTCACGGCACTATGCAGTCTTGCAAGCTAGTCTTGGACTTTTAGAGCAGGATATACTGTGCAATTTCATTTTCAGGGTAAGGATCATACTTGAACTTTTTATGATGACCCAAAGGCTTACCAAATGCAGGTCATTAAATCAAACATGAATTTAAATGGCGCTACCTAACATTCTATCACATGTGGTGGACGTGCCCCATCACAAGGAAGTACTGGTACAAAATTCGGAAGTGGTTAGAAGAAATTACTGAGCGAAAAATAGAACTCAAACCAGAAGCATTCTTATTAGGACTGCTGGATCAAAAAATGGACAACTAATCTCAATACATAATCATACACATACTCACTGCAGCCAGGATTGCCTTTGCACAAAACTGGAAAAAAATCAATACACCCTCAGATGAAACTACAATCAGGAAAATACTTGAATGTGCAGAAATGGATAAAATGACAATAGAACTAAAAGAAAGAAAAGAATCAGACTTCTATAAAGTATGGAATAAAATGTACAAGTGGCTAGAAATCAGAAGCCAAGACAGAAAATAGAGAATACAAATATATGGATATAAATAATGAATACTATTATAAGTGTTAATACTATGTTTGTTAAATCATAGGACAAGGTTATAGTGAGAGGAAGGCAATGCAGAAGGGAGAATGATAAAAGCTAAGAAGGAAAGCCGATAGAGAAAGCTGTAAAATTATTGTATATTGTTATGTATTTTCTGTGTTTTGTTTTGTCTCACTGTGTTTTTTTCTTTGCTGTGTCTTCCCTATTGTTTTTAAAGATCAAAACATTTAATAAAAATTATTTATTAAAATAAATAAATAAATAAATAAATGGGGCTACCTGAGATATTTGCTCGATATATAGTATATACTGTATATTACATAATTTTCCTCATTATTTACTAAAACAGACATTAATTTATTCTCTCAATATCATCTGGCCTTTGATACCTTTAAAATCAATCAATTTCCCTTTCCAGGTAAAATAATAACATCTCTAGTTTTTGGCACCTTTACTGACCAACCTGATGAATAGCCATTGTTTAACTGACTGTGAACACCACAGCATATGCTAAAGATGGCAATAGTACTCAATCAGAGGTGAGGACACAACACAAAGGAAAAGGAATGAAGGATGAAAGGATGAAACAAAGAAAAAGAACTCTGAATTCCTGAGAGATGTGATGAATGTGTAGTGGGGAAGAGTTTTGGAAACAGAGCTTTTCAAGAAAGATGCCCAGATTAAAGACATGCAGTGTATCCACACCCCAGAATCTCTCAGAATGTATCCAGTATGTTCAAAGATTACTTCTTTAGTTTGGCAAGATTCTGTCCATTAGGTAGAAACAAATAAAGCATTGGATTTGATTGGATTTTGCTGTGTGGTCTCCAGGTTTGGGCATGACTGGAGGTTGCAAAACAAAAAAACAATAAAGGAGGAAATGACAAATGGTAAAGGAGAAGCCAAAAGATCCTTGGTAACTTTTTTTCCCCCTTCTAAACCACAGCTGTCTCCCCATCCTACTGGCATTCCTGTTCTCCCATCTACAAGCAAAGGAGGAAGAGGAAGAGAGTGTCATAAAGCAAGGATGTCAAACTCACGTCATCATGGCAGCATCATGTGATGTATGGGGACTTTTTTCCCCTTTGCATGGGCATGGCCATTGCGTGATGCATTCGGCCCATGGGCCAGGAGTTTGACAGCCCTGGCATAAAGGAACATAGCTTCACAATGTCATGGCAAGTTCAAACTGATCCTCATAGAGAAGAGAGAGCAATGCAGAATTCCAAGCAGCAGACATGTTAGATGAATCCTTGTATGGATGAGTGTCTTTCTTGCTATAACAATTTAAGAGGTAAACTCAAAGGGAGCAGCATCAATTTAGGGAAGCCCATACAATCCATAAATTGTGCATCTCAATTTCAGAGAAAGTATTTCACTACTCAGCCTATAGCGGCCATGCAGCATATTATTCCCCCCCCCCCAAAAAAAAACTGATATTACAAATGTTTTGATATGTTGAGTCAAAATAGTATTTATATCAAGCAAAAACATATCCAACATTTCCTTTGATGATCCACGAACTGCAATATTCGCTCAAAACAGTCTTTAAAAATAACTTAACAATCCAGCTAATTAAAAGTTAAGTCCACTTAACTCCCCTTCATTTTAACAGAGATGATTTAATTTTACTATTGGAATCAATGAGGTATAAAAATGTTCCACGTTTGCTGGATCGTGACCATTTTTAAAGTAACCCTGCCAATTGGAAGTCATCCTGCAATTAGAACAAATTCGTTTTACACAAAATAATTCAGTCATGTATAATTAAAACTTGGACTGGAGTGGTAATTAATGGTGTGCTTGACACAAGTGTGACACACAGAGCAAGTGGTGCATTTGGAGATGACTGAACACCGTATGCCACTATAAAAGAGGTGGGGGGGGAGAGAACCACAATACATACAACATGAACAATTTATTTTGAAATGTGAAGCAAGATTCCTGCAACTGCCTGGGGACAAAAAAGGAGGATTATGGATTCCAGAGACTCTAAGGAACCAAGTTTATCTATATATGATGGCCAAAAGACAACTGTGCAATGTATATTAATAAATCCAGTAAAATTATATTGTTTTCCTTTGGTTACTCTTTTTTCCCCAGGGCCAGCTTAATATATTGGGTTATGGCACTTCTTGGTAGAGATACTGGAGAGAGAGAAAAATGTCATTTGGGATTAAATATCTTCTTTTTTAATTAGACGACTACTGAGGATTTAAAAAAAAACATTTTAAAGGCAAAATGAATCCCACTGTATTCAATATTGTGAAAAATGTCTTTGTTTTAGTGGTAGGCACTGAACCAAATGGTCCTTTTACCAGACTTATTTGCTTAGTTCAGTGTTCTTCAACCTTGACCTCTTTAAGCCATGTGGATTTCAACTTCCAGAATTCTCCAAGCCAGTTAGCTGAGGGATTCTAGGAGTTGAAGTCCCCACATTTTAAACTGGCCAAAGCAGGCGATTCTGATAGGAACTCCTGGACCACAAGACAAATCAATCCTATTAGGCCTCTCCATCTAAACCTTAGAGACCTCTGGCCAAATCCCAAGTCAGAATTCATCCTTCTAGAACAGTGAGTCTCAACCTTCCTAATGCCGCCACCCTTTCATACAGTTCCTCATGTTGTGGTGGCCCCCAACCATAAAATTATTTTATGATTTCCATATTTTTTTGAAAATGTGTGTTTTCTGATGGTCTTTGGTGACCCCTGTGAAGAGGTCGTTCAACCCCACAAAGGGGTCCCGAACCACAGGTTGAAAACCACTGTTCTAGAAAGAACCAGGTGAAGAGAGAGTATTTTGAATGGCCATTTCAGAGGGCTCTGGCACCCACATTTTTCACCTTAGAAATAATGATAGAGAATGAAATTTGTTCCAGTCACATTTCATGACCCGGTTTCACAACATGGTATCCATTGGGACCAGTATGTTTACTGATAATCCCCTTGAGATTCCCTGGTGTGTTTTTTTCAAGATTTTGTCCATAGAGAAGTGCTCTGTGAGAAACCAGCAAAGAAAAGTTCCACTCTGAAAAATAATCTTTATTTCCAAAGATGTCTCTAGTCTTCAGATTGAACCCAGCAGCATCCCTAGAAATTAAAATTATATTTATTATATCCATTTATATGGGGACCCAACTCACACTTGCAACTGTGAAGGGCTAACAACGGGATTATGGTGTCTAATTGTAGTCATATGTTTTTTTTCTTGCTCAGAAAAAAAAATCCAAAATAAGTTGAAAAAGTACCATGAACCCACTTTGAGAAATTCAGAGTGGTCTCAAATCTCCTCAGTGTGCCTATTGTGCCAAACTGTCCAATGTTTCAGTCTTCCCTTACTTTTTCCTAGGTGTAAAGGAAGATTGCCCTAGAGCTTCATTAATATTTAAGGGACCTATGGTGGCTCTAATCCCTGCTTACAAATATAGTCTAGTGCCTGGTAGATTGTAGGAAGCACCCAGGCCCTTCCGCATTTCCTTGGTAAAGCTATGCGCAATTGAAAATGTTTCATGAGTGTTTCCAATCTAAAGGTAAAAACAGTGGTGAGATACAAATAAGTTAACAACCAGTTCTCTGCCCTAATGACCAGCTGGATAGGCATGGCTAGGTGGTCATGTGACCATGTGGGCATGGCCAACTCAACGTCACTTAGGTCGATAGCTTGCTTTGCCTTAACTGTTGCAATGTAATAAGGGTTAACCGGAGAGGCAGTTTCTGTAAGCAGGGCAATAAAGATTAGGCTAGAAACAACACCAGAATGTTTCCTTCCTGCCTTCCTTACAGGATTAGCCCTGTAAAGTGGGGGGAAAAACCAAAAGGAGATTTCTTCCAACAACCGGTTCTCTGAACTGCTTGGAAAGTTAACAACCTGAATTCAGGTTCTCCTGAATAGGTGACAACTGGCTGAATCCCACCACTGGGTAAAGGTAAAGGTTCCCCTCACACATATGTGCTAGTCGTTCCCGACTCTAGGAGTCTCAAAGCTGAAGAGTCAGCGCTATCCGAAGACTTCTCCATCGTCATGTGGCCAGCATGACTAAATGCCAGAGGGGCACAGAACACTGTTACCTTCCCACCAAGGTGGTTCCTATTTTTTCTACTTGCCTTTTTACATGCTTTCAAACTGCTAGGTTGGCAGAAGCTGGGACAAGTAACGGGAGCTCACTCCATTACACGAACCTAGGAATTCAAGCTGCCAAATTCCCGATCTTCCTACTTTTCTGATCGACAAGCTCAGTGTTTTAGCCACTGAGCCACCCCATTGCTTGTTTCCAATCTATGTCTCCTTTAAGAATCAAGACTGATATTGACTGAAACCGGGAAAAAGAGGGGAACTTTCTAGTAAATAGCAGAGGTAAGCCATATTTGCATAGAAGAGTCAAGGTTCTCCTTCTAAATTATGTTTGAAATAGACACAATCCAGTGGTGGGTTGCAGACGATATGCCCAGGTACGCAGTGGCGTAGCGTGGGTTGTCAGCACCTGGGGCAAGTAATTTGCGCCCCCTAACCCGAGGGCGGCCCGACTGCAGCTGCCCCTTGGTCGGCATCAGTCAAGTGAGGCTCTCCATGCTGGCCTCCTGCCTTCCTCCCGAGGAGGAGCTCGACAGGGCAGCGGGAAAAGGCTCGACTGAAGGGAAGCAGGTGCCGCGGGGGTGGGAGGCGCACCGGGGGCTTCGAGAAGGCGCCGGCTTCCCGGGGCGCTCCAGGCAGAGCGGGAGACGCGGTGGCATTGCAGCCGCGGGCAGACGGAGCGCAGCGCGCCTCTCCTTCGGCTCCCACGGGGGCGGCACGGCGGGTCTTGGCGGCTCCGCTGGGAGGTAGGGGCCTGGGCGGGCCGGGGCCGGGGAGCTTAGTTCACGGGCCGAGCCGGGCGTGGAAAGAGGCGGCCATAGTCCGGCAAAGGGCGGCGCGGGGCGAGTCAGGGCGCCCCCCCCAGATGTTGCGCCCGGTGCGGCCGGCACCCCCTGCACCCCCCACGCTACGCCACTGCAGGTACGAGCCTGCTGGGAGCACCGGATAACGTTCTGGTATGCTGCTCCAGAGCTCCTTACCTGTCTTTCAAGGCTTCCGCGCTTCCACGCACGCACATGGCATGTACAGCGCCTGTGCGATGGTCTGTGGAGCAGCTGGAGTATCACGGAGGCTTGTGGAGGCGCTAAGATGCATGCGCGGGCTGCACACATGTGCGCATGTCCATGTGTACGCCCTGGGCCCATTCCAACCATACGGGTTGGAAAGGGATCCAAAACCCACCATTGGCATAATCCTAATAGTTTATTTTCCAGCCCGGAGGTACAAGGAGAAAAAAAAAGGTAAGCTCAGTGCCCCCCTGATTTTGGCTATCAGTATAAATCAATCCATGCTGGCACTGATTTGCCATGTGACAATCAGCTTCAGACAAAGTCCACTTCAGTATCATGTGTGAATGCACCAACACAAACACTCATGCATAAATGCCTCAGACGACAGGTATTGACAGATGCGACTCATTCGGCTGAGGATTTGTCTACTAAAGGCAGCAAGAAGAGCTCTATTGTGAGCTGTCTATTGTGTCTCGTCTTGCTGATTTTATTTCAATGAAAGAACACCGTGGAATTTCATTCAAGGTGAATGGCCTGGTTGGAAGGACTGACAAAAGCAGAACTCTGTATGGTGTTACTAAAAAAAAGCAGGTAAACAAAGTAGGGGAGGGAGAGACTATTTTTCTCTCTAATCTCTTTCACTTATGGTTGTCTTAAGTGTCACTTGCAACCGCTGAAAGTAAACAGTGTTCTCAGTAATGTGATTTTTTTCAAGTGATGAGAGTTCTTTTAAAAGCTTACCCCATAGATCACAAATCCAAATGAACAATAGAGCTTTGAAATTCCTTTCTGTTTAGGAAACCAAGGCTGCAGAGGTTAATATACAGCTCCAGATTTTTAAAAGGGCCATGCTAAGAATAAGGGGCTTGAAGAATTGGGTGGATGAATACCATTCTGAGCTAGGGACTGAAGAGGGGACAAAAACAACTCCAATCCCAACCTTGGTGTTAGAGAATGACTTTAAAGCTCACCAGCCCTACGTCTTCAACTTGGGGCCCTCCACATATAATCAGTTTCAGTCTCCTGATTTCCCAATTTGCACTGTCATCAGAATGATAATAATATGTGCCGCAGATCTCTCTACTCTGCTTCTGGCCATTGCTGAAGCCAATAATGAAATATTGAGGTCCTGGACATAAATGACAAGCCCCAAAGTTCAGAGTGCCCTTGCTTTTCATTGGTTGGAAAAATAGGTTCACCCTGGGATGTGTGCACCTATTGAAATAAAAAACAGAGAAGATCAGAGGTGGGTGTCACATAATGTAACAACTGGTTCGCCCAGAATCAAAAATGTGAGCACTTGCAAAAACACCTTTGGGGTAACTATGACTTGGATGACTGAGAGCCTAGACATTACTGACTTCTAGCAAGTCAGAGGACATAGAAGTTCATTTTATCCTTTAATACATATAGGAGAGGAAATGTAGCATGCACACACTCTCTAAAACCTAAACCCTAAAATCATCTCGGAACATTTTTTCAAAGCAGGGAGTGCACATCCTTGAATATCATTTTTTCCTATTCCGTTTTTGCTTAAAAATTAATACAGATCTTCACAAGTATCCTTTCAAAGTCTTGGATTATTACCATTGTCTAGTTTCTATCATGGCTTCTCCAGGTGTATGAAAGAAGAAAAGAAAGAAAGCATTTCATGTAAACCAGCATTCCTGAAGAAGGGAGGAGGGAGATGAGAGAATCTTAGTGATGATGTGGAAGGTTTTGGGGTTTCTTTTTTCTTAGATGCCCTAGTTTTGCCATATAATAGCAATAATCAGTATTGCTTTGTGATATATTCAAAGCAGCCTTAGAGATTGATTAAGAGCTTCAGCTTCAAGTCAGCTTTAATCAAAGCCAGCAGCTGTTTATTGCTTTGTCTACTGCAAATCAATAGCGCTTATGCTTTACGTATACCTTTAAAATAGTTTTCTACACACCATCAGCCCCACAAAGCTGCAAGTGGCAATTACAGCATGCAATTATGTCGCAGAGAACCAGTGGAGAGTAGTTATTATCCGCCTGGTAAAAATAATGGTACTCACTCACATTACTTTTTAGATGTGACTGGTTTCTGGTTCCTTGTTTGTCACACGAGTTCCAGGCATTTAAACAAGAAAAGAAAGAAAAGAAAAACTTCTTTCAGCCTTGCATGCACAAATCTCTTGGTTCGGGATCTAGTCCGGCTGGACTGAGGTTCAGAACGAATACAGCAATGAACCAGATATCAGCTTATCAAGATTCTCATTTACAGAGTTCTCTTCAAAGAAATCCCTGTGCAAGTAGCAGCAAAGGATATGACCATGATCTTTAATAGAGCAATTTGGGATTTGAGACACTAATTTGTTGGCATTCAAGAAGTCCTCACTATTGTGGTACTGGCAGTTAAAGATTGGTTAATCTGCTCTTCCCCACCATCCAAAAACAAGGGCTTCAATCCATTACTCAGTTAACCCGGAGAATAGTGGAATTGACTGAAAGATTGCCAAGGGCTAATTTAGATGGTCCATTTAGATGGTAAGTATAGTTTTTGTGTGTTTTCTGGGAGACCACTTGCAGCTTGTGTGACAATCAGGTATTCACCAGGGTTAAAGGTACTTCTCAAGAAAATAGGATGGGAGAAGTATCATCAGTTAGACTTCAGCCTGAAATGTAATTATAGCAGCAGGTTGAATCTGTGGTTGGAAATGATTCTCCCTCTCTCCCTTGCCACATCCCTATTATATTTCAAATCTTACTTCTTTTCATCACTGCCATAGGATGTTCTAAAGTCAGGAGTGGGGACCCTGAGGCTCTCCAAGTGTTTTTAAGTGCATTTCCCATAATTCTTAACTACAGTTGAACTATACCAATCCACAGAGGACACAGGTCCTCCACAATTGCCTTCAACAACATCACAAATACTGCACATAGCCAACATTACAGTTAAGAGTTATGGGATATTCTTTATTTGAAAAATGCTTTATGGATGCCATTATTAAAGTGCCTATTCAAATGGCTTGTGTTTTAGGGTATGCCTTATGGCTGACCTCTGACATCTGTCTTGCATAATTATCTACCTATCAATTTGAACTCACTATAAGAAAAAAAAGGTGATGTAGTGGCTCAGTAACTAAGACGCTGAGCTTGTCGGTCAGAAAGGTCAGCAGTTCGGCAGTTCGAATCCTTAGTGTCGGGTAACAGAGTGAGCCCCCATTACTTGTCCCAGCTTCTGCCAACCTAGCAGTTCAAAAGCACGTAAAAATGCAAGTAGAAAAATAAAGGCCACCTTCGTGGGAAGGTAACAGTGTTCCGTGCACTTTCGGTATTTAGTCATGCCAGCCACCTGATCATGGAGACATCTTCGGACAGCGCTGGCTCTTCAGCTTTGAAACAGAGATGAGCACCGCCCCCTAGAGTTGGGAATGACTAGCACTTATGTGTGAGAGGAACCGTTACCTTTATCAGAAAAATGCATTGTTCAGTTGAGGAATGGGACATATGCAGACTAAGTTCATTTCACTTAGCTCCCATTGAAGTCAATGGGGCACACATAAGGAGTCTGTTCACACAGCATACGTAGCTGACTCGTGGATAAGGTTGATGTGTTGTGCAAACAAATAAACCCAATCAGTGTAAAGTTGAAAATTAAAGATGAAATAACCCTAGATCTGTTTAGCATTACATTGACTTTTCTAGTCAATCACATAATATGAACATGAAATGAGGATTCCACTAGGCATCCCCTCATAAATCATTTACTCTTCACATATACAACAGTGCCAGGTGGGCAGAAGGTTATCCGATCTTTCTAGCCTTTTTTTTAAAGGTTGCTTTTCCCCAATTTTCTTTTAAAGTGATCACTTGGCTATAGTATGGAAATTTGGGGAGGTGGTTGCTACCTGCTTGACTAAAGCAGGGTATCTAACCATTGCTGGCAGGGGAATTCTGCAAGTTGTTCACAAATCTTAAAGATAGACACCCCTGGACAGGGCCGGATTTTCCTATAGGCTAACTAGGCTTCAGCCTAGGGCCTCAAGATCAAGAGGGGCCTTTTATTTTTATTTATTATCCGTGCCACATTTTTTATAAAGGTTAGTACCAATTACAACATGTTTCATTTAATATATTGATATATATCACAGTAATGATGTATTTTATTATCTCTCATGTAATTTACAAACTTAAAAATGGGAGGTGAAAGGGCCCCATAAGTGGAATAGCCTAGGGCCTCTTTTCATCTAAATCTGGCCCTGCCCCTGGACTAGAACATTCCTGAACATCCGCCGTCAAGTCAAAGGCCAACAGAAATTATAAGGGATGAAGATCAACGTACCTAAGATACTAATGAATGAGTGCAAGATCTGGTGTTGGTTGTTCGGGCAGCATTTAAGCTGACAGATGCCAAACGCAGGAAGGATATGGATTATATTATTTAAAAATGCATGATTGCAGAAGGCAGCAAGCCATCTTCCAGCAACATGGCAGATAGTAAAACATCCCATAACAATAGCGTGGATCAGAAATCAATAAAATATAACTTGTTTAATGTTATAATAGAGTCTCTGACATTATACTGAACAGAAGATAGGGGGAGAGTGAATCACTAAAGCAAAATTTCAATAATTTAGTTTTTAACTTGGGAAGAAAGGGGCAGAAGAGATCGCATAAGTATGCCTCAGACTATTTTATGAATCAATAAACTTTTCATCTTCTGTAGCAGTATATTCTGTTTCACATTGCTAACCACTTGAAGCCACCTTAGAGGGAAAGAAGCCAACAGTGCAAACAATTTTGGACGCTCTTTGCTTATCATATGCAGATCGTGGCATTCTTATTAACTTTTCCGCTTTCTCCCTGCATAGGTGCAAATGCTGAGATGCTATTTGCAAACAGCCAAGGTAATTACCATCCAGCAGGGTCCAATTGTTTTCAATTAAAAGCTTGAATTAAGTATTTAGTTTTTAATACCATGGTGACCATCTGTTTTCACTGAAGTTCATCCTTCAACCTGCAAGGAAAAACATAGACCATATCCAAATGCTGTTTAATTAGAAAGACAATTCTTTGTTTTAATTTTAGTCCAAAGCTTGTTGAGAAATTTTAAGTAAAAGATGGAGAAGACTATGGAGAGGGTGTGTGTGTGTGCATATTAGTAATTTGTTGTCAATTTTTTTACTACCCACCGCTGCTACTACTCGTACGCCCAATCCAGGCTGAACTGGGAACAACCCACCTCTGGTGCATATGTATGTATGAATGAATATAAGTATGTATGGCACATATATCATATATACCCCCTTTCTGTAAAGACCATTGTTTTCTGGTTAAGTGCTATCACTCTGCACGTGAAATCCATCAAAGCAATGAATTCTTGCCTGTCATTTATTTTCATTTCTTAGGCCTACCTTTCACCCCTTCAATCCATGAATATCTCTAATGCTACATGAAATTTCAATTGAAAGGCTATTCAACCGAATCAACCCTTTCAAATCAACTTTTCAAGCTGAATTGATGAATATATTCAATATGTGAAATAAAATCAAGAATCTTTCAAATAAGTTCCAAATAAGATCCAATAGACTTTTTTCTTTTTTTAAACAGTTTATTGGTGAAATTTAATAACCAGAAGATATAATAAAGTTCAATCAAAAACGTATCATTGTTAATGTTATCAGAAAAGAATATGAAGAACATTGAGTGACATTTGAAAAACTTTTTAAATGAGTGACATTGGAAAAAACAAAATGTATACATAAAATGTTCACACAGAACTAGCTCAATCTTAATCTTAATAATAACACTCTAAGTGTTATTAAATCTAGTCATATAAACCATCTATTGCTCCATCTTCTCCATTTTAATGCAATGTTATTTCAATACAGTGTAGTGTTATTTATGCAATATAATTACATTCTTAATACATTCTTAATGTTTAGTTGCATTACAGTATTGAATTTATTTATTTATTTATTCTTCGCATTTCTAAACCGCCCCCTCTCCCAAAAAGGGACTTATATGGATAAGAGGGACAAGATGGATGTTATATCAATATTAATTTACAGTTTTGGATTAAAATTATGATTATTTGACTTTTTCTTCAAAATTAAAAATATCATTGGAAACTAAATGAAAAAAATGAAGGAACAGCATACATCAAGGTATTTGTTTTATAATAAAGATTTTAGTCAGAAGCTAAATTACTTGACATAAAAACCTCCATCCTGTTGTTACTTGATGCATGCTTGTCTGTTTGTGTGTGTGTGTGTGTGTGTGTGTGCACGCAAGCTTGCCTCCAGAAGTTGTAGATGCTCCAACACTGGAAGTCTTTAAAAAGATGTTGGATAGCCATTTGTCTGAAACGGTATAGGGTTTCCTGCCTAGGCAACGGGTTGGACTAGAAGACCTCCAAGGTCCCTTCCAATTCTGCTATTGTATTGTATTGTATTGTATTGTATTGTATTGTAAATGCATTTATATTTTCAATATTGGTTTCACAAATTTTTCATTCAAGCATTATTTCTTTCCAGATTATTCAAGATCATTCACAGATATTTTTTTTCTTCTGGGATGGAAGATGGACCAAGCTGTAACAAACATGGAACTGTGGGCCACATTAACATAGTAAACTTATTTTGCATGTATGCATTGTTGATTAGTGAATGCCATATTCCATAATAAAAATATAGAACAGCAGTCTTAAGAGCATCTTAATTTTTGAACAAGTTTTATTGGGTTTTACAAATTTTTTCAGGGAAAAGGGTCAAAATACATCAACATTTGAATAGAAATTAGCAGTTTTAAGTTTAACGCTAAGTCATCAGTATATTTCAATCATTTTTGTATCACTTCCGTAAAGGTACATTATAACAACAATTGCAATAATGTTTCAAGTCACTTTTGTGATCTGAGTCTTCTAGTTGTTGCATCCTCCCCCCGTCCATTGGCAGAGCCTCAGCCCCTCCCTCCCTCATCTCTTGTGTACCATCCCCCATTTCATCTAGGAGAGCACTATGTTTTTTAGTGAAAGCCTCTGCCTCCACAACTGTATTAATTCTAATTCTGCTGCCCTCCCAGAAAATCAACATGCCTTCTGGTAATAACCACCTAAACCAGACCCCTTTATTATATACTTTTTTTGCTAATGAGGAATATTTCTTCCTCTTATCTCTTACTTTCTTTGGAATCTGTTTAAGAATGGTTATTTCTTTATCTTTATATTTTAGTGGTCCTCCCCTTTGAGCTCCTAGAACCTCATTTCTCGTAGTCTTTCTAAGAAATTTAACATGAACTTCCCTTGGAACATTGTGTGTTCTTGCATATGCTGAATTAATCCTATAAATCAAGTCTATATCCCACCACAACTGTTGTTTATCTCTATTAATGTATTCTGCTAGTATTGTGGTCATAATCTCCTTAAGATCTTCGTTCTCAACTTCTGGCAAGTTTTGAAACCTAAGGAAAAAAGACATCCTTTCAAATTCCATTTTTATCATGTAGTTTTCAAATTCTACATTCCCCCTTTGGATTGTCTTAACCTTGTCCCTCATCCCGACCGCACCCTCCTCCAGTACATCTATTCTCTGTTCATTCCGTGTGGCTTGTTGTTTCGTTTCTCTGAGCTGATCATTTAAGTTTTTCAGTTGTTTTTTCATTTTGTCCTGTCCCTTTAAGATAGATTGAAGCATCTGGTGAATAGATAAGTCCTTTGTACTCTCTTCAGGGGCTTTAGGTTGTAGAAATGACCCCAGTTGTGACTGCTGAGTAATTGGACTAGATGATGTCGGGGCTGATGAAGCCTTGCCAGGCGGTAATTTCTTTGGACCCATCATAAAGTTCAGAGATAGTTATTAATCTGTGCAAAGAAATGGCATCTGTGGGAGAGCACAGCTGGTAGAGATCACAAGGCAGGCAAATCCAAGGGAGAATAAATCTTCTAATACAAGACTAGATCAAACAGATGAATCAAAATATTCCAAATCCAAGGGAGAAGCGTATTTAGAGACGCTCCTGGAGATCTCTGGGGTGGAGACTAGTTCAGAGCCATAAAATCTTCCAAAGGAGGAATTTCATTCATAAAGACAATGAAGAAGGAGGAAGTGGCCATCTTGGCTCAGCCTTTACAGGTGGTCAGGAAACAACAAGTCCAAAGTTCCCATACATAGTTTAAAGA
Source organism: Natrix helvetica (assembly GCF_964273705.1). Classification (NCBI taxonomy): domain Eukaryota; kingdom Metazoa; phylum Chordata; class Lepidosauria; order Squamata; family Natricidae; genus Natrix; species Natrix helvetica. Next base: position 213,407,055 of record NC_138552.1, on the reverse strand, counting down.
AGAGTCAGTTCAACCATCCTTTCTCTTGCAATTGTGGTCAAAAATTATTTTTCCATTGTTTAGGGGAAGTGAAAGTAAGTTTTTAACTGTCTCTCTCTCCTATGAGAGGGAGAGATTTTGCAAGTGCCGCTTTTCCGAGGGGGGTGGAAATCCCCCCCTCCAATCTTAACTCTTCCAAAGGTTGAAACAAAGTTCTAAAAAAAAACTGCAGTTCAACAATTGAGTAAGCCAGTAAAAGACTTGGGGAGATTCCCCACCTCACCGCACTTCATCTGCGTCTTTCAAATTGATTGTTTCTTTCCAGGCTCCGTTCGGCGAAGGTGCACGGTGGCATTCCGCGCACCCCCCACGCTTTCCAGCTCCTGGGGCAAAGCTGGAGACCCACCCACCCCCGCTGCCTACGCCATTCCAGGGGTCCCAGCAAGCCGCCCCTATGGCAGGGCGCCCCTCCAAGGCACCCTGTGCTCCCCCCAGACTTAAGGGGAGCCCACCGAAACAGCGAGCAGTGGACGCACGCATCCGTCGCCTTCGGATACCGGAAGTCGTCTCTTTTAAGAGCATCTTAGTTACTTGAAGCATCACAATACTCAGATGCTTTGCTAGGAAAAGGATCCAAGGTTCAAAAATAGATGCATTTAATTACATCCACTTAAAATTTTATAGCAATTATAAATTTCTTTACTTACTAATATGTTTAAATTTGTATCCACTATGTGATTTTTAGATGGCCTTCTCCCCCCCCCTACCCCTTTTGTGTAGTTTTTTTTTTTAATTCTGTGTTTTAATATACAAATTACAACAGAAAAAGAGGAAGCAATGTTTTAAAATAGGACACAGAAAGAGATTAGTCACCAAATCGGATCAGTCCATTTGGCTCTAGATCAGTTACACTGACTCACAGCAACTCCCTAAGTTTCTTATGGGAGTATTTTTTTTTTTTTTGTCCTACCAGAAGACACAGGACAAATTTAAACAGGATTAAATTTTGCGATACAAAACAGAAACTCATCCACTGAGTTACAACTCTTCCTTGGAACTTGAAACATGGCTGAGCAGTTGCTAACACTGTCTGTAGATTTTGTGGGGAAGTGATTTTTTTGCAATAGAAAGCAGGAGAAATGATTATACCATTCAGAATCTGAGAGGTAACTACATTAATCTAATAATGTAGCAATTAAACTGCCAATGTAGTGTTCTCATTACCTGGATTTTATATGATAAATATATTTGCTCAAACAAATGTTCAAGTCAAAGAAAGCTGCCTTGAACCTATTGGCAGAAGAATAATTTGGGGTTCCAACTCAAGCCGGGGATGCACAAGAATAAATAAAACTTAGGTCCAGACAGCTGTGAGGAAAGGAGAAATGTTTATTCCTAAAAAGCAAACACTTTAACTTTAGGGGCAGCTGCAAAGAAATGGGGTACAGCAGATTTTTTTAGGGGAAGCTTGTCAGGGATATGGAAGTGTCTACGTGCTGATTATAGTGTGACACTTGAGGGGTATGTGTGGGTGTAGGTATGTATTCTAGTGAACATGGAGTTCTGCTGGGAGACCTAATTTGCAGAGACCTTATCCTTTGATATGTGGATTAGGTATGGGTAACTTATTTGGAGTTTTGAGGAAGTTTGCATAAAGCATTTCCCACCACTACTCCGCCCCATTTGCTATTTTTACTTGATTAATTTAGTTTCAGCTTGACTGTCAATTATCTAGTGGAGACGCTGATTCTTAGACCATTATGGATTCTTTTAACATTTTAAGGGAAAATTGAAAAGAGTATAAAGAATAAAATATGTTTTCACATAAAAATTCTCACACTATGCTGATGAAACCCCAGCTGGTTAGGATTCAAACTTACGCTAACCTGGGTTTGAGACATATTAAACTTTATAGGACTTACTTTGAGATAGACATGCCTAAAATGATAGTACCCAGGACTTTAATGCTTGAAACAGCTGGTAGGGATAACAGAGATACGCTGTAGCAATGTTTTTAGAACTTTATGACTGCATCACAGGAGTGTGTAAAGAATTCTGCTAGGGAAATATTCTTTGTGCTTTCATAAAAACACAGTCATACCCACATTTGTCACACATAAAAAAAGTATCCTTGTAAAATGAAAGAGACAAGGTTAAGTTCTCACCCTATTTACTTGGATTTAAACAAGGTAGGAATTCTCCTTCAGCGGCAGGAATTTTCTTGGCATGCTAGAATGCATCAATAACAAAATGTGAAACCAAAGAAAAATGTTATTACACCAACAGGCAGAGCTGAACGGGCTGAGTATCTATGAAAAAATATTCCTAACCGCTGCAAATGTAGCCCCAATTGATTTTCATCTTCTAAAACTGAAGATAATGTATTCCTCAAATACATAATTACATACAAAGCTACAGTTACCCCCAGGAGATGCATTTAATGTCTAACCAGTATGCCTGTCCAAACAAGGGTTGAGCAAATATTCTTTGCATGATGCAAAGTTTGGAAGACAGACTTCATACGACACAATCCCACAAAGAATCTTTTTCTATTTTACAACAGGGACAATCTGCAATGCATACTTTTAATCCACTCCTCTCCTTCCATTTTTCCCTGAAAATACGACAGGGTCTTATTTTCCTTTTACCTACAAAATATGGCTTGGGCTTTATTATGGGGGGAGGGTTTATTGTTTTGGGGTTGCCGGGCAGCTGCTCTTTTGCAAGCGGGCTCCCAAAGAGTCGGGCACAGCCTCATCGGCGAATGGCTGTGTTGCGCTGTTGCAGCAGCACAACAGAGCAGCCATGAAGCGACCACACTCACAAGCAGCCACCCGGCAAATCCCCTTTGCAGCCGGGCACAGCACCATTCACTGACCTAGGGGTATCGCCAAGCCGTATAAGCGCCTGTTTGCCGCTGTCCTGCTCCCGTGGTTTGGCGCCTTTCAAATGCCAGTGAATGCCACTTTGCACGGCTTGAGAGGGGGGGTTGCACAAGTGGCTGTTTCGCTCTCACTCACCTGCCTCCCAGCCTCAGGATGCATGGCCCAGCTCTCATTATAGAGCCAGGGCACCTCCACCACCACCGCCACCATCTCAGCCTGGCTTTTTCCGCGGCTTCCAACCTGTGGGCCAGCTGCCTGCAGAGCGTACAACCATAGAGCATGTGCCCAGAGCGGCCACTGCCAAAAGCCTCGAGCTGGAAGCGGCGGAAAAAGCCAAGCTGGGATGGCGGCGGAGGTGCCCTGGCTCCATAATGAGAGCTGGGCCATGCATCCTGAGGCTGGGAAGCGGGTGAGTGAGAGTGAAACAGCCGCTCGCGTAACCCCCCTCTCCAGCTGTGCAGAGCACCATTCACTGGTATTTGGAAGGCGTCAAGCCATGGGAGATGGGCGGTGGCAAACAGGCGCTCACACGGCTTGGCGATACTCCTAGGTCATTGAATGGCACTGTGCCCAGCTGCAAAGGGGGTTTGTCGGGTGGCTGCTCATGAGCATGGTCGCTTCATGGCTGTTGTGTTGCGCTGCTGCGACAGCACAACACAGCCATTCGCCCATGAGGCTGTGCCCGGCTCTTTGGGAGCCCGTTCGCAAGAGAGCAGCCGCCCGGCAACCCCTCTCTTCAACTGGGCACAGTGCTGCTCACCAACCTAGCAGTATTCCGAAGGCGTCAAGCAACGCGATCACCTTTGCCACCCCCAGGTTCCTGCGGCTTGGCACCTTTGGGATACTGCTAGGTTGGTGAGCGGTGCTCTGCCTGGCTGGAGGTGGGGGGTTATCCAGGGGACTTATATGCAGGTGGGCTTATATTTTTGCCCACCAGAAAAATGTGACATGGCTGTATTATGAGGACATGTCATATTTTCAGGGAAACACGGTTGTATGATCAGAAGTTAAGACTCTCTGACTTAAACAGAGTGCACCGCCATCCCAAAAATGTACTGTGGGTAGAATTATGCATAATTCTGCACAGATATAAATCCTTCTTATTGATAGCAGTAGGTATGTAAAATTGTTTAACCTTGGCTATGTTTTTGCTGACCATACTGAAGGTAAGCATAAAAGGAGAAAGAATTATAACCTAAACGTATAGATACAATAAAAAGAATGGAAAGTGGAGAATGGGGGTGGAGGAGGAATCACTCAAATAAGTGGTTTTTTCTGGGGTGGAGTCTTCTGTTCATTCCTAGGTTGGGGAAGTTGCTTCATTCTACATCAGGGGTCTCAAACTAAGGCCCGTGGGCCAGGTTCTTAGATCTGGTCTGCAGGGCTGCCCTGGAAACAGCAAAGGAACGGCCTGCAGTGCCTCTGCAAGTGAAAACAGAGCCTGGAAGGGCCACGCACAACCCTCCCGAGCTCCATTTTCAGCTGCAACAGCCTCCTGCAACTCTCTGCCAGCAAAAAGAGAGCTCGGGATGGGGGGGTGCATGGCCCTCCTGAGCTTCATTTTTGGCTATAACAGCCTCCTGCAACCCTCTGCCAGCGAAAATTGAGATTTGGAGGACCATTTTCGCTGCCAAAGTGCTTGAGCCATCACCGGCGCTCCCAACACATGTGACGTCGAGCTGGCTACACCCATCCTGACCATGTCTCCCTGCCCCCCCAAGGTCAAACACAACCCTGATGCAGCCCTCAATGAAATCGAGTTTGACACCCCTGTTCTACATGAACTTTCTCGGCTCTTTAGAATGCCTCGGGTGTCTTTCACGGCTTATGATAACATGACAAATACAACAAGCAGGAATATTTTGGTGATGGAATCCACCCACTTTAAAACTCACGGGACCAGGACTTGATCTTCTTTAGGAAGATGATTTAATTGTTTTTCTCAGGTTTTATTACTTTTTTGGTAACTTTTCATGGTTTGAAGGGAAGGATTAACTGCATAATGAACTCAAATAAAATGACATATTGTCGCAAACATGCACACAGGCTTGAGACAAACAATATTATACATATTGTATAATGACAATTATACAAATGTCTAAACATTATTTAATAATCTGCTGAAAAAGCTTTCCCAGATCCAGTATCTTTTAGATATATTAATAGCAATAGTACTTAGACTTATATATCATTTCATGGTGCTTTGCAGATCTCTCTATGCATTTTACAGAGTCAGTATATAGCCCCCAACAATTTGGATCCTCATTTTACTGACCTTGGAAGGATGGAAGACTGAGTCAAACTTGAGCCGTTCAGAATTGAACTGCTAGCAATCAGCAGAATTAGACTGCAATACTGCTTTCGAACCACTGTGTCACCAATTTGGACTACATTTCCTTGAATTCCTGGGAATATAATCGTAATCCAAATACATTTTATTACATTCAAATCTTCTTAGTTTTGCCAAGATATACAATGGAAGCAAAGCTACGAAATAATGAACAAGATACAGAAAAGCTCTTCCCAAATAGTTGTAAATATAGCCCTATTCAGTAACTAGTTTACCAGCAATACCAAGAATCTTAAATATGCATAGGGAGCTAAACACTGCATTGTTCTCTTCATGGTCATCCAGGTAAATAGTGCAAGTTTCTACTGGAAGACAGACTCCATGCATAGAGTTACTATAAGTGTGGAGCTTCCTTGGAGGTTGAAACCCTGAATTATTTGTTTTTTGGTCACTGTGAAGCTTTTGCTCATATACAATGAGTCCCAGTCCATACAGATTCTTGCAATGCAGGTATAGGTCTAAATCCACATAAATAAATTTGGATTATGGAGTATGTTTCCAGATCGTTTGCACCTGTGGATTAAAGGAGTAAGAGGAATTTTTTCTTCAGTGTAGTCAAATTGTAGAGGATTTGAGATGAGGAATAGGAAGCACTTCTCATCCCAACATGACATCAAACTGTCGAATTCAGATCCAGACCAAGAGGACAGGATTAGACAAACTCAAGGAAGGCATCGCCAACATTGGCTACTAATAGAATGTCTAAATAGACTGTTTCTGGGAGTTCGCTGTCTTCTGTACTAGTTGTTGGTGGAGATTAATGGAGTATGGTTTTTGCATTCCATCACACTACTTCCTTTTGGAATATCTGGTTGACCATTGCAGGAACAGAATACTAGACTTGCTGGTCCTATGACCTGATGCAGCAGAGCTTGTTTTAAAATGTTAAATAATGTAAAGTAAAAAGTAAAGGTTACTCTAGCACCGTGATGGCGAACCTATGGCACGCGTGCCACAAGTGGCACGTGGAGCCATTTGTCAGGGCACGCGAGGCGCTGCCCTGTCAGCTGGCTAGCGTGCATGCTCGCGCTGGCCAGCTGAGTTCAACTTTTTAAAAGCCATTTTTCGCCCTTCCCAGGCTCCAGAGGCTTTATAGGAGCCTGGGGAGGGCGAAAAGAGCCCCCCCACCCCCCCGGAGGCCCTCCGGAGGCTTCAGGAACTGTCCGGAGGCTTCCCTGAAGCCTTCAGAACGCTTAAAACCACCCTCCAAGCAAACCGGAAGTGACTTCCGGGTTGCTCAGAGGGTCATTTTAAGCATTCCGAAGGCTTCAGAGACCGTCCGGAGGCTTCCCTGACGCCTTCAGAGCGCTTAAAACGACCCTCCGAGCAAACCGGAAGTGACCTCCGGGTTGCTCACAGGGTGGTTTTAAGTGTTCCGAAGGCGTCAGGGAAGCCTCTGGACGGTCTCTGAAGCCTCTGGAGGGCCTCCGGGGGCGGGGGAGGCTCTTTTCACCCTCCCCAGGCTCCTATAAAGCCTCTGGACCCTGGGGAGGGTGAAAAAAGCATGCAAAAATGGCGGGGTCATGCGTTGTGCGCGCATGCGCACTGGGGGGGTCGCGCGTTGCATTATGGGTGCGGCCCGCCCACACACGACCCCTCTGCGCTCCCCCCACTTGTGGCACGCGAGCCAAAAAAGGTTCGTCATCGCTGCTCTAGCATGTATGTGCTAGTCATTCTCGACTCTAGGGAACAGTGCTCATCTCCATTAAAAAGCCGAAGAGCCAGCGCTGTCCAAAGATGTCTCCATGGTCATGTGGCTGGCATGACTAAATGCCGAAGGAGTACGGAACACTGTTACCTTCCCACCAAAGGTGGCTCCTATTTTTCTACTTGCATTTGTACATGCTTTCTAGTAGGTTGGCAGAAGCTGGGACAAGTTACGGGAGCTCACTCCATTACGCAGCACTAGGGATTCGAACTGCCGAACTGCCAACCTTTCTGATCGACAAGCTCAGTGTGTTAGCCACTGAGCCACCACATCCCTAGGGTATCTCCTTTCTCTTCTGTAGCAAAATATATTGAAATATAACAATCAAAACAGCTTCACAATGCAGACTCCCCAGTGCCTGTGCTACACCACAGACAGTTGCCTATTTTCTCGCAAATGTATGTATTTTCCTAATAAAACTCTTAGATTCCATTATTCGGTTTCCTATTCTTTCAAAATATAACACATGATAATTGACAGTACAAGTGAAGTCTACACCCTGGGACAGACAAAATGAAAAACATAAAAAAATGATATTGGTTTGTCCATTTATATTTGTCTAAAGTAGTCATAATAAAACATCTGTCTTATTTGTTACCTGCAACAATCTTACTGGATCCTTTGTGCTCTCAGTATAGAATTTTTCAGTGGATGCAAGTAAATCAGAAATAGAAATGACAATTTAAACTACATTTTTCCCATCTTCCTTCTTTCTCTGTCTCTCTTCACATAGGCACATAACTTTTCTTTGTGTTAATAGCTGGAGCAATTTCTTCCAAACTGAAGCCACAATTGCAACATTTGCAAACCCAGCTTTTATATTAGGCTACTTTAATGGCTGCCTCAGGCAGCGGATGCTGAAAATGTTAGCAGGAGGTTTAGCTTACTCAGACTGCGGGCCCAGAGCTTCCTAAAGTCTTCCAACCCATTTTCTCCCCTCCACCTCCATATCTCACCATTATGAATAGTGCAATCAGGGGTGGGTTCCGGCTTATGCTACTTCCGGTTCGGTCAGAGACACGCTTTGAGCACACAAGTGCATGCGCAGTAGTAAAAAAAACAAGATGGAGCCGCCTATGGCGCCGCCAATAGAATCGGTTTGGGGGCGTGGTAGGCCAAGTTACTACCTACTCGGCTGAACCGGTCTGAACTGGTAGGAACCCACCTCTAGGTGCAATCTGTAACAGGGGTTGCTCAGAAACTAAACTCTACTGTAAGTCTTTAAATACATTTAGAATAGCTTTAAAAAACAAAAAGAACCCTCATTCCAAGCCAGGGGTGTCAAACTCGTGGCCCGCAGGCCAGATGCATCACGCACTGGCCACGACCACCCCCATTTTAGCAAAAGGGGGGAAAAGTTGGGATACGTCACGTGACGACAATGTGACACTGCGAGTTTGACACCCCTGTTCCAAGGCAACAAAATCTCCCAGAATGTCCTAGCTCCACCTAATTTGAATTATTGGTTTGCACAAGCAAGCTGGTCTGCACCATCAGTAAAATGCCCAGGTCTCAGCCAATCAACAATCATTTGTCTTTAAATTAGGAAAAGACTGGCGTAATTTGCCTTTGGTACTTCAAATTCAGAGAGGACACTATTCAATGGCTAAATGGATAATTTTATGATATCCTACCTAATTGTATACAACAGTTTTAAAATATAATGCAACATCAAAAACATTTTGATGTTGCATTTGTCATTGGTGTTCCATTTGTCATTGGTGTTCCATCTGGCTTGTGTACATTGAAAAAGAAGGAATATTGCCTTCTGCACATTAAAAACACAATTTCTTTTGCCAACCTTGAACATTTGCTTTACTTAATTCAGGGTCACGAGAGAACCTCTCATGCACCTCAAGAACACAGTTGATAAAGTTATTGGAAAGGGAAATCCAAAAGAAGCAGCCTGAAGCAACTCTGCTATGAAGACAGTTATAAGCTTGGGACTTTGAAAGCAAGTTGGAGAAAACACTATAAAGATTAATTTAAAAGTATGTGTGTGGTCATGCATAGGGAATGGAGAGAAAGCTCTATAGCTGAGCTTTGAAATTGCTTCCCACAAAATATAGTAACAGCCACCAATTTAGATGGGTTTGAAATGGGCTAAATAAAACAATGGATTAAAAATAAGATAAACTTTGTCATTTTTTTAAATAAATTTTTTATTTTCAGTCAAACACAAGCACACAACACATATAACATAAAAGCCTCTTCAACTACACACAGTGTGTCAATTGGTTACAAAATCTTTCTGTGTCCTTTCCATAGTCATCACTTGCATTTTACCAAAATTCACATATTGACAATCAAGACATCTTTGTATACATTGTTATTATGCTTCCTCCTATTCTAAGTCATTCTATTATTTTAGCATTGATAACCTCTAATAATTTTCAATTCCAAGTTGGCAGTTCAGTGGTTTGAATCCCTAGCGCTCCTGTTACTTGTCCCAGCTTCTGCCAACCTAGCAGTTTGAAAGCATGTGAAAATGCAAGTAGATAAATAAGAACCACCTTTGATGGGAAGGTAACAGCGTTCTGTGTGCCTTCGGCATTGAGTCATGCCGGCCACATGACCATGGAGATGTCTTTGGACAGTGCTGGTTCTTCAGCTTTGAAACAGAGATGAGCACCGCCCCCTAGAGTCGGGAACAACTAGCACATATGTTTGAGAGGAACCTTTACGTTATATTTGATTAAGATAAAGTTGGATGGTACATTCTAGGTCAGCGGTTCTCAACCTGTGGGTCGCAACCCCTTTGCGGGTTGAACGGCCTTTTCACAGGGGTCGCCTAACACCATCGGAACTCTTTAACTCTAGACTCTAAGTGTGCTGTGTCGTGCTCTCTCTTGCATGCACGGACGTATGCAGACACCCATAAATACACATGCAGGTGCACATGCAGGGAAGTAGGAGGAGAAACGCAAATGTACATAAATAGGGAGTCTATATGTGTAGGGGGGAGGGGGGAGAAATCTCAGTTGCACTTCTGGCCCTTTTAAAAAGTTTGTGTAAATTGGAATGAGGTCAGATTTGGAGCTTCTCATTGCACGTGGTTGTCCGGTTCCAAGCCAATCAGAGCCAAGGGGCAGGGTTTGGCACGACCGAGCATTGGATACAGCCTATGATTGGCTTAGAAAAGAGCTGAGGAAGGATAAAGCTGCAGCAAGAGAAAGTGTGTGTAGTGGGGTGGGGGAAGAGGCCAAGTCTGTAGTCCCGGTTTGTACATGTCTCTTTCCTTTTGGGGGGGGTGTCTGTGCATCTACAGGTAAGCAAGACGGGACTCTATACATTTACTGTACCAGTCACTGTTTTTCCTATTGGGAAGACACCCGGTTATTAATGCTACTTGGTTGCACAAGCGGGGCTTTTTACCCCCAGCTAACTCCCTGGCAGTTGCTGAACAATCATAGAAAAAACTCTTGATCCCTCTAATTATGAGTTCTTTGGACGAAGATATTTTTTAAATTATTATTACCAGTTTCGCTTGGCGATGTGGGCATTTTCATTTTTTTTAGTAGGTTTTTGTGTGTGTATCTTCAAGATTTTTTAGTAGTGGGCATGCTGCTTCTGCCGAGACACCTCGAGTACAGTATTAGGAGAGGGTGAAAGACAGGGAGAAGAAAAACCCACCCACTTGTGAACGCAAGGGTCGGGGAAGAGGTGGAAAAGAGAGAGAGAGAGAAAAAACTAGAATAGGTGGCTCTTTTGTTTTTTCTTTTCTTTTTTACTTTTTAAAAGAAAGGCACTCTTTCCACTTAGAGCCGGGAGCCTGCTCTTAAACTCGCAGTGCAAAGTTGTGGCGCAAAGCGTGCACAAATATTGGAAGACGCAAACGCAGTGTGGAGCTATAATTACTTCATGCCTTGAGTAATGGGAGACAAAGCACTGGCCAAAGGGGGCTTGGAGAACTCCGACTGACTGGCAAAGTTGAGGGTCTTGTTTCAAGTGGGTGGCCAAGCTGAGCACCACCAACTTCTTTTATGGTTGGGGGTCACCTCAACCTGAAGAACTGTATTAAAGGGTCGCGGCATTAAGAAGGTTGAGAACCGCTGTTCTAGGTCATCTAGTTCAAGCTTCTCTTTAGTGTAGGATTCCCAACCAATGCTTATCTAATGAAGGCAAGACTCATCCCTCCATGAAGTAATCTTGTTTCTGAAAATAAATCATTTGAGGTTAATGAAGAGGTTGATGAAGAGAAAGAGCAGACCCCTTGAACAAGAAAAAGCAAGCAAATCCTATGATGGATGATATTTCGTTATCCAAGTGAAATGAATTAGGGGTGGGAGGGGGCAGATCTCTAGCCACTTGAAACAAGACCCTCAACTTTGCCAGTCCCAGGCTTCATCTTGGCATTCTGCAGGGCAGAGTGGTTTGCTTCAGGCAATCCTAGAGATGGCAGCGATTAGTGAACTGATGTCTCAATAATGTTGCCAACCTTTTTAACAGGAAGGTGGATTGGGCTGCAGAAACAGATTTCTTGAGACTATTGTACATTGGGCACTTAATCCAGTAAGAATCTTAACTATATCTATTAATGGCTTCTCTAACAATGAATTCATAAGCCATTTGTTGTTGCTTCTTTTATGTTCCAATGAATTTCTTCCACATAGGCAGCCTGGTACATCTCTATTTTGCTAGCAGCAACATGCACTGTATAAAAAAAATGCTAAATTCTGGTTCTAGCAAATTACCCAGCTAATTAAGTCGAATTTCAATAAAACTCTACAGCATAGTTAATAAATCATTGGGCTTTTATTTTCATTCTATATACCAAACAGCAATAAAAGATGCATCAAAACCCAGGGATTTTTAACTGCGCTTTAGTTCCTCTCTTTGGGTTTAGTCATTATCCAAGAATGAAACCACCTCTTAGCATTTCCAAGCTGCAGTTAACTTGTAAAATCAAGGTCTTGTTGGAATGGATGGCGATTGTGGAGTTGTTATATTTGTGGATGGGTTGTAAAGGAAGCACCTCTCTCATTTTGTGTGTGGATAGGTCTGCCACAATTTGAGCCTGTTAGCGGAAGACGTTCACAACATCATAGCAATATAAACAAGCTCAAAACATTGCCCCAGTGTTGTAAATCTGAACTTCAGCATACTTTCATGAAAGGGAAAAGAGAAGGAAATTGTTTTCATAATCAGACTAGTTTTTAAGAAACCACCTTGTATAAATATTTTAGTGCAATAATAAATGAGAAAACATTTATGGAAGGAACTTTTCAAAACCGCGGAAAATTTTTTCCACATGTTTGGGAATAGCAGAGGTTCCAAGGAATAAAATAGAATGGAATGGAATGGAATGGAATGGAATGGAATAGAATAGAATAGAATAGAATAGAATAGAATAGAATAGAATAGAATAGAATTCTTTATTGGCCAAGTGTGATTGAACACAGAAGGAATTTGTCTTTGGTACATATACTCTCAGTGTACACAAAAGAAAAGATACATTCATCAAGAATCATAAGGTGTAACACTTAATGATAGTCATAGGGTACAGATAAGCAATCAAATCATATCAATCAATATAAATTATAGTCATACAGTCATAAGTGGGAGGAGATGGGTGATAGGAACGATGAGAAGATTAATAATCATAGTAATGCAGATTTAGTAAATAGTTTGACTGAGCAGCCAAATTTTATTCAATTTTTCATTTGTCGTTATCTATAGATATGTATCAGAAGTGCCATTCTAACCAATGTTTTGCTTGATATTCTATGGCCTTTTGGTTCTTTCCAGTTATTTTATCCATATGCTGGGCACTAAGCCATGCATACTGTAGGTTGTAGGAAGCTTTCAGAGAGCTCCTGGGGGCTGGGGAGGGCAGAAATGAGCAAAAACATGGGCTGTTTTTTGCTCAATTTTGCCCCCCAGCCTCCAGGAGCACTCTATAAGCTTCCTGATGCCCTTTTTTTTGACCCGCCCCCACCCTACCAGGAATACTCTACAAGCCTCCTAAAGGCTATTCATGCCCTTTTTTTTGAAAAAAGAAAGGGGGGGTGTTTTTCACAAAAAACGGGCCGTTTTTGGGAGGTTTGCAGAGTGCAAAACTTTTTTTTTAATTTGCCTCTTCAAAGCCTTGATGCATCTTATACTCTGGTGCGTCTTATACTCCAAAAATACAGTACCATGATATTCTAGATTTTTATAAACTATGGGCACTGGCCCTTAGTTAAAGAGACCATTATTAATTATTAAACAATAATTGTCACCCATTGATTCCTTAGGGTAACATTTGACCAAGGTGCCAACAGTCTAATATTGAGTTTGTGCACACATAATATTGATTGTGTTGAACTGAATAGATTCACTCAGCATACTAAACCATAAGCTATTATTTATGAATTATAATTGACTGGGTTCACATTGCACTCCATTCAAAGCATAGTGTAACTTAATGCGATGTTCAGATGGAGCCTATTTTAATTTCTCCTAAGTTCAAACATTTCTTCAAACAGTTGACTGAGCACATCCACAAAATTGAGCAATGAAAAAAAGAAAACTGTTGCAAACCTCATTGGTATTTCGAATTAGACAGCAATAATAATAATAATAATAATAATAATAATAATAATAATAATAATAATAATAACAACAACAACAACAACAACAACAAACAACAACAACAACCAGATTCTCATACCAATTGCTTTGTCTTGTTCAACTTGTGCAATAATTGTTTAAAAATTAGTTTAAATCATTAGAGGGGTTGCTTTTTTACCCATTATTATTGAGGCAAATACTATTTCTGAAGAACTAGAAACATAGCCTTTCCCAATCTGTTATATAGATAACAAAGGTCCCTTATATATTTGCAGGATTTAAATGTTACAAAAGATTCAGGGGGAGCAACAAGGAAAGCAATATTTCCTCTTCATATAGCCCAGTGACTATACTGTGAGTTGTGTTCATTTCCAGAAAAATGCTCGTGGCCTGGGCAAAGGATCAGTCCAAATACAACCCACTGAAGAGGGAAACAGAAACTTTCTCTGATATTCTGCCAAGGAACCCAACTGGATATTTACAACTGGCATAAGGTCAACCTGATATTGAAAGATGACACACACACACACACACACACACCCTTGGAAGAGGTCCAAAAAAATGTCCACAAAGCTACTGAGGAAGAATAGAGGGCAAGTATGAATAAGACTGGTATTTATGATGTGGCTGGGTTAAAAAATATCTAGCTGCTGGTGTGGCCAGAGGCAAAAGAAAGGTTTGGTACGGAAAAGACAGACACTCCATTGCAGCGTGGAGAGTCAGCACTATGAACCACGGTTGTCTGAGCTGAAATTAACATTAACATTCTGGGAATCTTGTGGGCAAGAAAATGATCTATAACATTTGATGAGAAGAAGGGGGAGATCTTTCATTGAAGGTATTAATACTGTGGCTAGAGAATCATCATTCGTGGAGGCTTTAATATGGATCCTTGTACTGAGGAAATGTCCCTTTCCAACTCTAGGATTTCAAGCTAAAGATTAAACTGAAATACTAGATATTGGTCTGAGGCTTGATATATGAAAAAGCAGATTTCTGTAATAGGCAATACCCAGGGGTGGGTTCCTGCCAGTTCTAACCTCTTCTATAGAAGAGGTTCCACAAATCTACAGTGCCGTTTAGAACTGGTTCCAGCTCCCTCCCCCCGCCTGTCCGCACATCATCAAGATGAAGCGCAAGAGGAGGAATTCTGGGAGTTGAAGTCCACAAGTCTTAAAGCTGTCAAGTTTGAACACCCCTGGGGTTTTTTTTCCTAAAGGGTTAGGGGTGCAAGCGTCTTGTAACTTGACAGCTTTAAAACTTGTGTTCTCCAAATGCCAGAGTTTCTGAGCCAACATTTGGTTGCTAAGCAAGAGCGTTGTTAAGTGAGTTTCGCCACATTTTACAAGTTGGCCACGCCCACCCAGTCACATGGCCGGCAAGCCACGCCCACAAAGCAGGCCACACCTACAGAAGAGGTTCTAAAAAAATTTGAAACCCACCACTGGCAATACCTCTCTATTTAGTAAATTCAAATATACATAACAAGTATGGGATTGCAAGGGCTAGTATTATGAAGACTTAACTGTAGTTTTACATACCCATGGTTCAGTGGTGCAATTCAGCAGGTTCTATCCGGTTCGGGCGAATCAGGAGCGATGGCGGTGGGAGGCTCCACCCACCTGTCCGGATGTCATCACGTCCCGTTTTTGATGCTCTGTGCATGCGCACGCGCTTACATTTGCGAACCAGTAGTGAAGGTAAGTTGATTTCACCCATGCCATGGTTCACAAAACATGAGCTTGTAAGAAATGTTATGTCAGCAAAGTGAAATGTTCTGCTCCTTTTCGGTTGTCCATCATTTTTTCCTTTATCAATATGGTTCTGGAACTGGGCAACCTTACAAAACAAATGAATAAATATATACATCCATGGAAAACTATTTCACTTATCCATGATTTTGGGGTTTGCATCTCTGGACTGTCCACCATATTAGGTTTGCAGGAAGATACAGCTCTTATCTCTACTTTGATTTTCCATCAATTGGCAACAATCCACCTTCTTCCTGGACATTATTTTAATGCAAATTTTCACTGTGGAGTAAATAGAGGAAACAAAAGATCCCAGCTGATCAAAATTCAGCTTGTTCCTGCATTTTTCTTATAGCAACGAAAATTAAAATTAGCAATGAAAATATCATAGTGGTGGATAATTTCTGCCTTTTGGGAATGACAAACAACAATAAAAGGAACAGGAGGTCAAAAAAAAATATGCTGCAGACTAGCCCTTGGTAGAACAGCCATGAGAAGATATCCAAATGTTGTGATGTCTCTATACCTGCAAAGATCAAAATAATATAAGCCCCCTTTTTTATGTACTTCTGCCCCAATTTCCCCATTCATCCATGCCATGTCGATCCGTGACCACGATTGGTGTGGATTGGAGTAAAAAGTAAATTGTTTTTTTTCTGGTTCCCCTTTTCTCCAGATATCTATCAGATTTAACTCCTCCATCATCTCAAAACATGTTATTGGTAATATTTAATATTTTTTAGGTTTTTTTGTCACTTACGTAGTCTTTTTTACTATCTACTATGGCATTATAATCTCCTATTATACAAATGTTCCTCCTTCCAATTTCTCTAATTTTTTCATGCATTTTTTTATTTAAAAAATTTCTGGTCTTCATTTGGGGCATATACTACTACCAGCAGTATTGGTTTTTGATTTATCCATATCTCTATTATTAATATTCTTCCCTTTGGGTCTGCGTATATTAAGCTTGTCTTTATCCTATCTTTAACATATATTGCTAACCCTTTTCTTTTTTCTTCTGCCGATACTATATACAGTTTTCCTAATTTTGGACATTTCAAGTATTTTGTATCTTGTTGTTTAATATGTGTTTCCTATAGGCATATTATGTCTGCTTTTTGTTTTGTTAATTTTGTCCAGATATGTTTTCTTTTTGTTGACAAATTTAATCCATTAAAGCACTTATCTGCAGCCCTCAACTTCATTTAGTGACTGTTTGAAATTACAATGGCACTGAAAAAAGTGGTTTTTTTACCCGTTTTTCACACTTATGACCTTTGCAGCATCCCCATGGTCAAGGGATCAAAATTCAAACACTTGGCAACTGTCTCATATTTATGATGGTTGCTACTCCTTGAGTCATGTAATCATTTTTTTGTGACCCCAATGGGGAAGCCAGATTTACTTGACAATTGTGTTATTAACTTAACAACTGCAAGGATTCACTTAACTGTAGCAAGAAAAGATGTAAAATGGGGCAAAATTAACTTAACAAATTTCTCACCTAGAAACACAAATTGGGGCTCAATTGTGGTTGTATGTCAAAGACAACCTGTATTAGATATACTCTGCAAACTGCTGGAGGTGGTCCTGCCTTTGCCCTCTTCCTGTCTACCAAAGATTCCAAGCTACGTTGTTTCTTTGCCCTTTGTGAAGGAGTCCCTCCCTCTTTCAATACTGGATTACATTTCACCACATCAATGGATCATCAAACATATCAACCCAGAGTTGAGGCACGAATTAATAGACTTAAATTTATCCTACATTGGACAGCTAAGTGAAGACTTAGCTCTTTGGAGAAGGCTCTAAAACCATGATGGCGAACCTATGGCACACGTGCTGGGAGTGGCACACAGAGCCATCTCTCCAGGTACACCAGCCTTTGCCCATTGGTCTTCTGGGTTCCAGTGCACCTGTGGGCACCATCCAGATGATCTTCACATGCACAGGAGTGCCAGGAACCAGAAGAGCAGCTCCCTGGCTGAGCTGAGCTTCTGGTTTCCAGCACACACATGCGTGTTGGCCAGCTGGTCTTTGCCTGAGCTTGCATGCCAGAAACTGGAAGACGAGGTAACTGGTGTGCATGCGCATGGCGTAAACGGGTAGCTCAGCTACCCGGCACGCACACGCATGCTGGGGAAATGCTCTTCTGGTTTCTGGGGCTCCTGCGCATGCACGGTGGGTTTCTAGGTCTCCCATATGTGTGCACACACTCCTGTTTCAGCACTTGGTGCCGAAAAGGTTCACCAACACTGCTCTAAGGGCAGGAAAGATGGAATGAAAGACAAAAAAGAGGACGCGCAACAGCAAGGTGGATGGTGAGGCTGAGTACACTGTTGTCATAGGCAAAATCTATCTTTGTGGTTGCTAGGAGTATAAAATGACTTGCTGATACATAGTCAATCAAGTAATTGGTGATCTTTTAATCAGTTTCCATACCTCTAGAATCTAAACCCTCAAATCCTGTAAGCTCAAGTTCCAGTTATTTGGGGTTATTTTATTATTTGTGGTTGCATCCTGGAGTATAACCATCAGAAATAGCTAGACCTACCTATTCAAAATCTCCCACAATTGGACATCTCAACATAGGATTTGTAAACTAAATGGAACTAGGTTTACAGCCTCAAATTTTAATTAACAGACAAAGTATATTTTCATTTTGTTACCTCCAAAGCTTCTCACATATAGTCCCTCTGAACATTTTGACAGACAAGCAAGGTGCAATCTTGTTCTTGCTTACATGTTTCTCTTGATTAATCCAGTGATTTACATATGTAAGAATACCAGGAATATTTTCAGAAAGAATCTTAACAGATAAAGCAGGCCTTTGGAAGCGAAAGGTAGGAGCAGTCAAACTTAAGAAGGAGCTACAAATCACACATGTAATTAAAATTTCTGTTCAGATCTTATATTATATCTACCCAGAAGATCTTCTCCAGGGATACCAGGAAAATAAATGCTAAGAAAGAAGATCTATGAAATGCTATAGCCCTTAGATATATTGACATGTCAGCATTCTTCCAATTAGAAAGAAATGTATCGTTATGCTCAAGATGTTCTAGGAAAGACACAATATAAGGCAGGAATGTGTGGACTTTGTTGTATTATCATTCTCTACTATTGGCCAGGCTGACAACAGTTCCACAATATTCATCATATCTTGCCCAGAGCCTTAGAGGTGACATGATTTTTAAAAATGCTTCCAGTGTTCCTATAAACCTGCATTCGTTTAATTCCTGGCAAGGACATTTTTTATTTCCATTAGATAGTTGTTTTTTATCTGAAGTCTTCGGAAAGCCCTGAAGTTCTACATTCTTTTATTTAAAAAAGCGGGAAAAACTCTATCCAAATACTTGTTTGTGAAATTTCTAAGGTCCCCCAAGGATTACAACTGGAATTGCTGACAGACTTGCTTTTTTTAAAAAAAAATGCCTAGAAATTAGCAGTTTTTGTCATTACAAATGCTAATATAATTTTCGATTAGCACAGTTTACTGTAAATTTGCTTAATACTTGATCAGTTGTTTTGTGGTAAATATGTGTGTCAGAGGTTGGGTCAGGATTAGAACTGACAGAAACATAAAGGTGGACAACACTTGTCCCAAAGGTGCTTTTTTCCAAAAGACAACTGGTTGTTGTTGTTTTTCCTCTTCTGAAAATGCGTCTTTTCTTACCCAAGAAGCTTCTTGAATGAGAAACAACAACAAAGCAAGAAAGTCCAGTTGCCTTTTGCGGGGGGAAAGGACGACTGTGACCTGGATGAGTGACGATCTTCATAGATATGGACAGAACTTAAACAAATGAAGAAGTTTATTCTAAATGCAGAGATATTTATAGAACTATAATAGTGTGAGTAAGTATGCATAAGTGAAAATATACATGCATGCACACACACTCTCCTTCATTATCTTAACAATCTTTCAATGTTTCCCTCACTTTTACCTGTGCTGGATTTTGGCCTCTTTTCCCCCCCCCCTGTTTCTCAATGGCTGATTTTGGAACACCTGTGAGTTTTTCTGGCTGTTTCCAACTTCTGCTGGGCCCAGTAGGCCTGTTTTTTCACCCTCCCCATGCTCCAGAGGCTTTCTAGGAGCCTGGGGAGGGTGAAAACGACCTCCCCCACCCTCCCGGAGGCCCTCTGGAGGCCAGAAATGGCCCATTTTCCGACTTCCGATGGGCCTGGTAGGTCTGTTTTTCACCCTCCCTAAGCTCCAGAGGCATCCCTGAAACCTCTGGAGGGTAAAAAACAGCCCAATGTGCAAACCAGAAGTCCGTTCCTGAACCTCTGGTTTGCACGGTGGGTGGTTTTTCACCTTCCAGAGACTTCAGGAAGGCGAAAAACAGCCCAACGCGCAAACCAGAAGTTCATTCCTGCCTGCATGCTAGACCTGAAAGGGCAACAACTCATGTGCCCTCGGAAATGGCTCGATGTGCCACCTGTGGTACATGTGCCATATGTTCGCCATCATTGTCCTATATTGTTGACATATAGGTGGCACTGTATAGGTACCTTCCAGCTTTTTCCTCTCTTTGCCTCTGCTGAGTCATCTGCCTTCCCTAAAAATAACATGACCTTGACACAGACTCGGCTGCTTTCCTTCAGCCAGGCTCTTCAACCTGCCATAAAACCAGAACACTACAAAATCCAGGTAGCTCTTAGTACCAGCTTCTTCAAAGGAACAACAATTCCCCCCATGTTGACGGAAGCATCCGTACCAGCCTACAAGAACAAAACCAACAAAGAAGTGTTGTGGCATTTCATTTATGGTGTCCTATGTTCTCATGGGACCCAATCCATTTCATTTCTGGAATTTCATTATGGGATCATAAACCCAAGGTGGCAGAGTTTAATAAATAATGATGTCTGAGAGAAATACAGTGCCGAAGACAGAGATAAATATGGTTGCAAGTGGCATTATTGCAATATGCGCTTTCTGTGCTTCATTTTTCTTTCACTTTTACTATGCTTTCACTTCATCCATATACCCACCTGTCCCAGGAGACCACTCCATTACAGGGCTTGGTAACATTTTAAAGCACCAGGCTTTAAAACTCAAAAACTCATTATTTTTCTAAAGAATAATAAAAAAAATCTTGCAAGTTCACCATATCGCATAAGGTTTCAGAGATCTCAGCTTTGCACAATCCTACAGAGGAATGCAGAGATTTTGTACAAACGTATGCAAGAACATCAATGTCATGAAACTGCCTAAAGTTCATTCACAAGATATTCTAGGTGTCATCTAAAGTCTCCTGTAAGAAGAACCACAAAAGATTAGGAAAATTGTAAGATGACAATAATTAAATAATAATTTTGGCAAGTACTATCAAGGCTCCGCTGATATTTTAGGTGCCATAGCCTGAAGTGGACTAGGATCTGCAAAAGCTTTTATTGTGGGTTTTTTTGTTGTTGTTGTTGGTCTGTAGAAGATCACAAAGGGACGTGATGGCTCAGTGGCTAAGATGCTGAGCTTGTCGATCAGAAAGGTCGGCAGTTCAGCAGTTCGAATCCCTAGTGCCGCTAACGCTCATGTTACTTGACCCAGCTTCTGCCAACCTAGCAGTTCGAAAGCATGTAAAAATGCAAATAGAAAAATAGGGAAGGTAACAGGGTTCTGTGCGCCTTCAGCATTTAGTCATGCAGGCCACATGACCACAGAGACATCTTCGTGCAGCGCTGGCTCTTCGGCTTTGAAACAGAGATGAGCACCGCCCCCTAGAGTCGGGAATGACTAGCACTTATGTGCGAGGGGAACCTTTACTTTTACCTTTAAGTAGAAGATCACATTAGCAAGGCTGCCTGAAATCCACATATAATTCCAGAAAAATAAAGTCTAATGAAGGCCATTATAATAGCAAATTAACATTACTTTCCTGCAAACACAACTCCAGAAGGTTAACATAAGGCTGACACACCTATACCTAACTGAGATATGTCAGGTCCCAGATCTCAATAAATCTGGTATCTCATCTTCAAATGTGGAATAAGTGAAAAGAGACCTTTAATTAAATCCTGGCTGCACTTCCCAGCTAGAATCTCTTTGAGGAAAGGATGCAAAACGTTGCCCATGCATGAACATATAGGGTTTCCAGCCTAGGCAGGGGGTTGGACTAGAAGACCTCCAAGGTCCCTTCCAACTCTACTATTGTATTGTATTGTATTGAACATGAATGAAATGCTATAAATTTTGTCTGTAATGGTATAGGGTATCCTGCCAGAGCATGGGGGTTGGATAAGAAGACCTACAAGGTCCCTTCCAACTCTGTTACTCTTGTTATTCTGGCAGGTTAATTTGCATGTCTGTGATACACGTAAGCTGAAAATCAAAAGAAAATCTGAGATGATAATGATTTTACGGTGGAGACAAAAAGGGATGACGTGAGCTATGGCTTTGCCACCAAATGTCCCTTTTCGTCAATTCCAATAAGACGTTTTCTTGAATAGAGGCGTGAAAAAATGTGGGGGACATCAATCTTCCAACAAAGTTTGAGCCCTTCCCTCCCCTGTTTCACTTTGAAAAAAATTAATGATCATTTCAGGGAACCTTTGACAAGTACAGCCTGTGAAAAGCAGTGGAAAATAAATAATTATTCCCTGGCAAGGTCATAACGTTATAGCTAAGGGATGGAGACACCTGCCTGTAATTGAGCTTAAGTAGTATTGCTACAAAATGACTTAAGAATTGAGCCTCCTTACAAATTGCCACATGTTTGGCACTCCTGAAGAACACCCACTAACAATGATGTATTTACCATGTTTCATATTCCTGCTGAAGCCACTTAATTCCGAGAGATAGAGGAGGCCCAGGGGTGAAGTTGACCTTGAGAGCTTAGCCAGCGTTCTCAGGCTCAGTAAATAAACTCACACTTTCTTCTTCTTTGAAAGGCCAAAACTCGCTCTGCAGAGAAGGGAGATGTCTTGGTTTGTCAGTGGCCTAATTATCTTACAAACACCATAGCAGGAGGGGATCAACTCATTTTTAGCTTAGAAACGCAGGAGATACATTTTGGATGGCCGTCACTGACCAGTTTTCTTTCAAGGAAAAGCTCCTTTAGGAATCTCGGGATTGTAACAAAAGTTGGGGTGAGTCTGATGACTCTCTAAGGTTCCTTTCAATTGTGTAAGTGTTGGTTCTAAAATTTTGAAAACTTAAGATCTTGGGGAAGCAATCCTGTGCTTCCTCCTCCTCCTAAGCTTAAGTAGTTGCCAAAGACCACTCAGTCAGTTTGGTATCATGAATGGAGGCAACCTGAAGAGACCAAGTTTCAAGTTCCCAGTCAAACAAAAAATTCAGTTCAGCTCTTTGGATAGATCCAGATGTGGTATTCATCAGGTTCTTACCAGTTCTGGAGAACCAGTAGCGGAAATTTTGACTAGTTCCGAGAATCGGTAAATACCACCTCTGACTGGCCCCACCCCCATCTATTCTCTGCCTCCTGAGTCCCAGCTGATTGGAAGGAAATGGGGATTTTGCAGTAACCTTCCCCTGGAGTGGGGAGGGAATGGAGATTTTACAGTATCCTTCCCCTGCCATGCCCACAAAGCCACACCACACCCACCGAACTGGTAGTAAAAAATTTTGAATCCCACCACTGGATAGATCGGTATATCAAATTCCAGTGTACTCCACACATTTGTTTGGAGGATAACATAGCTAGGAGGATGAAGAATCATAAATGTCTCCTGGAGCTCTTATAAAGAGGTAAACATAAATGGGCTTCCTGTTGTCCCAAGGAAGGGTGCTTTTATATAATCTGGTCTTTAGAATTAGTTACACTTCTTAGCCACTTTGAAAGTATAAATCCCATGTGATAAAATGGAAAGCTATGAATGGCCAGAGAGATTCTTGTGCTGTCGCTTGATTAATCAGAGAAATTACAGCAATGCGATTTAGTTCTTTGTGATAATTCATTAGAAATTGAATGCTTCTGGCTAGTTCTTTGATTTTGCAAACAGTCTTATGCAAAAACAGGGTTTTTCTCCATCCAAGCTCCCTTCAGATGCTTTGTGACTACAGCTCACAAAAATCCACAACCAGCTAATGGTTTCCTCCATTGGCTTGGCTACTCTCAATGCCATTTGTTCCTCCTTTCTCAGAACATTTACTCTCTTTTCCTTTCTAACTGACTACTAAGCTACTATAAAGTGCTATATTTTTTTTAAGTTTTCCAGATTTCTCTTTTACATTTTGGGTGGTTATCTGCCTGCAGCAACTTGCACAAAGAATATTTTTTTAAATTTTCTCTAACAGTCCTAACATAGAGTGTATAACAGTAAGCTGATTTGCTATCAAATCATATGCATAATTGGCTGTTTTTCCTTTTGTGTATATAATGTTTAATTAAGTCTTTTGATTACAATAGTTAAAAACTAATATATATTAACTTAAAAAGAACGAGAATAGTAAGAACACAAAGAACACGAAATGCAAGAAAGAAGAAAGAAGAAAGAATATAATAAAGAAAAAGAAGATATATATAAAGTTCCTTTCAACCTTTATAATAAGTACAAATAAATTTAGTAACTCTTCACTCCTATAAATACATATATGTTTTCATCCCATAACCTAACACTTATCTATAAGCAAATCCATAAAATGCAAACTTCTTAACCATTGTGTCATCAGAAGTCCACAAGGAGTTGTTAGAACTTTGTAAAAAGTGTCTTATTTTAAAGTTGATCAAATAAACCAACTTTATGTTCCTTCCTTTTACTTCAATCAGTCGCAATCTTTAATAAATTCAAATATTGTTCTAATATTAGATTACTCTTTAATTCTTTTTTATTCCATTGCACATATTTCTTCAAGGTTGACAAACTTCTTTTATAGATCCAATAAGAAAACATTGTCCAGGACATTCTCTTGGTTTGTCATGTATTTCCCATTTAATTTTTAAGGCTTCAGCCAGTTTCTTTTGTATGTCCGGTAAAAACATTGTTTTCCAAAACATCCTTTTTTTGACATGTCATTTGTAGTACCATTTTTGGTACTTTGTCTTGTCAGACAAAATTTGCTTCACATGCTTTATTAGCATTTGTGCACATAATTACATAGAATCAAATATTATATCATATTATATTATACCATATTAATTATCAAGCTTCTTTCACCCATTGTCCTCACAGAGAGGCTCTATTAGTCACACTGTTGAAGTTGTAGCTACTAATTTCTTCCAATTCTTCAAATATCTTCTTTAATCATTTCAATATTATGTTTGTGTCATTTTGTAAATCCCAAAGCTAATAAACACCAGCTAATAAAAGCAGGCTTGTATTTTTTTTTCCTTCTACTAAAAATGTTTAGTCCTCCGGTGTCTAGTTTCTGAAATTTTAAAGTTGCCTTGTCTTTGTTATGAGCCAAGATAGCCAAAATAACCCATTTCTCTCAAAAAGCTATATATTTTTAATACTTAATTCCAAAATATTATAGTAAAAATTAATATTCCAAATTGAATTGGACCCTTAATCCATTTGTAACTTTCTTAAATCAAAATCTTATTTAGTTTTTTATTGTTTATCACAAATTCTTTGTTCTTAAGGTTATGTTTAATTTTTCTTTTGTTCCGAATTGAAGCAAAACTCATCTACCAACTTTTTAAACTTCTTGTTCTGAAGGTGTCCAATAGCTTTAAAACTGTTAATAGGCAATTTCCAAAAGTGATAAAAAATAAGGCTTTCTAATTTAGTATACTTTAAAAGGCTCAGTCATAGTGGCGAGCAAGATGGCTAATCCTTTCGTCTCTTGACACTCAAAGCCACAGAAGATCATTGTCCTGCAATTTCCTCCTGAGGAACAGCCAGTAAGACCACATGTGAATAAAATCCTATTGCCTCCTAATTCAGAGACATTCCAAAGAACCAGTCTACTCACCAATTCCTTGGTGTTTCCCACAGTCATTTCCTCTGCTTTTGTGAAGATGTCTTCAGTCACCATTCTCTGAAGGTCCAAATGGCCTTGTTTTTCCAATTGATTTAATCAGTTCTTTATTGTAGGCCAAAAAACGAACATAGCAGGAACCCCAGGGAGGATTTTTATTGTATTAAAGTAGGAACTTGAATGCCTTTCCAAATTTGTTTCGGTCCCAGCTTTAACTAAACAAAATCAAGTTGGGTTTAATTTGAGTTTCTTTCTTAGGTTCCCTATGAGGACTGTAATCTTTCTGCCAGAAAGACTGATGTTATGCTTATGAAAGAAGACTTAATTATAGTTTTCCATAGCACTGTAATTTTGCATACTACAAATGTTAAATCCGAGCTTCTGAAAATGTTTCCTCTGAAAGGGGGATTGTTTCATCCTTTTCTGGTTGTCCCAGGGTGATTCACGCTCACAAGATGGCATTGACTGTGCAAAGAGGAAATTGAAAGGCTGGAGTCTGTCTACCAAGTGAGAATATTGAGAGGCAGAAGATCTAAATGTAGCCAAAAGAAAAATTAAACCAGCCATAAGATGTTGTCAGCAAACTTTTAAAAGAAGTCCTTGATTAACTCTTGGAGGAGTTGGTAATCATCCACCAAGATCCACAACTTAGAGAGGCTTTTGTCATATTAGCAGAATCAATACCATTGTAGGCAGGAGATAGTTAATCTCAAAGTAGCAGAGCAATTAGGGTAGAAAACAATTTTCAGCATTCCATTCCTGTTTGAAGATAGATGCCAATTCAGGGAGGGGAGGTTGAAGCTCAGTATGTGTGCCTTTGCTGCATGCTACTTGCATAATTATTTGGCTGTAAGATTCAATCCCAGAGAGAAGCGAACATCTTTACTCTTGATCAGCTACAAAGAAAAAATATATAGCCAGGCTCCTAGAAGATCTTTGTGTGTAAAATGTTGTCTGATCAATCTTAAAAATGCATACAAATGTTCAACTCCATTTTTGCAGCCCTTGCAGCCCTTAGAATTTTCTTGCTAAATCCAGAGCAAATACAGGGATGTAACTTTAACATTTATATTACAGGTTCTCTTATAGTCCTTTCCCCAACTAATCAATAACCTGAACATTTCAGCCCCTATACTCTTCAATAACACCATCAGTTTTTGATGACTTTCTCATAAATGCCCTGCCCTCCCACACGCACACCAAAGTGATGGTTCACCAACCAACTCTATGGTAAGTCTGTACTACTCTATTCCCCAGTTCCTTTCTTCAACGCCGTCCCAGAAGGATGCTATATTCAATGGTATCAAAAGCCATGGAGAGATCCAGAAGGGTCGGGATAGTTGCACTGCCCCCATCCTGAGCCATCAAAATATATGATAAAGGTAAGAGTAAAAAGGGACGCCCGTGGCTCAGTGGCTAAGACACTGAGCTTGTCGATCAGAAGCGTCGGCAATTCAGCAGTTCAAATCCCTAGCGCCGCGTAACAGAGTAAGCTCCCATTACTTGTCCCAGCTTCTGCCAACCTAGCAGTTCAAAAGCATGTAAAAACGCAAGTAGAAAAACTAGGAACCACCTTTGATGGGAAGGTAACAGTGTTCCATGCACTGAATCATGCCGGCCACATGACCATGGAGACGTTTTCTGGAAGTGCTGGCTCTTTGGCTTTGAAACAAATGTACTTTCAAGCAAATAACCCATAATGTACGGTGTGTGTGTGTGTGTGTGTGTGTGAGTGAGTGTGTGTGTGTGTGTGTGTGTGTGTGTGAGACAGACAGAGAGAGAGAGAGAGAGAGAGAGATGGATGGTTACAGCTGCTCTCTCTGAATGGCTTCTGGTTTCTGAGCCTAAAGCAGCACTGCTTAATCTACAAGGGCATACAGGTACTTGTATCACAATCCCAAGTGACTATTATGATAGTCTTTCTATGAAAAATGTTGTACTGACAGATTTTTATAGTTGCTGAATTCTAACATCTGATAGGGAGGGAAGAAGGCAGGGAACTCTGGCTCTATTTTATTTGTTCGGAGCAATTTTTCTAAGGGGGCATGTCGGTGTTTATTGAAACAGGAATGTTCACTGACATCCTTTCACACAGCTGCTCCCAAGGGCTGCAGTTTAGCCGAGCCCCATCACATTCTTCAACTGGGAGCAGCAGTTTTCCTTTTTGCATTTGCCTTCAAATAAGAAACACCAGAGAAGCCGAGATGCTGTGAAGAGATATCGGAGAAAGTAGATAATCAAAATTCTTTTTAAAAAAAAAAGAAAAAAGAAGTGAAGCTTTTTTTAAAATCTATATCTAAGGTATCTATGCAATGCTGGTAATGACATTCCTCAAACGCTAGCTCTTTCTATTAATACAATTGCTGATAAATTCATCCACATGATGATGTTTACCAAAGTGGTCCAACTTTAGATTTCCAGACTGAATCATTCTGATTTGTCTCCAATCTCCCGGCATGCATACAACAAGCAAAAAACAAAGCAGTAATTTCATCCAAATTGATACATTATGACTAGAAATCCAAGTTGACCACAGAAATCTACATGGTGATCTGTGGTCAATTCCTATTTTTCAGCTTAACCTGCTACATACAATTACTATTGGGTAAAAAAAAAATAGAATGTCTATATGGAAAGGAAAGGGGAAAGGGGAAAAGAAAGGAAAGGGGAAAGGGCAGAACAGAAACAAGGAAAAGGGGGAAAGGGGAAAGGAAAGGATGATCGATAGCTGAAGAAAAATAAAATGGTTTTGTCTCTGACATTGAAAAGACAGAGGAAAAGAGCTGACCCAACAAACGGAAGTGCTATAGGGATGCCAAGCTATCATTCAAAAAAGACTCAGCAGAAAGAATGATGCTGGAATCTGTCCAATAATTACACTTTACAGACTTTAAACAGATGTCACTTTAGATGGAAATATTCCATTAATTAAAAAACAGCCTGTTCAACCATCGGTTATATTGTCACTGTTATATTAGGTGCCTAACATTAGCAAAAAAAAAAAAAATCCATAAAGAGAAAATGGCAAAGTTACTTGTCTTCAATATATTGTGGGGACACATATTCAACCACCCTACCCCTAAAATCTAGGAAGAACAGTGAATGGAGAAGGGTTTAAGAAATGCTGCTCCATATGATGGTTGTTATTATATGGTAAGTCACTTTATGCAAATCACTGGTTGCTCCTCATATTCTTTGCAGTTTCATGTATTAAAGCAATTGCTGCACTTGGAATGTTTTATAGATGCTCCTTCAAAAATACTGAATCTGTCAGTTTTCTAGGCCTCTCTCATTCAAACAGTATTATTAAGCTTTACATAATTGATTTGCTAAAAGTATTGCTACCTCAGAGTAACCTTCTACTCTAATCCTTAAAATACCCCTGACATGAGTTAATCTAATATATATTCTCTGATCCCATATTTATATCTGAATTCAATTATCTATTGACTTAATTATTTTGAAAATTTGTATTAAAATGGATTATAGTGGTGAGGCACAAGGAATGAGCCTTGACCACAGCAGCATCTTTCTTCCCAGGCTTCTTTAAAAGTGGTTCTTCTTCTTCCTTTGCGGACAGTTCCAATTGGCCTTGTTTGGGAAGAGTGCTCTAACCCTAATCTCCTTGCGATTTAAGGTGGCTCAGGATTCAGGATTCAGGATTCTCACACTCTTCTTTCCCCTTTGTATGAAACCACTGGGGAGGTCACTCAACAGCACACAAAATGGTATCATCAGCAAGGGATGCCATTCAGATGCTGACCCAAGACTTGACCCTGTGAGGATGCACATGGGGAAGAACCATTCCAACGTCACTTAAGCAAGGCAAAGTAGCTTTGGACTTTTGGCCGTCCTGGAGCTGGTGATGTGTCATCTTTGATTCTCACTTCCCACTCAGAGTTGGTGCACAATTTGTCCTACTTGGCTCACAGCTCCTGCTCAAATAGTAGGAGGCAGCTATGGTTAGTGGGGCTTCATCTTCTGTCCCAATTGCACCTGTTTCTGAATTGGGAGGCCTTACTCAAAGTTACTCAAGCTGTGGTCACTTCCTGGTTGGATAATTACTGCAATGCCGCTAAATGGGCATTGCAGTAATTTAAAACTGGTCCAGAGGAATGTGGTAGCGCATGCAGTTCCAAGTGTCCCTCAGTTTGCCATTAATTCACTACTAATGTGACAGTTCCTTTGCAGATATAATTCAAGCTGCTGGTTACTACCTTTAAAGGCTTGCACATTAAAACCTTGCACCAAGCTATTTGATGGGTCACCTTCTCTCCGGGGGAATTTTTGACTGATCCATCAAGTCCCTGCGTCACTATTGTCACTTTGAAAACCTAGAAAATGTGCCTTTTTCATAGTGTCCCCTGTTTTGTGGGACACCTCAAGTATAAGGTTAAAGCCCAATAATTCTAATTCTCTATGGGTAGGGAGATACCCATCAGAGTAATGTTTCTCAATCTTGGCGACTTTAAGTCCTGTGGACTTCAACTCCCAGAATCCTCCAGTTGGCTGAGAAAGGTTGAGAAACATTGCTTTAGAGGGACATGATTTGTTTTTTGCACATTGCTTTTATTTGTTTATTGGTTTGTCTCGGTTTTCATTATTATTTGTGAGCCATCCAGAGTTGTGACACATAAGAGTCATGCAAGCATTTTAAACAAAATAAAAGTGGCATTTATGAAGGGAAGACGCCTTTATCCAGTACAAATATTTTTGTTTAATTTATATTCCGCCTTTTATTATTTTCACAAATAACCCATGGCGACAAACATATCCAACACACCTTCCTCCTATTTTTTCCACAGCAATAACCCAGTGAGGTGAGGTGGGCTGAAAGAGTATGACTGGCACAAGATTGCCCAACTGGCTTTCATGGCTAAGTAGAACTCACAGTCTTCCGCTGCCTAGCCTGGTGCCTTAACCACTAAATCAGGGGTGTCAAACTCTATTAATTTAACTCAATTGAAGGCCGCATCAGGGTTGTGTTTGACCTTAGGGGCCGGGGTGAGCATTGCCAGGGTGGGTGTGGCAAGCATGACATCACTCATGTCGAGGGGGTGCCTGTGGGGGCCCAAATGCTCTGCCAGCGAAAATGGGCTCTTGAGCTCCATTTTCAGTGGTGACGGTGGCCTGCAATCCTCTGCCAGTGAAAACAGAACTTGGAAGGGCCACGCATGACCCTTGCAATCTTCACTTTTGCTGGCAGAGGCACCATGGGCAAGTCCTTTGCTGTTTTCAGGGTGGCCCCGCGGGCCAGATCTAAGCACCCTGCAGGCAGGATTTGGCTCGCGGGCCTTGAGTTTGACACCTCTGCACTAGATCAAACTGGATCTCAATTATAATCTGCATATTTCACAAACTCTCTTGAAACACATGCCAGCCCAACATAGCAGGTTAGCAAATTGAGAATTATTCTCTCTTTTCCCTCCAGTACTCATTCACTTAGTTAATCATACCTGTAGTTTTCAACTGCCTCACTATTGCAGAATGCATCCAGGCATATATTTAAAAAACATTATATCTCTGATACAATTCTCTGTCTATTCATACCAAAATTGCAATAAATCTTGAAATCTTCAGAATGCTTCTGTTTTGGAGCTTCAGGCACTGCACCCCTTTGGCATCGGTCGTTGTGGCTTGTTTATAGATTCTCTTTCCCTCCCCAAGAATATTAAACAAGCATCCCTAATAGCAGGGTGAGGTTAAGCTTGGGTCTTGGCTATTTCCTGGCTGGCTTCAGTGAAACACGCCTCTGTTTTCTGATGAGGCTCATTGCTTATTCTCAGTAGACTAAGTAGATCATTTCTGCTAATCCACCCAACTGCCAGTAATGTGCATCCAGCCCAAAATTGTTCCTGAGGGACAAATGAGGTAAAAGCTATTGTTTAAAAGCCTTTTAATTAAAAGTCATTATCTTAGGCCATAAAATCCCTGGAGGTGCACTAAGGCCTCACTCAGAGAGGCAGACATGATATCAAAGACATGGTTAATTTATCCAACTTGCTACTTTGATTTGGTTTTAAGACCAGCTAGACTATACTAGAAAAGACCTTTTACAACACAAATGCAGATACTCTTTTGAATGAAACAACTGCATCCAGATTAATCATCAGTTACATAATGGGAGAATTAGGTTTGCCAACCTTAGAATAAAACTATTGGTAAATTGATTACTCCAATTATAACTCCTGCAAAAAATTGAAAGTCACAAACCCCTGTGCAACAAAGACAAAGGAAAGAAGTGTAAGAACTGGAACTTGTTTCTACTGTACATCGGGCTTGCATTTTGCATTTGAGAATTGTTGGATTATTCTCTGCAATTCTTGTAATAATGATATTTATCAGACATCTTCGTCCTTTAATCATGCTCAGCAATGTCTTTAGTTCTACTCTCCATGAAAGAACCAAATGTTCAGTATCTCTGCTTTTCTCTTAAACTCTGTTCCCACTGATCCACAGCATCTTAAGCAGGACAAGAAACAATGGATGGAGTCCAATCAAGGAGAGAACCAACCTAGAAGTAAGGAGAAATTTCCTGACAGTTAAAACAATTAATCAGTGGAACTGCTTGCCTCTAGAAGTTGCAGGTGCTCCAACATGGGGGATTTTAAAAAAGAGATTGGCAACCAATTGTCTGACATGGTATAGGGTTTCCTGCTTGAGTAGGGGGTTGGACTAGAAGCCCTTCTAGGTCCCTTCCAACTCTGTCATTCTGTTATTCTGATATTGATGAGAGCCCATTCACCAGAATCATGTCTGTGATAGAAGACAGATTGCCATGGAGACAGCAAATTTTACACCAGCAGAGTTTTCTGCCAAGTCAAGATCTGTTGGGCAGTGCTTTAACTTAAGAGTAGGGGAACCATTTTTGCTGGCTCAGACTTGTGCTTTCTGACACCATTGTTGTCTGATCTTTGAAAATCAGAATCATGTAGAAAACATAACAAAGCATCCAAATTCTTCATGAAAACATTGCAAATGATAAATGCCCCTAAACAAATAGAGGGAGTCTGGCATAGATAAATGTCTAGCTAATTATGTCCTTGATGATTAATGCAGTGAGTCACTTATTTGGCAATAGGAAAACACTGATAGTCTCATCTTCATGTTATGCAAGTAGATCTTCACTGAGTTGGATTGTGGACATCCATGCTTTAGATTGACAAGATGGAGGTGGATGGATCAATATGGGAATGGAATGGATTCATGCTGGATAATTTAGGAATTTTGGGGTGGTTAGCGGTCCTGCTGATCAATAGATTTGCAGTCTTGGATTCTGTCCCACTTGGTGTCTGTCCCTCCTGCATTTTGTACAGTTTCTTCTTGCTGCAGTCATGTATGCTTATGCACATTCCATAAAGAACTTTCTCCCACACTCCTCTTCTGATACCCAGAGAAGGATTTTGATTCAGGACTGCCCTGAAATGCTGAGGTTTGGGTGTTGTTTTTTTTTAAAGAGTAGCTGCCTCAGAAGCTGAGCCATACAACCAAAAGGTTACTTCAGAGTATTTCATTTCCTCTAGGTGAACAGTAGGTGACAACAAGGCAGAAGATGAGGAGTTCAAGAATGAATATTTCATGATAAACAAGAAACCTCTGTAAACATCAAGTACAGATTTATAATTGATGAAGAATACATCAGGGATTTTACCATGTTCTGAAATTCTTGACTTCAGAAAACCATCTAAAAGTTATCTGTTTTTGAAATGCAGCCTATTCACCTGATGCATTCTGTTAGGTCTCCTGAGGAATTGTCCAGCAACAGAACTTTAACAGATAATAAGATTCATGCAAGCTAATTTGAAAAACATGGATTTGGAAGCAGGATCTGAATGTTGCGGATGGGAAATTATTACTATCCATCCCTTGCAACTTTTAAGATTATAATGAATTCTGAATACCATTGGGAATAAGAAAAGACCTCGTCTGTGTTTTAGAAATATGCATCAATGGAACAAAGGATAAAACATCTTTTTGTGTATCAGACTGTAAGACAATCATTACAGGAGTCATATATAGGTAGTATTCAATCTAATTATAAATTTTAGCTGTACTTATAAGTTCGTTTTCTTACCATTAGTAATAACACTGACTACTACTAGAGTTAAGAAAATTATAAAATGTTTAATTTGTTTAATAAAATTAATTAACAATATAAAAATAATTCCAGTCTTATCTGAATCAAGCTTGACTTATGACTTCATGGATATGCCCTATAGTCAGTGGCGAGATTCAAAATTTTGTATCACCAGCTCTGTTGGCATGGCTTGGTGGGCGTGGCAGGGGAAGGTTACTGCAAAATCCCCATTTCCTTCTGATCACCTGGGACTCGGGAGGCAGAGAATAGATGGGGGCTGGGCCAGTCAGAGGTGGTATTTACTGGTTCTCTGAACTATTCAAAATTTCTGCTACTGGTTCTGCAGAACTGGTCAGAACCTGCTGAATACCCACCTCTGCCTATAGTTTTCCTGAGTACGATAAGGAAGCACTTTTTTTTTCTGAGATGGGTAGTAATTTCCCAGTTTATTCCACTGCTCTGGGATTTCCTGAAGATCTCAGAAAAAGTACTGATTGTCCAGTCTCAATTAGCTTTTTAAGTTCAGCAAAAGTAAACTCAGTTTTAAGCAAGGCCTAATTTCTCTAGCACTTCAGGAATGGAGCCCTGTCCACGAGAACCCCACCAACCTACTGAAATGATTGAATTACAATAAAACCAGTTGCATCTCTAAAGCCAGGTTGTTGCTGCCCCTGCACTTGTGCAGCCTTGTTTGTTCTGTGGAAAAGAAGAAGAAGATATTATACTGAGACTATTGCTTTGCTTCAGGTGGCCCACTTCCTCGACTCTAATCATTAAAAAGTAACAGCAGTGTTCCGTGTTCAAAAAAATTATGTGAAGATTCTGCCATTTATCATGGGAACACCAAGTCCTGTAGCAAGTCCATTTTTATCTCTTGCTCCTTGTGTGCAAGCTGCTTGAGCAACTGAGAGAGATTAAGGGGAAGAGATATTTCCAAAGTGGCTGACAAATATCCAATACAGAATGTCTTTCTTTCCGCCAACAATGCTGCTGTTTAATTCACCACACAGTGTTATTAATATTCTGGGAGAAAATTCCCCGCAATAAACTGGTTGAAACTGAGATATAGACATTAGCCCTATAATGCATGTCATCAGTGTCTGAAATATAGCTGAATTGCATTCCACTACCTCATGCCGTTCTGAAGCTTTGTATTTCCACTTCTATAATTCTCTAGTCAGCATGTAAATGTGGTAATGTGGGACATGGTGTCTGCTTGTTTCTTTCTGCAAATGATAATTTGGGATTGCTTGTCATAATGTATTTATTTGGAGAGCAAAGAAGATTAAACAATGACACATTGCGGGAACTGTCAGCTAGCACAATGCGATTTGAATGACAGAGGACAACAGGAGATTGCTTTACTGGATACTGAGAAGACCTGTCTCTTTGTAAGGGAATGATCCACCAGGAATACAAAAATGCTGGGTAGGTACAATGGGAAAAATAGCACATATCTTTCTCAGCAACCGGAGATAAGCTCTAGATCAGTGATGGCTAACCTTTGTCTCATTGTGTGCCAAAAGCGCATGCACGTGCCAGGACATGAATGTGCACACCCAAAATGCAATGCATGTGCATCCCCTCATGCGCCTCCATGCACCCCCATGCAATGAGACCCCTGTGCATGCACCCCCCGGCGTGCATGCATAATCCCTGCATGTGCGTCCCACCCCCCACACATGCGCGGCAGAGACCTGAAAACCAGGTGGCCAGTGGGAGGCGCATGCACATGCATGGTGAAGCTGAACTGGGCAACAGCTCACGTACCCATAGAAAGGGCTCTGCGTGCCATAGGTTCGCCATCACGGCTCTAGATGGACACACACACACACACACACACAGACATATACACCCTTACAATCCAGGTTTATCTGGAATGATACCCTGGAATATAATAACAAAAACTCTCATTAATTTAGCACCGAGACAAAGATTCAGGCTCTTCCATTTTACCCCATAAATGAAGGGGAAAAGGCAAAGAGAAAATATGAAGAAAGTGAGGGGAGAAATATCCCGTTCACAATTTAATCTGAGCTGAAAAGTCACTTATTTTTGTTCCTTTTTTAAAAGAAGAGCTACAGTACTATGCATGCAAGGACCTTTAAGAGCCTTTGTCTTCCAAACTTCACCTTCTTCTCCTAGTTATAAAATTGTCACCTAGCCACCTAACTCTGTGCCTGGCATGGCCATTTCATTCTTAAGAAAATTGGGGTGGAAAGGGAAAATCTTTTGAGTGCTTGTTTTTCCTTTAAGCTTCATATGCAATCCTTCTGCCTCCCATTATCTCTTCCTAGTTACCAAAAGTTGTGCAACTTTGCAGCAGTCAGATGACTATTTTGGAACTAAGAAGAAGATATGGAAGCTTGCTCATGTCCTTGTGGCTAGTTTTTTTTCAAAAGAAAGAGATAAAAATAAAAACTGATCTCTTACTTGTCAGCTTTTCATGAATTTCTTGCAAATTTTATTTGTTTCTAAGAAAGGAAGCCATTTTTCAACCATAAAATGTACTTGAATATCAGATTTATTCGATTATTAGTTTGAGCTGATATTATTATTATTATATTGTTGTTGTTGTTGTTGTTGTTGTTGTTGTTGTTGTTGTTATTATTATTATTATTATTATTATTATTATTATTATACGATTGTATCACAGCGGCCAGTTGTTTTGCCGGATTTGGCATTGATTACTAGTCGGGCCCCATCCAGGGGCCTAGGACGTCATAACGTATTTTCATAATATATGTGCGGATCCAAGCAGTGCAGCTTTTTCAATTTGACTGATGGTGATTTTGTCAATTTTTAACTGTTTTAAATGTAATTCCAGTGCTTTTGGAATAGCACCCAGTGTGCCGATTACCACTGGAATTGCCACTACTGGTTTGTGCCATAATCGTTGAATTTCAATTTTTGGGTCCTGGTATTTCACGATTTTTTCATGTTCTTCCTCGTCGACCCGGCTATCCCCTGGTATTGCGATGTCTATGATTGTAACCTTATTTTTCTCAACCAGTGTGATGTCTGGCGTGTAATGCGCCAGTATTTTGTCCGTTTGTATACGAAAATCCCACAGGACCTTGACCATCTGACCTTCGGTGACTTTTTCAGGCCTATGTTCCCACCAGTTTGTTGTTGTTTTAATAGTATAATTTTTGCACAAATTCCAGTGGATCATCTGTGCTACTGAATTGTGCCGCAATTTATAATCAGTCAGTTTTTTTACAGCAGCTGAGTATGTGGTCAACAGTTTCATCAGCTTCTTTGCAGAGTCTGCATTTGGCATCATCAGAGGATTTTTCGATTTTGGCCTTAATGGCATTTGTTCAGATAGCTTGCTCTTGCGCAGCCAGGATTAGTGACTCTGTTTCTTTCTTCAATGTACCTGTTGTTAACCATAACCAAGTTTTTTCACTGTCCACTTTATCTTTTATTTTTTCCAGAAATTGACCGTGCAATGCTTTGTTCTGTCAACTCTCCATTATTGATTTTATCACATCTTTTCTGTATTCTTGTTTCGTCTGCTGGGCCTTCAGTAGATTTTTGTTCTTTACTTCGATTAATCGATGTTCCTGACTTTCTTTTAGATAATCAACCAGTGCATGTTTTTCTTCTTCAACTATTTGCTTCACTTGTAATAATCCTCTGCCACTTGATTTTCGGGGCAGGTATAGTCTATCAATGTCACTGCGTGGATGTAAACTGTAGTGCATTGTCATTAGTTTCCTGGTTTTTCGGTCCAAAATGTCCAAATCAGCTTGTGTCCAGTTAACTATACCAGCTGTGTATCTTATAACTGGTATTGCCCAGGTATTTATGGCCTTGATTGTATTTCCACCATTTAATTTAGATTTCAAAATTTTCCTAACTCTGTTGGTGTACTCTCTCCTGACAATAGTTTTTACTTCTCCATGTTTGATGTTATCCAACTGCAGAATGCCTAAGTATTTGGAGGCTTCATTTTCATTGCATTTTTCCATGCCAAACTGCATTGAAATATCGGTGCTGAATACTCGGACTGTGTTTATCAGTGATTGGATTTCTATTTCTGACTTACCATAGAGTTTCAAATCATCCATATATAATAAATGCGAAATTTTTTCAGCTTCTTTGGCTGTTTGGTAGCCTAATTTCATTTTTTTTAAGATTACTGATAGCGGGATCATCGCGATGATGAAGAGAAGAGGTGAAAGTGAATCACCCTGGAAAATTCCTCACTTGATATTAACCATTCCGTAGTTCTCATTCCTTACTGCCAACTCAGTTCTCCATTGTTTCATCACCTTTTCAGTGAAGGATGTAATATTTTTGCTAATGCCAGTTGTTTCTAAGCATTTTATGATCCAACTATGTGGCAATGAGTCAAATGCCTTTTTATAATCAATCCAGACCATATTCAAGTTCATTTTTCTTTTCTTACAATTTTCTAATATCATTTTATCAATCAGGAGCTGATCTTTTGTGCCCCTGCTCCTCCTTTTATTGCCTTTTTGCTCTACTGGCAAGATGTTGTTTGTTTCCAAATAATCTATAATATTATCTGCAATAATGCCTGTGAGTTTGAAGATTGTTGGCAAGCATGTTATTGGTCTGTGTAATGATGTGTAAGTTTTATGTTATATTTTAAGTGCAATTGCTGTGTTTAGCTCTTTAAGAAGGCTAGGAAACAGTTAACCTTTTTAATGATGTCATCTAGGGCAGATGTCAGTTTACAGATGGCTGCCGCTGAATAAAGACGAGCTCTAGTTCAAGCTCCTTGCTGTGTGCCTTTATTTTATGCCAAGGTCATCACATGGTACCAGGAATGGGGTGAGAAGAGTCATGGCAGCAAACAGCAACACAAAGAACACTCCTTCCCTGGATTTGGAATCAGGGAATATATCTGAAAACTGGTTAAAGTGGAAGGAACTGATAGAGCTTGTGTTTGCAGGACCTGATGCAGACAATTGGACTAATCAGCAAAAAGCAGCACACTTTCTAATATGTGTGGGACAGAAAGGACGCGATGTGTGCAGAGTCTGGCAAGCAAGTGGAGAGATCACTCCAGAGGACAAAAAGAAAACAGAGGTACTGTTTGCAAAATTTGAAGCATATTGTAACCCGAGAAAAAACTCCACAGTGCAGAGAAAGCTGTTTTATGAGAGAAACCAGTGTGGAGGTGAATCTGTGGATGATTGGGTGACCCAGCTGCGCTTGCTTGCCAAAGACTGTGCTTTTTATGATGCTGGAGATATGATTAAAGACCGTATTTTGATGGGCAGTAAGTCTAAGGAAGTCCAGGAAAAACTGCTGCAGGAAGAAGACTTAAATCTTGAGAAAGCCGTAAGGATTGCCAGAGCATATGAAATATCAAGAAAAGACATGCAGATACTGGAAGGAACACAGCACCAGATCAATGCCATAGAAACTCAAAGCAGTAGATATGGTCAAGAAAGGGCATACAAAGGAACAAAAGGCACCTATGGCACTGGAACAAGTAACAGAGTAGCAGCTTGTGGATATTGTGGAAATATGCACCATAAAAACAGTGTCTGTCCTGCAAGGGGGCAAACATGCAACAAATGCAGGAAAAGAGGACACTTTGCTAGGGTGTGTAAACTGTCTTTGCGAACCGAAAGGCCACAAACATGGGCTGTATATGCTATAGAGGACAATGATGACGATGCAGGGTCAAACTCGGACTGCTCCTCGATATATCTCGCAGCAATACAGAAAGCACATCAGTCTACAGATGAAGCCAATGTAACATTACAGATAGGGGCCAATAAAACTCCAGTCACATTCAAAATAGATACTGGAGTACAAGTAAATTGTGTGCCAAGCCACATATATCTGGAACACCTCAGGGATGAATCCCCTTTAGAGACTCTGAATTTACCGAATTTAATGGGATATGGTGGTGAAAAGCTGAAAGTAATGGGTCGTTGCCATGTACAATGTGCCTACAAGGGATCGGAAAGGGCTTTACAATTGTCTGTGATAGAAACGCAAGCCCCAGCTGTGCTAGGTCTCAAATCAAGTAAAGAGATTGGACTTGTGAAGATAATAATGACTGTGGATGGTGGGCACAGAGGTCTGATGGAAGCTGACATTAAACGTGAGTACTGTGATTTATTCAAGCGCCTGGGGTGTCTCCCAGGCATAAGCCACATACGTATAAAGGAGGGTGCACAGCCTGTCATCCATGCGCCAAGGAAAATACCTCTAACTCTTGTGGATAAAGTCAGACAGGAACTCACTAGGATGGAGAAGTTGGGAGTAGTAAAGAAGGTCACTGAACCATCGGAATGGGTCAGTTCTATGGTTGTGGTGGAGAAGAAGAACACAGGTGCAATTCGTATATGCATCGATCCACGTGATTTGAACAAAGTAATAATGAGAGAACACTACAAACTCCCCACCATAGAGGATATAGCACACAAGCTAGTAGGAGCAACAGTGTTCAGTGTACTAGATGCCCAGTCTGGTTACTGGCAATTGCATCTTGACGAAGCTAGCAGTTATCTCACTACTTTCAACTCTCCTGTGGGTCGATGGCGCTTCACAAGGGTGCCTTTCGGCATAGCATTGGCACAGGAGATATTTCAAAAGAAATCACATGAACTAATTGCTGGTCTACAGGGTGTTGAAGTAATAGTTGATGATTTGTTGGTCTATGGAAAGGATCAAGTAGAGCACGACAGAAACTTTACTGCTTTGCTCAATTGATGTCATGAAAGAAATCTTAAACTCAATCCAAATAAAATGCAAATTGGGGTAGGAGAAGTGACATATTTTGGACACCTACTAACCAAAGAGGGTTTGAAGCCTGATCCAAAGAAGATCACAGCAGTTCTTAACATGAAGGCTCCAGCCTCCAGAAAGGAACTGGAGACATCATTGGGCATTTTCAACTATCCTTCGAAATTCTCTAAGGGCCTCGCACAACAGACAGCACCGTTACGTGCATTGCTGCAGAAGGATGCCATTTGGTGTTGGGATGCAAACATGGAAAGGACTTTTGACAAAATGAAGAAACTGATCACTAAATATCCCGGGCCAATACTGAGGTACTTTGACGTAAATGCTGACACTGTGCTTCAAGTGGATGTATCCCAGTTTGGGTTAGGTGCTGTACTGACTCAACAAGGACATCCGGTGGCTTATGCTTCACATGCACTGACCACGACACAAGCCAATTATGCTCAAATTGAGAAGGAGATGTTGGCCATTGTGAATGGATGTGAGAACTTTCACCAGTACATATATGGCCATCCAGTAGTTGTAGAAACCGACCACAAGCCGTTGGAGTACATACTACAAAAACCGCTAGTTTCTACACCTCCACGCTTGCAGTGAATGATTATGAAATTACAGCAGTATGATCTCACAGTGAAGTATAAGCCTGGGAAGGAAATTCCAATGGCAGATTGCCTGTCAAGGGTGTTTCCAGAAGGACATGAAGCCATGGATGAACCTGGGTTGTAAGACCAGGTACATACAGTACTAGTGAACATGCCAATATCAGATGTACGGCTGGAGAAAATAAGACAAGACACCAAACAGGATAAAGTACTAGAGAAATTAACGTGCGTCATGTGCAATGGCTGGCCAGAAAAACGCAAGAAGCTGTGTCCTGAGTTGCAGGAATTCTGGCCTGTGAAAGATGAACTATCCATTTATGAGGATATCATACTAATGGGTGACCGTATTCTTATACCTAAGTCGCAACGGGCAGAAGTAATGGAACAAATTCATCAGGGACATTTGGGCATCACTCTGTGTAAGCGCAAAGCACGGGAGGTGGTCTACTGGCCTCATTTGGACACTGACATTGAAACACTTGTAAAGAAGTGTGACACCTGCCAGACATTTCAAAAAAACAATGTGAAAGAACCTCTTACACCATGGAATGCTCCTTCACGTGCATGGCAGAGACTGGCTACAGACATTTTTCATTTTGGAGACATACACTATCTGATAATAGTAGACTACTACAGCAAATACTTTGAACTAGTGCAGCTGGGAAGTTTAAAAGCGGCAACAGTCATATGGGCCTTCAAGACAATACTTTCATGACATGGAGTGTGTGAAGAACTGGTGTCTGATAATGGGCCACAATTCTCATGTGCCAAATTCCAGTGCTTCCTGCGTGAATGGGGAATTAAGCATAAACCCACAAGCCCTTATCACCCACAGGCCAATGGCCTAGCAGAGAAGTATGTTGGCATAGCCAAATCCATTATACAGAAAGCACAAACGTCAGGGCAGGATGTGTATTTGGGCCTACTAAACTATCGTGCAACACCCATTGAGGGATTATGCTCACCAGCTCAGCTGTTAATAGGAAGAACACTGAGAATTACAGTGCCTACTGCTCCGCATAAATTGCAGCCTCGTTCCATTGCACATGAGTGGATAATAGCTCAGAGGGACATAAACATGAGAAAGCAAAAACTGTATTTTGATAAATCTATCAAGCCTCTTCGTCCACTGTGTGCCGGGCAAGCTGTGAGACATAGAGTCACTGGGAAAACATGGGAACCTGCTCGAATTGTCAGAGAGAGCAATTCACCAAAATCATATGTAGTTGAAACCAAGTATGGACAGCAATTGAGAAGAAACAGGTGTCATCTGCGTCCAGACACGGCTGCAG
Organism: Natrix helvetica; assembly: GCF_964273705.1. NCBI lineage: Eukaryota > Metazoa > Chordata > Lepidosauria > Squamata > Natricidae > Natrix > Natrix helvetica. Next base: position 213,365,241 of record NC_138552.1, on the reverse strand, counting down.
ACGCTGTGTTGGAAGAAGAAAACAACAAGGAAAGTGAAGAGCAGGGGCATGATAGCACAAAACATCTGAACACAGATATACAGCCTACCGAAAACGCCAAGAACAATGTAAGCATATCAGCATGTGACAATGCTGGGACCGACTCACAACTTGACAGTAACTTCACTGATGATCAGACAGCTGTAACGTTCTCTCGCTATGGTCGAGCCATTAAACCCAAAATATGGAAAGATTTTGTAACATATTAGATGTTTTATACTTAAGAGGGGAGATGTAATGATGTGTAAGTTTTATGTTATATTTTAAGTGCAATTGCTGTGCTTAGCTCTTTAAGAAGGCTAGGAAACAGTTAACCTTTTTAATGATGTCATCTAGGGCAGAAGTCAGTTTACAGATGGCTGCCACTGAATAAAGACAAGCTCTAGTCAAGCTCCTTGCTGTCTGCCTTTATTTTATGCCAAGGTCATCACAGTCTGCAGTTTTCAGGTATTGTTCCTTTAGTTGCATCTTTCTGAATCAAGTATGTTTTTCAGTTGTCAACCATTCATCAATTTGACCATTTTGTAAAATTTCATTCAGTTGCCTGGCCAATATTGCATGTAAACTGGTCAGATATTTGAGCCAGAAACCATGTAATTGGTCATTTCCCGGTGATGTCCAATTCTTTACTTTTTTTACTCGATTTTTGACCATCTCAGTTGTTATTTCTAATACTTGCATTTGTTTGTTACCAATGCTTTTCTCAAAGTCATGTATCCATTTTGCTTCCTTATTGTAGTCCTTTGCATTTTCCCACAATCCTTTCCAGAATTCAGCTGTGGCCTGCTTTTCTGGTTTTTCAGTTTTGGTGTCACCATTCACATTAAGACTTTGATAAAAACGCCGTTGGTCTGATCGAAATTGTTGATTTTGTTTGTATTGGATGATTTGTGCCTCATATCTCTCAATTTTTCTAGCTGTTGCTGTTATCTGCTGTTTTACAATCTCTACAGCTTCTTTATATTATTATTATTATTATTATTATTATTATTATTATTATTATTATTATTATTATTATTATTATTATTATTATTATTATTATTATTATTGCATCAACAGAAGTGTGTCACAGCGGCCAGTTGTTTCGCCGGATTTGGCATTAATTACTAGTCGGGCCCCACCCAGGGGCCTAGGACGTCGTAACGTATTTTCGTAATATGTGTGCAGATCCAAGCAGTGCAGCCTTTTGCATTTGACTGATGGTGATTTTGTCAATTTTTAACTGTTTTAAATGTAATTTCAGTGCTTTTGGAATAGCACCCAGTGTGCCGATTACCACTGGAATTACCACTGCTGGTTTGTGCCATAATCGTTGGATTTCGATTTTTAAGTCCTGGTATTTCACGATTTTTTCATATTCCTTCTCGGCGACCCTGCTATCACCTGGTATTGCAATGTCTATGATTGTAACCTTATTTTTCTCAACCAGTGTGATGTCTGGTGTATTATGCGCCAGTATTTTATCCGTTTGTATGCGAAAATCCCACAAGTTCTTGACCATCTGACTCTTGATGACTTTTTCAGGCTTATGTTCCCACCAGTTTGCTGCTGTTTTAATATTATAATTTTTGCACAAATTCCAGTGGATCATTTGTGCCACTGAATTCTGCCGCATTTTATAGTCAGTCTGCGCAATTTTTTTACAGCAGCTGAGTATGTGATCGACAGTTTCATCAACTTCTTTGCAGAGTCTGCATTTGGCATCATCAGAGGATTTTTCGATTTTGGCCTTAATGGCATTTGTTCGGATAGCTTGTTCTTGCGCAGCCAGGATTAATGACTCTGTTTCTTTCTTTAATGTACCTGCTGTTAACCATAACCAAGTTTTTTCACTGTCCACTTTATCTTTTATTTTTTCCAGAAATTGACCATGCAATGCTTTGTTCTGCCAACTCTCCATTCTTAATTTTATCACATCTTTTTTGTATTCTTGTTTCGTCTGTTGGGCCTTCAATAGATTTTTGTTCTTTACTTCGATTAATAGATGTTCTTGACTTTCTTTTAAATAATCTGCCAGTGCATGTTTTTCTTCTTCAACTATTTGCTTCACTTGTAATAATCCTCTGCCACCTGATTTTCGGGGCAGGTATAGTCTATCAGTGTCACCACGTGGATGTAAACTGTAGTGCATTGTCATTAGTTTCCTGGTTTTTCGGTCCAAAATGTCCAAATCAGTTTGTGTCCAGTTAACTATACCAGCTGTGTATCTTATAACTGGTATTGCCCAGGTATTTATCGCCTTGATTGTATTTCCACCATTTAATTTAGATTTCAAAATTTTCCTAACTCTGTTGGTGTACTCTCTCCTGACAATAGTTTTTACTTCTCTGTGTTTGATGTTATCCAACTGCATTATTATTATTATTATTATTATTATTATTATTATTATTATTATTATTATTACTACTACTACTACTACTACTACTACTACTACTACTACTACTACTACTACTATTATGTGGTTAATCTGCTGAGATTCACAGCTTTGGGGGCTGGTTGGTAGCTCAACAGCTTGAGTCCTAACCAAGGACCTAGGAACTGTTAAGGTAACATTGGAGGATATAAGTTATTCCAAGTAGCGTGGTTTTTTGTTGAGTCAGAATGTTCAAGTCAGGTAAACTTAGAATTTTCAAATAACGAGGTAGCCCTTTAGGTATTGCTCCAAGGGCTCCAATTACAATTTGGACAACATGATTTCCTTTTCCACAGTCTCTCAACCTCAATTTGCAAGTCCTGGTAATTTGTGATTTTTTTCTTGCTGTTTATCTTCAATTCGTGCATCACCAGATATTGCAATGTCAATGAACCATACTTTTTTCTTTTTTATACTATTATTATTATTATGTTAGTAATATTAGTAATATTAATATTTATATTTATAATAATATTATTAATATTATTAATACTATCAATATTATTGCAGGGCAGACATCTTGAGCCCCATAATCGATTTTGGAGATAAGTGGCAGCTAATGTAACCAAAAGTTATCCCAGGACCCTGCTACTTGAGGCAAGAATAGGATCTGCTATATTTGCACAGATGCCTGGCAAATGCAGTCATGCTGTTCCCCATCGTGACCAGCAGATTGTTGGGCAACATGTTATTCTGGGAGGGTCCCCAAAGTAATGCAACTCTCATAGTGGTGGAATTCAAAAAAAAATTACTACTGGTTCTGTGGGCATGGAACCGCTTAGTGTGTGTGGCATGGCTTGGTGGGTGTGGCTTGGTGGGCATGGCAGGGGGAAGGATACTGTAAAATCTCCATTCCCTCCCCACTCCAAGGGAAGGTTACTGCAAAATCCCCATTTCGATCAGCTGGGACTCGGGAGGGAGAGAATAGATGGGGGCGGGGCCAATCAGAGGTGATATTTACTGGTTCTCTGAACCAGTGGCGTAGCGTGGGGGTGCAGGGGGGGCCGGCCGCACCGGGCGCAACATCTGGGGGGGCGCCCTGACTCGCCCTGCGCCGCCCTTTGCCGGACTGTGGCTGTCTCTTTCCACGCCCGGCTCGGCCCGCGAACTAAGCTGCCCGGCCCCGGCCCGCCCAGGCCCCTCCTGCACACCGCCTACCTCCCAGCGGACCCGCCGCGCCGCCCCCGCAGGAGCCGAAGGAGAGTGGCGCTGCGCTCCGGCTGCCCGCCGCTGCAACGCCACCGCGTCCTCCCGCTCCCCCTGGAGCGCCCCGGGAAGCAGGTGCCTTCCCGAAGCCCCCGGTGCGCCTCCCACCCCCGCGGCACCTGCTTCCCTTCAGTCGAGCCTTTTCCCGCTGCCCTTCGAGCTCCTCCTCGGGAGGAAGGCAGGAGGCCAGCATGGAGAGCCTCACTTGACTGATGCCGACCCAGGGGCAGCTGCAGTCGGGCCGCCCTCGCTTTAGGGGGCGCAAATTACTTGCCTTGCCCCGGGTGCTGACAACCCACTCTACGCCACTGCTCTGAACTACTCAAAATTTCCGCTACCGGTTCTCCAGAACTGGTCAGAACCTGCTGAATACCACCTCTGAACTCTCACAACATAGGCAGCAGATATAACCAGCCCATAAAGCGTCATTATGAGTACCCTCTTTAGAGCAATGCCAGTGGGCAAGTGCTCAAGAGAGATGTTCGCTTCAACTCAGTGAATTAGTTTTTCTGATTTTAGGAGACAGAAGTAAGTTCTTGGCTTTGGTCTACCCATTTACTGATTAAAGCTGCTGCTTTGTTTGGCTTGCTGGAATGACTGGCCTTCATTATAGTAACAGTAGAAAAAGTGTTTTGTATTGCAGTGTGTTTTGTGCTATGACTTTGTAAATTACCCAGAGCCTCTGGATTGAAGCAGTTTACACTTCTGATAAATTTTAAAAAATCAAACCAATGTAGTGTCAATGTCTGGTTGAGACAGCTTGGTGGAATTTATGGTGGCAGATACAGAAAAAATAATTGCTATGGATATAGAATTAAAATTCCTGCCTCCTGCATAAAACTGCACTTTCCAATATTTTATAGGAATAAGTTATAGATAGTATACCACTTCAGCATGAGAGTAGTCATATTCCCTTTATTCACTGGCAAGAGGGCATCCTAGCATTTCTTACCTACCATTCTGGGCACAGGTAAAAATGGTAGAATGGCTGGCCCCATTCTGCTTTGGCTAGATCCTGATTGTATAGCAATAGCACTTAGACTTATATGTTGCTTTACAGTGCTTTACAGCTCTCTCTAAGCGGTTTACAGAGTCAACATATTGCTCCCAACAATCTGGGTCCTCATTTTACCCACCTCGGAAAGGTCAAAAGCTGAGTCAACCTTGAGCCTGGTGAAACTGCTAAATTGCAGGCAGCCGGCAGGCAGCAGAAGTAGCCTGCAGTACTGCACTCTAACCCCTGCGCCACTGCGGTATAGAAAAACATAGCTAAGGGCATTGCTCTGAAAAGAAGTGGTCGATTCTTTTCTCCTTTGCACACTAGCTTCAAGATAATAGACTTCCTTACCAAGAGTGCCCTTTCTCCAAATGTGATTGTGAGATTCAATAGCTTCCCAGCTTCTTCTTAAGACAAAGAAGAACCTGCCCAAAATGTAGCACCTCTGAAATGAAATGTCCACCAATTTTCACCTCAATGGTCCTATGTCTGATAAATTACTGTAAACACATAAACACAGTGCTACACAACAATCCACAGTTCTGCATGTTCAGTAACAAGAAAACACATTATCTACATATGGCATCAGCCAGATCTGCTCTTAAAACTTTTCATATACATATATGCACACAGATTACACACTTTTCATTTCTGCCAGGATTTAAAATGCTAAATGCTGGAGTCAAAAGATGTATTAAGTTAATTGCCCTATATTTTACCAAGATAAAGCATTTTGACATTGTAGTAGAGTGCATGTTGCAAGGACAAAGCTAAATTGGTACACAGCAGATAAAAGTGACTGAAATGTTACTCACAACAATGTTGAAAATAATGAAAACAGCAGGACTCTGACTGTATGGTACAGAATTGTTCACCAACATTTCGTGTGATAAGCAAGCACTGTATAGAATAGCCAAAAAGTAATTGTTCTCCATCAACAAATATTTCAGAATTCCAACCCACTTTGAAGTAAAGATAGAATCCTTGCTTAAATCATTAGAGAATTTATTTGGGAACAGTTAGCAAACCAATTCTATGTTAGAGACACAAGGTGAATTAAGCATTACAAAGGAAATCTGCATAAATTTTATTCATTAAATCACATCCCATAAATCATATTCCTATCCCAATGTAAGTGAGTGACTTGGGAGATATTATAGTCAGGGGCTCCAGCAGTAATTCGTTAAATTACTGCTAAAATAAAGCAAAGATTGCTGAAGTGAGGAGTTGCTTCTCAGATTCAGACCAAACTTAATAAAGCCATGTGGAGCAAATCAAAACTAAAATAACATCAAATCCCATCTTCATAATATTGATTTAAATTATCCTGATCACAAAGCATACTGAATTGAATACATACATGCAAAACACAAATTCTAAAATTATCTTGATCACTCCTGCTGCCTGACCCATAAGGTAACAAAGAAAATGCCCAGTTTTCCCAAAGCAGATTGAGACCAGAACTTCATAAAGATCAATACGATTGATGCTGATTTTCACCAAGGTATGAAGAAAGCATCACTAAATGATTCTATTTCCTCTCCAGATCTGAGCTTCATCCAAATATAATTGATACCTCTAGAAAAATTTTATGACACTTCAAAACCAGTGAAAATTTAAAGCTATAAAACTATAAATCTGAAACAAAAATAGTTAAACTATTTCTTTGGGTTAGGCAAAAATATAAAATTTAGGCAAATTGATTTTAAGACTTTTTGGGTTGCACAAAACAATTCTTCAGATCCAAGTCTACAATCTTATTGCCATCTCACCCTCCTCCCAAGAAGCAAACTGATTCCTTGAAGCAATATCAACACAAAACTAAAAACATTTTGCCATTTAATTATCTCAGGGGAATCCAGATGCACACAGCAAGAGTGGGCTTACCTTGGTGTATTGGCTGACAAAAACCAAATCTTCTGACAAGCTGTTAGCTTGGCCCTGATTGGAAACTATCTTTAATTAAAACACCACATCAAAACTCTAAACCAATTTCATCCCAGCTCAGCTAAATGCTTTGTACAAAACATTAACTCTAAAATCTCATTACACATTAGCAACCCCTGTGACAAACATAAATGATAATTTAGCTCTAATGCAGTCAAGAGTAAGCCATTTCTTTTATTAAAAAAGAGGGGGGGGGACTCTGCATGGACAGCAACAGCATTCCAGCTGAAGACCCAGCAAAATATTTTACTTCTTGATTCACTTTCTGCAAATAATTGCTAATCTGGTTGTGTAATGCATTATATAAATATTGAGATTTATAAAATATTTTCTGTTGTTAGCCGGACAGCCTGCAACCCACCCCACCTTTTAAAAAAACAAACAAACCCTAACTTAATGTTTGAATTCCAAGTAGAAAGAATTGCCTAAAGGGTGGGGGAGGGATAGAAAGCAAAGGGTGAGGAGAGCCACTTAATTCCATATCATCGCCCCAGCTGAAAGGAGGAAAATATTCGCAGATTTGGAGATGCAACTTGATTTAATGCAAATATAAATGTTTTGTTTACTATTGTTCTATGAATGGTGGAAAGTTCAAGGAAGATATTACAGCCTTATCCAATGAAGTAATTTTGTGATGCGGCAGGATCACAGCTCTTAGAGATCTTAGTCAACTGGCTTAACCATGATGGATAAGGCTGTTGGGAATTGTAGTCCCAGCACCTGTGGTGGAAGCCAGATTGGTGTAATGATTGTCTAACTTGAAAGAAGCACTTAAATCAGAGGTGTCAAACTTGCATCGTCATGTTGTTGTCGCGTAACGTATTGTGACTTTTTCCCTTTCACTAAAAGGGGTTGGGTGTGGCCAGCCATGACGCATCCAGCCTGTGGACCACGAGTTTGACACACCTGACTTAAACGAATAATCAATCAGCTGTTCCCATCTCAAATGATCAAGGCTGGGCATAGGCAGCCTTTTCAGTCTAGGGAACATATTTTATCTTGACGATTTACCTGGGACTGCGGGGGAATGTAGATAATCACATCAGAATGGAATGCAGCTTACATTTTCAGACCCTAAAGAAGGGACTGGGAAAAATTGATCTGCTTTTGTTATTGGGCTTTCAGTGGGTAGAAATACTTACGAAGTATGAACACTTAAGAAGAGTACGTGAAGAACATTTGGTAGTCATGACCATATTATATGTTGGGCCCATTCTTGGATCCAGAGGATCTAGTCATGGTCACTTATGCCTTGGTCACTTTCTAGATGGGCTACACTACAGCAATATCAGATTCACCTTAAAGAGCCTTAGGGAGCGGGAACCAGACCAGAATATGATGGTCCAGGCAGTCTTGGGAGCACCATGAAACATTATGTAGTACCAATACCTCATGTAATGCAGTGGCTTCCAGTACATTTCCAGTTGAAGTTAAATATGCTGATTATGACCTACAAAGCCACAGGGTCATGATACATGAGCACTATCTATCTTGGGTGGTTTGTACCTGTCCCATTAAATCCAGCAAGGTGGGCATATTCCAGAACCTTTCTATGAAACATCACCTTATGGGACCTAGATGGCATGTTTTCTTTGTCACAGCCTCTGCCCTGTGCAACAGCCTGCTCCCCTGACATTCAAATGGCCTCAATCCTATTGGCTTGTCAAAGGGCCTTAAAAACCTGGTTCTTCCTTCAAACTTTAGGACCAGAATGTTAGTGGAGCTCCGTTCGAGTTTTTATCCTGTGTTGATTGAGAAAATTATTAATTTTACTGGCATTTTATTGTATTTTTCCATGGTTTTTGTATGCATGTTATTTTTGTGCTTCATTAGCCACCTGAAGTTATTTGATTAGGATGGGTGGCCATAAAATTTGCAGAAATAATTAAATGTATTTTTCTTCCTCCAAAATGGAAACAAATTAGTTTGAAAATGGCAGGGAAGGAGCTCTACAACACTTCCAAGATGTCTGTAGAGAGCAAACTCAATTCTTGGTATCCCTTTCAGTCTGCCTCAAAACTAGTTCTTCTGTTCTTTTGGCAAAATTTTAACTCTCCGGATCATTCTCAATGTCGCCTTCACCTTTCAGAGAGACCCCTTGTTTTCTCGCTATTATCCTCACTCTCCTGCCTTGGCAGTCCATCAATCAAACAAAAGAATCTACTGTGCTTGATAACTTTTCTGCAGCTATTCCATTTTTCTCCTCTCTATCTCCACCGGCTCCACCTCCAGCCCCCACATTTACAACAGCCTCAACACCAAAATGTTAAGGAAGAAGAGGGTAGAGGCAGAGTTGTGTGGCAATAATTCAGGTTTTACATCAGGGGTGGGATTCTACCAGTTTGGGCAAGTCGGTAGCACCGACAATCAGTTGAGCCCACCCACCTGCCCACACTAGTTTCCTACATTAATTTTCTCAGCTGATTTGTGTGCAGAGCAAATTGCCCTGCAAATTAGCTGTGTTACTCTTCCAAAAAAAACCCAGAAGTAAAGATTTCTTCAAACTGTTCACGCACGCGCAGCGTGCATCAGGTATGCGCATGCGCGAAGCAAATCACACAATCAACGAACTGGTTGTTAAACTGGGAGGATCCCACCATGAAATTTATATAGGCACCCATCTCATGGACATGATTCTGGGTGGGTCACAAGTTAAAACAATAAAAACAATGAAAAAAAATATTAACCAGAAACTTAAAATGCAGAAAAGTGTCATTTCAAGATCTTACAACCAGCTTCATAGATCATCACATGAAGCCTGTGGTTTCTTAAGCAAAGCTGAGACAAAAAAAAAGAAGAAAAAAAAAACATGCCATAGCTTTCCACAATACAGCAGCCAAGTCCATACATCATGCTGAAGCCAAAACCAAAGCAACTGCCTTATGACTCAATAAGTCACATGAACCCACATAAATAAAGTTGTTATTCAAAGACAGGGATGCTCAATATAAGCAACAGCAAAATGGTGCTAATTGGAACATACATTAGTGGGGCAAGTTGGAAGGAACTGACCCAGGGAGAGAGTTTAGAATCAGCAGATAGCTCAATGAAAAAGCAGCCCCATATGCACCTGATTTTTAAAGAAGCAAAATCTTTAGGAATCGTCAACAAAGGAATTTAAAATAAAAATGTAACAAGAGAAAGACATTATATAAATGCATGAGGGGTCAAACTTGTAATACTATGTACTGTAGTGTTCTATTATCAAATTATTATGCTGAAAAAGGTGAAGAAAAGGCCACCTAATTATAACAGAGTTAAAGGAGCTCTATTTTAAGAAAAACCACAGCATTTGGGGCTTATTAGTTTGCAGCAGAGGATAAGGGAGGAAATAATAGAGATATATAAAATAATGCATAATTGGAAAAATGAGGCCAGAGAGAAAGTCCCTCTTCCCCTTTCTGAATGAAGGGAGATCCACTAAAAGAGATAGTAGTTTTTAACACAGCACAGCCATGAATTGAGGTGGCTTTAAGAGGCGGACTGAGCAAACTCATGGATGATCAGCTCCCATAATGGCTATGCTCTTGATAGCTGCATGCAACCCTCCAAATTACTGGCATATAGCACCAACTGGAGAGAAACTTAGGGGAGAAATTCTACTGTCCTGCCCAAGGTTATGCGTTTCCCAAATGCATCTAGTTGACCACTGAATGAGGAACCTCACAGTCCCTATTCTGATTCAGCAGAGCATTTCTTCCGTTCTTAGCCTGCCAACTATAGTTCTCAGTTTCCATAGATTAGCTAAAGTTGAACATAATTCTATTATATGTTAATTCAGCCCTGGGGTCTGTATCCAGGGGTGGGCGGCTGGGGGTTTGCCTGGGTTCAGGTGATTCTCTAGCAAAGATTCTGCATGGTTCAGGGAATCCCAAAATCCCAGTCCTGGCTGGCCATGCCCACCATGATGGCCATGCTTACCCAGCAATAGGGCAGTGAAGTTGTTGCTGCAATTTTTGAAGCCCACCCCTGCCTGTATCCACTTTTTGTCATAAGCCTCACCAGCTAAAAAGATGAAGAGTTTACTGAGATTCTGATGCATAAGAATTACGAAATAAAATTCAGTGGAGGGGAGTTGGAAAACACCTCGCCCAAAAAATGACATGGAAATAAATGAATATGCCAAATAATTTATATAAATGCAGATGTATCTTAAACATATCAAGCAAGTGCATTTAATTTAAAACTGTGTTTCAAAGATCAGCAGCTAGCAAGCCTGGCGTTCCATTTAGAATTAAATAGTTTACAAATTTGATCTAAGGGATGAACAAGAACAGCAAAAGTCTTTCTGGCTTGGTTAGAGTTTTTCATGCTTTTCCAAAAGCAGCTGGGCTTTATTCCTGTGGGTATCCCATGGGGAAGTAAGCTTTTGCGCAGGTGTGCATTCAAACAGAAGTTGCTGCTTTTTTAGTCAGTGAAATAAGATTAGCTTTTTCCCTTATATATATACAAAAGCTAATTTTGTACAATAGCAATAGATATTCTTTCTGTTGGCTCATGATGGTTAGATTAGGACCCTTCTCTTAAACTTTGGGCAACTTGGTATTTATCTTTGAAGCCTTCAACAGTTTATATCAATAGCCTAATGAGAAGCTGTTTCACTATACTTATTTACAGTGAATTTTTCTTCAACCATCCTAGGTTTAGAGCAGCTTCAGGGGAAGAAGTTTCTGAAGACCAATGTCCTTGAGGTAACAGGAGGAGCAGGAGGAAGAGGCACAGACTAGGCCAGTGACGGTGAAAATGTTGCGGAAATGTCACGCACATGCGTGCTTGTTGGAACCATGCTCCGGAAAAGCTGAATTTCTGGGTTCTAGTGTGAATGCCCAACTGACGATCAGCTGGCTGGAGCGCATGTGCAGGCCATTTTTCGGCACTGCTGCATGCGCAAAGGGATCATGCACCAGAAAAGCCGACTGCATGGGTTCTGGTGCATATGCGCACTTGACAATCAGCTGGCTGGCATGCATGTACACACCAGGTTTTGGCACTTCTGCACATGCGAAGGACAGCAGATTGTCGCATGCACACCAGAACCCAGACAGTCGGCATGCGCACCAGAAATCCAGAAGACAAACAAGTAATGCCGCACATGCTAGGTGACATGGCTTTGAGTGCCACTTTGGGTACACGTGCCATAGGTTTGCCATCATGGGATTAGGCAATGATCAGGTAAGAGACAGCTTAGCAAACAGAAGGAATGCGGACATTGCAAACATTTTAAAAGGGACCCTCCTTAATTTTTTGAACTATAAAAATAAGGGGGGAAGATGTACTTTCAGATTTGCAAGATTCTGTTACTGATACCACAGGTATTCTGTTACCACAGGTATCAAACTCGATTGCGTCACATGGCATATCGTGATATTGCAACATTTTTGGCCTTTGCAAAGATGCATGTGGCCCATCCAGCTCATGGGCCACCAGTTTGACAGGCCTGCTGTAACCTAAAGGAAGTGGTAGTATTTATGGTTGGTGCTTCTTGTTTGGATTATTTCAAATTGTTGAAAGCTTGAAATTCATATTTAAACAATATGTTTGATCATTATTGTCCCTCATCTAATTCACCCTCAATGTCCTTTTTGAGCAGAAAATATTATATTATCATCTGAAAACTTTCAGAGAGCATTCATTCCAAACGATAGCTTTTTAACCATGGGTTGTTCAATAAACCAAAGCAGCTAAATTCACGCCGCATTAAGCCACAAATAAATTCATTTTGTGGTTTAGTTTGTTATCTAAACCTGACGATGTGGTGAGATTTTCAGAAAAAAATATGTAATATCACAAGAGAAAAGAAGAATGGAAAGAGAGAATTGATAGTGAGGGTAGGCATTAGCAAAGGAAATGTATGAAACAGGATATTTTGTGTAAGTTAATTGGCTGGTTACTTTAGATGAGAAGGAGGAAAAAAGGTTAAAGAATGGTTGCAGGAACTGGGTATGGTTGGTCTAGAGCAGTGGTGGGCAACCCGCGGCTCGGGAGCCACATGCGGCTCTTTACACCCTTTAATGCGGCTCTTCTGTGTGCCGGGTGCCCGCTCCCCTCCCTCCTCTCGGGCTTCGGAGGGAAGCTTCTGAAAAAGCCCGGGCGAGTGACAACCAATTTTGGTCCTATGACTGCAGAATGCTGCAAAATACCATAAATGCAGGCCAGTTGTTGAGTGTTTCAAATGTGATTGGAACACTCAACAAGGTGACCACAGTGTGTGTGTGTGTGTGTGAGAGAGAGTGAGAAAGACAGACAGAGAGAGGAACAGAGAGAGGGAGTGAGGGAGGGAATCAGAGAGAGACTGACAGACAGACAGACACACACACAGAGACAGAGAGAGACAGAGAGGGGGAGGGAGGGAGAGAAAGATAGACAGACAGAGAGACACACACAAAGTGAGTGATTAAGTGAATGAGTGAGAGACAGACACACCCACATACACAGAGTGACAGAGAGAGAGGAAGGGAGGGGAGAGAGACAGAGGGAGAGACAGAGACAGACACACACACACGCACAGTGAGTGAGAGACAGACAGACACACACACACAGAGAGTGACAGAGATGGGAGAGGGAGGGAGAGAGAGACAAAGAGCCAGAGAGAGAGAAAGAAAAAGAAAAAAAGAAAGAAAGTGGGAGAGAGAGATGAAATTAAAAACAACAACATACAAACCTGACTTACTCAAACTATCCAAGGAAATGCAAGGCCAATGTTCACATTAGTGGTTGTGACTTTGTCAGTCAATGTCAGGATGTAATTTTCTCTACATTGTAAGGCAAATTTTACGGAATTTAACGTTATCGATAAATAATATCGTTCTAAAGTTTTTGTTTTATTAGTTGTGTTATTTGTATCCTCCCGACCTATGTGGATACTTGCATGCAGAATATTCTCAATAAAAACTTATTGAAACTAAAAACAGTGTACCATCCTATGTATTTTCGGTTTTAAAAATGTGGCTCTCAAAGTAAATTTCAATCGTGGTTTTGGCGAGATTTGGCTCAGTTGAAAAAAAAGGTTGCCCACCACTGACATATACGAAATAAAATGAATTGTGGTAGGCCCTACAATCACTATTGCATGTTACCATGTAATGCCAATCTTTGTCTGCCATTAGTAAATATGTATACTGTTGGCCAGGGATACAACAAATAGGGCTAGAATTAATAACCATTTCTACCTTTGTTAAAAAGTATTTCTGCGTGACTGCAGTAATAGCAGTCCTTATATTATTTGCTTTCTTCATTTAATATTAAGAAGGCTAACTAAGTATCCTTTGTTTGATTACCAACAACACTCTCAATCTCTTTTCTGTCTAAAGTGACCTTTGTAAAGCTATTCTGGTAGTTTGAATTGTAATTATACTAGAATTGATTCCCGATCCCTCTACCACAAATGACTTTGTGCACCAAAATAATAATAACTACTTAGGTTACAAATGTATAGATTATATAGATAATTTCTTGTTGGTCCTATTAGCACAGGGAGAGAATGTGTGAGGATGTATTAAATGCCAAATAAAATCTTCAGTGATATTTTTACGTCTAGATTTGGTGTTACAGTTAGACCAATCAGCACGCTAACGTTGACACAGCAAAACAATTTCATAGGCATCCAGTAAAAATTGTCAGAAAGAGAACATACTATACTATGGTATCCTTTCACAAATGATATAATTATGTAACATTAATTCCAAACTATGCATTACAAATTACATAATCGTGCATTGATGTTGTGATGTGTGAAATCCCACTTGTCCCACTTGTTCATGGTTGATTTAGTTTTGATAGAATTATCAATTGCCCCTATGTGAACTTGAGTTTTCCATATCACACTACTTTAATTGGTTTACCAACTCTTAAATTAAAAAAAACAGTTTATTTAATAAAGGAAACTGGAGGGGAAAATCAAGGGGATATAATCTCTCCAGAATGCTTGGCAGATCTTCTAGAATGCATACCATGAGTTGGGAAACACTAAGAAATGTCAAGGAAATTATAATAGAAAATAAGAGTTCTTTTAGAAATGGAATAATTGCCAGGTGAGGGGAACAAAAAACATACTAGTTGTTGAACATTGAACACATGGACAACTAAAAGAAATGTAGAAATCGTTATGATAACACTATACATTTATCAAATGAAAGTAGCAGGAATGACTGAATCCAATTGCTATAAAGACTAAGCAAGGGATTCCTTCTAAGCAAATTTTATCATAATCAATCATCCCACCTTGCACCTTGTAGGGGATGCTTGTATAAAGAAGGCATCTACTAAGAATTCATAAACTAGATTCTGAACCTCTAAAATCCAAGGCAGTCCATCTGTAGATGCAATTATTTCATAGGTATAGACATGGAATCGTCCCTAGTATAAGTTTGCCTTCAACCTCTGTGCACCGACGATACCTTTGTACCCCAAATTTATTTTACAGATTACTTCTTTACAGAAAACAGAGATAAGATAAATTATATGAGATACATATAATGGGTTGGCAGAGTGAATAGCTATAATGAGCAAGGCAGAAGTGGTTGGGAATTCATCATGCACAAGGTAAGGCTCAAAAATTCTATTCCCCCCCCCCTGTGTTTAAGTGGGTAGGTATTTGTTTTTATTGTAAGTGATGTGCAACCTTGGAGTCACAGATTGCTGAAGGATAATTTTCTTGGGGTACATTTGAATCACAAACTAGGGCACAATTACAACTGAAACAAAAATTGGTTTATTGATAGATTTGGTACCAGAGACAGAATGAAAAAGGTTAAAGAGAGGTGTGCTTATAAGCTATCTTAATAGATTTATGCACATTATCCTTTTATTTGATAGGTTACAAATTATATAGTTGTATTTCATGCAACAGGACATAGCTATCAATGTGTTTGATAAGATTGACCTTATTGAATTATTTTAACATAGTGTTGTTTAAAAGATTTGCGTTTCCAACACTGATTGTGAATTCTTAGTAGCCCCATCTACATTCCTGAGGTTAACATTTTCATTTATCTTAATAGCACTTCTGGGCATTTGAGAATTCCTAGTATCTGATTGCTTTCATCTGAGCTAGCGATACTCTTTAGTAGAAATAATTAGTGAGGTTTACAATAATAAAGTGGACCTTTCAATTTATTTGTCCTGCATTGCTCACATTTGGCAAAACAAAATGATCAGTGTTTGTGATATAGGGGAATGAGTCATGCATATAATTCCAGTCCCCCCTACGATATACACTTTTATTGTACACACATTAAGACCATGTGGATACCTAAACATTTCATTCCATTGATGATCATGTAGGTGATGAACAATTCAAATCATAACTTCATTCTATGAATGAATTATTGCAGGGTTTCTCCTGATATGGAATCAACGAATATTATAGTTGAAAGGGACATCTGGATGTCTTCTAGTCCAATTCACTGCCTAGGTCTGGAATCCATATGCCAACTCTGTCAAGTGGCTTATTTAGCTATTCAGAAAGCTTGGCAGAGAACAGGCAAAAGCAAAGTCATGAAGTCCAGGGTCTTTCCAAGAGAACCTACAATATTTACCTGTAATCAATAACAAGGGTAGTTGGGAAGCAATCCGATTAAAGCAAAGCAAGGAATCTTGGCTTGCTCAGAAGGCTGCCAAGGAAAAACAAACAAAGGTAGTAATCCAGGAAGAGCATCATGTGGGCAGGAACAAGATAGCTGATCTCAAAGGAGTCGTAGTTGCAGCTCTGAAGTAGTTTTGTTAAGAATAATTTTATATTATTATTCAGGGGTCTTTGTCCCAGCTCAGCTGGTGTGCCATCTCTATGATGATTTTATCTGCAATTTGACCCTGTGCATTTTGACTTTTGACACTTCCATAGTCTTCAACGTTGTATTAAAGAATCAGTAGTAGAACCTGAAAACATGAGCTTCATGATTGAATGAATTGCTCCTTCTCTATTCCCTGTATTGAGGCTAAGACCCGCAAATTCATTATCTTCCATAGCACTTCCCAAGGTTCATTCTTCTCCTCCAAATATGAACTGTCAAAATTGGGTGATAGGATGAATGACAGTATTGTTTCAGATGCAAGTGAACAACCTGAAAAACACTTTGGCTTTAATCAAAATTACATTCTGTGACTGTTCAATGCGTTTTGGATCCCAATTCACCAACATGCTTGGTCAAAATTAGCAAAATGACACCATATCAGTGGATGGTGGGTTCAATTACATTCAGTGTCCCCAATGCTCACCGAGCCAAAGTTATGTTAGCCATGCTTATTCAATGAAGTCAATTTATCACAATCAACTGAATCATAAACTGGTCATGAAGACTGGGTTTACACAACATATTAAACCACAGTGTGATTGATAGTTTGTGATTGAACATAGTGTATACCCATATCCAATATAAGGCAAATCCCTGTGTAGTGAGTATGACACAGTAAGGCTGTTAATAAAGAATAACAGAGTTGGAAAGGATTTTGTGTCTTGTAGTCCAACCCCCTGCTCAAGAATATTGAAACTGTTCACAGAAGATCTCCCTGTGTCAGAATTCTGAGTTGCAATACATAATTCTAGAATTTTGAAGAACTGAGACTTTAATTTGTATCATTAAGCACTGATGATGATCCACCAATGCTGTAGTATTGAAGCAATCTGGCTCACTGCATTTTGAATACTTTAGTAGCTTAATAATGTTCAATTAATTGAGCAGAGAAAGAAGTGACACCGAATGATCAGCCCTGTACTTTGGCAAAAATGTGGCTTTAACAATAATTTTATAGGATGACAATTCCGATGCTATAAACCCAGATAGTATCTGGGAAAATTCTGATGGCAAGACAATTAAGAGAGAAGTCACTGCAGAAACAGCAAAAATATCTGTTTTTAAATACATAAAGGTAATTTCACAGTGAGTATTTACATTCAAACTCCAAAACTCAGAAGGAAGATTTGCTTTTCTCTTCAAATTCTATTCAGTGCTAACAATCACTAAGTCTTCCTGGAGTTTTGTCAGATTTCTTCCTAACCATGATGGTATGGAAAATGAAGTATGTATGGGTAGCGGATACACAAGGCTAAATCATACCTGAACTTAGCCTCTTTGATTTCCCATGGATTCTGAAATGAAATCTGAATGAACTGGCTGGGATGCAATCACAACAAATAATAGATATTGACAAGTAAGGGAATTATTTGAAGAAATGAAAAAAGAGCATACTGTATATTAGGTTATGCCTAATGCTTGCCAAAAGGGAAAAACCTAGTCCACTGGTGAAGGTGTTTCAATGGGTATGGGTGTATGTGTATCTTAATGCAAGTCTCTAACCAACAGTGGGATTTTAAAATGTTAGCAACCGGTTCTCTGCCCGGTTGCTGGGTGGATGTGGTGATGATGGGTGTGGCCTACTCTGCCTCCTGCACCATAGTGGTGGGGTGTTTTCACCCTCCCCAAGCTCCGGAGGCTTTCCCTGAGCCTCCTGGAGGGCAAAAACAGCCTCCCCTGCGCTCCGGAGGCCCTACAATAATACAATACAATAGCAGAGTTGGAAGGGACCTTGGAGGTCTTCTAGTCCAACCCCCTGCCTAGGCAGGAAACCCTATACCGTTTCAGACAAATGGCTATCCAACATCTTCTTAAAGACTTCCAGTGTTGGGGCATTCACAACCTCTGGAGACAAGCTGTTCCACTGATTAATTGTTCTAACTGTCCTCAGTGCTAAGTTATTCTCTCCTTAATTAGTTTCCACCCATGGCTTCTTGTTCTACCCTCAGGTGCCTTGGAAAATAGTTTGACTCCCTCTTCTTTGTGGCAACCCCTGAGATATTGGAACACTGCTATCATGTCTCCCCTAGTCTGGAAGCTATCATGTCTCCCCTACCCTCTGGAAGCCAGAAATGGGGGAGGCCCATTTTTCACCCTCCAGAGGCTCCGGAGGCTTTTCCGAGCCTTCAGGAGGGCAAAATGGCCTCCCCCAGGCTCTGGAGGCCCTCCGGAGGCTGGAAACGGGCCTGTTTCTGGACCTCTGGAACTTCTGGGAGGCCCATTTTCAGACCTCCAGAGGCTTCCCCAAGCCTCCAGGAGGGTATAAACAGGCTCCAGAGGCTCTCCAGAGGCTGGAAATGAGCCTGTTTCTGGACGTTCAGGAGGCTCACTTTTTGCCCTCCCAGAGCCTCTGTGCGGGCACTGCACTTACCTGGCATGATGAAGTGTGGACACTCCTGATGAAGTGTGGAGGGGTGGGGTGGGCCGGTCCTGCCGGTTCTTGCAACAACTGGTTTGGCAAACCAGATGTAAAATTAACATCAGGTTCACCTGAACCGGTGCGAACTGGCTAAAATCCCACTCTTGTCTCTAACTATAGTAATAACATGTCAGGCAGTAATCTTTGCCTGGATGATGTGCAGTTTGCAGTGAGCTAAGTCACACTGAAATACTGAAAGCTGATTACTGTTTAGATATATTCACCAATGGATTTTGCACTCAATTGACATTAGAAACCTGCAATGGGCACAACTGTACAGTGCTCAAGGGTAATTGTTTAAGTGCCTACTTATTAACCATTTTTTTCTAAATGAAAAGAATAACGTAGTTAAATTGTGGGAAATATTCCCTTACACGTCCTAGTCATACCCTAATCTTACTGTCATGTTTTACTTAGAGGCTTAGGATATATAACAGAAATTTAATAAGGGGTAATATCTTCCTAGAAGTGACTTTAAGGCAATATCTATTGTGCTCAATCCAGACTTCTTAGTATTTTGGGTTTTTAAAAAATCCTGCCTTTCTCCTCATCTATGTGGCCTTCCATTCTTGAAGAAAATAATTCATTAAATATTCAAGGAAGCATTTGTGAGTCAAGCATTTATTATTCAGATTCAAGAAAACATGATATAATTTTCCAAATTAAAAAATTGTGTCATTCAATGCTTCTGACCATTTTTTTTGGGGGGGGGGACAGTTTGAAGGAAAGCAATTCAGATTCACCAATTCAGATTCATCTAGTACAGTGGTTCTCAAATAGTGGGGCGCGCCCCCCAGGGGGGGCGCGAGGCTCCGTAAAGGGGGGCGCGAAGGCTCCCTTTCCATCTGGGTGCAACGGCGGCGGCGAAGGCGGCAACGGCGGCGGCGGCGGCCTGGAGTTTCCCGCCAAGGTTGCCTGTCCGACCAGCCCCCGCTGGCTCCTGGCTGAGGGAGGAGCTGCCGCTCCGCCTTCTCCGAGCGAGATCCACGCCCTGCAACTGGCCGCGAGGGGAAGCGGAAGCAAAAGCTTTTGCTATCAAGTCTTTTGAAAATCTCCAGGAAGCACAAAAAATGGGTGAAAATGGCAGGTTTTGCCCCAAAAACGGGCCATTTTTGCCCATTTGTTGCCAGTAGAATGCTTCTGGGGGTGGGGGAGGTGAAAAATGGGGTGCACAGATGCCCCAGGAGGCACAAAAAATGGGCCCCTTTTCACACACCCCCACCTTCAGAAGATGATAGAGAAAGAGAGAGCTAGTGAGAGGGAGGGAGGGAGAAGTGAGACAGAAAGAGATAGACAGTGAGAGAGAGAGACACAGAGAGAGAGACAGAGAGAGACAGAAGGAGAAAGAGGGACAGAAAGAGAGAGAGAGGAGAGAGAGACCGAGAAAGACAGAGAGAGACAGAGAGAGAGAAGAGAGAGACAGAAAGAGAGAGTGAGACACAGAGAGACAGAAAGAGACAGAGAGAAAGAGAGAGGGAGACAGAAAGACAGACAGAAATAGAAGGAGAGACAGAAAGAGAAAGGCAGAGAGAGAGAGAGAGGGAGAGAGACGTTAATAAGGATACAGTGTTATGCAGAGGTGTACTTATAACAATTTTATAGACAAATGATACTATTTACAGTCGTGCCGGGCGGGGGGCGCGAAATGTTTTCTTCTTCCTAGGGGGGGCATGACAGAAAATAATTGAGAAGCACTGATCTAGTAATAGGTTCAATGACCACTTCTTCTTATCAGCGGGGATTGAAGAGTTTTCATTTCAGAGTTTATGGTGCTTTCGCTATAGTTAGCTTCTCCCTGATGGTCCAGGATG
The DNA here is from genome assembly GCF_964273705.1 of Natrix helvetica. Classification (NCBI taxonomy): domain Eukaryota; kingdom Metazoa; phylum Chordata; class Lepidosauria; order Squamata; family Natricidae; genus Natrix; species Natrix helvetica. The sequence continues at coordinate 213,344,618 of NC_138552.1, read as the reverse complement.
ACATGAGTTCTATTAGTGAAGTCTTTTACACTTTGTGAGTTATGCTAGAGTAGCTTCACCCACATGTTTCATTGAAGTGTGAACACAGCCTCTGAGGGAGCAATCGACATATAAGCCTTTGTAATTGGATTACACTGATGAGATGAAAATGAAACACTTCTTACTTGGTCCCTTGAAATGTGATACTCCCCCATAAAGAGAAGGACATTGGGACCTATTGGACATGTCTATTCATCAGGGATATACGAGTTTTTTAAGCTGGAGATTTGAGAGTGTTCTGTAGGCACATTCACAAAATGACTGCCACAGATGACTTTTCTGGTCACCAAAAAACCTTCCTATATAATGCTATGATTTCTCATTAACTTCCCTTCCTTGATGCTGCCTGCCATTCTAATCGGACTTTTCTGTGGTCCAAAGTATTGCTGGAAATTTTGAATGTTTGTTTTGAAGCATGCTAAATTCAGATTTTTAGAACATGTATATTGAACAGATGAAGATATTTCTAGGGATGCTAGGTTGTCTATTCCAGCAACATCCAATCAACTCTTCAAATATTCTAATAGGTTTAGGGTGTCTGACATAGACTGCCATATATTTGTTTTTAAAATGTGCAGGTTCATAAATGAGGCATTTTTAAGAGGAAAAAATGCACAGCGGTAAAGAACTATGTAATGCTTTTTGCCCTGTTCCAATTGTGTATGTTTTCAGCTTCAAGACAAGAAGTACTATTCATTTTCCCCACCCTTATGAAAACCTGTTATTGACATGAAGATGAGCAACAATTCTCATGACAGAGTCTACTGTTTGTGTACATTTCAAATCCAGGACTTTATTAGATGTGCCAAAATCAAAGCTGTACAACAATTTTGGCAAAGGAATCTTGAAATATAGATGAACTTGACAGATCTTGAAAAACTAACCAGGATCAGAAGCCATGAATACTTAGGAGGAAGGCAACCATGAAATCCTAGCATTGTATGCTAGAATGGGAGGTTAAAAAATAATACTTGGGAAGAAGATAATGGAAACCATTCCACTATTGCCTGAGAAAACTGCATGGGCACTTTAATGAAATAATCACAAGTAGAGTTGAAACCCCCCCCCAAAAAAAAACACCTTTAACATAGAAAATGTTGTGTGTCTCCATATTTCTAGCAACCCAGGTTGCTAGAAGAAAGTGCATTAGGAAGAAGATAATGGAAACCATTCCACTATTGCCTGAGAAAACTGCATGAAATATGAAAATAAGGTCAGGTTTTTGGTGCTTTCCTATGTTCCTCAAAAATAGCACAATGAGAAAGCTGGAAGCCTTAATTTCTATTTCAAATTACAGTTATCAATTTTAATTCAATTATTAACAATAATTTAGTAAGACAAACTAGACTCACAAGCCAAGGATTTGGTTTGTTTTACAAAGCCAGTGTAATATTAGCCAGTTTGCGTAGATTCGGATTCAATAAGGAACCAGCGTTAGTTGAAATGACAGCAAAACATATTCCCATTTTTCTGGTCCAGGGAGTCATGTATGTGAGCCCTATAGATTCTGTATCTAATGCTTAGTTATAATTGAAAACCAGCCTACATATTTCATAATACAGTAATCTTCACTTTGTTCATGCTCAGGTATTGCATGAATACTCAGGCTAATAAAGAACTGTATTACCCATATCAATATTATACATTAAATGTGGCCAGAGGTATTGCAACACAGAACTTGGAGCTATAGAAATCTACTACTGTTGCTGGATCAGGTCAGAAGTGATGGGTGGAAACACACTGCTTTCTTTTTCAGAGCTGGAGAAGTAGATGTGAAGCATTTCTCGATTTCCATTGTTTTCTGTTTGTGCTCCAAATCAGGATGTCGGCAAGTCATTTCTTGCAAATAAACCATTCAGGACTTCTCCTAAACAGCACTGTTTCTCCTCCATTGAGAATGCTGACTTCTCTTGCCACCTCCTGCAGTTTCAGAATTTGTCCACATCACATTACTCAGGAGCTGCTTGAATTAGCCACCCCATCAGAACTGCTTCTATTTATGGAAACTCTCAATGAAATGGTGCCCTCTACTTCTTTTTTCCTCAGAGATCTTCCTGATGAGTAGTGTGTGTATGTGTGCGTCTGTATGGATCTACACTAGCCACAAAAAACTTTTTTTGGCTAGTACTCACATTTAGAAACAAGAGCATATTGTGTGGTTTCTCATAAAATGATTGCCATGGTTGGCTTTTCCAGTCACAAAACACTGAGGTACTGTTTACCAAAAGACAAACTGATTGGTGCATTCCTAACCCATCCCTCTAGCATTTTTTCTTTTTGTAGACTGCTTCCTACTTGCAGTGAGCAAAACAGTCTTGATTCAATTCAATTCAAAATCCACAGAGGCCATTATTTGATTCAAGCTTGCAAACTGAGAGCATACCAATCTGATTCTAGCAGATTCAAGGACAACTGCAGATTATAGCACAGAAATATCAAAATGAGAGCTGAAGAAGCTTCTTGGATGAGAAATGTCTTCAAAGAAAAACTAGAAAGTCCAGTTGCCTCTTGAAAAAGCACCTTTAGGACAACCATGACCTGGATGACTGAGAATTGCCATAGATATCAAAATGTGTGCATTTTTTTTTTGTCGGAAAGGGAAAAAATTGCAGGGCAGAGGACGTTAACTGTGTCTACTTTCGACTGGAGAGCTGCAAGATTTTCAACACAATATGATTTTAAAATTCCCCCTCCAATTCTGTCAAGGCAGAAGCAGAAGAGATGAAGAAAGAATAATCCAATAGGTTTCAAATTGTCCAACCCCAGCCAACCATGGCTGGCTGGGGAATTCTGGGAGTCGAAGTCCACAAGTCTTAACGTTCCCAAGTTTGGACATCCCGGCTTAAAGTGTTTTTACCACTACTCTTTGAATTGACATTGGAAGCCACCAAGACAGGGGGGAAGGTTCAGAAGATTGCTTTGGCCCTTTACTTTTCCTTACAACTTTCTACTTTGCCTCAGTACCATAGACTGTTAAAGGGACGCAGTGGCTCAGTGGCTAAGACACTGAGTTTGTCAATCAGAAAAGTCAGCAGTTCGGCAGTTTGAATCCCTAGCGCCACGTAACCAAGTGAGCTCCCATTACTTGTTCCAGTTTCTGCCAACCTAGCAGTTCGAAAGCACGGAAAAATGCAAGTAGAAAAATAGGGACACCTTTAGTGGGAAGGTAACAGCATTCTGTGTGCCTTTAGTGTTTAGTCATGCCGGCCACATGACCACGAAGATGTCTTCAGACAGCACCGGTTCTTTGGCTTTGAAATGGAGATGAACACCACCCCCTAGAGTCGGGAATGACTAGCATATTTGTGAGAGGGGAACCTTTACCTTTACACACTGTTTGGAGGGCAATCAGGGCAGTCTCATGCCTGCATATATTCCAAATCTTGCACATGGGACATTAGAAGAACAGAACTTACTGCCTTTGGGTTGCAAAAATCCATATGCACCCCAGATAGCAGCAAAAAGGTAGAAGAAATTATAATTGTGCAGCCATTTAACAACTAGAGTTTCGCAGCCTAAAGAGAGAAGCTCTTGCTCCAAATTGTATGCAGAGACTAACTGGAATTCAACTTTGTATCATTCCTACTGAACCTAACAAAATTCTGTGTTGGTGTCACCTACTTTTCATAAAAGATACCTGTTATGTTTTATAGCATACCACTTCCCATTACATTTTTGTTATGCGTCAGATTTTTATTCCATCTTTATTCCAGGAGTGATACAATACTTCTTCATTTTCCCAATAGCTCTGAAAAGCAGTTTGGGCAAAGAGTTAGCAATTAGCTCAACGTCATCCAGAGGGTCGACATGGAACACAACTTGGGTCTTCTAGTCCACATTTTAACTGCTGTACCACACTTTTTCTTTCATTTTGATGGGTATTAAAGGAGGTATCTGTGGCACAACAGTCTCCAGGGACACCATATTGTACATGTTAACTCCAAAATGATTGACAAGAACAAAGAATGAGCCATACTATGAGAAGTACCCAAATTACATGAAAAGAATGACCTGGAGGCTTCAGAAGATGATATCACTCAAACAGTCATAAATGAATTAAGCCTAGGTATGTACTTCGGGTTGATGTTTGGATTCAATCCACAGTACATTTCGGGTAGTTAGTGAATGCTATCTTTTCAGCTGTAGCTTCCTTTGATTCAGAGGTATGGACCTCAAATCCTATGTAACTGCTCCCTCCATACCAAATTCTTTCCTTATCAAGGATGGATAAGAAGTGGTAGAAATATACTATGTGTTTTAGGGGCCGTGCACTGACACATAAGAAATGGACCAAGCAGAATTTATCAGGCTAAGACCTACCTCCCAAAAAGGAAGTAAACGACAGTGCTGCTTTTATCTTCTAGTGCTAGTATATATTTCCTTATCCATAGGTGTGTGAAGTCAACAGCCTGGCTGGCCTCCTTCTCAATTTCAATTATACTTGCTTAATTTATGTGAGCACCTCAGAAGGAGTAGAGTAATAGGTTTTATTGGATTAATTTCCTTTAAGAATCACAATAGGCAAACTTACAAGGTACCAAAAACTCATCTTCGCACAGAATGAGGAAAGAAAGCTAATTTAGACTCATACAAAGCAATAATGCATATGCAAATACCTTTAGTCATTTCCAGCCTATAATGTCCAAATTACCACCCTAAAAAGTCTTTCCAATGTACCAAATGGATTGTTTACACTGTATTAACCACCAGGAGGGTTACAGGATGTTATAATGACTAAGACACCTCTGGCATTTAACCAAGGTATTCTGTGATTAGTGAATTCTAATGTGTTTGAAACACAGCTGCATCAGTTACAGAATCTTGAAAACAGGGTGTTTTTTTTTTGTTAAAGTAAGGCCTAAATAGTGTTTGGGTCGCAAAAAGGTAGGTACATCCTTGTCTAGTTCCTCAGCAATAAAACATGAGGAGCGCAGTGGCTTGCATGGTTAGGATGCCAGATTGGAGGTTAGCAAGCCCGCATTTGAAACCTGAGTGCTGCTGTGCTCACTCCCACCTTTTGTTCCAGTTCCTGCCATGGACATGAAAAGAGCCCCCAACTGGGTATCTGCCAGGGCAATGGTGATGTCATTGGCTAATCCTTTCAACCTGGAAGCACCTCATTGCTTCTGACACAAATACATCTCAAGCATTAAAACATGAATTAAAATCTGTCTACATCAGAGCCCCTTCTCAATTGTTCCTATAGCCAGCATGATCCTCAGGTTGATATATCTACTAAATTCATTTCGTTTATATTGGGTACTTCTATAAATTCATCCATACAGTATATATATTGCTTCAACCAGAACTGTGATCATGGGTGAGATTTGTGAATATTTTCTGATTCATCATCCCAATTTATTGTACTCATTTTGCAATGTCCTCTCAATATAATAAAAGTAATAACAGCACTCATAATTCTGGTTTCCTAGTCTGGTGTAGCTTGAAGGACTAACACAGAAACTCAACACTCTTCCTATTCCAAGGTCTGGGAGCAGTCAGGCCTTCAAAGACTTTCAGAATGTCACCAGCCATAAAGGTTTCTTGGGGAAATTGGTATTCCAGAAGGAAAATGCCATGACAGAGAGCGTGTACTTCCTAGGTCTGATTAATAATTGTTTAATGGAAAGGAATTGGAGTTTACTATGATGTCACTGGACAAACACAAACCATTCGAGGTGGGCGGTCCTACCATTTCTTAAGAAGGCAATGGTTTGCTGATTTCTCAAGAAGCCATTGATATTGAACTTTTTTTTTTAGTCTCTAACCTTTCCTTTTTATATGGACCCCCGTCAGGTTAGAATTCATGTCTGGGTATGTGATTGAAATAGCATCGATCATGCTTGTAAATGACCACTGGTGAGAGCCGTATGGGAGTGGAACATCCAACCTTGTTCTTCTTGATGCCTTGACATCTATTGTGGTACCCTTCTAGATCAACTTCTAGGATTGGGTGTTATGCTGTCCCCCCCCCCTTTTTTTTCCTACGGTGGTTCCAGTTGGTTTGGTTGGAGGGTGAGAGCCTGCCCATGGTCCCTTCTTTTTTCCATCCCTGACTGCCCAAGTGACGTTATGAAAATTCTTTCTTGATAGCTGCAGAGGTTTGAATTCAACCCTAGCAAGAGTGAGTTGCTTTGCTTATTATAGACTGATTCTGGAAGCTTTTCATTGTAAGTTTGGATGGGGCTGCAGTATTCCAAACAGAACCAGTGTGCAATTTGAGTCCTTCTGGACTTATAGCTGCTCTTGGAAGATAAGGTAACAGCTGTGGTCAGGATGGCCTTTGTGCACATCTTCAGGTTGTGTAGAAATTGTACCCTTTCTTGGAACAAGGATCTGCTTATGGTCACTTATATCATAGTCACCTCCTGAATGGACTTTACATGATGCTGCAATTGAAGAGCACTCCAACCAGAACCAAAGATCCTTGCAACCAGGAGGTCCAAAACTCAGAGCCACTCAATCTTGCTTAGCTTGAGCTGAAGCCTATTATATGCCCCCTAAAGCCTCCAGAAACTTAAGACAGAATTTCCACTCAGATAACCTGGATGGAGATATAAAGTTGAGTATCATCAGCACACTGAAAGTACCTCATTCCAGATGACCTCACCCAGTAGCTTTAGGTAGATAAACATAGAGAAGCATCAAACCCTGGAGTAGTCCACAAAGTAGCAGCTGGGAGGTAGACCCACCCCACCCTAATACCAACTGGAACTGGCTCTGGAGAGAGGAGAATGAGGACAATACCATGCTGCTGAGCCCCAACAGCTGCATGGACATTTATGTATGCTTTTTGATCACCAAATGGCACATCTCTTGCTTCAAGAGTTGGATTGATTTCCAATGAGTTTCAAGGTACAATTCAAGATGCTAGTAATGATCTATAAAGCTCTTCACATCATGTCTGAACTAATAGGGAACATCATCTTGTGGAAGTCAGAAGCAGAACCTGAAGCCCAGCCTTGAGAACAGAATTCAAACAGAGCTTACCCCAATTCCATACCACTTTCTTGGGCAGTTTTTCCCCAAAAAAAATTCAGACTGGAGAGGAAAATTGTACCAGATCTTGTGCAATAGTTGTGCTGATTTATATTTGCGTTTATCTTGGCTGTGGATTATATACACATTGTTTTTTTTTAAATCATTTTGTTTTAATCATTTTTATTATTGTAAATTTGTCATGAATTTGAAATGGCCATATAAATTGGGAAAAATAATTATTTTAGAAAAGCACTAATCTATACCTTTGGAATGCCTCAGAGAACTCTAATAAGTTTATTTTTGAATAAGCATATACAAGATTCCATCATGTCTAAATATTTTTGCCTATTTGATTACAAATGGTTGAAGATTGGCTAAGTTTTTTTTTTTTTGTAAGTTAACAATATGCTTTAGTCATTCATTGCTAGTATGTGTCACTCTTGGCAATGCTAGCTAGGACAAAACCTGTCCCCAAATCATCCCATGTTTTGTCCATTCATGTGACATTATGACCCATACACCACAGCTTTGGCCAAGATTTTAAAGGAAGTGTGGCTCATGAAATGTAACCCAGCCTGCTTTATAATTTATGCAAACCTGAGAACAAGCAGTTCCCCCATCCCTTTATATATCTTCCCTCAGCCCATTCCTTTTGGTCTCATAATTTAGATTATTAAAGGACAAAGGCTAATTCCTGGATGTGGTTTTCTTTTATGCACAACTTTGGGAACTTTCCTGGCAGAAGAGAATGTGATGTATATTTAAAAAAAACTAACAGTAAAAAAACCAACAGAAGGAATCTAAGAAAAAAAATTCGGACCTTAAAACCACTTTAGATGTTAACATGAAATAGAATTATAAAGGGCAATCTATGATTCTACTATGCAGCAGTTGCATGACAGATGCAGTACTATCTATTGCTGCATTTGTCTACACCAAGGGAAGATGAAGATGCTTGCAGATTGCTTTCTGAGTTTAAAAAAAATGCAAAGCCAATGTTTGCCAATGGTGAAGTGTAGCAATTAAGTTTGACTAGTATTCAAAAAAGGCTCAGGACAACCCACTCTACAGCAAAAAATTGTACATGAACGTAGCCTTGCATTTTGTGGCAATGAAGAATAATTATACTTAGGTAAAAATTAAATAAAGCCCCTACATGGGGCTTCCCTTGAAATGCACTCGGAGACTGCAGTTGGTCCAGAATGCGGCCGCGCGGGTGGTTATGGGGAGTACTAAGTACTCCCATGTGACACCTCTCCTGCGCGAGCTGCACTGGCTTCCTGTGGTCTATCGAGTGCGTTTCAAGGTCTTGATTACGATCTTTAAAGCGCTCCATGGCTCAGGACCTAGTTACCTGCGGGATCGTATTCTGCCCCATACATCCCTACGACCCATCCGCTCGCACAGAGAGGGACTTCTCCAGGTGCCGTCCACCAGACAGTGCCATGGGGCGGCGCCTAGCAGAGCCTTCTCTGTGGCGGGCCCATCCCTGTGGAATGACCTCCCCCCGGATATTAGGACCACTACTGACCTCCGCTCCTTCCGTGTTAAGCTCAAGACCCACCTTTTCCAAATAGCTGGCCTGGCTCAACCATAACTTCGTAACGCTCCTGATGGGTTTTTTAATTTAGTAATTTTATTTAAAGGGATTTTAAATTGTGTTTTTAATTGTGTTTTTTAATTGTGTTTTTAATTGTCCTTCACTTATAAGTCAACTCTCCTCCATGCACATATGTATATGTCTCTGTTCTTTTTGTATATATGTTTGTCTTATGTGTATTTTTAACTGTTTTGATTGTACGCCGCCCCGAGTCCTTCGGGAGAGGGTTGCGGCTAATCAAATAAAATTATTGAAATTATTGATTATTGAAATAGCCTTTCAATTGTGTTCCACACTAGATACTCCCGTATGGAAAAAAAAATAGATCATTCTCTCTCTATATATATACATATATAATATTCTTAAATATATTGATTGAATTTTCATTATGCCATTACTTGATTAGCAGTCCTTCCATTTTATAAGGTTTTTTTGTTTCAAAATACTATAGAACAACTTTTTAAAAGGGGTAGTAGATGTTGATTAAAATCAAATCAAGTATACTCAAAATACCTATTTTATTATTCTATCCTAGGAAAATGAATTAGTGATGAAAAAAATGTGCTGTGCATGGCAACAGTGAACAAAAGCAAAACTGGAGTTCATACTCCACTGAATAAAATTATTCATCAATTTGTACACCATCTGACTCCCAAAAGCTCTATATTTTTCCTGACGTAAGAAACAAGGTGTGGCCACTTTTGTTTGCTTACCACAAAATTGTAGAGTTGTAAGCCACTCAGAATCACTTGGCTGAGTTGGATGGCTATAGAAATTAATAAAACAATTGTTCAAAAAATGTATGACAGGTATATTTGTGATAATCACAAAAATTCTTCACGTAAAAAAGCTGTGTTGACGACAACTTTGATGGCACATAATCAATCATCATCTTCTGATTCAGTAGAAACCTAGAATGTTTTATTTTGGCAAAAACAAAATATAGAAAGGTCCTGAAACAGATAGGAGTACATCACCCCATTCTTGCCTGCAAGAGGTTTGTGCCCCAGTCCAACAACCATCTTACCAACTCCTTCATTTTCTCCCTTGGCTTAGTTCAACTGTTAATTATATAATGGTATGTGTACATGTTTCTTATTATAATGGATTCAGCTTGGAGCACCCACCTAGCAGGGTATATCCCATTTATCTGTCCTCTGATTTTTCTAGCAATTTGTTCTGCCTTTGCTCCTGGACTCTGTCAACCAATATCTGTACACAGAGCTTCAAGGAAACCTTAGTCTTGTCCCCACTTCCATGCCTCCCTTCTCCAAACTCTAATCCTTTGCCACAGTTATATTTCAATCTGTACTGTTTTGTTTTATAGGCAGACTTCCAAAACATCTGTTTCAATTTGGACAAAACTAGGAACACCATGCATCAAACTGTGGCAGACCCCTCAATGTTAGTCATTTGCAGTCATATTGTCACCAGCAGGCAGTAATTATTGTAATCTCATTCCTGAGCAGAGAATGGATAACACTTTTGGAAAAGAACAAGAGTTGCAGGTGATGGAAAATAAGGGACAGACAATGGATGTGCTGGATGCATCAAGTGAAATATTGTTGGAAAAGCCAAAAATTAGCAATAAAACAGAATCAGGATTAACAAGAATATGTATAATCCTTGCAAACACCAAAAAGTGAAAGCTGACTTGAGAGTCTAAATAAAATTGATTCTGAAAAATTGCCCTCCATTGCAAAATCAACTATTAGCAATAGCAATAGCACCTATACTTATATACCGCTTCACAGAGCTTTACAACCGTCTCTAAGTGGTTTACAGAGACAGCCTATTGCCCCTAACAATCTGGGTCCTCATTTTACTGACCTCAGAAGGATGAAAGGCTGAGTCAAGCTTGAGCCTGATGAGATTCAAACTGCCAAATTTCAGGCAGCCAGCAGGCAGGCAGAAGTAGCCTGCAGCACTGCATTCTAACCACTGTGCCACCTTGGCTCTTCTATTAAGCGCTTTAGAACAAAAGATGGGGCACTACATTGATAAAGAGTTCAAAGTTCAGCTTCTTCAAAAAGGAAAACAATTGTATTTTAATTGAATATTTGATGGAGTTAAATTCTTGTTTCCATATTTCCATGTAACACTGCAGCAATAACTGATTATAGACTACTGAATTGGATAGAATATTCTATCAAAAATGTAAAATATAAAGTTGAAAATACTCTTGGGCAATATTCTACCAATAGCATCAAAACACTACAGCTACTTACAGAGGATATTTTATTGTCATAAAAATGTCAGCCTTTTCAAACTTGTTTTGTTGTTAGACTAGGTTTGTGATACCAAGAATAAACATGCAGGTTGTGCCTGTCACTCAGCACTGGCAACTTATGTCCAGCAGCAAAGGCGGCTGCTATTAGTCATCAAAACTAATATGCAGGGTTTGCTGGCTCTGATCAGTGCGGACAGCATTCCCATGCTCCTCTGCCAATTCTCACTACACATCATAGCGGCTGTCCCCTCTAGGTTGCTACTTAACAGTATCTAAAACTCTACACCTTCAAAAACAGTTTTTAGAAGCAGTAGAAAAACAAGTTGACCCCTGAATGACAAAGCGTAAGAGACAGACAGAAATAGGACTAACACCCATAACTGAATGTCTCCGAGAGTTGAGAAAATCTTCTGCCGACCCCAAATGTTAATTGTTTTGAAAGAAAGAGAAATCCTGTTTAACATTTAAAATAATGTCAAATATTTTAAACCACATTTAATTTGTTCAAAGATGAAGTAGGAACTGTTGTAATGAACCTACCAATGAAAATTACTTGATCTCTAAATATAATGGAGACTACGGTTTCTATGGACAATCAGCAAGTTCCCCTTAATGTAGAAAACATTAACTTTAAAAAAAAAAAAAATTCAATTGTTCCTATTTTGCCTTTTTGTCTATTAGTTTCACACAATAATAAATCTTTCTTATTCTTCCCCATTTTTCTTTCTCAAAGCTGTGAAACATATTTTACTATCAAATTTATCTTTTTCAAGCCAAGCAAGAGCTATCCTGGATATATAGTATCTGGGAATCCCAGTGTGGGGACTAAGATTAGGATGTTTTTTTGTAGCAGTCCTCCATGTCTTCCTCAGCAGGTCACCTCTGCATCTAAGTACTCATGGCCCTCTCTCTTAATGTCTTTTAGGTTTCCTGTTCTGATTTGTGACTAACGTATTATGATGTGTCTTGTTAGATCTCATCTCCAAACATTTATGCCAGTTACCTGCTACCAAAAGGATTTATCAGCAAGAATTTAGGCTATATTAGACGTTCTTTGATAGTTTGACATATGACAGCTCTTCTGTGTTCAGATAAGACTCCATTCAAGAATAAAATCTATAGTCCGTAACTTATAGATCCTTCAAAGCAATGTATGCAGCTTCCAGAACACTTCCAATAATTGGCACCAGACAATAATTATGACAGAATGAAATACACGTAATCATACTAACTGTATTTGAGTAAATAATCTTGGTCATTTTCATTTTGGAATACTGCATTGACTATGCCTGTTTATTTTTCTTGGGATCTAAATTGACTTAGTAGGTAATAGGGTGCCTTCTTTCAAGACTCTATTACTTTGTTCCTTTCCAAAATCTGCCAACCAGGATCCCAATGTTTCAAGAGGAGGATACCTTGTCTATAAGCAATAGCCATCTTATCAGCAATATAAAACAAGAAAGCCAGAAGTACCTTGGCTACTGCCCCTCATCAAAATGTAATGCTTGTCATACTGATGGGAAGAAAAAGATCCAATAATCTTTTTCATTTCTTAAAAGAACGTGCCAAACTGGAAGATAAATCTTCTAACCATACTCTTAATTTTAAAAATAACAACTCTAAAATCCAATCATTGTACTCTTGATATAAAAACATTTTCAAAAGTAGAATAATTGTATTCATTTATTCATCACATTTCTATCCCACCTTTCACTTAAATAACTCTTAATATGGGGGCTTAGAAGCAAGCAAGAAGCTATGCAATGATTAAGTGGCACTGTCAACATTTCCATCTATATTCTTTATTGACTGCCTCCTTCAAGGTGAGACAACATATATAGATCTTTTTGTGGCCAGGAAAGCAAGTACCCTTTCTTAAGCTACCAAAAAGAAAAGAAGAAAAAAGGTGGTTATATCTTTGTACAAATCTCCCTTCCCATACCCACCCACCCCCCAGCTGAAATCCTTCAAACAAAATTACCTACAGCCACATTTACAGTTCAGTTACAGTGGTGAAGGTCAGCCGATCTAAGGAAATGGAAATCAACTGTGGCCTAAGGTAAGTTGGATAATGGAAGGAAGGATCAGCAAAAGGAAACACATGTTGTTGAGACCATATATCTCTGATTCTATTGCTAAAGAATACATATTTATGGTAGTCAGAAATCCCAATGGAGGCTTGTCTATGAATCTTGTTACCAATTTTATTATGGCAAAGGAGATGTGTTCTATTTGAACAGATTTAAAATGGTTTGTCAGGGACAGCATTGATACCAACAGTACAAATAATTAGCTACCAGATAAATGATTAATTGCATCATTTATGATGTGAGGAAATGACAAAATGAAGAAAGTAAGGTTTCTCAGTTACTTTTCTTTCTGACCAAAAGGCATATGGAACTCCCGACTGTAATCTACAGTGCAGACTATAAGGAGCCATCAAACACACATATCCTCCATTTCCTATTAATATGGAATCATTATTCAATACAGGAATAGATTTTAGAAATATATATTTAAATGTGTTAAGAATGGTAAAGATAGCTAAGAGAATAGAAGTGAGGAACATTGGGAATAAATACCATCTGAAAGAAGAAACTGAAACTAGAAAAGCTTAAATTCTATGGAAAAGAATAAGCAACTTGGGACATCCATCCTTTAAATACTTACCTGTGAATTGTTTAATCAAACTCAGTGGAACCAACTTCTGGGTTGAGATGCAAGGTTGCACTCTAAGTAAATGAAGATCATTTTGGAAAGCAAGACCCTAAAGGGCAACCATGATATGTTGTTCATACCATACTGAATGAAACATCAATAGCTCATATAGTTAAAAATGTCCACACTTAAGTTTCTTAGGTTGAACTACTGATGTCCTTTTTAATACACCCTCCCCACATTCCTACTGCAGTAGCAATTTTAAGGAAACTAGACCATTAAAATAGAAATTCAAACATTGAGAGAGATGGTGGTGGTTGTGGAGGGAGGGACAATTCAGGAGGAACTATTTATTGAATTGTTAAACTTTTTCTAATTGTGTGTCATAATGTAAGAAAAGGTGTAACTTTTTCATTTGCAATATATAACATTCACTTATGACAATTTAATATTCCATAGGATAAATGCAACATTACCCTTTCTCTGTTGTTCACAAACAATGCAAAACAGAATTATTCTTGTTTACACTGGATTTCACATCATTTTATCTTTGGTTTTAAAATACCTCCATAGGAACCTGTTATTACAGACATTTCTATTTGTATTTAAAATCTGATACAAACTGCTGATATATAATCTAAAGTGACAGAGTATTAAGAAGCCAGGCATAGAAATCTGGGATATATGAAAGTGCCAAAATCATTAATGACAGTTAAAGAGTGCAAAATGTACATTCTTTATCCTGCCATACAGTTCCATACAGAACAAAATTTGATTTTTCAAAATATAAAAATAATGGCAGCCCTGTATGCTGTCCATTGGCTTCTAAGCATAAAGCGCATGTACTTTCCAGTTTCATTGGACATTGTTTACAGGTGTGATGTTTTTATTTACATGTGTTTGGGCAACATCCATTTTTCCTAATACAAGTTGTATCATGGACACAATTCAAATAATACAACTAAAAAGGATATTTCTATCTTTAAAAAATATTTTGTCTAATAATTATTTGCTCAAATGCAAATCTTTCTTCTGGGAGTAACTCTGATTTAATTACTGCCATCATATCTAGTATAAAGAACTGATTATTGCAAATAAATAATCTGTGCTTCTCAACTACTCACTTCTGAGGCAGGATATTCACACCTGCAGTTAGTTAGCCGGCAACATAAAAAGAACCAGGAGCAGAGTTCCTTTGTAACCAGTTTGATTCAACATTGGGCATTACATAAAATATTTGACTGGCAATTGTGAATACCTGAAAAAGATATGAAATCTCAGATAGTTTTTTTTTTAAAAAAATCAATATATTATGTAATTATAGGCTTTATGCCAACGTAAAATATGCGGATGATTTCACTGCACGATTCTTGAATGGCTGTCCACTCTCAATTGGTATTTCCAACAGGAATTATTTCAATGGTCCCCTAGTTAATAGGCTGAAAAAATGAGATTTAGAAATGTAAGCCTGAAGAACTATTACTAACACTAAATGTTTAAAATTCTAGAAATATTTGTTCCACCAAAAATAAATGATTTTATGGCTTCCTAAAGAGAACAATACTGGCAATTTATTACTTGATCAAATGAAATTACAGTAGTTGGTTCAATTTACACTTTATTAGAGAAATCAGTGTCTAAATTCAACTTCAATTTTAGTGTTAATTTACCTTAACTATAATGTTCACATTTTAATTGGGAAAAGCACTTTCCTACCCCATGAAACCAATGCATCACCCACATTGTTATAGTAAGATCCTACTGTTTAGAAGACTGTGGGAAATGAAATGGAGAAGGGGGAACTGGAAAAAAACTGCACTTCCTCATCCTCCAGGGACAACTCTGTGCTGGATTCTTGCTCTGAATGGAAGTACTAAATAAAATATCTAATATTTAACATACTTAAATATAATTTAAAGTACCTGACTTCTTTAAGCTTTACATTATGGCTGTTTTTCAAAATCAAAAGTACCGTTATGAATAACATATTCTTTACATTATTTTCACTCTAGCTACAGCGAAACTTTTGACTTTTGTTTTCAATTTATTAAAGAAGTTATATTTACCTCAGGAAATATTAGTTTTGCTCCAAAAAAGTATTTTTTTGTTAGAAAAGGGAGCCAATGTTATTAAAAATGTGGAAATATGTTACATTTGTTGACTCATGATCCTACAAACTCAAGATAAATTTTCTTCCTCTATTATCTGTGTAATTAACATAATAAAACAGCCATTTCATCAAATCATATAGGATACTGACTGATGTTATGGAAAGTTATCATGAAATATGCATTTTTTCCAAGCTTTAGGTAAATTTAGGTATATGTAATTGTCAATTGCTTCTCATTTCACATTTGTAAAAAAATACTATTTGACCACTGCAGCATTTGGATTGTTTCCCTCTGTATCAAAAACATAAGGCGTGGTAGCTATAAAAATACCCAATTTTTAGTATTACTAGTCTATAGTGGGTATGATTTCAAATAGGTATACATCCATGCATATTGTTAATGGATTTATTCCTAATTACATTCTATCCTACAATATTGAACAAAACCCAATCCTAGTGTATATTCTTAGGAGAATAGGCTTGAATATATTGGGACATTTTGCTTTGCTTCATTTTTATTTCATTTCTCTTTTATTAAATAATTCATAGCTGGTAAATCCTTATGTTTATCCAGACTCTTCTAATAAATGATGAGGTAAGATTATGTTGCATACTATTATGAAATAAAGTGCTTCAAATATATTACATATTTCAGCAAGAAATACTGATTCATATGCCACTGGATTCACAAAATCTTATTTTTCTTAAAAATTGAAAAGGCTTGACTTCATTTTTTAAAAACAATATTCATGTTGTGCTTATAACAGCTCAATTTTATGTATGTGTATTCAAAATTAAGCCTTATTAATCTGACATAAATGGATGTAAGTTTCAGCCTAAATTCTCAGAAGTGGATCATAGAAAGGAATATTTTGAACAAATGCTGTTTCATATAAATAGGTGTCCTATAAAATATATTAAATTAAATTTGAAAACAGATGAATAGGCCGTATTAGCTATATTTTTGTAACCATTATCTACTCATGAAAAATGTGAATAATTTATTACAACATATTTCTGCAAGCAATTATCTCCTAGATAAGCATACAAAATAATGTTAGACTTCTTTTTAAAATGGATATTTTATACACCTTTTGCAGTAATTAGAAAATTACCTACTATGATTTGAAATAATGTCGACCTGTACTATGATGTCATTTAAATACTACAAACCAGAGATATAAAAAAGAAATGTTCTGCCCAAGACGCAGTGAACCCACAATTTTAAAACTGTTTATTAAGAAACAGTCTGTTTTAAGACAACTTAATTACCTGAGACTTGTCATTTGAAGACTGCTTCTAAAATCACCTTTAGGATCACAATGAAATTGGGAGAAATATGGATCCTGCTAGGTTAATGGTCTGTTTCTTGCTTTAAATACATTTTAGAAATGTACATAATAATGCTGTTTAGATACTGAGATGCTGAACTGTCATTTTAATTAGAATATTCACATCAAACTAAATGTTTTTAGCATAAAGGCTCAACAAAGAATCAAACTGGTTTCTTTGGGCACGTATTGTATACCAATATATTGGTATCTTTGCCCTTTTGCTGTGAGGTGACAGTGATTAATTTAGAAAAGGAAATTGTGGAATTAGTAATGCAGATGCTGAAAGGCGAGTGGCAAGACTCTAAAAGAAGATTACCTGCAAATATGCTTACTTGTTCCCCATTCTACTGGCACTTACCCATAAGGTAAAAGTCCAATATGACCAAAGCCAATTCAATGGTAGTGTGCAGAATGTCAGCCAAACAAACAACATAAAACAAATCATGTGTTATCTGTGGTCATTTCTTCAGGGTTAGTCCAAGAACTCATAATTTACATTCTTCTGTCCTTCCTTGTTTATTCAATTAAACATGTAATGGTTAATAAACTGACATAGTCCAAAGTTAGTAGGTTGGTATTATAACATTTATTAAAATAATGCTATGGGTTAATAGAAACAGCAAAGAACCAAAGAATTAAAATGCAAGCTATGTAAAAACCCAACTAAAACCCAAATATGTCTAATGTATTCAATCCAGTAGCTAACTAAAAGCCTAAGAAAGACAACACTCCCAATATAATAATAAAGTACTGCAAAACAATTAGCAATTTTCAGTTATCAAAATTGTGGGTTTTGCATTTTTGTATCCTTTTCTCAATCAGGAAAAATTATTCTGAATGTTATATAACATACATATAAAACAAGATAGAAAAATACATTATAAACTTGTAACAATGGCTGTAAATACATTATCTTACAGGTTTCTCATAGGCAATAGGTTGGTTATGTTACATACATAGCATCAAACTAAGATAAAAGAATAGACAAATACATGTCATCTGTACGGTTACATACAAGCGACACTCCCATATACCCACTCTAAAAATTACATAATACTGTCAGAAAAAAGACTTAAACTACATATTTTAAGAAAGAAAAATTCAATAAAGGATGATAATACTGAGAACCAAGGCATTCAGAGATTCAAAAGTCATGCTTTAAGTTGATCCAAAATGTTATCAACCAAGTTTTAAAACTTTCTTTCAGAACAAACATTACTTTTAGAAGTCACACTTCTCCCAAGAAGAGACCTCTGATCAGCATCTAAAAATGTCCAGGTTTATCACAGTTGAGATGAAACTGGATCAAATACTGGTAACGTTATAGCAATCCTCTCTCCAAAATGTTTGAGTGTCGCAAGTTTATTCAACCAAACAAAAATCAAAATGGCACAGCATATACCAAAAGTAAAACCAAATATAAAAACAACAACAACAAAAATGTTATGTAACAGGAAGACAAAGCCAGTGGCAGAATAAAAGGAAAGCTAGCTGCGTACAAAAAGATGAATGTTTATTGCATAGTAAATAAACTGATACTTGTTTCCAGGTGAGACATAATGCTGATAAAGTCACCATGCAGATGCTTAAAAAATAAGCCCTCTTTATCTAACTTACTATTGACCTTTGATTTGGAAACTGTGAAGGTTTTTAGGAGAATAAGCTGACACAATATAAAGGGCAAGGTATCACCTGATCTTTGCCAATTTGCTTCAAAGCCGTGACCATGTTGATACTTGCTCATTAATTTTACACTCCACTTTTGTGCGTAAAGTGTTTATAAACACTAGTGTTAATTAATACTATTTCAGCCACACAAACTTCTTTTAAAAAAATCAAACTGAACCACAGCTGGATTTTCCTCCTTTAAGGGAAAGCGCAACCAGTAGTTAACATTCCTCAAGTAGAAGTTTCATGAAAAATTATGTAAATCCATACGCACTTGGCATTGTAGCTAAAACATCCAAAACTTATAACATGCTCAATCTTAATGTTTGGTTTAGTCATGGATGAAATTATATGGGAGCAAGTTTAAGTTCTCTTGTAGTTTCCTGCATCTAGTTCAATCAGAAAAAAAGAATAACTGATCTCTAAATAATAATAAAAAACCCAAACACTTGCTACTCTATAACTATTGTTATCTTATAATTTGATTTAGAATGAAACTGCATGGTAGAACCCTTTGGTTTAAGGCTGAGCAAGTATTATAAAAATATATTGTCTACAATTGAAGAGGGAACGTGTTACAAAAATATTGCGGTTGGCTGTTGGTGGAAAATTCTATTTCACAGTTTGGGATCTGGCAAGGTTGCATCATGCTGTGGCAAAAACCAGGTAATTTTAATAGTCAACTCATTTGTCTTTCCTCACAGCTTCTTTTCACATACTGGGCGGACTGAGTGGCATGCATTAACTTGCTGTCTTAGGGAGGAGCTGATTATATGACACACCTGACTAAATGACCATGAAGAAAATAAGGCACTTTCTTTTCTTTATACTTATTCCAATACTTAAAAA
Organism: Natrix helvetica; assembly: GCF_964273705.1. Classification (NCBI taxonomy): domain Eukaryota; kingdom Metazoa; phylum Chordata; class Lepidosauria; order Squamata; family Natricidae; genus Natrix; species Natrix helvetica. Next base: position 213,325,149 of record NC_138552.1, on the reverse strand, counting down.
ATAAAAAAGAAAGACAAAAAGGCTCTTTTGGTCTTTTGTTTCTCGACAACCACCAGAAAAAATCATTTAATGAAATAAAGGGTTTCTTTGTTCTTTTTTCTTTTTTATAACACTTGAAAGTATAAAATGCTACATTTCCAAAAATATATATTTCTTCTGCACCAGCACCCTTGTATAGTAAAAGTATCTACTTTTTTTTTCAATTTGTTTCAATGCACTACACTTTATCTACAATTTCATTACATGTATACAGCAAATAGGCAAGCATGGCTTTTATATCCTTATGAATTTACTCTATACAGGGAGGCTTAAAAAATATTTGAACAGTTTGCCCAGTAATGTGACACATAATGCATGTACCTTGTACTCATGTAATTTTTAAAAGGAAGTTGATGTATAGTAAAAGAACTGTATCTCAGCATTAGCTTCGATAGGGTTGCTGTCTTCTAATGCATTGATGTGGTTCAAAAATTCAGTAACCTATCTTTCATGGCACTTTTTTTTTCTTAAAAACACCCAATTTGGCAGGTAATATAAAAAAGGCTGCATCTTCTGCCCTTTGAGGGCATTGGTAGTGATTACACTGCATGTCAAATTTTGAATACTTTTAGGAACCCCTTCACCAATGATATCCCTGACCAAAGGTTCATGCATGATGCATCATCACACAGTACATTCAAAGAGAGCTTTGACTTCTTTATGAGAAGAGAAAGGTTCCTAGAAGTCTCACAGTAACTGCCTCTGACATCAGGGAGTTAAGGGACATCTGCTTCCATCTCTTATATGAGGCCCTTCTTACCATTTTTAGGGTGGGACACTAAAAGATGATCAGTGCGAAAGGATGAATTGGACCTTATTGCTTTACTACTATTCAGTGCAGGTTCTAGAACCACTTTCACCCAAACAGGGAAAAAAAGCTGAGTTGGAGGACAACAAATTCTTTGTCTTTTTGTTAGATGGTAAGACGAACGGACAAATGCCTCAGCTCGCTGCACTGAAGACAGACAAGCAAAGGCGATTACCAGTTAACTGATCAGCAGGCAGGCATGGTCAGGTCATCATTGGGTGAAGAGTTCAGAGGTCAGAAGGTCATAGGTTAGTTGCCGGTGGCGGCTGGGTGGTTAGAAACAAAAAAAACAAAAAACAAAAAAACAAAAAAGAAAGAAAGATAGAGAAGAGATTAGTTTCAGCTAGTGACGGCTTAATGACAACATGAAAACTAATCACAACTAATAAAAACAAGCATGTTTAATTCTGACATACTGCTTGACACCATCTACAGAATGCAATAAAAATCATGACAGCTTGGCCTCATGATTTGAACATATGAAGGAGAAGCCCAGTCCCCACAAAACTGGTTAACAAGGAAAAATAGGAAATAAAAATATAACTAATGGTTAGTAGCAGTCAATGAAAGAAAAAACAAAACAAAACAAAATGATAAACAATTTCTGGAACTTGATAAAAGAATTGAGAACAGTCAGTGCACCATATCAGTATCTGACTGCTATTAAGCATTAGTATTCTCCCATGTGCAAGCAATCAAAGCAACTAGTAATGATGAATGTGATTATTAATAACTAACTGTTAAGAGAAATGAATCTAAGAAATTTGATTTGTTGACATTTGATTTCACAAACTACCGGCCAAACAAGTTTTTTGTTCAATAAATTTTATTGCTTTTCAATGATTCTATTTACAATCAACACTGAACTTCTTGGCTTCATGATACAAAGCAATTCTAAATTGAAGTCTAAAAGAGTAGGCATCGTTCATGGGAAATAGGAAAAGCCCAAATGTTCTAGGAAGCTTTTCCTTTAAAAAAACAAACAAACCCTATCTTACACATATAGGACACGAAGAAAATGCACTTGTATGTAAACACTGTAAAAGTCCTGCCATTTAAAATTCTATATTTAAAATGCTCTAGTTACATCAAAAATATAGGAAATCTAATTGATACTAATAAGGCATTTTAAAAACTACAAACAGCTCTTTTTTTCAAAGCTAATACTTTGCAAATACAATAAAATTTGACATTTCATATACATTCCTGCTTTATATTTTTATATTTTAAAAGAAGCCACCTGTAAATACTATTTTCTTTTCCAAAACACACAAATATTACAATAAAACATAAAAAAGTTCTCAAGTGGAAAGTTATCATTCCCATTTTTCTTGAGCTGTTTCTTCTTTAATTACTCTTTCTCATTCTCCTTCAACAACTTGGTCCACTTTACAGTAGTACAAATTTTAAGACTCATTCAACAGCTTTATTATCTCTAATAAATTCTGAGGTTTGATAAGAATATTTGTACTGTTGCCATTGACTAAAGCAGAGGAGATGAAAGTGAGAAAGGTGTTCAGTGCAAAAATCAAGAGTTGTGCCATTTTAAAAAATGAATTCAGTAGGTGCAATGTTCACAGATAGCACATTTTTAAAGGCCTTACATCTTGGGTTGGCTTTATATTATTTCTATGGCCTATAATTTAGGCTACAGTTCATGAACTCTAAAACCATTACTGTTGTAACTTAAATGATACCTTATTTTCCCTGATTTTTTTTAAATGCTGAGAAGTGGGGTTTTAAGTTAAAAATATTGTAAAAAAACTCACCTTAAAATTAATAAATATTTAATGTGGCATTATCTTGCCACTATAAAAATGTGTATTACATATCCAGAATCTTAAAGCGTTCTTGGTACTTACTACAATTTTGATTAATATGGTATTACAATTTGTAGATATAAATTATGTGAAAATTGGCTTTGAGAAAACACTTTAGTGTTATAGTTTCAGCACTGCCATTTCTTGTGTATTTAAATCAATGTAAGCTATCGTAAGATACCAGTACACCTGTGATACATCCTCTGCCAAGTCCCTGACCATCTACAGTACACACAGGTTTGTCAAGTGTGCAACACCATTACAGTTTTATACAATTAAATCAGTCAGTCTCTCTGTTACATAAATTCAGTTTTATATTATTTATATGGCGGGGCTTTAGGAGAAATTATGTTTAATTCTCAGAGAAATGAATTCTGAAAAGTTGGGAGCTCTTGCTTTAAACACAATGCTTACATATAAGCCGGCATTAAGAATAAAATCTTTAATCAGACTATAATGGGATACTTCTTTTAAAATCTCTGTTAACCAAAGATCAAATTAATGCATATGCTAGCTTCAGTTAACACCTCATAGTTTTTCTTATGAACAGAAAGTGCTTCGGTTTACTGACATTGAATTTTAACGCATATTGCACTGGACAATTTTTCAGACATATAAGAAGCTATACAGTGTCCAGCTATGTTAGTACAATGGAATTTTCAACTTGGTTGCACACAATAAATTAAACCTGAATGGGGAACCAAGTGATATAAATAAAAAAATGTATTAATGACAAAAACTAGTATACTACTCTACACTTTTACACTATTGTCCACAATTCAAAATGAATAAACAAAGCCACCTCAGAGTTTGATGGAATCTGGAATTATTCATCATGTTCACTAATGTCACGTGTATCTGAATCATATACCATCATTAGTAAAACTAATTATTAGGGAGAAAAAAGGTCACCACAGTCTATACAATGGTAACTATAACTATAACATTCTACTACTATGTGCTCTCAAATATTCCCAAAATAAAAATATGACTCTTAATACGTCTGCAAATTAGTTTTAACAAAACTCCCCAAAACCTACAAAACATTGTTTCTAACAACTGCCAACTCTAGATACAATTCAAAATTCAGTCACAAACTGAACTACCACCCAAATGTCAGACTTCTAGATACAAAATATTAAAAACTGATTCTCTGGCCCATTAACTATCCAGTACAATTCTCTCAATCAGCAGTAAAATTTAATTTTTATTCCCATTCCACTTGATATATCTGTCCTGATTCCGTTATCTTTAGATATCCACATGCGCCCAATAATTGGCAAAAGAGGAGAATCAAGTAAAGTGGGTTTATAGCACATTTTTTTTCACATTAAACAATACTCACATGTGGCATCCAAGAAGAATGGAAGTAGGAATGCATGATCTTGCTCCCTCATTATATGTACAAAAGGTATTTTTCACAGAAGTGAACATTCATAACGGTGATTCAATACAAACAGGGGTGGGGTTTCAGGAAAGAAAATACTTTGAAAATACAATGTGGCATTTCTGAAATGTTGCAGAATGTACCTATCTGGTTTGGAATGTTTCTAACAATGAACTCCTATGCTCTGAGCTCAAGAACTGGTTAAAAGTTAAAAATAAAGGCACTGGTATTTATTTAGCATTTGAAATATCATTTTGCAATAAAATTTATTCTTATCTGAATTTATTCTAGTGCAATATTACAAATCTACTCCAAGAATTAAATTTTTGCATTCTAATCTAATCCTCACAATACCTCTGATGACTAAGGGAGGTATATTGATATCACAACTGAGTTGCTAAATTCAGAAACCAAACCAATACTACAGTGGAACAAATGTTCCTGAAGTGTCACACTGCTTTCAGTAGTAAACTCAATGTCAATAAACCGAGAAGTCACTTCTCACAAGAAAAGGACATCATTCAAAAGCCTATAAATTTACAAGGAATGCAAATTGCATGATATAAAGGAGAAAATGAAGATTTATTTTCCCTTTAATAATCAAGCCAAGCATGTTTTTTGCTTTGCCTATCAAAATATCAAAAGTAGTAAGTTCAAAAAATGAATATTAGTTCTAAATGCATTTTTTAAATCCTAGAAGCTAGGAAAACATACTCAAAGTTGAGATACATCACTTTTAACCTCCTTGTTAAATGTAGAGATTTTAGGGCAAAGGCACAAACAACTTGCCAACAGAGAGGAAATGAATCTTCAGTTTTCTCCTGAAAAAATACATATAGCACTTACTTCTACCTTATTAAGCACTCATCCATTCATTTTATTTTGCAACACCATTTGATATAGCTCAAATTATTTAAAGTCCCATAGGAAAATCAAATACCAACCCAACAATAAAATAACGCCTACTTGAAATAAATCATAGTGCTCACAAAGGAAGTTATAACTTTGTATACTCAATACACTGAAGTTTGTGTGTGCGTGCGCGTGTTTGTCTGTGTATAGATTTTTGATATAAAGGGTACAGTAGTTTTAAATTGCCATAAAATTGTTATGTTCACTTCAATTTAATATAAACATCAATAAAACAGTCAAAATAGAATTTGATTAACCAGTTGTGGTGTTGCAAACTTCCATGTACACTCAAAGCATTTCTTATAAGCAAGAACTGCAGAACTAAACTAACCTCTGTCTGCGGTCACAATCCTTTGGTAAGGATGGACACGCATATCGTGCCTTCGAACTTTAGTAGCCACCGCACCTAGTTAAATTGCAATTACCAAGACAGTTAGAAAACATTTGATAAAACATTAACAGCAGGCTTATTAAAATGGATTTTAAATCACTTTCTTAAAATACTATTTAAAGAAAGCAACAAGTTAAGGCACAGTAGTTTCAAATTTTAACCTTATTATATGAGTTATATCTGTGCAGATTAATATTGCATTTATTTTAAACATCCAGGCCTTAACCTGCATTATCCATTCATTTACAAACTTGATTACAGTATTTCATGAAATTTATTAGACCCAAACACAATTGAGCTTTACTAGTCACATATTCACTGAAGTGCCTTCCTTGCAGCAGGACTATCTTAAATAATGCCATTTTAATACTGAAGGTTCTTTGCTAATTTTTAAACAACTTCCAGTTTTTACCATTTAAAAAAAATATAACACGATTCCTCAAGCCTACAGACTGTTTTAAAAACTAAGTCAATAACTGTGAACTGCAATGAATTAGGTGATTAGTAAAGCAAATAGTACAGAATACATAGCAGTCAGTACACTACCATACACTCATAAATCACAGCTACCTTGCCATAGCATAGGCTACATCAAATTAATAGCATTTTTATTTCTATGTGCAAAAAAGTGCAAGTAAGTCACTGACTGCTAGGCTACATTTTTTCAAGGCTGCTGAAAACTAAACATTTGTTAAAAGTCAGCTCTGATGAGGTTCAGTTAAGACCATTCTTGAATTCTTAGCCTTTCGTTGGGAAAGCCATACCTAAAGATAAAAGGGAATTAAATATTAGTCAACTAAGATTTGATGCTACTGTCAATCCTTCCCATAAATTTATTTCCTAATGTTCCCTAAATTATTTACACATTTTTCCTAAATTGCTTTTCTTTTTAAATCCTTATATTTTGCCGAAAATATTAGTAAATTAGGGATTTACAAATTGTTTGAAATAGTTTTCTATCTTTTTTTAACAAAAGGGACACATACAAAGCACAAGTTTTCAAACAATTAAAGTGGACTCATTGGAAGGGGAATGAAAGGGATAGGCATGCATATGCATGCAAAAATAGCTGAGAACAGCTTATGAACTTAAAAAAAAGATACAGCTGCTTTAACAATTAGAATAGATAAAATTCTTACATAATGAAAAGGAAATCTTTCAAATAATTTGCACAGCCTTGCTGGCATTCATTAAAAATGAAGATGCATATTTCCATAATAATAGTTTTAACACGTAGCATTTTAGAGTCATTTATTAACACATAGTTTATTAGACTTATACTTAATTTTCACAATACAGCAGGAAGTAATAGATGGCATTTACTTTTAATGATCAGTTCTTCACATTGGAAGCAGTGTCTTGACTCTGATATTGTATTGTAAGAAACAATTATAATGTTTATATTCATAAAATGTATTATCACCTATTTCAGATTTGATTACTATTAACTTCATCACATAATAGAGTCAAAATTAAAATGAATATTTACACACAATTGTAAACATTAACTTAAATGAGTAAATCTTTAGTAAGAGTGAACTTATCTGAAAATTAGCCATAAACTAATACTACGTATAAAACTATATTATTATATTTAAGTTATGATAGGTGACATACTGTAGATATCTAAAATGACAGCATGCAAGCATTTCAAACAAAAGCAATCACTTGTTTTTTTAAAAAAATATTTTTTATAATTAAAAAATTAAAAATTACAGGATATGTTCTATTCTTTTTAAAAAATCTCTAATATGCATAGTTCCAACAGTCTAGCCCTAAAATTTAATTAACATAAATTAATTTCATAGTTAATTATATATGATGGTATCTTATGAATATCTATGGTAATGCTACATTCATTACTATATGCTAATCCAAATGAAGTAATGTGAAAAAAAAGCATTTATTGGATTATAAATAAATATATCTATTTACGCTAAAGTGTTCCTGAAAATATTATCATCTTGAAAAACTCACAAAGGAAGTGAAAATGTGAACTAACATATAATATACAATTACTAATCTTAACACTATTGTTAATTGTAATTCATTTAAAGTAAAAGCTATTTTATGTAAAAAGTATGTTATGAATTACAGTAGAAGAATTGGTATTACAAAAGCACTTTTAAATACAGTGAAGTATAAAATAGCTATGCTGCTTTCTCAATCCCAAAGAAAATGGGAAGTATGGATGTAGGCATGAAATGTACTGCTTTGCAATCAGGCTTAATTTTAGGTTAAAAAAATTAAGATAGGGAATTAAATTGATTCATGATTTCAAATGCCCGGGGATCCAAAAAGCCAATGGTTAAGCTGTTCCATAGATTTCAATGGAAGAGTAAACTAGGTAGATAACTTATGTATTCAGCAATATATTGTATATAGTTCAATCAGGCATGCTTTCACATAGACCATTGCAACTAATTTCTCAAACTGAAATAAATGAGATTTTATATGTGTTTTACTTGGACTATATTTTTGCTCCTGAATATAATCACCAGCAGTAACTATCTTTCAGTCAAGTATTAAAAATGACATAAAACAACATAATTCATTATATACATTTAATATCGGAACAGAGGGAAAAAAGTAAAAAAGTGATATGAACAAAAACAGCAATATCAATAACACTAACTTTTTCTAAGTGATACTAAATGCTGAAAACCAAGGAAGCAAAGTATTAAGAATATCAGGTATTTCAATCTCCTAATCTCCTCTACAGAGAAAAAAGTGTAATTCTTCAAACTGAATATCCTTATTATGTGGGGACACACTTGTTTTAAAAAGGGAGGGACATTTCATTGACAGTAAAACAAAAATACTTTCAGAATCTCCCCAAATATAATGGGGCACAACCCATGCTACCTATAATATTCAATTAAACTGTCTTGGAGAAACTTACCTAATACCCCACTGGGTTCAATAGGATACTCAAGAATTGATGTAGCAGGTGCCAGTGTGTAGGGATATTCATAAGGTGTGTAAATTAAACCAGCTTCAGGTCCTGGGGGAACTATTGCAGCAGTTGGGTGAGGAGTTCCATTTGGCATGACAGCGGTCTGTATTTGTCTGATCAAAGGCATTATGGTAGGGCCAGCTGGCGTAGGGGTACGCAGGGCAGCTGGTGGGAGAACAGGGGCAGGCCCTGTGATAATCCTTGGAGCCTGGGCTGTTGCTGCAAGAGAAAAGGCAAGGGCTGCTACAGTAAGCAAAGAAATTCAGAAGAAAGTATGGAGACAGCAGTGCAAAACATGAAAAGATGGGGAAAGTAAGAAAAGTAGGAAAGAAGAAAAATAAAAGGAAATCATTAGTACATGCATTGATCACACAGTGCCAAAGCACACCATTCAAAAGCAACAGCTTTCCATTTCCCAGTGTGATTAAAATGAACATGCAAAATAAAAGCCAATTTAAAATGGCAGAACATATTTCTAAAACAGGTAACACACAGCACAAAAGCTCAATGTAGAGCACATATTTTTCATTACCTATGCCTTCAAGACTGCATGAGACTGAGAAGCATGCAGGAAACAAAGAGAATACTGTTGTAATTGCATATGGAATATTAAAAATAGTGAAATTTCAGAATCCACAGAAATTCAGTGAAGCTTAGATATACAATGTAACATATTTCAGTTGCAATTTAACCAGTAAACATTCTACTAAGTGAACAAGTATAGTATCAACATTTGCTTGTATCTCCTGCCCATTTTCTGAACAATTACAGCACAAGTGGTGACAAAAATAAGAAAACGTTTGCTACATTTTCCCCCATCTAATATAATTGGAAAACAATTCTGTAACTTTTTTCTCTTTAAAGACAGGTTGGTAATATAAAAAACTGTAAGTAAAGATGAGCATTTATGTTAATATACATATATGTAAACACTATTTGAAAAATATTTAAATTGCCATCAGTTCCTGGGTTTAATGCCTACTTTTAATAATTTATCAAAACAGAGTGAAATACTGCTAAGTATATATTTTACAATATATTTAAATTACCAACTTAAAAAGCAATTGGGGTGTGTTCACTATTTAATTTTGGAAATTTAAGATGAAGCTAAACCACTAAAACTATTGACTGATCAATAGTGAATAGATAATGAATCAATTCTGAAGGAAAAGAAAGGCAAAATTCTGAGCTGTAGTTTAACGAAAGCAAATAAATAGATGAGGGGGATGGTGATGCCTTATGATACATCTAGGAAATATTTCTATACCTAACATCAAAATACCTTAAGGCATGACAAAATTACTTCTTGAACCTATGAGATCAAGCACTTGCTCTGGAGCATAACTTATCAAACTGACTACTAAAAACATGTCAAAATCAGCATATGTTGATCAATAAATTACTTTCAAAACAAAAGCTTTGGGGCCCAACAGGAAACACAAGTGATTGTCAGTGATCAAGGCCAAGTACAAATTAATCTGTACATCAAAGTTTTAGAAATACTAGCACGTTTTCTTAATGGCAATCTGGAGCATGTGTTTTGAATGTACTATATTACTGAAGTTGGAGACCATTAATATTATAGTGCAGCTATGCATATATTAGAAAATGAATCTATTATAGGCACAGTCTAAACTAAATGTTGTAGTAGGCCTGATCATACACCAGAAAACTTTGTATTTCTATCAGTTGTGTGATTCATTGAATATAAAAAAGCACTGATGTGAAGTATGATTTCCTGTTATCTATTAGTGGTTAGATAAACCATTCTTATTCTCAAAATGCAATGATTTGCCTGTTAATGTTTCAACATGACTAAAATATAATCCAGTCAGTAAGTGAAAAGCATTTAGTTTTCAAATATCTCTGAATACATGCATTTGTGAAAACATGCTGAATCAGCTAAGAGTGTTTACAAAGTCATCATTACTATCATATGACTGATCTCAGTATTCAGAACAAAAGAAATTAGGGAAAGTGGAAAACAAAATACTACACAGAATGAATTACGGTCTGATCTCACCCTAAAGTATAAGAGAACTACATTCCTGAAGGTGCCAAGTCTCTGCCCCATGGCTGAATTAAATAAAATGTATTTTGTCTATGAGATTCTCAGTCACCCAGGTGATGATTGTCCCAAAGGTACTTTTTTCAAGAGGCAACTGCACTTTCTGATTGTTCTTTGAAGACATTTTGCTTCTCATCCAAGAAGCTTCCTCAGCTCTCAAGAGGTATAGAAAACCAAGAAAGTCCAGTTGCCTCTTGAAAAAAAAGCACCTTTGAGAAAGAATTTATTTTGTAAAAGTCACCACAATTAAAACTATATTAAGTGAAGGTTTAATTAAGAAAAAAACAAGATATGCCAGAAAATATGTGCAATACCTTTCTTTCAACAGCAAGCTTTGCCCAATGTGTACTACATTAAGGAGTATAAAAATATGAACAGAGACGTGCATGCTTTGGAAAGCAAGATAACACACATGGGGCAAATACAAAATGTACTCTGTGAGCACCAAGGATATTTGAAAAGGCTATAAAATATGTGAGTGACAAAAAGAGCTAGAACATATTTTGTCGGCTTCTATTTGCCATATAAAGAACTCAAATTCTTGTACACATATGAAAAGTTCTATAGTACTACAGGACTTACGTGATTTGATATTGGCGTCTCGGTAGGTACCATTCAGAATTGCAAGTTCCATTAACTGCATCTTTTTAAGGCTATCTTCTCCCTCTGCCTGCACAAATGAAGTACATTATTAGCAAAGCAGTTTCTAATCTCATAGCACAATTGCAAAGAACATGATACAAGTTCTAAGTGATATATGAAATTGAAATACATTTACATAAAGGAAATTGATGCTGATGCTGCTCTAGTCACATAATGACCTCTTATATGCTTTTTTAAATTCAAAATTCTGCACCTTCCAATGCACCTATTAGATTTCAAGAATAGGTAAATGCCACTGCAATTGTACTATACTGTGATAGTGCTAGAAAAAAAAAAGTAATAGAGGCTGCTCTCTTCTGGACAGCAATTTCAATGTATAAAACAATGCATGAAATCCTTTTCTTCAAAGATAAAACAAACCTGGAAGAGGATAGGAAACTTTTTATTGAATCAGAGTTGTACAAAATGAGCGTTGGTCCTTACCTGATACGCTCATTTTCTGGTAGAGACAGCAGCCAGACTGGGTATGCTCCATCCATTAACCAATCGGACTGAGTCTACACTTATGATGTCATCGGGCCCTTGTGGCTCCTCCCCAGTTTTAGATGAAGGAAAACTGTAGACTCGAGAATTGTGAGCAAAAAGTGAAAGTCCATAGTCACTGTATCTCTCTCTCCTCCGCACAAGGAAATCTCCTCATGTGACCCATACCAGGGCAGGGCTGGCTGCTGTCTCTACTCTACCAGAAAATGAGCGTATCAGGTAAGGACCAATGCCCATTTTCCTATTATCGTAGAGACAGCAGCCAGACTGAGACGTACTAAAGACTGGGTTGTCCACTAGGGTAGGAAACTGTAAAAAAAGGTCTGTTATGGCATAAGCACTTGTGGCAGCACCCTGCGCCCAAAGGCCGCGTCAGCCGATGCATACTTGTCCAACTTGTAATGATGTATGAAGACTGTGGGAGATGCCCAGGTGGCCGCCCGGCAAACTTCTTCCAAGGCGGATTGAGTGAACCAAGCCGCAGATGTCGCAGCGCTGCGTGTAGAGTGAGCTGTAATGTTTGCAGGGACCTGTATGAATTGAAGTTCATAAAAAAGTTTAATACAGGCTCTTATCCATCACCCGAGTAGACGATGAAGCCTTGATACCCAAGTAGGCCTGGCGAAAGGATGAAGAGAGCTTCTGAGTGGCGAAACGAGGCGGTGTGGTCGATGTAGATCTTGAGGGTCAAGAGTGTGCCACTTGCGCTCCCTTTCGTGATGGGGAGATGGACAGAAATCAGGTAACGTCAACTCCTGACCTCGGTGGAAACAGCTATTGACCTTCGGTATGAATGTCGGGTCCAGTCTTAAGACAACTCAGTCCGGATGGAACACGCACAAGTCATGTCTGTGTCAGGCCTGCAGTTATATTCCTTTTTAGGATCTTTGGCCTACCACACTTTCTATTATTTTTCTATGCTGTTTCATTAGTGTAGTAATTGAGAGGGGGGAATAGAAAGGAGTAGAATTGTGGAATGTGTTGTTGTCATTCTTTTCTAGAAGCCAAGGTCATCTTTTCTCTCCGCACCTTGACACCTGACCGGAACCAGCTGGGTGGAGATGCCAGCGTGGAAGAAGATTGGACCATGTAATGGATTTATGGATGTGGGGATAAGATCATGAACTTTCAACTGGGTAGAATCCCAGGAAGTTCTTCAGATTTGGGATTTTTCCACAGTACGATGCCGACATGTCTGTCTTATTAAATTGGAACTTTAAGGATAGCTCTGCCTTGGACTCTGATTTAATTCTGCATGATATTTGGAACGCTGAGAGCCTGACTGAAAGAGCAGCCAAATCAGAAATACGTCTGGCTGAGGTTACAGCCACCAAAAACAGCGCTTTGAAGGACAACAGTTTGAAAGAAGTGGATCTCATAGATCAAAGGGCGCAGAAGTCAAAGCTTCTAGGACACGAGGTAAGTCCCAAGTCAGATATCTATGTATGGCAGGGGGACGCAGGTTGGACGCTCCATGGAGAAATCTACGGATCAAGGGGTGAGAAGGTAGATGTTCGGATGCCAGGCCGTCCAGAACAGAGGCCAGAGTGGCCACCTATCAGCGTAGCGTGTCTCTGTTCAAGCCCCCTCTGCAGGAAGTCCAGTATCTGTGGAATGGATGCCCTAAGTGGGTCAACAGTCTGATTGGAACACCACAGAGCAAAAGTATGCCACTTGGCGTCATAAATGTGGTTAGTAGAGCTTCTGTGTGATGCCTGAATGGTAGCAATGACGTTGAGGGAGATGTTATCAGCTGTTAAGACTTGCCGCTCAATCGCCATGTGGTTAATTGCATCCACTGGGGGTCGGGATGACAAACTGACCCTGGGTGTAGAGATAGGAGAGACCATGGGATGTGCCATGGGGTAGAGATTGACAGAGTCACTAGGTCAGCATACCATGGCCATCGTGGCCAATTCGGTGCTAGCAGCAACAGTTCTGCCTCCTGCTCCAGCATTTTTTGAATTACCCTCTGAATGAGGGGAAGGGGAGGAAATGTGTACAGGAGACCCTTGAGCCACTGGCATCTGAGAGCGTCTACTCCTTCTGCCATGGGGTCCATGAACCTCAAGTAATACCTGGGTACCTAGTTGCTGTCTGCTGTCGCGAACAGGTCTAGGATTGGGAAGTCGAACAGTAGTATCAGTCGATGGAAGAGGTTCGGATGGATGCTCTGCCTGATCTATCGTTGTCCAGCTCAGCCAGTCTGCCAGTCTGCTTGGACATTGGAGACCCCTGAGATGTGTTCTGCCATGAGAGATAACAGGTGAGATTCCGCTCACTGGAACAACAGGTTGGACTCCTGCATCAGGGATCAGGAACGAGTTCCTCCTCCCTGTCTGTTTATGTGTGCCTTGGTCGTGGTATTGTCCGTGAGGACTAATATGTGTTGGGCCTGAACTCTGTGGTGAAAGTGTGGAGGGCGAGATGAACCGCCCGCAATTCTAGCCAATTTATGCTGTTTGGGTTCTCTTTGAGGGACCACTGACCCTGAGCCACTAGGTACTGCATGTGTGCCCCCCATCCTGTCAGACTTGTGTCCGTCGTAAGTGTGAGAAGGCACAGCTCCCTGAACAAGGTCCCTTGCAAAATCGCCGGGGACTGCCACCATTTGAGAGAGTGTAATACCTGTCTGGGAAGGGGGACCCTGAGAGAAGAGCTGCCCCTATTGGCCTTTTGATGTGGAAGCATGACCATTGAAGGCTCCTGCTGTGAAACCTGGCCCACGGGACAATCCCAAAGCAGGATACCATCTTGCCCAAGACAAGGGAGAGAAGAAGAAGGGGTGCCTTGCGTAGAGTTAGCAGCTTTAATGGCCTTAAGAAGGGATTTGAAATGATCAGTTTTGAATGATCCGGTAAAGGCAGAGGTATATGGGGTGACCACCTCATCATCAGACAGGTCTGAGTCCCGCAGGTTATCTTGCTCCCCGCCAATTGAGGCCTGAGAAGTAGAGGCAGAGAGATCAGGTTGCTGAGCCGCAGAAGATTTATGCTTATGGCCATGTGATGGAGCAGATTGGGGTTGTTGCTGTAGGCCAGCAGCCATGACCTGTTTAATGGTTTCAGCAATGATGGTTGCCATATCAGTAGGAGAGGTGTACATGGTGTGGGGGGCCCCAGAGCCATGTGTAACCGGGAGGGAAGCTTGTTCAAAAGTGCGCTCCCTATTGAGAGGGACATCAAAGAAATTGCCTCTGTTGTCAGGTTCCCCTTCTGAATAGACCGGGGGTGGTGGTGTCAGGGCCCATGGGAGGCAAGACAGGTGGAGCTGGGGACGCCACTTGGTGATTCTTGGAGGGAGGGGCTGGGCAGTTAGACTATGTTGTTGTTTTTGGGCGCTCTGAAATTCTTTCTCAAGGGCCTTCTGCCTGCGCTCTTCTGCCCTAGTAGCGCTTTAGAGACCTTGGGATTTACTCCTGAAGAATGGGCCTCTTTGGCTTGCCTCTTCCTGCTGCTCTTTGCCCCTGATGGCCTTGCCTCCTCTAGTCCTGCATTCGTATCCATAACTGGATCAACGATTTCCCCAAACATAAATCAACACCCCAATAAGATAGGCAACGGTCTCACCCATTTGCTGGCCAGGCGCTCCTGATCTGGTCACCTGGGGTGATCCCGCGTTGCTGGGCACTCCAACCGGCTACTGTAGAGTTCGCGCCTTTTTTAAAGCATCCAAAATGGGCGACTTTTTTTCTCTGAGGCTTTTCTGAGCCTCAAAATTGCCGCCGCTATCTTCACGGGCTTTTTCGACCCACAAAATGGCCACCGATACTAGGTGTGGCCAGGCGATCTGCAGAATGGCCACCGGACTCGCCTGGAACCGCTGCGTGCGAAACGGCAGGTCGCGCATCCCTCTGAGTGCCCAGAATCAAGGAGCACCGCAGGGAAACAGCCGTGGAGCCATAGCTCGTGAGCTGGCCGATCTGATTGCAAGGCAGGCTTCCTGAGTGAACTCATGGCCGCAGGCAATCAGACGGCTGAGGAGAGGCAGCCAGAGATCAGTTTCGAATTTCCCTCCAATTTGTAGAATAAAGGATTATTTAAGGAACCAATTTAAAGGAGCAACAATTTTTTTTGGAAAATTCACCAATTACAGATATAATTAAATAATTTGGAGGAGAGGTCAATTCTTACAGCCAGTTCAGGTTGGACTGAGTCTGAAAACTGGGGAGGAGCCACAAGGGCCTGATGACATCATGTGTAGACTCAGTGTGATTGGTTAATGGACGGAGCATACCCAGTCTGGCTGCTGTCTCTACGATAACAGGAAAATAAGTAGCTTAAAGGGCTGAATCTGTCTTCCATTCAATTTGAAATGGAAGAGTAATGATTCTTAAGTCCCAAATGAAAACTCTCAAATGAATGGTTAACAAACTTCAAATTGTAATACAAGTACCAATGCTTCCATGAGGGAAGTCTACAAGCACACCTCTTCAAAATTATAATCCATGCATATTTGCTACTTATAAGTCAAGTTTGGTTATGAAAACTTTAATGGATATAACTTCTACAAAATTAAACTATACAAAACATTCCTATATCGTCAGGTCCAAGTACAAATAGTAAACTATTTTTCCTTGTATTATAAATATTGTTAGTATGCATTCTAAAATATAATTTATTAGGGTTACCAATATGCAAAAATTTAAGTATATATTTTAAAAAGTATTTTACTGAAAAGTTTTAACAGCAATAAGAACTAATACAAACTAAAATAGAAGGAAAACAAAAAGAAAAGCAAAAAGTGCAATAAGAAAAAAGAACATTTATAAAAAAGGAAAAAGATGTAAAAATATATAAAGATGTGGCTTCCTATATTCTTCACAGCAATTATAAGTACGGTTAATTTTAACCTCGTTCGCTAAAGTTACATCATGACCCCCCTCTTTCAATAATCTATCCAGTCTAATCATCAAAACTAAAAATACAAGTTCCTTTCTTTTCATTTTTATGCAAAAATCTATAATGGATTTCCAATCACCAATAAATGTAAATATTATCCTTAGAATACAACTACATACTCTTAATTGCAGCATTTCACCAATTCTCAATTCTCAATTTTATTTTATTTGTATCTTGCCTATCTTTTTTTTATTTTAAAAAAATGCAAGTCGTTGAACGTATCTAATATTCCTTCCTCATATTTTCCCAACAACAACCCTATGAAATGACTTGGGCTGACTTGCCCGAGGTCACCTAGTTGGCTTTCATTGCTAAGGCAGGACTAGAACTCATGATCTCCTGGTTTCTAGCCTGGTGCCTAAAACACTAGATGAAACTGCTTAAATCAAATTCTGTAAAAATACAACAGAAAAGAAGCACATCATTTTAGTGAATCAGCTATTATTAAATTGGCAATTACAGAAAACTGGTAATGACTGTAGCAGTTTTAAAGATGCATTCTTCTAAAACAAACACAATAGTGTATGTGTGTATATATGAACTGAGAATGAGCTGATTTCAATAAAATCAGCAACAATGCTTTTGCATGCTTTTCTTTTAGCTTAAAATAAAACAGTGTATGCAAGCATTTCATCTTTGAAATCACAATCATAGATAGATATATCATAATCTGAAACAATTATCAGAAAAATATATTATTATATACCGTATATTATTATATACCATATTTTTCAGAGAATAAGACGCACCGGAGTATAAGACGCACCAAAATTTTGAAGAGGCAAATTTAAAAAAAAGTTTTTGCACTCCGCAGACCTCCCCAAAACATCGTTTTTCGTGAAAACAGGCCCTTTTAGGGCATGAATAGCCTTTAGGAGGCTTGTAGAGTGCTCCTGGGGGTGGGGGGCAAAAATGGGACAGTTTTTTTGTCAAAAAAAGTTTTTGAAGAGGCAAATTTAAAAAAAAGTTTTTGAACTCTGCAGACCTCCCCAAAACATCCAGTTTTTCGTGAAAACGCCCCCTTTTTTTCAAAAAAAAAAAAAAAGGCATGCATAGCCTTTGGTAGGCTTATAAAGTGCTCCTAAGGGCTGGGGGGGGGGGGAAATTGAGCAAAAAAATGGCCCGTTTTTCACTCATTTTTGCTCTCCCTAGCACCCAGGAGCACTCTGAAAACCTCCTAAAGACTATGCAAGGCCATTTTGGTGAAGGGAATGGGGTTTTGGGAAGCAAAAAATCCTGTATTCAGTGTATAAGACCCACCCAGATTTTCAGCCTCTTTTTTGAGGGAAAAGGGTGCGTCTTATACTCCGAAAAATACGGTAGCCATTTGTTTTGGTTTTTAAGTAATTACTAGAAATATGTTTTGTGGGGCTTTAGATACTTATATTTACTAGGCATGTTTAATCCCTGTTGTAGTTTGTGATATTTGATCTCCCGCTGCCCCCACCAATTCTTCTCATGGAAGAGAAATCTTAAAATGACCTCTCATTAATGGCAAAATGTAAGCAGCAAGGAGCAAATGAGACGGAGGGAAAGAAATTGAAACTAGTGGCACAATGGAGTTAATGTGATCTTCAAAGAGAAAACTGAGAAGTTTAAAGAACAAAAGACTTAAGTATGAATTGGTGTATGGACATCATCAAAGCAAGGATGGTTTTCAAGGACAGAACAGCATAGAAAGTTGTAGCGAATAGGTTTAATATAAACTGGATTTAGTCAGAATTTCTTTCCTTTTCTCTTATCTCCTGTCTTCAATTCCTTTTTTTAACTTTTTTTTTTTAAAAAATACTGCATAATGAAGAGGATACTATAATGCATATGTATAGAGAGAGAGAGTCAGTTTGGTCTAGTGGTTAAGGCACCAGGCTAGATACTGTGAGACTGTGAGTTCAAGTCCTGCGTTAGCCATGAAAACCAGCTAGGTGATTTTGGGCCTGTCACTACCATCCCTCCCTCCCTCACAGGACTGTTGCTGGGAGAAAATAAGAGGAAGGAGTGTTGTGTATATATCCACTGCCTTGAGTTTTGAAACAATTATCAAAAGTTCAGTGTACATCTCTGACAAAGTTAGCTCTACCTTTTCTTCAGCCCACTCTGTGGGAAGAAAAAGATTTCGGAAAAGGAAGAGATCAAAGAGAAAGTGCCTGTTTCCATTTATTTTTAATATTGAGCCCCCTCCCATTTGTTTCATGTTGCCCATCTCAGGGCCCCCAAGAGACTATTCTCACGGAACAAATTCCTTTGCAAAAAAGTTTCCCCATTCCTGATTTTGAGTAGGAAAACTAATTAAATACATTTGATTGTAAAATATAAAAACATCCTTTACAAATTATTATTTCTAAACTTCTTAAAGGATCTCTTCTAAAAACAGTAGATGTACACAACATGCTCCATCTTCCTAGACATTTTATTTTAAACTTAAAATCTATTAACTCAAATATTGTAGTTACATAGAAATGATCCAGAATGCTTCAGATTAACCAGTCAAGCTTTAGCAAGCTTGCTCCATTTCTCAACGTGTCTGTTGTTGCTACGGGAAGAGTACACCTGGTTTTAAAATCTAAAATGTTTTCTACTCTACTATTAATGAATTGTCACTAAAAACATATACGGCATTTTTGGGACTATAAGCTACACAGGACTTTAAGGCACATCATGATTTTGAAGAGGTAATTTTTTTAAAAAAAATTTTTTGCACTCTACAGGCCTTCCAAACCCTCTGCATACTTCGTTTTTAAAAGGGGGGGGGGGCATGCAGAGCTTTGGGAGGCTTGTAGAGTGCTCCTGGGGGCTGGGGAGAGGGCAAAAACGAGAAAAAACAGGCCATTTTTTGCACACAAAAAAGGGCATGCAGAGGCTTTTGGAGAGTGCTCCTGGGAATTGAAGGGGGGGGGGAATGAGCAAAAACGGTCTGTTTTTCGCTCATTTTTGCTCTCCCCAGCCCCCAAGAGCACTTTGCAAGCCTCCCAAACCCTCTGCACGTCCATTTTTGCAAAGGGGCAAGGTTTCAGGAGGCCAAAAATGCTGTATTCAGTGTATAAGACGCACCCAGATTTTCAGCCTCTTTTTTGGGGGAAAAAGGTGTGTCTTATACTCCAAAAAATATGGTAGATAAGTTTTATCTGATCTTTTATTCCAAGCGTAGGAAATTTGGAATAGAGTTTCATGATCCAAGTAATATGTAAATATAAATAAATCCCTTCTCATCCCTATGGGGGTATTTAACTTCCTCAATCTTGGGTCCTCTACCAGAGGCCTGGGAAATTAAAGGTTCTGGGCTGGATCTGTTCCTAGCACTGCATTCTTCTTGGATAGATGTTGTTTCTGGGATTTGTTGGAACTACTTTCTCACTTTAGGAGTCATAGAATAAGTACTATTACTGCCACTGGGACCACTGTATTTTCCACATCCTCTCTAGTTCCTCCTTCAGGACCTGGTATTTCACCAGCATCTCATACCTCTTCTTCCTGATGTTGTTTCATTTGGCACTGCTGCATCTATCACCCATGCTATCTTCTGGTCCATGTCTACTATCAGTGTTGACTGGTCAGTAACAGCCTATTCATTTGGATCTGAGTTGTCCTTAAACCATGGCATTCGTAATCTGGGGACTTGCTATAATACGTTGTGCATGATGTGTGAGGCAAAGTTTCTAGATGTTTAAAGATGTTAATGATTATCATAAAAATACCGAAGGATAGCTACTGTTAAAACTAAATTCATTATGTGGGTTATACCATGTTTATGTAGGAAAATAATACAGCTGCTTCATTATCCAAATTAATGGCATTTTGCAATGCACGAGGTACAATAGTATGTGTGGGGGGATTCAATTCCTTAGATTCAATTAGACATAAATATTATGCTAAAAGTACACATCCCTGCTCTACAAAGTTGCTAAGGTACCCCTCTTCATTCACAGATCTCTTACTCACTATAGTGACAGATCATTAAAACACAAACCTCATTAGTCATTTCTGTTATGATAAGCTTCTTTCTGCCACGAGCCCCCAAATTCATCTTATAGTACCCCAAAAATAAGATGGGTTATTTTCTTTTGACCCCTGAAATAAGCACTTGGCCTTATTTTCATGGAGGTCTTAGTATTTTTGAGGTGCAGCAGGCGGCAAGCCTAGTCACCTC
Source organism: Natrix helvetica (assembly GCF_964273705.1). Lineage (NCBI taxonomy): Eukaryota > Metazoa > Chordata > Lepidosauria > Squamata > Natricidae > Natrix > Natrix helvetica. Next base: position 213,304,577 of record NC_138552.1, on the reverse strand, counting down.
ATGACTGCTATGTTGCAATATTTGGGGCGGGCTTATTTTCGGGGGTGGGCTTATTTTAGCACATACGCTCAAAAACCTGATTGGGCTTATTATCCGGGGAGGTCTTATTTTCAGGGAAACAGGGTAGGTACCTGGAAGCAAATTGCATTTAAAATATAGAATCCCTTTCTATAATCGGACATTTGGTGTGGTATTAATGAGGTATATAAGTAGTTCACAACTTAATTCCTACCATTGGGAATCAACTTCAGTTTATAAGTAATGGGGTCAAGTTAGTTGCACCCAACTTTCTTGCTACAGTCATTAAGCAAATTTGGATTCCCCCCCCCCATTGTCAGAAGATTCCAGAGAAGGTTGCAAATGGCAATCACATGACCCCAGGATGTTGCAAGTCATTTTGCTTTCAACACCTTCATACCTTCAAACTATCATTAAACAAATGACCATAAGTCAAGAACTATATGTAATATCACAAATAAAAGGATCAATGGAACAGTATTATATATCCTTTCCCCTTTTACACTGAAATAGTTAACTCTAACTGAAGTAGATTGCTATTTTAAAAAGTAGAAAATCTTGCTTGATCTACACTCAAGCTTTTTAGAAGCTTCCAAATCAAACAAACAATATTTCTGCATATTTAAGAAATCCTTCTGTTCTGCACTGTTTTCCCACCTACCACAGATTGGCAGTTTATGAAAACTGTGAATATCAGCAAGACACACAGCATCAATGCTCAAATTCTGGCTGACCCTATTTGAACAACCAATTTTAGAAGGCTGCATTTCAGGGCCTAAGTATATTAAAATACAGTGAGCAAGCAAGAATTTATTCATCTTATTAATTTGTATCCCAACTGTATTATTTTAATGATTAATTCCGGGCAGTGAACATATCCAACACGCCTTCCTCTTATTTTCCCCACAACAACAACCCTGGGAGGTGAGTTGGGCTACGTTTTTTTAAATAATTTACAAAAATTATTATTTTTGGTTGACATTGAAAGTTAGGCATATTACTAACATATAATTAATTGGGGGATCTTTGGTGATCTCTGAGCTTGATTGTTGTAGATGTTTCATTACCCAAACTAGGGAACATCATCAGTCCTAGTAAGGAGTGGGGTTTGCTCTCTGTTTATATTCTAGTGGCTTACCTGTCAGTGTTTGTGGGGGTGGTCTAGAGGTTATTTGGTTGGGCTGTTTACTGTTGGCTTGTTTGGCAGTTTCTTGATTTGGGTATTGTTTACTTGATTGTTGGTCTGCTGTTATTCTTGAAATTAATCTATGCTCATCTGGGTGCTGATTGCTGGGGGAGAGGTGTTTAGATTTTTTGTTTCCATTTTGGCTTGTTGATTCTCTCTTTTGCATAATCTATGGATATTATTTATGTCTAAAAAGCAAAAGAAATGCTAGAAGATAAAGAAACTTACATCCTAGTAAACTAACAGAATATAAAAATTAGGGAACCTAATCAAGAAAATTGTCAGTGACCTCACTAAGAAAAGCCAAATAAACAAAGAGGAAAAAAGTCAACAGTAAACAAATCAATCAAAAAATCTCTAAGGCCACCAACACTGACAGGGCAAGCCACTAGAATATAAACTGAGAGCAAACCTCACTCTTTACTAGCACTGATGGTATTACCTAGTTTGGGCAATGAAACATCTGCAAGAAAACAACCAAGCTCAGAGAGCACCAAGGACCCCTTCATTTCAACCTTGAGCTACAAACATTCTCCTTTATTGATACAATTTATTTATTAAATTTGTTTGCTGTCCATCTAGCAGCAAGACACCTAGTTAATTAGCTTTTTTTTGTTGGGTAAGATAAGGTTCCTTATTACATGAATTTATAATTGGAAATTGATTTTATCCAATGGAATTGACTTATAGAACAGACAACAGGATCAGATAGTCCTCATTTAAGAACCACAACTGGAACCAGCAACTCTTGTCACTAAGTGATGCAGTTGAACAAATTCCCCTTGGTTGTTAAGCGAGACATTGTGGGATAGTGCCTTGTGAGTTTACTGCTTTCTTCTCCATTGACAGGTATGTTGAAAGCTGACCATGAAGCCTGCAAATAGTGATCATGTTTTTGTAGACACAGTAACAATCATAAATACCCACAGGTTGCAAAGTGCCAAAATCTCCTCACATGCCCTGCAACAGTCGTAAGTGCAAAGATCAATAATAAAGTTACTAAAGAGCCCTGGTGGCACAGTTTTGCAGGCTAACTCTGCCCACAGCTTGGAGGTTTACTCAATCTTCCACCCTTTCCAGGTTGATAAAATGAGGACCAGATTGGTTGGGGCAATATATTGATATTTTAAACTGCTCAGAGAGTGCTGTAAAGCACAATGGGGCAGCATGTAAGTCTAAGTGCTATTGTTATTGCTACTTTTTCCATGCCATCGTAACTTCAAATGGTCGCTAAAAGGGGCAGTCATTAAACAATTGAGAATAGAAAACCTTATAGAAAACTTTCATAGAAGAGTGGGTTGCATATAGGCTAGTATCAAATGCCACATTAGCATCCCAGCTGGAGTTTTAAACAGCATCAGAGAGGACTCTGAAAAAGAGAAGCTTAGAAAGGAGAAGGAGTGAAATGGATTCAAACCACTGGCTGTTGAACATGAGCTGCTGGTTTTAATATCAGCCTAATATGGGCTGATAAACATGAGCTGAATTAGATTGGATAATTGATAAACCCTTTGCAGTTCTACTCTAAGAAATATGCTGAAGAGGAGGTGACAGTGGGGCCACCTGCTAACTCAATGCAGAAAACTCAAAGTGCAGCTGAAAATGATGAAAGATAAGATAAAAATGTACTTGTGGAAAGCCTGAAAACAACAAACTTCAAGTGTGATTGATGGAGGGATGCTGGGCAGTAGAACTAAGACTTAACTGATGAAAGGAGTTCTATAATTTAGCTATATAGAGGGGTACATATATGTTAGATACAAACTTAAGTTTGTATACTAAATTGGTAAGATATTCATATTTCAGGGAGCTTTTAGTTCACATTCATGTATGCACACCTATGAAGTTATTTGTGCATCTAATATTTTCTTATCTAACTTTTTTGAAATTGCTTTGCTGATTTGGGTAGAGCTATTCAACATAACACCTACCATTTCTTTCTAGTTTAATTAGGAGCTGCTAATGAGCACTTTTGGGATACGATGAATCATCATATAAATTCTGTAACCTAGTTTTTATTTTACAAATGTTGCATCAATCCTAAAAAAAACAGTGTTCAAAGGATTTTTTAAAAGAACATTTTACAAACTATAGCAAATAATAAAATCTATTTTTACTGATTGATTGATTGCCTGCAGATTTCCAGCCTAGAAAAACAACCACAGAACTGACAGGAAGAAATGGATTAACAAAACAATCCATGCACAATATAACAGCAAAAATACTATCTGGCTGTTGGCTTGAAGGTTCTATTCACAGTGCACTCATTGTAATGCTCACCAAATAACACAACAGTTTTCAGATGCAGTAATCTGAAAATTCAGAAGCATAGCAACACTCTATAAAAAGTGTTTTTTGTATGTGTCAACAAATGTGAAAAAGAAAATTGAACACAAACAAAACTCACAAGGATGGTTTATATTACAACTCTTGAATTCACCACAACAAAGATGGGGAAATAGCTATATTTCAACAATTACATATTTATTTATGTGGCAGGCATTTTTTTTTTATCATGGCCAAAAATGCTTTGCAATTGCTGAACATGTGTTTCACTGACTCTCCCTTATCCCCCCTTCCTCCTCCTCCTCCTCCTGACTGACTTCACCCAATGACAGCAATGATGAAATTTATGCCTGTTTAACAATGTAAAAGAATACAGAACTCGCCATAGGAATAGAGAAGAAAGGAAGGAATTGTTAAGGGGAAACTTGCAGAAAAGATAACACTGACATGAAAAAGAAAAGTGTGAGAAAGAAACTCAAAACAATATTGCCTTGAATTTGTTTAATATATGATAGGACAGAGAAAAATACAGAGATGCCTTCAATGGTCTGTTATTCTACATTACTATTATAAAGAATCCCTACTGTGTTGCCTACCTCAAACAATCCTTCAGGTCTCCATGGCATGGAAGCATTTAAAAACAAAAACAAAAACAAAAACTAACCAAATCACCAAACCAATCACAGAATGTCATGAAGCAGCACGGCACACAGTGTGATTTTCTTAAAAACAATTTTGATTTTGGAACATTATACAATAATTTCAATATGATAGCAGACTGTAGCAGATTCAGATTATAAATACTTCTAATTTATTTATTCTTGTGCTGGCCAGGGAAAAAGAGAAGCCTGTCACTTATAATCAACATGGAAATGTAGTAAACTGGGAGAAATTTTCTGCACTGAAAGTGCAGAATGCAAAGCCTTTTCAATTATTCCCTGCAAAGAAACACAGTGGATTTGCAACAGAATGATATGCATTTCAAGGCTCCAGTATGTAGCTACATTGCTTGTAACAGGTGGCAGAACAAGGTTTTATCTTCCATATGTTTAGGATATAAATACAAAGTATTATAGTAATGAATGATATATGCCTTCAAAACTCACTGACTGTGCTAAAATGCCTCTACCTGAATGTGCAGCATAGAAACCTAATTTAGAAAGAGCTGAAGAAAACAGCTGGTTGCATTTCTGCCAAAGAGTTGCATTTCTGGCTATAAAATGTTTAACCAATAGCTTTTTATTCATAGAAGTTCTGGTAAAAGAACAGTGATGTCTTCTATATATACATCTTTAACCAGATTGTAGTAGAATTAAAATAAATAAAAAGTACAGACAGAATTTAAAAGGTAGAGGGAAAAGAAAAAATATATAAAGAAAAATATATAAATGTAACGTCCCTTCGTCAAGACAAGTACAATTTCAGCAACATCATCCTCTAGGATTTCAACCAAAATCCTTTCTATCCCATACCTCATCTTTTTATGTTTTAATAAATAATAAATCTTCCTCATTCATTCTTAATCAGCAAATCTATTAAGAGCCAGAAATAACTGTACTTTGACCTTAAACAAGTAAATTAATTTCATATTCCTATCCATTTCACAGTAACTTACTACTTTCTCTAAACAAAAAAACTCTTTGTGCCAGGTCTTATCTCTTATATATAAACAAATCTTTAAAGCCTCACCATTCAAACTTAATCAAGAAAAATTATATTGAGCTACAATACCAGAAACAACATATTGAAATTTAATCCCTTCAAATACTGTTCTATAAATTAATTTCTTATCATCTTCTCTTCATCTCCTCTGTTTAACATTAAACTGTTTTACATGTTTAACACTTTTCTTCCATTTTAATATGTATTCCTTTTAAATAGTGTCCTAAAAACTGATTTCATTTTCTTTCTCATTTCTTCAAGAATGCCTTCATAATTACAATACATCCCTTTGGTAAATTCAAAATAAAAAAGGTGTCCAAGTCACTTTTCTGAGTTGAAATCCACACATCCAAGTCACTTTTCAGATTTATTTGTCTGTCCCTTTTAGTTATTAAAACATCAGTCAGTTTCATTTTAAAGTCTTGCATAGCATTTTTGTCAATATCATTATTGTATCCTGTCCATTTAATATCCATATCCAATAGTCTGATTCTCAATAGTATTCTTTTCCTTTCTCATTTTTTGAACTATTTTTTATAGTTATGGATAATCTTAAGAGAAAGTTCTGACTACATTGTTGCTTAATATACTTGATAAATTCCAGAGTTAATTTTTTCCCCCATTCTGTAATGGGTCTTCTCCTTTAACTATAATTCTTAGTTTTTTCTGGCTCCCTCTAGTAACCATCTTTCAAGGTCTCGTCTTATATGTTTCTTTCTAATCCACAACATTTTCCCAGAAAAAAGATTTCTTACATTAAATTCAAAATCTTCATATATTTTAATAGGATTTTAAACAAATCACACCAAGTATGTTAATAATTAATTCAAAATCTTATTGCCAGTCAATTTGTCCCCTTAGTCTGCTTAAAACTTTCAAAATTAACAATCTAATCACCCCTTTTGCTGCTTATTTTCAAATAATGTTTTTCCTTTAAATTCTTAAAGTTACATAAAACTTCTTTCTCTGATGATTGAATGAAAATCATCTGGTATAATAAAGCATGTCCTTCTGAAGGTTCTCTCCTTAATCTGCAAAGTAGTTCAAAGAGCTGATTAATTCAGTGGATCCTTTTTTTGCCATGGTCTTTGACTCCCCAACAGTCTGCCATTGCTTCCCATATACTTTATATTATTTCCAACAGCCAAGATTAAAAAAGAATCTAACAGGTATTAATAGGATAATTTATAAAATATACCTGAAATAATTCATAGGAACAGGAATCAAACACACATCATTGGACTAAAATGCAGATCAATGGTTTTACAATGAAAAGACAGCAATTTAGGTATCTCATTGGTCTTCGTAGGGTTACATGCAAAGCTAGAAAGAGGTATCAGTTCCAATGCCACCCTGTCATATCTGACGTTAAACAGAAAAAGGCCTTAATGTCTCTTGCATAACAGTTGTAAAAACTATATACAATTAAATAACCTGACACAGATACTGAATATAGAGAATCTCATTCTCTATGGGAGTTCTCAGAATGAAGATCTCATAAGCTATTTTAAGAGCTACTTTGCACATGGAAAATGCCTTCCACTGATTTAAAATCTTCTGAAACTAAGGTTTTTTTCTTCCCAGGAGTGATCACCTTTCTGCAACCTTTAAGGAGGGTGCACTCTCCACAACATAAAATACCGTATTTACAATCCACTATAGGCTCTAATCCTAAATTCTTAGTGTCAACTATTATTAAGAACAATAATGTTGCACAGTACAATTTCATATTTTACCTAATAATAGCCATCCAGGGTTGCTCAATAAGACAGTTTTCTCATAACAAAATAGAAGATTTAGGGTAGGAAAATTATCCTTTGGAATTTTTAGCCCATTAATTCAAACATTGAACATGTTTACAGTTAACTCTAGGCAGTGAAAAAATAGTTTTGAAACTGGTTTTGTAAATGCATTAGTGTTATTTATTAAGGACAACTGGATGACAAATTTCTGGTAACAGAAATTCCTTAGGACATGATTAGTTTGTTACTTTATAAAACTATGATAAAAACGTAAAATATCTTGAATGGTGGGCTGTTGGGTTTTTTTTGCTGTTCATGGAAACAATATATATTCTTTTCAGACAGATTCTGACCACAGAACATTTTTTATATAACCAAGAACACTGCTTAAATGACAATTATCCTACAAACAATTATGTGATGAAATGTTACAGAAATATGTGGAGTTACTATATGAAAAGGAATTCCTTTTGAAATGACAAAGTGAAAGAAATAATATTTTTAAAATGGGTGTTGGTCTTACCTGAGACGCCTGTTCTCTGGACGATGAAGATAGCATCCAGGAATGGGTTAACTCCATCTGTCATCCAATCGGACTGAGTCTGCAAGATGAGATGACACGCCTCATCTGGTAGCTCCTACCAGCTTTTGACGAAGGCGTCACTGCAGACTGACTTGTGATGGTGAAGAAATGTCTCCTCTCAGGCCCAGGACCGGACATGTATCCGGGTGGGGCTGGATGCTATCTCTACCGCCAAGAGAATGGGTGTCTCCGGTAAGACCAATGCCCATTCTCCATAGTTGGTGGAGATAGCATCCAGGAATGGGACATACCAAAGACTGGCTTATCCTTACAGGTGGGCCGTTGTCTGGGACAAAGTCTCCTGAGCAATGTGTATTATCTGTAGAACCCGCCTTCCAAAGGCACCCTTGGCTGAGGTGTAGCTGTCCAACTTGTAATGGCAGATAAACGGGGACGGAGAGGCCCATGTGGCAGCTCGACACACCTCTTCTACCGAGGCCGGCGTTGCCCGCGGTCGTGGCTGCACTCCTGGTAGAGTGGGCAGTAATATGTCTTAATGATGGCAATGACTGCAATTTGTAGGCTTTTGCAATGCAGGCCCTAATCAAACAACCTAGAGAAGATCGAGTTATCTTGTTGCCCACTGTGGCCGGATGAAAGGAGACGAATAAAGATTCTCTGCATCTCAGCAAAGAGGTCCTCCTAATGTAGATGCGGAGGGGTCTTCGCACATCCAGTGTGTGCCACTTCCGCTCCTGATGATAGACTGGTTCAGGGCAGAAGTTGGCCAACATAAGCTCCTGGGCTCTGTGAAACCTTGTGTTTACCTTCGGGACAAAGAATGGGTCCAGCTGCAACAGCCCTCCTGTCTGAATAGAACACACAAAGGTCGTGCCTCACCGATAAGGCTGCCAGTTCCGAAGGTCACCTGGTCGATGTGAGGGCCACCAGTAACGCCACCTTGAGGGACAGGTAGCATAGAGAGATAGTCTGCAAGGGTTCAAAGCCCGGATAAAGGAGTTCAGCACTTTGGTCAAGTCCCAAGTTGCATATTTGTAGACAACCGGAGGTCTGAGGTTGGTGGCACCCCTCAAGAACCGTCAAACCAAACGGTGGCAGGTCAAGGATTTTAGAGGCCCACAACCTAGAACAGGAGAGGGTCACTACCTATCTCCTGAGAGTATTTGGAGACAAGCCGCTGTCAAGTCCTTCCTGGAGAAATTCCAAGACTCGAGGAATGGAAGCCTCAGAGGGTATGAGGTCCTTGCTCGAGCACTAGCGGCAAAAAGCTCTCCAGGTGGCATCATATATGCAGTTGGTCAAAGACCGCCTTGATGTCTGGATTGTCCTAATGACCCTCATGGATAGATTGTCTGTGCTTAGGACCCTCCACTCAATCTCTAGGCGGTCAACTGGTGGACGGGAGACCCCTGGCTGAGCAAAAACTTGGTTGCTTGGATCCTCCAATGGGGAGCCATAGAAAGGTTCAACAGATCCATGAACCAAGGCCGTCTGGGTCAGTGGGGTGCCAGGAGTAGGATCTTTGCCTCCTCCTCCAGCATCTTCATGATGACCTTCTGGATGAGTGGAATAGGAGGGAAGGCATGTAACAGTCCTGGAGGCCACGGACAGCGCAGGGAATCTACTTCCTCTTCCCTGGGACTGCATACCTAGTGTAGTACCCGGGCAGCTGGCTGTTGTCTGGGGTGGCAAACAGATTGAGTACTAGGAGTCCGTACCATTTGGTCAAGTCCGGGAATAGATTTGGGTGCAGGTGTCACTCTGTGTGATCAACTGGGGTTCGGCTGAGCCAGTTCACCTGTACATTTGCCAACCCCAAGATGTGCTCTGCTCTTATGGACAGCAGAGGCCCAGTTGTTCGGCCTCCTGCATGAGGGATCTGGAGTGTGTCCCCCCTTGGCAGTTGATATGGGCCTTTGTGGCCATGTTGTCTGTGAGGACCAGGATATGTTTGTTGGCCACACTGTCCTGGGAGTGGACAAAGGCCAGATGAACCGCCCAAAGTTCCAGCCAATTTATGTTGTGGCTCAGGTCTGGCTGGGACCACTGGCCTTGAGCCATCATTGATTATAAGTGTGCTCCCGAGCCAAAAGGCTGGAATCTGTTGTCAATGCCAGGCAGTCTGGCTCCTTGAACTGTGAGCCCCTGGAGATGGCCGGGGACAACCACCACCCCAGACACTTGATTACGTCTGGTGGTACCTGCACTCTGACCGATGAGCAGCTCCTACCGGCTTTCTGATGTGGGAAAAGAAACCACTGGAGGTATCTGCTGTTGAGCCAAGCCGAACCCACGGTACGATGGAGAAACAGGACACCATTTTCCCCAACAGTTGGGAGAGTAGCAGCAGCGGGACGGTCTGCTAGGTCCTGAAGACTGGACTGATGCTCTTGGGACAGGTAGATCATGCCCTCTGTAGTGTCTATGACTTCCCTCAGGTGGAGGAAGCGAGTTGTCAGGTTGGGGTGGCCTTTGTCCAGATTTATGGAGAACCCCTGGTCCTGTAGAACCTGAAGGGTGATTCTCAGCTCTCTCTGCCTGGGTTACTGATCTGGATTGGAGTAGGATGTCATCAAGATAGCAATGGATCTTGACTGGCCTGGTACAGAGATGGGCCGCTAATGCTACAAGCAGCTTGGTGAACACCCTGGAGGCCTATGAGGGGCCAAAGAGCCCTGTATTGAAAATGCTTCCCCGCATAGATGAAGTGGAGAAACTGCCTGTGGGTGGGAAGGATGGGCGCATGCAGGTATGCCTCTGTGAGATCCACCGTGAGGACGTTGCCCTCATGAGACCCTCCAGTATGGTCTGGAGTGAGTGCATCTTGAACCACCAGTAGACAAAGTGGCGGTTCAGATGTTTGAGATCTAGAATTGCTCGCCAACCTGAGATCTTTGGGACGATGAACAGAATCCCTCGCCCTGTGGCTCCTCTGAAACTGGCTGGATCTCCTGGATCTCCAGAAGGTGTTGGATTGCCAATTCCATGAGGAGCCGCTTTTCCTGGTGAAGAGATATGAGGCACATGTTGAAAAACCTCAGGGGGGTGGAGAGAAACTCTAGGGAGAGGCTGAATTTCACCGTCTCCCTTATCAAGGCGTCTGTAGTTATCTCCTCCTATTGGTTGGCAAAAGAAAGCCAATCGGCCACAAATGGGAAGGTTCTCTAGGCTGTCACTTTTTACGTCCAAAGGGGTGACCTCCCCCACCCCTGAAGGATCTCTTGTGTGGGAAGCACTGGCTGCTTCTACCTGCCGTGTCCTGCTGCTGACCCTGCCTGGAGGGGAGTTGTCTCTGTGGACGGGAGATGTTGAATCCCCAGTCCAACCCTTAAAAGGGTGAGCGGTGAAAGTAGGAAGGAGGTCGAGCCTCAGCATGCTAATAGAGAGATAGCAGAATAGCGTGTTTATCCCTGGACTCAATGTAGTGGCTCTAGGGAGTTCCCAAATAATTGTTCGCCCAAGAAGGGAGTGGATGTGAGTCTCCACTTATGTCTGGCATCTACTTGCCACTGGCAGAGCCGTAGGAGACATCTAGTCACTACAGAAGAAGCAATGGATTTACAATACAATACAATAGTAGAGTTGGAAGGGACCTTGGAGGTCTTCTAGTCCAACCCCCTGCCTAGGCAGGAAACCCTATACCGTTTCAGACAAATAGCTATCCAACATCTTCTTAAAGACTTCCAGTGTTGGGGCGTTCACAACTTCTGGAGGCAAGCTGTTCCACTGATTAATTGTTCTCACTGTCAGGAAATTTCTCCTCAGTTCTAAGTTGCTTCTCTCCTTGATTAGTTTCCACCCATTGCTTCTTGTTCTACCCTCAGGTGCTTTGGAGAATAGTTTGACTCCCTCTTCTTTGTGGCAACCTCTGAGATATTGGAATAATGCTATCATGTCTCCCCTAGTCCTTCTTTCTCTTAAGCTAAACATACCCAGTTCCTGCAACCGTTCTTCATATGTTTTAGTCTCCAGTCCCCTAATCATCTTTGTTGCTCTTCTCTGCACTCTTTCTAGAGTCTCCACATCTTTTTTACATCGTGGCGACCAGAACTGAATGCAGTATTCCAAGTGTGGCCTTACCAAGGCATTATAAAGTGGTATTAACACTTCACGTGATCTTGATTCTATCCCTCTGTTGATGCAGCCTAGAACTGTGTTGGCTTTTTTGGCAGCTGCTGCACACTGCTGGCTCATATTTAAATGGTTGTCCACTAGGACTCCAAGATCCCTTTCACAGTTACTACTACTGAGTAAGGTATCACCTATACTGTACCTGTGCATTCCGTTTTTGTTGCCTAAATGTAGAACCTTACTCTTTTCACCATTGAATTTCATTTTATTAGATAGTGCCCAATGTTCAAGTTTGTCAAGATCCTTCTGTATCTTAAGCCTATCTTCTGGAGTGTTGGCTATTCCTGCCAGCTTGGTATCATCTGCAAATTTGATGAGTTCCCCATTTATTCCCTCATCCAAATCATTGATGAAGATGTTGAAGAGTACTGGGCCTAAAACAGAGCCTTGGGGTACTCCACTGCATACTTCCCTCCATGTAGATGCAGTTCCATTGAGAACTACACGTTGAGTGCGGTTGGTCAGCCAGTTACCAATCCATCTGGTGGTGATGCTGTCTAACCCACATTCTTCTACTTTATCTAGTAGTAGGTTATGGTCTACCTTATCAAAAGCCTTACTGAAGTCCAAGTAAACTATATCAACGGCATTCCTCTGGTCCACTAATTTTGTCACATTATCAAAGAATGCAATAAGATTAGTCTGGCATGATCTGTTTTTGACAAATCCATGTTGGCTTTTGGCTATTACTTTGTTTGCTTCTAGGTGTTCGCAAATTCGTTGCTTGATTATTTTTTCCAGAATCTTTCCTGGTATTGAGGTTAGGCTGATAGGTCTGTAGTTTCCTGGATCTAATTTTTTCCCTTTTTTGAAGATGGGAACCACATCAGCTCTTTTCCAGTCCTCTGGTAGTTCCCCGGTGTTCCAGGATCTCTGAAAGATATAATTCAGTGGTTCTGAGATCTCGTCTGCTAGTTCCTTCAGAACTCTGGGGTGTAATCCATCCGGTCCTGGTGATTTGAACTCATCTAGGGTAGACAGGTGCTCACTTACCATTTTCTTCCCTATTTCAATTTGTGTTCCTAATTTTGTGGTGCTGCTTTTGATAGGTTGGACTGTTTTATCCCTTTGTGTAAAGACAGATGCAAAACATGAGTTAAATAGTTCTGCTTTCTCCCTGTTGCTTGTCACCTTCTTGCCACTTTCTCCTAGCAATGGACCAATTGTTTCCTTAACTTTTTTCTTGTTTTTAACATGTTGGAAGAAGCTTTTTTTGTTAATTTTTACTTTTGTGGCAAGCCTTTCTTCATTGTGAGCCTTAGCTTTCCTCACTTCATCTTTACAGGCTCGGGCTATTTGCTGATATTCTGCCTTAGTTATGTCCCCCTCCTTCCACTTTTTATACTTACTTTTTTTGTCTTTCAGTTTGTCAGATAGTTGTTTATGCAGCCATGCTGGTTTCTTTTGGGAGCTGTTGTTTTTCTTCTTCATTGGTATTGTGTTAGACTGGGCTTTTCTAATCTCATTTTTCAAAATTTCCCAAGCTTCTTGAGTTGTTTTCCCCTCGAGGATTCTCATCCATGGAATTTTTCCCAAGCTCTCTCTAAGTTTATTGAAATTAGCTTTCTTAAAGTCCAAGACTCTAGTTTGACTTTGTTCTACTACTTGTGTTTGGATAATGTTGAATTCCAATATTGCATGGTCACTTGCCCCCAGGGTTCCTATGACTTCAACACCTTCTATCATTTCCTCTCTGTTAGTGAGAATTAAGTCCAGTATGGCTGATCCCCTTGTTTCCTTCTCTACTTTTTGGAAAACAAAGTTGTCTGCTAGGTTTGTTAGGAACCTGTTGGATCTTCCACTTGGTGCAGAATTTGTTTCCCAGTTGATGTCAGGGTAGTTAAAATCTCCCATTACTATTGTGGTGTGCTTCCTACATACCTTAGTTAGCTGACTAGCAAAAAGTTCATCTTCTTCCTCTGCTTGGTTGGGTGGCCTGTAGTATAGACCTATGGCAATGTCATTTCCCCCACAACCTTTAATATTGACCCAAATGCATTCAAGATAGTTCTCATTATTGTTGTGCTCTATTTCTGTAGAGACATAGTTATTTCTTATATATAGTGCAACTCCACCTCCTCTTTTATTTGGTCTATTTCTTTTAAATAATTTAAATCCTTCTTGGACGCAAACCTTGCTGCACTCAGGGATGAATCCACAGAGAACTCCATTGCCGCTTTTATTTTGTTAAGATCCTGGTGTGATCCAATATCCCCAGGAGGAATCCTGTCCTGAAGCTGTTTCAGCCAGAGCAATGAAGCTCTATTGAAAAAGGAGGCTGCCATGGAAGCCCATACTGCCTAGGCGATGGTCTGATTACCTTTCACTAGGTCTGCTTTGAATTTATCCTCCGAATGAAGGGCTTCCTCTGGCAAATCCATCATAACCAATGACACTGATAATGCTGCTACAGGGGTGTCGACTATGGAGACCTCTAAGGCCTTATATAGATCAAAGACTATGTTGTAGAGCCATCTATCCTGATTGTTGGGAAGGGGTCCCGACCCTGGGGAGGTCCAATTTCTTTGCACTACATCCAGGAATAAACTGGGAGATGGAACTACCTCCCTCTCTACTGTGGGCTCTGAGAAGAGAGGGTCTGCCAGGTCTGCTGAACCTGGCGTTTCAGTGACCTGCCTTGCCTTGCTGGCTCCCATATTGGCAACCTTCCTGGCCATGAACAGAAAGGACCTGAATAAGGAAGGCCAGAAAAGACCTACAAATGCAGGTTGATCGGGGGTTAAGCCCTCGTCATCCGATAGCTTTGAGTCTCTGCATGCTTCTTCTTCTCCTGACAACAAAGCCTGGCTGAGAGACGCAGAATGAAAGGACTCTGGAGGGGGCATTAACCCCTGGGGCTCCCTGGGCTCCCTGTGGGTGTGGAGCCTGTTTCTGTCTAAGGCCTCTGAAGTTGCTCTCTGCTGCAATCCTGCAGTGATTCCTTGCTTGATGACTTCTGATATAATGGCTGCCATGCTGGGAGGGGAAGCCCCTTTGGTGACTCCTGAGGCGGAAGCCTGTAGTGAACGTTGCTTCTGCAGTAGAGGCCCTGTGCCTCACTGGCTGCTCCCTAGCTGAGGGAGTTCAACTACGTGAGGAAAAACAGCCGAAACTACCATCTTCTAGAGGTTCATTCAAACAAGAAGGGGAAGGCAGCTCCTCCTCACTGTCCGGGGACAGTGTGCCTGCTGAGGACTGTTGCTGGTATGAGGCTGTAATGTGAAAGGGTAAGGTCTGACCTGTTCTGTGGCCCTCCTGGCTGCTTCCCTCTGGGCCTTGGTGAATTTGTGATCCAAGGCCCCCTGGCGCCGGGACTGTGTCTCTGTGTGGCCTTGGAGGCCTTCTTGGAATGCCCTCTCAACCAGCTCAGAGGCTTGTCTTTTCCTGGCAGGCCTTGATCCTGAGGGCCATGCCACCTGCTCTCTGTGAGGGGAGGGGAGCTGAGGGGTTTCTGATACCCCAGCTAATGGCTCCTGCATGGCATCCACCATTTTAAAATGCCACGTCGTAAACACTGCTGGCACAAGCCTCACCTTTCCAGCCTTGCAGAATATGGGTAGTGAAATCTCAGCCCTTTAGATTGCCAAGGCTGAAGGGCTCTAAAAGGGGCTCTGTGCCGCGCTAATGTGTCCCGGGGCAAATTTGTTGCTGCTCAAAATGGCCACAGGTTCTCACCTTGTCTTCGCGGCGCTCAAAATGGTGCCAATCATCATCGCAACTCTCAAAATGGTGCCAATCTCTTTACAGATCTGTCTGGCCTCCTTGAGGTCTGGGACTATTGCCACAGAGTAAGAGCTCGTGAGCTTTGCCCCAGCCTAGGATGGGACTGCCTGTGGGGCTCGCTGCTGCTTCCTGCAGTCCAAGGGTCAGTGTGCCGGAGCTATGCTTGGGGGCGCTGCCCTGTAGTGACCTGAAATGCAAGGCCGAAATGCTGCCTCGTGACCCTCAGCAGAATTAGGCAAAAATCCTTGCTGCTGGAATGGGAAACTGCCCTACCTAATCTGTTGGGAGCTAGCCTCCAATTTAAGCCTTTCTCAGATGTTATTGATGGAGCAGAAGTATTCAGGAAGGGAGATTAAAAACACGTCTTGTCCTAAGATAGACTGAGTCTAAAAGCTGTGAAGAGCTACCAGAGGAGGTGTGTCTTCACAGATTGCAGACTCAGTTCAATTGGATAACAGATGGAGTTAACTCATTCCTGGATGCTATCTTCACCAACTATGGAGAATTATTGTACTGTAAAAACAAGTATGAGATGCATAAGGAGAAAAATAGCTGTAAATAGTCAAACAGTATAAG
This sequence comes from Natrix helvetica, assembly GCF_964273705.1. Taxonomy (NCBI): domain Eukaryota; kingdom Metazoa; phylum Chordata; class Lepidosauria; order Squamata; family Natricidae; genus Natrix; species Natrix helvetica. The sequence continues at coordinate 213,288,709 of NC_138552.1, read as the reverse complement.
GAGCAGTTAAGATAGAGATAAAAAGCACAGAGCAATTTTGATGGCAATAAACCACTATTTAGGAAATGATATATACATGAAATATCTAGCAGAGCGCGTATGATTAAAATTAAAACTTATACAATTATAGGGAAGAATCCATCTTTAGTGAATGTTGAAACAAGTATTTTAGAGATCTGAATGGGTGTGGTAGTAATGCATTACACGTGCTAAAAATGTTATTGAAAAGTGATGAAAAGGAAGTCACAATTGCTGTGAGAATCTTGAAAAATTGTACAGCTGTAGTTGCACATGGTGCAATTGCAGAAAAGTTAAAATAAAGTTTTCTTCTGGAATGTCTTTGCAACATGATTAACAAATGTGAAGATTATTTTATCAATGGAAGAATAGCATTACTTTTCCCTTACATATAGCCAAATGTAATAAAATAAATGCAAAAACTGTAAGAAAATTAGTATGTTTAACGCCCCTGAGAGTCTCTGGAAAATTTATCAATGAGAAAGTACAATTTGGGAAGTGGGGCCTTATATTATATATTATGACAAGAAATTGGAAGTGAACCAATATGCCCAGCATCTGAGTTTTGATCACGTGACCATGGGAATGCTGCAACAGTTTTAAGTGTGGAAAACCAGTCATAAATCACTTTTTAAAGTGCCACTGTAACTCTGAATAGTCACTAAACAAACTGCTGTTAAGTCAAGAGTTACTTGTAAACCTTTCAGTATCCTTCATAGTTACATTTGGCATGCCTAATAACTATTACATGCAAAGGGGAAAGTTAAAATCAAATTAATGTTTGCTGAAACAATATAAAGATTTCTTTTAAACATATTTCTTGAAAAGATATCTAATTCAGCAAGATAATTTAATTTACATCTACAGCAATCATATTTTTTTACTCAAAGGAATTGATACAAACTCTCTTGAACTGGGCTTGCTATACTGTATAACATTAAGCAGAAAGTTTAGCATTAATAAGCCAATAGCCTGTATTGAAGCATGGTTCAACTTCTCTATGTAAGCATTTTCTTTAAAGCCCTCATGCTGCTTGCTGCTCAGTCTATTGCGATGACAGCAAAGATTGCTCCTTTAAAACCTGTAATTTATTATGCGTTTATTCATACCCTTCAAATCAAGGGAATGCCTATTTGAAAATTCCCATGGCAACTGATTTCGTTTGGCAAGCAGAGAGACCCAAATTCAATCCTTTTATCCTTAGACTAAACCATTACAATGGTAATTCTGCTCTGTCACTCTGAAGCGACTGCTAATTACTGTCCTTGGGGTCCCAAGACAGATTTTCCATTCAGATTAAAATGGCCTTGGATGGTCAGAAATAATAGTAACACCTTTTTGCACGTTAGGGTTACATACTCATATAACTGCTTATTAGGAAGACTCAGTTATTGCACTCTATCTATCTATCTATCTATCATCTATCTATCTATCTATCTATCTATCTATCATCTACATACATACATACATGCATACATACATACATACTCTGTGTGTGTGTGTGTGTGTGTGTGCGTGCGTGCGCGCACACGCATATTAAAATAAAGCATTTTAAACTATTTTCTAAATAAAACTTTAGATTTTTGAGTCAGTGGTTAAATTGACTTAAACCAGAGGTGGGTTGCTCCCAGTTCGGCCGAACTAGTAGTGGAATATAATCAATCTAATGGGTTCCAGCACGCATCCAAAAGCTTGGAAGACAAAGCCTCTGATCCTGCTATGTTACCACGGTTTACATTGATATTTGCGATGTCTGTTCCTTCAAGAAAATGATTACTTTAAAGTAGTTGCAAAATGCGCAGAATATGGTGTGGGCGAGCAAAGTGAACGCCTACTCACATTTGCAAGCCAGTAGGGAAGTTAAGTGAATTCCACCATTGTGTTACAGCATAACATAATCACAATTGCCATTTGTCCCCAATAGTCAAAAATACTGTATTTTAGTGCAATACGATTTGGAAAAAGGAACATTTCATGGCATCATAATATAGTATTCAAAGGAATTCAAGAGCATTGTGATTTTTTAAATTGTCATATTTGCCAAAACTTAAAATGTTAGAGTGTATTTTAGAAATACCATAAAAACAATTTTATTTGTAATAGTTTTTTAAATTTGTCAAATATATTAAATATTAATTACATAATTACCAACTGTGTACTTGCTCTACAAAGGTATATCAAAATATATAATCCATTATAGTATTTTAATGGAGTTTACAAAATGGGTGCTTGACTACCAATTTTGACATAAAAATTCAAAAACCCTTACGTAAAATAAGGTGGTTATTCAGAAATGTATTCAACAGTTTAAATTTCCTTAACACTGGTTTTGGAGTGTCTCCAAATTCATTATGACAACAATACAATCACTGCTGCTAAATGTTACATATATTGAAAAAATCAATTCCAAGAACCACTTCTACAACTTTTCTACAGCTTCTATAACTTTTATTAAAACATAGTTTAACCAATATTTAAAAGCAAGGTTAATTCTATCGCTCATTCAATGTGTGACAGATCCTCCAGAAGCAAATTCTGAATTCATTCCTTTCATTAGCCAAATCCATCTTGGTTGAGATGAAAGCCTACAACTTCCATTCACAAAATTCCACTGGTGCTAGCATACTTGTATCTTTATAGTAATTCTAGAAAATAGATTTATGTTTACAGAGGATTATAGACTTAGAAGAGAGCATGAAGATCAACTAGTTCAATCCTCTGTAATGTACAGGAAAAACATCTTTTATTAATTGAATACAACAACAAAAAAGCCAAAACAATAGATTATTAAGAAAGAAAAGCTTCTGCAATATGCAGTAAATTTAATTAAACTATCTTTTAAAAATGTACAGTATCATTTTCTGCATGAGGAAAACACATGAAAAGTTGCTTATTTTTTTAAATTTTAAAAAGTCAATGGATTTTTGTGAACACTATTGGCTAACCCAAGTATATGAAAAGTGTATTTTGTGTTAGCTACAAAAAAAGTAAGAATTATACTTTAAATATTTGTGTCATTTGCTCTACACAGCCAGTATCTTTTTTTCTTTTTAGATTATTATGTGTGTTGTACATGGTCTAATTCCGTGATGGTGAAGCTATGGCACATGTGCCACAAGGTGGCACGCAGAGCCCTCTCTGTGGGCATGTGCACCATCATCAGCTGCTCTTCTGGTTTTTGGCACGCACATGCGGGCTGGCCAGCTGGTTTTCGTGGGCACCAGGGCACCAGAAAACAGCCTGAAAATGCCCCCAAAACAGGCATATGTGCACTGGCCAGCTGATCTTTGGGTTTCCAGTGTTCTGGTGCACACGCACATGTGTTCCAGTTTGGGCACTTGGTGCCGAAAAGTTTCGCCATTACTGGTCTAATTCATCTCCTCTTGCACATAAACCAATACATGTGTATTTACAGTATCTTTCTTGGAATAACTTGGAACACCTGAGTTACATGAGTTACACTTTTGAAACCGCCAAACCTTTCTGATTTTTAAGGTTGGTTTGTGAAATTTCTAAAAAATGAAAAAAGTTTCCAATACAAAACCGAACCTCCCTGTCCATGGAAAAACCGTCCTCTGTGGAACCAGTCCCTGGCACTCAAAAGGTTGGGAGCTGCTAGTCAGTAGGACACATCTGCAATTGAATAATTTCAGTAATTTTTATGCAAATATTTTCAAAAACATGGAAAGTACCTTATCAATTATACAGAAGTTGTTTAGAATAAAATAAAATGCAATTTTTCAGAGAAAAAATGTTCCTGTTAGCAGGATGATCAGCTCTTTCCCCAATACCTTTCTTCAATGCCTCAAAACCCACTTGACAGAACTGGGAAAGACACAATGCACTAGGGCAAAACGAGGCAATTCCAACCCTAACCTTAACCTTGAAGGTGCATTCTGATTTTCTATAACTCTAAACTGAGTTATAACCATTCTCCTCAACTATATTTATGATTGCTTGATTCTTATTTAAGACATTATTTGTATTTAACTTTTTAACCTTAACATATCAGTTGTCTACAGTTATCTAGTCACTGAGGTGGCATATAAATGAATAGAGCAAACTAGAATAAATAGAATAGCTACTTGGGTTTCAATAAGAGGAAACATCCTAGTGGGGTAAGCAATTCTGATTTTGCCATCTTAACTAAGCTTTATTCAGCACACACATATATAAATTTAGGGGAGGAAAGTAGTTTGTATAAACAGGAACAGTTTATTCTATTTTCCTGAACACAAATCCTTCAAGAAGGTTCATCTGCATGCATAGAAAAGTTGAGGATGAAATGATTCATAGGAATAATGCTACTGTAAATACCAGCATTGCAAGAGTCTTTCTAAAGAACAAACCAAACCCGTAAAAATCTTTCATTTCTAACTCTGATCTTATGTTATTCCACATAGGAAAACTAAAACCCTGGATGACTTCAGAAAGGTAAAAGCTAAATCCTGAGATCGAATATTTCTTCTTCCAGAAGAGATATATTTGCTCAATATTTAGCTATCTTACTGCTTCCATTTAGCTACTCTTGGCCAATCCCTAATTCTGTATCAAAAAGAATAAAATAATCACAACTCTACCTTTATTAACCTGACAAATTCAGATGCCATACATTCCCAAATGATTTTAGGCAGCTTATATTCTTCAAATAATTCTCAAAATAACTTCAAAAAAATTGAATATTTTCTAATATTCTATTGCAACATGTGGAGTAATGAATCGAAGTGGGATATTTCTGACCTGAAAGCCAACCCATATTCCCTAGTCTCATTTGATGGTTTTCCCTGCCAGAAGAATGAGAGGTTTATCTCCTTAACAGATCCCAAGTCTGACAGCCTTGCCTCTTGGAGGGCAACGATGTCCAGCTCCATGTCGGTGACAGCTGTCTTACATACATCTATTTCTTGCAAATCATCAGAAAGGCCGGGGACCATTGTCCGAACATTTCAAGTGCCCAGCTTTAGGGCTAAAGTTTTCTTATGGTTATTGCATGGTGCAGAGTTATTGATCTTCTTGATCCTAAACCCATGCACCCTGTGAGGTTAGCAGACTGTGGTGGGGCAGCAGCTTACTGGCTGGGGGCTGCCCAACTTAAGGCGGGCAATAGTTGCCCAATGAGGTACAATAACCTCTCCCCCCGCCAAAAGTGGCTCCTGGCATCACACTCTATGCCAATCAAGCAAAGACTTATAACCGGTAACTGCCACTTTCCAAATTGTTTCAATGCTGTATGCAAAGCTGGAGTGTCCTCTCCAGAGCACGAGGCCTAGGTAGATTAATATATAGGATAGACTGTTACCCAAGCAGCAGATCCCCCCCTCTCCACATCACTGAAATAGTCCAGAGGAACAGCAGAGCCAATACGATTGGTTCCAGTTGCGTTGCAGGAGTTACCAGAACGTGATTGTACACAGTCACAATCATGGATTTTGCCTCAAGGTTGATTCCTGAAGCATTTTCCAGTAGTAGATATAACCACAAGGCAGTGGAGGTTTGAAGACAGAATTTCCCTTCTAGAGTTTCCTAGAAGATGGCTCTGCCATTTTATCTGCCTTTGGGGCATAGAGCCCTCTTCTGCCTTCAAAACTATTGACCATCTTCTCCTGTAACCCTGGAAAGGGGTCCTTTCCAGGTGCTACCAGCAGGACCAAAGTTTGAATTAAGGCTACAGAAACACCCTAATTTAAGATAAAGACCATATATATCAAAATTTTATGAATGATTGGAAATAAGATATGAGGAGTTCACAAGTCTTCAAAATGTATTTCTTTTAATTTACCTTCTCGTCTTATTGGTTAGGAAAGGACATAAACTATATCACTATTCTGCATTTAAGAATCTTAATTTAGTCCACTCTTGGACTAGGAAATTGAGTGACTTTTGAGCAGCCACTTTCTTTCACTCCAACTTACATTACAGAGTGGAAACTGAAGAAGGCAATGTTCTAAGTACCTATCTTTATGTCAAAGATCAATTGAAAGATTTAAAACAGGCAATACACACACATCTTCTCATCTATGTTGAAATTCATTGTTCAGTTTCATTACAAACAGTAAAAAAAAATCTTCCTACGCATTTTCCAGACCATTCATAAATATTTTTTCCTTTATTTACTTATTTCCACCTACAAAACACTCCCAAATGTGAAATCATTCATGCTAGCAGAATTGCTCAGAATCTATGTTGCCCTCCTCAGTATTTTCTTCAATTCGGCATCTTAGTACAATAATTAGAATCACACTCAGAATTCCAGGAATACTACCCCAAAAAATTTTCTAAGTGTATGATGATTTTTCCAATTCAATTTAATTCATCTGCTTATTTCCAATACAATTTTTATACCAGAAATGCATTGTAAATGTTCTTATAAAGCAAACCAACCTAATCCCAAGATCATTTTTATTAGTTATTAGCTTAGACCCCATTGGATGCAGGGTTTAGCGCGCACACAGAGAGAGGGGGGGAGGGAGGGAGAGAGAGACAGACAGACAGACACAAAGAGACATGAACAATATTATATTTGCTTATACTGAAACTTTGCCATTTTAATTTTCATTCTCCCAACATAAATAAACTTCTGGAAGAATCCATTGTTCCTTTTAACCACTCTAAGTTATTTGGTATCACCAAAGACAAGATAACCGCTTAGAATTTAAGATATTAAAATTCTTCATGTGATCAAAGTGGATAGACCTCCGCTGTTAGGACTTTATTTTTAGTATTTCTACATATATAGTTGTTTGTCAGTAGATAATTTATTTTTTACACTATCCTAGATATAATTCTGAAATGACAACAGCCAAGACACTACTATTATGCCATTCATGTCTTATGGACAATTCCTATTGACAAAACTATCGAAAAACCTGTATTTATCATATATCCCGAGTTCATTTTACAACAACACATTCTATACAAAGAAGAATCAAAAATATAGTTTGAGCCATACTCTTAATCAGCAAATGTACAAGTACAGGCCGTACACTGGGCTACATTAAAATACACGTTTTACACGTTTTACAATATTTCCAAATACAAAGTATTCAAAAGTAGAAATATAATTATAGTCCTTGCATTTGAAACAAGAAAAAAGTCATACTGTAGGTTTATAAATACTTGAATACAACAATGTCTAAAATAATTAATTTCAACATTAACATAATTTAAATTCTGACTTTCCTTAGAAGAAATTATGACTATCATTTAAGATCCCCTTAAATCAGGGCTGTCAAACTCACGGCCTGTGGGCCAGATGCGTCATGCGCTGGCCATGCCCATGCACGGATTAGCAATGTGGGGGAAAGCCCCAATATGTCATGTGACACCATGATGACGCAGGTTTGACACCCCTGCCTTAAATCCTCAAATATAAACCTTTCAGAATTCCCTATTATCTAGTCTTTGCATGAATGTTTTCTTTTTTTTTAATTCCAAAATGTCAGTATTTACTATCAAGTACCTATAATAAATCACAATATGATCCAAATATATTAATATTTAGCTTCATGGGTCAATTTCAGGGAATTGCAACTGTATAAGTTATACAGTTCATAAAATAAAGTTCATGTTTACAACCAAACTTTTATTGTCTTATAAAAAGGTAAAATACCCATAAAAGTTGCTTATTTTTACAACTTTTTAAATCAGAAAAATTACAGCCCAACTTACTTTTTCGGGGAGGAACTTATCAACCTTTGGAAGACCTGGAACATGACACAAAAACTGGAGTTAGAAAGAAGAAGTTCCTTGCCTGTTAGGAGAATTCTTCCTTAGTCACCCTGCCCAAGCAATTAACTGCTGGGAACGCTGGAAACATTAGTCACCAAATACACAGGAAGCTCCATTCAGCAAATGAAGACAATGTATTTGGTTGCCTTGCTTATCTTTCACTAATTAAATATTCCCCAAAGAGGGAAACACTATAGACAATTGATTAGACAATGGCACTCAGGAAGAACTCTATATACAGGAAAGCAACCTCCATTTCTCATGCAGATGATCCTGTCCAGTCACAGGTTGAATTGGGCAGAAAATATGGATCAGTTACAGTTGTGTCATTATTAGAAATTAGATTAGATTAAGAATGGTAAAATTAGAATTGAAAGATTAAATTTGGAAGAGCAGTGACTGAGTAAAGCCATCAAATTTGTAAAGCATATACCGTTGTCAAGTATTTTCAAGGAAAACACATTCTTCTAAATATAATCCTCAAAGTGCAAATTTAACTCTCTGTATAATTATCATAGAGGAAGCTAATTATTTCTTGAATATTAACACTGTATGCCACTTCTCAAAGAATTTGTTGCAATATTTCATTCGCACAACAGCTCAGCAGTCTGAACAAGACCCATCAACAAACTTCATAAATAAGCAGAGCTTCAAACTCAAACCTTCCTTTTAAATCACCATTGGCTTTAACCCCAAAGTTGACACACAAGTATCAGAAGGTATGGATTCAAGATTTTATTTTGAGAAGAACAATACTGAAAATGCAGCTATGTTCCAATGAAAACTGTCACAACATAGAATCTATATAGTAGATCTAAAATCCTAATAATTTTTAAAAAAACATTTGCACAACAAATATATAATCTTTTTTTAGAATAAGAAGGAGAACATAAAATCAAACTAATTTTTCAAATATAGTGGAAAAATAAAAATAGAAGTACGCAATTTTAAAAATGTTTAAAAATGTACACAAGGCTGTTTACAGATCACATGCAACCTGTGGGCTATATGCTTTGCAGTACTGAACTTCATAAAGAGGTGCATCTAACCTCTTAATAAAACAATAGAAAAAAGCAGAGATGTCTAAAGTAAGAAAACAATTACTGACATGATTCTTGCTAACTTCCCCAACAGTAGTATCGAGATCCACGCCACAAATCTCAGTATGCTGGTCAGTACACATTATGAGTGGTATTCTGACAAGTACTTAGGTCTAAAGATTTTGAATTTTGTAAGTGAGCACCAATACTCTGAAGTAGATTGATATAAAGAGATACTCCCTATAATAGATTCTTGAGAATTGAAGTAGTAATATCTCCATTTCCATCAGCCTTATGTAGAATGTGCATAGTAATCTAGAATAGCCTAAGACATTACAGCATTGCCATTGTGGCCAGGCTATATTTATTTAAGAAAGGGCATAACAGACAAATGACCAGAACTGAAGAAAGTCAATTGCTATGGCTATCTAGGCTTCAGAAATAAAACTAAACCAAGGAGTACCAACAAACTACAATCCTGTTCCTTGAAGTACATTTTCATTCAGAACCTTCAATTCTACCAACTCCCAAATCTGGAACCACTCACTTTATCACTTCATTTTATGGAATTTCAATTTCTGCTTACCAATCACCATCTAGACTTCTGATCCCTTTACCACTTTATCTGATTAAATGAATTAATGTTGCAAAATTAATGAATTCCCTTGGAGAAAATTATTCAGGAAGAAATTATGTTAAAATAAGAAAATCCTCTTTAAATCAGGTCTAAATTCTCTTCATGGCCAAAAGTATGATCAACTAGAGATCAAACATAATCTACAACAAATATTGAACTCCTAAATTTTAAAATACGCAGGGAACTAATTTTAAACAACTGCGACCAATTGACAAAAGTAGTTTCTAAACTTGCTAAGTGTGAGGATGACACAGAATGACTATATCTTTACAGAAAGTTATAGAATATGATTTTCTCTGGAAAAAAATAATGTCCCTTAAAAATGTATAAACTACTTTCTATTTGAACACAGCATAAGCAATTAGTTGTTTGAACTTCCAAAACAATATGTATTGATAATTATCATGTATTGATACTTATTATTCCCTCTAATTGTAAACTCACATGATTTGGTGATATCAAATATGGAATCAAAATTAAACTAGAGAAACAAGAGGGCAGAACAAACATACTTGGACAAACACCGAAGAAAGCAGAATCGTAAAATATTTTATATGCAAATGGACACTATATCATGTCAAAGAAGTTTACAGATTGTGTATCTTTAATAGTTTCCAGAACTGCACAATGTTTAGTTATACTTGAAAAAAAGAAAAAGAAAATATCAACTGAGAGGTGAAGAATGAAGTCAACTGTTTACATAATTTATAATAAACTGGTTTTTGGCAGAATTCTAAACATAATTCTGCAAGTACGTAAAGATACATTCAACATTTTGCTGTAGGTTTTATTTGTTATACAAAAGGTTCCTTGACATGGGAATTAGATACAATAGTTCACTTTTTTCATGTTACTATAATCAGTATAGGCCGTCGAAATGATGTCCCGGTGTTTGGAGGCCGTACGGGTCTGGATGGATGGCAACCGACTAAAACTCAACCCTTCCAAGACGGAGTGGCTGTGGCTTCCGGCCTCCCGGTTCAACCAGGTGCTTCCATCTCTGGCCATCGGGGGCGTGCAACTAGCCCCCATGGAACAGGTGCGCAATTTGGGCGTCCTCCTAGATGCCCGGCTGTCCATGGATGACCATGTAACAGCCGTGGCAAGGGGGGCGTTCCATCAGGTCCGCCTGATGCGCCAATTGCGCCCCTTATTGGACCGGGATGCCCTACGCACAGTCACCCATGCGCTAGTGACGTCTCGCCTGGACTACTGCAATGCTCTCTACATGGGGCTTCCCTTGAGATGCACTCGGAGACTGCAGTTGGTCCAGAACGCGGCCGCGCGGGTGATTATGGGGAGGACTAGATACTCCCCTGTAACACCTCTCCTGCGCGAGCTGCACTGGCTTCCTGTAGTCTACCGAGTGCGTTTCAAGGTTTTGATTATGATCTTTAAAGCGCTTCATGGCACAGGGCCTAGTTACATGCAGGATCGCATCCTGCCCCACACATCCCTGCGACCAATTCGCTCACACAGAGAGGGACTTCTCCGGGTGCCGTCCGCCAAACAGTGTCGGGGGGCGACACCCAGGAGCAGAGCCTTCTCTGTGATGGGCCCAGCCCTGTGGAATGACCTCCCCCGTGACATCAGGATTACTTCCGACCTCCGCTCCTTCCGTGTACAGCTGAAGACCCACCTCTTTCAATTATCTGGCCTGGCTCAACCGTAATTTTTCTCACTCCTCCTGACTGTCTTTTTAAATTTTAAATTTTAATTGTACATTGGGTCTTTTACAATTGGGGTATTTTAATGGGGATTTTAACTGTCTAAATGTTGTAATTGGTTACCTCCTCCGTGCATGTGTGTCTCTGTATTTTTGTATGTTTATGTGTTTGTACACATGTTTCTATGTTCTATATGCCCAGTGTACGCCGCCCCGAGTCCTGCCTGGAAAGGGAGCGGCTAATAAATTCAAATTTATTATTATTAGTACTTGGGCTCAAATGCTAAGCCATACTTTCCTTTTAGACCAGTGCAATTTATGAATCTAAGTGAAAAATCCAATGCAGCTGGCAAACTAGTGGTCTACAACTTAATGTTGTGCTAAATATTATATCTTGTTCAACAAGCTATGTGTATTACAGATGCTAATATCAATGTATCCTACAGTATACCTACCAAGGATAATATTTCCTGAATCAAACTAAAAAGTTTATAACTCAACATTTACAAAGAAAAATTGGTAGAATCAATACAAACTAAGAACTGAGTGAAAAATAGATTTCTAAATATAACTTGATGGCTGCAGTTTAAGAATCATAGCTTTTAGTGTGGTAATATTTTGAACTACTAACATGATAGTCATTTTCTTTCTGATTGTCCATGTAGTCAAGAACATTTAGATAGAGGTACTTGAATAAAACCCTGTTTTCCCTCCAAGTAAAAATGGCAAAATAATAATAATAATAATTGTAACATGTACATAAAGCATATTTTGTATATATATTAAAATATTAACATCAATAAAAGGATAGAGTGTAAAAGTCAAATTATGGATAAATAATAAACAATGATCTGTATTAAAAATATTGGCAAATTTATCTACAATTAGAACTCAAAAATACTTTTTGCACACTTCACCTTTATATCCCTATTCAAACCAACTAAAATTAACTCTGATGACACACAATAATTAAAAGTTTAACACAGCTACCCTGTTTCCCTGAAAATAAGACCTCCCCGGATAATAAACCCAATCGGGTTTTTGAGAGCATGCGCAAAAATAAGCCCTTCCCTCAAAATAAGCCCTCCCCAAAATATTGCAACACAGCAGCAGCCATAAGGTGACAACACTTGGCGCCTCCTGCACCTCAAAAATAATAAGACCTCCATCTTAAGCAAATTCCGAAAAAAATAAGGGAGAGAAGGAGGAAGTACTCCTCCTTATCAAAGAAATTATATAATAAAGGAATTTGGTTTAGATGGTTATTCCCAGAGGGAATGCTGATCTTTTGGGAGGGAAACAGAGTTAGAATTAATACAGTGGGGGAGGCAGAAGCCTTCATTAAAAAACACAGTTCTCTCCTAGAGGACGAAAATATGGGAGGTAGTGAAAAAGGTAGTAATGTGCCAGATATGAAGGAGGGAGGGGATGTGGCTCCATCTGGGGACAGGGAGGAGGGAGCAATAGTGAAAAGGCTTAGGTCACAAAAATAAATGCATTTGAAATATTATTGTAATTGTTGATATACTAGAAAGTGATAAAGAAGAGATGATTGAACACACGGTTGATATAATGTAGAACAAGATTCTGTTTTTGCTTATCTTTTATACGTTGTCTTTAACATTTAAAAAATTGTGAGATTTGGAGGGATTTCTACCACTAGCACGAGAGCTGCCAAAATTTTCTATGTACCCTTTTACCTTTCCCCATAAATGTTTAAAAACCAATAAAATTCTTCAAAAAAAAAAAAAGACCTCCCCAAAAATAAGGCCAATCGCTTATTTTGGGGTAAAAAGAAAATAAGATCATCTTATTTTCGGGGAAAAGAACGTTGGTCTTACCTGAACGTTTTTTTCGGGAGAGTGGAGGGAGGGGTCACTGAAGGGTTATTACAGCCTGATTGGTCCATTTGACTGAGAGAAAACTTCTTAGCCTTCGGCTTCTCCCGTTGGCTCCCAGTTTCCGCGATGTCAGGTCAGCGTCTGCATGATGTAAGAAGACAAGGGAAAGCCGCCCCGGGCCACCCGATCCTACCCCTCCCAGACCCTGTCTATCTAACTAGGGTGGGAGAGTGACCCCTCCCTCCACTCTCCCGAAAAAAACGTTCAGGTAAGACCAACGTTCTTTTTCCAGTAGAGTGGAGGGAGGGGTCACTGAAGGGACATACCCACGCTACGTCCCAGGGAGGGTAGACTGGGTCTCAGGGGGAGGATCGGCCACCACCCGCTGGAGAACCCTCCGCCCAAAGGATGCCTCAGCCGAGGCATAAGCGTCCAGGCGGTAGTGTCTTATGAAAGGAGTAGGGGAGGCCCAGGTGGCCGCGCGACAGATGTCCTCGAAGGGCGCCCTTGTGGCCCAGGCCGCTGAGGAGGCCGCACTACGAGTCGAGTGAGCCGTAATCCCCGACGGGGGAGATTTGCCTGAGGCTCCATAGGCCTCAACGATGGCCAACCTGATCCACCTCCCAATAGTTGAAGACGAGACCTTATTGCCTAGAGAACCTGGGTGAAACGAGACAAACAACGCCTCGGTCCTACGAATGCCCTCCGTCCGTTTCAGATAAATACGGAGGGCCCTGCGTACATCCAACCGATGCCATGCCTGTTCTCTCTCCCTTGTTGGATTGGGGCAAAAATTTGGTAGGACAATTTCCTGGGCCCTATGAAACAGAGTATTGACTTTCGGTATGAACGAAGGATCTAAACGCAATACCACCCTGTCCTGGTGAATCATGCAAAGGTCGCTTCTAACAGAAAGGGCCCCCAGCTCAGAGATACGCCTGGCCGATGTAATGGCCACTAAAAATACTACCTTCAGTGATAGGAGGCGCATGTGGACCGACCTGAGTGGTTCAAAGGGAGACCCCGTCAGTGCCTTCAGGACGATGGTAAGGTCCCATGTAGGGAACCTATGGACCGGAGGCGGACGGATGTTGGCCGCCCCTTTAAGGAACCTCTTCACCAACGGAGAACGAGAGAGGGTAGAGGGACCCTCCCCTCCCAATATAGTGGATAGGGCCGCTACCTGTCGCCTGAGGGTATTATGGGACAACCCATCCTCTAATCCTTTTTGAAGAAATTCTAGAACGTCTGGAACCGTGGCCCTGGCTGGATCCACCCCCCTGGGGCTACACCACTTCGCGAAGGCCGACCAGGTGGCGTTATAGATCCTCACTGTGGACGGTTTCCTAGCTGCCTCTAAGGTGGCTATGACCCCCGATGACAGCTTCCTCCGTTTCAGCAATCCCCTCTCAAGAGCCACGCGGTCAGATGCAGCCACTGCGGCTCTGGGTGAACTAAGACCCCCTGATACAAGACTACCTCTTCCGGTGGAATTCTCCAGGGATCTACGACCGAGAGCTGGACCAGGTCCGCAAACCATGGTCTCCTCGGCCAATATGGGGCTAACAGAATGACGGAAGCCCTCTCTGTGACTACCTTCCGAATGGTTCTGGGAATGAGGGGAAGGGGAGGGAAGGCGTAGAGGAGACCCGGAGGCCACCGGGTCCTGAGAGCATCCGCTCCTTCTGCAGCTGGGGTCTTGAATCTGGTGAAAAATCTCGGCAGCTGCGTGTTGCTGGGGGAGGCAAACAGGTCCACCAGGGGGCTGCCGAACCTGAGGCAGATCTTTCGAAACAACTCTGGATCTAGCTGCCACTCGCCGTTGTCCAGAGTCGCCCGGCTCAACCAGTCTGCCTGGTGATTGGACGTCCCCGCAATATGTTCTGCCGCAATGGAGGCCAAGTGTCTCTCCGCCCATAGTCCTAATGCCTGTGCCTCCCGCCAGAGGGCTCGGGAATGAGTCCCGCCTTGCCGGTTTACATGAGCTTTTGTCGCTACATTGTCCGTAAGTAGTAGGACATGTCGCCCCTGTAGCTGGCGGTTGAAAGTCCGGAGGGCCAGTCTCGCGGCCTTGAGTTCGAGCCAATTTATATTGTGTCTGAGGTCCGAGGCAGTCCAACGTCCCTGGGCCATGTCGGACCCCATCACGGCCCCCCAGCCGTAAAGGCTCGCGTCCGTCGTGACTTGTACTCTCTCCGGCTCCCAAATAGAGGCCCCCTGTCGCAATGCTGGGGACATCCACCACTTGAGCGAGCGTCTCACTTCCGACGTTAAGCGAAGCGGTCGTAGAGAGTTGCTCAACATTCTCCTTTGGGCTGGTATTAAGGCCCACTGAAGGGGACGCAGATGCAGGCGGGCCCAGGGAACTATCCCTATGCAGGATACCATCTTCCCCAGGAGTCGTGATAATGTCAGGGTGGAAACGGACCTTTTTGTCCTGATTGACCTGATCAACTGCGTCAGACTGTCTAAGCGGTCTGGGGACAGGCGGACCCACCCCGACTGGGAATCTATCACTGTCCCTAGGTGCAGAATCTGTCTGGATGGGGATAGATGGCTCTTGGGGAAATTCACTGAGAAGCCTAGTGTCTGGAGCCATTGGATGGTCAGCTGGAGGTCTGCCCTGGCCCTGGGAAGAGACCCTGCTTGCACTAAGACGTCGTCCAGGTAACACTGGAGCCTGACTGGGATGGATCTCAGGTAAGCGGCCAGTGCCGCCAGGACTTTGGTGAACGTCCGAGGGGCCGAGGCCAGGCCGAATGGCAGGGCCCGGTACTGATAGTGTCTCCCTTTGTGGGAAAATCTCAGAAATTGACGGTGAGACCGAAGGATGGGGATGTGTAGGTAGGCCTCCGTCAGGTCTACCGAGGCCATGTAATCCCCCTTTCGAATGCCCTGCAAGATTGATTTTAGGGAGGCCATCTTGAAGCGCCTGTAAACTAGATACTGATTCAGGCGCTTCAGGTCGAGAATAGCCCTCCAACCCCCCGAGGCCTTCGGGACTACAAATAGATTTGAATAGTAGCCCCGCCCCCTCTCCGTTTCCGGAACGACCTCCACCGCTCTGATTTCCAGAAGGTGTGAAACGGCGAGGTCCATGAGATGACGGCGTTCCGGATCCCGGGATGGGGAGAAAACTTTGAAGCGCCTCGGGGGATAGGAGAGGAACTCTAACCTTAGGCCGTGGCGAATGGTCGCCCGGACCCAACCGTCTGTTGTAATCTGGTCCCACTTGTCCGCATATAATGCCAGGCGGCCGCCTATGGGATGACTCGGATTTGAGTCATTTCCCTCTGCGGAAGGGGCGGCCGCCCCCCCCGCGAAAGGGCCGCTTGGACTGAGACTGGTATCTGGAGCGGTCTTGGAAGCCTTGTCTATTGAATGGCCTATCCTGCCTGTACTGTTGGAAACGGGACTCCTGGTCCCTGTCATAGTTTCTGAAAGGAGGCCTGCGATATGGGTGACTGCGTGTCTCGGATTTCTTAGTGGAGGTAGGCATTACCTTTTTCTTGTCCCTATTCTCCACTAGAATTGGGTCTAGGGCAGACCCAAACAAATTTGGACCCGTGAAGGGGGCAGCTATCAAATCCCATTTGGCTTTATTATCGATCTGCCAATTTCTAAGCCAAAGGAGCCGGCGTGAGGCCACAGAGGTGGCCAAGGCGCTGGAGCCAAAACGCATGGCATCCAAGGTCGCGTCGGCCGAATACTGGCAGGCCGCCATAATTTTGGTCAGGTCTTGATGGATTCGATCATCCTGGATCGGGATACGATCCTGGAGTTGGCGGAGCCACATCACTGTTGTGCGATTAAAATACGAGGCGGCAGCCGCCGCCCGCATTGCCCAAGCGGAAGCCTTATAATTTTTCCGCAGGGTAAGCTCCGCCCTCTTATCCTCCGGCTTAAGTTTGTCCGCAGCATCCCCGGAGACCACCGGGGAGGATGAGACCAGGGCAGCTATGGGTTGGTCTATAGCCGGAAGTTGAATTGCCTGTAAAAAGGCCTTCTCCATATTATAAGCCCGCCTATCATTGCTGCCAGGAGGGGAAAAATTCGAAGGTCGGGCCCACTGACTGGTGGCCACCTCCAAGAACAGAGGAGGAGCAGGGATCTCCTCCTTGTTGGTGGCCGTGTTTGAGAACATCACCATGTCTGGATCCCTGGGCGGGGGCACTGTGGGGTCCCCTGTGCCCACCTTGGTGGTTCTCCTAGCCTTCTTCAGTAGGGATTTAAACATGGCCTGAATGAATAAGTTAGAAGAGGTGGGCTGATCAGTGGCCGCATCCTCTTCCTCAGAGAAGCCCCAGTCGTCTTGACGACCGGCCTCCCCCCTAGAAGAGACCTCGCTCATGAGGGATGGGGAAGAATTCCTAGACCTGGCCCTGCTGAACGGAGTAATCCTATTATGCCGGGAAGGTCTGTCTCTTTGAGCTATTCCCCTGGAAATGGCTGCAGAAATTAATCTTTTTAGATTTTCAGGGAGGTGTTCTAGATCCTCCTCGTCATAATCAGAATCATAGTCATGAGGAATTGAATCCCTGTGGGATCTCCTACCCCGGGAGGGGCCTGCAGAGGGGCCCTCTAAAGGATCATTTCTATCCAAGCCCCCTGTCCCAGGGGAAGTTGGGGGAGGGGGAGAAGCCCCCCGTTCTTCGCTCCTAACAGATCTGGATGAAGAGGAAGAGGGAGAGGAAGGGCTGAACCCCCTGTTGACAGAAGGGGAATGACTATGAGCCTCTGGTCTGGGGGATCTAGATCTAGGTCTGGGATCCCTGACCTTCTTCTTTTCTGCCCTCTCAATCGCTTTCTCGATTGCCCTGGAACGCCTAAGCTCATCCCTTTGTAGGGCTCTGGAGGGGCGATCCTCCGCAGAAGGCCTAGAAACACGAGGCCTGGCTGGGGCAGTGGGGCCTGACTTATCTTCCTGGGCCTGGGGAGTTGCGGTTTGAGCTGCCTCAGATCTCGCTGCCATCGCCCCACTCACGTGCTCTGATGACTATAGAAGAAGAAAGCAGTCGCAGCTAGAAGCCTCTTGCTGGGAGAAACTCTCAACTTGAGCTTTGAATAATGGCGGAGGCTCGGTAGAGGGTGGAAGGGCTAGGCCCAACACGTGTTCAAAATGGCCGCCGCTGAGGCTTGCTGGTCTTCTTCTCGAGCGGCCGTTAAAAATGGCGCCCGAGCCTGCCGCTTGCCTCCCCCGCACCTTGTAGGGCTCGCCGATTGAAAAGGCAAGTAATCTCGGCCCTCTGGCTACTTCCGCCGGTCTTCACGCCCGGCAAGAGCCGCTGGCGCTCCGGTCTCGTTCACGCGCCGCCGCCGAGGGCACCGCCGACTCGGTAGAGACGGCGCGGTCTCGTTTACTGGCTGCCGGTCTTCACGCGCGGCAAAGGGCCGCCGGCGCTGCGGCTTCAAGGCAAGGAGATCGTTCGGGGGAGGATAAATGAGCTGCAAGCCCCCCGGCACGCCCGAGTCACCAGGAATCAGTCGGGGGGGAAAAAAGCCCGCAGGGAGTAAGGTGGGAAGAGCTTTGCTCCGCGCTGCTTTCCCTGCCTATTTAGGACTGCGATAGCTTGTCCTATTGGGCCAGCTCTATTTTATGAAATAATTTGTTTGATTTAAAGTGTCCAATTGAACCAATTAATCTTTAGTACTCACAATCACTGGGAACCAAATTTGAGTCTTTTGGACCTGTTGACTGAGAGGAAACTGGGAGCCAACGGGAGAAGCCGAAGGCTAAGAAGTTTTCTCTCAGTCAAATGGACCAATCAGGCTGTAATAACCCTTCAGTGACCCCTCCCTCCACTCTACTGGAAAACACAGTAATTGTTCAGTCTCTAGATTTGAACAATTACATCAGCACAATTATACTTTAAGCTTATTATATCTACGGCTGAGTTCAGTTTAGTTACAAATGACTATGTGTACTATGTCAAAGCAAACATTTTCCATTTAAGACCAAAAATGGCACTAAATTAGTTTATTGCTGAAGAATTGATTGATCAGTTACATGAACAAAATTTAAATTAATGAAATGTTTAGGTTTTTGTTTTAAGGAAACAAACGATTCTATACTTTATTTCCCTGATAAGAATGAAGTTTCTTTTAATGTTTCTTTGATTTTTATCCTGATTTTATTTTGGCCCACATAAGATTGAATACATTTCATATTCCTCCTTCTATTTTCTCCATAACAAGCACTGTAGGAGATGGGTAGGATTGAGACAGTATAGCTGTCTAAAAGTCACATAGCTAGTTTTCATGATTAAGAGAAGATTGGAATTTAGGTTATCTTTGGCCACTAAATCACACTGGCTTTCAATTTTTACTAAAATTGCATCTTTACATGCAGTTTCAATTGTTCTAAAATGCCTGAATGACTGAAATCAAGCAAGACTATTCAGAACTGATTTTAGAGTTGTATCATTCTCCTGTGCGCTGCTTGGAGAGTCCAAGCATGGATTAACTTTATCTGCCAAAGGACTGAGTTCAATTTCTTTGGCCACGCCTCCTGCTCCTTACTGACACTAGTTTTTCAACTCAGTCTGGCCCAATAAGGCTGCAATTTGGGGAGCTCCAACAGTCCTTGGACTTGGAATCTCCAACCTTATATTAAATACTGTATTTTATTTTTTAGGTGTGTACATTTCCTGTTTGTACTTAGTTAGTTCCTCTTCGTCTTCTTGAAGCACTTGGAACAGGCTGTCAGGGGTAAGCTGCCTTCCGCGACGCACACAGCTAAGATGAGGCCATTGATTGTGTGTCTGTCCAGCGGCTGCTGGCTGACACAGGGAGCGAGGATTTTCTCCCTCCTCCATTCTGTCAGACATAATTAGGAACCGCCTGACAGGGGACCCTTCCATCGGCTCTGTCTTCCCCTGATGCGTGCGGTGGCCATTTTAAAGCCTCCGCTTCCTGCACTTTTGGGCCGTTCGGATCACCGCTGCCTGGCTCCTGTGCAGATCGCCGCCGGATGGTGTGCTGGTCTTGTCCGGGTTGCCGGCAAGGTCTCTACTCCCAGGAAGACCCCTGCAAGGCGGCCTCAGAGTCTTTAGCCGCTATAGATCATACTCTGCCTTTTTTTTATTGTGCTGATCTGCCCGGCGCTGCGGAACCTAGCATTCATCAGAATTTAATTTAATTCAGTGGTATAACAAAGACATAGTTATATCTTTCTGATAATTTTATTATAGTTAGTAACAACTATTAAGATACAATATATAATTTTAGAAAAATTCTTCTAATATGAGTTTGTATGAAAAACATTTTCCAACTTTATATGGGTCTATAAGGAACTTTTCTTTCTATATTCCTTCTATATTAAGCAAACAGAATTTGTGTCTGTATTTTTGTATTTGTATTTTACATTAGTTTTCTTCCTTTGCATGTTTCTTTCTTTATGATACCTATAAAATTTATATAACCAAACATCCTCTCATGCACATACTTGGAATGAAATATCCCCAGCTCCAAAATGGTCTTTTATGGAACATAAATGATATAAAAAGCTATGATTTTATATAGTAAACAAACTACAGCCAATACACTGACTTCTTTGATACATTTTTCTGATAGATATCTATGTTCAGCAGAACAATTTTATAACAAATCAAATCTCAAAATTATGGCTACAGTCAATAGTACTGTATAACCTAGTGAGATCTGATGCACCCTCTTTCTACCCACTTGGATAGAATAGATAGATTGCAGTGTTACTACTACAGAGTGTACAAGCATCGTGCCATGCCTAACCATTTTTTTTTCATAATAGCCCTCATTACAAACTGTTTCTGAAAATTCCAGTTTAACTGAGTTTTATAATTTTAAAAGTCACTTACTAAAGAGATGGGATGCTATATTTAAGTGAATTGCCTCATACTGTTCTCCAGGCAATAGTAAAAATTATCTGAAATATTCCTATTTCTCCTATAAACCTATTTATGTGTCTTCTAAGTATACATTAGCTATATATTGCTCTTTTCAAATGAGAGAAAGTTGCTTTTGAAAAAGCAATTAATATCCTACATTCAATCTTATTTATATATTGCAGTGCATCATATACCAACAATGCTTTAGATTGAAAATATTTTACTTGAACATATTTCCTTTCACTATATACAATGTAATATGGAAGATAATATAACCTTAAGGAATACATATCAAACATCAATATGTCAATAATATTACTTACTGCAGGTACCAGTAATTTTTTTACTTCCTCCACAGCCCTCTTCAATTTGATTTCTGCTCTATTTTGAGCATCTTCCACAGTAATTAATACATGCAAATCTTCATTCAGGTGTTCCCAATTGGGCTTGCCTCTGTTTTGTTCTTCCTAGAAAAATGAAAGATCACATTAAATTGGTTAACCTTAATTGCAACAAGTCAGATTACCGGACAATATTAGAATCAGATAGGAGTGTGTGTGCTTGCATGCTTCGCTGTGCATTTTGTATTTTTGAAAACCCTAACAATTATCATCAAATGTCCAAAAAGCACTTTCTATTACTAACAGGGAGAATTCAACATAAAAACTTTCTAGAGTTTTAACTGAGTAAGAAAGACAAAAGAATAATTTGAGATCTAAGGATTTTCTCACTTTGTACTCATGACACAACTCAATTAAAAATAAAAAGTGACAATCACCTTAGGCCTCTTTTTTTTTTCCAAACCTCAGCATCTTCTCAATGCACTAATACATCCTGCTCATTTCAATAGCCCATTCTTGCTATACTCAACTGAGTTCATTATTACTATATTTCCTTTTAATAGACACTAATATAATAGTGTGCCACTTTATCACACAAGAATGCCCACATATAGAAAAACATTGCCCTGCCTTATAAGACTACTATAAAGATTATCTGATGGAGCTTTGGAGGGGCACGAGGCTGGAGAGGAGACTGCTTGCTAGATCTTTAAAAAGTAAGTGACCCGGTGTGGCAGGGTGGGGAAGGAAAAGCAATTTTGAGAGCATGAGGTATTTCAGTGAGACGGGGACGTCTTAGGTGGTCTTAGACAGGTGGCCTGTTCCATCAGTACCCCCCCTGGCCTTCCCCACCCTGAAATATCTCATGTTCATTTAACGAACCTCACATTTGATTAGTGAATGCGTGGACAAAAAGAGGGAGTGATCTCGTTGAAGGTACGAGATTCACTCCCACTAATCGGGGAAGTTACGAACTCGGTTACAAACGGAATGGGCAGACTCCATTATAATCATAACTTGAGGACTACCTGCACAGTGAAACCTTGTAAGTTAATTGCATAATTACTGAGCTGTTCTTCAATTAACTTAGAAGATTTCCTTATATGTAAACTGTTCTTTTTACTACTTTCTCACATACTTTAGACAAAATATCAAGAACTCAAATGTAATTGCTTTATATACTGGAGTCACACAAATCAAATAGAAATCTAAGCAAACTCAAATGTGTATTAATATCCTTCACCAATAGAAGCATTTAAAGAGAATACTCCCGAGGATTAGGAAGGTGAATATGGACCACTGTTTTCCATATCAAGCAAAGCAGGTAATTAATTGCTATTCTGACATAGTCCTTTATCACCAAAATGCACATCACTGCTAAGTTTTTCTCAGCATCATTTTCTGTGCTACATCAAAACAAAGCTGATGTTTCAGGACCCCATTCACTCATTTAATACAGAAGCATATTTTTAGACACTATTATTGCACATGAAGAAAAAAATCTAATTCTAAAATATAGAAAGGCGAACATGCAAATGTGTTATTTTCTCCATAAAAGACTGCTTTTCATTTTCCAGCTCCAAGCAGCTATAGTTCACTTAATTTTGAATGCACAGTAATTAGGCATGCAAATAATCTAGAAGCGCTTTGAAATTTTAGACTGTGTGCAATCAATCCTATTCTTTTTCTTCTGCATACAGAGACCTCTCATTAGAAGATAAATGTCCTCCATAAATCTGCCAGATGTCTTATTTTAAATATCATACTATTAAGAAAATATACAATATTCACAAGATATTATGAACTGGATCTAAATTTAGTTGTATACAAGGAGGCTGGATGCAAGAACACCACTGAACACCAAGTATCTGAAATGGCAAATATAAAATTTAAAATAAAGCAACATACTTCATAGAGAGGGGTATTTGACAGAAAATGCAGGTAAACATAGTGGCACAGTGGTTAGAATGCAATATTGCCTAACTGCTCACAGCCACGATTCGATCCTGACAGGCTCAAGCCTGTGACTCAGCCTTCCATCCTTCTGAGGTTAGTAAAGTGAGAGTTCAGATTGTAAGGGTAATATGCTGACACTGTAAATCACTGAGTGTGCTGTAAAGCCCTATGGAGCTGTATGTAAGTCCTACTGCCATTGCTATTTACTAAACTGATATTAACTTACAGTGTCATAATTTTAGATAAAATTTCTATAAAATGATATAGTGTTGGTATATGATACCAACACAATTATCAAAACTATTTATAAAAGTATTTCAAACCAGTGCTGGACATGTGCAAACACAAGAAGATATTTTATATTCATAGTGGACTTCTGAGACAGGTAAGAAATTCTGGGTACCAATTCATATAATGTTGCAAAAGATTTTAAGGATTAATACTGCTAGAAAATCAGAACTTTTCTTATTGTGACTTATGGTACATTGATACTGCAGATGGTAACTGCAACAAGTTTATTGTATGTACAATGATGAAAGAATAATGAAATTCCAATAGTAGAGGAATGGACTGTGATTATGTCAAAATTTGCAGAAATGGAGAAACTAACCTGATTGGTCAGAGAACAAACAACAAAAACTTTTTTTTGAACGACTAGAACTTTATATTGATTTTTTGCTGAAAGAAGAAATAAAACGAATTAATGATTTATAGATCTGAAGAGTAAGAAGCCATAAGTGAAGAGGTGAAGGTCCTTGTAAAGTATTTAGGAGGGAACACTGATTGTTGTGCACCGCCCAGAGTAGCTTTTGGTAAGATGGATGGCTATACAAATTTGAAGGATGTTTTTTTTTTTCAAATTCTGTAAATTGAATGCACTGTAATTACCACTTAAGACATACTGTACATTAACAGCATATGGTAAAAAAAAATGGGTTGTGTCTTCAAAAAGAACCTCATAACTGACTTTATTACAATTAAATTATAGATCTAAAATTATTAAATTAACTATTAACTAAACTAAACTATCTAAAATTAACTATTATTTATTATTCTAGTAAGTAAATATTTCTTTACAAATTGAGTAAAAGACAGCATTACAGAACAAGAGAAAGCAATTTAAATTTTATGTTTAAGTTTACATAGCATCTCTTTCTATACAACCAGTAACAGGACTATATTTCTAGAGAATGCTATCAAATTTCCATATATCCACTCACTCAGTGAACCTTAATATTCTAGGCTATAATGACAGACATGCTTTAATGTCACTCAAGGTTTTAAGACATAAACAACCCAGAGAGAAGCTACTATTCCTACAGCATAACAGTTCTAGTCCACATATCATATATACATACCAAGAGAATCTAACTATATCTTGATGCTGATCAGAAAATAAGTCTCCTAAAGTGAAAAGGAATTGCTCATGACTTCACCAACTTGTAATGGCAGCAATACACTCGTGCCATCTTCCAGGATGTCTTCCTGCTTCCAGTGTTGATATTCCCTAGTAGTTGATATTGCCTCCATTCAAGCAAGCTAAGTTCTGTATGTTAGATGTATGTCTCTAACAGTGGTGGGTTCCGGATCCCGTTGCAACCGATACGGTTGCAACGGGGCCCAGCATCCCCATGAATGTGCGCGGTGCACGCATGCATCATACCTTCCAGCGACGCCTCCACAAGCCTCTGTGATGCTCCAGCTGCTCGGCGGAGTGGTGTGCAGGCGTTGTATGTGCCATGCGCGTGCGAGGAAGCACCATGGGCTTTAAAGGACAGGTAAGGAGTTCAAGAGGGTGGGTGGGCCCTCTCCAGAGCACCGTACTGGAACGGTACCCAGTGCTCCGGGTAGGCTCCGGTGCACCCGTACCGGGACGTACTGCCTGCAACCCACCACTGATCTCTAAGCGTAGATGTTTGTTTGCTGATGCTACCAGCCAGTGGTGGATTTCCATTTTTTTTACTACCGGTTTGCTCGTGCATGTGCAACGCTTCTGCACATGCATAGAAGCCCGGGCAGGTGGGCGGAGCCTCCTGCCGCTGCCACTACCAGTTCGCCCAATCCAGGCCAAACTGGGAGTAACCCGCCTCTGCTACCACCAGATAAAATTATGCTCTTGGGGCACTGAAGAAATGGTAGAGAAAATACAAAGTTTATTGCAAAACATTAATTGGAAGAAGTAGAGAGGAGGAGGAGGAGGATCTGAGCTCAAATTTAGGCTACAGTATAATATGTCTTCACTTTAGTATCTAAAAATATAGTCAAAATAAAAATTAGCTATCTTCTAAATTATGTTATATCTTAGCCTTTTTATATTTCACATAGTAATCAGAAGTACTCTGTAAACGTAAATTTTTATTTTGAATACTTTTGTATATTTATATATATATTCTTATAAAGTGAAAACTAAATACTATTGCCTTAAAGTTCTGATATAAAATTAAATGTCTTGAGATTAAAAAACTATGTTTCATATCAAACTCTCAAAATATAACAACTCTTTTATATAAAGAACCAATCAGAATATTTCATCTGTTTTTCAGTGAAGGGTTATAACCGTGAATGAGTGATGGTATTATAGTAGAGAAAAAGTGAGCTCTATTTCTAAATAAGATTTTGTCTTTTGGATTTTTGCAATGAACATCTCAATCATAAATGTATAATAGAGGGGCCAAGATTACAGACCATGATTGTTAACAGCTATTTCTTAGTCCAGTCAGTTTATATGTTAGGGCTTACTGAAATATATAATTTCTTGAGGTTTTTTGCATAATCCACATATACTATGAAGTTGTAACAGGCAGATTTTCCTTTTTAAAAAAAATACAGTTGCTACTCTACTCTTGAAAATAAAATTGCATTAATTTTTTTTTAATGTTAAATTTAATTCCCTCCACATCTGGAGGGGTACAGATATATGTTACAGAATCCCAGTAAACATTCCACCAACACACACACATCCCCCATAAGTAAGCAAAGCCTCAAGACTTTCTTCAGGACACATAACATATATAGGTATAAACCATTTGGATAAAGCAAAGAACTTTTTTCCAAAGTACTACACAATTTAGTAACATAGTAAACTGTGGAGTATTTTATTAGTTTAATCAGTTAATTATATTGGAAATTCTGCTATCTGTAAAAAAGTTTTCCTGACAATCAATTGCTATTTTTTAATGAACTTACCTTCTTCTTGTCTCTCATAGACCCTTTGCCTCGGACCATAATCTTACATCCTGTTTCAGCTTCAAGTTGTTTAGCTGTTAGCCCTCTAGGCCCAAGAATTCTTCCAACAAAATTGAACTGAAATTTTAAAGAAGAAAAATAATTGCTCAGAACACAATGAAAATAATTAACACCCAGTATTCTGTAAAACTTTGCCCTAGCACATGCCTATCATTCTGAATTATTCCTTCAAAACAATGAAAAAACCTGTGTTTCTTAAAGTTAAAATATATATATTAGAAAATAGAAAAAAGCTAGTGTGGATATAGTAAATTACAACAGATGCTTAGATTACAATATATCAGTTACCATAATTGTTAAACAATTGAACATGTTAAAGGAATTGTAAATGCAACAATTTCAGTGGGTGCAGATATCCAGTACTTATAAGCTAGGACAGTGATGGTGAATCTTTTGCTTATGGTGTGCCACAACTGTGCGCGCGCACGTGCCCACTCCAATTCAATCCTCCCTGACAAACGGAGACACTATTTATCCTGTACAGACAGCTAAGTCAAATTAAATTAAACCCAACAGGGGGGAAATGAGGCAGAGAAAAGAAAGCATATATATTTGTATACCACTTTAAAAAATACATTTTACTATTTTAGCTATCAAAAATGTTACGGTTCTATATTTAAGCAAATACAGTAGATAAAATACCTAAAGGATCCTTAAAGAACAAATGGGTGATTACCTGGTGACTTGAGTATTATCTAAAGATAGACCATTATCTCCAATAAGAGATAGAAAGATAGGTTTCTGGAGGTGACAAACTTGCAAGTTTCTTTGGGAATATTGGCTGAAGACTTCTGCAGAAACAATAGCCTTAAAGGAACAGATTTCATATGACCAAGGACAAATGCTCAAAAAAACCCAGGTGATTTGGAGACAATAAAGTTGACAAGGAAAATTCTGATTAGTCATGAAAGTTTTTTTACATACAGTCCTCACTTATCAACTATGTTGATATGCAGGCCCTGATCCAACGTCCCAAAGAAGATGGGGTCACCTTGTTGCCCATCGTGGCTGGTTAAAAGGAGACGAATAAAGATTATGTGCGTCTCAGAGAAGAGGTCCTCCTGATGTAAATGCAGAGAGCCCTCTGCACATCCAGCTTGTGCCACCTTCGCTCCAGATGATGGACTGTTCAGGACAGAAGTTTGGCAGCACCAGCTCCTGGGCTCTGAGTAATCATGTGTTTATCTTCGGAACAAAGGATGGGTCCAGCCGCAACACCACCCTGTCCGTGTGAAACACACAGAGAGCTTGTCTAACTGACAAGTCTGCCAGTTCCGATATCCACCTGGCCGATGTGATGGCCACCAGAAATGCTACCTTAAAGGTAAGGTAGCGTAGGCAGTTAGTCCTCAAAGGTACAAAGGGTCCCTGGTGAGGGAGTTCAGTACCTTGGTCATGTCCCAAGTGGGATATCTGTGAACAATCGGGGGGGTTAGGTTGGTAGCACCCCTTAAAAACCATCAGATCTAAGGATGCTGGGCCAGAGATTCCAGTGATCCACATGTCAAAACTGAAGATAGGGTTGCTATCTGCCTCCTGAGAATTAGGGAACAGTCCCCTATCAAGTCCTTCCTGAGGAAATCCAGCCACTCCGCATGATCAACTGGACCTCGGCTGAGCCAGTCTGCCTGTACTTTTGCCACCCCCAAAATATGCTCCACCCTTATGGACTGAAGATGTGTCTCCACCCAAAGAACCAGTTGTTCGGCCCCTTGCATGAGGGACCTGGAGCATGTCCCCCTTGGTGATTGATATGGGCCTTTGCGGCCATGTTGTCTGTGAGGACCAGAATGTGCTTGTTCAATACACTGTCCTGGAAGTGAACGAGGGCTAGATGGATTGCCCAAAGTTCCAGCCAATTTATGTTGTGGTTCAGATTCGGATGGGACCACGGAACTTGAGCCATCATCGATTGTAAGTGTTTCCCCCAACCAAAGAGGTTGGCATCTGTTGTCAACATCAGGCGGTCCGGCTCCCTGAACTGGCAACCCCTGGAGATGGCTGGGAACAACCACCACCCCAGAGACCTGATTACCTCAGGTGGTACGTACACTCTGACCAACGAGCAGCTCCTGCCGGCCCTCTGATGTGGTAGGAGAAACCACTGGAGGCATCTGCTGTGAAGTTAAACCCGCAGGCGATGAAAGCCTGACATTATCTTTTTCTGGCAGGTCTCGATCCCGAGGACCCTGCCACATCCTTTCCATGATGGGAGGAGATCTGAGGGGTTTCTGACACCCTGGCTGATTGATCCTGAATGACGTCCGCCATTTTGAATATGCCATGTCGCAAGCACTGCTGGCATAAGCCTCATTCCTGTAGCCCTGCAATTGGCATGCTCAGATCAGCAAGGCTGAAAGCTCTAGAAGGGGATCCACACCACGCTAATGCTTTCAAGGGCAAACGTCGTTGTCAGCTGATCAAAATGATGCCCAGGGCTTACCTCATCATGGCTCTCAAAATGGCACCCGATCCACTTCCCAGGTGTGGAAAGGCCTGGGGCTATCGCCGTGGAGTAAACACTCATGAGCGTTGACCTGGCCTGGGATGCAGCGATCGCCACTACTTCCTGCAGTCCGAGGATCAGCGTTCTGGAGCTTCGTTCATGGGCGCTTGCCCTGTATTTGCCTGGAATGCAAGGCTGAATTGCCACCTCGCAGCCCTCAGCAAGAGTGGGCTAAAGCCCTTGCCACTGGAAAGGAAGGCTGCTGTACCTGGATCAGTTGTGACCCAGCCTCCAAAGTAAACCTTCTCTTTCCCTTTATGCTGTTGTTAAAGGTGAGAAGTATTCAGGAATGGAAGAGAGAATAAACACATGACTTGTCATAAGATAGACTGAGTCTACAAACTGGGAGGAGGTAGCAGAGGAGGCGTGTCATCACAACTTGCAGACTCAGTCCGCTTAGATGACAGTTGGAGTTAACCCATTCCTGGATTCTATCTCCACCACTATGGAGACATTATCATTTTACTCTGAGGTGAAAAATAAGAGAGCAACATGCTTGTTCTCAGTTTTCAATGTCTTCTATAGTTGGAAAACTCAACACATTTCATTTTCTATCATATTAAATGTAGAATTTAAAACGTTATTACATCCAGAGATAGCTGGGAACCACCTTCCTCTAAATCTCAATAAAATCAAGTAGTTACAGGTTTTAGGGTGCCCTGTATCTAGTGATTTGCTATCTTTAACTCTGGTTTGGATGACACATCCCAGTCAGAGCTGGTTCATAATCTGAGGATTCTATCAAACTTGTGGCTCCTGCTTGAAGAGCAAGAGGCAGCTGTGGCAAGGATTTACTTTGCAGAAACTAGTGCATCAATTGATCCCTTTCCCAGATTGGTGTCATTCCTAGTGGAGAGGGAGGCACTGCTCATAATTACTCACGAGTTAAAATACTGCAATGTGATCATCATGGGGCTAGCATTGAAAAATGTTCAGAAGCTGCAGCTAATTCAGAATTCAGAGGCATGGGCAGCAGTAAGGTACATTGAGGTATGCCCAAGTAGCACCACTATTGTGTAAATTACACTGGTTCTCAATAGATTTCCAAGTGATGGTTTGCTTACAGCTTTTAGAGCCTTACATGGCACAACCTAGTTTATGTGCTTATCCGTAATGGGTTCTGCTTATTTTACTAGAGAAATCAGCGTGGGAGTGCTCTGGGCCACCTTGGTAAAAAGTGTCACCTGATGAGGATTCAGAAGGATGCTTTCTCTGTCACAGTGCCTACCATAAGGAACAACTTCCTAGAGATACACATGGGTTTAATTCTATTGGCCTTCAGAAAAGCAGCAGAGACCAGAATTTTAAGGGATTTCGCATGGAATGGATGATTGATGAGTTTAATTGTCAACACTGTTGTTTTAGATAACCTTTTTGGTTTTAGTGCCCTGTGCTTTTATTCTGCTGCCCATTCCCTCTTCCTTCTGGTAGATGGGAAACTATATCTTTGCTAATAAATGAATACAAAATAAAAGGCTATTTGTGGAAAATTGGGAATATTCCATATTGAGTGAATTTGTCTTTTCTCCAGATTTATTATTATGTAAGAAATGTTTGTTATACTACTGATCACATTTTATTTAAAAACAAAGTTCTTAAAACCTTACTTTTTACTTTGTAACCTTACATAATTCAATTCTGAAAGTAGAAATCAGGGAGTTTAAACATAGAATTCAACTTCCCACTGACCCAAACATCATACCAGAGTTTGTTATATCAGCTCAAACAAAAGGTTGGAAAAAATTGTATTAAGGAGCTTGGAACTCTGTAAGGATAGATTTCTGAAAATAGACTGGGACCAGGACCAAACCTGTAAATGTGATGTGACAGCTTTTTTTTAGAGACCTAAAATCAGTGCCTTTAAGTCTCTGAAGTCTTAAATACCAATATTCTTGTTAAAGCTCTTGAAATCAGACTGAAAAAATTGACCTTCTCCAATCTGGGACGTGAAAATGATAATGGATCACTACATGTAGCCTATGACTTCTCCGGTCTTGTATAGGGATAGAACATTTCCATAGCATAGAATACATATTAAGTCACTGAGTCAATGAAGTGGTATGCCAAAGATACTATAATTAATGACATAAATATCTACAAGACTCATACATGAATGCAAATGTCCATTTGTTTGATTCTTATTCCCAGTTTTAAAACTCCTGAAAGTTCCTTTCAGGAACTATCTCATAACTGGCTGAACTTATTTCAAGATAATGCTGTTCTTTGTTTCTTATATGAAAACTGAAAACTTACTTGTGGTAATTTTTTAAAAAAGAAATCTATATTTATAAATTGAATCTCTCAATATCAAGTAGGTTACAGAGAATACATGATTATGTTTGTAGAACACAGGGAAATATATTTATTATATACAGTAGTACATCTTTAAATTGTTCCAGAAAGAATATAAAACTCACTTCATCTTTTTTTTAAAGTCTGACCTTCTCTGTCAGTTAAGAGGAGTGATAAATCCACCAGCTGTTTCCTTCTTCATATGTGGGCTACAATACATTTGCTTCCTTTTTAAGGCCAGTGTATTTGAACAACAACAGCAGGGCTTAAGCCAGCTGCTAGAATGTGACAGGCATATATTTAACTCTGATCTCATTTATTGCCCTTCTTTTCTGACAACTATCCTTTTTTCTGATGTCTACTGACATTCTTTACTTAGCTGACACTGCCATTTTACTAAGAGGACAATATGCAGCCATAAAACAGAAGCTTGGGAGACATATATTCCAGTCAAATACCTTTATTGTTGATTTATTTCTTTGTAGCTAGTTTTTTTTTAATCTTGTAAATTAGGTTATCTTTATCTCACTGAATTCAGAAAGATTTGCATTAATAGATCTTATATTCAGCTATTAGTGTGTTTTAAGTCCAAGACCAAGCATGTTCATAGTATTAACCAATCAGGTAACTTTTACACATTTTATTCCCACCTACAACTTATAATATTCTCAAGAAAGAACTCTGTGTTTGCACCTATGTATTGAAAAATAAAACAAAGAATGGAAAAGAAGACATTTTTATAGTCTCAGAAAACATGAGAAATGCTGTAAATTCTCCTTGCAATATCTCTGGCTAAATGTCGGCAGAACTCATGAAGCATCTCCCTGTAAGTATCTGGCAATGAATTTAATATAGAAACATCTAAACAAACAGATTAGAATGAAAAGAGTACATAGCAACTCTATCATATAATTTGGAGATGAGACTGAATATTGACATGCACTGCAACGAGATAAGGAGTATTTGAAAATTACCCTAGTGAATCAAATCTGAAACTCAAAAAGTTTTTGAAGGCAATGATCTATCTCCATTGGATCATTGAATAAGTCCCTCTCACCATTACTGAGTCACATAAAATAAATGTAGATAAATATTGGCCTTGACTACGCTGAAAATTTTCAAGGGAAATTTTGAACAGGGATAAAATAAAACAATTTACTTATTTGAATACATAGATATAAGTATTAGATACATTGAACCTCTGTAAAAGAGTATCTATGTATCGATCTATGTGCCTGTCTATCCTCTTGAAATTTTTCTGAAATGGAAGTAAATCAATCCTCCCCCCTCCTCTCCCTCCCTCTCCCCTCCTTCTTCAAATTATTACCAATAATTTTAATGGAAAATAAGAGATACCATCTAACCCATAAATAATAATGCATATCTCTGTATTTAGAAATAAAAAAGAAAAGAATAATGTATTTTTAATGTCTACTAAAATCAAGTCACGTGATTCAAATTGTCAATGTGATACAGGATTTTTACCTTGCACCTATGCAAGAAGATTCTACAGGATAAATGGATGTGCTTAAATTGTATCTGCTACAGCCAAAATGCTATAATTGTGCAATCTTTCTCCTATAGATCGTTTGAGATATAAATGGATACTAATAGGAAAATGTGTCTTGCTAGTACTCGCTAGTGTTGGCTTATGAAATATCAAAGAGAAACACTATAGAAACTACGGTAAGTAACTTACAAAGAGAATCAACTGTAAACCCCAAAGGAACCTCAGATTGAGATAGTAAGGATTCAAACTTCACTCATGCACCACTAAGTTGAATTTGTCATGCAAGTATATTATGGCAACATCAAGCCAACCACTAATAGTATCAACTGGAGATTAAAATAGGTAAGCATGTGTTTTTCTTTTTTTAAAAAAAGCCACTTTAAATATTAGTCTTTCTTAGCAGGTTTTATTTTATTTATAAATCTGAATCGCTGTGTCGTTTTATTACAATAAATATGCAACAAAACTTGGAACTTGAAGAATGGAATATTTTGGTAAGTTTCTGGAGTAATAAATAATTTATAACATACAATAATAACCTCCTGATAGTCTAAAAAAAAATATTCCAACCTATAGTAGACAAAGTAGTGGCCATGGCAACAAAATGCTGTGGTAAAATTTGAGAGTCAAGTTGTAAGACAAAGGTCTGTTTTATAAAGTTTAGGAACCTCAAGGTGGAGCAGTATTTGTATTTGGCAAAAACATAAATGCTTCTTGGAATGTTACTATTTTTGTGGATTGTTGGTCACAAACAAAGCTGGTGTTAAACACAATGCAAGAGTCAACTACTGATATATTTATCTGCTGGTGTTAAATACAGTGAAAAATAATCTTTTAATCCTTAAAGATATAATCTATTTTTCCTAAATGTTTAGAAAAAGAACATGCTAGATCTGTGCACTAAAACAAAAACATACTGAATACTTAGCAATACACTGCACTATTCACACATAATTATGTGTAAAATAAAGAGAAGAAAGTTTTCCAAATGTGCAAATACATACAAACAACCCACACCTGTCATAAAGTATAACTGAGAATGCTTAATTTATGGAGCTTCTATAAAAGGATTTTATCTAACACAAGTTTTTTTTCCAGATTATCCATTGAGTTTTTATTTCAATTGCTGATACTTTTTAAACTCAAAGTAGTGAAGACCATAAGATTTTTTTAAAGTTATCATTTGACACATTTCTTAACTTGAAAAAAAATATTTTAATCAATTTACATTAAAATAAAAACACTAATTTAAAATAATTAACTTTTCATTCTATTAAAAAATAAAATCTTCTGCAACTGTTCTGTTTCAAATTAATTAATTAATCTAGAAAAATATGCATGCTCCATAAAACTAGAATATGAACAATTTGGTTATTTCCATTAAAAGTCCTTCAAAAGAATTGCTGGAGTGTTGACTGTAACTCTAATCTACGGTATTGCTAGAAAAAATATTTCTACACTTACATACATATGCAACTCACAGCATGGTAAAAAAAAAGACACAAAAACTCAATTTTTATATATTCTGCCGCAACGTTTAGAATTATAGCGTATAACAGATTAGCATGACGAATCTTTAAGTTGATAGTTCACATAGCTAAGCATTTCCAACAAAGAGTTCATTTGCTGATCGTACTATTAACTGAAAAAACACATAAGCAGGACTGTTATCATGATCAGCTCTCTTTTAATAATAAGTCAATCTAATGTTGAATGGATCCCCACAGAATACTTTAAATCAGCTTTGTCCAAGGCTTCCAGTGCTTTATCACCTACTTAGTGACAACTGTCAGAGATACACTATTCGCCTATGGAAGAGACACTGATCACTGTCACCTGCTCCAAGGCAAAATCCCATTAGCAACACTTTAATTTCCCTTATGAACTATGGTATGTAAAACAAAATTAAAGTGAAATAACAAAAATAAAAATATTCAATACACTCTCTGAAGAAAAGTCATCCTAATTAATAGTTTCAACTAGTTTAGTTTAGTTAACAAAAAGCCAGAATTCCACTCTCTCACAGCCAGCAGTATAATTTAAGTGTTGTTTTATTAGAATGAAGATAGAGTAAAGCAGTTTTTTTTAAAAAACACCCAAAAGTTCAATCAAATGATTAATGAGAATATATAGTACCTACCACAAAAGAATACTTCCTTCTCCCATGACAGAAAGTAGGGAGAGTATATTAGAAAAATTACGTAACTACTCTCCTATTCCAGACAACTCACAGACAATGTGGGTATCAGTAAGCCTGGATCAACTAGATATTTCTATATATCATTACTGTATGTGTTCCTTAAAAAAACCTGCCTACATTAGCATTTGACATGTTAATCAAAGCATCATCTGGACACTCAATCAAATTGAAACATATTAACAATATATTATAATTCTATAACTATGAATCATATTAACCAAGGAATATAATTTAATCTGAACCATTTTCTAATTAAACTATGGCATTACTGAATGCCTCTGTCTGTCTGTCTGTCTGTCTGTCTGTCTGTCTGTCTGTCTGTCTTAGTCAGGAATGCTGTACAATACCCTTTTTTAAAGAAATCAAACTTTGAAGTTTGTATATGCTCACTATATTATATCAATACAATTGAAGCACAGCTCTTGCAATACTACATCATTAGTGGGAAAGGAGCAGTGAATTATCTGTCGCAATAAAGAAAAATGGGTCAACCTATTTTACAAAGCACCAGAAGGCAAAACAAGAAGCAACAGTTAGAAACTAATCACAGAATAAGCAACTTAGAACTGAGGACAGGGAGAACAATCAAACCAGTGGAACACCTTGCCTTCAGAAGTTGTGGGTGCTCCATTACTGGAGGCTTTTAAAAAGGGATTGGATAGCCATTTGTGTGAAATGGTATGGGATTAGATTGCACCACCGAGGTCCCTTCCAACTCTTGTTATTCTGTTATCAAATGCTATTTACCAAGCAGGCTAAGCCATGTTTGTTCTTACCCCATGGTGAAAGAAAAGTTCATGAATCTTTTAGAATTATGTACCGCAAATCCTGCAGTAATGCAATAAGGTCTTTAATGCATTAAGAGCTTCATTTAAGTCCAAGATAAGGATATTCTAATTGAACCATGCCAAAATAGTGTATTTTGGAATTTTTCCCTGAATATACTTCAGAAACGTTCACTGTCAGTTTTGGAAAAGTATGTGAAGACTATAATAATTAGCTCTTGAGAGAGTAAGTTGGGACAGATGTTCCAATGAGATGACAATATGATGTCAGTTTGAAAAGGCGCAAAATACACATATGTGTTGATGTGACTAACAGAGCTACTTTTCATGAACCTAGAACTGACTATACTTGATCACAAGAGCTCTTAGGATAATTCAGAAAAAGTGTTGTTTATGCGCTGGAAAATTGTTGTTTATGGGACTAGAAAAAGCTACTAAACCATTGTGAAAGAATCTTATCACGCCTCAGTCAGGCAGACAGTGTGCAACTGGAGAAAATGTAACATCACTGTTATTTATCATGGAAAGCCACACCAAGAATAAGGCATAAAATATTTTGTAAAGGACTTGCAGGCTATGGTTGCATTTTCTGCTGTGTGGTACTTTAAGTGAACATATGGTAACAGCAACAAATGAGTCTAAGATAACAAAAAAGAGCAAGAATGATGTATGCACCAGTGCACTATTTATACAGTATTTAGAGCAGAACAGCTAAATAGAAGAAACTGTATTTTAATTGGTCTTTCAACTTCAAAATGGGTCAATTGGAGAAGAATCCAATCAGGACGTAGCTTTCTTGGAGTCCTGTAACATGGATAAGTTACAGATCAACCAAATTCAAATACACGAGGCCAATCGCCCATTTGAGGTACATGTGAGCTGCTGAGAAATATGTCACAAAACAGCTCACTATGGCTCTGAAAATGAGAGCCACAATTTCCGGAGAACTACCAGAACAAAAAAACCTGCCCCATTTTTGGTCCCAGGAAGCTTCAGGGAGGCCTGGTAGCACCAAAACAGGGGGGGAGCACCACCTCCACTCCCGTTTTGGTGTTAGCAGGCCTCCCTGAAGCCTCCTGGGACCAAAACTGGGGTGCACTGCATCCCCCCCATGCCCCCTATGCATGTGCGTGTGACTCCCCCCATGCATGCATGCGCGACTCCCAGCAGAGACCATCAGCTAGCCAGCAGGAAGCGCGCACACATGTACAGTGGAGCTGATCTGGTCCAGACAGCTCACGTGCCCACAGAAATGGCTCCGCGTGCCACAGGTTCACCATCACGGACATAGACCATGGCCATTCAGAGTGAAAACTTGTCACTGAGACACAGTATTCTGTGGGTTATTTAATGGCAATCTCTATCTGTTAACAGGTCTTTTGTAAGTATTACCACTGAAGATAGTATATACTGTAGATTATGGATAAATGTAAAATGTTTGCAAACTTTACCACTTTAAAAAAGCAACATAAAAAAGCCATAAATAGCAAATACAGGCTTACCTCTGAACACCATTCTTGGACCACAACATTTGTACAACAGAGGTCATATGAGAAAATATACTACAAAGATTTCACATGAACCAGAAAAAAAATTAACTGACTAGTAGGTACTTACATCTGGATATTCTTTTACAGGCACATATAGTTTTTCTTGTAGCTGTACAATAGGTCCCACAGCATCCGGTAACTCTGCACTTCTCTTCTCCGTACTACCATTTAATGTGTCATTATACATGTCTTTCCGTACTCTGCTAATTTCTGTAGGAGAAAAATATACTGTGTGTTACATTAACAAAATAAAAAATCTAGAACAATAATTAATTAA
Organism: Natrix helvetica; assembly: GCF_964273705.1. NCBI lineage: Eukaryota > Metazoa > Chordata > Lepidosauria > Squamata > Natricidae > Natrix > Natrix helvetica. The sequence continues at coordinate 213,251,251 of NC_138552.1, read as the reverse complement.
CTGCCATTTCTATGGAACATTGTATTTAATCAGCAAAGTACCATATTTTTTACACCATAAGATGCACCCCCCCCCCAAAAAAAAAATGGGTGGAAATGCCTGTGTGTCTTATAGAGTGAATATTGCAACTAGGAGGGGAAGGGGGTTGGGTGCGGCAGTGGCGTTTGCTGCCGCCCCATCACCTCCTGTTACCACTGCTGCCATTCGCCACCACCAGGGAACACTGGAGCCTTGATGGCTGAGCAGCTATCAGCGGTTGGATCGGCCTCCCAGAATACAGCTGATCAGCTGTTCTAGGTGGTGGGTATCGCTGCCACTGATCATGGCCACCAGCCGACATCAACGTGATAGGCAGTGACAGGGATCAGCTGTGAGCAGCAGAAATAGGCGGCCACAATCCCCACCACCTAGCACAGCTGATTGGTTGCATTCTGGGAGGCCGATCCAACTGCTAATCAACTGCTCGGCAGCGAAGGCTCCAGTGTTCCCCTGCAGAGGCAGCAGCTCAGCTCAGTTGACTGGTGGTGGGCGCAATGGAATGGAGCCCTGACGAGCCACATGCTGGGGCTGTGATAACGTGCTGAAGCTGACCAGGCTGTTTGCTGATTGCTGCAGGACACTAGCCAGATGAATACCAGATGGATGTTGGGAAGCAGACATTCTGAGGTTATATAAACTTGCTTTTGCATTTGTAGTCTTCAAAATGAACTGGTTTTGAGTTTAAAACCACAAGGATAAAGTTTAGATTCTCAGGCTTTCAAAGCACTCATCCTAAACAACTTCAACCCCTTCCCATTCACCATTATGCAGCAGAAACAACTTTCTACGATCCCTGTCAATTATTCACAATACAGGTGATTGCATTCTGACTGCTTCGCTCAACTACTGCAATCAGTCCTTCCAACTGTAGCCCTTAAACAATCTCCTGAAGTGGATGGAGTGAAACAATTGCCTATGGAAGTCCCCTCCATCCATGGAAGGGAACTGCTCTGATAGGCTGTAGGAACAGAACTGGTATCGGAGGTTTTTTTTTTTTTTCATGCCACTAGAAGAGTTCAAGTTCAAGTTCAAATTCATCCAATGGAGCTGTCCAATCATAGAAGGTAATAATTTTATTAGGTGAATGGACAATCTGATTTGTCTAATGGAAAACACAAATATTTTTTCTTTAATATTAATCATAAGGAATACCCCATCCCCCATTCCTGTTATGGAGTCACATTCTGATGGGGGTGGGCCTATTCTCCAGTGGGATAACCAAAGAACACCAGGAATGTATGCCTAAAGTATACACTCCCAGCAGAGGCTCCCAAAGCATGAAAGTCATCTCAGCTGCCTAGCTAAAGCAGGCAGGCAGTTATATTGGACAGAACAGTGATCTAGGGAGTTTCTGGAGGCAGATAATTGCTCGTAAAGGCCTCACTTCATACTGCATTGGAGGAAGCCAGGATAAACCATTCCTGTATTTTACCAAAAAAATCTCATGGGCAGAGGAAGACAAAGTGATTGCTGATGTAAGCGCTGAGTGATGGGCCACTGAAGTCAGATGGCACTCAACATGCTATTGATGAAGATAAGAGGATCTTTCATCCTATTACTGTTGTTTACGATGTGGCTACATTAAAGCTTTTGAAATGCCTAGTTGCACATGCTACTATGCAGGAAAAGAAAATCCCACTATAATTCTATCTTTGCAGCATATGAAAAGCAAAAAAGTGGTGTTTCTTTCATAAACAGGAAGGATAAAGCAAAGACTATATTTGGGTACATTTAATCAATGATTTAATATCACTGAATAAACAACTCTTTAATATGATAGTGATGCAGAAAAAGGAAAAGTTGACAGTAAAGCATGAAAATCACTTTCTGCAAATCCAATTTCTTATGCATTGCTAACAGTCTTCAATTCAAAAGCAAAATAGCACTTATTTAGATTAACAAATATCAGATAGCACTTCTATGAGGTGGGCTGATGTATGAGAGAGTGACTAGCTCAAAGTCACTGAGTCACTGTTAATGCCAAATAGATATTAGAACCCATGGTTCTGTTGCTTAGATAAATATCTGTACAGAGTGAAACAAACTTGGAAAAAGAAGGTTGGTTTTCCAAAAGATCTTCTAATTCAAAAGGTGGTTCCAACCTTATTTTTGTGCTAAAGGACACTAAGGGACAGATAGTAACTGATTCAAAGATCAGAGATGTAAATTATGTATTGAAATTCTATACAATAAAGATGTCAAAATTCTAATCAAAAGGTTACACGGATTGATGAAGTATCTATAGTATAAAAATATGGCAAGCAACATTTCTAAACAAACTATGCCAACATACCTGGCGAACAACACAATGACAAACAAACCTGATGTCAACATACCAATACTACAGAAGAGAGAGTTAATAGTGGGCAAGGCGTCTCATAATACCCTTAATTTCACATGCTAGCAAAATAAAATTTAGGATCATCCAATGTAGATTACAGCCAGTGGTGGGTTCAGGATCCCGTTGCAACCGGTACGGTTGCAACGGGGCCCAGTGTCCTCCACATGAGCACGTGCAGTGTGAGCGCACACATATGCAGCATGCACATGCGTCATATCTGCCAGCGACGCCTCCGCAAGCCTCTGCGACCCTCCAGCTGCTCGGCGGAGCATCACGCAGGCAGGCACTGTACGCACCATATGCATGCGTGGAAGCGCCGAAGGCTTTAAAGGACAGGTAAGGAGCTCAGGCAGGCGGGTGGAGCACAGTACCGGAAGGGTACCCGGTGCTCTGGGCAAGCTCCAGTACGCCCGTACCAGGGCGTACTGCCTGCAACCCACCACTGATTACAGCCCTGCAAAGAAAAGGAGCTGCTAGCAAGTCAAGTTTGTTTTAATAACGGCTGAGGAGTAAGAGATTGTTTCTGATGCATGGTGGATAACTGAGTAAAACAAAGAAAACTAAAAAGAAGTAATTATGTGCTTCACTGACTATACAAAGGTCTTTGATTGTAATGAGCATGTCAGGCTGTGGGATGTCCTTAGGAAACTGGGAATGCCAAAACATTTTATTGTCCTCATGCAAAACGCATGCACTGGGTAATAGCCAGTCTGAATGGAAAATGGTTAAAATAGTAATAAAACTGTTTCCAGGTTAGGGAAGGAGTAAAACAAAACTATATATTCTCCTTATTTACTCATCTATGTGCTAAATATATTCTGACGAAGTTGGATTGGGTGAAAATAGAAATGGATTTAAAATTGTAAGAAGAAACATCAATAAACTATGCTACACTGGTGACACTATTCTGATAGCTACTGTATTTCCCACAGAGGTTAAGAATCAACTAAGCTCCAAATGTAAAGGAATCTAAATAAAACAGATTAGGTAATCTTGTACTTATGATCACAACTGGGACCAGAATATTGTTAAGCAGCATGGTTTTTAAGTGAGACATCACATGACTGCACACACAACTTTACCTTTCTTTTTTACTCCAGTCATTAAGCAACATATTAGATAAACACTATTTGCAACCATCCGTGATTTCTCCATTGAGTTTGCTTGTTGGAAGTAGACTGGGAATGGTGCAAATTGCAATTACAGGATCACAGGATGTTGCAAGCATTGTAAATGTGTGCTGGTTGCCAAGTGCCCAAATCACAATCGCATGACCACAGAGATGGTGTGACAGTCGTAACTTTGAGCATACGGTAAGTCTTTTTATTTTCAATGCCTCTGTGACTTTGAACCATCCTTCAACAAATGTTTTAAATTTGTTTTTAGATATAGAATAGAATAACAGAATTGGAAGGGACCTTGGAGGTCCTCTAGTCCAACCCCCTGCTTAGGCAGGAAACCCTACATCACTTCAGACAAATTGTTATCCAATTTCTTCTTAAAAACTTCCAGTGTTGGAGCATTTAGAACTTATGGAGGCAAATTATTCCACTAATTAATTGGTCTGTCAGGGAATTTCTCCTTATTTCTAAGTTGTTTGATTAGTTTCCACCCATTGCTTCTTGTCCTATCCTCGGGTGCTTTGGAGAAATTCCTATAAAAATTATATTTAATGTTAGAAACACCTGGACAAGTTTAGGAAGATGATGAATCTACAAAAATATGCTGAAAATGTTTATTCCTATTTAATGTTCATTCCTCCAAAATGACTTTTTCAAATATTCACACATCAACATTCTACTCCTTGGCTAATGAGTATCTTATTCTTTCTTGAATTTCTTGATTAAAGTTCTTCTATAACGATTTTTATTTTCTTTAAAATTGTACCCTCGGAGATTGCTCTGAACTTGATCAAGTTTCTTGTGGTACGGGGAGTGTATTGTTTTGGCTACTTTTCTTTCCTCACTAAAAGTCCCTTTCCATTTTTGTGGATGGTTAATATTTTGGTTATGGTAGCCATGATTTCTGAATATCACAATTAGATCGAAAGTTCCACAACAAGTGGCAGCGAAATATGTTTTTGCTTTTTACTTTTGGTTGAAACATAAAACAACTTAGCACCAAAAATCAATCTCTGTTCTAGCCTTAATAATATCTCATGTCCAAAGTGTCTGTGTAAGCAAATATGAACATTTTGAGTGGTTAATAAATAAGCAACCTATCTTGCATGAATAAATTTCTCAATGCAATTAAGTATCTGAGAAGCCCCTACAGGAATAGAAAGAACATTTATTTTCTTCTTTAGACTAAACAAAAATTCAAATAGTTTCTATCAAACTTAACTTTAATCTAAATTAATTATATAATTAAAAATATAAATATTTCAAAACTAATTATTTCCTCTTATCAACTTTTTATATAGGAATATTTTGGTTAGCTTATATAATTTTCTTTCGTTTTAAAATATTAAACCATTCATTGCTGGTTATTCTAATCAGCCCCAATATTTTGTAAGATTTAAAATAACTGCACATTCTTAATTATTTCCCTTCAAATGTCAATTTATAATACCTAGGTTTGTTAAGTTGTTTTTTTTTTTTTTTTTGCGCACACAGCAACCAAGATCAAATATCAAAATTGGTCATACACTGTGCTGATTATAAGAATTTGTTTAAATAAATCTCACTTCAGGCAATGAAGAAATAAGCTTGTTTGTATATCTAAAATTTGCAATCAGTATAGAACTCTAAGAGAAAAATAAACAGCAGAAATAAAATATATTTTATTCCAATATTCCTTCTATGGTTTTTCTAATTTTTTAAAAGAAACGGTCATAGGAAGTCCCAGATTAATCCAAACTTACTGTATTAAAGTTTTAATACACACTTCACTGAGGCATTTATATACGTAATATATCATACATATACAAGATGGCTGGCTAGGGAATTTGGAGAGTTACTCCACATATTTTAAAATTGCTAAGGTTCAGAAACATCGATTTAATATTTACCTTGAATGTATCAAAGCTAATGACACAAAGTTAGTGACAAGAGAAAAATTGTAATATAAGGTAAAACTGACAAAACAAAACACCTCCAGCAAATATATCCACATGCCATTGCATACAGAAAATACGTAGGAACATTAGCAATGGCTATTCCTTAAATATGAATTAAACAATATTGATTATATTATATAGAATATCAAGATCTGGGAAACATTTGCTGATACACAAAGGAACTTAGTAGTGAAGATTTATATCAAGTTTACATCAGCTTGAATTCGGAAGATTTACATCTGGGCTATCAAATTTCAACAAGAAAATACCATCTCCAGCAATGTAACTCTACAATAGACAAACATAATTGTTTGTAGGCTGGGTACACCACGGCATACACAGATCTACAGGTGAAAGATAGGAAATTTGCTAACTATGGAAATGCCCCATATTATTTCATATAGATGTGCTTGCTCTTAAATCACATCTATTTTTTAAAGTAAAACACACTAAAATTCTAAACATTAGAGTTAAAAGACTAGTTTTAATTAAAATAATAAACCAACTACACCATCTCTTTTATAAAACTACAAAAAAAGTAAAAGGGGTGTTGGTCTTACCTGATACGCTCTTTCTTGGTGTGCTGAGAGAAAATCCAAGGAATGGGTTAACTCTGCTTTTTTGCTCAGAGACTGAATCTATCAAATTTCCGGCCATGCCTCCCTTCCCTGTACGTAACCACAGTTTTGATGAAGACGTAGTAATAGACTTGACACGTTTTTGTCTGGATTTTGGTCACTCCTGTACTTTGGACCAGACGATCGCCAGGGTGGGGTTGGATTCTCTCTCAATACACTGAGAAGGAGTGTATCAGGCAAGATCAACACTCTTTCTCCAGTGTGCTGAGTAGAGAATCGAAGGAATGGGACATACCAAAGCCAGCTGTCCTAAAGGTCAGTAGCAGTCTGGTCTTGGGTCCCCAAGTCTGCATGCACTCTCTGGAGTACCCCTCTACCAAAGGCCGCTTCAGATGAGGTGAATGCATCCAGCTTGTAGTGTCTTATGAATGGGGATGGAAAGGACCATGTTAATGCTCTACAAATTTCCTTGATAGAAGCCTATTTTGCCCACGCACCTGTTGTGGCCGTGCTTCTAGTGGAATGGGCTGTCACCTGTCTAGGTAGTGGGAGAGCCTGAAGCTCGTAGGCTTTGGCGATGCATGGCTGTATCCATCGACCTATGGTCAATGCTATAATCTTGTTGCCCAGTGAAGAGAGCCTGAAGGAAACAAACAGGGACTTTTGTTTTTCGAAGAGAAATAGTTCTCTTGATGCAGGTGCGGAGGGCACTCCTAATGTCCAGTGTATGCCATTTTTTCTCCAGGGCATGGGTCAGGTCCAGACAGAAGTCCAGCAAGATTATTTCCTTTGCCCTTTAGAACAAAGAATTCACTATGGGAAGGGGAGGGATCCAACCACAGCACCATCCTGTTTGAATGGAATATGCATAGGTCCTCTCTCACAGAGTGAGCTGTTAGTTCCGATACTTGCCTGGCCGAGGTGATGGCCACGAGGAAGGCCTTAAGGGTAAGGAAGCATACTGACTGACCGTAATGGCTCAAACAGGGCTGAGGTGAGAGCTTGCAGGACCTTGGGCAGGTCCCAGGTGGGATACCTGTGAATCACCAGTGGCTTTAAATTAGTTGTGTCTCTGATGAAACTGCGCAAAATAGGATGTTGAGTGAGGGACTCCAGATCACCGCATCATAACACCGAGTACAGGGCTGCCACTTGTCTATGTATGGTATTGGGGGACAGGCTCTTGTCCAGTCCTTTCTGAAGGAATTCCAGAATCTGGGCCACTGATAAGGAGATGAGATCGATGTGGCCCTTGGTGTACCAGCCAGATAAGGCTTTCCAAGTTGTGTCATAGATTCTGTTAGTGGATGGCCTTCTAGAGGGCTAGATCGTCCATATGACCCTGTTGGAAAAAATGTCCTGTCTCAGAGCTCTCCACTCAAGTGCCAGATGGTCAGTTGAAGACATTGTGGCTCCGGATGAACTATGGCTCCCTGGCTGAAGGAGATTCTGTCCTCAGAATCCTCCAGGGCCTGGACACTGACAAGTATACTAGGTTGGCTAACTATGGTTGTCGGGGCCAGTGGGGAGCTAAAAGGAGGACCTCTGCTCTCTTTGCCAGCACTTCCCTGATTACCCCTGGGATAAGGGGAAGAGGAGGGAAGGCATATAGTAGTCATTTGGGCCATGGACTGTGGAGTGCATTGATCCCTTCTGCCCCGTGTTGTGAATCTGGAGAAAAACCTGAGCAACTGGCTGTTTGACGGGATGGCGAGCAGGTCCAGGATTGGGGAGCCGAACCGTTCTGAGATTTCCCTGAATAGGGTTGGATATAGGCGCCACTCTGAGTAGTCAACTGTGGTTCTGCTGAGCCAGTCCACCTGCACATTCTTCACTCCTGAGATTTGTACTACCCTGAGAGACAGAAGATGTTTTCCGCCCAGAGACCTAATTGTTCAGCCTCTTGCAAGAGGGACCTGGAATGGGTGCCTGCTTGGTGATTGATATATGCTTTGGTGGCCACATTGTCAGGATCAGCACATGTCAGCCATATACCTTATCCTGGAACCTGCTGGGGGCCAGGTAGGCTACCCTGAGCTCCAGCCAATTGATGTTGTGTTCCAGGTCTTCTGGAGTCCAGACCTTGTGCCATCAGGGACTGGAGGTGTGCACCCCAGTCAAAGAGGCTGGCAACTGTGGAGATGGTTAGGCATCTGGGCTCCCTGAAGGAGCATCCCTTGGTGATCGCCTTGGACATCCACCACTGGAAGGACCAGAGTACCTTCGGTTGGACCCAGACTCTGGTGGATGAGTTGCTCCTGCTAGACCTTTGATAAGGTAGGAGAAACTATTGCTAGATTCCAGCATGCAGGCGTGCCCATGGGACAATGGAGATACAGAATACCATCTTTCCAAGCAGTTGTGATAGGAGGACCAAAGGGACTGCTTGTTTGGTTAGGCTCCAGTTCTCCAGGGCCTGTAAGATTATCTGGCACTCCTGCGACAGGGAGACCTCGCACAGCATGGTGTCTATGACCACTTCCAGGTGTTGCAATCTGTTGCTTGGAGCAAGGTGGCTCTTTTTAAAGTTAATGGAAAACCCATGATCCTGAAGGACCTGGATTGTGACTTGCAGATTCTCTGTCACCCAGAGGGGAGAAGAGGACTGTATTAATTTATCATCCAGATAACATTGGTCGAATCGCCTTGAGGTGTGCCGCCAATGCCGCCAGCAATTTGGTGGAAGTCCTGGGCACTGAGGAAATGGTAGTGCCTTGTACAGATAATGTTGGCCTGCGTAGTGGAACCGTAGGAACCGCCAGTGAGATGGCAGGATAGGCACATGGAGGTATGTCTCCATCAGATCTACAGATGTTAGGAAATCACCTTCTTGGATGATCTCCAATATTGATTAGAGAGACTGCATCTTGAATCTTCTGTAAATGAGATGTCTGTTCAGTCTTTTCAGATCCAGAATTGCTTTCCATCCCCTGAGGTCTTTTGGACTACAAACAGGATGGAGTAGAACCCCTGTCCCTGTTGGCCTTTTGGGACCGGTTGAATGGCTTGGATTTCCAGCAAGTGTTGAATTACTGTCTCCATGAGGACTTTTTTTGTCTTGTCCTTTGATATGGGGCAATGTATGAAGAAACTCAGGGGTGTGGAGAAGAATTCAATGGTGAGGCCTAGTCTCACCATAATCAAGATCTAGGTATCCGTCATGGTTGCCTCCTATTGATTGGTGAATCGGCTTAGTTGGCCACCAATGGGAGGGTTGGATCTGTTGTCACTTGAAGCGGCAGAAGGGGCGACTACTTGTGCCCCCAAATGGCAACTTGCCTTGGAATTGTTGTCTACTTCTATCCCTGAATCTGGATCTGTCCAGTTGTCACACTTGTGTGTGGGAGTACGCCCTCTGGGGGTGAAGGGTATCAAACCCCACGTCTGTGGACTGAAAGGAATGGCTACGAAAATAGGGTGAGGGACGGCAGTCAGCTTGCCTGTATAGGGAAGGCAGGACCTGTCTCCTGTCCTTAATCCCCACTAGAATGGGCTCTAGGGCCTCTCCAAATACCTTGCTAGAGTTGAAGGGAGCAGAGGCCAGCTTCCACTTATACTTCATGTCTACCTGCCATAGGAGGCGACTGACTGCCACCAAGGAGGCAATGGCGTTGGAAGCAAATTTTGCAGCATTCAAGGTTGCATTAGCCGAGAATTCCATAGCTGCTATTAGATTTTTAAGATCCTGGTTGGAGCAGAGGTCTCCAGGGGAACTCTCGGTTGCATCTGGCAAAGTCAGAGCAAGGAGGCTCTATTGAAGAATGAGGCAGTTGTTACTGCATTGATCGCCAAAGCAGCCGCCTGATGCACCTTGTGGAGGGTCAGCTTCGGCTTTCTATCTTCTGTCTTCAGGGTGTCCTCTGCATCGTTACACAGAAAGGTGGAGGATGCTAAGGCCGCCACTGGGCCATCTATTGTTGGTGACTGCAGTGCCTCAGAGGTCCAGGGCCACATTATAAAGTCTCTTGTTATTCCCGCTTGGGGGAGTACAAACCCCTGGTTAAGTCCATTGTTTTGGGATTACGTCCCAGAATAGTTTAGATGAGGGGGATTTCCTCACTCTCTGCGGTTGGCTCTGAAAAGAGCAACTCATTCGAGTCCACTAGGTCTAATGCTGTCTCCATTATAGTTGGGTCAGCTCCCAAGTGCGCTGTGGCTTTGGCCTTGTATAATAAGGATTTAAAGAGGGCCAAGCGAAAGAGCCCTGCAAATGCCGGGGTGTCTGGAGCCATCCTCTGAAAGCTCAATCTCTTTTTGTTCTTCATCTCCTGACAGCGATATCCCGCTCTACATGGAGGAAGGGGGTGAGTGAATGCCAAATCTCTTTGAAGCTGGGATGCTGGATATTGTTCTTGATTTATGGGAACTTCATTTACCTCAGGATCAGTCTGATGTCCCTGTTGTAGGCCTGCAGTGATGCCCTGTGCTATGACTTCTGATATCAGCATTTTCATCTGATCAACAATACAATTTCAGGCCCCCGACTCTCCCTTGGGCGAAGTCCCACTGCTGTGGGTGTAAAGATGGCCACTGTTGCAGCCTTCATCCTCTTTAGAGGAGGCTCCCAATGTCCATCTTCTGGTAGCATATTCAAGAGTGTAGTAAAAAAAGAAATCTCATTGCCTTCTGATCTAAAAAGTGGCTGAGATTATTGCTCTCTGGAGCCATCTGGCGCCCCGACTTGAAAGCACAGTGGAGTCTGTTGCTTTGCATCGACTGGCTGACTTAACTGCTGGGCTGATAAAGCTCGATCATTTCCTCTCCAGGGGGATTTTCCACCTCCTTCGCTCCACTTCCCTCTCAGCCCTGGCAATTCTTTTGTCTGCGGGTGCCTGCGGGCATCCTTCTCCTCGGCTTTTAAAGCTCTTTTGGGGAAAGAGCTTTTGCCGGTAATCTGGCCGCCATTGCTTTAGTGGCCAATTTTGGCCCTGCAGAGCTTTTTGGGTTAGTCTGGGGCTGGACTGGGAAGTCCTGATCCTCCCCACGTACTTTTGTCATTCCTGAAGTTACAGTATCTGCCATTTTTGGCTTATGGCCCTTCTGGGCAGCCTTGTTCCTAAAAGAAACTTTGCTGCTACAGCTTTTTCTTCCAAGTCGCTTTTGAGTATGCACCAGGATTTAGCTGGGCAGTGACTCCGGTCCCCTCCACTGCTCCAGGTCTCAATGAGGGACCTCGGCTCTATCCTGGAGTCGGAACAAGCGGTTATGCCAGACAGCCAGGGGGAACCAGCCTAGCCGTTCCCTCCCTTACAAAGGCTTATGCGGAGCCGGAGACCTTCCTTGAAATTTCCACAATCCAAGGAAAACACCGTCCTTCTGTTCTAAAGCACTTTCTACACATTTCTTCTGAGCGCAGACTGGATCGAACCTGGGGATATGCATAGGCAAGGGATAGACTCAGTTTCTGAGTACAAAGGCATAGTTAACCCATTCCTTGGATTCTCTACTCATCACACTGGAGAATATTGATATTTTACACTAAACATTGCATGAGAAGTCAGGTACTGGCAAGTAAACAAAAATGTTCAGATTAGGCTTTTAAGATTCCATTCCATCTATCGTCACAATAATGCAGATTTTGATGTCTTATTTTCCAATAGACATTTACTTCCACATTTTCAAATGTTTATTGCTAATTTATAAACCTGTAGTTTGGAAATTATATGGAAACAAAATACATGCACTATGTATCTGGTGAACACCAGTGCTGGGAGCCAGTTTGGTTGAGTAATTAAGGTACCAGGCTATAAAAAGCAGTAGATCGTGAGTTCAAGTGTTGCCTCAGCACAGAAGTCAGGTAGGTGACTTTTGGCCAGTCACTCTCCTTCAGCCCGTTACCACACAGAGTTGTTTTTGTGGGAAAAGTAGGAAGAGGAAAGTGTGCTGGATATGTTTGCCACCTTGAGTTATTTATAAAAAAATAAAGAATACAAATAAACAAACTGAGAAGACATACCTGCAATTTTGTTTTGTTTTTCAATTCATTAAGTTTATTCCCATTCTCAATAATGATTGCATTCTTCTTTCCAAGCTTTACCATTCCTTTCACACAATTCCAGTCTTTCTGTTTTTTAGACAATGCTTCAATTATTATTGAACTAATCCATCTTCCTCATTCAATTATTTAGTTTCTTTTTTATTATGTGAATTATCAGAGCACATAAGTGATATGTTGTTAAAAGTTTTGGGTAAAAATGTAAGGAAGGGAGTATCAATAAGCCAGGAACAAGACTTGGAGTATGTTACAGGAATAGAAACATGAGAAACTTTAAATCTATCTGAACCTCTGTTGGAAAACCAACCTAGTCATGACTGCAAGGCTCAACAATTATTCAATGATCTTTGCTGTTTCGTTTTCCAGAAGGCTAAAGAAGAGACAAAGAGATTAGATGTCCCAGGTCTGCTCTTAACCAACAAGAAAAAGTTATTTGAAGCAGTAAACACAGCAGGAACTTTGGAAGGATGTTGCCATATCATCTTGCAGTTTGAGCATCTACAAAAAAAAAAAATCTGAAAAATGCAGTCTAGATTTCAGAGAGTCATTTTCAACAGATTTAAAGGAATATTAGATAAGATAGATGGTAGCATAAATACAAATCCTTAGATTAAAAGGTTGAAATATAATTTCTTCAAATAAAACAAAGTACTTGAAGTTGCTGAATTACAGTGGGGATGGGAGGGCAGCTTAGAAAACTATTGCAGATAATATACCTGAATTATAATGGGAGGCAGCTTAGAAAACTATTGTGGATACATGGGAGAGTTTTCTTTGCACTACAAGTAAAGGATCATGTATAGGAAATGGAAAGTAGATGCAATCATCAAGAGGATTATCAGACAGTATATGGTATTTACAGAAGGAAAGCAAAGATAAAGTGCTAAATCAACTTAGGCTTGCAAGACACTAAAAGCAACACAAAGTCTTTTATATAGAAATGTGTGTGTGTGTGTGTGTGTGTGTGTGTTGTATTTGTGCTGATAAATAAATAAAGGGAGACTAGTATAGATCTATTTCAAGCTATTTAGCTCTCATCAGCTAGCCATACCTTTACTGGGATTTGAACCTAGGCTATATAGAAAAGAATGGGCAAGCCAATTGTCAAGAGAGGATAATAGGACTGGTTATTATGAGAAGTTTTTACACTCCATAATATGTTTGTTCTCCTATGATTTCCTCCCCAAAGGAAAGTTTGTTCAAATGTATGTAAATAGAGCAATTGACAAAAGAAGAGTGGCAAACTAGTGAGTAAAAAGTGTCAATAATATGAAATCACATGATAAGGCATCTTTTTAAAAAGCTGCTGATCTTTTTTAAAATACGCAGGTTCTAAAATAAATTTCTAAAATAGGCAGGTGAACCCAATTTTTTCTTGCAGGATCTCCCAACACCCTAGTAACCGATTAACTGGATAACATAAGACAATGACTATGCTGGCAAAGTTATCTGAAATGTTCTAAATCCTCAACATAGAGGACAGAATTTAACAAAAGATTAATGCGCCACTTTATAGTAATTGGCTAGAAATGACAGATGTATGCAAAATGATGATTTGGCAAACATTCAATTCTCATTTGGTAAAACAAATCCCATAATAAGTCAAATATTGTCCAGAGTTATCATTAAGATTCTAATCTATTAGTATCAGCTTCTTGTGAATGGAACTGGAAGGGTTTCAGTTCAATCAAAACAAAATGGAGAAATAATTAAAATAACATGCACTACTGAGTTTATCAGATTTCCAAATTCATTCACTCTTGAGAAACAATCATAACAGAAATAACCAACTTTAACAAAAAGAAACACAGTGTGCAGAAATAAAATTCTCAACTAATAACCAATTATCTGAATTATACCAATAACCTAAACAAAAAAGAAAAAAGATATTGAAAACAAATGATTGTAAGCATAACATTTTTATTTCTTCAGTTATCTAAATATATTAGCGTGTCAATTGTTTTCAATAGCTTGGGTTGATAAATAATTAAAAACTTAACCATTAAACATTTCTGGCCAAAATGGATAGACTCAAAATTAAGACTTACTGATCCTTACTGATATATAAATCTAGCCAGTAAATGCCAATATTTTCTTTCAAATTTTTATCCACAATTCCAATAAAAATGATATATTATTTTATTTCTTTATATCCCAATATTATATATATATATATATATATATATATATATATATATATATATATATATATATATATATATATATATATATATATATATACATACATACATACATACATACATACATACATACATACATACATACATACATATATATATATATATATATATATATATATATAAACTGAATGCAATGAACATACCTGTTTCTCATCTTATTTTTCCAACAACAACCCTGTAAAGCAAATTGGGCTAAGAGATAGTGACTGGCCCAAGATCATCCAGCTGGCTCTCATGCCTAACGCAGAACTGGTTTCTAGCCTGATGCCTTAAAAATGAAATTTTACCTCAATCACAATGACCGTTTAATTTTTAACTCCTTTCAAATATTTCAGATCAAAGCATTTGTGAAAAAGAATAACTCAGAAGCTTTCTAAATCTATTGGCTTACTAATATGAATGAAACAAGCATGACAAAACTATTCAAATACAAAAGGAACATTTCCTGAAGCAACTATGTAATGGAGAGGTCCCCAATCTCCTGGACCACAAACTGGTACTGGTCTGGGAACTGGGCCACGCAAGCAGTGCATGGGATGTAAAGCTTTGTTTGCACATGCCCAGGAGCTAGTGAAACATGCTGCATGTGAAACCTTCCCCCATCACCAGCACTGGTCTATGGAGCAAACAAGGTTGGAGACTGCTGATGTAGTGCATAATTACAGGGTTTTCTTTTAACTTGGAGGCACTAACAGTAAAGAGGAAAAATACAAACTGATAAAAGAAAAAGATGTGTATGGTGAAATGAAATAATTTTGACACAAAGGGGAAAGTATCACTGATCTCAAGATAAGCTTGTGTAGAATGAGTTCCAGTTATCGTCTTCTAAAGCTGTTACTATATCCTAATATATTCTGGAAACTTTTCTTTCTTTCTTTCTTCATATAGAGGTCTCACTTAATGACCATTCATTCGGTGACCATTCAAAATTAAGTTGGGACTGAATGAATGGTATTTATATTCAGTGCCTGAAGTTATGTCTCTTGGAGTTCCCCCACTGTCACGTGATTAAAATTTGTGTGCATGATAGCCTGTCCACACTTACAACTACAGAGCAATTCAATTCCCTCCAACCCATCTCCCACAGCAACACTCTTCTGTGATGGTGGCAGTGCTAGGATTGAAATAGAGGCCCTGGGCCTTCCGCAGTCTTATCCAGCCACCCCTAACTCTCTACTTCAAACCCAGCACCATCAGTAAGGAGAGCAGCCTCAAGTGCCAGGCCACTTGGCACTTGGCACCACAGCCTGGTGCCAAGCAATCACCATGCTACAATCTAGAGCCTAAGGCACCCCACTGATCTTTACCATCTTTCCACTGATGAGCTATGCCCATCCTGATATTATAAGAGACAGCCACTCGCCACAGCATGCCTTTTTCGCAACACCATTTATGCTGTCCTCCAAATTGTGTGTGCTGTTCTTGTGATGCCTTGGAAAGAAGTCATGGCACACTAGTAGTTCCCTTGCATAAGGCTAGGCTGAAGGAACCTTAACAGCAGGCTAGCAGGGGCATCTTGTCAGGGAGCTATACAACTGTACTTTTCTTTTTTGATTTGAAAGGTTTCGCTGTTTATTCATATAGCTTCTTCAGTCTGAGTTAAAGCTATGTGGATAGCAGCAAAACCTTTCAAACCAAAAAAGAAAAGAAGTTCAGTTGACATGACTCAAGTTCCAGACAATTGTAACTGGATGACTGAGAATCTTCAACGATGTAATGAAGGAATTGGAAGGAATACAGCAAAGGTCACCCAAGGGCAGCAAGATTTAAGAGTGTAGATCAGATCATTAATTGTTTATTGTAAGGCTATATTCAACCTGAAGATTCATAACAAAAAAAAAATATTTTCTGTATTAATTAGGTTTGCAAGCCATCAGAATCCCTAAAGATCCCAAGTCAGCACCCACGACAAAAATTATTTGTAGTGTTAAATGTTTTTTAAATCTTACAAAGAAAGCTGAAAAATGCCATGTGTTAAGATAGCAAGGTCATCTTTTAATATACTCTCAAGTTCTTAAATAAAGAAAAAAATAAAACTTTATCCATCTAAACTAAGGAAGTCCACCAAATATCCTGCAATTCCTATTGTCTATGCAGTTTTGAAATGTGTGGATAAATTTAAAGCTTGCTCTCCCAGAGTTGCTTTATAGGCAATTTTCTCCCAGTATCAAGGTCTGTAATTTCCATTCAGTTGCCAGTTTGCTGTTAAATTCATCATCTTTATTATAAAAATGTGTTGCACTCTATAAGCTATTAGGGGGAAATGGTGAGGAACATTTTTAAAAAATCTTAAGAACAGCATCTTTCTAAATAAAGCAGCCGCCACTTCCATTCAGTTACTTTTGTCTCCCAAAGCCTGGGATATGAGTTCAGGTTGGTTTTGGTCTGCCAAATTATATAGTGAATGGAAAGAGAACAAAGGATATAGAAAACAATAATGGAAGTTTTTTTTTAAATAAAAAAGAAGCACACAACCAACAGCAAGCAAATTCAGTAAACTTTAAGTGAAGTTAGATGTCATTGCTTGGAAATTCTTCCTTTGCCTCTTTGTTGAAAAATATATATAAACTCTGCAAAATGCCACTCCAGAAATTAAAAATGAATCTGCCCTTTTAATTTTTATTTATCAATTTTCACCTCGCATTAACCCTAACCCTAACTCTTAAATAGTCATATGATCTTAGAGAATGTACTTCTAATAGTCAAAAATAAATGTAGTTTAGGATTGAATTGTGAAGTCTCTTGGTGCTGTCTGAGCTTGATTGTTTGCTTGCAGATATTCCATTACCCAAGTAGGTAACAGCACCAGTGAGGAAGGGATTTGCCCTGTCCTTCCTATGTTGATGGGGGTATGGTATGGGGGATCATTACCAGCTTGGTCCTCCCAGCTCCAAGCCTCCATAAAGGCTGATATGTACCTCTCAGCTCAGTGAATTCTAAGAAGAAAGAGGAGGTACCGCCCACTCAGACATGTAAGGTTCTGTTATTATAGTTAATCTCAATGAAGCACTTTTGTTTAGCCTTCTTGTGGAGTTGAATTCCTAGTCCGATCCACTTAATGGGGCTGGCACTTCAGGGAATGACATCACTGGAAAACGGATTCTGAGAGAAAGCTATCATAATAGATATCAGTGAATTTCTACTGCCTTTTAGCTTTCTTAATCCATCCACACTTCCACACAGCAAGAATCTGCTTCTCCAAATCAATCACATTTCTTTCAATGAAATCAAAAAATATACAAATGTGTAAAGATAGAACAGTTGATTACTATTCTCAATCAATGCTTTGAACTGGTAACATTTTAAAACTTTCATTTGTAATTATTTTATTAAATTTATTTGCTGCTAAGTTCTTAAAAAAATAATTTCAGAACTGGACAAACTTTTAAATACAATCATATATCTAATGAACTATATTGACACCCTTAAAGGCAGGGAAGTTTTGCTAGGTTCTATGAAGAGATGAGTGCAGAATATATGTTTTATTTTTGTGAATAAAGGTCACTAGTCCAGGGAAATGTTATTACACTAGTGCTTATAATTAACTATAGTTATTAAAAATAGTTTCAGAATTAGACTTTTAAATACAAACAACAAAATGTTTGAAGCCCTCCATACTAGCCCACCAGAGTATTCTCTATTGGTGCATACTCCCACGCAGTATGATCACTGCAGGAAATTTGCACTCCTATTTTCAATAACTGAAAGGCTTCTAAGCTTTCCCCTATAATTTCTTTGCAAAAAAGGAATATTTTTACAGTATCATCTTTAATAAGCCTTACATAAAACTGAACTAGTTGCATTTCCTATTCAGATAGGATCATTTTGATTCAAGTAGTTGCTCTCTGCAGTTGTCCTCCGCAATTCAACAGGGACTAATACCATTGGACAATGGGATGTTTGTTTGTTTGTCTTGTATGCCACCTATTTTGACTCTGGGCAGCTTACAAACATTTTAAAAAGTTGTTTAGCTATCTTCTCTACATGCATGACATTAAACTATATGCCAAAAGTGAAGCATCTACTTGACACAGAACTACAGAAACAGAACATTGAGAAATGTGATTAGATGGTAGTCAAGAGAAGGAAAATGGTGGGTTAGGACTACCAGTGGTCACAAAGCAGACATCCGTACCAACTACAAGTAGCTTGATAGCCCATATTCACATGGGAACCACAATAGGGAGGCAAGAAGACAGCGATGACATCCAAGTACAATCAAAGGATGACAGGTCCTGAAGAACCAGCTCATTGGAAAGAAGAGGATCCAGACCATCAGCATGAGTGGCCTGCCAGTCTTCAGATACCTTGCTGTTATAGTGAGATGGTCATCGCAGGACATGGAAGCTGCCAATATGAAGACTCAGAAACATCTCAGAATGTATGGAGTTTCCACCCCAGGTCCAACACTCAAGAGTCTATATACTAGCCAGAAAGAGGAAGGCAGTATCTGGTAAGTGTCAAAGCTATTGTACTAATGAAACTCACAGCATACAGGAGTACAATGTCATCCAAAAATGAGCCGCTGAGAGAATGCCTGAGGCAGCAGCAGACATGGGAGAAAGATCAACTAGGGAAACTGCCATAGCAAGACAAGATCTTGAATAAGATGTACCATAAACTGATACGTAAGGTGGCAGAAACTGGGAAATCCTACCAAAAGACAGCACTGAGGCATTGATCATAGCAGCATGTGAACAACCACTAAGCACCAGATCTACAGAAGCAAACGTTTGCCACACTAAACAGGATCTAAAATGTAGTTTGTAAAGAGAAACCTTTATACATTCTAGTTAATTTCTCCGGCATTATCTAGTAATACTACATAATTTTATACAAATTCATCACTTTATAAAACTCTATTAAAACATTGTAAATTTCAACCCATTTAGTTACATATTTATTTATCTTTATATTATAAACCAAAAATTTTAGCCCATTTTATCATACGTTCTGTAACCTGTTCTTCCTATTTCAAATTTTAACAAAGGTTTATACCAGAAGCCAGCGGCTCTGGAGCCACATGTGGCTCTTTCCTCCGTCTGCTGTGGCTCCCTTTTGCAGGTCAGCTCAACAATTGATAGGGTTTTTGACTAGGACAGGTAGAGAAGAAAGGACGCTGCACTAGGAGAAGACTCTATGCTGGGAGAACCGGACTTCAGGTCAGTAGAGGAAAAAGGACGTCACACTAGGAGAAGACCCTATGGTGGGGGAACCAGACTTCCGGTAGGCTCCAGACTTCCGGGGGGCTTCCAATTAGGATCTTTGTGGCTCTTTGAGTGTTTAAGGTTGCTGACCCCTTGTTTATACATTTCATCATCAATACACAATTGTACTTCAAATTGGTTTTCTCTTTGCTCTATTACCATAAATCTTTTTATCAATTTTGGGATCTTTCTGATAACCGTAAATGAGAAAACCATTGACAATTATATTCTTCTATAATCCCCTTGATGGTTTTCCAAACATTCCTGGTACATTAACCATTGGCTTTTTCCTGCTATTTCTTTCCTACAGAATGCTCCATGTGTTGAGATCCACAGAAGTGTTTTTTTGGTACAACCTGGGTTTCTTTTATTCCATATTCTTAATATACCACATCTAATAAAATGATTTTTAAAAAATGTGTATTAATTTTAAACTTATAATACCATAAGTATTTGTGCCATCCAAACCTTAGGTTGTGGTTTTCTAATTCTAAGTTAGTTTCTTATCAACACCCATTCTTTAATCCGGGCCCAACAATAAGCTGCAAATTATTTTATACTTAATCTATCTTTTTTCTCATACAATTTTAGATATATATATATATATTTACCATTGCATGAGTATCAGCTGCCAAAACAGGTATTGGCCATAGTTTTGATATTTTTGATAGTTTTGACATTCTAATTTGATATTTTTCTTAACATCTTTGGCTTCTGATCATTGATCTTAAAACCTGCTATTCTTTTAATTTTCCCATTAATCTTTATATTCCCACTAGTGGATTTTCCAACACCAAGAGCAGGACATCTGCAAATGCCATTAATTATGGATGGATGGATGGATGGATGGACAGACAGATAGACAGACCTATTATTCTTTCTTCTTTAATCTTCTATTTAGTACCTCAAGAATTAAAATGAACAGGAATAGAGACAGTGGTTATCCATGTCCTGTCCCGTTTTGATTCATATATTCAAGAACTCTCACAAGAATATCCAATTCAAGTTGTCAAATTTACTTAAGATAACGGAGAACCAGAGGCAAATTTTGAATGCACCATCAGGGGAGTATGTGAACCTATTAAAAAGGCTTGAAGAGGAAAAGCACCTGGTGCAGATGCGCTGCCAGTTTCTTACCTTTAATGCTTTAAAGGTGAACTTTTACAATCTTTGCAACAAAGTATTATTTTATAGAATGGAAAGACTGACAGCTGGAATAATGCAGCATTAATACTTAAAATGGCCCAAGAGCTGAGTTCAACAAGAAGTTATCAACCAATATTTTTATACAATGACTATAAATTGTATACAACTATATTGTCTGAAAGGTTGAAAACAACTTTACCAGACTTTATTCATGAAGGGCTGAAGCAAGATCTGAGGTGCATAGGAAGTATTTGTCTCTTTATTAAACTCACCTGTCAAAATGGTGCAATTTAATTATTTACAATACAATTTATTGTATCGGGACACTAAACATTTCTAGAAAAGGTGCACTTATGCTTGATACTTCCTAGATTAGATTAGATTTATTAGATTTATAGACCGCCCCCTCTCTCCAAAGGGACTAGTTTATATAAGGCTATAAACAGTTGCATCTACATATACTACTCAAACTTTTGTTCCTTTAACTTTTAACTGGATGAAACAATGTATCATAGAGATACAATCTTTGAACTAAGGTACCTCAAATGGGCTAACTTACAGAATGTGCCCAAAATCCTGGATCCCCGTGGAATTGAAATGTTGTAACTTTATATAACTTTTTATGACATAAAAATTATCATAAAACAGTTTATGACCTAACATAAAATGTCATAAAACATTTCCTATGCTGACTGTACTACACAGTTCAACATGGGGCATTTTCAAGAGAAATACATTTCTGAATGTATCCCAACTTTTTACTGAATTATACATTACAGATTCTGCCACTGTTCAAGACATTGAGGAATCTATTAAAGAAATATCTAAGAAAAGTTAACCCAACAGGTCATGGGTTGCCTAATTGTGATAAAAATCAGATTCTCCTTCCTTATATTACACATTCACAATTAGTCATATCTGCTGCAAAGAAGCTGGGAAGCCTGAAAAAAGGAGATGGAGAAATTCTAATTGAGCTAATTGAAGTAGACTTATTTTGGATACAGCCACAAGAGAAAAACATTTGTAGTCTAATATCAGCAAATAGTCTAAATAATAAAATACAAAAGTTCCTCCATATCAATTTTTCCTTTTGATTAGTAAATAGCAGAACATTAGTGATAGATCATAAATGTTTTGTCTGTGTATATGTGACTGATTTCCCACACCTCAGCAAGTGGACAATGCCAGGAAAAAAACAGTAAGATATTTAGTTTAACCAAGTAAATTAAGTAACTAAGTATTCTCTGGGGTTTGGGGATAGGATGAATGGGCTTCCCTTGCTGGATGTGTGTGTGTGTGTGTGTGTGTGTGTGTGTGTGTGTGTGTGCAGGAGTGCATGTACTGATTAGTCAGATGCTATCTTGTTTATACTGCATTGTGTTTCTAATGTTATTTGTTTGATAACCCTAACCCAGAGCAATTTTTGAGTTGAATAGTGACTAAATCTAATAAACTAAACTAACAAAAAGTCAACAACAGTGAACTAGGGAAGATACAATTATTTACACAGCTTCCTATATAAATATTCTGTTTGTAATACAAGTACATAGAAACACCACTCACAATTACTTCAATTTCTTCAACAATTTCTTTAAAAAATTAGGCAACTTGCGATCATGGCACTACAAATAGCTAATATTGTAGTCTTAATCCCTGAAAATCCAAAACTTTTGTCAGGATTCAAATAAAATATATTTAATTGAGCTAATAGTTTTTAAATAATTCCATTAATTGAAACATGTTGTTTTCAATGAGTAGCATCTATTCACAAAAGCATAATTTTCCAATAATACAATAAACTGCCTAGTCTCACAGCATTCAATTAATCTAAACAAACATAAATGTAACATTAAAAATACTGAATGTATTTTAAAATTGGGGGGGGGGGCAAGTTGAAATGCCATGGTCAAAATTTTAAATGATCATAAAATTTACTCTGCTAACTTTAATCCACAAGGAAATTAAATGTTATTCACCAGTATTCTTTAGGGAGAATTTATTCTCTTCTAATACAAGATAAGGAACCCTGATGGCACAGTATTGCAGGCTAATGATCCTGATTGGCTCAAGGTTGACTCAGGTGAGTAAAATGAGGACCAGATTGTTGACGACAATATGTTGATATTGAAAATAGTTCTGAATGTGCTGTAAAGCACTATGGAGCAATATATAAAACTAAGTGCTATTGCTATAAGTGTTTGTGACCAAATTCAGTCACATGTAAGTTAAAAGAGAGAATTAAGTTTTAATTTTTATTTGTTCATCCTTGTATAAATAAAATCTGCTGCTTCTACTATTGAACATACTTTTTTGCAGAATAACTCAACTGCTTTCAGCTCAATTTTAACTTGGAAAAAAAATGAAATTTAAAGCTCCTGTTATATTATTATTTGTAAAACACAGTTACATGCTATCAGTTTTTATTATCTTTATACTACTCTCCACTCAAGGATAATTGTTGGAAATTGACTCCATATAGTTTTCTTCCTGACATTACAAATTGAGATGCTCAAATGCTAATTAACATTGATCTGTATCAATTACCTACACTAGGGACAAGCACATGGGAATGTACTGGATTAAGAGATTTCCTCTAGATTAGAAAGGATTGCTGACTCCTAGCCATGATAATTGCAAATTAAAAAACAAAGACTGTTATGGTATGACTGGCATTTTCTATGGCTCATAAAATACTTCACAACTGATGACTGCAACTTTATAATACACTGCTGAATTGAAAGAAATTGGGTAGATACAGCTTCCATATCATTAGAAATATCTCAGGAGATATAAAGATAATTTAAGAGTGACTTCAAGATATGCCACCAAGTTGAAGGTATACTCCTCACCACCAACAATCCTGAAATGAGAATGAGGCATTTCAAACTAAACTGAGAAAACCCAGATTTTTGGTAATGTACTACTATGGGAATGTAGAATGTATATTTAATATAAAATGTACTTTAAACTCACTAGAAACTAATTGCTGAGATTCTCCCAAATTAGGACTGGGATTTTTTTCAATATAAGCATCTAAATAATAAACCCCATTAATTTCCTAAGGTTATGCTTTTGTAACTGGAATACTATCTACATGTATAATTAAAATAGAACAGAGACAATCCTCTGATAAGAAGTTTAACTACTCACTATTAAAATGATAATTATTTCAGCCATCCACTGGACAATATAAAGTAGTTTAATATGTACTAATATGTTTGGCCCAACAGGAGCAACACCTAACTGACTTTGGCTCATCTTGAAAAGCTAAGCAATTTGGATGGAGACGATCATGTAATCCCAGGGCTGTATACTATACAAGAATTTTTTTTAAAAAAAAAAAGCCAGACGCATTTGGCAGAATACTTTTGTAGTTACCAAACAGAATAGATGAGTAAGAGGTAGATTACTATAAAGAATCAAGCTCAAAAAAGTATTTACCATATTTTTCGGAGTATAAGATGCACCTTCCCCCCCCCCCCCTAAAAGAGCATGGAAATGTTAATGCATCTTATACATTGAATATAGCCATTTCTGGACTCCCAAAGCCTTTCCCCCACATCCCATTTCACAAAAACTGAGATGTTTGTGCCTTCCCCCATCCCCCAGAAGCACTCTGCAGGCTTCAGCAGGGCTGGGGGAAGGCAAAAACGCTTCCAAAAATGCACATCTCTATTTCTTAGCCAAGGGAGCCAGTATTGTCTGAAGATATTTCCATGGTCATATGGCCAGCACGGCTATATGCCAAGGTGCACATAATGCTGTTACTTCCCACTGAAGTGGTCCCTATTTATCTACTCACATTTGCATGCTCTCAAACTGCCAGGTAGGCAGGATCTGGGGCATGTAACGGAATCCCATTGTGCAGCACTCGGGTGTTGAACCCAGGCTGTCAGCTTTCCAGCTGACAAACTCAGCATCTTTAACCATCTTTGAGACACTGTACCTCCTCATTTGATATAACCTGACCAGTGTTGGAAAAAATGTCCTTCTGGGTTCAGTTCCAAGTGGGGAAAAACACTGGATTCAGGGAAGTTGCTTCGAAAGGTTTTAATGGGCAGGACCACATGGTTTGAGGTCCTGGGGAAAGGGGGGATCACATGGAGCGAAGATGTTGAAAAAGAAAAAAAGGGAAAAAGGGTCTTGCTGAGAATC
Organism: Natrix helvetica; assembly: GCF_964273705.1. NCBI lineage: Eukaryota > Metazoa > Chordata > Lepidosauria > Squamata > Natricidae > Natrix > Natrix helvetica. Next base: position 213,226,531 of record NC_138552.1, on the reverse strand, counting down.
CCTAAGTTTTTATGCCCTCTGTTGGGCCCCACCTTAAGAGTTTCCTATTCCTGTGTAAGAAATGTATCCTATTGGCTGTGGGATACATTTCTCCCAAGACTCCCAGGATGCGGGGATCTTAGCTAATGTAGACTGTCTCAGGCTGGTTGAATCTTGATGTAATCTCCCTAGGTGCCATGTGGTGAGATGGGTAGAAAGCTAATCCTACCTTTGTTGAATCTTGGGTGAGGGCATTTCCCTATGAATAGACATAGCTATCTCTTAAGGACATCTGCTATGAGCTATTGAGGAAGGTGGGGGTTATTAAGAGTGAGTCTGCTTCCTGTCTAAAAAAGCATGTTTCTCCACTTCTCATCTAGGGAAACATAACACTCTGCCTTTTCGATATTTCCTACAATATTTCATTTTTCTAGGAGAGGAGTGGGTGCTATCTTCCTTCCCTAGGTATTTGCAGTATGCAAATAAACATGTGTGCAATTTTTAAAAAATTATATACTAGGTAAGCAATTATTTTATCAGAATATTTTTCAGTTTTTAATTTTAAAAAATGCTAAGTACCAGGTAAGCAAATGCATATTTGACCATTAGGAACTGAACAACCCTGAGTCCAATTTATTACAGTGAATATTTTGTAAGGTATTTTTGCTGTGAAATATATCAGTTTCCAGATCAATTGATTTTGGAATATGTGCAGTGTTGTTCTCATGTCAAAATAACAACTAAAAAAATGCAATAATAAAACAATATATTAGAAGTTTATCTCTTTGTTAACTTCACTTTTTTTACAAAATGCTAAAGTTTTAAAAATCTGATTTAAAAAGACATCTAATTTTCTTTATTTTTAATAATTGATTCAATTTGAATTTAATTGAGAGTCCAGTTGAATTTAATCATTGTTGGAACTGTGGTGGTGCTGTGGTTAGAAGGCAGTATTGCAGGCTAATTCTGTCCATAGCCAGGAGTTTGATCCTGAACGGCTCAAGGTTGACTCAGCCATTCTTCCAAGGTCAGTAAAATGAAGGCCAAGATTGTTGGGGTCAATATTTAGACTGTGTAAACTGCTCAGATAGTACTATAAAACACTATGGAGTGGTATATAAGTCTAAGTGCTGTTGTGGTTTACGACCAATGTTAGCTTAGTGTTTGGGTATTCCCTACCAGGTGCTATTTAATTAAAAAAAAAACATTCTTAAGCAAATCATATCATAGCACAATATATTAATTCAACTTAAATACACAGATTTCTCTACAGTATTTAATTCCAGTTTATTATACAAAATGTTTACAAATATAGTAAATCTGCAAGAAGGTAGGGGAATGTATTAAATAATGTCCTCCAAACATATTTTTTGCAACATACTGCCAATATTCCAAAATCAATTAAGATGCCCCAGGAAACCTCTCAAATGTATTTAGATGGTATATAGCTGTGATGGCAAACTTATGGTACGCGTGCCACAGGTGGCACACAGAGCCCTCTCTGTGAGCATGCTAGCTGTTGCCCAAGCCCAGCTCCACTGCGCATGTGCATGTGCCTCCTGCCGGCCAGCTGGTCTTTGGGTCTCTGCCATGCATACGGGGGAGGGGTGCATGTGGGGGATGTGCACGTGCATGCACGGGGTGGAGCGCATGCAGGGGACATGTGCATGTATGCATTAAGGGGTGCATGCATGGGAGCTTCTCACAATACATTTGGGGGATTCGTGTGCATGCATGTGCCCCCATGCACCCCATTTTTCAGCCTGGAAGGCCTCCTGCACCAACCTGGGAGCCAAAACAGGGGACGGAAGTGCCACATGAGGTTCACTGTGCCCCATTTTGGGCCTGGTAAGCCTCCTGCACTAGCCTGGAAGCCAAAAATTGGTGAGGGGGATGTGGCACATACATGTGAGTGAGGGCATATGTGCGGGGGTGGGGCACATGCACAGGGACACTTGCATTGCATTTTGGGGTTTCACACATGCACATATTTGCACGTGCTTTGGCCCTTGGCACCAAAAAAGGTTAGCCATCACTGGCTGTGAAGAGGTGGGGGAAAAAACCTCTCTTCCTTTTTTTCTGAAAGATGTTTTCCCATCTAACCATTCAAATTCCATTCATATGCATTTTTATCCCCAAATCTATTTTGATTGTAATTGGAACTATTGAATATCTATGACAAAAGATTAGCCTGTCTACTTTTTATTTGGAATCTTTCAATTAGTATACATTTTCAGGAAAACCCAAAATGTTTGCAACCTCTAAACCTTGCAACTCACTATCTAATCTTCCTTCATCCTTGTCCATTCTTGTTCCCCAATACCTTTTATAAATACATGTCTATGCTCTGTCCCTTGTTTGCTAAATCATTCTTGTGCATGATTTAAGATTTCATTGCAAAAGAGGCAAATTGTAAGACATGATACCTGCATTAATTTAAATGAATCAGATAATGTATTGATTTATTCATTCATTTATTCCCGCCTTCATTATTTTTATAAATAGCTCAATGTGACAAACATATCCAATGCACTTTCTTCCTATTTTCCTCACAACAACCTTCCTGTGAAGCAAATTTGGTTAAGAAATAGTAACTGGCCCAAAATTATCCAGCTGGCTTTCATGGCTAAAGTGGAATTAGAACTCAGTTTTCCACTTTCCAGCCTAGTGCCTTAATCATTAGACTACTTGCATTGCAATGAACAATTAAAAGCCTGTCTTGTTTCTGAAAAATAAATTCAGTGCTATGGAATACTATAAATCCTAAAACTTTTGATAAGGGCCAATAAACCTATGGGCAGCAATGTAAATTGAGCAACTTCTGATTAAACTGTCACGTCAATTTACTGAACAACTGAAAAACGTATGGTATATATTGCATCTGATCGAGTCAAATGAAATGTAGTTCTAGTTGCTATAACTCTGCTATCTTACTTGTAGCAAAAGTTATAATACTACAACTATTCAAATTATCACCTTACTCAAATCCTATGCAAATTCAGCATGAAAAAATGGTAACTGTCGTTTGTTCTAATTATAGAAGCCAAAACTCATTTTAGCATTATCATTAAATCTGGAGGCACTCAAGTAGCAATCAAGATGTTTGACTGGCACCAGGGAGATCCTGGTTTTATTTTTCCATTGTCCATTGAAATTTAGGCCATAACTTTGAACCAGTCATTCTTATAGCCCAACTTAATCCAGAGTTGTCGTAATAGCAGGAAATCAGATGAGGGAGTATTATGTATTCAGCTTCTAAAAAATGGGATTAAATATAATAATATTATAAAACTAGCTACGTAAATCTGTAGACAAATATAAATGTACATGTTCAAGCATTTAATTTCTCTCTCAGAAGAGAGCCTAATTTATTATTTAATATTTTTGGAAGCAATCAAGATCTGTAGGGTCAGAATTAAACTATTGTGCTTAACAGTTTCAGATATAGTAGATTTTTACAAAGTGTTAATAATGTTTTTCTTGAATAGGGCTAGTTGGATATCCCTAGTTATTCACTTTTTAATCTCATGTTTGCTTAGAACTGCACCACTAACCTCATGGAAACTTACATCCAAATAATCCCTATATGAGTGCAACCCAGGCAACTATTCACCAGTGATCCCTCTCAGCCTAATGTACCTTGGAATCTTGCTAGAATTCTGGGTAAAATGGAAAAAGGAGCCATGTGCCTTGCATTGCCTTGAGTTCTTTAAAGGAAAGGATAAACATGTGTTAAATTATGTTCAAATTCAACATTACTAAATAAAGAAGAACGAAATGATTCTGTATAGACAACAATGGGCTCCAATCTAACTTGAGAAATCATTTTCTCCACAATCAGTTTGACAATGCAAGGAGTTGGCAAAGAAAGGCAGATTTCTTTTTTCTTCTATACCAGGCTGTTTTATATAATTTAAAACATAACATATTGACTTCCATTTCTATACAACACACAAAGAATAAATATGCAATTGGAAATATTAAATTTACAGAAGGCTTCTAGAAAAATGCAGCTAAGACTTTATAAAGTTACCTTTTTATTCCCATAAGACCAATGTAATAAAAATTCTGGAAGCTATTCAAAAAACTGTCTAAAAAGGGTAAACAAATAGACACTTTTCACATTACATAGGCTGGGCAATTCTGGGAAGAGGTCTGCATGCTTCACAAGAATCTTCTGATTTGTTTTATTTTTTAATTCCTCTGTGAGGGCTGAATAAGCCAACAATTACAATTCTAGATGAAAAAGATTTAAACAAACATTGCTTCTTTCATATTCTGTCTATAATATTTAACTGCATTGAAGTTCAAATTCAAAATTTAAAATCTAGCAGTTTCAAAAACTATGCATAGTATTTTAAATTTCCAGTAATTCATTCAGGAAAGAAACATAACACAGAAATATGTATTTAGTTCCTTCATATATTCTATTTAGCAATACACCTCTATAGGGGTACTCAAAGCAATATCTATATCAAAATACAATGGGTAGAAACCAAATAAGAGGTTTCAAGCATGAAAAGCTTGAGAATGCCCAGTGAGATCTTTTATCCTAACAATTTTTTTCCCAGCTTATTATCATACTTTAAACAAAAAAAGGTTAAGATCACAGTTGAGTCAACTGCTAGTGATTAAATAGGTAATTTTCTTGGCACCAGCAGAAATGGTTTGATATTGCCTTCTTCCAGAATGTGTTATTTCTTAGTGTAATTTATAATCTTGGTATCCTTCTTAATCTTTCATGCAAATAACTGAGCAATCTCAATTATACTTAATGTCTCAATTATCGTTAACTTCATCCCTTTGTAAGTCATAAGAAACCAAGATGCATTTGGAAAAAGTCTCCTCCCTCCATTGGCTGGCATGGTAGATTGCTGTTCAGCGAAGATTCCCTAAAACAGATACAACTCTCAATCTCAGTCAAAACGTAAGCCATATGTGCTTTAAGAATTAAGGACCTTAGTGACAAATTATTCAGTTGTTTCCTCATTAAAAAAAATCTTCTATTTTTTCTTCCTTCCCTGTTACTGTATATACTAAAACATGAAGTGTATCTAAAGGTAAGAGGTAAAGTTCTATTTATATTTTCTTAGCTAACAGGCATATCAAATAATTGATATATCAAATCAGGAAGAATAATTTTATATTCATCTTAAATTCATGACAATCTTTTCAAAAATCCTTATAAGAAAAAATATATGTATGATAAACTAATCTAACCCTGTTTTTGTAAAGCATATTATTATATCTGATGTTAAGCTATTAAAAATTTAAAAAAATATTATATAGACAGAACTTTAAGTTAGTATTTTGTATCTTAAAGTTGGAAACAATGATATGAATAAGCCACTGAACCACAAATCTTGAATTTGAAATGCAAGAACATAGTTTACAGTAAACTATATTCATTTAAAATGCATTGCAATTACTGTCATAAGCTTATATATTCTAAATTACATGGAACTTATAAAAAAGAAACAATTTTTATTTACTTTCAACCAAAAGTGCCAAAAAACATTAAACATGTTTTTTCCAATAGCTCTATCATAAGTAGCTACTAACCTTATCAGAAATTATTTATGAAATGGCTTGTTCTGATTTAGTCAATACATAATTTGGTTTAAAGAAGCTATTTTCAAATTATATATATAATTTCACTATCTTTCCAACATGCTGGTTTTAACTTTAAAATTTAAAAACCTTGAAGCCTCTGTAAACCCAAAGGAAGTTATCATATACAACATTATATTGAATACAAACTACCAAGACTTTCCACTATTATTAAACCAACACTGGAAATAATTTGCTGTTGTGTACTACATTCAAATAAATAAAATTTACTAGTACACATCAAGAAAAAAAATCATATCCCTGCACGCCAAATACCTACGTACATTTTCTAATAATTCTGTATTTTATAAATATATATTGATAGGTGATAAATTTAAAACTTAACATAAAACCTGTACAGAAGCACATTTAATTGGGCACTGCAACTTTCAAATGAAATTTACCCATTGTGTCTTACATTTAATACAGGTATGTTTCTGGACTCTTCATAAATGTAATTGCCTTAACTGAGACATATTGTTTCTCTCATTTAACAATTCTATCAAAGAAATCATGTCACTGGGGAAATCATTAGGATTGTTTCATGAATGCAGTATTGGAAAGTAAAATAAATGCCTTAAATGGAATAAAATACTTATTTCCAGAATGCTTGCATAAAACTGGAAAATTCTCTTGTTTAGTAAATGAACTGATATTCAAACATAAATATATTAATATAAAATATAAAAATATAGGAGAAAATTTCAAGAAAAAATTGCTAAGGAAATATTATAGCTTTCTTTCAACTGACAGTAATATACTTAATTACTGTAATATGTAATATTATTAGCAATGAGGAGAGTTTCAGTAGTAGAATAAAACATAATTAATGTTAACTCTTGTATGCTGTGCTTAAATATATATTCACTGGAATTTCTAGTTGTTACCTATTGACTTATATACAGTAGTTTTTATTATTTGATTATAGATTTTAAAATTAAAAATTCTAATTAAAATATCTCAAACTCAGTAACATATTACCAAATTTAGTATTAGCTCTTTCAGGAATTATTAAAAATGGCTACCTACTGCTACTACACATTTACACTGTAGAATTCAAAAAGTGCTGAGAAATATGGAACAATTTGGAAATTTGAGCCTCTGTCAATATTTCATTTAAAATCGAATTAATTTCAGTTTAATATATTAAGAGATAGGCTCAAAATGGACTGCATGAATTCATACTTGCAGTAGATCTGAAATAATGTGGTACCAATTTGGAAATTGGGCTGTTGGATTAAATTGAAAAATTAATTGCTGCAACATGTGATTTTGACTGCTTAGTCTTTGTCAAATGTATGTATTAGATCGTATTCAAGATAATAACACTTTTTCTTTTGCATATTATGTCATTTAATTATGATTCATTCACAATAAAAATTCAGGGTTATATTTTTTCAAACCAATTTTAAATAATTTATGAGAAATGTTAGCTAAGAATACACACAAGTCATAGAATTTTTTAAAATCCTATTTTTAGATGGTAAGGGTTTTATTATGCTTTATATATCATTAGTTATCAGTGCAAATGAGTGTAGCTATAAAGATTAAGCTAAATAAATATATACTACAGATCAAGAGGGCATGTTTCAACTATAATTTATGAAAAACAAACATTCATCTCACACACACTTCACGGCTGGGGAGAAATTTGTAAATGTAATATAGCATTCTTGCTCATTTTTCTGAAAAAAGTAACTTGAAAGCCCATTTAAGACAGTGTTTTCTTTAATTATTTAAGAATATCATACACATAAAGCAATCTCTCTCCCTCTCTCTCTCTCTCTCTCTCCCTCCCTCCCTCCCTCCCTCCCTCCATCCATCTATCTATCTATCTATCTATCATCTATTTCTCTATCTTTCTCTCAGTTGCCAAGAAAGATTTGAATTATTGACCGGAACTTAATATTCAGTTTATAAATATTCATAACACAAGGACACAAGAAAATAGAAATCAACAGGTTTCTATTTTCAAAAATGAAAAGGTTTTTGCTTTAAAATATGCTTTAAATAATTTTAAGATGTAATTGATGGAATTATAGCTTCAAACTCAGAAAAACTCCTCCTCTTCTTTCTATAGGCTACTGTAAACCAATAGAAATTGCTTCATTTTTAAAAACCTTTGCTTCTAGATATATTCATCCATTTATAGAAACAGCTATAGATTATGTTAAACAATGAAAATCTTTATTATTTTCCCTTTCTTTACTTTTGAATATAAAAAGATACATAACAGAAAATGTTTATGCTCCTTCAAAAGTACATCCATTCACATATAAATTTGGAAATATGAAAAGTATCCATTTTTTTCAATAGCTATAACAGGATTTCATTAAAATGTTTTTTTTATTTTAAACTTGAAATAAGTTAACTAAATATTGATAATTTAGTGTAAATACCAATAGTATTAAGTGAAAATTGCAGAATAAGTAAATTTGGTATTTTACTTTCTCCCTGCTTGTTCACAGAAGTATGTAATTATATTATTAGTCTTTAGCATTCAAAAAATGTAACCTTCAAAAAAAAACCCACCATTAAGATCTATTGAGGAAAAATGTTATTCCTATAAAAGAAGTTATTTGCAAGTGATACTGAATAACAGTTTGTGTATTCTTCCTAACATCTTCCAATTGTATAAACTTTTTGCAATATTTTAGGGGAGAGAAATAACCCAAGCAACAAAAAATCAAAATAAGTTATGTGAATATACTTGTGTTTTAAAGTTAATTTCTTATGTCTTAAATACAGCACAAATACACTGATTTTGATATTAACGTTTAAAACCATCTTAATCTTTTTTTCAGAAAGAAAGATCTGGCGCCCCTTAGCGTTCATCTCTTAAAACATTTAAATCACTTATTTGCATAGGACATTTTTTTTAACATTCCAGAAAGTTTTCAACATTTGCAGTTCTTCCACCCAGAAGACAATGCAAACAAGAAAACAGGATTTAAAGAGATTTAAACAAACAAAATTTAACAGTAGTACAGGAAAAAATATATATAATGTTGTAGCAAAGAGTTTGACTTTTGAATTATTAGATTTCCCAGTCCTTATTTTGGACTTATAAAAAAACCTGACAGCTCAAAGCTCCAAGATCATTCAAAAGATTCCGTGATTTAATATATTATTGAAATAGGCACACAAAAATATTGTCATTTGCTCTTCTTACAGATTTATGTTTCTACTCCCCATGATGATTCCAGAAATGTTTAAAGTCATTGTTAGTGTTGTAGTAAATAGTTATTTTTAAAAAGGAACTGCTAGGACAAATTTATACTAAACTATTCCCATAAAATGTTTATACTCAAACTTTACTTGATATCTAGGGTATGTTATCTAGTTTCATCCAAACTAGAATTAGCCAAATGCACTCTAATCAACTGCTATTTGAACAATATCCTTCAAAGGAACCCAAAAATATTTCAAATATATGTCACATTTCAGTTCCAATTGTGAATATGCTTCTCCACAGTAAAGATTAAATCATCTCAAACGGAACCTGAAAAGCACTATCAGTCTAATTCACAAATGGTAAAGCTGATAGTCACCAAGCTTCCCCTATCTTCTTAAAATATTAAAGTTTCATGATGTGAACTTTTAAAAGTGGATTTTGACTGAATTTTAGACTGAACATATAGCATTCGTTCAAAACTTGTATATTTAAGAAAATACTGTTTATGACATTTCTAGCTGAATTCTCAAACCAAATAATTTAAAATTGCAACACTTAAAGTTACTTATTTTGCGGAAACCTAAATCAGCAGATACTTCGGTCTGCAGTTGAGCTTTGAAACTCAACTAACTACAGGCAGGAGATCGAGATTACGCACACGGCCTAAAACTACCAACGGGTAGTCGGAGACTCCAAAAACATTTTTTGCGTTGGCTTTTGATCGAGAATCACCCAGCATGTCCTTCACGGTGGAAGCTAATAAAGTTCGTAATATTTTTTCGCGGATTTAACAGATTTTTGTCTTTTTAGGCCGACAACCAGCTCAATATTGAATAAAAACTGAGCCCTCAAGTTTCTCCAGTTTTTTTCATGTCCCTCCGCCCAACCTCAAAATAAGAATCAATCATGTACAGTTTAGGCTGAAAGACTAAGTTGCTTAAAAGTATTTCATAAACGTACCATCGGGCCTACTTCGCCTTTCATACTTCCAATGAAGATTTAAGAACTCAAAATGCTATAATCCCATTAAAAAAAACTTTCTCCTCTCCCAACTTTTTTCTTCTACAAAATATAAATTTTATATACTAAAGTTTGCCGATTGGAAAGTATCTACACAAAAATAAAAATAAAACGACGTAGAGAGTTCACCGTTCCCCAAAGGCCAAAACTTCTGCGTGTAGACTTCCCGCTTCTCTTTGTTTATGGGCAAAAGAGGCAAAGCCAAAAGACGCCATTGAGGGGGCGCAGAGCCTAGTCCTCCCCCATTTGCAGGATAGGAACGGAAAGGGCAAAGCGGATCTATGTCGCGGAGAGACCGGGACAGGGGCCACCATTTTCCCCCTCACCCTCCGACCTACAAAGAAGAGTTACTTGTGGGGGGGGGGGGAGTTGTTCCGTTTTGACTTTTTGTAATTGCGTTTTACCTTCGTCCAGCAGCCTCTCGAGGTGGTTGAATATCCCGCAGAAGTTAGGGAGGCTGCTCATGAGCTTCTTGTCGTTCATCAACTGCATCAGGTAATCGGGGCTCGGTTTGGGCTTCTCCTTCGTTTCCATTTCCCCAACCATATTCCAAACACAGAGCGAGCGAGCGCCCGCACCAGCAATCGTCCAACCACCGCACTGGGTGCACGCCAGGCGGGGAAGAAACAGGGTGTGTTATGTGGGTTGAGGGGGGGAGAGGCCTCTTCCCCCCCTTAGAAAAACAAGAAAGCGGAAAAAGGGGGTCTCGTCAACGAAAAAGCCACAAGCACGCCGCGGCGGGTCTCGGAGGAAAATAAAAGGGGAGAACTCGATGACCGCCACCCCAAACCCTCCTCGGCCGCCGCCACCACGGAGGGTTGTGCCCTAGTCTTCTTCCACTACCCCGAATGTACAGTGATCCTCCTCCACCGCTGCCGCCGCTTCCTGTCGCCGCTCCCACTGGATGCCTTTCTCCAAAGCGGCGCAGTCTTCGGTAGTTCCCCCTCCTCTCCCTCGCCGCACACGCAGACGTTGGTCGCGGCTGTCTTTTCTCGGCGCTGCTGCCCCCTGGTCTGTCTCCACGGCGGGGAGGGAGGCGGGTAGGCAGGCAAAGGGGCGGCGGACTTGGCCGTTTCCCGAGGAGTCCCCGCTGCTGCTGCTGCTGCCGCCGCGTATTGTAAGGCTGTTCCCGGCCACCGGCGGTGCTTCCGTTGTTGTTGTTCCCACCGCCGCTGCTGCTGCTGGCAGTTCCGCCTCGTCTCCCGCGCCGCCTCGCCTCCCTCCCCTCCGGCTTCTGCCGTTTGCTTGAGGCTTACGACTCTCAGCCCCGCCGCTGCCGCCGCCGTGGTGCCTTCACCTCCTTCTGCTGCCGCCGCCTCCTCTTCAGTTCGCTCTGGAGTTCGCTTCAGTTCAGGCGGCGCTCGCAGCGGCGGCAGCAAGCAACAACGGCGGGCAGGGGAGGGAACAGAGAGGCAGGGAGGGGGCAGCGGAGGAGCAGAGGCGGGGCGGCCGTTAATCAGCGACGGCAACGGTAGTGGCGGCAGCGGCGCCACTTGGCAGATCCACTCCGCCCCGCCCCTCCGGCTTGCCTGTGAGTGACTGGGGACTCGGTTGACGGCCGGCGTTGTAACGGAAGGGAGCGTGCCCCTCACACCCACCCACACCCGTGTGATATGCCTGGGCTTTGGAATGACGGGGCGCGCTACGGCGCGCCTCCGAATGCTCGCGCCACCCGCCTCCTACTACTTTTACGCGCGAGGTGGTTGCGCGCGTGCGCGTGATCCCTCCTTTTCCCCTTCCCCCTCCCTCACGGTTTGCCGCCCTCCCCGATATTTGTTTTGTTTTGCTTTGTACAGAAATCCCGTACGCGACCGCACGAGAAAGAAACTGAACAAACTCCCGGCTACTTCACAGATCCGGTGTTGGGGCGGGGCTCGGTCACGTGGTGCTAGTGGGGTGGAAATCTGGTTGAGCTGCTCTCTGAGGCGCAAGCGCGCTGCGTTTTCTTGACACCCCGCGATTCGCACGAGGGTGCGCGCCCGCGCGCACTTCCAATTGTGTCGCGCCGGCCCGCGGCCCCTCATATTGAGGTTTAAGGATTGAAATGGGAGAGGCGGGGTCGAAGTGAGCATTGTGCGCTTGCGCGAGAGGGAAGACGGCAAGACGAAGGGTCGCGGGAGGTGGGGGGGCGCACCAAGAAAGGGTGATTATCCGAGTATCTCGCGTAACGGCGGCGAGGACACGAGGAGTGCTCGGCTATTAAGCAAGGCGGGGAGCGGAGAAGCCGTAGGCGCTTCCCCGTGCAAAGTTTGGCTCACCCATTCACTCAGGAGGTGTCTTCCTACCGCACGCGGGGGAGGCGGGGGGAATCCCTAATCCGCGCGCTTAACGTGGGAAGGCAATGCTTTTACACCGGATAGTGATCCGGACCTCTCGCGGTGTAGACACGGGCCGTTGCGCTTCTTGAGAGATTCACAGGGAAGTTGGGCAGGGGCGGCTCGCTTTCCTTCCCGTCTGCTTGGCATCCCCACCCTTTCCTCTGCACGCCAGAGGGCTTGACCGCGGCGGCACGCGTGGGTGCCCTTTGGGGTAGGGGTCCCCCGTGAAAACCTGTGTGACTTCTACTAGCTCCTCTCTTGACCTAGGCTCATTTTCCTGCGGGAAGTTCCACCGAGGCGGCTGAAGCGGTCTTCCAACGCTTTAAGTAGCCGGCAGGGCTTCCCCGCCGGGAGCAGAAAGGCGGGAAAACTCTTTAGTATTACCAAAAAATCCCAACTTCGGGGTTTCTTGACTAGCCGGGAAAGAATCGAGTAGCCGCTTCCAGGCAAAAGCCTCCCCGCCGCGGCCATTCCCTTCTCTTCTTCAAACGAGGGAGGTTTAGCTTAGCCGCCTTAGTCTTTTAGTAAATCTCGCCGAGATGAATTGAGCTATGTGGCTGGAGCCTTCCAGCTGCCTGGAAGTCCCCATGAATGTCTAAGGCTCCCTGTGCTCGCCAGTATCTTTAGAAACCAACTTTCAGCCCAGACTAGCAGCTTGGATGAATTCTTTCCTTCGAAGAGCCGCAGGGGTCAGCCGAATCTGCACCTTATTTTCACCGATTTCGAGATAGTCTGCAAAGAAGACGTGCCTCCGCTCTTTTTTCCTCCCTCTCTCTCTCTCTCTTTTTCCTTTGTTAACGCTATTGGTCAACTAAATAACCAGAGGGGTTTTTTTCCTCTCCCCCCCCATACTACTACACTTCTCATGCGACCCTTGCAAAAACTTTGATCCCTGCGTTCTTAACTTTCATCCTCGTTATAGTGTGCAATTTACAGCTGCCCGATTTCTCTTTCTACAAAACTCAGTACAGCAAAGGGAAGGGACTTATGAAAAGATATGGAAGAGGTGATCTTCTAATTTAGATATAGTTAGGTTGTATTATGGGTGTAGCCTAGTGCTAGCGCCATATTTCATCAAATTGATTGATTTCAAAGTGGCTTGCCAAGCACCTGCCACTCATTTATCTGGAAGAATGGCTCACTTTGTTTAACAACTGGTTTTATTCCCCATGGAAGCTTAATCAGTAGTTCTATTGACAGTGTGTTTCAGTGAAACCTGATGCATAAAAATGCAGTAACAAATTCCGATGAATTCCCTTGTCCGCGTTTCTGTATTTTAACAAGGATATTGATAAAATTGACCACATGGAGCAATGCCAATGGTTTTAAGTTTATTTTTACATTCCATTAGAAATAATTTAATTGTTTTGACTCTGAATCAGAAAGGTGTCATTCTTTCCCAAGAACAAATATGTACTAATGTTATTTAGTGTTATTGTTTAATTTATTCTAAAATTTGGGAGGGGTAATCAAATTTCTTGTCAATATTGATTATATGGGGTTTTTTTGGGAGCAGGAGAAAAGGAATTTGGTTGAATTAACATATCCTTTTTCTCCTTTTGGAGAATGCACTATGTTGCCAAAAGTATTCACTCACCCATCCACATAATCAGACTCAGTTGTGAACAAATACCTTTGGCAATATAGTGTATCTGTATTCATTGTGTATATTAAAAGAACATATAAAGCAACCCCATTTTAACATGATTTATTAAATGTGTTGCCACTGATTGCTAGTTTCAAATCTTGAAAACTAGGTATATCACAATCCAATCCTAGACCTGTTTCCTTAGTCCTTCAATTGACTTAGTCACTTCTTAATAAGTACTATGGGATATTGCCTGATGATTTAAAGGTAAGAATTAATAGTGAATGGGCTGATCTCATCCTGTCTGCTTTGGAATCAGTCCACTGGCCTTTCTTTTGCCCTGTTAAAAGAAATGTCAAGCAGAAAAATATCTTCAGAGCAATATTTCAGACTTCAGCTGATTAATTAATAAACATGACTTAGGAAGCAGTATGTTTTACTTATTTGTTGCTTTTTATTAGAACTATCAACGCATTCTTTTACTTTCTGTCAAATAGATTTACTTCTTATATATTTGCATAGAAAATGCTGTTCTCATTTTCTTTTCAAGAGGATTCAGATGTTTTCAAGAATATTGTTTAATATTCTTAACAAGGCAACTGCCCACATTGCCATGGGATTAGTCTGTTCTTCCCATTGAAATAGCAACAAAAGGGAGACAGTTCCCCATGTTACTGTGGCACCAAATCTGATGATTACATATCCCTGGGTGTGACCAAATTCACAGCTTTGTTCTCTTAGCTTCCTTCCTTTTCTTACTTAGTAAAAAAGAATATTGCTCTAGTGTGCAATCATCTTTAAAAAAACATACCAATTAGCTGACATAGTAATAATAGTGGTAGACTATGCTGGTAGATGAGGGCTACGTCATTTACTGAGTTATCTACTTTTATTTATATTTTAAACATTTATTCATGGACCAATTCAAGTAGAGTTTAAAAAGTACAGAACCATGAACTGTCTTGCTTCATTTTGATCATTTCACTTACCCAAAGTCAGTATATTGTGGGAATCTTGCTGTTGATGTGGTTTTCTACATTGCTAAAAATCTGATCACTGAAAAGTATGATGTAGAATTTTATTTCCCTAGTCCTTCAACTAATCCCTTATCTGTTCATCTTTTTTTTAAAGAATAATTTCTATTTGTGAGTATCTTAAAGATAATTACAACAGCAATTCTCAAAACATTTTTGTTTTATGTCTAGTTTATGTGAGTTATATCTATTAATGTTTACTGCATTAGAAGTTAAAACAGAAATTTTAAAATATCTGACTCTGCATAGTCTTAGGGACCCCAGGAGTCACCAGACCACACTTAGAGTACCGTTGCTCTGGAACAATATTTCTTGAACTTTTCAAGGGTACATAATATCCAGCATTTTTTAAAAAAAATATTTGTTTTTGAACAAGGACAAACATAAAAATAAAAAACCATCTTCCATTACAAATTGTAGAATGTGTGTCAGTTGGTTACAGTATTTCCATGCATCTCTTCCATAGTCACCACCTGCTTTTCATATCAAATCGCATATTTTAAATTCACCTATATTCCTGTATATCACAATTATTATATCTCAACCTTAATTTGACTATAATTGTTTTTATATCCTTTTATATATAATATCCAAAATCTAGAATAGGATAATATGATAACATTCCATTAAATCCTAAAATCATCCAATCACAATACATCTTTATAACATATTCTAGATAAAACTTTTAAACCTCCTCTCATAATCTTCATGTATTGTTAATATAAAATTTCATATTATCAAACTAATATATATGTATTGTTATCATTATTAATCATTATTAACTATAGCTATTGTCGCTTCATTTTATACATAGTACTAGTAAACTAAATTTAGCTTAATTTTTATTATACATTTTCATTCCATCAACCTGTATCTTTTCAGTAATAGTACGGTCTTATATCTCGCCATTTGTAGCATTAACGTTCTAGTTACTTTCTTAATAAATCTTGTATAAACTTCTCTTGGCAACATGTTATTCCTTTCGTATCTCATAAAAGCTTGAAACCCAACATCTGTTCTTTCCATCAGCTTATCTTTGGTTATCGCTAGTGCTTCTGTCAAGATTTCTCTCCTTGTCTCCGTCAATTTTTCTCTCTTCTTCTTCTGTGCTTTGAAGTCTAGGTAGAGTTCCAGTCCATCTATCTCCCCTTTCCATATTCTGCTCTTGCCATTACCAACCACGCTCACTTTGTTGTCAATATCCACAGTTTTCTTATCTCTTTGCTGATTTTTTTTCTTCCATCTTTTGAACTCTGTCCAACACTTTCTTCATTTGGTAAACATCCTCAGTTTCTCCATCAGATTTTTCTGTTTTGTATTCCATATTCTCCAATCTCTTCAATTCTCTCTGTCACAACTAATAGATTTTGAATTTCAAACATAATCATTTGCCAATGTTACAGTTTCTTTTTCCTGCTGAGCCATTCTTTCAATTTTGCAGACACTGCCGTTCAAGGCTATTTTAATAAACTTCAAACAGGTTCATTTATTATCTTTCAAGTCAAAATGTTGTATTCCCTCCAATAGCTAGTGATAGAACTTCCAAAAGACACCTGTATAAACAACTTGTGCTCTTCCTACTATCACTGTCAGTAAACAAACTGAAAGAACCTTGAATCTCAAGTGATCAAAGAGAAAGAAGAAAAAACAATGTATCCAGCCTCTAAGTGGCAGTGTATCTGCTTTTCCTCCTGTTGTTACAACCCTCTTTATAATCCAACTTATTATCTTCTTTATATTCCAAGCTTAAGGCAGAAACAAACCCTTAAATGGAGATCAAAAACAATCCAATCAATAAAATCAAGCATTATAAAAAAGGAGAATTTTAATCCATAGGTATAAGCAAAAGTGAAAAAAGAAGAAAGAATTAATCCATTCATTTTAAAAAATAGGGAGCCCCTGCAAAAGTTTCATCCGTGAAAAAAAAAAATTAGAAACTGGATAACACTAAATTCAATGCAGATCAATCTCGCTGCCTACAGTCTTCTGTCTTCAATGTTAACTTTTTTTTTTTTCTTGGGTAGTCTCTTCCTCTAATAATAAAATTGCCTCATCAATTCGACACACTTTCTCTTTCCGCTTTCTTCCCGTTCCGGAGCTGTCCCAACTTCAGCAGCTTCATTAGCTGTGTTCCTGTCGCTGGAAAAAAGGGCTATTCCTGAATCTTTCAGGGACTTTGCGGTGTCCCTGAGATCAGCAAGTGGTCCCCTTCTCAATCACTGTCTCTGCGGGACAGTTTAGGTCCAAATGGACCATCCGGCAGCAGAAATTTGACTGCAATCTCGGAGTACCAAGATTGCACGTCATGCCATCGCGACGTCAGCTCTCCTCCCAGAATATCCAGCATTTTAATGTGAAATGTTCCTTTTTAAAAAAAAACCTAATGTTGATCTAAAACACTAATATTTATTTTTCTTTATATTTTACACAGCTATAAAATTTAATGAAATGTATAATGTTTTGTGTGTGTTAGCGTGTTTTATTTGAGTCAGTTTTTGATTCCTGCCAAATGCCTGGAGAAGTTTCTGCAATTTTCTTGGCAAGTTTTTCAGAAGTGGATTTCCATTGCCTCCTTCCTAGGGCTGAGAGAGAGTGACTGGCCCAGGTCACCCAGCTGGCTTCATGCTTAAGACAAGATTAGAACTCATGGTCTCCTGGTTTCTCGCCTGAGCCCTTAACCATTACACCAAATTGGCTATATGAGATTATATAAGAAAACATATTTCATCAATATCAGATTTATTAAAGTCTTAGCATTAATATTTAGTTTCAATATTGGATAGTACTGAGTGGTGAAAACTCACTTTTGCAAGTATATGTGGTAGAAAACATAGTAAGACTTCCATTGTCTTTCATCTCTGATCTTTTGTTCAAAATTCTTCTGGTGATGTTTAAAAATTCTTTTAGTGTAACATCAAGATAGATCTGCTAACATGCCTTCATTCAAAGATACGATTCTTGTTGGGGCTTGAAAACTAAATGAATGAAAATCCTATGAAAAAAAATCCCTGTTATTTTCATCCTAAATTAAGAAAACTTTTCACTCTTGTTCCTTAGTTGTGTTCAGGTAGCAAGCATAGCATAGTAGTTATCAATTCTTCCATGCAATTCTTTGGCATAATGTAAGACCATTCTAATACTAGGGTTGTACAGAGCATAGCTTAGAAACTCTGTTATAGAAGTTGGCTACTGTAGCAGGATACGGAGTCCAAACACTTTCCCGGTACAATTCAAGGTGCTGATTATCACTTAAGGCCTTGAATGGTATAGAGCCAGGTTTTTTGCAGGACTTAATTTCATGTGGTGTATCTGTAGTTTCCACCAGGTCTGATAAGGTGGATAGACTCCAGGTCCCTTCCCTTAAATGCACACATCTCACCTAGGAAGCATATCTTCTATGTGGCAGCCTCTGCTCTATGGGATATCCTTTCCTCTTAAGATCTGGCAGGCTCCCACCCTTCTAGCCTTCCAGAAGGCCTTGAAGAGATAAGCATTAGGTAGTGAGGTTGGAGCTCAGTACAGTTGCAAGTGGACATGTGGGGAAGTGTTGCTTTTGAAGCAGTTTTTCTTGTGATTTCTAGGCTTATATTGATGTTCTGTGACCTGCCCAGGGTTATGGAACATAGAATGGGTGCTTATGTAGGTCAAATAATAAACCTTCCGCAAAGGAACAGCAAATAAGTCATTTTTTTAAAAAAGGGAGAAGTCAGCCAGTGCTCAGTTATGTGACAATTTGAGGTGTGATATTGCAATAATGACGACGTAGAACTTTACATCTCCACTGCAGGCTAAACTGGAGATGTTATAGAAGTCTTGGAAATTAGTGTCTACTAGCTGCTGAAGTTTGAACTTAAACTAGATGCAGTTATTGCTGGTCTAGAATGTCTTTCATCTTGTCATCAGCTCTGATAACAAGTCTGAATGTGGTAGTATTCTTGATAAAGCAGATTTACAAGTTGGGAAAATTTCATGAACTCACAGCTACTTTTAAACATTGTGATTTTAATTGTTCTTATTTATTAGCCGACCTCCTCCTTGTACATGTCTTGGTATACGTCTTTGTTATATGTATGTCTTGTTTATATATGTATTTCATATGTTTTATTGTACGCCGCCCCGAGTCCTTCGGGAGAGGGTGCGGCTAAGAATAATTATTATTATTATTATTATTATTATTATTATTATTATTATTATTATTATTATTATTATTATTATTATTATTACTGCTAGAGAGGTTGAAAGCCAGGTGGGTCTTTGGTCACTTGTGCTTTTACCTAGAGGCAGAGGCCCTATCAACATTGATTCATGCACTTAATAGTCGTTTTGACTTCTAGATCTACATTCAGCTACCTGTGAAGATCATTTGGACACTGTGGTTGGTTCAAAACGCAGAGACCTGTATGATAAAATCAGAATTGTCATAATCCTAAATGACCTATAATGTGACTATTAGTTACTAATAGGTTTCCAAGTACAATTCAAAATGCTGGTTTTAACTCAAAGCATTTGATGTTAAAGTACTTATATGACTGTTTTCTTGATATGAAAGTGATCTGTAAAAAAATTAGGGAACCCATACATTACAATGGTCTTCCTTTGAGAGTCCAGCCTCCTTACTTTACTGGCTTTCAGTAAATTATTGAAAATGGAATTGTTCCTGGGGGCATTTCGAGATTGAATAACATCATCTTGGTGCTCATTTACACATGTTGAGTTACCTCACTTTTTATAGTCTGGATTTCATTTCAATATTGTATACACTTTAGATTGTTATTAATGTAAACTACCAGGAGTCAGCATAGATTATTGCAATCTAAAAGATCTTCAATCAGTCAATAGTCTTACTTTGGATTTTTAAAAAATATTCATTTCCATGAATAAAAATTAAAATGCAAGCATATAGATAAGATTTTTCCAAACCATGTTATAGAGTGTATTCAGAATTAAAACTCTTTATTATGTTTTCTATACATATATTGATTCTCCTGGGGGAAACTGTGGGATCTGTGCTGGATAAATGTATTTCATGAAGATTCAAAAAAGTATAACTATAGCTTATGTTGAAACAAAGTTAATCTTTAAAGGCTTATCTATGAAGGACTGTGGCTTGAACAAAAACAAGTTCCTTTTTTAAACAAAAACCTTTTTTAAAAAGTTTACTTTTTAAAAAAAAACCTATGGTACCCATTAGAAATAAACTATCATAAGCACTGAGGTTCTATTTTTGTTTCAATAACACACACAAAATGTAAGAATAACCTTTTGCTCCCATTAGAAGCAGGTATCATTTTAAAAGACAAAAGCTAAAACTGGCTTTAATCTAGAGCCTTCCTCTTATAAATTGATATTTTTTTCCCTTTCTTTCTGCAGAAGGGTTCTAATGCAACACACAATTATCTCTGAGACCAAGATTGGGGTGTAGAAAGGAAGTGATGGTCAACAATTCCTTCTTTATTTTTACGGTCTCATTAAGTTTTCCAGAAATGTCCCAACAGTCAAAAAGACAGTCTAGAAGATGGAATTGAGGGCACCAGACAGAAAAAAACACTTTGCTTTCCCTCATGAATCAAAAGGTCTTGCAGCAATATGTCTGCTGGCATGGAAAAATCTGGAAACAAATTCAGTAGTTTGAAAAGATAAAATTAGAGCTTCCTGACTAAATAATTTTCCATCAATTCTCTTGATAAAACATCTATTTAACAAACCTTTTTGATAGTGTTGTAGCAAAAAGATTCTTCAAGCATAATTTAATTGACTTCATTTCCAGAAAATTTTAATTTTCCAGACAATATTTGATTATTTGTTCATTGTTCTTGGTACATTATATAAAATACTAACTTCTATGATGGGCAAATTTTAATTACACACTTATTAAGATACCTTGAGAGCTTTATTCATCTTTTCCATTCTGATGTAAAATGATGGATTTCGGTAAATTGTATTCGACATTCTAAGTATTGTGGATCTTCAGATTTATGAATTTAAATGGATCTTAACATTTATGAATTTTGATTTTTTTTTGGGGGGGGGGAACATTAGCAAAGGCACTTCTTAGAAAAAAATGTATAATTGCTGCCTATATCCAAATTGTAATCCTTAAGCAAACAACCTAGATCCTCTATCATAGATAGTTCTGGTTGACAAATCAGTGTGCCCTGATTTCAACTCATCTGGAGGGTGCCAGGTTAGGAAAGGGTGCTTCACATGGAGGAACAAAATACACATTTCTCTTGCCAAATTTTCTTTGCAAAGCTGTTGGTCATGTGCAGAATCCAACTAGGCAGTGAGGCTGGGACTGGGATGACAAGAATAAGATGAATAACCCTCTAGAGATAGTGGGTTTGCATACTAGTTTCCAGCATCTTTTCATCCTTTTGTATATTCTTTTGGTTCACATGCAGATTAACTCTGACTAGGTCCTTACCAAACACTCTGCCCCCACCTTTGCTTTGGAAGGTAGACAGGAGAATCTAAATATTTATGAGGTCCTCCCCTCCCCCTCATTTATGATGCACTGTTGTTGAAGGTTGAAGAACTACGCTAATGAATGCATGCCTGCACACACAGACACAGAAACCAAGCAAAGGGGGAAAACACAGACAAAGCTTTGTCAGCTTTAATGTCTGCACTTACCAAACAGTTCCCATGGAAAAAGAGAGGCAAACAAATTTAAAACCTTTTGCCAAGAGAAAGGATTGTTAGGCAAATGTAAAAGCTTAAAATCTTTTTGATTTGAATCTGTTCAGGAAAAAAACAATACAGCCTATTAATATAGAAAATTTACATGGTAAAGCTGTCTCTAGTTTGATTTGTCCAATAATCAGAGAAAACTCAGTTGTGTGCATGAAAAAATTATTTAAAAAACAAAGGGGTCATAGATAATGTAGGTCTTATATTGATTGTTTTCTAAAATAACTTAGTTGCCTTTAAAGATGATATGTACATCAACATCACTGGACAAATGTAATTATATATAACTTCTCCCTTGCTCATGAGAGACTATGACCCATACCTTCAATATAATATCCACTCACACTTACCTAAAAGACTTTCCAAAGGATTCATTTCTCTAAATAGATGTCTACTGTCCTCATCTCCTTTTTGAACATTTCAGCTTCTTTATGTTCTTCCCTTCCTATGTCTTCATGTTTCTACTTCCTTCAAAACTCTCTTAGTGGCTCCATAGGTAGCCTAATTTGTCAATCAGATTAGGTGACTGGTTTATCTTCATTGCCTTCTCACTCATTTATATCTAAGGTGAATTCTATCACAGGGCATAACCTTAGACAAGATAAGGCACTGCATACAGAAGTATTTTGTATTTATTTTATTAGTATTTTGCAACGGTTTCCTACTTTAGTATAATTATCCACTGAATAATCGGTTTTGCACATACATATTTGAATATAAACCTTTTTTGACAGTGCAAAACCTGAGTGGTACAGATAAGTTGAATACACTGCATTAAAACACTGGAACTGCAGTAGTACTTAATCAATTGTTCAAGATTAATCTTGTCCATCTTTTATCATTGCAGCGCTGCCCATCAATCCACTTCTTTTATCTCCTTCTAGGAGCAAGAAGCTGGGGAATTTCACTGTTCCCTTCTTGGAAAGATAGGAAATGTTAAAACATGCATTCCGTGTTACCATTTAAATACTTGTTAGATATGGCAGAATGTTCACTGCTTCTTGAAAAGCAATAGGATTTTAACTGACTCCTGCTGCTTATATTCTTGTCTTTTGGGATTTCAAAGTCTGTTGCCTTAATAAATATGTACCAGTTTTCATTGTAGTTTGTATTCAAGTTGTCTAATTTCATATGTAGTTGGATCCACTAAAGTGATCTACATTTCATTTATTCAAACCCTATCATTTACATCAGTCTCAATATTGACATTACCATTTTCATTTACCATGCTAAGGGCTTTCCTGAATGAAAAATCACTTTAAGCTAGATTAAGTTTCAGTATAATATGGCACACAGGGAGTCTATAGCAAGAACAACAATAAGCTCGCTTCCTGATGAGTTAGAAGTAAGGTGTAAAAGACCCCCAGATGATATAAAGTGATCAAGTACCGCTTTGGTGGTTGGGACTTTCAAGGAAGCAACAAGTTATTTTGGGAAATAATCTGCTTCAGTTTTCATCAACCTGGGCAGCTCCCACATGAATAATTTCAACTCCCAGAATTCTCAGCAACAATCACACTAGCTGAGAATGTGGGAGTGAAATTCACATACGGTCTATACAGGAAGGCCAAATTGGATGAAGCATATTGAATGTTCTTTGAATATGATATAATGTCATTTAAAATAAATTTGCCACATGGTTCAGAGTAATAATTACTTATAATTTATATATTTAAAATATACTGAGATTCTTCTTTCTCATCACTAATTCATATAGAATTGATTGACTCACTTCTGGCTTGAATTAAGATTTACCCATACTCTTAATTTTCCCAGTTTTATTTTGGGCAACTCTTTTTATTAGCCTTCTCCATACATCTGAAATGAAATGCTTTTTCGTAATCTTAGAAGCTTGCCTTACTACCATACTTTAATATTATTTTTCTATCAAAAGACAATTCAACCTTGCAAATAACACAAGTGGAATTCGTTTGCATAATGTAATTCTATAAATGTCAGTGCTGAGAAGCTGAGTGCTAATTATATAATTTAATTTTGTGTTTGTTTTATGGGGGTTTTGTTATAAAAGAAAGCTAATTCAAAGAATTAAAGCATTTCTCCCTTTTTTCAATGCTTTAGGTGTTTATTTAACATTATTTCTAAGACATTTTTTAAACTGAATAAACCCAATAAATGTTATAAAAATTAGAAAAATAAGATGAAGTATGTATACCTTATATTAAGTGTGTATAGCATATATCATGTCAAGAATGTTAATACCAAGAATTGAAGCATTTAATTCTTCAATAAAGAATTATTGAAAATTTGTTTAACTAAAAAAAAATGAATTCTAAATATAAATTTGAAAATCCCCTCACTAAAATTCATATAGAAAGAAAGTCCATAGTTGGACACGATTGTCCTTGTTTTTTATTCATTCATAGTTTTTGTCCTACATTTCACTCTGTATATGTCTTAGTTAGATAACCCAAGAGTTCAAGAGCATTTGGTGAGACACAGATTGCCCACTCCTGTTTTTAAAAATGTCAAGCTTCTCAATATGCACCACCTTAATTCAGTAGCTACAATTGGTCTTCAGATACCTAAATTGGGGCTCCCTCGCAAAGGTCCTAAGGAAATTTGAACATCTGTGCTTATTGATTGGGTTCATACATCCAGTAAGTGATTTTTTTTTTAGTTCTGAAGTAGCATGTAACGTTAATTACTCAATCATGCACCTTATAAAGCATACAAACCAGTATTTATAGTTTAATGAATTAAGTGAGCACAGATAGTTAGCTAGTCTGCAAATTATGATTAAACCATGGCTTAGTGCAATTTATTTATTTTGCTTTCTTTACTGCCTTTTACATCTGGATTTCTTTTTTTTTTCTGAAATTCCAGTTTTAAGATAATAAAACTGCTGTACCTGATCATACTGGCTTATAGGAATTTACAGCATTTATTTCTGAAAGTAATAGGAAGCATACAAGTGGGATTTAGTTTATGTTCAGACTGTCCTTTGGGCAGAAATGTTTGCTTGATAAATTGTGTAAGGCATGTCAGCACAAATAGTTTGATTAATATTGTTATAGGACCACATAAAAATGTAACATTTAAACATCATTTTCAAACACGCAGCTACCATTTTGCCTTGATAAATATTTATCTTGGAAGGAGAGTATCTTAAATAGGTACATATTATGTGAGTAAAATCTCATCTAGGGTCTAAGTGCTAGACCTTCATTAAGTCCTTCAGGCATAGTTATGTTCAAGACAGCAGAAGAACATTTGCTTTGCTTTAAATATGCAGAGCGTGTATATAATAAGTGTTTCCTTTTTAAAAAGAAATCTAGCATAATATAACAAAAGAATGCTTCTGGAATCTAATTTCTGAGCTCTTCTCTGAGACAGATTGGTGGCACAAAAATGTGAAAAATGAATAAAGTTTAGTACAGATGAAATTATCAGACGCCAGTTTAGAGTCAGTTTATTTAATGAAATGACTAATTCCTTTAGGAGGATCAGCTGATATGTTCTCATATGCTATCTCTATCATTTCCCCCCAGTTTTATAGAGTGTAATTCAACAAGCTGAAATATGGTAAATGAAGATGATAAAAGAAAGTGTATAGGGTGCCAAGATTCAGATCTTAATTATGGTTATAATTTTAAAATAATAGAAAACGAATAACTAAGTGAAGTGGCCCTTGGCTATATAAACATACTAAGCATTTAAAGCAGTAGCAGCCCACAACTGGAATCGTAATTATAACTGCACTAAATAATTTCTAAATGACAGGTAATCATTAAACATATGTGTTGTAATCAAATTAATGGTAATTAATTTAATTTTAATTTTGAACTCAGTGGGCTGTTTTGTCCTACAGGGTTGTCAATTACAGAAATACTGTTGCTCTTGTATCTTTTTTCATTGACATGTATTGTGCATATTGCATACTTTCCTAACTCATTTTACCTCTGCTGCCATTGCAGTATAAGTAACAGAATATGTATGAGCTTCAGGTAACTTCCCAAAGAGGATCTGATCTATAAAGTAAAATATTCCTTGGCTACTACACTTCTCGGAGTGTTCTCCCAATCATCCTGGCTTATGCCATGCTATGCGACCACTTGCTTCCCACTAGAGAATGCAGTGCTTCTCTCTTCTATGGGGCCCTTGCCATTCCTCTTTCTTCCTTTTGCGAATTCATCAGAGAATGGCAGAAAGTACTGCTTTTCCCTCTTTCTCCATTAATATTTCACTAAGAATGCCATGTTATGAAAAACCTACTGCTAAAATTCCATTTGGACCACTACAGGGGTGGGATTCTACCAGGCGAACCGGTAGCTCCAACAATCAGCTGGGAGTGAACCGGTTCGCTCCAATGATCAGCTGTGGGCCCGCCCACCCTTGCTGATAGACCCCCTGCTCTATCCTGTCCTTCATTTCCTACTTCCTAGCTCATCTCAATCGTGCAGCACAGCTGGTTTTCCCCCAAGCTGGTTTACTTACCATTGCTGACTTGGAAGGTAAGCAGCTGAGCTTCTAAATGCTCTATTTTTAACGCTGCACGTGTGCAAAAACACACATGTGCACAAAGCGCATGCTCACCGAACCCATTGTTAAACTGGCAGCATCCCACCATTGGACAACTATTTTCATTTTCACAGAATGAAAGTACTAAAGAACACAAAGGAAAAAAGAAAAGAGATGTTATCTGGTCAGCCCGGTAAATGGTGACCCATTAAAAGGTTTTGTTTCCTACCAGTGCTGTGTCCACCATCATTCCAAGAAGTTATCTAGAACATAGGCACTCTAGACTTTTGCTTAAAGTCTACCTTTCATACAGACATCAGGCCTTATGAAGTATCTATGAACAAATGCTTCTGCAAAAGGTTTATTGGAGAAAATGAAAGAACATGTGATTAGATCCCATAAGAAATAGCTTTATTGTTTCTGTACCATTCTGAAATTGTGTTCAAAGTTCACAGGTCATATATTCATATTAAAAACACAAAATAAAGTTTTTTTGTTATAGATTGGAGCAGCTTGGGTATACTATTTCATAAGTAAATCAATAAATTATTCTATCACCTCAAATGTATCAGAAAAAAAAGATAACCCACAGTTGCTGTGAGAGAAACTTTCAGTTTTATAAACTTTGTAGAAGGAAAGGGAAAGGATAAAAAGGTGAAAAAGATTTTAAGAAAAAGTTATGCAAATAAATAAATGATCTTACAACGATACTTCTACCTTTGTTTGAATTTCCAAAGGTAGTTTAAAGTAGTATAGTTTGAATTCTGTGTTTTAATTCAGCCAAGACTATATATTATAACTTTTAAAGCATGTTAGCCTTCCCTGATTTACTCTGAACTACAACAATATCCATTTTGTAAAGCTGAAAGATAATGTGCGTTCTCAGTACGTTCCACAGATGTGACACTGTCTTGCCCAAGGTGTCAATTTTTCATATCAGTAAATTGGTTATTCAAGTGACAGATCTTTGCCATGGGTGGGAAATCAGGTAGATTTAAGAGAGGTGCAGCTCTCCATATTTGAAGAGTAAAAAGTATTCTGGACAAGAGGAAAAGTATCTGCTACTATTGCCTCTGGATATGAGTCCTAAGAACCCCCAGTGCCCAATTTGAATTTTACTTCACTTTATTTATTTATTGGATTTCTATAGCTGTCAATTTCAACAAGGGACTCTTCCAATCCAGCTCTTCTGCTTTCCACTTATTAAAATTATATACTACCCATCTGACTCTGAAAATCAATTCCCGGTGACTTCATCATTAGAACAAGAAGCAATGGATGGAAACTAATCAAGGAGAGAAGCAACCTAGAACTAAGAAGAAATTTCCTGACAATTAGAAATATTAAGCAGTGGAACAACCTGCCTCCAGAAGTTGTGAATTCTCCAACACTGGAAGTTTTTAAGAAGAGATTGGACAACAATTTGTCTGAAATGGAATAGGGTTCCCTGTCTGAGCAGGTGGTTGGACTAGAAGACCTCTGAGGTCCCTTCCAACTCTATTATTCTATTCTATTCTACTCTATTCTATTCTACATAACTAAATCACATACTTCATTACTCTCCCTGATAAACCAACTACACTTACCTCCCTGATAAATCTAGACATCTGGCTCTTCATGAGAATTGCTTAAGAATAATAAAGAGTAGTAGTGTATATTTTCCTGGTCAGCCAAAAGCAATAGGTGAAAACTGGCAGATTGCTGGGTGATGTATTCAGTCAGGAAAAGGAATCTTTCTGAATTTATATCACTCAACCACCATAATCTTCAAACCATATTTGCCTTCATTCTACCCAACATGAAATAGTTCTAAAAACCATAATTCTTTTTAGAAGTTATTCTGACTGAGACTTTTGTGAAGTCTTAAGCATTTTAATTGATCTTTTCTCTTGGATAAAATAGAGTCACATCTGAATTTGAGTCAGTAATAACACCATCATGCTAGTAACAGGTGGTAATCTTTGTCTTCTGTTCAGCAAATGAGGCCGTGGGGATGGTAAGAAGAACCAAACTAGCATTGTAAAAAAATATTTGGAAGGGTAGGGCTGAAGAGTTAGTTCATTCAAAAAAAAAATCCTAGTACAAATTCTGCATATTACTCTCTAAAGCACAGGTGTCAAACTCACAGTGTCACATGATGTATCATGATATTTTTCCCTTTGCGGAGCTGGGGTGGGCGTGGCCTGTGCATGACTCATCCGGCCCATGGGCCACCGGTTTGACACCCCTGCTCTAAAGATAGTAATAATTTGTAAAAAAAAATAGTATGTCTAAATCTAATAATGTTCTAACAGCAACACTATAATTTTATACTATACTATTGTATAGTATACAATCAGTGACGTGCGGTCAGGGGAGGCAAGGGAGGCAGAGCCTCACCTCTCTTCATGAAATAATAGTATATAATATTATATTATTTATATATATATATATATATATATATATATATATATATATATATATATATATATATATATATATATATATATATATATATATATATATATATATATATATATATATATATATATATAT
This sequence comes from Natrix helvetica, assembly GCF_964273705.1. Classification (NCBI taxonomy): domain Eukaryota; kingdom Metazoa; phylum Chordata; class Lepidosauria; order Squamata; family Natricidae; genus Natrix; species Natrix helvetica. Next base: position 213,198,103 of record NC_138552.1, on the reverse strand, counting down.
ATATATATATATATATATATATATATTATTATACATCCGTCTGGGCGCGCCCAGGAGCTGCGGAGGGTGGAGGCAGAAATGTTGTCGGCGCTCCCGGATGACGAAGGCACGAAAGCGACAGTCGACAGTCGCTTTTGTGCCTTCGTCATCCGGAAACACCGACATTTCTGCCTCCGCAGCTCCCAGGCGCGCACGGACGGAGGTAGGCAGAATGGCGCTGATCCGATCCGGCGGGCGAGCGACCGAGGATCGGGCTGCCTCACTCGCTCTTTCGTCCACCCGGATCGCCTCGGTGTCGCTGTGGCTACCTCCGTCCGGGAGCTGCGGAGGGCGGAGGCAGAAATGTCGGCGTTTCCGGATGATGTCATCCGGGAGCGCCGACAACATTTCTGCCTCTGGCCTCCGCAGTTCCCGGGCGCGCACGGACGGAGGTAGCCACAGCGACACCGAGGCGATCCGGGCAGACGAAAGAGCGAGCGAGGCAGCCCGATCCTCGGTCACTCGCCCGCCGGATCGGATCAGCGCCATTCTGTCTACCTCCGTCCGTGCGCGCCCGGGAGCTGGGGAGGGGGGAGGCAGAAATTCCCATTCCCCGCCTTCCTGATGACGTCACCAGCCTCCCCAGCCATTAACCTCACCGCACGTCACTGTATACAATTATACTATAATTGTTATAGTAGACAATTAAGATCCATGTGCAATGGTGGATACATATAATCTTTCACACATGTTAATTCGAAGACCTATTAAGTTGTTTCTAAAGTTCTCTTGCCCTTGCCGTTCAGCAGATTGTATCTGCCAATCACTGGTTTGAGCATTTTGGTGGAACATCTTCATAACTAAGTTTGGTATAAGCAAATTAATTGCTGCTGCAAAAGAGAGGCCTAATTTAAGCAGCATTCACCCACAGAACAATCCAAAGTTACCTGATGTTATGCCGTCCAAACAGATGTATAAATCATTTTCAAAATACTTGCCTCATGACTGTTTTAGAACATCTGCAGAAAGTTGAATCCTTACTGATTATTGTAAGCCTTGACTGTTACTCAGATGATGACATTTCTAATTTTCAGGGCTCCCCACCCCCAGTAACACTTCTCAAATGTTCCTTTGAATATTCTTTTGCTAGGTACATGTTCATCAAGGCTATAATAACAGATGGAGTTTTATGCTCAACTGGCTTTTTTTTTCTAGTTGATCAAACAGGAAAACCAGGCTAGATGGAAATTTGCTGAAATTCAGATTTCTTCCTACAGTTTTACAGATACTATATGTTATCATTCATTGATTATGCAAGGTCTCCAGTCTCTGACATCTGTTTGCTGCATATGGAGGAAATCTTTGGGTTTTTTTTAAAAAAAATGTCAGTGCGTGATAGAATGCGGACGCATATCTGAAGTTAAGAAAAAATAATATGTATGTGTGTGTGAGAGAGAGAATATTAAACTAATGATAATTTGGTCTTACTGGATAACACAAAAAGTATAATCAGTGTCTTTCTTCTAATCTTCAGTATGCTAATAGCTCTCAGTTAGCTCAGTTTCAATATCTGTGCATTCTCTAATATAATTCTTAATTGACATTATGGTATCTTCATGTATCCAGACACCTTCAATTGCTACCCCTATAACCAAAAAATGAAATAGAGAAATAATAATGATATTGGAAGAAATCTTGTGAGATTCTAAGGGAGAACTTGGTATTGTTACGTGAGATCCTATAAGTTCTTTGAGATAGATTTGGGGCCGGTTTCTTAATTTAAAATATTTATTTATTGTAAGATATTCAACTAAAGATACTCTGCTGGAGACAAATGTTCTTAGCTGAAGAACATGAATATTGAGATATGGAGAGGAAACAGAATCTGAAAAAGCTGTTTCTCTAAGCCTACTCGCAAGCCCCTGTAACAAGGCACAATCAAAGAAGCCAGAATTCTCTAATTTCAATAAGATGTTTTATACCAAGGATTTGCATTAAAGTACAAAATCTTATAAACTATGGCACTAACTTCCAGCTCTCATTTATTAATGAGTTCATTGAGGCAGAGACATTCTTCTAACATTCTGAATCTTTTCTTCCTTGACTTTTTGTAATGAGACAGAGATGCCATTTATGAGGTAAATCCTAAAGGTGCTTTTTCAAAAGGCAACTGGACTTTGTTTTTCCTTGAAGACGTTTTGCTCTTCATCCAAGAAACTTCTTCAGTTCTGACTGAATGGTGGAGGATGGAAGGATTTATATTCCTTGCAGTTATCTGGTTGTTCACACTCATTCTGAGAATCACTTGGAGGTTTATTTATGTCCTTAGGGTCTGGAACCTTCTTGGAACTGCTGAAAGGACTTTATCCCCCTCTAATAAACCTCCAAAAGGCCTCAACGATTCTCAGAAAGAGTGCTAACAACCAGATAATTGCAAGGAGAGTCTCCGTAGACATTTATGAGATAATCTGCTTAGAACCTCCTATCCATTAGTCATTTACTGTATATCTAAAGTTCTTCCCAGTTTAGCCTCTCCTTGCTGTCTCACAGTAATTTATTAAGTTCATGGTACGAGCAAAATTCATGGTAAATCCCTCTGTATCATTAAGTGACCTCCTTAAAAGTTTTCTGAAAAGAAAATCCAAGCAATCTTTAAGATAAGACACGTATTATATAGTCAAAGGTGAGTATATACATAAGAAAGAAATAGTATGACTTCCATTTTATAATCCGAATCACATTTTTAATTTGCCACTTCTGTCTTTCTAAATCCAAATGACCTAGAAATAAGCCCCGTTAAGCTTAATGTGATCGCAGCCCTGAACCATACGCTACATGTTTCAGCCCATCCTTCCCTAATCAGGTGACTTCTACATGTGGGTCTGCATTTCCCAGAGTCCCAACATGTATTGGGGGGAGGGAGGAGGAATCAGGGAATTAGCTCCTTTAGGATCTTTCTTCTATTCACCCAGCACTTATTGTATATCTCTTATTCTATTTTCCCTTTTAAAATTTACATGACAAAGCAAATGTAGATCAAAAGAAATATAGAAACCATAGCTCTTGCCCAATGCTTGTGCCTCATGGATTCTAATTTTAAGTGAATCTCTCAATTTAAGAGGGGAAAGAGAGAAGAATGAAATGGGAACAGCAAATTGCTTCCTAGTGTCTGTTTATATTGCTTCATAAGAGCATGCCGGTGTTTTTTAAGCCAGCAAAGGCGGAGGTGGAAGAGAGGAGCTTTTGTATCCATGGTCTGCTGGGTGCTAATTCGACACGGCAATAAGATGAAAGTTGGTCTCCTGCTAGTTTTAACATCAGAGGATTGGAATGTTGCCTACTTAGCATAAAAGTCAAACAATTCACTCTCCATAGATTGCTTTTCACTTCTAGATCTGCTAAATAAATAGAAAACTAATTAACAATGAGGTATGGCAGATATAGCAGGTTTTAAATTTATTACAGCACTGGCTAACAACTGCAAGAATCAAGAAGTAACACTTTGTCTGATGAATCTTCCTGTGCCAGGAGATAGAATAAAATGTGGTCAAGGCAAAAATTCAGAAGTTCCTTCTATGTTCCTCACAGTTGCTCTTTACAGAAACTATTAAAAATAGCTATTCGGAGCCCAGATAGGTTTCATATTTTACTGTCCACCAAAGTCTTTAGAAGATTGTGTTTCTTGCAGCACATGTACTGTACATCTGCTCTTTCTTTAGTTTTATCAAATATGTTTTGTGGTATTTGGAGTTAACCCCCCTCCCACTGCAAACGCTATCAAGATAAGATAGCTAGATAGCTAGACAAACAGACAGACACCTGCACACACATTCTCCTGATAATGACCACTTCCTTGTCCTCTGCGGGAAATAAAGATTTCCAATAATACACCACAAAAAAAGTGGAAATGATGGACAGTCATTCCCTCGTACACACATTTAACTAGCTGGAATGTCTGTCTCCAGATTTGCATAACCAGATTTGGCAGTATTAATTAACAATAAAAGCAGTGTTTCCTCTTGTAAGTATCAGTAATATAATTATGTTACCAAGGTCAGGAAATCATATGATTTTGCTTTTGGGTGCATAATGAATTGCAGAAAGTTCTGCACCAGAAAAAGAAGCTTAAAGGGGGGGGGGATACTTCCTGACGCAGAAATCCATGTTAGTAAGTTGGTGTAAGAGCTCTATGTACAGAAATGTAGAAGTCATGTATGTGTGTCGTGTCCCAGAAATTTTCATTGATATGCAAGAAACACCAGAGCCATTTTAGATATTGGGTCCTAGGAATATTTTTGCCACACTTCGCATAGCACCGTTTCAAGTACCCATTATAAAAGCAAAGTGCTGTGCATAAATATGCATGAAAGATTATTATTGCCATGAGATGATACTTAAAAGGGTCAAGTGTCTCTTATTCGTTTACTTGCTGAAAGACAGAAAAGTGAGTGCTCTATATCCTTTGACACAAACCATTTAGATTTATTTTACTAACTGCAATTTAGTTTTTCACAAGACGTTCACATCTGCCCATGGAGCACTTTTCCATCCAGGGTTCCATGCTTGATTAGATAAAATAAGGGCCCAGATCTTGAGTTAAACTGTATAATCCAGAGGGGGTAGAATGAATAGGTGTTGTTGTTTTTTTAAAAAAACAAATCTGGCTGGAAAACAACAGGGTTTCTCGCATTCACTATCAATCCTATCTCTGTCACGTCTATTATGACTGCGTGGAGTTTTATCCCAACCCACCATGGGTCTAGTTCAAATTAACCCTTGCTCTTGGGAATTTAAAATGTTAATGATTGGGAAAGGGGAATTCGTGAGATATTTGCTGGGAAGAAGAAATAGGGTAAACGTCTGGAAAAACTGTAAAAAAAGATGAAATATAGGGCGTACAGTGATGTTAACTATGTGTAAAAATTGAATAAGAAACGATAAAGAAATATGTAAAGAGAACAATATTATTGAAGTTGGTTTAGTAAAGCTATGGTTAAAAATGATTAATTTGTAAAGATGAATTAATAGTAATTAGTTGAAGACAAAAAGAAAAGGGTGTTTAGTAATGATATGTATTAATGGAAAAAGATAAAAGATTATATGAAAGAGATGAATATTGATGAAAGTGGGGAGATTAGAATATATTGAAACTATGATTATAAATGAGATGTATAAAATGTGACCTGGTCAACACTCTGTCCATAAAGTATGTATGATGGAAAAAAGAAAAAAATGCAATAAAACTTGTATTAAAAAAAATTAACCCTTGTTCTCCTCTCTCTTTTTATATTTCACATTATTGTATGTTCTTGCATCCTTTCCTTGTATTGGTAAATATGACTCTGTCTAGTGTACATGTTGTCCTCGACCTACAACAGATTGTTTAATGAAGTTAAACAAAAGAGTTAAACATAAACTTAAACATAAGTCTCTGAAAAAAGAGACTTAGGACCCTTTTTCACATTTATGACCATTGTCATAAGTCACGTGATTTACATTTGGATGCTTGACAATTGACTCACATTTATGACAGTTGCAGTGTCCTGGAGTCATGTGATCATCTTCTGTGACCTTCTGACAAGCAAAGTCAATGGGGAAGCCAGAGTCATTTAACAACCGTGTTACTAACTTAACAACTGCAGTGATTCACTTAATAAATGTATCAAGAAAAGTTGTAAAATGGAGCAAAACCTACTTAACAAATTTCTCACTTAATAACATAAATTTTGGGTTCAATTGTGGTCGTAAATTGGGGACTGCCTGTACTACAACCCCGGGTCTCAAACAATGCAATACAATACAATAGCAGAGTTGGAAGGGACCTTGGAGGTCTTCTAGTCCAACCCCTTGCCTAGGCAGGAAACCCTATACCGTTTCAGACAAATGGCTATCCAACATCTTCTTAAAGACTTCCAGTGTTGGGGCATTCACAACTTCTGGAGGCAAGCTGTTCCACTGATTAATTGTTCTAACTGTCAGGAAATTTCTCCTCAGTTCTAAGTTGCTTCTCTCCTTGATTAGTTTCCACCCATTACTTCTTGTTCTATCCTCAGGTGCCTTGGATAAAAGTTTGACTCCCTCTTCTTTGTGGCAACCCCTTAGATATTGGAACACTGCTATCACGTCTCCCCTAGTCCTTCTTTCTATTAAACTAGACATACCCAGTTCCTGCAACCGTTCTTCATATGTTTTAGTCTCCAGTCCCCTAATCATCTTTGTTGCTCTTCTCTGCACTCTTTCTTGAGTTTCCATATCTTTTCTACATCATGGTGACCAAAACTGAATGCAGTATAACACTTCTGGTTTGACTGCTAATTTGATTGTAGGATAACCAAAAGTGCTGAACAGATTGAAGACTGTGTGAATCTCTTGGCAAAGCCTATTGAAGTCAGTTATATATCTATCCATCTACGTATCTGGGGAGAAAGAGAAAATAATTCAAGTGAGGATCTTGTTGAAGTCAAGGCAGCATTCCTCCCCAAATCACTCTGGAAGTTGCTTTAAATAAGTGATTGAGATTTCAACTCTTGAAATCGTGGCTTTTGATTCATTTGTATGGAGAAGAGAAACTTCAAAGTTTTTCTGGTCTTGCTTTCCTTGTACTGGAAGGCTGACAAATGCAATGCAAAAGGAGTGTGATAGCTCACACTTTCTCAGTGACTGCCTCTGCAACATCTGTAAATAAGGATATGTAGATCAAAAAAGTTCATTTTGATATCCATGTCAGTAAGGTGGAATTCCAGCTTGGCTGTGTTTTTCTTACTATTACTAATTAACAGTAAAATCTCATAACTTCCTTAATTGCTCGATGTACAAAGTTGTTCTCTTCCTCAATTCATATTGCTGCTGACTGCCTTTTTTAAAACGCCTGTTTCCTGGATGAGACTCTTACATTAATTTCCGGGATGCACAGTTTTGAATATATCTTTCCCCGTGTGTATGTCTTTTTTTCACTTTTCTGCAAAATCCTGCTCCTATTTATATCCAACATCTTTTAGAAGAGTATATTGTGTCTCAGTGGTGTTTTTGCAGATTGTTGTTCATAGGTAAGTTGTCTCTAATAGATCTTTGATTAATTTTAGATTATTAGGACAAACAGGCAGAAAGCTAGCAGAGGCATCCATGAACACCAAATTATAGTCAAAAGACATGATGAAAACTCCTTAATTTCACCACACCTGGACACACTTAACCATAGATTTACCTGGGAAACCATAAGCATCTAGACTAAGCCAAGTCCAAAAATGTTAGACAACGCCTGGAAGCCTGGCACTTAGACAAATCAGCCATCAACAGGCGCATAAAGATAAACAATAGCAATAGCATTTAGGTTTACATACCACTCCACAGCACTTTATGGCATGCTCTGGGCAGTTCATAATGTAAGTATTATTTGCATATTGCCCCCAACAATCTGAGTCCTCATTTTACCAATCTTGGAAGGATGGAAAGCTGAGTCAGCTTTGAGCTGGTTAGGATCGAACTCCTGATTGTGTACAGAGTATGCCTGCAATACTGCACTTTAACTACTGTACCAGCAGTGGTAAACAACTTCTATATATCATTCAAAGAGAGAAACAAAAAGCCAAAAAGGAAACAAAAAGCCAAAACATCTCAACACCCAGATCAGCAGAGATTAATATCAAAATTAACATTAGACCAACAATCGAAAATCAAACAATACCCCAATTAAGGAATTGCCAAACAAGGTAACAGTAAACAACAGCCTGATCAAGGAACCACCAAGACCACTCCCACCAGAACTGTCAGGGCAAGTCACTAGAATATAAAATAAGAGGAAACTCCACTCTCTTCTAGCACTGATGCTGTTACCTATTTTGGTAATACAACATCTGCAAGAAAGCAACCATGCTCAGAGAGCACCAAGGACCCCATAATTTTACTTTCAATGCTACTGTCAAATCCGTTGTTACCAGATTGCACCGATCTACCCCCAACAAGATCCAGGATGGATTTCTTTGACTTCTTGTTTGGTGAGCTCCAGGGAGACTAAGGAGTATGAAAGAAATGGAATCTGGATGAATGGGCACTTCCATGATTCTGGACTAATGGAGACAATTCATCCTGGAGCAAAGGGTTTCTGATAACTTTTGTCTGATTTCAATCTCTCATGACAGTTAAGAATGGCTCTGTGTTCTGTGCTTCATCTAGTTTAAGCCAGAATTCCATTTCCACGTAATGAGAGCCACGTTACTCATCATTCCACTGTATCCTCTACAGAGGAACTCTCATGAACCAGAAGCCATAAACAAACAGCAAAACTACTATGGCATGTGACTGCAAGTTTGGAGGGCTTAAAGAAAAACAACTAAAAATGCTTCAATGTTCATCTTTTGATTGCAGAGCACATAATGAAAGTGAGGCTACCTACACTTTTCCCATCAGATACATAGCTGGTCAGGGAGAAATGGGAGAAAAGAATTACTAAAAATTGTATTATTTTCAAGGGAGCTATTTGTTTTATTATTGTTGTTGTTGTTGTTATTCATTTGTCATCATCATTCATTGTTATTTGGAACACAACTTGGCAGATATCACGATTGTCGAGGGCCGAAGCTTATTGATATCACTGTAACATATTGCCATTGTTGCATATGCACAGGTACAGTATAGGTGATACCTTACTCAGTAGTAGTAACTGTGAAAGGGATCTTGGAGTCCTAGTGGACAACCATTTAAATATGAGCCAGCAGTGTGCAGCAGCTGCCAAAAAAGCCAACACAGTTCTAGGCTGCATCAACAGAGGGATAGAATCAAGATCACGTGAAGTGTTAATACCACTTTATAATGCCTTGGTAAGGCCACACTTGGAATACTGCATTCAGTTCTGGTCGCCACGATGTAAAAAAGATGTGGAGACTCTAGAAAGAGTGCAGAGAAGAGCAACAAAGATGATTAGGGGACTGGAGACTAAAACATATGAAGAACGCTTGCAGGAACTGGGTATGTCTAGTTTAATAGAAAGAAGGACTAGGGGAGACATGATAGCATTATTCCAATATCTCAGAGGTTGCCACAAAGAAGAGGGAGTCAAACTATTCTCCAAAGCACCTGAGGGTAGAACAAGAAGCAATGGGTGGAAACTAATCAAGGAGAGAAGCAACTTAGAACTGAGGAGAAATTTCCTGACAGTGAGAACAATTAATCAGTGGAACAGCTTGCCTCCAGAAGTTGTGAATGCCCCAACACTGGAAGTCTTTAAGAAGATGTTGGATAGCTATTTGTCTGAAATGGTATAGGGTTTCCTGCCTAGGCAGGGGGTTGGACTAGAAGACCTCCAAGGTCCCTTCCAACTCTACTATTGTATTGTATTGTAATCCTGTAGCTCCTGTTTATTGAAGGTTACGTGAGAAGAGGTAAATCTGAATTAAATTAACACTAAATAATGCAGATTTATTCACACTCCCTATTTATCTCCATATAAGCAGTTGGAAAGTAGCTGAAGAGGTCTTCATCCTGCAGGGGATTGATTGAGGTTGAGAATGAATGAAAAAAAATGAATGAAATTAATCAGATAGATTAACATGTATCTGCCTGTGCTTAGAGACATCATGCTTATTTATTTGAGTTGCCTTCAAAGTGTTTTCTGACCAAGTTTTTTATCTTGAACAATTTATTATCAAGAGGGTGTTATTAACCTGCAGTCCTTTCCTAAAGAATGAAAACATGTCACTGTTCCCCGATACTCGATAACTGCACTCACTAATGAGGCTGTCAACCGATGTGAATTTGAAGAGAGGTGATGATTTGATAGATTCATTCTTGCACATAAAATTTGACTGCCTGCCATTCCACATTCTAGAACCAGGTTTTGGAGTATAAAGTGGATTTATACCCTAGAGCATGGAAGCAGAAACAAACAAACAAACAAAAGCATGAACCATCCAGGAACTTTTGCACAACGCCACTACAGTTAGAGACGAACAGGGAGAAAGAAAATTGCAACATCTTCACTTTGCAGTAGGCCTTGTAGGTCTCTTTCCTTGCCAAACTGTCTGCCTTTCCAGCAGAATAATTAAAGGGAGGAAATATTCAAGGACTCCATTTCCTGTTTCATGGAAAGAAAGACCACATGATTTTTTTTGCAGCTGCTTGCAGCAAACTTCCCTTATCACATGAGCTGACATGGAAAAACTCTTGACGGAGCATTAGATGCATTTTAGGGAAATGAAATGTTGACATCTCCGTCTCTGGAAGGAAAGAAAAAGGGAAATGAATCTTGCAAGCTTTCATTTTTGTGTTTCTTTCTGTCTGCTGGAGGAAATTTAAAGTATATATCAAACATGGGTTTTTGAAGCAGGTGGTAATGTTGGAATCCCATATTTTAACAATTTAAAGTGGATCCTGTCATATGGCGAGAACTTTTTTTGCTTTGCATTATTCCAAGGTCAAGGTTTGTCCTGTTCCCATTTTATGCTGTCAGTACCCCCAATTAGAGAGATTAAATGCTTCATCAATATATTGAGTTATGTAGTTGAATTAATCTATTTCCACTGAATAGTATCATAAAGTGGTGGGTTAAACCCATTCAGCGCTCTTTGCTGTGGTGTATCCCTAACCACACATTAACTATTACTGGATTAGTAGAACATACAATACATTGCAGGCCAGGAGACCCAGTTCCTATCAGTCACTCAGTTGCTCATTACCTGAAATCAACCTTCCTGTAAATCCTCTCTATTGTACAGTATTTAGTCTCCTGGCCACCTAGATTAGTCCACAGGAATAATAAAATTGCAATGGTCTCCTCTGGTAATTAGTTATCAGTATAAATATACTAATTCTGAATACAGAGGATCCACATAGTAGCTTTTGTGTGCCAAATGTATGGTTTTGTTTAAAAAAAACCTGTGTATGCGCTTTAAATTACACATTTGGCGCTAAGGAAAAAGAGATGGCTAGAGGGGTATCATGTTTCATTCTATTAAAAAATTTCACATGATAAAATTACCATCTATTTTGAAATAGGTCTCGCTACCTGATTTTTTTCCCCCTCAAAGAAGCTTTTGCCTAACAAAAGAAGCCATTTAGGTGCATGTATTTAAAGCAGAGATGTACAACTTGAATTTCCAGGAGGCATGCAGCTCTGAAATGAGTAGTCTTAGGCTGTATCAATGACAAGATTAAAACTCTGTTTGTCATGCATGATGATCCTCACACAGATGGGACCACTCTTCAATTCTATAAAGACAGTAGTACAGCACAATATCAAGTTTATATTTTATATTTAGTTTGGCACTTAGTCACTGCAATCAGCCCTTATCCTACCATAAGAATTGAGAGAGTGGGTCGAACAGGAACTTCTCCAGCTAGACAGACGTGGTGTGTGTGGGCTCTTAAGAGTCTCACATGAACCCTGTTTGACAAACCATCTCCGAGATTCTTTTGAATCAGAACTCCCCACTGGAGGTGGGAGTGAAGAAGGGCAGCATCTCATCAGACCCATCTCCGAGATTCTTTTGAATCAGAACTCCCCACTGGAGGTGGGGGCGAAGAAGGGCAGCATCTCATCAGACCCTGGGGGAAGCAACAGATCCCTCGTGGGTTAGAGATTTGCCTATGAATTAGAGTCGGGGTGGCAGCCTTCAACATGGCTGACAAGATGCTGACTTTTTGTCAAAATAAGTTTTGAGCAGTAGGGGAATGGAAGAGATGAAAGACCGGGTAAGGCCGGCCTCGCCTGTTAATTTTATCTAATTTTTTAAATGTTAGTGTTATATTAATTGGGTTTGTTTTTTGGATTGTTTCTAATTTTCTTTTAACTTTTGTAATATGTGTTTTTTAATGCTGTATGCCGCCCTGAGTCCTTTGGGAGAAGGGCGGCATATAAATCCAACAAAACCAAACCAAACCAAGGAAATTTATTTAACCCACAACTATACATTAAACCTGGAAAAGACAAAGAAATTTTGAGAACATAAATAATATTGATGGTCAGATTGGGACTTTCTTTCTCTCAAAGAAAAGGAAGAAAGGAAGGTGGAGGGTTGCAACAGTTATTAAAGGAAAAAATAAAACATTGCACTCAAGAATTGGGAAATACCAAGGTTTCTTTTTTCTTCTCCTCTTTTTTTCTCTCTTCTGCGAAAGATTAAGATGGCGTCAGCTTCTCTTCCAGTTTCAAATTACTTGGATTAACTAAATTTAAGGTGGACCAGAAATTTTGAAATAAGACTTGTATAATTAACTGCAATCTTGGAACTGGATATTAAGGAAGAACAAAAGATTAAGATGGCTCCCATTGCATTTCTCCTTAGCAGTTGAAGTAGATAAACTTAAGGTGGATTAGAACTCTGAAACAAGAATTGTATAATTTACTATAACTTTGGAACTGGACATCATGGAAAACTGGGAATTAGAAGAACTACATGAAATTATAAAAAAATATGCATAAATCATTAAAATCAAGCCTAAATAGAATCCTGAACCCAGGGAAGCAGAGATCTAAAGAAGAATTCGAAGAAGAAGAAGGGGGAAAAGCAATGAAGGAGGAGAAACGGAGGGAAATAAAAGCAGACAAAAAACTCCATCAGTCTTGACAGCGGTATAGGGAAACCAGTAAAAAAAAGGCGGTGTCCCAACAAAAGGGAATAAAAAGCAGACAAAAGTGGCTTTGAAGATTGCTGGTGGTATAAGGAAAATTGAACTAGGAGACAATGCCCCAACAAAGAGAAATTTAAAATACGTTGGGGGGGAAATGATGGGAATGAAGGTGTTAAAATAAAAATAAAGAAAAGGGAAAAGACAGGAACAGAGAAGTGGGACAAAAGACTTACTAAGAAAAAAATCAGACACCTAGATATGGGAAAATATAAAGCAAGATGTGGGTTTTATTCCTAAATATGATAATAAAATGAAGCTGCTAACTGATTGAACATAATAATGGAATGATAACAAAAAAAGACCAAAATATATGGAATATGGATAAATATGAAACTGATATGGGGTGGTTGTAAACCTTTTCACTTTTATACATGATAATTAAATTGAGTTGCGAATTGACTGAAAATGACAACAGAAGGATAACCAAACATGGGTTAAAATATATGAAATATTGATATATATAGAACTTTTAAAATGATGAATGAAGTTAGGTGTTTACTGCTTGTCATCTTATATAATAGATTAAGGGAATTGTAATGAACATTGAACAGTGAAGTTTGCCATTTATAGACAATTTAAGGGTAATCTAATCCAAGATACAGAAAAATAGAGAGGGAACATGGAATATATCTACAATGGGAAACTACTGAGACTTAAAGACAGAACCACAAATTGTGGGGGCATAAGGATGTATAATTATATAAAGATAATGATGAGAATAGCTGGGAACGGTAGCCAGGTCTACATCTTGACCAAAATTAGGCGGGGTGTGCATGTTTAAAAGTACAATGATTATATATGTATACTTTTTTGTTTTATTTTTTGTTTAAGAAAGCAGGAGAATATATGTTAAAATCAAATATGTATATTGAAAAGGAACTATAAATACCATCAACATAAAATGGAGGCTTGCTCAGGATCTGAAATACACCAAGTAAATGAGATTAAGATTGGGAAGAAAAAGAGAGAGGTAAGGGAAGAAGAGAGGTATAGGAGAGAAGGCAAGGAGGGGGGAAGAGGAGGAGAGAAATGAGGAGCGGAAAGGGGGGAGAGGAGGAGGAGAGAGGAAGGGAAAGTAGAGTATGGGAAGGATGACAGAGGAAAGAAAGGAGGTAGGGAGGGGAAGGAGAGAGAGGGAGAAGAAAGTGATGGATAAGGACCCCAAGGCTCTTACCCCAAAGCTCTGTTTTAGGCCCAGTACTCTTCAACATCTTCATCAATGATTTGGATGAGGGAATAAATGGGGAACTCATCAAATTTGCAGATGACACCAAGCTGGCAGGAATAGCCAACACTCCAGAAGATAGGCTTAAGATACAGAAGGATCTTGACAAACTTGAACATTGGGCACTATCTAATAAAATGAAATTCAATGGTGAAAAGAGTAAGGTTCTACATTTAGGCAACAGAAACAGAATGCACAGATACAGTATAGGTGGTACCTTGCTCAATAGTAGTAACTGTGAGAGGGATCTTGGAGTTCTAGTGGACAACCATTTAAATATGAGCCAGCAGTGTGCAGCAGCTGCCAAAAAAGCCAACACAGTTCTAGGCTGCATCAACAGAGGGATAGAATCAAGATCACATGAAATGTTAATACCATTTTATAATGCCTTGGTAAGGCCACACTTGGAATACTGCATTCAGTTCTGGTCGCCACGATGTAAAAAAGATGTGGAGACTCTAGAAAGAGTGCAGAGAAGAGCAACAAAGATGATTAGGGGACTGGAGACTAAAACATATGAAGAACGCTTGCAGGAACTGGGTATGTCCAGCTTAAGAGAAAGAAGGACTAGGGAGACATGATAGCAGTGTTCCAATATCTCAGGGGTTGCCACAAAGAAGACGGAGTCAAACTATTCTCCAAGGCACCTGAGGGTAGAACAAGAAGCAATGGGTGGAAACTAATCAAGGAGAGAAGCAACTTAGAACTGAGGAGAAACTTCCTGACAGTTAGAACAATTAATCAGTGGAACAGCTTGCCTCCAGAAGTTGTGAATGCCCCAACACTGGAAGTCTTTAAGAAGATGTTGGATAGCCATCTGTCTGAAACGGTATAGGGTTTCCTGCCTAGGCAGGGGGTTGGACTAGAAGACCTCCAAGGTCCCTTCCAACTCTACTATTGTATTGTATAAGGACAAATATGGTGTATGGACAGTAGAAGAGCTAATAATTGTGTTTTGGGAGTTGATGGTAAGATGAATTGATGTAGACATTTAATAATACAAAGCGATACTGGCTATGTAATAGTATACATGTTTATATGTTATGAAAATGAAAAAAATAAAAAATAACTAAAAAGAGAATTGAGAGAGTGGACTAAGTGCATAAATACATTGAGATTAATGTTATGGTTTTGATGCAAAGCCCTTGTCTCTTGGTTACTTTCTATAAGGAAGACCTTGACCTATAACTACCATTAAGCCCAAAATTTCCATTGCTAAGCGAGTTTGGCCCCATATTTTGACCTTTCTTGCCACAGTTGTTAAGTGAATCAGTGCAGTTCTTAAGTTAGTAACAGGGTTGTTAAGTGAATCTGCCTTCCCCATTTGACTTTACATGTCATAAGTTCGCAAAGGTTGACCTTGCAACACTGCAATTTTCATAAATATAAACCAATTGCCAAGTAGCCAAATTTTGATCATGTGACCACGGGGATGCTGCAACGGTTGTAAAGTCATGTCACTTTTTTCAGTGCTGTTGTAACTTTGAACAGTCACTAAATGAACTGTTGTAATTCAGGAATACACAATAGTTTTCGATCACAAGAAGGCACTTTCCAGATCCTTATTTTTCAACCTTAGCAAATGTTGAGTCAATCTAGAATTCCACCCATCTTAAAATTGGCGAAGACTTTGAGTATAGACCCAGAGATAATTGAAGACATTCAATGGACAAATGAATTCTCTTTCATTCTAAAGAAATTTCCTGTTTTGCTCTGAACCACCCACTTTTGGAAGTTTGGCCTCTTAAGAGCTTGCCCAAAAGCCAAGTTTGATAGTTTATCAAGGAGAAGTTCATTTAAATAAATCAACTAAATCATTAGTTTAATTAATTTCATTTGGATAATTCAAAAATGAGTTGAGAGCGCTTTAGACCTCAAAAGAGCACAGACTTTCTCTGCTGCTCATTAAAGCAGTTCAAATTTTATAAGGCTTCCTGATGAAAGTAAAAGGAGCTACTGCATAAGAGAATCTATAGAAACTTTAAACGTTAATAGGACTCTTAAAATAGCAGCACCTTTTTTGAGCAAAAACCTGAAAAATGACAGGCTGCTTTGATGAACAACAAAGGTTTCGTGCTCACATGAAATCCAGAGCACTTCTGAATCATTTTCAAAGTGTGAAAAGGGTGCGAATGACTCTTTATTTAAATGAATAACCCTATTCGCTAGTTAAGCATTTTAATAATGTTTAATTGTACCTTGGTTCAGAAACAAATCTCAGGACAGTACTCATAAATATTTGAAAATTATATGACAAGATTAAATCTGACTGCACGTAATAAAAATAGAATACATTGGACAATAACTTTTCATATAACTGAGAATTTGATAAGATAAAATCCCCAAGTACTGTAAATACATAAGCTATAAAAAAATTTCTCTTGGAATAAAAAAGAATAGTGTTAGCAATAGACATAACTCCCATGGTATGGTGCTACCTCAGATAAGTTTTTTTTATAAGGAGAATATTTGTAGTTGAAGATTAAAATGAGAGATCCTTGGTGCTCTTTGAGATTGGTTGTTTTCTTGCAAACATTTCATTACCTAAACTAGGAAACACTATCAGTGAGTTTGAAGGCTCTCTTTTGTTCACTGCTTTGTCAAGATTCAGGTCAGTGGTGCTATTCAAAAATCTTTACTACTGGTTCTGTGGGTGTGGCTTGGTGGGCATGGCAGGGGGAGGATACTGTAAAATCTCCATTCTCATTCCACTCCAGGGGAAGGTTACTGTAAAATCTACATTTCCTCCTCACTCTAGGGGAAGGTTACTGCAAAATCCCCATTTCCTCCTGATCAGTTGGGACCTGGGAGGCAGAGAATAGATGGGGGAGGGACTAGTCAGAGGTGGTATTTACCAGTTCTCCCAACTACTCAAAATTTCTGCTACCGGTTCTCCAGAACTGGTCAGAACCTGCTGAATACCACCTTTGATTCAGGTACATATTCCAAA
Source organism: Natrix helvetica (assembly GCF_964273705.1). Taxonomy (NCBI): domain Eukaryota; kingdom Metazoa; phylum Chordata; class Lepidosauria; order Squamata; family Natricidae; genus Natrix; species Natrix helvetica. The sequence continues at coordinate 213,181,325 of NC_138552.1, read as the reverse complement.
CTTTGACCTGCTGAAGGAACAAGATCATCCCTTGGCACTGCGCAGCCTTCTGCAAGTAGCCACAAGGAGAACATTTGGTAACAATAGGATGCAAACTTTGCCCTTATGTGTCTCAATATTAGATGTAAATATGCATGTTGTGGGCTTTGCTTTGTGTCCTCATGATGCATTCTGTTATATGTCCTCTTTTCAGAGCCCACACAACACCATCTTGGAAAACCAGCAACTCCAGCAAAAGACTCATTTGTGCCAATGTTTTAGGAGGTTGAAAGTTGCAACTCAGTGTCATCAGAAGGAATAGCTTAGAAGGAGCAGGGGTTTCCAAACCAACAATGATTTTGTGATGTTCACTGTTAATAGCACATATCATTTTCTCTGCGTCCTTCTTTTTGACCTCTCTAATATTATGAATATATATTCTTATTTCTCAGGATAGTGTTCCATTTTACTTCAGTACGTATTTCCTAGCAGAATATGTGAAGATTCTCTCTCTTGGTTTGCATAGGATATAAGGAACCAAATAGTAGAATTGGAAAAGCAGAATAGACACACCTCTTTAATATTCTTTGTACACACACACATACACACACACACACACACAAAACTACCACTACGCAATAGTAATATTTGATGGCAGGAAGGAAACCATATCATTTCATTTGGAAGTGTTAGATTTGCCAACCTCCTCCTCGCTGGGAAAAAAACCCTAATCCACTTCTCCTCAGTGACTGCTCTACAAAATCAAATCTTACCAAGGTTCAGTAGCTAGACTTTCAAGTAAGTCAAACCAAGGTGCACTGAATGGAAATCAACCTTGCCATGATAACTGTGCAAGACATGCCTTCCTGGTTCAGCTGCAGGATTATGCCCTCTCATCTATTCTGGAAGCTCTGCCAATTTCACAGATAACACCAGAGTTTAAAATAGAGTTCAGTGAGGATTACCTCTGAGTAGATATATGTATATATAGAATATCTGAGTACATGAGAAGGTAGGTTGACATTTACAGTACTATCTTGGGGTGCAGTGGGGTTACCAAAATGCAAGCAATCTTGCTCTTGGTTTCTTGTCCCTTTCTTCCAGGGTTCCACATTTCTTCCCTGTAGGCTCTAGGAGTTAACTCTTGCTGGTCAAACTGATGTAAAACAAAGGAAGATGAGAAGATGACCATGAGAGAGAACAGGGGTCATAGCTCTTATAGTAGGTTCTGTGGTCACCTCTGAACTGAATCTTTTCTGATGAAGAACAGGATAAAATATATTCACCTATATACAAGTGACATTTTTGCTGCCAGCGATTTAGACATTAATGTCTCTGTGTTGCATTATTTTGAGGGGACAGCACATTTACACTGTTAGACAAGCTGTATACTCACTACTTTATATTGTAGCCAAGTCATTTCTTCATTAAAAGATATACTTAAATATTTACAAAATGTGAGGGAGTGTGCTCACTTCTGTGATATACTGTAGATTATTGCAAACTATGGGTGGAAAACTAGATATATCTGGCTGTAGATGACCTACAGGTCCTAAAGTCTTTTACTGGTGACCAGTAAAAGATTGGCTACAATGAAAGTAATGGAAGTCCCACATCAGTGTTTTAAATCAAGTGTAACTGAAGAAATCAAAAATAGTTTAAATGGCCATCTGGCTCTTAATATTGTAATATGGCAACTACAACCATCTTAATTGTACCCTATTGGTCTTCTCACTTTTATGCCAATGTTTATCAAATTCTAAAAAGGTGATCTAATAAATGTCTATCACCCAAAACTGTGGAAATAAGTATGTCTATGCATAAAATAGAACTCATGTTTCATTTTGAGTGTAGAAGAAAATAATCCAACTCAAAAAGTTCCATCTTTCTTTTATTATTTTCTGCCAAAACAAAACTTTAAATGCTTTGGGTATTCCACCTAAGAAACTGTTGCTCTCTTATTTTTCACCCTTAACATGTGCTGAATGCTACCCATTACAGAGATTGCAGAAAATGTGGCAATTTTTTTTTAATTTTTAAAACATTTTTTTAAAAAGTAAAACCCCACAAGAGGCTATGATAACACATCTTAGCAATCTTTTTTTAAAAAAAAAAATGTTCCAATTAGCACTTGTTATTTTTTAAAAAACCTTTAAGAAGAGATACCATGTTTTTCGGAGTATAAGACAAACCTTTTTCCCTCAAAAAAGAGGATGAAAATCTGGGTGCGTCTTATACATTAAATCAGGGGTGTCCAAACTTGGGAACTTTAAGACTTGTGGACTTCAACTCCCAGAATTCCCCAGCCAGCATGGGGAAAAGTTCCCAAGTTTGGACACCCCTGCATTAAATACAGCATTTTTGGCCTCCCAACCCCCCCCCCCTTCACAAAAATGAATGTGCAGAGGGTTTGGGAGGCCTGCAAAGTGTTCCTGGGAGCCTGGGAGGGCAAAAACGAGTGAAAAACAGGCCTTTTTTTGTTCAGTTTTGCCCTTCCCCCCAGTCCCCATAAGCACTTTGCAGGCCTCTCAAACTCTCTGCATGCCCCGCTTTTCACAAAATATTAAACAAAATCTTCTAGCGCAAGTGATAAAACTAGCAGTGGAACTAACCTATTTAACGTCCTTTTCCATTATTATATCCATCCCACAAGACATTCTTAATTTTTATTTCTATTTAATCCCTGTAGGTCACCCTACTGTAGATATTTTTTTCTTCTTCTGCAGCTTTTTTTTTCTTTGCAGCCTGTCAAGTACAAGTCCAACCATGTTACTACGTGACATGACAACCTCTGCCAGTAACTTACTAGACTGCAAATGCGCAGGGGTAACCAGCCCTTTTCTGCTTAGCCATGTGCTTAATTGCTTCTTTCCCCAATGCTCCACTCCCTGAACAGCCCATTCAGTCTAAATTAAGAAGACGTGCCTGGGCCATTTACAGCACTGGCTAGACTAAAAAAGGGGGGAAACAAATCAGACCAATCCCAAGTCACGAAACAATAGTGAAGTGACGTGCCCTACATAGACACACAAGCATGCAAATGGAAGAGTCACCCTTATTTTGCTTCATGCTTGGAACAGTCCAAACAAGTACCTTGAAATGAAGAGTTTGGGTTTAAACCTTTTGCACATCAGAGGTGGGTTCCTACTGATTTGGACAGGTTTAGCTGAACCGCTAGTGGCTTGCTGGCCTGGGTCGCAGGCCTGCCATCCTGCCACGCCTCTGAACGGGTTCTCCAGCATGTTTTTTTTCATTTTTTAACATTCTGCACATGCGCAGATCTATTTTCGGGCAAATGAGCATGTGCGCAGAGTGAACCAGCGAACTGACTCAAAATCATTTGTGCACTGAACCGGCAGTAATGCTGGCAGCAACCCTTAGGTTGCACATACCTACGAATGATGGCTGGAGTTTTACTTCACTGGTGGGTAGAGAATTGTCAGTGGAAGCAATGAAAGCCGATGGCAGTTAAAGCCCTTCTCATGTCAGCTGGGGGGGGGGAGCCATTATTCCATATATTATAACATCAATGTCAAACAACGCCTGTGCATCTTTTCATTGAGAAAGAAAATGTGATTATGAGGCTTCACTGACTACCCAGACATATTCATTCAATCTATTCTTTTAATATCATGTTAAAAGTTTTCACTTGGGGTCCATGAAAGATCTATGACTGCAGAGGTTTTGGCTACTAGAAGTTCAGTATCAAAACTTATCCATTTGTGTGTTTTATTGTTGCCCCTCAGAAAAGCCTAGCTCCCTACGAAAGGAGAAGAGTTTTACTGCTAAATATAAGGGTTCTCCTTCTGTGCTGCCAGTCAGTGTTGGGTACAAAGCTGACTTTCTGGAGGGGCTTTCCCCATGCTGCAAGTCTATCAGCAGAACTGACATCATCATCATTATTCTTAACAAACCTTCCAAAGAACAAGAAAAAGCAACATCTTCTCAGAATAGGGGAAATTCCAGTAGAAATGGAAAGTGTAATTTTTCACTTCATGCTATTTTATTTTCAGAGGGCTTCTCTTGATCACTCTAGAATTCCAGGAACTGTGGCCTGCTTTGGGCCCAACTTTGTAATAAAAACTCCTTGGAGTTTGCTATCTGGTCATGGATATCATCCCTGTATTTAAGGTAGCTGAAATCTAAGTTGCAAACTCATGTATTTTTACTTTTTTTTAGAAAACCCAATACTTAAACAGAAGTATTCAGTGAGGGACCTGTGTCCAGAAACCAGCGCAGAGAAAATGCAGTTTGCTCTACTACAGCCATCACCACTTTTGAAGGCAAACTTCATCTTTTTCATTCCTGATATTGAGATGTCGTCCCATGCCTTACTCAAGTTTTATGGATGGCCCACCAAAAAGTAGTGGAGAGGCACTTTACCTAAGCTCTTATCAAACCTAGTCTCTTTTTGTAACCCCAGGTCATTTAATGAGTTAAGTTAAAGGTTTATTCTGCCCTACACTAACAATGTAGTGCTATTTGGAGGAAGAGCTACAACTGAGAGGTAAAACATTCAGTAGTGGTAAAATATTCCATGCAGGTTTTGAAATTCTAACCTAAACTCTTCCGTTTGAAAAGAATCAAACAACAGGACAAATGGCAGTCTTTTGCCTGAGATCCTAGAGAGAGCTACTCTCACCACCAGGACAATCAATTCTTAACCAGAGAGATATTTTGACAGGCCCACTCATCGTACTAAAGCATAATGGCATTTGCGTCCTGGTAGCTGAATATGTTGCAAGAACTCAGTGGTTGTGCTTTGTAAACTTTGGTTTACAGCTTAGTCATTAAGCCTCAGTGTGGTGTGTTTGAACTCAAGCCTGCTTGTGATTGATTCGACAAATCAAGATTAAGCAAACAGTGACCTAATGCATTGCACAGTGACAGCCCATAGAAGGAAAAAACAGCCTCTATGTAGAGCATCTACTTTACAAGCAAAAGCCCCAGGTCCAATTTCTCCAGTTGGCCTGAGAGAAATCCCTGCTTGCATCCCTGAAGGATTGCTGCCAGCTCATCCTGACAATCCTGGATAGATGGACCTACAGGCTAATTCTGTGCAAAATTGCTTCTGGCGTAAATATCCCAAAGACCAAAATCAGCAATTAGCAATAGAAAAGAGATAATGCTTGTTAACTCGCCGCTTTTGTGAATTGGTGCTAAAACATTAGATACCTTTTTTTAAAATGACATTCAGTATTGGAAAGCCAAGAAGAACAAAGAAAAAAAAAGAGTATAAAGAAATCCAATTTTATTATCTGGATTTCTTTTATTCTTACTCCCTCACGATGTTCCTACTGGCTGCGATGACCCTGTAGGATCCCATAAGTCAAAGGACAGCTTTTTTCATTGCTTTAAATCCCAGCAAAGGTTTGTTATAGCTGTCGGGCCAGTCTTCAGCAACCCTGAAGCTAGCACTACGTCTAAGCTTTGCTCTGTGACTCTAACTTAATAGACTTGGATGATATTTCTGAGATTATCCTCCCAGATGTTGACCTAGTGAATCATCAGAAACAAAAGCCTCAGGGGAGGAGAACTCCAACCAAAGGTGTGTTCTTCACTCATCCAGAGATAAATGACAACATGGCAATTAAGTTCTAGTGGTGCATTTCTTAACCACAGAATGCAATCTGTTGATAGCAGAATGAGAGTGCTGGTATTTCATTCCCAGTATCTATATTTTATGAATGTTAACAAGCAAGAAGCCCAGGACAAGCAAGCAGTTATGAGCTCAAAAGGCTTTGTCAGATATTTTCTCTGAGGGCTCATTAAAGTGGTCATTTAATGGAGTACTTCATATCTGAATCTTTAACTGTAGCTATAAATAGGGTTTATAAGTACTTGACAGCGTGTGGTATAAAGTAGCATTAGTAAGGCTTGCCCTCCTTCTCCTCATACTGTACTCTACTTGCCGTACTGTAAATGTGAAAAAGGGCAGAGAGGAAAAAGGGTCATGAAAATAGTTCCAGACATCTATTTAACTATGAACATATTAATATGGATCTCTAGCTTGGTTTTCTTGAAGGTAGCCATGCTTCTCTTATCTTCTGCTCTCTTTAAAAATCAAGGATCTGTGAGTTTCTCTGTGGACTATAGGTGGTCTAGTTTAGTTTATCTTTAAATAAATATTTATTTTAATCTTAAAGTGATATTCACATTATCTTTTCAAAACCATTGGTTGCCGTTTTTTTGGCATGCCAGGACGCTAAATGTAAACTGATAGCTAGAGATGCATACTCTTCATTCATCGGCTTACAACTGCAACTAATTCAGACTTTATGGCAACAACTTCTGGTCTACCCCCCCCCCCCTTTTCTGATTACGCTGCCATCTCTTTTACTTTTTTGGCAAGGATGGAATTTCCACTAATTTCTCTGCTTGCCCATTTTGTAGTGATATGTTTATGGATCCACTTTAGGAGATTGTTCGATGCATTGTTATTGTTGCTGTTTTCCTAATGGATCAATACAGCTTTCTCTTTTTCCCCCAAATCTACTTATATTTACACAATTGTGGGATATCTTTCTTTTAAGACAGGGGTGTCAAACTCAATTTCATTGAGGGCCTCATCTGGGTTGTGTTTGACTTTGGGGGGCCAGGATGGGTGTGGCCAGCTCGATGTGACGCCTGTGGTGGCCCAAAGTTTCTGCCAGCCAAAATGGGCTCCTGAGCTCCGTTTTTGACTGCAAAAGCTTCCTGCAAACCACTTCCAGGGAAAACAGATCACCGGAGGGCCACTTACGGCCCCCCTGAGCTCTGTTTTTGGTGACAGAAGCACTGCAGGCTGGTTCTTTGCTGTTTCCATGGTGACCCCACAGGCCAGATCTAAGCACCTTGTGGGCCGGATCCCACCCCGGGGCCTTGAGTTTGACACCCCTGCTTTAAGATATTATAATGTTAGTTTCATTTTGCCCCAGCTTTGCTTAATCTTTTTCCAGTTATAGAAACCGAGGCACATAGAGACAGTGGTATTCAAATACCTGGCTTTTCATTCCTATGGATCCTTTATGAAAATTGTACATAGGAGTAATTTCAGGTTTCTGAATGTTCGAAAGTCCCTGTTAACTATGTATTAGAGAAAAAGCTTCAACAACAGTTGCATGTCTATTCATAAAACTGAATTCTGTTACCACTGAACTGAAGAATTATCCTGGACTTTTTTCAACTGTTTGATGCCTGGTTGACAATAACTTCTTTTTCTATCTCTTCAGCAGCACCAAACCATCAAAGGAGATTGCAGTGAACTCAGGATAGGAGCAAACCAAAGGGTCCAGTCTAATGTACTTGTTAGAAATAGGCTTTTATGATAATTTATTTATTTATTTATTCAATATTTATCCCACCTTTATTTGTTTATAAGTAGCTCAAGGTGATGAACGTACATAATACTCCTTTCTCTTTCTGTTTTCCTCACAACAACAATCCTGTGAGGTGGATTTGGCTGAGAGAAAGTAACTGGCCCAAAATCACTCAGCAGCTTTCATGCCTAAGGCGGGACTAGAATTCACAGCCTTCTGGTTTCTAGTGTGGCTCCTTAACTACTAAGCCTAACTGGCTCTCTATAGTAAAAGTCACTGGAAGAGATAATAGCCTTTCATAAATCAAAGCACACCATTATATATTCAAAGGCAGAGAATCTGCCTGAGAAAAATAGCAATATCTGTCTGTCTATCTATCTATCTATCTATCTATCTATCTATCTATCTATCTATCTATCTATCTATCTATCTTTTATCTATCTATCTATCTATCTATCTATCTATCTATCTATCTATCTATCATCTACCTACCTACCTATCTATCATCTACCTACCTATCTACCTATCTATCTATCTATCTATCTATCTATCTATCATCTACCTACCTACCTACCTACCTACCTACCTACCTACCTACCTATCTATCTACCTACCTACCTATCTACCTATCTACTTTTGATTAGTGAGGCATGTGAAGCTTTGATATATTTCTGGCCTGTCTTCAAATTGTTGCCTCCTCTCTGCAGACACAATTGGGCTGTCTCTATATATTTGCTACAGTGTTATAATGATTATATTAAGGAACTGAATTGTGTTTTTCAGTTGAATGATAAATAACCACGAAAAGCCCTAACAGAGTTTTCAAATTCTACTTGACATAATAAAAACACAGACAAAGAATAGCTGAACAAAACATTCAAATCAAATCATTTATTTACAGTCCTGTACCATTAAAAGAAAAACATTTATTCTGGAAAACATAATCTCAGAATGATGGAAAGAAAGAAAAATGCATCCTAACTAACTGTTCTGGTTTATTTTAAGTGAAAAATAGCAGGATTTTTTTAAAAAAATTAAATTACAGGGTCATAAAAAAGGGAGTTGTTGGTGCGCTAGCCCAATTATACATGGCAAAAGATTCTTGTTTTTCTTTTTTTAAAAATGATTTTCATTGAATGTTTTAATCTTTAAAAACAGAAAGAAAACACCACAAGAAAAAAACAAAACACAAAACATACATAGCAATATAAAGTAATTATACAGCCTTCTGCATTGGCTTTCCTGTTTAGCCTTTATAATTCTCCATTCTGCATTGCCTTCCTATTGCTTTTACCTTGTCCTATAATAGAGCAACAGTAGGGCTAACACTTATAATAATATTGATTAGTTATATCACCATATATTTACATTCTCTATTTTCTATTTTGGCTTCCATTTTCTAGCCACTTATAAATTTTATTCCATATTTTATAGAAATCCGATTCTTTTCTTTCTTTTAGTTCTATTGTCATTTTGTCCATCTCTGCACATTCGAGTACTTTTCTAATTATTGTTTCATCTGCGGGTGTATTGATTTTTCTCCCCATTTTGTGCAAAAGCAATCCTGGCTGCAGTGAGTATGTGTATGATTATGTATTGAGATTGTTTATCCATTTTTGGTCGAATAGTCCTAATAAGAATGCTTCTGGTTTCAGTTCTATTTTTCGCTCTATAATTTCTTCCAACCATTTCTGAATTTTGCACCAGTATTTTCTTGTGATGGTGCACGTCCACCACATATGGTAGAATGTTCCAGACTTGTGGCTACATCTCCAAAATTTGGGGGATAAATTTGGGTACATTTTGGCCAAGCTCACTGGAGGCAAATGCCATCTATAAAACATTTTATAGAGATTTTCTTTGTAAGCTACTACCATTGTAAATTTATAATTTCTTTCCCATAATTTATCCCATTTTTCTAACTCTATATTATGGTCAAAATTTCTTCCCCAGCTAATCATTGTCTTCTTTACCGTCTCTTCCTCCATTTTATATCTTTAAAAAAATTATATAATCTAGTAATCATTTTTCCTCCCGTTCCTAATAATATTTTATCTAATTCCATTTGTTTCTCGTATATTCCGTATTGTTCCCGATCTTTTTTAAATTTTGTTTTAATTTGTAAATAGGGCCACCATTCCATATTTATTCCTTATGTTTTCAGATCTTGTACTGATTTTAGTTCTTTTTCATCTAAGAGTTCTGCATAATTTACCATTCTATTAAGATAAATACAGTTCTGGTGTGGATCCTTGTCCAATCTGATGGTCAGTAGGGTGTGAAATTTGCCATATGCAATTGACAAATGGAATCTCTTTGGGTTTGTGACTTCATATATTCTAAGTATTTGCTTGCTCATAATTTCTGTGCCACTTGGTCTATGACTCACTTTACAGAGAAAAAAGACAATCTTAATCTTAATACAATATCCCTAATCTTAATATTACAAACCAGTTTCATAAACTGGAATCGTGTAAAATCTAGAATAAAAACAAGGAAGAGAAAATGTAGCATGACTGCATGAAAATATTTCCTTCCCTCACTTAGAAATCATTAAGGAAGAGGCCAGTCTAATCTTTCCTGGAAAAAGAGTCAGTCAATGTTCAACTGGCTGTTCCCTTATCTTGCATGCCACCAGCTACATTTCTAGAATGAGGTCACCAAAATGATTATAAGTGAAGCAGGGTCATGTCAAAAGAAGCAGACTTTCAGATGCCCATTTAGAGTTTTATCAGTGATAAGGGGGAAAAAAATAACAGCCTTGGAACGAATCGGATGCCAATGAAGCATGAGTGTAATTCAAGCCACAAAATGAACTACAGTGATGTGTTCAGATGATACAATCAACTGGATCTCAAACCAGTGATGGTGTTATGCTTAAGCTCAGACAGCTGTGGGGTTTTAACATTTAACATTTTAATTCTGTCTTTAAGTCCTCCCTGGTTAGTTCTATTGTGAGCCACCATACAGTAACTCAATGAAAAAAATGAGACAATTCCATAACAACTGCCTAGCTAAATAGCTTTATAAGAAAAAAGTGCTGGGATTAGTAATTGGCTAGAAAAGCTGAGGACTCTATTTCACAACTCCCTGTCAGAGTCCTGGCAACCTCTGAACCCACCTCTCTACATTAATTGGTTGCAAGAGACATCAAACCTTCAAGCCACCACACTTGGAGACATTTTCCTGTTGACATATTGTCCTAGTCCCCATCCCTAGAAGGAGGCGTCATAAGAAAGAAGTGGATTTGAACCATCAAAGAAATCATGGGACTATATATCTTCATTGGCATATCATAACCACATCTACACGTTCAATTTAGCGTACTATTTTGAATTTGAATATCTATCATCTATGCTCACTCCCTTAAAAACAAACAAACAATATCTACAGTGCTATTGAAAATTATGCTTTTGTATGTATTGTTTTGTGATTTTCTAAGCAGTACAGGCAGTCCTCAATTTACAACAATTGTGACCATTTTTCACAGTTATAACCTTTGAAGCATCCCCATGATCACGTGATCAAAATTCAGATGCTTGGCAACTGGTTAATACTTATGACCACTGCTGTGTTCCAAAGTCACCTTTGGAAACTTTTTTTTTCCAAAAAGTTTTTTTTATTTTTTGAATTAAAAAACAAAAACAAAATCATCCTCCATGCAAATTGTAAAAAGTGTGTCAATTGGTTACAAAGAGTTTTTGTGCATCTCTTCCACAGTCCTCACCTCTGATCAAATTATCTATTTTACATCACATATACTTATATATATTGTTATCATCATACCTCATCTTTCATATGACTATAGTTGTTTTAACATCCCTTTATAACAAATATTCCAAAATTTAAAACAAAACCACATAGTGGCATTCCCTTATCTATTTTCTATATCATCTAACCACATTATACCTTTATAACACATTCAAAAAAAATATATTTAATAACAAAAATTTTAAACCACTTTTCTTAATCATTGTTTACAATTTATATCCAATTTCCCTTTTATACTGTCAATACAAATTATTACATTGTTATCATTATCAGTCATTTATTTAACGATAGTTTGACTAAGTTTAACTTACTTTTCCCTCTTTTTTTACCATTATAAATATTTATCAAATTTCCTCTTATCAAACCAATACATATATATATACATTGTTGTCCTTTATCTAACTTTATCCATTAACACTATATTTTTAACATAATGCTCTAATTTTGACAAAATTTTTAAACCTCTTTTCTTAATCATTGTATACAATTTATATCCAATTTTCCCTTTTATCATATCAATACAAATTATTACATTATTATCATTATCAGTTGTTTATTTAGCGATAGTTTGACTATGTTTAACTTACTTTTTCCCCTTTTTCCCCTTTTAAAAATTTATACCATATTTCTTCTTGTCAAACCAATATATATGTGTACATTGTTATCATTATCAATTATTTACCTAACTTTATCATTATCACCACATTTTTAACATAGGGCTCTAGTTTTAACTAAATTTAACTAGTGTTTTATTATTAATTGTCATATCTCAACGTGTGTCTTTTCCAGTTATAGTGTAGTGCTATTTCTTTTGCCATTTGGGAAATTGGTCTTCTGGTTACTTCCTTAATCAAATTTGTTTAGACTTCTCTTCGCAACTTGTTGCTTATTACATATCTTGTAAAATCTCAAAACCCTCCATCAGCTTCCTTAATCAGTTTATCTTTGGTTATCAATAGTGTTTTGGTCAAAATTTCTCTCCTTAAGTCCATCCATTCTTCTCTTTTTCCTTCTTCTATATCTTGAAATCTGTAGTAAAACATCTTTCCATCTATCTTCCCTTTCCTTAATCCACTCTTTCCATCTCCAATCACACTCAATTCACTGTCAATATCCATGGTTATCTTGCCTCTTTGTTCATTTTCCCCCTGGGTTTTTAGGACTCCAGCCTCCAGCCTCCATATTTGCTGAATATCTTCTATTTGCTTGGTATCTTCCATTTTTTCCATCAGGTTTTGCCACATTAAAGTTTATATTTTCAATATTTTCCCACCTCTTCTCAATTCTCTCTGTTATTTCTAATAATCTTTGAATTCCAGACATAATCTGTTGCAATGTTATGGTTTCTTTTTGAATTCGTGTCATCCTTCCAATTAATAAACACAGCCACTCTGGTTTAAAAACAAATCTTTGTTATCACTTCTTTCCAACTAGCAACAAACATCCAAAGGGCACCTGCATAAACAATCCATGCCCTTCTTTATAAACAAGCTGAAGCCTTTGAAGTGCAAGGTCAAAATGATCAAAGGGAAAAAAGAAAAAGCAAGGTTTCCAAGTCTCAACCTCCAACCTCCAAGTGGCAGTGTAACTTCTCTTCCCTCTCAGGTTACTACCTTCTTTATACACCTTTTAAATCTTCTTTATGTTTCAGGCTTAAAAGAAATAAAGTTCTTAAATGAAACCAAATAAAAAGAAAAAATCCATTCCAACCAATATTGTAGAAGTAAAGGGAAAAAAATGTAATCCATAGATAAAAAAAGAAATAGAAGGAGAAAATTCAAGACTTTCACTTTAAAAAGTAAAAAATATTCACAAAACTTCCATCGATAGAAAACAATGAAATAAAATAAAAATAACACACTGTCCAATTATGCTAATTCCGCTGCTTATTTCCTTTTCTTTACCAATTTGAACTTCAATCTTTTTGGGGCAGTCTTTTTATTTCCTCACCAGATGGACACACTTTCTCTTTCCGCTTTTCTCCCGTTGCAGAGCTGTCCTGACTTCAGCAGCTTCAGGCTGTGCTTTTTGTAGCCGGCAAGAAGAGATTCTCTTGGATCGATCAGGGACTTTGCAATGTCCCTGAGATCAGGAAGACGTACTCTTCCCTGTCACCGTCTCTTCAGGATGGTTTAGGTCCAGATGGACCGTCCAGCGGCAAAAGTATCAACTGCGATCTCGGAGCCCTGAGATCGCACGTCATGTCGTCACGACATCAGCTCCTTAGTCCACCTTTGGAAACTTTGATAAGTAAAGTCAATGTGGCAAGAAAGGACTTGAGAACCAGTTGGTTATGAGGTGTAAATAAATCTCTATACCATTCTATTTTCACCAGCCTTTTGAAACTAGACTATCTGTACTCTGCCACAGATATTTGGCAAAAATCTTTTGGACTCATTTGTTTGTCATATTCAGATGGGTGAGGTCGAGAGCTGGCAGGAAGCCTCACACTAACATTTACAAGAGCTCCGGTGGTTTAAATTCAACCTTGGCTCTGAAAGGCCCAGACTGTGTGTCTTGGAAGAAGTCATTTAACCTCCCAATACTTTTGTCTTCTAACCAAGGAGCAGCAACAAGAAAAGCTTGGTTGTCAGCAAACAACTTCTTAGAATGACCTCATAGGAAATGCATTATAGCCAGTCACACTGGGAATCCACAGAGTTCATCATATTATCTGATGATGCATTGTCTGGATGGCAGGTTGAGATCTATCCCAGCTAATATCTGGAGATGTAGGGTTTGAATTTGGCATCATTTGTTTTTAAAAGATGGATTCTGCCAGTGACATTTGAAGCAATCAGGAAAAAGAGATCGTTTTTCTTTCCCTAGAGAGTGAGACCATTAGATTTAATAATTCTTATGGTTCAGGTGGGATTATTTATCATATGTGGATGAAATGGCATGGCATTCCAGCAGGTGTATCTACAAAAGCTATATGATAAGCTTTCCCACCTCAGTTTTATTTTTAAATTTTTATGATTGGTTTTATGGTCGAAGTTTTTAATTTTTATAAATTCGTACAGGGGCTATTTAATCTAATTTTAGCTATGTATACTATTGTTTGTATTGTTTTTTAAATTTACACCAGTACACCGCCCCAAGTCCCTTCGGGGAGAGGGGGCGGTCTAGAAATCTAGTTAATTAAATTAAATTAAATAATACCACTTGTGGAGCAGAGAAAGTAGTTATCTTAGGACTCTGCTACAGACCCAGCACTCACCTTTGACCAGGGCTATGAACGTTAACCCATTTCAGGATGGAAGGATCCGTTAGATTACACATCCAGCTGGCTCATTTTAACATTTTGAGAGCAAGTCATAGAAGCCCGAAGAAAACAAACATCACAGAGTGGAGATTGCCTATTCATAAAATGGCTGCCAGAGGCAACGAGGCCAATCACACGACACCAACCGATCAGAAAGCAGGCTAGTAAGGATGCTTTATTTTTTGGAGCAAAAGTTTAAGAAAATGCTCTATGATATTTATGACAGCCTTTCTTACATCTGAACCTGGTTATTATTGTATCATCTTTTCCACTCTCTTCTCCAAGCTAAAAAATCCTCACACTTTTAACCTCTCCTCAGAGAATAGGTGGCTGTGCTCTCAGGAAAAGAAATGTTCTAAGGGTGCCAATAAAATGGCGCTTTCAGCCTTTGTGACAGGTTTGAAATGCCTGCCTGTCATGACACCACCAACTGTCTCCAGAATCAGAAGTAAGATTTTCTCTATTCCCACAGCCATACCCGCTAATTACTAGTACTTTTGGCATATCCTGTCCTTACCCTCAGATGCAATATAGGAGCAGGTTAAATTGCATTTTAACAACATTAAATTGTGTTGCTGCTACACAGATGTAAAACTCAGAAAATATAGAGGTAGTCCTTGAATTATGACCACAATTGGGACCAGAGTTTTGGTTGCTAAGCAGAATGGTTGTTAAATGACTTGTGCCTGGTTTTATGACCTGTTGTTTAGCGAACCCAGCTTCCTTTATTGACTTTGCTTGCTGGAGGCCAGCTGGGAAGGTTGTAAATGGCAATCACATGACCCCAGGAGGCTGTAACCATTGGAAATACTTGACGGTTGCCAATCATTGGATCAGGTAACTAGAGGGACACTGCAATAGTCATATGTGTGGACCAGGCATTAGTCCCTTTTTTCAGTACTGTTATAACCATTTGTTTAGCAACTGTTCAAAGTTATAAGTCAAGAACTCGTGAAGTGAAGGACTCAATGTATTCAGATACTGAATTGTGGCTGACCTTGATGTTCTTGAAACTCAAAGCTGTCAATATTTTAGATAATTTTATTTTAAAACACCCACAGGGCTTTATTTCAAGAATGCCTTTTCAGTGTTTTTCATTTTGTTTTACTGGCACATTCCTCTGAATGTGGGACAGGCCTACAGGTTCACTAACGAGTCAACAAAAGCAGCTTCATACTGTAAACCTGAATACAGCCTACACTCTGTTTGCCAAGAAAGGCATATTTTTGTTCAGGAGACTTTTCACTAATTTTCTTTCCCACTCCGCCATTCCTCGCCTTGCATTTCTACATGCTTGGACATCCCAGGCATATGGGGGAGTGGACAAAAAGGCCTTTGAGAAGGACAACTTTTTTGAATGATCCTATTGTGCCCTGCCCTGAATCAAAGCATGCCTGGCTCTGATCATATGTGGAGATCGCCTCTCAGCTGTTCGGTCAGCTTGAACTAAGCTACCCGTCTTTTCAGCCAAAGCAGTGGATGGACAGAGGCAGCAAATGTTTTCATTAAATCACACGATTCCTGTAATAATGCACCACAAACAAGTAGGAGATGTAAGAGATTTTTTTACAGCAACAGATGTGAATTCTTTGGATTCCTGAGCACAACACTGGCGTTTTCTTCTTTTGTTCCTGACATGAATGGTTCTGCATTATTAGGAAAACAAAACAAAACAGTTTGGAGCGTAAACTTCTTAGAGAGAATGACTGAGAAATAAAACGGGCATGGTGCAATGGTATGCTCCTAAACACAAAGACTCCTGAGTTTTTCTTCCTGAGAGTACAGAAGAAGAGATAATACTCACACAGAGTCAGTTACTTACCCTCATTGCTTAATTTTCTTTCTATAGCAGAATTCACTTAGTTGCCTTCCAGAAATGGATTGGTCTCCGTGCAATGTTTACTTTGTCAAGCTCTGCTGCAATCTGTTGACAGAGCTGTGCAGGAAGAGAAAACAAGAAACATGCTGCGTTCCACTGGGGTACGTGAAGCTGCTGAAATGGATTCTCAGGCCCACAACTGGTGGGAGAGAGACATTTGGGAGTTCATGAGGCAAGTATAGATTCTGTATCAGCAGAAAAAAAGAGAGAGAGACAACTCAATGAAATAGGAGGGCCCCAGTTTCCAGAAACAGCCTAATCTTGCCCTCGTCCCTCCAGAATTGGCTCAGTTTGGTTAGATCTTTCGAAACAGAACTCTAGACTCTAAAGCAGGGGTGTCCAAACTTGGGAACTTTAAGACTTGTGGACTTCAACTCCCAGAATTCCCCAGCCAGCCATGCTGCCTGGGGAATTCTGGGAGTTGAAGTCCACAAGTCTTAAAGTTCCCAAATTTGGACACCCCTGCTCTAAAGCTATCACGGGGTGGCGGAGGTGGGGGGAAGAGGAGCAAATTTATAAGTTTGGTTTTTCAGAATAGAATTATATTTAACCGGCGAGCTAAACAGTCTTGAAGGGATGGTGCAAACAAAGTTTCACAGAAGTTGATTTCTCAAATTGTAGTCATGATTTTGTTATCCCCCATACTGGCATCCAGATAGGAACATAACACAAGGTGATGTCAGGAAGGAATTTTTTTAAAAGGCAAGTTGGGGCGTAGAAACAATTCAGCACCTCCCCTTTTACATGTAGCACATGTGCACATGTAGCACTTCCATCTCTTGACGTTGTAGACCTGACATTGTGAACACACATTGTTTTGTTTAAAAACTAAGCCAAATAGTTTCTTATATGCAACATGCTAGATTTTTGTTTTCCTATTTTTATTTATAGTGTGTGTGTGTGTGTGTGTGTGTGTGTGTGTGTGTGTGTGTGTGTAAAAATGGCACAAATCAAATTTTATCATTTTATGTATATCAAATCAACAGAAATAATATTAAAAAATAGAAAAACCAATTTTATCCCAAAGAGAAGCAATATTTATAATAAATGTTTTTTATTAAATACAATAGAGCTCATTGTTAGGGTTTGAAATAAAAATTTTCCCATCATAAAATATGTTGCTAAGCTATCTTAACTGGCAGATGCAATTTGGAGTCACTATAAAATTACCATTGTCCTCATGAGAGATTTACATACAGACTGGGAAAACACAATGTGGACAGAGCATAATATCAGGGTCCCAAGTAACACCCCCAACACAAGAAGACTCCAAGGCTAGAAGTTCCTCAAAGTTCCATTTTATTAGAGATGTCATATTGGCACATCTGGGAAAACCCAAATCTGAAAGCTTCCAGGTTTTCCCCACCCAAAAGAAAGCCCAAGTTCCTCCCCCTGCATCCACATGTCCATCACATAGTCCAATCAATGCACCACGGCTAGATGGCCCCCACAACTCCCTGCAATCCCTTCTCCCAGTTTCCCACAGCACAAAGTATGGCATCCCTGAAGATCCAAAGAAAAAGATTACCTCCAGGGCTGGCACATGGCGAAACAGATGAAGTTACAGTGGCGATGGGTGCACCATTGGAAGACCTGAAGGAACAGGTTTAGGGATAGATTGTCATGGAGAAAATCTATGTGGGTGCTAGAGTTGAAAATGACTTGGTGGCACATAATCAGTCCATCAATCAATACAACCACTGAGGAAATGAGACTGGGTCATATTACAAAGAACTGAATTGTATAATTAAGGAACAAAGAATTTACCTCAGTTCTCACATCGTTCTACCTTTCAAGTTGGAATCATTGAAACAACCAACGATGGTATGATACTTTAGATTTGGAGACAAGCTTGTCAGTCACTCAATCCAATATTCTCCTTTCCCCATCAGGGTGTTTTAATATTTAACTGCTGTAACTTTCCCCGCCCTTGTTAGGCGTAGCTGTTATAACTTCATCCTTTGGAGTCTGAGTGAACAAGAACGGGAAAGCTAACATCAAACGTATCTGCTATCTTCCAAGGAATTGAAGTAAGTCACACTTCTATTTGATTAGGATTGGCAGGTTGTATGGTCTAGGTGATCATGATTAGTCATTCATGATTTATGGCTTTGCATCTTATGTGAATCCAATCAACTCTAGCTTATTCACAAACAATGATTTAATAAAATGGTTTGGAACAATATATACCTCTTTGTCTAAGTTTCTTGTATTGGGGCACAGAAAAGTCTTTCTACATTGTTCGCTTAAGTACAGCCCAAATTCCTTGCTTTCGCTTTTTCATTAGACTAAGAGAAGCTGTTTCAGGCCCGTGTGGCAAACTCTACTAGAAAGCTACATGTAATGCTCTTAAACAGATCTGGCTGTTACAAGCATTGTGTGGAGCCTGAACCAGAAAGTGACGTTCAACAGACTTTTGATTTCCCCAGCCTGATTGAGCAGCCAGATTTTTATTTACATAACCCCATTAGATGATCTGAAAGGGCTCCAGCAAGCAGCTCGAGAAGGAACTGGACTTAATGCCAACCCTAAACAGCTTATCTTTGTGACAGCTGATTATCTGACAATGATACGCTGTACAGGATCAGCTCAGAGCCTATCTGTATTACATCCAGGGAAGAGATAGAAGATGCAGATCTACAATGCAGTGAATCTGTTAACCTTACAGGAATGAGGTGTGAGTAAAGAAATTTGGCCCTGCCTTTTGGCAAAGGATAGCCATGCGATTCCTAGTTGGTGGAAATACCTATTTGGTACTTGACCTCGTCCAATCCCAAATCCACAGATATCAAAATACATTCTCTAGGGTAGATCTGTCCACTTTACCTGTGATTTTTTTTTAATGTCTCTTGCTTAAAACTGCATGTACTTGTGTAGATAATATTACCTTGAAGAAGAGAGCTGTATGCTGTATGCTGTATGTTCTAATGGAGATATTCATTTCTTGTTGACACAAATCCTCATATTCAGAGTTGCAATGGCACTGAATTCAGTTGTGAGATGACAAAACATGAGAGACTATGACTTTCATGCCTAAGGCTACTTGGAGTCATCTTATCAGCTTCTCTGGGCACAGCATGCTGAGTTTCTTTCGCATAGTTAATATAAAGTCCGCTTGTTTCTATATGAATTTATCCATGATGAGTTTCAGGGTGGGTGGGTGGGGCACAATAATACAGAAGTGGTTTTCCACTGTCTTCTTTTGGGGTGCTTTTTCACCTTCCACATTTCAGTCTTGAGATCTCAATTTCCACCCACTATCTAAGGTGAAGGTAAAGGCTCTCCTCGCACATATGTGCTAGTCGTTCCCAGCTCTAGGGGGCAGTGCTCATCTCCGTTTCAAAGCCAAACAGCCAGCCATGTCCAAAGACATCTCCGTGGTCATGTGGCCGACATGACTAAATGCAGAAGGTGCACGGAACGCTGTTACCTTCCCACCAAAGGTGGTTCTTATTTTTCTACTTGCATTTTTATATGCTTTCGAACTGCTAGGTTGACAGAAGCTGGGACAAGTAATGGGAGCTCACTCCGTTACGCAGCGCTGGAGATTCGAATCGCTGAACTGCCGACCTTTCTGATTGACAAGCTCAGTGTCTTAGCCACTGAGCCACCGCGTTCCTCTAGCTACTATCTAGGTCTGACCTATTTATATTTTTCAAGGTCATCTAGACAATGATGTGATATTTAACTTTAATGAAAAATGTACATATATATGTATCTGTGCAAAATTTCATGTAGGCATGCGCATGTATGCAGTATGTATTCATAGAAAATTTTAGTCAATATTTTTTTTTAATGTAAAGTGGATGTTTCACTAGTACAAATACTAAACAGGTAACTAAACTACCCTCGCAGAATACCTTGTATCATCATGTATGCAGAAAACCAACGTATTACATCCCAGTGCATGGACCAGAAAAAAAGAAAAGAACATTTGGAACTGGGTCCATGACTACTCAAGTTATCTTTCCCCAAATGGCTGACCTACAAGTGCTTGCCTGCAACAGGCATGAGATGAGGAAGGATGATCACATTCATTCAAAGCTGATATTCCCTTTCTTCCACCCAGCAGGTAATTGAACAGAGAACAGGCTAACAGATGTTTTGAAATAATGTCCTTCAATTATATAGTCTTATCTATCTGGTTAAAGGACCATTATTTGTTGGCTCCAGGAAAATGAATCAGAGATAGGACAGGACTTAATCCTTTGAAGAAAATGGAAATAAGATTCTCCTATAGAAACATGGTCTGAACTTGTTCAATATTTGGTTTCAGTTTTTACTTTCCCTAGAATTAAGAAATTGAAGACAAACTGCCAAAGTGGGTAGAAACATTCTTAATGTTACAGATTGCATGGATTAATTTGTATCTGGCTTCTCGTCCAGTTTGGTTACTGCAAATTCCATGACTATCTACTTAGACAAATATCAGAAAGATGGCAGAAAAGTTCAACTCTTGATTTTCCTCAACTATTTTCAGACTCTAAATGATTTAAATGCAATACTGTTCTGAGCCTTCTGCTTCGAACGGAGATGATAACCCAGAGGTGGTTTTCAGCCGGTTCTTACCAGTTTGAGCAAACCAGTAGGGGTGGCTGCTGGAAACTCCAGCCACCCGCTCCAACACAATGCGTGTCCTTCTGTGCATGCAAGCGCACTCACATTTGCGAACCAGTAGCAAAGGTAAATGAATATCTCCACTGTGGTAACATTATATACCAGTGATCCAGATCTTGCTTTATCGGACAATTCCAGTTTGGGATGGAAAATTATTGGTATGCCCCTCTGCATTTCATTGGATTCTTTTTGTTTTGACTTATCTCCCTGTGAATACTTAGCATCCATATTATACTGGTGACAGAAATCTTCTAGAGATGGAAAGCTGTTCTTGTTCTTTTTCAGCAAAATGTTTTCTTCTGTCTAGAAAAAGAAATCATTTGTGCTCTTTATTCTACAGCAGGGGTCCCCAACGGCAGAGGTAGGTTTGGCCCGAATTGGGCGAACTGGTAGTATCAATGGCGGAAGACTCTGCCCACCCACCCAGACATTACAGAAGCATGCCAAAACCAGTAGTAAAAAAATTAGCAACCCACCTCTGGTGGATGGGCACCAAGCTGTGGCATGCCAGAAACAGGGCCACACAAACAAGCGAAGCCCCATCCGTGGGATGTAGGCAGCACTCGAAACCACAACCCTTCTGGTCCACAGAAAAACCTCTCTCCACCAAACCAGTCCTAGGGGCCAAAAGATTGGGGGCTGCTGTTTTACAGGTTTGGATTCAAGAATGAAGTGCTACAATAGCTATAAGAATCCGTATTCTATAATAGCCTTATTTGTATGCAGTAGTGAGCATATGGTGGTGTGGCCCCTACTCATGGTACAATGCATATGGACCAACTCTCTTATAATTGCACAGTCAATACGTATGTGCAGGCAGGAGCCTTAGTAAGTTTCTGTGGAAATACAAACCCTGCACTACAAAGCTTCCAGATGTTGGGCAAGCCCTTCTGTGCATAGATGTGTATATAAACAGTGTGTTCCCACAAATGTTTGACTTAAAGTTGTTGATACTAGAGGATGTGTGTGCAAATCAGTGCACACTGCACCAAGCACAGAATTATGGTTTGGCCCTATTTCCTCTTGAACTCATCCAGCCAATGAAGAGGACTTCTGAATAAGGCAATTGTAAACGATCTGCAAGATATTTGCAGATAACTGCAAACATTCACTTTGAATGCTACTTTTCTTGGAGGCTGAATTAACACCTGCTTCCAAACTGAAAGAGAAAGCTTTTCCTAATGCAATTTCCTCTGCTAAATTATAGAGGAGTTTGAAATTTAGCCTACTGAGGTCAAAACTGTCACTTTTACTGCACTATGGAAAGCTTTAAAAAAAAACACATAGATTCCCTTTTTGTTTTATATTTAAAAGTTCTGGATGTTATCAGCGTTACACCATTATCTTAGATTCCTGATAATTTTGATCCACCCGCCCCCCGGCATCTCTCTTTCTCACTTGCTCTCTCCTGACCTTCTGCAATACCTTTTTTTTTGTTGTTGAAGTTGTATCTCAAGTTGGTAGTTTGCACAAAAGCAAGCCATTTTAATTATCCCAGGCTCTTCCCAAAATGTTTATCCATATAATTGTATTTTATAAAGTGTAGGCTTGGATGATATCATCCTCTAGATTATACTATGATTTCATAGGAACTCCTTCTTTAATATAAGGAGCCATTCTGAGCATATCCTTCAAATCAGTGTAAATTTCTGTTTTGGCCCTGTCTGTGTTGATGACCACAGAGTGAAGAAGGAAGAGAGACCAGCCGTTCCTCTTGCTCACCACTTCTATTTTTATGTAGGTGATGTGTTCTGGCTTCTTTTTAGGTCATGGAACAAAGTGTGTGCATGTCTGTGTGTGTGTGTCTGTATATTGGGGAGGCGACATGCTGAAGCACATACCAGCCCCGTGATTACAATCCTTTCTGCCCATTGCCAGACCCCTATTCTAGCTGCTTGTATTTGGAGTGGCTTTTTCTGTATTACACACACACACACAGAGACACATACACACAGAGAGAAATAAACACAAACTTGGGCTTTCACTTCGGCCTTTTCTATCTATATTGTAGCAGAAGAGTATTTTCCAGGGCACATATTATAAAACATAAGAAACATATTATAAAATGCCTTTTCTTCAAGGGATT
Source organism: Natrix helvetica (assembly GCF_964273705.1). Classification (NCBI taxonomy): domain Eukaryota; kingdom Metazoa; phylum Chordata; class Lepidosauria; order Squamata; family Natricidae; genus Natrix; species Natrix helvetica. Next base: position 213,158,430 of record NC_138552.1, on the reverse strand, counting down.
ATTTTTGAAATTCACTACAAAATAACTGTTATTTGTGTTTCTATAGCTGATTTAAGGCAATCGGATTGTGTACAGCAGTATTGCTGTGTGTTCTCAAAGATAAATAAATGAAGCCTACCACAGCAAAAACTGGGCATTGTTTGATACACACAACAATTCAGGCAAGATTGCATTTCGTTCATTTCAGTGGGACGATAAAGAGCTGCTTAAATCTCACCCATTTAATTCCACAGGGCACAAAATACTTAATTTTGCCTGGAGGACAATCACTTCATGACACTTTCTAGTATAAATTGTGTTTCTAAAAAGCATATATTCAGTTTCAGTTGTTATAAACACCAAGGATTGTCATATCATCATGCTTACTCGAACTCAGCCTGAGATTCCAACTTAGTAGCGCTGTTTATCTATGCCATTTTTTGCCTTCATTGTAAACAATACTTTTGTGTTGGGGTAAGTATAGAAGTGTTCTGTTGTGACATAGCATTGATGATGATTGAAGTATTCCATTTGTAGGAATGTGCCCCACATGGACCATCACAAAAACCATGCCTGAAAAGTTGTGCCCCAAGGATTTTTTTTATTATTATTGCTTAGACAGCCTCAATCGTACAAGCCACCCCAATAGTTATATTACATCCTCTGTTGCGAACATATTAAATCTTCTGTGACTGGAGACTTTTAAGTATGAAGAAAGAGTTCTGCTGGCCTCATAAACTCACACAATATCTCTGGCTGTAGTGCTGGTAGTTCTGTATCAGAAATGGGAACAAGAGGTTTGCAGAGAAAAGTTGGAGCCATCACTGCCATTGCAAACACAACTCAGACTTAGGGGGGCGGATGGGGAATGGTGACTGCAAAGTACATAAACACCATTGTTCTCAAAAACAGAAAAGGATTAGTTGCTGGAGTGAAGAGCTTTTCTTATGGTCTAATGCAGCCACTTCTCTAAACTGTGCAATTTATAATCCAAAGGCCAAGAAATCCCATTTGTATTCTTCATTGTTATATTCCTTCTATAACAGAAATAACAGTGAAAGTTCTCTAGATATAGTTGAAATAAATCTTTTATTCGTAAGGATTGGGGGTGCTGACTAGGGGTGCTGGCAGCTAGATCCCAGCAATATCTGGGGGTGGGGGTTGTCATATGCCGGTCACTCCTGAGTTATGTTGTGCCTGTGAAAAACATCATTTCAAACATTTTTTAAAAACAAGACTCTTAATTTTTACATTTGTAAAACGATCTCAGGGTTTTTCTGTCAGATGGATGAGGACACAGCATAGGTAGCTTTACCATTTGCCTTCCTTTCCATTCCCCACCTAATTTGAAAATGTTATGGGTAAGGATGGCAGAAATGATGGCACTTGATGCTCTCAGAACAATCTTCAGTGGCTATGGAATTGGGAAACTGTAGGACAGGGGTGTCAAACTGGTGGCCCACGGGCCAGATGCGTCACATGCAGGCCACATGCGCCTCAGCTCCACAAAAGCAAAAATTGTCACGATATGTCCCGTGGTATCAATGTGATGCGGTGAGTTTGACACCTGTGCTATAGAAAAACAGAAATATGGCCTTCAGATAGAGACATCTGCCAGGCATTTTAAAGAAACAACATCTTGTTTGGTATAAGCAGCCAGCAGCTACCTTTTCTGGGGAACCAGATCCCCTTCATAAGCTGCCAATTCATTAGCCAGGTCTGTCATATCTGAGAAAAAAATGTTATACCTATACATCATAAACATGGTATGTGCTTATGCTTCAGCCAACAAAAGCAGTAGATAACCTGGAGGAGGAGTTCTATAAATAGCCAGTCCCAAAGATTTAGAATTCTTGCAAAGACCTATTGCCTTTCAAGACAAACCACAGGGCAGCACTGTTACTATAAAATTTTGCTTTCAGGCAGATCCATTTTCCTTCCTTGCCATACTGCTTTTTAAAAAAAGGGAGAGAAAGAAAGAAATAAGAAGGCATTCTGTTTTTGGGAAAAAAGGCAAACACCTGGAAGCTTGGATGACACGTGTGTTTGACTCATTAATTACATTTATGAAGGCGCTTTCTAATGGGCTGCACAAAAGTCCCTCCTGTAATTCATAGAGATGCTCAACAGTTTTATTGTAAGTCGGGGCCCATTATTCTGCCCAGCTGCTAGAGAACCACTGCTGAACGATTGTTTCTCCTATTAAGCAGTCAGCATAAACTCTCCTTGTTACAGCCTGGGACATCGCCTCCAGGGCAAGCGGACACAGAAGAGCAATTGCCGAGTTGCGTATGAAAATTATAGTTTTATTGTCCGTACAAATGAAGGTTTGACTCTGACACCCGCTCGGCTCTGCTTTTGTGATAAAGAAGCAATTCTTTCACCAAACAAATAAGCACAGCACACCATTGTAATCCAAGAAACAGGCACTATTTATGCATTGGAAAGACAGGCTCACATTTGTACTGAAGAGCTAAAGAGTTTAAGGTCCCAGAAGCTGCTTTTTTAGTATATTGGGGGGGGGGGGTTGTGGGGGGGGGGTGTGGAATGAATACCAAAACATTAGACAGAGCTGGAAAGTGCTCATGGCATCATTCTTGTTAATTTAACAGGCATGACTGATAAGTTGGGACCATGTATTTTATGTTTATGTAAGCATCTTCACCACCATAGCGCTCAAAAGCTTCCAGTGTCTCTTGAATCAAGTCTCCAATATTTTCTCGCTTCTGCTGGCTGTAGTCAATGCCATCGCCAGAGTTCACTGAAATAAAAAAGACAGAAAGAAAAATTAGTTGTGGGTGCTCCACCACTGGGGGTTTTCAAAACAGATTAGTAGAATTCATTGTACCCAATACCACCTTTTTCTGCTGCATGTCATAGGTAGTGTATGTTAACAGTACATTCATAGGGTAACTTCTTTTGGTACGACTAGAAAGGCAGGAAATGTCCTAAAACAAATACAGGTCTATCTTCTTGCAAGTTATTCAGCAAAAACCTCCCAGGCAGACTGCAAAGTTTCTTCCAGCCATCTTGCTGACAAGAGAGCATGTTCTGCCAACCAACAGGTTACTCTTGGTGTGTATGGCAATGGGGATATAGTCAAGGAGTACAGAGACTAAAGAAAATGAGAGCCACTTCAAATGCATTTTGTTGCTGTAGAGTTTGCCTGAAACCCAGGGCTCCAGGCATTCCCTCCCACATAAGTAAGGGGGGTGCCCAATATCTAAGTATCTATTTGTAGGGACATTGCCATGAATCTGATATTTCAACTCCATGTCAATGTTTTGGTCCACATTCAACCTTGCTTGATAATGAGTTGATACTGAGGGAGGCAACTGGTTCTGAATAAGGCCAAGCCTAGAAACAAGAGAGAAGGAAGTTGTATATTTTATTAGAATAACTATACTACCATAAATAGTCAGTCGATCAAGACTATTGCCACAAATGGGGGTGGCGAGACTTACCCAGGAAGGAGATAAAAATTGACTTGCATAATATTTGTTTATATTAATTTTACTGCATGGATACACATTTTTAGAAATAACTGTTATTTGTCTGTCTTTGCTGCTATGCCATGATCCTTTAATTTCATAAAACAGATCTGGTTGCCATATTGCACAGGAAAATACATCTCATTGTAGTAAAAAAAAAAATAACCAAAGGACTCAGGCTTCTGCTTTGTTTGCTTATTTTTCAGGAGACCCTTTACACCATGGCTTATCCTTGTTTATTAACCCTCTTATATTTAAATTTATATTTAAATAACCTGAAGTGTTAATACCACTTTATAATGCCTTGGTAAGGCCACACGTGGAATACTGCATTCAGTTTTGGTCACCACGATGTAGAAAAGATGTGGAGACTCTAGAAAGAGTGCAGAGAAGAGCAACAAAGATGATTAGGGGACTGGAGGCTAAAACATATGAAGAACGGTTGCAGGAACTGGGTATGTCTAGTTTAATAGAAAGAAGGACTAGGGGAGACATGATAGCAGTGTTCCAATATCTCAGGGGTTGCCACAAAGAAGAGGGAGTCAAACTATTCTCCAAGGCACCTGAGGGTAGAATAAGAAGGAATGGGTGGAAACTAATCAAGGAGAGAAGCAACTTAGAACTGAGGAGAAACTTTCTGACAGAACAATTGATCAGTGGAACAGCTTGCCTCCAGAAGTTGTGAATGCCCCAACACTGGAAGTCTTTAAGAAGATGTTGGATAGCCATTTGTCTGAAACGGTATAGGGTTTCCTGCCTAGGCAGGGGGTTGGACTAGAAGACATCCAAGGTCCCTCTGCTATTGTATTGGTAAATTGGTTTTGCATAGGATAATCTTCAAATGGGGAAATGTTTCCAAGAAGAGAGAACATATGGCCATCATGCTCTCATTAACACTAGGCAGGGCATTTTCCTGCTTTCTTGATTAAATTGATGGTATTAAATATTCTTCACGATACCAGGAAAATTCTGAATCATGAATTGGTTCAAGATGTTAGGTCAGGCAGGTTTCACTCTCAGGATCTGAAGCTGCTTTCTAGCTTACAGTTGATGAGTGCAGTGCAAGAGAGCTGGATATCTAACAAATTACTTTGGCCGCTGCCAAACACCAGTCCTAGTTGTTCAGGGAGACTGAGTTCAAGACTGCAGAATTGGCAAAGATGATGCTGTGTTTGTTACAAACTCTTCTATTGAAGAAAATACAATATAATCTTAGTTCACCCAATTTTCTTCTGGAAAAAAATGTATTGAATTAAGTCAAAGTCAGGAATAAAAGTTATTGGAAGTTCTACGTGACAGCAGTGTTTTTCATCTATTCTGCAGTGAGGCAGCTCAAGAGCTTATTGGGAACACATATTTGCTGCAAGATGACATTCAAGTAAAAACATTCTAGGTACTGGTGCAAATATGAAATACGTGTAAAAGGTGGACAACTAATTTTTTCCCTGGGATTTTGATGACACACGTGTAATTGAAAATAGGTCTCAAAGATAGAGAAGTGGCATCAATCTCAATGAAACATACACAACTTCTAAATTAATATTCGGTACAGTTTCAGTGATGGTCGGTGGGACAATGCTGGAATAATGTTCATAAATCATGGCCATATAAGGGAGCAACCTACAACTCCTGAAGCCGAAGTATATTCAGAATCATACCAAAAATAATTTGGCAATAAGCACTGGATGATTTAGAGGTTTGGCAGTAAGATACTGACTTTTTCAATCTCTTATATCTTTGGCTCTAACACTGTCTGGAGAGGTGACTGCTGGAAGGTTATTTCATGGCTCATGTGACATTAAGTGAGCTCACTTTTGTTAATAGCAGACAGGTGTCTAAACCATAAAACTCAAGAGCTCTTCTAACACAATTCATCCATTCCAGTAGCAATATTAGAGAAGTCAACAAAACTAAGAAAGAGGCCACATAATCTCTTCTGTCTGGGAGCTGCAGCTGACACTTTTCTGCTTCAGGTATCTGAATTTTTTAAAAAGCAAACTCCTAGATTTTTTTAAAGGAAAACTGTAATTAAACAATGCTTGTTAGCTTTTAAACTGGCAACTTTCTGTATCTAAGTGAAGATCTTAACTGCTATGCTATTTGAGAGACAAGGGAGGGAGGGAAAAGAGATATAGCAGCTATTAGAATGCAGGGTTAAGCACTGACTAGGTTGAAGATGCAACCTTGCCTTTGAAAAGTAGCTGATACATTGCTGAGATTAGCCTAAACTGAAATGCTCTAGCTGATGGGTTTCCAAACGGGGCAACTTTAAAACTTGTGGACATCAACTCCCAGAATTCCTCAGCCAGAATGGTTGAATGAGGAATTATGGGAGTTGAAGTTCACAAGTCTTAAAGTTGCCAAGTTTGGAGACCCCTGCTCTAGTTGCAGCTCAAATGGACAGAAGGATTCAAGACAACATAAAAGGGAGAATGGTGTCCAAAGTACAGCAGAGAAACATACAGTAAGCCTGTTTCATTTGAAGGTGAATAGGGGATTAATAGGGAGTGGTGCCATCTGTTTCTGCCCTTCAGAAATGATTGCCTGCCCATTCTAACCATGAGAAAACTGAACAATGAGGATAGGTGCAGTTGCCTAACAAGGTTAGTCATTTAAGCTTCATATTTCTGGGACCACACAGAATCAAGCATTGTTATATTATTTTTTCTTCTGGAAACTCAACCTCACATTCATGAATTAGTAGCAAAAACTTCAGTGATTTCACTGGATTTCAATGTCTTCATTGCAACCTAGAAAGAAGTCATACATGGTATATGCAGAAGAACAGATAGAGACAGAATATAGAAGTCAAACCCATATCTCTGCCATCCGAAGGGATTAAATCTTATGCATTTTCATCCTCTTCTTTTGAGTTAACAGACTCTTAGCCATTCCTTTCCCAGCCTTGGGGTTGGCATGGACCTGCTTAGCATTTAACAGTGCCCTTCTCTGACCTGGTTTCTGCTTCAACCCTTACATCCAGTAGGAAGATACTACTGAAAGTTGAGCGGTGTATACTGACCTTCAAGGCCTGATTTCATTGCTGTAACAAGCTAACACAAGTTACAGATTGGCTCTGGATCCAATCTCTTTGCTACATACAAGTATTACACAGTCTACCTCTTAATCTGTAAAGTTAAACTACAGAAAGTTACTTCAAGAGCCTTTAAAATAACATTCTCATCATAAAATATTTTAGAATTACGGAAAAAGGGTAAATATATTGAAGTAGAACAAAGAGATCCATAGGTATCATTAACATAAACACTATGTCTCTGCGTCTCCCTCATGTTCAGATTTTTATGTGTTCTCATTTGAGATCGTTTATCTTGGGCGTAGCATGGGCATCACTGATTTGTTAGGAAAAGAGCAAGGAAGAGTATTCAATTAGGGCTTGAAACTTAAACAACTCTTTCAAAAAAAGTTGAAGTTCAAGGACACATTGGGTCAAGCGTGCAGATTACATTCTAGCTACAGGCACACCATTGGGGATACTCCAAGAGCATAAAGCTGGGGTAGTCTCAAGACGGTCCCCATTTTCTCTGCTCCGCAAAATCAGGGGCTGATGGAGAAGGGCATGGCCTTTTAAAAACAGCAGGCTTCCAAAGCCAGATGCATGTTGTTTTCAACATCTCAAAATAGTTATGGTATGCCTACTTCAGTCTGAATATACCCAGTGCTATCATTATTCTGGTGCTCAAGGAAAAGGAGGAGGAGGAGGAGGAGAGATCTCATTACAGAATGCGGCTCCTTTGGAGTTGGGAAGCTGCATGTAGGCCACAAGTTGCTCATCATTTGCCGGGAGGGGGGGCTCATTTGGTGCCAATGGTTACCAAAACATACTGTGATTCAACCTTCCCAAAATGACTTTAAGGAGGATGACTTCCTTAAAGCCTGGTAACAGATCCTGTTCTCCTCTCCCCCTCAAATATTAGGTATTGTACAGAAAAGAAACACAGAATTATATGTGGGTATTGGAGGGAGAGGGAATTAACAACCACTGCAGTCGTACTTGTGTGAGATGTGCCAATAGTTTGTTCCTGTCCAGAAAATTAGGGGAAAAATGCCAGAGTAGCAAAATCACTCTACTGTAGAAGATATTGCGGCTTGGGGGATTGACTAATAACGATAATAATAATATAAAAAGTGAAAGAATCTGACACTAAGAGAGGCCGCATAAAGAATGGCACAAAATGAGGCTCAGACAATCGTTACTGACAATGTATGCTGTGTGCCAGGCTCCTCTCCTCAAGACAGCTATTGTTTTCTCTAATTTCATGACCCAGTTTATAAGTGACATTGCCAAAAGGCTATTTCAGCAGAGAAGTCACCCACTAAGCCCACAATAGCTGCTTTGCACAGCTATAGGAATTAGCAAATCTTTAAGGCAAAGTTGGGAATGATTAACCCACCAGGACAACATCCACCCCAGCATTTGCCAGCACTCGACAGATGAGTCATACTGATTTCCTCAGCATACCTAAGGCTAAGTATCTAGTCATAATAATAATTAGAATGAAAACATGAAGAGGGGAGAGGATAAAAACTTGCCACCAATGCACAACAGTTTCAGTCTGCCTGTCTCTCGTGTAATGTTATTTCTGGGTTATTTATTGTATGGTGAACATGTGGGTAACTAAAAAGAAATAGCTGTCTCTATGATGCCAGAACCTGGATTGGATTCAAGCTGTTTACTGAAGATTCCCTCAGTGGCAGAGAATTAATCAAGATGAAGAAAAATTTGGAGGCCACATCTGTCTTGCCAGGCTCCCAAAGTGAAATGTCTAGCAGACACAGCATGAAGCAAAGGATCTTGTCCTAGGAAGCAGAACAGTTATTATTACTATGTATAGGGGGGAAAATACTCATTCAACACATAAAAGAACTGCTGATTTAGGCCACTGGAATTAGAAATAGCGAGAGCTCAGATAATCAACAATTTCTAGATTAAGGCATCTGTTATTACCTGCATAAACATGCTTATTATATTTAAAGGTAGCTTCTGTTCTCTTATCTCTTAAGAACTGTTTCAGATGGTGAGGTAAGGCAATCCTTAAATTGGAACTATAGAGAACCAATAGGAGTCAGTGGCTACTGCTGGGGAATTTGGTTGAGGAGACATCTTTTGCCATTGCCGTTACCTCAAGAGGACATTTCTGTATCAGTACACTACAGGTACCTCCTTCTCCCTTGCAGAGATGGGATAACAATATGTTGACTTGCAAATTATCTTTAAAGTAGATATTTTAACTTACATAACATAACATGAACATGTTTGGGGTAAAACTGATCTTTGGTTCTACTTCTTACATTTATCCAAAATGACCAGCACTATGTCCTTACTGTTAACAAGAAATATTGCATATGGCATGAGTGTAGCTATAGCACCTAGACTTATATAAAGCTTCACAGTGCTTTACAGCCTTCTCTAAGCAATTCACAGAGTCAGCCTATTACCCCCCCAACAATCTGGCTCCTCATTTTACTGACCTTGGAAGGATCAAAGGCCGAATCAAGCTTGACCTGGTCAGGATCAAACTCCTGGAGTGAGCAGTGATTTACCCTGCAATACAGCATTCTAACCACTGTGAGACCACAGCTCTTAAGTTAGGGTAACTAAGGTTCATAATTGAATTTACTCTATCTTTCAAAAAAGCATTATGTGAAAATGTTAATCATGAACAGAGGAGATAAATGTTCACGAGGTCATTGATGACTGTAGCATATTGGAGACTGTGAGTCGGAACATAAGAGGTGCATGAATTAGTGCCTTAAATGAAAGAAAGAAAAACAGGCATATTATATGTAAAATTAAGATGAGTTAAAGATGTAATGGATTTGAATGAAAGTGATCTGGTCTTATGGAGTGGAAGAAGTGAAGGCATGCCTTTAATTAAGAATAAAATAGGTAAACTGTGGATCAGAAAGTAGGCAATGCTGCCATCTTGAAGTAGGTGAATAAGAAAATAGGAATTCACAGGCTGATGATAGTTACATATTATGCTTCAATCAATGGTACTAATCAAAGATTCACATGTGACTTTGGAGAAAAACTGTACAACATTTTGAACAAATGGGATGGGCTTGAGGAATCATTCTTTTAAATGCCATAAATAGAAAGGTAAGAACAAGATGACAGAATACAAAAATGATTAGACCATTTGGAGATTCAAGGCTGAATACAAATGATGGTTTGGTGAACAGCATCAACATTATAGAATGCCATAGAAGTGTGCTATGCTAAAGGAAAGTATGAAAAAACTTGGTAAAATAATGATGTGAAAGAGACTGTGGAAGAGAAATAATGCATAAAAGGGAAGCACTGCTGTAAAAATGAAGACAGGGGAATTATATTGCACAAGGAAGAAAAAGATGGTTGCAAAGTATATAATAAAAAAGAACAAGAAAGAAATAAAAGAAAATATATCAATATTGATGAAACAAAAGTGATTTCGAAATGGATGAAAAAGGCTCAACAAGGAACCTCCATAGACTAACAATTTAAGAAGAAAATTGAAGAAATTATTGGTGATGAAATTAATGTGAGGGAAGGTTGGGACAAATATTCTCAGTGAGGAAAAGAATGAAATGTTGAAGAGTAAAAATGACACAAATAGTATAAATATCAATATGTAAGGAAAAATGGAGTAAAAGTTGCTAAAAGCAAAGTAAAATAAATTGCTGTGAAAACATTGAAAAAACCTGAAAGAGTAGTTGGTGTAACAGGAGAAACATTAAATGATGAATCTGGTTTGATCGTGAAGTGGCCATCCAACTTTCTCAGTGTTCATGGGAAGTCTGAAACTGTATTTGATAATTTCAAGAATACTGTTACCATTCCAGTTCACAAAGGAAAATATAGCGGGGGGGGGGGATTATGGGGATTATTTTTTTCAGAGTAACCAGAAGGTCTGTAATAAAGTCTCAACGGAAATGTTATGAGAGGTGACACTGAGCAAAATTTTCAGAGATACAGCCTGGCTTTATGCCAAGGAGGGAATGAACAGATCGGAGATTTGTTCTTCAGCCATTTATGAATACATAAATATATTAAAACTTTGTGGATTTTGGAATTGGAACTGATTGCTGAATCCCACAAGAGTGTTTTTTGATGGAAATAAAGCATATATAAGAATAAATGGATTACATAGTGAATAGTTCAACACTAAGCACATAATAAGACAACAAGTGTAAAAATTCCACTCATTGCTAATATATTTATTGATGAATGTATACTGTGCATAACTTGTGGTGCTTTTAATGTTGTGTCAGTTGTGGATGTGAACGTATGCAAAATTTTGCATGCAGGTAAAGCCACACATTACTGCTACAGAAGGTAGTCATGAGCATGGCTCTAACAATGTTTCAGAGACCAAGACAATTGCATTTGAATGGAAAATAGACTGAATGTTTTCAAGTTGTATATAACTGGCAAAAAAAAAAATACGAAGGAGATGAATCTGTATATCCTGGTAGGATGTTTACCAAGGATAGGGAAATAGATGCAGAACATTTACGATGCAGAAAAGCAGAAAACTGTGGATAATATATGATTCGTCTAGAGAAATGAATGTAAAAGGGGGGAAAAGGCTATCTGTAGAAGTATGCTTTTGTCCACTTCTTATATGGAAATGAGAGTTGAGTATGTCAAGAGACATAGAAGTTAAATGCAATCAAATGGGCTACTTAAACAGTGGATGTAATTAAGCAAGAAGAAATAAGGTCAAGTATAAATGAGTGATGAATGAATATGGATTGAATTCAAAAGTCAGTGTCTAACACAAAAGAAGCAAAGCCAATGGAGTGATTATAAAGAAATTGATTGAAGATATATGAAGGAAGAATGAAGGGGTCAAGATAAAGGGGAAGACTAAGGGAGGTGGATGGATGAAGTTAATGAGATCCTCAAAGAAAGTAATGTGAGAAATTTAGAGAATAATGACAGTTCTTTAGGTGGCATATGGATGTGATAGAAGCAAGGATGGCAGACAAGGATAAAAAGATACAGAGAAGTACAGTAAATGGATTGGTGTAAATTAGATTTCCTCTGTCCTTTGGAAGTCCCCCCACTTTTAAAAAAAATTAAAAATGTCTCCTCCTACCCCCTTCTGCAAGAAATGTTTTATCTTTACAGCAAAACCCAATTTACAAATTTTCTTTTACTAGAAAGGAGAAGAAACAAGAAAAAAAGCAAGTCTGAATTAGGACATAATATTATTAAAATATTTTTGCTCCACTTTATTGTCTCAGTAAGTGGTTTCCTGAACTTCATAATGCATTTAAACTTATATCCCCTTTTGGCTGAATTTTTAATAAAATGAGTGGGATCCAAGAAGGGAAAGGTTGAGAATTATTGGTTTAGATTAGACAGTCATGGAAAAGATTGCTGCTGGACATAAGGCTTGTTAGAAGGAAATGAGTTCCAGTACTGAATAAAATCTGTTAATATCTATAGAGGTTCTTTAGCATGAAAATGTACTATAGATATTCTTATTCTTCTACTTATAGGGTGACAGTTGTCTGTTCAAGATGTTTAAACTTCTGGTTGTGATCAAACATTGTTAAATCAGTGACAGCACACTTGACCTTGCAGCTGACTTTTTTCTTTTTCTCAAGGTTTCAGACATCATGGAAGAAATAAATTGAAACTGGAGTGATTGAAAGACAGAAAACTCACCTCCCAAGATTTTAATAGTTTGAGCCTACCCAGCTTCTATTTGAAAAGAAGAGGATTCAAAGAGACTTCTGAAGAGCCTTTGAAATAGATGGCAAAATTAAATATTTTTCTTAACAAAGGTAGGAGCCCAGATGCCCAGATACAACCATTTTATGGACAAATGGTCTATCTATAATACCTCTCTCATTCTCACCCCACAAGATGATTAAATATTCATTCTCACTATCATCTTTGCCCAAATTTCTATTGCTCTTCAGTTCCAGTGGTTTCATTTCTTCCAGCCTTAAAAGCTTGAGAACCTGAGTGCTGAATTCTTCTCCTTGCTAATGATCAGAGTTTTTATTTTCTTAAAAATTAGTGTTTTGCCATTGAGCTGTCCCTGCCCCTCAGCAGCAAAGGCCTTCTTGCTTCCATTCCTCAAAAAACAAAGAGAAAAATCCTAGAACCCATCTCCCATTCACATTTTCATTGGCTGGCCATTTACAACAACACAGCAAGTCTTTGCAATTGTTAAGGAGAAAGCACCATTCTGTTTATTGTTTATTTTTTGTTTAAAAGCCTTTGCTACTTGTGATGCAGGAAGGACAGTCTGGCAGGGGGCATTTTTTTGCAGCTGGAGTCACAATAGCTTTAACCATGATTATAGCATATAATATAAAAACCTCTAGCTATGTGTGGAAGAAGAAAAGTAGCCACACCCTTAGTCCAGGGGCTGGAAAGTGAGATGAAGCAAGTGTTACCGCTTTCAAAGCAGGGGAAATCAAGCTAAGTACTGTTTTTACCAGGATTATGAAGCTTACTAGAAAGCAAGTAGGATTGAGACTATGTTTGCTGATAACTCCTGCTTATATAAATAAGGAAAATCAAGCAGGCTTGTCTGTTTTATATAAGTATTGTGAAAGTGACTAGAAACTAATGAGAAGATTTAAGATCAACTTCACTGATAGGTTATCCTTATGCCTTTCCTAGAATCGATTGCAGCAGATGTAGAATGCAAGAACTGGGAAGCATGTGTCCAAATGCTGTGAGACATGGAGAAGGAGGAGCAAACTTAACAGGGTTCCCACAAAACATAATCTTTACGAGGGAAGGAAGGAAAGTAAATCCAGCTTGTGGTGCTTTTAGAAGAACTGACTCAACTTTTAAAATTAACCACTATCTTGGGGAATGGCAGCTGGTCAAAGACTGCATATGGAAAAGTCCTAAAAAGTATTTAATTTTAGCTGAAGAGTGTACGTAATGAATAACCACCCAATGAATGTCACCCAAATCCCTACCTTTGGAAGGAAAGTAAAAAAAATAGAAGCATGTGCAAATGTAATCCAAAATGCATAAATGTATTTGGCCGTGATGGTGAACCTAATGGCATGCGTGCCACAGGTGGCACACGGAGCCATATTTGAGGGCACGCAAGGCATTGCCCTATGTCAGCTCCGACGCGCATGCGCACGCTGGCCAGCTGATTTTCAGCCTTCTGGAGGGTGGGGGGAGGCTGTTTTTCACCCTCCCCAGGCTTCAGGAAAGCCTCCGGAGCCTGTGGATGGCAAAAAATGGGCCCAACAGGCCTACCAGAAGTTCAGAAACAAACATCTGGTAGGCCCTTTGGGCGTTTTTTTGCTCTCCCAAGCTTCAGGAGGTAGCCTAGGGAGGGCAAAAAATTGCCCAAGGGGCCTACTGGAAGTCCAAAAGCTTCAGTGAGGCCTGCATGTATGCGTGGGGGATTGAGTGCACATGTGCAGGTGGATAGCATTGCATTATGGGTGTGGGTTTGCATGCATGCGCTATCAGATGCCACATGCCCTTTTGGCACCCGAGCAAAAAAATGTTCGCCATCACTGGTATATAGGCTTCTGTTGACTCAGGCCATGGTTTCATCTCTAGTTCAGTAAAAATAACTACACCTTATTAGTCTGAGAGATACGGAGCATGAGATTTCCTCGAATGATACCTTTTAAAATAGAGAAGCAGTAATGGGGCACAGAATGTGGAGACTATGTCCTACTTGTTCCCATGAAGAAGATCTCTAAATGTTCCACTCCTAATCCTGTTTCCTTCTTCTACATAGGAGTACAGCTTTATAGGAGTACCAGATTCAACAAGTATTATCATCAGCCACTTGTCTTCAAATAAATCTTTCTCAAACTTGGTTCACTTAGGAAGAGGTAAGTAGTAATTCTCCTTCTTTTGGTAACTGAACTGAAAGATTTGTGCTAAAAGAGTCATTTTGGTTTAGTGGTTAAGGCACTAGGCTAGAAAGTGGCAGACCATGAGTTCAAGACCCATCTTAGCCATGAAAGGTGGGATGCAAATAAATAAATAGCCCCCCCCCCCATGTATGATGTTGATTCATTAAGAATTTGAATATTATGTATACCAAAGTCAGAGAACTAGACGGAAATGGAAAAGCACAGAGACAAGGAAAAAGAGAAGACAGGGAGATTAGTTCTGAAGATCTCAACTGCTAGTCTCTCTGACCAGGAAGTTCCACGTAGACAGATGCACACAGACCTCAGATCATAACGTTAACCTGAATCTACACTGTATCTAGCTCAATTGGTCCTAGTTTGGTATATAATTCTTTAATCATAACTTGGATATTTATGTGCTGGAGCTCTAACCAAGGCCCAAAACAAGGGGATGAGTGCCAATGGGGCAAACACAAAAGGTAAGACAAAATGGAGCAAGTTTAAAAGCCCACTGAAAGGGGAAATAAGCAAATGCTTTTTTGAATGTCTCGGCCAGTGCCACTTGATTAACAAGTCAGGTTTTCCTTTAATTTTGTGTCTGAACCTTTTGGAATAGAATGGAATTTATCATGAGTACAGATGCTTACAACTTAACCTGGAGCAAGTTTCATAAAAAACAACAACCATACAGACCAGGTATTTTAATTGTGAGCTGCTGTTATAATTCTCCTCAGTGCAGGACATATCTAGTAAGTCCATCATCCTTATACAATGATGAAGTCACTGGAAGTATGTCATACCACACACTAACTTTTCCACATTGCTAAGATACTGCGGTGGATGCTGGGTGATATAACTGTGCACCCCCACCCTGTCTCACACTCCTAGACTCTGACTCTGTAGGGTGGGATAAAGCTGTGACACACTCCTGGGTTGTATGGATTTCAGTAACTTGAGAGAAGAACTAAATAACATATAACGTTTTGGTAACAAATTGACTGCATTTGAAATAGTCTTGAATAGTCTATGTAAACTGCTATTGCTTAACATGCATTGTCACTTCAGAATCAACTAAGATAGCAGCCCTTATCATTATTTCAGATCAAAGGCAGTTCTTTTTAAATCAGGACCTTTCTTTTTCTGCTTTGTTTTAAATTGGAGTGTTACACTGAAAATAACACTCCAGTCTAAGATTTTCTTTTTTAAAAATGGATCTGATTTTCAGCAAACATATTCCTCTCAGGAAAAGACCAATAGGGGAGGAACAAAATCTTTGGATTATCGCTGGAAGTATTTGCTCTTCTCCAACAATCCAAATAGCCTGCTCAGCAGGAGACAGAGACATGAAGCAAAATTCTCAGTGGCCTTGGTACAGTGTTTGTACTGTTGTTGCAAAACAATGAAGCTAGGCACAAATCCTGCTGAAAGAGCCAGAGGGATCACATTTTGTCCCTGTATGTTATCTGTTGGAATTTACACAAAAAGAAAGCTCATATACCAAAACTGCAAATATTATCTATGTGGAAAAGAACTGGATGTGTTTGATTGCCACTGACTTAGTTTGTATTTACACCAAATTATACTTGACATGGTATTCATTTTCAAAAGAAATTGAATTAATTTGTAACTTAAGATCGCAACTTACAAACAATTTGCAACCAACGTTCCCCTCATAAGATAATGTAAGACAATAGTGCCAAGGGTCAGACCAAGTGACTTGAAAGAAAACCAGGAACAGGAAATAAATCAAAAAACATTATAATTGTGTATTTTTTCTTATTAAAAACACAGGCATTTACCTTCTTTGTGAATCCATAAAGTGGTGCTTACATTATCTGTTAATATGTGAACTACTGCACTGTGGCACTGCTTCTTCCCGTGAAAGTCAAAAGGCAAACATTTATGCGGCAATTTCACCTCAACTCCTTAACTCTCATTTCCAAAGGCTTGACACTTGTGGGCAGAAGACATAAGGTACAGTTGATCCTTCTCACATAGCTAAGCTTTCTTACATCATCCCATCTGAGATAGGAAAGAGTAGTATTTCTACTGGGAAACTTGCTCTAAATAGCAGGCCCAACTATTCCAAAGCTTCCTAGATGCCCAGAAAGTTCATTCCATTCCCAGACATATCTTCTTCTGTGTCAAGAAATAGCTGCTATTGAACAGAATGATCCTGAAATTCATGAAAGCCACAGTCACGAACCTATTAGTGAAGTTACGCCCCAAGACTTAATACATTATATGATACAATGAATTCCTTTATTCTCTCTCTCTCTCTTTCTTGAAGTAAGAAAGAAATCATCAGTGGGAACGCAGTGTCCTCTCAGGGTAATACTGATCTATGCAACTTTAAGGTTTTGTTTTGTTTTTTAAGAAAAAAAGTAATAATATTAAGAACAGCTGTGCATTTCCTGTTTGTCATTATGTTGTGCTGTCCGGAAGAGTAATCTTAAAAACCTTCCTTAAGAGCTAAGAACATCTGAACCTGAATGGGGGGAAAAATTGACTGTGTAGGCATTGAGACCATTTTTTAAAAAAGCACAGGACCGGGGTTGAACACTTCTACTTATGAAGGTTAAAGAACTGGCAGCAGTGGAAATTTACTGGGCTGATTTATCTTCAAGCCAGGTATAGTCCAGACAGTTGTAATATGAGTTTCCTTATAAATCCATGGCAATAACCTTAACTCTGACCTTTGCAAGCAGGCAAAGGGGACCGGAAATAATTCTTTATACTATTTTTCTTTGCATTTTTTTTAAACTGGCAAGGCAATCCTGCTGAATATAGCTTCTCTTCTGTTTTTCAACAGAAATCAATGTACACTTTATGTCAGAAGTATGCAGCCTTCACTGGACTAGTTATTTTAAGAGTAAAGTCATAATAAAAGAATGATGATTCAAAGTTTCTTCATCTTGAGAAAGTCATTCATTTCCATTCCAAAAAGCTTGCAGTCAAAATTGCTTTTCCTTTCCAAATATAAATGCTGTGTACACATGGTTTACCTTTGGTCATACAATGATCACATAGTATTTATTTACAATTAGTTAAGAAAAACAAACCATTCTCAAAATTATAGAGAGAGCTCTTGTTCACTCTCCAACTCAATCAGCATATTTAAAGTTCTGAAACTCATGAATGACAAAGCTGGAGCTCACCTCATTTTCCTATAACCTGCACAACTTCCTACATACTCTTCAGATCACAACCCCATCCAGCTACTTTTAATACATTTCCAGCAAAGTATCTGTGAGCAAGGTTTCATTTATCATTCCCTTTGTAGATCAGTCCGAATACATACAGAGTTCAAGATGAAATAGCATTTTTGGCTTTTTTTTTTTTTTGCAAATGTAAGAAATAAATTAACAATGTTGATTATGCTTTCAAACAATTACTTTTTTTATAGGTTTCTGGAATTGCTGTCTAGTCCAATTACATCATACCTTCTCCCATACAAAGTCACTTCCTTGTATAAAAATAAATGCTATTTGGGACATAATTCTGACCCAACAGAAGATATGGCCCTGGCTCTGGGTAACACAAGCCTACCATTCTTCTATTAGCAACTCTCAGATCATGGTTATGAAAGGGGTTGCAATTCACAAACTGTGTTGGTCTTCAAAGGCTTGATGATCCTCGGAGTCTCATTCTTTAAGGGAAGATAAACGTTGAAATGCACATACGCATACACACAGAGACACATTATGATATGGATGAGATCGTTTTAATCAATATTGACTATTTACTAACATTTGTTTCCTTCCAGCATTATAGGGAAAAAAGCCACTATTACACCACACAGTGTAACATCTTTGAATGTTTGCCAGAATAAGCTTAGTCATGTTGTAACACAGAAAGGCATGCCCTGTCAGCTAAGTTTACTAACTGGAACTATGCTTCAATGCACTTGGAAATTCCTTCTTGAACATGCACAAACTTGCACTTAGAATCAAAACCATTTGTGTTTAGTAATGTCTAGTTCTGATGGGACCTAAAAAAGACAACTTGATCATCTCAAATATATTCTTTGAAAGTAATACTGTGCTACCCTTCCGCTGCTTTTGGGGGGGGGGGGTTGTCAAATCCTGCAAACTGTTTATATGTGCATGAAGGCATTTCTGTTGGATGAAATGTTCTAATATACCTCCTACTCAACTGGTAGAATTGCAATTTCTAATTATTGAGAGGAAGAGCAGAGTGAAGTTTAAGGATGAGTGACAAATGAGTAATAGTAGCGGAGACAAAATGGTACATGGAGGCAAAAAGCCAATTAATTATATTTGAAAGGAAGAAATCTAAAATGTTGAGACTATGAATTCATGTTCCAAAACAGAAACTTAGCTTGATTTTTTCCTGACCTATTCATGTATTTATTACACTTAAATACACACATACACTCACTCTTATACAACTCTGGCCCCCGGCCTTTAATTTCTGCCATCTTTAACAAGCTATTTGACAAAAATGATGATGATGATGATGATGATGATGATGATGATGATGATGAAGATGATGACGATGATAATGATTTAAAAATGCTCTGAGATGCTGTGGGAAAGTAATCTGGAGCTCCTTGAGGAGAATGCTTCACTATTGTCAAATTGTTCTTTCACTAGGAAGAACAGTATCAAGTTTGTAGAGATTCTCAGTCATCCAGGCTACGGTTGTCCCAAAATTCATTCAAAGGGTGTTAATCCCAAATTGTATGGCTAAAAGTCTTCTCAGTCATCCAGGTCATGGTTATCCCAAAGTTGCTTTTTCAGGAGGCAACTGGACTTTCCTGTTTTTCTTTGAAGATCTTTCACTTCTCATCCAAGAAGCTTCTTTGGGATAACCATCACCTGGATGACTGAGAATCTCTACAGACTTTTAGCCATACAATTTGGGATTAGCACGCTTTGAATGGTGTGGGAGTAGGAATGGGTTTCCAGAGGAAAAATTGCAGACTACAGGAACCAGGAGCACTACTCAGGTGACCCTGAGGACACAGATAAAAACCTCCAAGTGCTTCAATGACCCTCTAAAAAGGATGCAAATGACCAACTGTCTGCAAGGAATATAAATCCTTCCATTCCCCACTATCCTGTCAGGGGCTGAAGAACCTTCTTGGATGAGAAGCGAAATGTCTTCAAAGAAAAACAAGAAAGTCCAGTTGCCTCCTGAAAAAGCATCTTTGGGACAACAGTATCAATAACACCAATTCTTAATATCCAAGGAAAACAGACAATTCTTCTCATTGTGAAGACATTCCCCAATCAAATCTTTCAGATAAGCTTATCTTTATGGTCCAACAAAATGTTGGAAAGACACAAGGGACTTAGTTTCTCAATCAGCAGAATAACACTCCCAACGATAAGCAAGAAGGACCAAATTCAGCATTGGAGGGATAGCAGCAAAAGAAAAACTGAGTTTAAAAATGGGCTGGGTCTGGACAAGAGTCTGCCGAGGCCGGGTTGGGGGGATCCAGATTTTTTTCCCTCCCAATTCTCCTGTGTAGCTGCCTGGAGTACCTTCTCTGCTCCCTTCTGATTACATGATCCAGACCGGATTATATATTGCTCAGCCTATGTTTCCAGTGCATACGTTCAACATTCATACACACTGATGAAAAGGAGAAAGACATAGACATAACATGTTATTTGTTACACAGGTGCTTCCCGCGGACATTTTGGGTAAATAGGTTGGAAAGGATTCAAGAAATGGTGCTTTGTATGCTTTCTCTGTCTTCCTTAAAATTACAATAGAAAAAAAATACCCCCTCCTCTATACAATGAGGCTGCAGTTTCTGCTTCACCTCAAACAGAGCAACCATCGCACACTATTCTTATTCTTTAATTACTTTTGAATATAAATGAGGGGAAAAAGTAATCACATATCCAGCAAGAGAAAAGGTTATGCTTCTGTAACTTTCTGCTATTCCAGGGCTAAGAATGTCAATTTTAAAATTCAAAGAATATGTACTATGAAGGGCCAGCCATTTAACAGCAACTCTTTCAGAATTTTGATTGAACTGCACAGAAATCATGGCAAATGAAATATAAAATATTTTTCAGAGGGTGGGGAAGCTAGCATGGTTTAATCCCAATTTAAGAGGGACCTCTCCTAGCTCAACCATTGTGGTCAATGTAAGGATTTGGAAAATCCAAAAGGAGGGGGTATTTTGCTTGTGTCGCTCAGAGTAACCTGTAAGCCTAATTACCACAGCAACTACCAGGTTTAGATCACATAAGAATCAAGAATCTGCTTATTCTGAAATCAACACATTCAAATCCTCTATGTTCCACTGTCCTTATCTGGATGGCATGAAGGAACATCTCTTTTTCCAGCATGAGAACATACATTGGAGACTCCATAATCCCATCTCCTGCTTATATCTCTCAGGGTATAAATGAAAAGGCCTAGAATCTCCTCCTTCCCCTCTTCCAAATAGGAACCCTCTCTCTTCCCAAAGGGAATCACCATCAGCAGCAGACAATGCAGCTTTTCTCTTTCAGCTAATCAAACCCATTGCTGCTCTATGGGAGCCCTTGAGGAAAGGCAGAATACACATGCATTAAACTGGGCATGGAGCATCTCAAGCAGAAGATCCTAGAGCAGGTAGCTCCCGAGACCTTGCATCTCTAATAGAACCTTGTCCTCTCTCTCTCTGCTTCTCTCTTACTACCCTGAGAAGAGGGGCTTCACTCTGAGGGTCATGCTTGGGAAGGCAGGTTGAGTTTTCTGTTTGTAAAGGTGTGTGGCATAGAACAATCCTTTCCGAGGTCTTGTTATTTTCTTCAAGTCTCTCCTTGACAAATGTAAAAAAAAAAACACTAAATAATGGGAAAAGAACATTTGATCACTTTCACTTGGCAGGAAAGTACTATTGTACATAGTTGTACAATTGTTGCATATGTCTGAACCCCTTATTTAAAGATCACTATTCCAAACATCTCATTGAATTTACAGCAGATGCCAACTAATAAAACCTACTGAAAGATTTGATGTGAGATATATTTTAACTCGGCAGATCACCTTTTAATTTTTTTTAACCTTTGAAACATTTTCTTGTATTAATTTGTTGTCCCCCCCCCCCCTCAGGTATATAACTGCACAAACTATCCCAGACCAAGGCTTTTAATTTTCTCACTGGCAAGACTTAATCATTCATCAGGTGTACTGCTTTTTTTTTTTGAGGGGGGGGGCAGAAATCTGCAAAGCCTCCATCTCCACTTGCTCATTTTTGTTTCCTCTCCTCTTAAAAAAACCCCTCTTCTTCCATACATTTCTCAGTAAGAAGCCAAATGCAGGTAATCCTGTAGAAGGGATGTGCTTGTGGCTTAGCAGCTTCAGAATCAAAGCAGATGGCTAAAGAAGGCACCAGAAAGTATTAAAAGCACTCTCCATATTGATGAGAATTCCCAGGATTTCTACTGGGGCGATTTCACGAAACAGAACTTGTTATCTGATTATATAAACGTATGCCTATCTAGTATATTAAATATTTTATATGCTCTATCTTATATATAAGAGAGCCATCTTTATAAATCAGCAAGAACTGTATACATTTACATCAGTGGTGGGTTTCAATTTTGTTTACTACCGTTTCACTCATGCACATGTGCACACGGGCAACACTGCTGCGCATGCGCAGAAGCATCTGGGCGGAGCCTCCTGCCACCACCACTACCAGTTCACCTGATCCGGCACGAACCAGGAGCAACCCACCATTGGTTTACATGTTCATTTTACTATGTGAAATACGAATCAAGCCCAGGCATCAGTTTTATTCTCCATGATGCCTTCTAATCTTATTATCTAATTAGTGTAGCATCCACAGGACTTTATAACTGATCTTCTGGAAAATTATATTTCTATAATTGTATTTCTATAGAGCTCAATGTGGTATCACTGTAGTCTACTTTGTTATTAAAATGTAACTCTAAAATTAAAGGCAAGCAAGACTGTAATTCAATAAGCACTTTTATTAACAGCATAAGTAAAGATAATATGCCTAAAGTCTAAAATATTGAATATATGGAGGAGGAAAAACAAAGTAAATGTGCAAGCTTAAATGTTATTAATGCAGTTCTGAAGGGGGCCTTCTTTGGGCACAATTACATATTTCATACATTATTGTACATAAAGATTTATGATTGCAACCATCCAAGCAAGTTCATAAACTCACCGTCTTTGGATGACTCTTTTGGATATGCATGCCCTCTATAATTATAATCTTTCAATTACTATCCTTTAAAAACTAAAGAGTTCTGCTTATTAAATCATTAAGAAACCAGCAGATATTATAATGCTGGTTGAAATCAGAAGTAATTCTACAAGAGGAAAGATACTGAGTTAACAGCTCTTAAAATACTAAGACTTTTACAATCATGTATACCTATATTAGATTACATGATTGCATTTTATTATTAAACTATTAAGCTGTATACCTGTAATTCCATCTTTATTCTTTAATATTGATGAACTCTTATAAATTTGTGATTTGCAGTACTTTGTAGAATACAATGATGTTGATTATTATGAGCCATCAAATTGATTTCAATCAATTCTTAGTAACCACACAGATAGACTTTCTCCGTGACAATCTGTCCCTAACCTGGTCTTTCGGTGGTACATTGACCACTATTATTTGCTGTGAATGGGCTCAATTGCCATTTTCCCCATCATTACAGTTTATCCAGAGTGTTAAATCTGATTATTTGTGCTCTGAGTTAAGATACCTGTTGATTTGTTTGATAATCTATTTCTTTCTTTCTTTGTTTTTGGCTACCCATGGTATTTTCAGTAATCTTTTCCACACCAAAGTTCAAAAGTGTCAACACTCTTTTGATTTGTTTTTTTCAAAGTCCAACTTTTATTTTCACAAAGTGCCACAGAACATACCATTGCCTGCACTATTCTGATCTTTTTTAAGTATAGACACATCTGAACATCTTTTCCAATGCCTTCATGGCTATTGGTCTGTGGTCTGTGGCGTATTTCTTGATTGCTTTTTCCTTTATTGTCGATGGTTGATCCTAAAGGTAGAAGCTTCAATATATTCTAAGGCCGGATATGTACCCTCATCAATAGGTTGGTCTTCTTTAATGCAAATATAATATAATAAATAATGTTTAATATTGTTCCCATATTTTCAGTGTGCTTCTTGATTTTTATTGCTAGAGGCTGCAGAGCCTCCAAATTTTTGTATATCAGACTAGTATCAGCAGCATAATGCAGTTTATTGATGTTTCTTCCTTCGGTCTTAAAACTACATTATCATCTTCCAAGTCAGCAACCTTTAATACATATATTCAGCATATCTACTGTGTTACTTCTTTGTCAATCTGGATCCATATTCTGTCCATACTGTGGCCTCCTGACCACTATATGGGTTTTGCATGAATATAACAAGATGAACGGGGGTTCCCATTTTTCTAAACATATTCCATAGCTTGATTTGATCAACTTAATCAAAGGACTTTCTATAGGAGGCATAGTGGCACAATGATTGGAATGCAGTATTGCAGGCTAACTCTGCCCAATGCCAGCAGTTCGATCCTGACCAGCTCAAGATTGACTTCCATTCTTCTGAGGTTGATAAAATGAGGACCCAGATTGTTCAGGGCAACGTGCTGACTCTGTAAACCACTTAGAGAGGGCTGTAAAGCACTATGAAGTGGCATATAAGCCTAAGTGTTAGTGTTATAATCAATGAAACATACAGCATTCTGACTTTCTTCTTCTTCGTCCATCTTTTGGCTTTCTCCATTATCCAGCATATGGCAGCAATAATGTTTAGCCTTATCCTTCCTTAGCCTTTTCTAAAGTCATCATGTCAATCTGGAGTCTCCTTTTCCATGTAGGGCTTGAACCTGTATTGGATGTTTCTAAGCATAATTTAGCCAGCAAGTGATTGTGGAACAAAAGGTGTGAGAAAAACAATGGTTCTCAAATGAAGATAATGTCTGCTATTGTAAGATGCTTCTTGGCTCAGCTTAGCACAGTTCACAGAGCAACTTCCACCACTTTCTCCTTTATGTGCACTTCTCTATATCAGAGCACACATAAGGAACTGTATTTGAAGAAAGCAAGGGACTGCAGTGGGGAGGTAGACAATTCCTGTTCTGTCAAGTTAAAGATCAAGCCAATACAATTTTCTAAAGTTAATATCCATATTGATTTTACCTGAAAGAGGATTATTTCCCAGATGAGAAGCAATAGTAATTAACAAGAAAAGTTAACCTAATTTTCTTATTTTTATGCTATAGCCTTGACAGCCTGCAGAGAATGGAGGCCATATTTAAACCCCTCATTCTTTTCTTAGCAATTCTTATTTTGGTCGGTTGTATAGCATAATCCAAAATGTTTTACTCTATTTAGTTGACTCTTTCTTCTCACTTGCTAAATTCCAGAGTGAATTAGGTACTAAGGCTTTGGATTTTATATAAAGTAGTTACTCTTTTTTGCCTTTGTTCTATTTTAAAACTGAATGTTAGCAAGGATTATATGGTCTCGTTGCCTTCTTTTTCCATCTTCAAGGAATAAATTGTAGGTTTTTTACTTCCACTTTTACACACACACACACAAAAAAAAAACCCATAGCTTTTCTTGGTATCTGAATTCAGAAAATTAAGTTGTTCCCATTAGAGAGAGCTATTCAAGCTCCACATGTGGCATCAGATACTTATTTTTTCGTTAACAAAAGGAGCTTCTAAAAAGCCTTAATAAATGAAACTAGTAGACTTTTGAAAATCAAGTTACAGATGTTTTTGTAAAACTGATTTTGCTGGGAAATGATCTGTGGAATGGATAATGAAATACTGTACACATTTGCAATTGATTAATTAGTTGCTAAATAATACAGGGATTACCCAGTTGCAAACTACAATAGTGTCTGTAAGAGAAAAATCTAAGAGATATGAAATGTGTGGTTTTAAGCGCATGTATATTCTAGCTGGCATTTGTAATAAGATATGGATTACAACTGTGTAATTGAATGATATTTAATTAGAATGCCTAAAATTAAGTGAAGCTGATTGTTTACTGAGCTGTTGCATTTTCAATGTGTTACTCTTGGCAAAACTCCAGTATTGGCGAAATGCAATGTTATCTATCCCCTAGTCCTGCTCTCTTGAGCAATGCATAGCCATTTAATGTATTTGGGCCCAGTAAACAAACAAATAAAACAAAGCATCATAAAACATCAGGTCAAATGCTAATTTAAATGTTCCTAGTCTCATTAGTTAGTCTATCCTTATTTAGACCAGTTGATGACATGGCCCGCAGCCTGCATATATTATATGTTTTACAGATTTTTTTTGAAAGCACAATATACTTCTTCCCTTTTAAATTGAATTTGCAATGAATTAATAAAAAAAAAATGTAATGCTCTTCAACACTTGCATAGCAATTACCTGGAGCCTTTTGTGTCCAATGCCAGATTTTAAAAATAAAACAGAGAGCTAGGTGATTATTAATCATGCCTCCCAACTGTGACATGTAGAGATCTGGAAATCAATCTCTTCCTAGTTAAAATCCCATTTGCATATCTATGAATATTGCCTGTTGAAAATTAACATATTTTATATGTATTTTTTTCTCACTAGTTTATATATAATTCCACTTCAGTACATAGAGCACAATTGGTGCATTTTAATAGGACACCCAAATAAATTGTTCTTCTATCTCCAATTACATGAGGAACGTATCTGTATGTGTCTCATTCCTGATGACTGCTGGACAAGTCCCTGACCTTTTCTTGGCAGCATTTTGGAAAGAGGTTTGCCCTTGCCTCCTTCCCAAAGCTGAAAAGGAGTGACTGGCCCAAGGCCACCCAGCTGCCTTTGTGTCTAAGGTAGGACTAGAATTCATTGTCTCCCACCTTCTAGCCAGATGCCCTGAATCGCTAAATCAAACTGGCTCTCAGCTGCTTAAATTATATATCAGGCAATCAGTTGTCAAGGTTTGCAAATGTTTAAAAAGTTGCTGGAAACAATGAAGAGTCATTAGGGAAACCAACCCCGTGGAGAGAAGCCAAAGAAATGTATGCTTGTAAGGGGGTCAAGGGGGAAATGATAAAATGGGCATCATAATGCAAGTAGCATGATTTACATACTTACATCAGATATTCAGAAGGCAAATATGCGAGGACAGGTCTTGTGTAATGACATCAACACATGTTACCATTTTTGCACGATTATGGCTTTCTATGAACATCCCTGCTTCGGACAATAGATTTACATTCAGCGTTGTCTGCCAGAGGACAAGCATATTAGGAAGGTGCAAAAATTGTTTGGGATTTTCAAAAATACACAAGCTACCTTCAGGAATACTGTAAAAAGAAGATACCTTGCAATCATTTTATGAAACCATTACTATAAAAATGAAGTGACATTGTTTTTCATTTCATTGCACCAAACTGAACTTTTTAGCAAGTAACTTGCACATAGACTGCAGCTATGCTATGCTAGTAGTCCTTGACTTACAACAGTTCATTTAGTGACCATTCAAAGGTACAATGGCACTGAAAAAGTGACTTATGACCATTTTTCACACTTACGACCATTGCAGCATCCTCATGGTCACATGGCCAAAATTCAAATGTTTGGCAACTGACTCATATTTATGACCGTTGCAGTATCCTAGGGTCACATGATCAGCTTTTGCGGCCTTCTGACCAGCAAAGGCAATGGGCAATCCAAATTAACTTGACAGCCGTGTTACTAATTTAACAAGTGCAGTGATTCACTTAACAAATGTAAAATAGTGCAAAACTCACTTAATAAATGTTTCACTTAGCAGCATAATTTTTTGGCTCAGTTGTGCTCATAACTTGAGAATTGCCCATACTATAATAAACTATTCCCACTGCCACTATTGTTGTGGCCCTTTGGCTGCCAGCAGAGCTAGCTGCAGAGTCAGATGAGGAGGAGATGGAGGGAAAGCCTGGGCCAGCTTCAGAGCCTTTGGAAGACTCTACTGAGGAAAAAGCATCGGAGGCAGAGCCATGGCCTTCCGTCCCCCCCAAGGTTGAGAGGCCACTGTCTTCAGGGTCTGAGTTGAGTGAGGGAGAGGAACAGATGGGACCCATCCCAGATGTGTAGAGAGGAAAGGAGAGGAGAGGAAAGTAAAACAATAAGCTGGCTCTCAGGGAAAAACAGACATGGACACTAGCCACCCCCTCCCTGACTGGGAAATAAATAGTAGGGGTTTGGGAGTAGCCAGTTGTTGCAGACAACCATTCACTTTTAGGATACAGCAAGCAATTCGGATTTCTTGGCCAGGTCTGTTGGGACTTACCGTATTTTTCAGAGTATAAGACGCACCTTTTTCTTCAAAAAAGAGGGTGAAAATCTGGGTGCGTCTTATACACTGAATACAGCATTTTTGGCCTCCTGAAACCACTCCCCCTTTGCAAAAATGGCCGTGCATAGCCTTTAGGAGGCTTCCAGAGTGCTTCTGGGGGCTGGGGAGGGCAAAAATTAGCATAAAACAGGCTGTTTTCTGCTCTTTTTGCTCCCCGGCCCCCAGGAGCACTCTATAAGCCTCCTAAAAAAAGGCTACACATGCCCTTTTTTTGGACAAAAAATGGGCCCATTTTCATGAAAAATGGGTCATTAGTGGGAGGTATGCAGAGTGCAAAAACTTTTTAAAATCTTGATGCATCTTATACTCCGATGTATCTTATACTCCGAAAAATACGGTATTACATTTGATCTTTGTTTATCCACTTGAATAAAAGACTGTTCCTACCCTGTTTGAAAAAGAGGTTTTTACTCACGAGTAAGCAGCTTATCATTACTTGCTAAGGCTGGGTCAGAACAACTACCATAATACTAATGCTTTAATGACTCTGTGCCAATTACACCTCATAAGAATAAATGCTTGTACAGGATATAGTAGATACCTTAAGAAAAACGATCTTGCCTACAAGTAAAGGATGTGGAATTGCATTGGAAGCAAACGCTGTATATTCGGAGTCCAGTATTCATCACGTTAGTTACATAAATATAATCAATAATATGTACTGCTGAAAAGTGTCTGAACTGACCATCATTCTAGTGCATTTTATCCTTAACTGACTCCAGACCAACATTTCTCAATCTTAGCAAGATGTTTGGATCTCAGAATTCCCCAGAAAGCATGTGAAGTCCACACATCTTAAAGCTGCCAAGTTTGAAAATCATTGTGTGTTGATTTCTTATTTTATTTATTTGCTATTCAAAGTCATTGCTGAAAGGGCAGCTACATAAATAAACTAAATTAATACATAAGATACATACAGTGTATGGTCATTACTTAAGACAGCCACTGATTTATGTTTTAAAAGTCATTATTCTCACTGTTATAAGAAAAACAACAATGGTTGGATGATTCCTAGTATGATAACATTACTGAAAATTCATACTGTGTGCAATTAACATTTAATGCGTATTATTAAAAGATGCAAAAACTCTGTAAAAATAAACAGATGCTCTATTAACTACTTATAGAAAAGAAATGAAAATATAATATAATCAGTCTTCCTTCACAAGAGATACACGTTGTCCACTTTTTCAGATATGTTATCACTGTGTTTTTTCCATCTTCTGAGAAACTGGTTGACCCGGAATTTTTCTCTATGCTAGTGAACTTATTCATACATCAAATACCAAGGAAGCTTTATTTCAGACTGGAATTTTAAAAATATGTGTGGTCTCTTTTTGTATCATTCACCTTCCTTTAGCAGGCTTTATCTTCTTGTTCCCAAAAAAAGATTTGATTAAAATTTGACACTTTCCTTTTCTGCAATCTCACCTACAGTGATGCCATCTGGGCAGTGGAAAGTCTCCTTTTCAGTAATCCTTTCAGCATATGTATCAATTCCCCCAGAAAATCTCCATTAACAGCACAATTTAATGTTTCTTTTTCAGATGGGAAGAGGCACAGAGTTCTTCTAGTGACTGAAATCTTATCTCCAGCTCTACTTTCTTAATAAAGTTGAGTTAATGTAATATTTACATTACTAAATATATTAAAGGCCCTTGTGTTGCTAATAAATCTTTTTTGCCCCTTTCCTATAATATAATATCTTAAGAAAATTAATACATCCCTTGAGTATTTCTTTCAGAGACATTTCTGCAACAGATCACCAATGCACAACAAATGAATGAAGAACTTTGCCATTAATAAAATATTTTGTATACCAAAGACAGCTCAGATGCTTTCAAGGCTTTCTTAATAAAAAAATTGCTGATTACAGGTGTATTTTGTTTTCCCATTTTTCCTGTTTCATGCCACACTGAAGTCAATGTTTCTTTGCTTTTGGTTCCTATATCCTTTTTCAACTTCACACTGAAACACTAAAATAGTTTTTCTCCAAAATATTCAATACAAGAATCCAGTGGTGGGTTTCCAATTTTTTTTACTACCGGTTTGCTCATGTGCGCGATGCTTCTGCGCATGTGCAGAAGCATCCAGGCAGGTGGGCAGAGCCTCCTCCCGCCGCTACTATTGGTTCGCCCGATCCGGGCTGAACCTGGAGCAACCCACCTCTGCAAATATCCAACAAATTTTTGAAACCACACTTTATATATTGTAGACAATGAACTTCATAATTTGTGAAGTCCTTTATCAGATGAACTTTATTCCTAATTGACAATTTCCAAATGACATATTAAATTCATTGAATTTAATTTAATTTGAATTCCCAAATTAAATCTTCAATGCGGCTTGGAAGGGGGGGGGGAGAAAGAGATGGATGAACTGCAGGACTATGTGCTCCAAATACAACCCACCCTAACTAGCTACCGCAATACATCTGAGGTAGGAATACTAAGAATGCCTTTCCCATATGAAGTCTGAAAAACAGGCTAGAAGCTCAATCTCTTCAGCTGTAGCACCAAAAACCTGGAATTGTCCAATTTTACGATCACCGTGACTTAAAACTATGATGGGCAGACTGCATTACATCCAATAAGTCAAGGACTATCTGTATAACATACCCCTCCATATACATCACGCCTATCCTACAAGAGGCCCACTGTGTTGTCTTTTTCTTTGTCTTTGTAATACAATAGGCCAAAGGTATATAAGTTATATTTTAATTTTGTTCAGAGCTATTGAGCAAGCTGTCAGGAAGCTGCATCGCTGGGAGTCCAGTGTGCACTGTAGTTGTTTTCTTGCTTAATAAATGTATGTTGTATCTTCAGATTGATTTGGTTTATTCAAGGGAGCCAGCTTTCGACCACAACAAATCACAAAAGTTTCCATGTCCAACAGGAGTATCATAATCACAGCATGATTAAAGTAGCTTTGAAATGTGGATCCAAGATCAGGTTTCATACTCTATCTCTACTTTGTCCTTTATATTTTTCTACAGCTCAGAATGTAGAGAGATTTTTCTCTGCAAGTGGAAACACAGCACCTACATACACACACAGAGGAATGAAGGAGAAGAGAACTATACTTTCATAATGTTTCCAAAAGTGGCACCCTCCTGGTACTCTGGGATTACAAACCCCAGAAAGCCAAATGAACATGTTCAAAGGCTGGAAGTTCAAGGAATTGCACTCTAATGCAGCTAAGACTCTGGTAGCTTGAGAAAGCAGCTGCTGTATAAAGGATCTATGCCTTTTAATTCATGGCACAGAAAAAAAATAAATATATAATTGTAACTAATGAGGAATGAAAAGATATCCTTCTTTTTCAGAGAAAAATGCCGCCCAAAGTATGTTTTAAAAACATTAAGACCTAAACCCCTGCTGATATAAACAAATACTAATCAGAAAGGTAATTCTTTACTTGTAAACACAGTATGCTAGAAGTAGCACTATTTATGGCACAGTACCCTAGTTATAATGATGCCACATACCATCAATCAAAAGAGGCTATTGGTTTATTCCTTTATTGCAATAAATTTCTAGAAATCAGTGGTATCACGATTTAATTCTAAAATATTATTTTATTCTAAGTAGTTCAACTGTCACTAACAACCAAACCCATGCATTTTTTGCACTGAAAAACAAATCAACATAAAATGAAGCAAGAGAGTGGAAAAAGATTTTAAAGCAATATCCAGGCAGGGAAGATTTGGAATGCGGAATTTGCATAGTAAAAAAGTGTATGGGAAGAAAAGCTAAAGTTATACAGTATATCTTTAATGGATGTGATAGTGGACTTTGAATAGAGTTCTCATCAGAACATTTTATCAAGCTAAGATGAAGGTTCCAAGGCTCAATAAAATCATCCAGATCAACTTTCTGTCACCAAGCAATTTTCCACAAAACTTAGTGACATATCGCCATGACTTATCAGGCCTCTTGAGTTGGGTGTGGGCTCTAAATTCTTACGTTTTTCTCCATTATTGGGGGTTCTCTAACTATGAGTAATCAAAAAAGAATTTTATTGAAAATATGCAGTCTGATACATATTTGCATTCTGTAAGGGTTGGTCTAATTTATATTGTTATGGTACATTTCATTGTTTTAGCTGCACAGTTAAAGTGATTAAATACACTGGTTCTCTGTGCATCACAAATTGAAAACTGTGTATTTTCAGCATGCGTGTTTGATTTAATGGAGAAAGCACACCAGGAAGAAAGTCTAATTTCCACCCTAAATTATGCATTAATAAGAGTAGGCTAAACAGTACCTAGTGTTCTTACAATCTGTGAATAATGTTCCATTATCTCTACCTTTTTTTTTACTAGAATTTAATAATTTCAAATTAGTTGCCAAAAGGGAGTTATTTTTATATACTGAATAAAAAATACCTGCAAATAAAATTACAGCCAAAAAAAAAAAAGGAAAACTCTTATAAATGAACAAAACAGCAGTTAAACCAGGTATAAAACTAGTTTGAGTAGTTTGAATACCTGGACATACAGTTCAGCTGTTGGCAATTGTCAAAAGGTAATAAATGGGTATTAAGGAAGTGTTTTTAGGGAAGTAATTCCCAAGAGGACATCACTGTAAAAAATGTTCTCTATTTTATTGCCACAGGTCACATGAATGAACATCAATAATTACCGACAAGTATTGAGAGAAACCACCACTTCAACTGATCTGATCCCTTTATGATACTGTTAATATTAATATATTTGTCATCCTGTAGAAAGTGTAATTATGTTTAATAGCTCAAACATGCCTGAATTTAATCTGAAGGAAACTCAGTCAAAAAAGGGGACTGGAGGCTGAAACATGTAAAGAACAGTTGCTGGAACTGGATATGTCTAGTCTTACGAAAAGAAGGACTAGAGGGTGACATGATTAGCAGTTTTCCAATATCTCAGAGGTTGCCACAAAGAAGAGGGAGTCAAACTATTCTCCAAGGCACCTGAGGGTAAGACAAGAAGCAATGGGTGGAAACTAATCAAGGAGAGAAGCAACTTAGAACTAAGGAGACGGAACAATTAATCAGTGGAACAACTTGCCTCCAGAAGTTGTAGATGCTCCAACACTGGAAGTTTTAAAGAAGAGATTGGATAACCATTTGTCTGAAGTGGTTTCCTGCTTAAGCAGGGGATTGGACTAGAAGACTTCCAAGGCCCCTTCCAACTCTGTTATTGTATTGTATTGTGACCAGTAGTACCTGTTCCACAAACATCAAAAGGTAAGGTAAAGGACTCCATGTGGCTTTTACTTCATCAGTGGTTACTGACTATAGAGGGTGGGGCTCATCTCCATTTCAAGGCCATTGATCCAGTGCTATCTGAAGACATTTCCATAGCCATGTGGCCAGCATGACATCCCAGAGCATTTTTACCTTCCCACCAAAGTGGGTACCTATTTATCTACTTATATTTGCATGCTTTTGAACTGCTAAGTTGACAGGAGCTGGGGCAAGGATGGGAGCTCATCCCATTGTGTGGCATTTGGGTCTTGAACCTGGGCTGCTAGCTTTCCAGCTGACAAGTCCAGCATCTTATGCATTGAATCACTGTTCTGCTCACCAACTACATAGCTTTGATCAAAATACAAAATGGTCTCAATCAAACTTCTACAGCCTTAGTACATCATAGACTAATCCTACTATTAAATTAACAATAAACAAAATCTTACTGAAAGCATTTTTTCAGCACCATTCAGCATGACTAAATCTGGCATAAAGGTGGATGATTACTGATTTATGCCATAGTTGCTTGGCACCATTAATGCTTTGGCTATAAATGTTGAAAATTTGAATTGTGAACTGTACTCTTGTTATTTTACACTTAGAAAATCACTGTTCTTCAACCATGGTCTCCTTGGCAATGTGCAAAGTTAGTCTCCCCCTACGTTTTGCGTTCAGGGCTAATTGGGAAAGACTGCATCACCATGTAATGTTGCTACATTTAAAAGAATAATATTCTTTTAAACATTCAAAATTCCAAATGTTAATTAAATATATACATGGTTCAGGAAGAAGAGTTCTTATCTCGCCTTGAACTCGCGGAAATTCACCAAGGCTACTCCCTCGACCTCAATTCATTGATATAGTGACACAAATTAAACAAGGTAGAAAAGGCATGCAGATCATGGCTTCTAGAATTCTTTCCAACCCCTTCACTAACTGTGGCCATAAGAGGCATCTCCATTTTGTTTTGTGTAACACAGTGTTCTCTAAATCTTTGTGCACGCACAAGCATTTTCTCCCCAGAGACTAATTAAGGAGAGTTAAGCATATGTGTTGCCTGTACACAGCCATTTTTCCGGGAATATGTCTGCTATCCTATCCCATCATTTAATGTTTTGTGCTCTGGTCTGGAGTATCTGACAGAACTCTGTGTTAAGCATTTGTTTTGGCAAAAGATATTTCAAAAGAGAAAAACTGGCTTTTTATATCCTCTATCATAGGCTTCCTATCATTAACATGATTCAGTCATAAATTGCATTGGTTTCCCTGCATATAACAACTCCCTTTCCTGCCTTCCCTCCCCAGCAATTTTTGGAGGGTTCCCTAGAGCACTCACAGTATCTTTCCTTAGCCATCTGTGACGACAATCTGGCAATTATTTTGAATTTTTTTCTTTCATGCTACAATATACAGTCTTTCACATCTCCAAAAGCTCAAAACGCCCATTCACAAGACAATAAATTCGGGAAACTGGGGAAGATAAAAAACATTGCAAACAAACTTTTTTCTCCCAAGTTACAGAAGGTACAAAGGGAAGATGGAGAATGTGGTTTTAGCAAGAAATAATATAAAAAGAAAATAGCGACATCGATAAATGATAATGTGGGGATTTTTTCCCCTCACTGCTGACTTCTGGTTGGATAAGTCAATCCACCAGAAACATTCATTCTTCCCACAGGCTTATATGCTATGGGCAGTTGAAATTCATTTATGATTGCTGGTAAAAAAAGAAAAAGGGAAAAAACCCTCAAATACAAGCACATTGAAACAATAAAAATTATATGTAAATACCCACATTGCATGCAGGGTATATGCAAAATGCACAGTTAATTGCCACATGAGTTTCTGATTCTAAGATATTACTTTACTAAAGTCTTATGATAGAATAATAGTTGACATAAAAACATTGAACGGTTACTTTCTGTATAAACTATGTATCTCCATATCAATCCTATGTAGCATATATCCATTAATTTAAATTGTGTTTATTTAATTTGTTCAGTATGTCATATTCAATTTTATTTAAGTTTTTATTTGGATACAAAATGTGTTGCTTTCTCATTGACAATGCCTGAGGATAAGTACCCATGTCATCTTTTACTGTAGTTCATCTGGTGATACTTAATCTGAAAAATAAAGTAGCATATTACAATCCAAAAATCTGAGACTCCTTTCACTGCAGTTAGTCTTATTAAGCTGATCAAAATTCAACCAAAAGCTAGTGAATGTATATTTTTAATCTAGATCATGTCACGAAGGACACTCATAATATATTTTGGAGATTTTAGATCAGTTTTTCCAGATAGTGTTTGTTAACATCAATCCATTTTTTAATAAGCATAAAAGTACTTTTTGTCATATCCTTTCATAAGAAAGCATCAAGATATACCCAAAATGACAATATAAATAACAGTTGTGAACCCATTAGTAACGACAAGTATCCAGCAATCATGTGCCTTGATCACAGGTATGTATGATCTCCAAAGAGGTTTCATACACAAAATAGCCTGTGTTCATATGATGTCATTTACACTGTCCACTTGTGGAATCTTCCAGTAATGATAGTTTCTACATTATTGATTACATTTAGTGGAAGCTCCCTGTTTAGATTAGTTTGTATAGCCTAGGCCTTCAAATACATGTGCATGATCACATTTATATGAAAGCACAAACTGACTCACAACATTTGCACTGGATAATTATGTCAATCAATTGTCTGATTCAGAAATTCTGGATCACTGATTGAGATCCTAGGAATCCCTGGTTACCGAGGTTTGCAACCACGCTAATCAAGCAAATGAAGCTAAGTAACAAGTTAACTTGACTGGAAATGTAGTAAAAAACAACAATTACATCTATTATATACAAACTGGTTTTCTATGTAAAGATAATTAGGAGGGAAAAAATCAGCTGTTTTGTGAAATAACAGAAGCATAGTAATCACTATTTCGATAGATGAATAATAATTACTATCTACGGACAGGGAGCGATCAAAATCAAGAAGGCATTTAGACTGCATCCCAGTCATATGGGGACTGCTTAGGTGTGACAAACTCCAATGTATCATGCAGGAATATTTCAGTGAGATGTCAGCCATGGAATGGGTGATGTTTATCTGATCTCTCCCACAAAACCAGCAGCTTTCCCCAGAAGCAGGCAAACAATCAATAATATTCCACACAGCACTCTGACCCACACAGTTGGGTCATTGAAAGGTACCTTCAGCATCACTGGAGCTAATCAGGAACACACAACCGTATAATACTAAGACATCTCATCAATATGACAGCTGCACTGAAATATGGGACTTTAAGAAAATAGCCATTCTTTTATGTCAAAGTCCAAATGTCTATTCTGCAAAATCTCACAGGAAAAGCATATTTTTAAATACTAGCCATGATTTTCAAGGGGAAAATATGCTGTTGAGGGAAAAGTTTCCTTTCAGACAAGCCAGTTTTATCCATGTTGGATTGTTATTGTTGTTTTTAACAAGGGAAATGTTGAAGATAGGCTATCTAGAGCCCAAAGCCCAGGAGAAAGAATATGATGCTTTTCTATGTCAACTGAATGTGTATTCTGCTAGTGTTAGATACTGGCTACAGTTATAATGGTTTCCACCAAGGTCCTCTGTTCTGGAGGGAACAGAGGTTTAATCTGATTGGTCGAAGGGTCTGACAGCTGCCTATAAAAGGACTGCTGTCAGACTCAACCTTAGCTGGATTGTACATAGTTGTTCTGTTACAATAAAGAGCTGTTGTTGCCTTTAGCCTGTGTGTGCCTTTCCATTACCTGATCCAACACTGACGATGAAGGTGGGATTGGAAGGCAACTAGGCGAACCAAAAAGAGCATAGCAATCCACCAAGTAAATCCAGCCTGGAACTCAGTGTGGCTTCGAGCAGATATTTGTGCCCTCAGAACACAAAATGGCCATGCACGCCCCACCGACTCGTATGACCCAGTTACCGAAGACTGGGAATCATATATG
Source organism: Natrix helvetica (assembly GCF_964273705.1). Classification (NCBI taxonomy): domain Eukaryota; kingdom Metazoa; phylum Chordata; class Lepidosauria; order Squamata; family Natricidae; genus Natrix; species Natrix helvetica. Next base: position 213,121,534 of record NC_138552.1, on the reverse strand, counting down.
CTGAGGTTCGACTGCTTCCTCGAAGCCAATGACCTCATGTGCTTTTCTGAAGGTCGCAAGAAGAACATGTTCCTTGGTTACTGTGGACGGGAAGTGTTCGAAACTGCCAAAGACCTCTGTGAGCCAACACCGCTACAATCAGTCTCTTGGTCAGTGCTCCAACAGACGCTGAGGACTCACTACACTCCCAAGCCGTCTAAGCACATCCGCCGGCACGAATTTAACATTCACAACCAGAAGGAAGGTGAATCAATCAACGAGTACGTTGCGGCGCTATGAAAGGCCGCAGCATACTGCAAGTTCTGAGACCTACCCCAGCTCTGGTTTTGGGGAAAATTGAAAACATCTGACACAAAGGAGGAGGGGAGACTTGCAACAGAGATTTTAAAGATGCATGTCAAGTTTTCAGTTTCATCTTCTGAAGCCATTCAGAAGCCATTGTATGGGCAAAGAAAAAAAAAGTAAGATCTTCATTTATTAAGATGCCATCTTTAACAGGATTCTCTCACACACACAGTACTCCCAAAATAGCACCAAAGAAAGATACTTTAAATATCATATTAAACATGACCCACTATCTTGTTGAGCGTATTCCATTCATTTCAGTGCTAACCATGCTAGGAAAAATCTGACTTTAATTCTTTTCAACGCATGTCTGAAGGAGAACAAAGTGGCTTATCATTTGTTTTTCCCTATAGTCTGAATGAAATCCCTCAGCATTGTGTTTTGATTCTAATAACAGCCTTTTCAAAACAATCATAACAGAAAAATTCTACTTCCAGAAGGTTTTCTACAATCTGAAAAGGGGCTTTATATTTTGAGGGTTTAGTATCTTTCAACCACTAAAAACAGAATTATCTTCATTGATTCAGTTTTTTTTAAAAAATAATATAATATTATGCCTTCTGAAATTATTTATCTTAGCTGATATAAAGAATCTATATGAGATCTCTGCCAGGTCAGGAGTCTGAACACTTTACCCTTTGTGGGAAACTGGATTGAAATCAGTAGTGGCCTTTGCTTTTTCAGAAGAGGGTGAGGGGAGAGTAATCAGACTGATTAATTAGGTAGTCAGCTAACATCAGGCCTACCCCAAATTAAGAAAATTAAATGAAGATGATAAAATAATGAGTATTTTTTAATGATAGGATAATTTTTGCAAGTGCTGAGGCAATATTGTTTTATGATATATTTTCCTTAATGTTTTAAAGACTTGGGTGCAGTTAAATACAATAACTAAACACTGAATTCTTTTCAATAAGACTATATGAAAAGTATATTGCAATGCCCTTTTGGGGAGTGATAAAAAGTAGAAATTCCAGAGCAAGCTGTTTAACAGGAGATGTAAATTTAGTTATTTTTGTTGTGAGAAAAAATACAAAAAAATGACATACTATCTGGTGTCAACATTTTATTTGCAATGTTTCCTTCTTAGCTGTCTTGGAGGAGGTAAGTAAAAGGCAATGAGAGTTTTGTTGGAAATTGCTTGTATTTATCAATTTCTTTAATATAGGTTTCGCCTACATAATGGCAGGAACTGGAGCCTCTGGCTGGCTAGATTCACATATAACACTAAACCATTAAATGGTTAGTTAGTTGGGGTTATTAGAAGGTTATGTGCTTCATAAGCAATGAGTTTATGGTTTTTCATTAATGTGTTAACATGGTCAAGTGTGATTTATTCAATAAATTTTGTTTAGATTTGCAAAGATCAGGCCACTGAAACCCACTTCTTAAACTACTCAGAACCTTAGCAACTTTAAGAAGCAACTGGCTGGGGAATTCTCTACCAGAAGATTCACAAATGTTGTCCAAGAGATTTCAGAAACATTGTGTTTCAAGATTACCTGCTCAGTTAGCAGCTGGATCATAATTTGACTCCAATGCCAAGACAACTATAAGGATTACCCTTATAAAGGGCGCCGACTGGAGGGGTTGGGGGTCGGGGGCACCGTTTTACGGTGGTTCGGCTCCTACCTTTCCGGCCAGACGCAACGTGTGTTGACAGGGGAGCAGAGGTCGACTCTGAGCCCCCTTACCTGTGGGGTGCCACAGGGGTCGGTCCTCTCGCCGCTCCTGTTGAACACATACATGAAGCCGCTGGGTGAGATCATCCGTGGCTTCGGGGTGGGATACCACCTGTACGCTGATGATACTCAGCTGTACATTTCCACCCCGAACCACCCCAACGAGGCCGTCAAAGCGATGTCCCGGTGTGTGGAAGCCGTACGGGTCTGGATGGATGACAACCGACTCAAGCTCAACCCCTCCAAGACGGAGTGGCTGTGGGTTCCGGCCCCCCGGTTCAACCAGCTAATTCCATCTCTGGCCATCGGGGGCGTGCAACTTGCCCCGGTGGAGCGGGCGCGCAATTTGGGCGTCCTCCTTGATGCTCGGCTGTCCATGGAGGACCATGTGACGGCCGTGGCAAGGGGGGCGTTCCACCAGGTTCGCCTGGTGCGCCAATTGCGCCCCCTATTGGACCGGGATGCCTTGCGCACAGTCACTCATGCGCTGGTGACGTCTCGCCTGGACTACTGTAACGCTCTCTACATGGGGCTTCCCTTGAAATGCACTTGTAGACTACAGTTGGTCCAGAACGCGGCCGCGCGGGTAATTATGGGGAGTACAAGGTACTCCCATGTGACACCTTTCCTGCGCGAGCTGCACTGGCTCCCTGTGGTCTACCGGGTGCGTTTCAAGGTCTTGATAACGATCTTTAAGGCGCTCCATGGCTCAGGACCTAGCTACCTGCGGGATCGTATCCTGCCCCATACATCCCTGCGACCAATTCGCTCGCACAGAGAGGGACTCCTCCAGGTGCCGTCCACCAGACAATGTTGGGGGGCGGCGTCTAGGAGTAGAGCCTTCTCTGTTGCGGGCCCAGCCCTGTGGAATGACCTCCCTCCGGATATTAGGACTACCTCTGACCTCCGCGCCTTCCGGATAAAGCTCAAGACCCACCTATTTCAAGTAGCTGGCCTGGCTCAACCATAGTTCGTTCACACTGCTCCTGACGGGTTTTTTAATTTTATGACTTTTGGAATTTTTATTAGGGGATTTTAAATTGTGTTTTAACTGTCTTTATCCATCTTCCTACCTCCTCCATGTACATGTATTCGTTTATTTTGTTTGTGTATTGTCCATACTGTTTTTTATGTGTTTTATTGTACGCCGCCCCGAGTCCTTCGGGAGAGGGTGCGGCTAAGAAATAAATTTTATTATTATTATTATTATTATTATTATTATTATTATTATTATTATTATTATTATTATTATTATTATTATTATTATTATTATTATTAAGAGAATATTTTGATGAAATCATAGTTTAAATAAAACAAGGGTTTTGGTCTTAAGGCAGCTACCTCAGTGCTAACTTGTGATGTTGTCTCTTAAATGAAGTAGCAAAAGAAGAACCTCTTACACAAACATTTGCTGTTCATGGGCTTTATTTGTATATTATTATGAACCACAAAAGTTCATTTTAAATAATTTTGTCAACATCTATATTATATTATAACCTATTGTTGTGAATATGTAAACCTGTCCAAAAAGGAAGTTTCTGAAGCATTAAAATCTGTTTCTACACATATGGAGGAAATTAAAGAGATACAGCTTTTTAAAATCTCTTTCCTCCTCCTCTTCTATACACCAAGCATGATCAAAATACATGAGCAGATAGAGCTTGATATGAAAAAGCTTCAACTGTTCCCAAAGCATATAATCTTTATTTGAAAACTACCATGTTTTTTCAAGTCATCTGCAATATTAAAATCTGTTCCCTTGCTTGTAATTCTCAGACACCTTATTTCCAGCTACCCCACATGAGGAAAAAATAGGAGATAGGATAGCTGAATGCTATCTTCTGCTCCTGAAAGAAAGGCAGGGTATAAATCTAATAAGTAGAGATTTACAGAAAAACAAGAGAAGATTTATGAATCCCAAGTATCTTTCTTATCCATGAAAATATGAACTATGGTTATTTGATAACTTGACATATATATCAAATCATCACTAATATCCATTAGTGAGTAATAAGTATACAATAGCATATATACTATATATAAACATTCCCATATCCATACTTTTTTTTCACTTGGCATAAAAATAACATTTTAGTAGGGCATCATATATTAACAGTTTAAATGGCTGACACTGCTACTTATTAGTATCAATATCTCTGCTACTATTGATCAACCCTCCCCTCCCCCCCAAAGCGGATGCTGCATAATCCAATAAAATAGAGTACAATACTTACCAACATGAATGAAACCACCCAAAATATAATGTTAGCTAGTATTTCAGTTGACAGAGTCTCATGCAGGTCACTCCTGAGGCAGAACCATTCCAACTGGAGAAGTTCATTTGACACATAAAGTGGTATTTGAAGCACAGGTCTTAAGAATCTGAAACACCTTATTTCTAAAGCTGTTGTATTTTTACAGCCACAAAGCCACAGCAAATAGCTCAGTGCCTTAGTTCAAATGGTAGCTGCATTTCTTGCCCTGTATCAAACTACATTTAAAACACCATCGTGATTCTTGTGCATCTTTTCCACTCTTGTCTAACATAATTCAATGTTTGGAAGTAGAATTTCATTATAATTAAGTAAGCCTCTATTAATAGATTGACCTATCAATCAAAAAAATTGAATGTATTATACACAGGCACCTCAACTTTTAATAGGTTTCTTTAGCCTTCTTTAGCTGGTCTATGCTGTGTAGTCTAATATTAATCACACTATCAACATTGCTTTTAAGCAAATAATACACAAATGAAATGAAATGGTTGTGAATGTTACTCAAAACCAAAAGGAAATAATTCATGCTCTGCTAAATACGGCCCTATTAAATATGGATGAAATCAATTAACAGAAAACATATTTCTTTTCTTTTAATAAGGCAATTGATATGCTTGCTTAATTTTTAATATTTTATATAGAAGACTGGTTAAAAATTACATGCAGGTGTTTTGCCCTCTAATTTGCCAGCATTCTATTGTACTTAACTAACTTATTTTTATTATAAAAGCAAGAAACTCATTTCAAGTAAACATTAAATGATATGGATTTAATTTCCTGTAGTGGATAGAATAAAAAATGTCCCTGGAATTTTATGGCACCATGGGAGGTGAGCTACTCGTTAAATAATACTAATAATTTTTAAAAATAATATATCAAAGATATTATTTTTCAAATTATCCATTGCTTATAAAATGCATTTGCTGAAAGTCATACAATTAACCAGCATAAATATACTTTGCCTTATACCAATGAACTGGGCTTATACATTTAAAAAAAAAGAAGGACAAAAGGATCCTTTTTAAAAAGGGAAAATATTTTCTGGCACCTTAAAATAAATATGCTTCTAGACTTAAATGGCCGTTCTGGTTATGTTTTAGTCCAGTATGATAAATTCCTTTAAGCAAACGAATGATAGCAACTTGACTTTGAGACTTCTCACTACTGTTCTTGCTGTTACCCCCAAAGAGATTGGGGTGAGATCAACAGTTTGCAGGGGAGATGAAAGCAAACCAGATGTCAGAGATGCATTGTGATTTATTTATTTATTCTGTTGAAAATAAATTAGATCTTTTGTTTATTTAGGGGATCGCTTGCATTCTTGCTGATATTCTACTTATGTTAGTTATATAAAGAAAATAAAAGTAGAAACAAAATATATTGATGACAAACCACTTGGATTAGAAGAAGAATACAAAGAAAATTTCCCAATTTTGAAATAGTATGAGGTAAGCTCATGGCAAGGATCAAAGTGCAGACTCTTTCACGGAATTCCCTAAAGTTGATTCTGAGGTGACAATTTTAGATTTAGTTCCAAGGAAAGTAGGCACAGCATTTGCAGCTCCTGGGAATGTAAGATTCCTATATGACTTTAAAATGGCTCATAAATAAAATCTAATAACATCGTGGCCTTGTTTGTGCTGAGCATTGTTGACACGTGAAGAAATGATTTATCTATGCAGATAAAAATGAAATAGACATTCTTAGGAACATTCTTAGGAAAATAAGGACTGATCTAATCTAGATATGCACATTGCTTAGTATCATTAACACCAAGCTTCTAAAAAGAGAACCATGCAACAGGGAAGTTCATGTCACCACGTGAAAGCTTCAGCTGTTCCTGAAAGCTTTGATGGTCTTTAGGAGTAATGTTATGTATGAACTAGTACTCCAGAAGAAAAAGCTCTCTCTTCTTCCCATTCCTCATGTCAAATTTATGTTCCAACAAAAAGTTTGGCTCAGTTCCATTCTTTAGGGAGTGTTACCAAAATCAGCTGGTCTCCCTTCTCTCCATGGTACTGATAACTCTTAATTCAGTTTTCTCTTAAGAATGTAACAGTATGAAATGTATGTATTTGCGTGTGTGCGCGCACGCACGCAATTCACAACAGAAGAATCTTTCATCAAGCCCTGTTCCCAGCTTAAAGATGTTCACATTAATTACGATGACACGTATTTGAAAAGAGGAAATACAGTAGAACTTTAACACCAGTATTTGAGGCAGAGTAGATTACTCGGGCCAAAAATAAACAATACTGAGCTTTTAAACAATGTCAAATGTTGACATTTTAGATACAGATAACTATGCATTTTGAAAATGACAATTGTTTTCCTAACAGAAGGAGATAATGTTTCTGTCAGCCATAAACTTAAATTTGGATATAGGTTTTTTTTATTGTTTATCTCTAGAAAACACTTTTAAAACATGCACCTATCAGTTATAACCTTGCTTCCTGTCGTTTGGTGTTTTCTTCTGTAACCCCCCTTTTTTCCTGATAAAAAGCTCATCTCTGGAAAGCAGTGTACGTAAACTGCCAATTAGACTTGTAACATTTTCTGTTCCAGCCTGTGCTGTATTCAGTGAGATTGGATACTTTAATTGCACCAAGTTTGTATCTTATCAAAAGCTGTCTACAGGCTCATTGGAGCCTCTGGGTTTGCAAGGGAAATCCAAATCAGAAACTAATGGCGATAGTTGAATGCAATAGCTGGCCAATGCAATAGTTAAAATGCTGAGACCAAGAGTTCAAGCCACTCAGAACTCTTCCTTGAATGTTCCTGGGGGGGAAAAAAGAACATTAAAGCATTCATCAAGCTGTGGCATATTGACATTACACCACTGTAAATGCAGCTGGCTCGCAGCACTACTACAGAGGTCAGGCCAATTCTCACAGTCTTGCCATCTCATGGGGAAAATAATCAAATAGTCTCTGCATGATGGTAGTTTGTGTATTTAATTGTTCAACATGACTTCATTCATTCACACACAAACATTTAGGGGGCCACTCATTTTTCTGACACACCTGAGAATGCTGGGTGCTTCAGCAGAACTTCTTTGTCAAAATGGAGAAATTAGCTCATTGGCAACTAGCAAATAATATAAGTTTATAAGTTTCATTTTAAAATCAGCATATGCAGGAAGAAAATGTTATTAGAACATTACCAACTACCTAGCACTGGACTAATATACTATTTATAGGACTTCTAATAAGACTACATACACGGATTTCACCTCTTACATTAAATATTAAAGAGTACTGATTTGGTTCTTTTATTCAAAAGCATCAACAAAATTCCAATTCTCTTTTTTTTTTTAGTGCTGAAGTTTTGTCCTATAGAAAATTTACAACTGCCACATTGGAAATCTCAGATCTCGGCATAGAAACCATTGTGGAGCTTTACTTACAAGGCAAATAAGGATTATGGGAGCCTTGGAATGTTGCAGAGATGACTTAAGAAAGCAGCTTCTGTGATCAAAAGGGGGATAAAGCACCATGAATATACACCATAAAATACACCGTATTTTTCCATGTATAAGTTGCTATTTTTTCTTTAAAATATTTACTTGAAAATGGAGGGTGCGTCTTATAGACAGAAGGCCAAGAGGAGAAAGCCGCACATGGCGGATCAGCCTCTCTTTTATATGCAGCTCTATCATTAGTCTCTAGTGTAGTTGTTTCCCATATCACATAGCCACTCTAGGTTTCATCTCTATTGTTCCTGTGATGAATTTCCTGTTCTTGTTGTATTACTCACTCTAACAAGATGGCTTCTTCACAGCTATGGCTTATAGTGTGCTTACTACAAGAAACTACATGAAACATGGGGGTGTCTTATACATGGGGGCATCTTATAGATGGAAAAATATGGTATATACGATGGGTTGCGATTCTATTTCAGAGACCTTAATGCTGCTGCTTCTGAAAGGGTAGCCAAGCTTATAGTGAATAATTTATCATGTTAAATTAAATAATGACCCATATTATATTCAGCATCTAAAAATGCTGCTTGTGCTAACTAATTGTTCAGAACTTATTTAAGTGGAAATATACACAATAGAAACCTGGGTCTTTGTTTAAATCATCACCCCAAACTCTTCAGCTCTTTGACCTGTTCATGAAATTTTAGATTGTTCATGAGATTTTTATAAGAAAATACTTTAGTAAATATTACTTGAACTAATAGTACTACAACTAATAACAAGAGTAATGGACAGTTCCATTGATCGGAGGGGAGTCAATACTGACCACTTTAGAGAACCCTGGTTTAAATAATAAAATTTATTTCTTCTGGAGGCTACTGCACTCAGAAAAAAGAAATAATTCCTTTCCCATAAATTTCTCTCCAGATTGTATCCCCACTGTAGAATTTTAAATCGAATGTCTAATTTATGTTGTTTCTTATCACTGGCAATTTACATGCCTAAATACAAGCTGTTTCTCCGATCCATTCCTGGATTATATAAAACAGGCACATGTGAATAAAAAGCATATGATGTGAGAATGCTGTTTATATCTTTAAAATGAACCACAAAGAACTGCTGAACAGCCATGAGTTTGGGAAATTCAAGAACCCGCTAGAACTCATTCTATGCAGTAGCTTGGAAAGTAATTTAAAAGAATCAATATTTATCTTATTCAAATCTGATAAGTAAAAGAAGCAATTTCAAACAAAGTGAAGCATTTTGCTTTCACTTGCCCTGATATTCATGAATAGTACTGTGCAGATACAGACACTATTTATGGAAGATCTGTAACCACAGAAGCACAGATAGAGAAGGACATTTCAACAGTAAACAAGTAAACCTTTCATTTTTAAAAAAGAAAGGTCTTTGTAAAGTGTGTACATTTTATTCACAAATAATAAATTCCATTCTATTTTACCAGTTGAGATGTCACCAATGTTTTTCGTGCCTCACTAAAATTATTCTAAAAATAAAGGAAAATAAATTTTAAATCTTCAACATGCTTCATTTTTCCATTAAGTTCTGTTTCCAATAATCAAATTAACATTTTAAGGACCATTTGACTAATACTGATGATAGAAATGGTAAAGCCACCAATTGTAAAACCCAAAGAAGATGTGCATTTATTAAACAAGTATCTCCTTGTTAGTACAAAAAGGGCATTTACTAAACTATTTGTACTGCTATTATGAATCAAACCACTGAATTTTCAATAAGCTATTAATAAAACACTGTTCAGCTCAGCTAAATCTTCTCATTTAAATGTTACTCTGAATTTGATGGAAAGCACAGAAAACAATATTACATTAAGGAAAGAAGAGCAGGAAAAAAAGATTATAACTGTAATTCTCTTTGAAACCAAACTACTTTGCATTGTGCCTTCTTCTATTTATTCAGGATTCTAATGATTAAGAGAATTTATGCACATTCCGATTTTTAAAAAATTACTTTACTGAATGAGATAATTGAGGGCAAGTTCAATGTATATATTTGTAAGGGTTTGAAAAAAAATTACATATATACTTCAGAGAATAGAGTATTTTATTATAACATTTTAAAACTACCGATTCTATATCATTATTTACATGAAATCACAATAAAAATAATAAAATAATAAAATATCCATAGTTAAAACACTTCTGTTTTGACCTTCCAAAAAGCCATCAGGGAAAGTGAATGACTGGGAACAGGGAACTATTCCAGAGGGATTATTATTTATCGTATAGCACATTCACATTTTGAACATTTTAAACAAGAGATAAAAATACAAAATATGAAATATAAAGTTTAAAATTCTATAAAGCTTAAAATACCCTGTCAGATTACAGGATTGTTTTGGGTTTTGGGTTTTTTTTTTTTTGGCTTCATTGTTACAGCCATGAAATCAATTAAGTCTCCATTATAGGCTCTATTTTGACACCTTGTCACTATGAGTTGGATAGGGTTTTTTTCAGTCCCACAATCACAATTTGGTGATGGCATTTTGCCCAATTTATAGAGAGCATCTGCACGTCTACCATGGCAGGTGAAATTTGGTTCATATCGCACAGGGCTGGTTAAATCCAGGTGGTTTTTCCAAACTGCAATAATAAATAACTTCAGATTTCTGTGGTGGTTTTCACATGGGCAAGACCCCCAATATCTGCCTCTAGAAAGCACATACTAAGCAGGTCAGCTCCACTTGAATGTGATGGCCTTGCAATTACTCAGTTGCCAAGCCATATCAACTGTTATAGATAATGATCAAAACTTAGACTTGTTGTTGGTGCCAAATAAGATGGAACTACCATTTAGAATAAGTAATATATATTAATAATGTTTAAGGTGTTAAGCTAGAAACTGTAAGATTGGGAGTTTTAGTCCTATCTTTGGTGCAAAACCAGTTGGCCAGTCACTCTTCTCACCCCTAATAGTAACAGGGTTGGAAGGGACTTTGGAGCAGAAGTGGGTTGCTCCTGGTTTGGCCAGGATCGGGCAAACCGATAGTGGCGGCATCGGGAGGCTCCGCCCACCCTCCTGGATGCTTCTGCACATGCGCAGAAGTGGCATGCATGCACAAGCAAACCAGTAGTGCTGGGATTTGGAACCCACGTCTGTCTTGGAGGTCATCTAGTCCAACCCCCTGCTCATGCAGGAGACCTGTACTAGAGATTTGTGCCGCCGAACTGCCAACCTTTCTGATCAACAAGCTCAGTGTCTTAGCCACTGAGCCACCTAGTCTAGGCGATCCCCTAGGAAGAAAGCAATGGCAGACCACTTCTGAAAATGCTGCCAAGAAAACTGCAAGGCCTAATTTGGTGTCTAGGCTAATTTAAAGTCACAAAAAAAAACCCCTCCCAACAACCTGATTTATGAATTAGAAACAAGGTTCAAACTGTCTTGCATTTTGTTTTCCATCCTGTCTACATAACAAACTTCTCTCCCCCACCCTTTTTTCTGATGATACGGTCTGTTTTCTTGTGGATTGTTTTTGAAATGGTTGGATTTGTTCTTAGCTTACTTTTTACTGACATTGTGGTTTTGTTGGGAGCTGCCAGGATTATTATATATAAGCCAGCTGTAAGTTTTATAAATAAATAAACTCACACCTGGGTATCTACTGAAAACCAATGCTACATCATACTATATCCAAACCAGGGTTAAATGCAGAAGGGTTCTTATACATCAGAAAGCAGGCTGCTGCCTTTGGGATCAAATGCATCTTTGGTCTCACACAATCTAGAGCAGGGTGTCCAACCTTGGCAACTTTAAGGCTTTGTGGACTTCAACTTTATTGTCTTAGACAATAAAAATTATTATGCAAGTATTTTTTTAAAAAGGAAAAAAAAACCAGTCCAGTTTAAAAAGTAGAAAGTGTTTGTAAAAGCCCAGCCAAACTCCAGCAATAAAAAGGAAGGAAAAAAAACCACTCAGTTTGACTCTGGTTTAATCTTGCCACTTAACCTCTTCAGTCTTCAATTTTAACTTTACTTTTAGTCTTTTAGGGTGTTCTCTCAAATAATAATGAAGAAAAATTCTCTCACCAGATCGACACACTTTTTCTCCTGCTTTCTCTTCTGTTCCGGAGCTGTCCCCGACTTCAGCAGCTTTGATGGCTGCCTTGCAGCTACCAGAAAAAAGGGCTTTTCCTGGATCAACCAGGGACTTTGCGATGTCCCTGGGATCAGCAGGATGTGCCCTTCTCTATCACTATCTCTACGGGATGGTTTAGGTCCAAAAGGACCGCCCAGTGGCAGAGATATCGACGGCGATCTTGGAGCTGCAAAATTGCACGTCGTACCGCCGTGATGTCATCTCCAACTCCCAGTACTCCCCAACCAGAATGGCTGGATAGGGAATTCTGAAAGTTGAAATCCAAAGGTCTTAAAATTGCCAGAGTTGGTCTTGAGTGTGTTGTCCCCCTGTTTGGAGAAAACATGCGATTTACGGCAAAGGAGAGGTTAATTTTAGTGTATAATCATAAAAATAAATAGTGCAGAGATTGTGCTCACAGCACTCTCCTGAAAATGTTGAAAACACTTTTTCCCAGCTACATGACATGCAATGATGAAATATACAAATGTTCCTAATGCAAGTGATTTGCATTAGTTCCACATAATCTGTATCAGGATTAATTAATAGAGTGCATAGTGGGTCTACATCTGTTAGCCATTAGTCTTTACTCTAATTTATTAGATCTTCATAATTTACCTCAACAATTTATCAAGCAATGAATGGCTTCTGATGGCAAAACTGCTGATGGCATTAGTCAGTGATGTATTTTTGCAATATTTATATTTATCAGTGGAAATGTTGACCTTTATTATGCATGCTGTCTGAGAAATTATCTCATAATAGAAATTATGGAGCACTAGGTCGCTCAATTCTTAGTGTGATGCAAACATCCAATAACATGGCTCATAAGAAGCACATATATTAATGTATAATTTACAGTCAAATAAAAGTTAATGGCAGCCCTGATGCAATGGATTTTTAAAAGTTAGCATCAGAAGAAACAAAATATGTCCATATTTTTTTATATTTGTCAAATGCTTTGTAAAAGTAACTGAAAAATACTTTTATTAATAACAAATATTTAAAAAGAAATATTTCTCTTTTTTCTATAAATATTTATATAAATAATATTTGATTCCTAGATGAGATTTTTAGCAACAACCTGTTGACTATCTAGGTATAATAATAAGTAGAGGGAAAATAGAAGTCAGAGAAATAGAAACAAAGTCAAACAAATGTATGTACAAATGTATGTGTCCAAGGGTGATGTTGCAGGATCCAATCTGGGTCGGTCACCGGGACCAGAGGTTTTGTCTTTCAAGCTTCCAAGCTGAGATAAATTCCCTGAGGTTGGGCTCCAGCATGAGTCTGAAAGCTTGGAAGACAAAACCTCATGTATGTATGTATGTATGTATGTATGTATGTATGTATGTATGTATATATACGTACGTACGTATACTTATACGTATACATATACAGAGAGAGAGAGACTCAGTGTGTGTGTGTGTGTACATGCAAGGGCGGCCAAGGGCTATTCAGCAGCAGCTGAATAGCACCGCTCACCACTCCGATGACCAGAAAGATCAAATGCTCCTAGATGTTGATTTGGAGACTCCAGGTATGAAAATTTCCTGTAAATCTGACCAAAACTGAGAGAGAAGGGAAAAAAATGTCTCTTTGGGCTAGACTGAGTTAAGAAACTGATTCCAGTGAAGCCAAGGAGGCGCGTCCAAACAATTCAAACTCAGTCTCTGGGCAGATAGACATAAGTTATACTCATGCAAAAAGGGGCTGACGTCACGACGATACGACGTGTGATCTCGGGACTCTGAGATCGTAGTCGATACTTTTGCCGCTGGACAGTCCATCTGGACCTAAACCATCCCAAAGAGACGGTGACAGGGAAGAATACGTCTTGCTGATCTCAGGAACATCGCAAAGTCCCTGATTGATCCAAGAGAATCTCTTCTAGGCGGCAACAAAAAACACAGCCTCAAGCTGCTGAAGTCGGGACAGCTCCGCAACGGAAGGAAAAGCAGAAAGAGAAAGTGTGTCCATCTGGTGAGGAGATTTTATTTTTTATAAAAGACTGCCCCCAAAAGATTGAAGTTAAATTAAATTGGTAAAGAAAAGGAAATAAGCGGTGGAATTAAGCATTCTTGGACAGTGTGTTATCTTTTTTATTTTATTTTTTTCTATCGATGGAAGTTTTGTGAATATTTTTTACTTTTTAAAGTGAAAGTTTTGGATTTTCTTCTTCTATTTCCTTTTTTATCTCTGGATTAATTTTTTTCCTTTATTTCTACAATATTGATGGGGATAGATTTTTTTCTTTTTATTTGGTTTCATTTAAGAACTTTATTTCTTCCAGAGCCTGAAACACAAAGAAGATTTAAAAGGTATATAAAGAGGGTAGCAACCTTAGAGGGAAAAGAAGTTATACTGCCACTTGGAGGTTGGAGGTTGAGACATGGAAACATTGTTTTTTCATTGTTCCCTTTGATCATTTTGACCTTGCACTTCAATACAATAGCAGAGTTGGAAGGGACCTTGGAGGTCTTCTAGTCCAACCCCCTGCCTAGTCAGGAAACCCTATACCATTCCAGACAAATGGCTATCCAACATCTTCTTAAAGATTTCCAGTGTTGGGGCATTCACAACTTCTGGAGGCAAGCGGTTCCACTGATTAATTGTTCTAACTGTCAGGAAATTTATCCTCAGTACTAAGTTGCTTCTCTAAGATTATGTTGGGAATTCAAAAATTATTAGAAACAACAGAGAGAATTGAGAAGAGATTGGAAAATTTTGAAAATATAAACCTTAATGTGGGAAAACCTGATGGAAAAATGGAAGATATTCAGCAAATAGCAGATATTCAGCAAATGGAAAAAGTGGAGGCTGGAGTTCTAAAAACCCAGGGAAAAAATGAACAAAGAGGCAAGATAACCGTAGCTATTGACAGTGAATTGAGTGTGATTGGAGACGGAACGAATGGATTAAGGGAAGATAGATGGAAAGTTGTTTTACTACAGATTTCAAGATATAGAAGAAGGAAAAAGAGAAGATTGGATGGACTTAAGGAGAGAAAGTTTGACCAAAACACTATTGATAACCAAAGATAAACTGATTAAGGAAGCTGATGCAGGGTTTTGAGATTTTACAAGATATGTAATAAGCAACAAGTTGCGAAGAGAAGTCCAAACAAATTTGATTAAGGAAATAACCAGAAGATCAATTCCACAAATGGCAAAAGAAATAGGACTACACTATTATTGGAAAGACACAGGTTGAGATATGAAAACTAATAATAAAATACTAATCAAATTTAATTAAAATTAGAGCATTATGTTAAAAATGTAGTGATAATGATAAAGTTAAATAAATAATTGATAATGATAATGTATACATATGTATTGGTTTGATAAGAGGAAATTTGGTATATATTTTTAAAAGATGAAACAAGGGGAAAAAGTAAGTTAAACTAAATGACTGATAATAATAATAATGTAATAATTTGTATTGACATGATAAAAGGGAAATTGGATATAAATTGTAAACAATGATTAAGAAAAGAGGTTTAAAAACTTTGTAAATTTGGTATAATTTTTTAAATGGTGAAAAAAGGGGAAAAAGTAAGTTAAACACAGTCAAACTAAATGACTGATAATGATAATAATGTAAGAATTTGTATTGATAGGATTAAAGGGAAAATTGGATATAAATTGTAAACAATGATTAAGAAAAGAGGTTTAATTTTTTTTGTTAGAATTAGAGAATTATGTTAAAAATATAGTGTTAATGGATAAAGTTAGATAAATAATTGATAAGGATAACAATGTATGTATATGTATTGGCTTGATAAGAGGAAATTTGGTAAAAAAAATTAAATGGTGAAAAAAGGGGGAAAAGCAAATTAAACTTAGTCAAACTATTGCTAAATAAATGACTGATAATGATAATAATGTAATAATTTGTATCAACAGAATAATAGGGAAATTGGATAATAGTTGTAAACAATGATTAAGAAAAGAGGTTTAAAAACTTTGTTATTAAACATAGTTAATTTTTTATTTTGAATGTGTTATAAAGGTATAATGTGGTTAGATGATATAGAAAATAGATAAGGGAATGCCACTATGTGGTTTTGTTTTAAATTTTGGAATGTTTGTTATAAAGGGATGTTAAAACAACTATAGTCATATGAAGGATGAGGTATGATGATAGCAATTATATATAAATATATGTGATGTAAAGTAGATAATTTGATATGAATTAGAGGTGATGATGATGGGAGGGATGCATGAAAACTCTGTGTAACCAATTGACACACTTTCTACAACTTTGTAATGGAGGATGATTTTATTTGTTTTTATTTAAAAAATAAAAAATCTTTGGAAAAAAGAGAAGTTATACCCATGCATGGAGTCTCCAAGCAGCACACAGAACATTAGCTTCCATAGCCCATCCCTAAATCACTTATGCATTTATCCTAATTTTCCCAATTATTTGGAAATTCTCATTATACCTAAAATGTATTTAACTTCAGACTAAAAGTGCAAAAATGGTTTCCTTCCTATAGTGAACTTGTAAATGAAAAAGGTTTACCCTAAAAAGAAGGCAATTGATTTCTCCACTGTTCTCCCTAGGCACCTCAGAACAGTGGTGGGTTGCAGGCGCTATGTCCCGGTACGGGTGTACCGGAGCCTGGCCAGAGCACCGGATACTGTTCCAGTACAGTGCTCCGGAGGGCCCATCTGCCCGCCCAAACTTCTTACTGGTATTTTAAATCTTCGGTGCTTCCGTGCACGTGTGCGGTGCATACAGCGCCTGTGCGACGCTCCGCTGAGCAGCTGAAGCATCACGGAGGAGCTAAGATGCATGCACACGCTCCATGTGGACACCGCCTTCCCTTTTGGAATGGGATCCGGAACCCCCCACTGCCTCAGAAGTATGAATAAGTTATATAAAAAGAAAATAAGCAGATATCTCTGATCAAATGAGTTCTTCCTAAACCAGGGATGGGCATCTATGGCAACTTTACAAACTCTCAGAATTTCTGAGCCAGCACGAAGGCCACAGGTCCTAAAGTTGTCCTAATTGCCCTAAATAGAACAAGCTGAATCACTCCCTCAATGCACAACTAAAAAATATGGGGTTGATGGAGTTTCCAAACTGTAAAAATCTTCAGATGTGGAGTTCTTCAGACTAAACAGAGAAAGGCTAGAACTGCCAGATCCCAGCCTCAGAAGCAGTGACGTGCGGTCACTAGAGGCAGGGGAGGCAGGGCCTCACCTCTCTTCATGGAATAATAGTATATAATATTATATACTATATATAATATTATATACATCCGTCCGGCCGCGCCCGGGAGACGCGGAGGGAGCAATGTTGTCGGCGCCTCCGGATGACGAACCAGTCGCTTGCTTTCGTCATCGGGCGGCCGACAACATTTCTGCCTCCACGTCTCCCGGGCGCCGAAGCAGTCCGGCGAGCGAGCGAGCGAGGCAGCGAGATCTTCGGTCACTCGTCCACCGGACTGCTTCCGCATCTCCCGGGCGCGGATGGACGAAGGGAGCCAGAATGGCGCCGAAGCAGTCCGGCGAGTGAGGCAGCGAGATCTTCGGTCACTCGTCCACCGGACTGTCTTGGCGCCATTCTGGCTACCTTCGTCCATCCGTGCCCGGGAGATGCGGAAGCAGTCCGGTGGACGAGTGACCGAAGATCTCGCTGCCTCGCTCGCTCGCTCGCCGGACTGCTTCGGCGCCATTCTGGCTCCCTTCGTCCATCCGCGCCCGGGAGATGCGGAAGCAGTCCGGTGGACGAGTGACCGAAGATCTCGCTGCCTCACTCGCTCGCTCGCCGGACTGCTTCGGCGCCATTCTGGCTCCCTTCGTCCATCCGCGCCCGGGAGATGCGGAAGCAGTCCGGTGGACGAGTGACCGAAGATCTCGCTGCCTCGCTCGCTCGCTCGCCGGACTGCTTCGGCGCCATTCTGGCTCCCTTCGTCCATCCGCGCCTGGGAGATGCGGAAGCAGTCCGGTGGACGAGTGACCGAAGATCTCGCTGCCTCGCTCGCTCGCTCGCCGGACTGCTTCGGCGCCATTCTGGCTCCCTTCGTCCATCCACGCCCGGGAGATGCGGAAGCAGTCCGGTGGACGAGTGACCGAAGATCTCGCTGCCTCGCTCGCTCGCTCGCCGGACTGCTTCGGCGCCATTCTGGCTCCCTTCGTCCATCCGCGCCCGGGAGATGCGGAAGCAGTCCGGTGGACGAGTGACCGAAGATCTCGCTGCCTCGCTCGCTCGCTCGCCGGACTGCTTCGGCGCCATTCTGGCTCCCTTCGTCCATCCGCGCCCGGGAGATGCGGAAGCAGTCCGGTGGACGAGTGACCGAAGATCTCGCTGCCTCGCTCGCTCGCTCGCCGGACTGCTTCGGCGCCATTCTGGCTCCCTTCGTCCATCCGCGCCCGGGAGATGCGGAAGCAGTCCGGTGGACGAGTGACCGAAGATCTCGCTGCCTCGCTCGCTCGCTCGCCGGACTGCTTCGGCGCCATTCTGACTCCCTTCGTCCATCCGCGCCCGGGTGATGCGGAAGCAGTCCGGTGGACGAGTGACCGAAGATCTCGCTGCCTCGCTCGCTCGCTCGCCGGACTGCTTCGGCGCCATTCTGGCTCCCTTCGTCCATCCGCGCCCGGGAGACATGGAGGCAGAAATGTTATCGGCCTCCCGATGACGAAAGCAAGCGACTGGTTCGTCATCTGGAGGCGCCGACAACATTTCTCCCTCCGCGTCTCCCGGGCGCGGATGGACGAAGGGAGCCAGAATGGCGCCGAAGCAGTCCGGCGAGCGAGCGAGTGAGGCAGCGAGCGAGGCAGCGAGATCTTCGGTCACTCGTCCACCGGACTGCTTCCGCATCTCCCGGGTGCGGATGGACGAAGGTAGCCAGAATGGCGCCGAAGCAGTCCGGCGAGCGAGCGAGCGACGCAGCCTGATCTTCGGTTGCTTCCAGAGCCGGAGCGGGATGGAGCAGCCATCGCCTTGGAAGTGAGTCGCGCGGACGGAGCTTTGGGGCTGAGGAGAGAGGCAGGGACGGAGGGAGTGGGGGGAGAGGAGCCGCCCCCCTCAACCCCCAGGCAATGGGGAAAGCTTTCCCGAAATGGGGGGGGGTGTCGCGGGAAATAAAAAGGGCGCGCGCTGGGGGGGGACGAAGGAGGCTTTGGCGTGCCTTAGAGGCGGGCGGGCAAGCAACGAAAGGAGCAGTGAGGGCGGGCGGTGGCTGCAGGCGGCAAGGCTTGAGCGGGGTGAAAGGGACTGGTGCCGGTAGAGGAAGTAATGCTACGCCGCGGTCCCCTTAATGTTCACTCAGGAAGGCGGAGAACGAGACCACGTGGTCTGCACACGTGGTCTGCACACGTGGTCCCATTCCCCGCCTTCCTGATGACGTCACCAGCCTCCCCAGCCATAACCCTCACCGCACGTCACTGCTCAGAAGTATTGGAACTGTCCTTACAAATCTGGTAAAGACATGTTTCCCCCTTCTCTAATGACATCTTTTGTGTTTTATTATTAGTTGAAAATATAACCCCAACCATGAAGCCGTTTACTTGAAAACAAATCATGCTAATCTTCATGACTAAGCACCTTCAGGATAATAAACTAAAGCATCATTTAGTAAGGAAAATTATGCAGATGCATTTCTAAATATTTTATGTTATGTGCAAAGGGACTGTTTTTCTCCATTTATTTGTTTCCAAACACCTTGACAGAAATGGCTCTTTTGCACATTTCCTAAATTAATGATGCTAGGCGGCTGCGGGTAGTGTTTAGACTGAAGCTGGTCTTACGATGCTACAGATGTTATGCAAGAAGAGGAGATGTAATGAGGAATAAAACCTGCCAGGTGGTTTAGAACAATAAATTAAAACCTTAAGATCATCGGAGTCCATAGTAACAAGAGGATGTTTCAAAAAAGTCAAGATGGCAGTGGGTGGCAGCGCAATTAAAGCTCAGCAGTACTGTAGGTATTATATGATATTGATATAATTAGAAAAGAGCTGGGGCTGACACTCGTCTGCCAGGACATCCTTCCTGACTTTTTTTTTGGCCTGCCTAGGTCATTGCTTAATATTAACTGTATTTTTTAAAATATTTTTTTTATTTTTTATTTTCAAAACAAACACAACACATCCTTCTTTACATACTGTAGAAAGTGTATCAGTTGGTTACAAAAAGGCTTTCATGGATCTCTTCGACAGTCAACAAACATAATTCATATTAACTCAAGTATTTTAACTCAGATATTTATACATGTTACCATCATCATACCTCCATTTTCATTTGACTATAATTGTTTAAACATCCTTCATCATAAAATATGCCAAGATTTAATACATTACCACATACTGGCATTTCATTTACTATTTCTAAAATCCTCCAATAACACTGAATCCTTATGTCCTATTCTAGCTAAACATCCATAATATTTAATGACTAAGTTTTCTAATCCTTCTTTCCAAATCACTGTTTACAATTTACATCCAGTTTCCTTATGTTGTACCCATACCTGTATATATGTTGTTATCATTATCCCTCCTTTATGTAACTATATCCTGCATCATAACATTTTCCCCCTGATAATCAAGACTTAACTGTATCTAACTTAGTTCTTTTTTATTAACCTTTATATATAATCCAAAATGATTTCTAATCTTCCTTTCATGGGTACCATTCAATATTCATATCCAATTATTACTTATCATAACACTACACATTGTATACATTATTATCATTATCAATTATTTATTTAACTATATCTATTGTCACTAAATTTCACTAAGTTTAACTAGTTTTAAATTATACTCTTCCATCTATCAGCCTGTATCTTTCCAGTAGCAAAACAGTCTCATATCTTCTGCCATTTGTGATGTCAGTCCTCTAATCATCTCCTTAATCAACTTTGTATGGACTCCTCTTAGCCACTCCTTGCTTATAAAATCTCTCATGTAATTTTGATGCTCTTCT
Source organism: Natrix helvetica (assembly GCF_964273705.1). Classification (NCBI taxonomy): domain Eukaryota; kingdom Metazoa; phylum Chordata; class Lepidosauria; order Squamata; family Natricidae; genus Natrix; species Natrix helvetica. The sequence continues at coordinate 213,100,754 of NC_138552.1, read as the reverse complement.
TCTGTTTCCTTAATCAGCTTATCTTTGATTGTCAGTAGTGTTATCAATGATATTGCTAATAAAATTTCTCTCTTTAAATCCATAAATTCTTTTGTTTTTTCTTCTTCTTTATCTAGCCATCTGGGGTAGATTTCCCCTCTATTTAATTCCTCTTTTAGTATTCCACTCTTTCCATTTTAAGAAACAAACCAATCACCATAAATATCAGCAATTTTAATTTCTTTATATTCATTTTCCTCTTCGATTTTTAGGATTTTAACCACCACTTTTTCCACTTGATAAACATCTCCAACTTCTTCATCATATTTTGCTGTTAGATGCTCTAAGTCTTCCAACTTCTCTATCCTCTCATATGTGTTTGATAATTTCTGTATTTCTGAGAATATCTTTTGCAGACTTAAAATTTCTTTCTGCTGTTGAAATTGTGCCATTATCTCCAGCTAACAAACACCGCTGCTCTAGCTTGGAAGGTTTTAACAAGATTAAGCGTAGATTCACAATAACATTTCATTTTCACCTTTCTCTGGTTAAAGATATACTTTAAAGGGACATCTGTATGCTTTTCTTCTTATCACTCTCTATAAACAAGCAGTGAGACCTTGGAATGCCAAGCCAGGATAATCAGTGAGAAAAGTAAGAGTGTTTCGTTTCCAATACGCAAACCTCCAGCCTCTGAGTAGCAATCTTATTGTTGCAATTTTCTTTGTTTTTTTTTTTGTTTTTTTTTGTATTTCAAGTTTTTTAAAAAGTCCAATTATTGAATGAGTTAGAAGAACACCCACAGTAGTGAAAGAGAATTTTAGTCCATAGGTTACAAAGAATAATAAAAGAAAAAAAATAGAAGAAGAAAACTTAATCCATTCATTTTAAAAGGCTTGCATAAATTCCATCCATGAAGATAGCATTTAAAAAGTAAGATAACCCATTGTCCAAAACCATTCCAAATTTAATTCTGGCATTTATTTCTTCTGTTCTCCAATTTAAAGTAATGTTAAGTTTTTTTATAGGCAGTCTCTTTTAAAACGGTAAAAATTCCTCACCAGCTGGAAACACTTTCTCTTTCCGTATCCTTCCATTTTGGAGCCGCCCCGACTCTATCAGCCAAATGGCTGGATTTTTTGTCACTGGCTTGAAGAACTTCTCTTAGATCGATCAGGGACTTTGCAATGTCCCTGAGATCAGCAAGACGTATTCTACCTATTCACCGTCTCTGCGGGATGGTTTAGGTCCGTTTGGACCATCCAGAGGCAAAAGTATCGACGGCAATCTCAGAGCATTGAGATTGCACGTCGTCTCGTCACGACATTGGCTCCTCCTCTCCCAATATTAACTCTATTTTTAAGGTAATTTGAAGGAAGGCAGAAATACAAAAAGTCCTTAATGAATCCTTCACTGGTTTTCTTCTCTTGCCAAACTGAAAAGAGCCAGACAATATCTGAATATTTTTGAATAGTGATTCTCTATGTAAGGTCAGGTTCAGAATTTTTAACCAAAAAGGTGACCTACAGATCATTATCCTTAATTGTTATACATGGTTTTCTGGCTCAGTATCGATTGTTTTCCATTATTTTCCTGTTTTTCTATTGAACAATGGTTTAATAAAACTTTCCTAAAATAGTTTTAAGGAGATTATTCTACTGCGGGGATTTTTATGTATTTTAATTAGGCTGACATCTTTGTGCCCAATTACAGTAATAAGGTAGAATAGTACTTTAAAAAGTAATCCTACTGAAGCCCATTGGAAGAGTGATAGTTTAGAATTGATATAATAATACAGCTACTGCCAATCCCCAGAATAGAATTGATGCATTTTAAAGTTTAAATGCATGCTTTTTTCATACCAAAGAAATATACGAATTTAACATCAGATGTTGTACAGTTTTATTATTCATTTTAGATGGTGTTTGGTAGTTCAGCCATCAATTTATAAAACCTAATGTTTAAAAATCAAGAAAACATGTATTATGTTCTCATCTCCTCAGTTCTTATATGATCCAAATGTGATAAGCTTCAGCAATTTAATTTTTGCCTGTCTCTCATTCTATACCTTTCTTTATCTTACAGACCTTAGGTCTTGGTATAAGAATAATTAGTCATTAACTAACAATGAATCATTAATGATAAATCAATATTATGCCCAATAATCAATATTATTATGAATCAATATCTTGCTCAAACCTCTAGCCACTTCTAACAACAAATTTTATGATTATTGTGATATTATCCATGAGCAGAATTTATACTGCATATTAACTGAATATAAGAATAGTGAAAACAACATTTTGTTGTTGTTAGTTGCAAAGTCATGTCCGACCCATCATGACCCCATGGACAATGTTCCTCCAGGTCTTTCTGTCCTCTACCATCCTTTGGAGTCCATTTAAGCTCATGTCTAATGCTTTGGTGACTCCATCCAACCACTTCATTCTCTGTCATCACCTTCTTCTTTTGCCCTCAATCTTTCCCAGCATTAGGCTCTTCTCCAGTGAGTCTTTCCTTCTCATTAGGTGGCCAAAGAGATAAATAAGATGTTCTGGTACTCCCATCTCTTTAAGAATTTGCCACAATTTGTTGTGATCCACACAATCAAAGGCTTTAGCATAGTCAATGAAGCAGAAGAAGATGTTTTTCTGGAACTCCCTAGCTTTCTCCATGATCCAGCATATGTTGGCAATTTGATCTCTAGTTCCTCTGACTCTTCGAAATCCTGCCTATATTTCTGGTAGTTCTTGATCCATATACTGCTGGAGCCTAGCTTGTAGGATTATGTGCATAACTTTACTAGCATGTGAAATTAGTGCAATAGTGCAGTAGTTTGAACACTCTTTGTCATTGCCCTTCTTTGGAATCGGAATACATTGAAAACAACATATAAACTGGAAATATGATTTTTCAAAAATATTTAAATGGACCAAGACACATAACTTCTCCCTTGAATTTTGTAATAGCAGTAGTTCATCAGAGGCTATACAATCTGTTGTTTTTATACAATTTAACTAACTGGCTTGTAAACAGCATGTAAATTAGATAAAGCTGCAATCCAGAGAAATTTAGAGCAGACCTGCATTTGCATTTTGTTCCCTAACAATAATCCACCCCCCAAAAGTGCTTTCCATAATAAACAAGTTTGTTTTATTGTTCTCTTCAGTTCAACTGCTTAAAGAATGTACTAAAGAAGAATGGTTACATTCTTATTTATGGCCTATTTGGCCATAGATTGTAACATTAAAGCTAATTTCACTGAAATACCACAAAGATAAGGAAACACAGTGTTTTGCTTATTCACATCGCAAGCAATAGAATGACACGAGGGGGGAGGGGAATCCTACTTAAAATTTTAAAGCAATCTTGAGTGCTAATAATGCTATTTTTGCCAATCACCATCACCAAAGGAAATTGACATAGCAGAAGATAGGAAAGCCAGTCAACACAAGTGTACAAATGCATATATGAACTAAAGCCTTTAGCGACATTACATTTAGCCACTAGTGGATACCAGCATTTGAAACAAGGAATGGTCAGCAAATGCTTTAAGTATGAAGAGTAACACCTTAGTTTGAATCTAGGAGAAAAAGTGTCTATTAAATCTTGCAAAATTTAAGCGATTGCATTTTGTGGAAACCTTTGGCCCCTTTGTTTGCAGAGAGAGGACACCTATGAATAATGCCTGAGAGAGAAAGTAAAACAGCGCCAAGGGCTTTTTAATGTGCAACCTTCACTCTCAATTTCAATAATAATAATAGAAGATAAAGATAAAGAGGTTGAAGGAGAGACTTCAAGCACTTTGAGGAAAATGTTAGAGACTTTTTTGACACTGGGAAAAGGCTACAGCAGCATCTGTCTCAATGTCCATTTTCAGTTAATGAAATGGAAGAAGATAGAGATTGCTGATGGTACCAGAGAATAAATTGTTGAATGGTACATTTAATTTAGTATATCTGCATTTCCAGTAATGAGTACCTCCACCATCTCATTAATTTTACTTCACTTTGCAGCAGTGATTTTATTTTAGAGTAGGCTGTTAGGCAATGAGAAGATACATTTTATTTTTTTATTTTTTCACAAACATGTGAGATTGTTCAAAATATCAGTATTAATATGCACTAAATATTTGAAACTTTTAAATATACAACCATTTAAATTAGTAAATGAGAAAAAGTATATATATATATATATATATATATATATATATGTATGTATGTATGTATGTATGTATGTATGTATGTATGTATGTATGTATGTATGTATATATTATAAGCCTTCTTGGAAAAAAGTTCTATTTTGAAACATCTGTCCCTCTAATCATTAAAATAATACATATAGTAGTTCAAATTCAATGTGCTACCTCATATTGGACCGGGGAACACATTCAGCTTTTTAAACAGAAAATTAATTTTTACAAACTCAGGAAAGACAAAGTCTCTTGAAGCAATATCTTGAAGCACGCACGCACACACACGTATATATTCATTCATTCATTTATTCATTCATTCATTCCTTGGAAACTTAGATCAGGGTATTTAAGTACTATTCAGACCATACCTGCTGAGTCTTAATAATCCATAATGAAGTACAGTAATTAATAAAAAATAAATCTCACATCTTGTCAAAAAGAGCTTGAGGAAGACAGCTCCCTAACCAGCACAATTTTGATTTCTTATGATACCACAACAGCGCAAAGACATTGTTTCAAAACAATGTAAGTGGTAGTTATAATTATTTGATTGGTGATTACCTGTTATCCTAGCAGCAGGTTGTCCAAGAATGCCATTATGCAGTCTCATTTTGCAAAAGAGTATACTGGCCTATGCATCTGAATAATTTAAAACCATTTCTTTACTTATGACCACAAACAGTATTAGAATAATGCATGATAAAACATGAACACTGTATCCAGTTTCAAACATTTAGGACAAAATGTTTTCAGTTTCAAACATTTAGCCTTAAATCAATTGTACTGATTCTCATTTCATTCAATCCAGTGTTCAAGTTAAGAGTTATTTATAAAGTCCAAAAAGGTTTTGGCCAGATTATATTAAGCATTACATTCTTTCATATTAATTTTTCTCATAGAGAGATTCAGCTGATTTGATTCAGAACTTTTGTAACAACATCCCTTTTCCAGAATTCCCTTCTAAGGAAAATGATAGATCTCTAACAGTTTTATTCTACTTAGTTTACAATGCTTTAATATTGTTAATTTAGGATTGAGATATTCATTTTCATTTTGTTGTTTGATATTGCTTTGTTTCATGTCCTACTTCTACGTTACTTTACAAGAACTTCTACATTACAAAACCTGAACTAGAGTAGCATGTTTCTATAACTAAATGAAAAGATTAACAGGTGAAGGGAAAACTGACAGAAAGCCTTATAGATTGTAGAATCCAGATCCTTTGGTCTGCTAAAACAAACATTGCATAGCAATGAAACATCAAATGACATGGAAAGATACTTCAATATATGTAATTATGCTCATTCACGTATATCATACTGATTTATGTAATTTGAAGATAATGTATTAATGTAGATTGAACATGACGTTCAGTGTAACTTCAGCTATGAAATACTTTTAGGCTACAAATTGTTGTTGCTAACTTCCTTTTTGAATGACACATATTCTGTTTGTGCAGAATCCATAGAAATATAGAGCATGATTCACAACAAATTATATTAAATACATTCAAAATTTACCCCTGGCAGTTGTTCAACTGTTACTGAAATGCCAATGGAATCAAATGTAAAAGTAGCATTGATATTATTGAAAAACATTGTGAACTTGTTCTCCTCAATCTACTGGGAACTGCAGGATGCAATGCTACTTTTCAGCTTCGTCTTACATGGTAACAATAGTTCATTACACGCTTCTCATCGGCAACCTCATCGGTGTCCTTGAACATAACAAAGGTTATCAGAGGGGTACATACAAGTCCTAGTCACACAGCCTTATTTAGTAAATGAATGCAAGAAGTATTTGTGTATGGATTAGATGCAACTGGCACTTCTATTTGTAGCTACACAAAGAGGCTGCTTGCCTTACCAGCAATTTCCCCCACCCAAACATAGCCAAAGACTGAGGGACAAAATAGCCTATCTCACTAATTCATGAGGATATGGATTGCTGAGAAATTAACCCATTTGTTCTGAGGAAAAATAATAATCTTAACCCACAAGCACACTCTGAAAGGGCAAGAAAAGATTAGAATCTAATTTTATTTAGAAATAAACTAATACAACTGATAATTTTTTTGTAACAAGTGTTAAAACTACAGACATTCCTTCAATACATTCATTACCATTAATGAATAGTTAAGGTCTTTGTTATTTTTAGTAATTTGGAAAGAGAAGTTAGACAACTAATATAATTTCAGTTTACTTATTTATTTAGCATATAGCATCTACAGAGGTCACTGAAATTCAATGCTAACCCATTATATATACATAATATACATAATTCCAATAGTACATATAAAAGCTTATGTTTCAAAGCTGCACCTAGAAAATGGGGTAATCATATGGGGCAATAATGACATGAGAATACTGTTAAAAAGCCATTATAAGAGGCATTATAAGGGGAGGGACTCTAAGCAATTTCTTGCAATTGGGGCAAATGCAGAGGCCCAGATATTAGCTAAACAAAGTCACTACCTTACATTGTTGTATTGGTTACCAAAAAGCTTCCAGATGCAATTCATCATGTTGATTTTTAACCTATAAAGCCCTCCATGGCTTGGCATTGAGGAACATATGGGACCACCTTCCTATACTTAGGGTTATATATGTATATGGAACTACCTTTTCCAGCATCGGGAAGACTGGTTTTTCAATCCCAGAAAAGTGCTAGGATGCATATAACTGATTAAGATCTTGTCAATTTCAGGCAGCATTGCAAACCCATAGGAGGATGCTGATAAATAAAATACGTCCCAGAGCACTGCTTGTTAGCATTTATTAGGGAAGCACCTTGCCTGGTAGAAAAGCTGCTCAGGAAGAAATAAGCTTGTTAGCTCCTTAAAGAAATGGATGGTGTTTAAGTTTAAGGCTGTGCTTGCTGGTCAATATGAGAACAAAAGGAGAACATCTTCTCCTTTTGCCAGATGTCTGGTAAAACTAGCCAAGACTCAATGTTATGTTTTTCTGTTCCAGCCCCCATGTTATGAAACATTCTCTCTCTTGAGATTAGAGTTGGCATCTTCATTGATGGCCTTCTGGAAACTATTAAAGACAAGAGTTGTTTGGGAGGTCACTATTACATTTATCAATCCACGGTTATTTTTTAATTGGCTTTTATGTCTTACTGTTTTTCTATTCTAATCCTGCTGCAATAATTATAGCTTGAATCTATCAGAATGCAACAAAGAAACAAGCCAGCCAGCAAAAATATAAGGTGGACTGGATGAATGTTATAGAGTTGTCTACTTTTTTCTTACTGTGATGACACACTCAGTAAATGGCCAGGAAGCCAAAATCAGCTAACAATATATATGATTCACCAGAAGAGCTTCAAATATACCCTGTATCAGAGTCACTGGGGGTGGGTATATTATTGATGGATACTACTTGGAAAGGATCAAGCAAAGGAGAGATTGCCTATAGAAATTGCTATTCCCCCCTCCCCCATCCTAGAGCAGAGAGATTGGAGAGAAAGATTTCAAGAGAGTATTGTAAACTGCACTCCTGCATTGTTTTGGATGTTTAGAAGAGTAAATAGGTTATTCTCTTGAAGAGCTTTTGTCTCCAATTGCTCTGTTGCAGGTAGCCACAGGACAATGTATATTGACTGTAATAGCAATCATGTGACTAAGGAATATTGTAAATGGTTGTTACATTTATTTTTTCAGCATTGCTGTAACTTTGAATTTTTTTATTTTATTTTATTTTAGGAAATTTATATCCACATATGGTGACTCAAGGTGGCTTACAGGAATATAAAAACCTCATGTATAAAACACTAAAACTAATAAAAGAGAATAATCACACAATAAATTAATAAAATAATACAATAAACCAATGGTCAGTAAGTGAGGATTATCTGTATAATCTGCAAAGCTTTGGATGAGCAATGATATTTTTTTACTTTAGCAGTCAAAAGAGCTGATCACGCAGCTGGCCACCCTCGTAAAGAGTCACAGATTTCATGGGTTTATAATCCTAGGTATTATAAAATGATTGAAATCTCATTCTTTAGGACCAAAATGGTAAACCTTCTATGAAGAATCTGAACCTGCATTTCCAAGTGTAATAAACTGGAAAAAGTCTAAGCTTTGACCCTACTTGGTGGTTCTTGGGCCAATTAGCATTTGTTAATCTTTTTTTCATTTTCAATAGTTCTTTGTCGGGGAAAGACAGCAGATTGACTTAAAGCTTTTGTAAGATGCAATAAATGCTCTTTTTTTAGCATCTGCACAATCATGAAAAAGCCAGCTCTTACAATTAATTTATGCTTTTAAAACATTATGCACTCCCATATTCTCTTGATGATTTTGCTGTAATAGTCCGTAATTGAGTTTCCTAGATCAACATGGGTAATTAATTCTTAACTTGCCAGATCAGACAAACTGAGCAAACCAGTAGCTTTCCTACACATCTCTTCATTGCATTTAATCCATATGCTTCCAGTCTCTAATTTAATATTAGGATAAAATGCAGTAAATGCTCTTGGGAAAAGTTAAGAATCAAACTCAGCAGAGAATGATCACTATCTAGACACAAGTATACCTCTAGACAACTGGCATCACCCTACTAAACTATGAGATATCAGCCAATAATTAAGACTTGACATTTTGATCCCAATGAAAACATAAATTCTTCTGAACCATCTCTCTCTCTGGGTTATTTGGTTTGTTAGTCCAATCAGTTTGTCACCTGCATTAAACAAAATTCTTCCAGATTGCACATCATGTTATTGGAGAGGCAAGCAGGTTAACAAGTCTCAACAGCAGCAGTTGAAGGAAGCAGTTATAGTGTTGGGTAATTAGGATCTCAAAGTTTGGCCCCATTCTGTCATTCAGGTCACCTCCAACAAGAAGACCCACTGCTGAATAGAAGGTTGTCTAATTAAATACTTATTTCTCTAAATTGTGCTACATTTGCTTAATCTGCAAGTGTGGCAGGGTGGAAGCAAAACAGCAAATTAATATCTGGAGAAGCAGAGGACTGTAGCAAATCATGTACATGGGTTTTCCAATGAATCCTCTCATTAACTTTTGCACAGACACCCTACCAGTGGGATCTCCATATTACTCTTCATACATGTTTCTGCTTTGAGATCAGAATAATTTGACAGGTCTTGATCTTGACTACCAGTTTGGGCATCATGGAGTTGTACGAAGACTGAACAAAGTGGTGAACGAAGAACTATTTGTACGTTTATCACATGACTATACATCTCCTTGTTTTTTATGACCTCAGAGATATACAGCAAGTGATGATGTAGCTTCAATGTGGATTTAGAAAAAAAAAAGTTCACCCCTTCATAAATATGTTACATAATTCATTTATGGTTATTTCATAAGAAAAAAAAGTATATCAATAAAAGTTAAATAGATGTAGACATCATAAGTGCAATGATATAAATCTGTCATATATTTCTACTAACGGTTCACAGAGAGAAAATAAATACCTAAAAGAACAGGAGTAGAGTGATCAATTACTGTTATATGTCCCTCAGAATAAGATTTGATTACATTCAGATTCAGGTTTCTGATCAATTGTGAAGCGCTCTAGATAATTTTTTTTGCTAATCTATACAACTGGGAATAAATTCGTGCTGACATTTTACACCCATTGAAGATGGATACATACAAATGATAAACAATACTTAGCTGGCATAAAAGAGTCAATTCAGTGCAGACGTGGAACAGGATAATTAATTTACCAAGGTTTTAAAAAACAATAACTCTATAAGGTAGCTTTTAATAGCAGCAAAACATCACAGGTAATCACGGAGATCATACTGGCTGGAGAATTCTGGGTCTTAAACATCTTAAAGTCCAAACATCTTAAAGTTGCCAAGTTTGGAGAGGAAAAAACACTGCCTTAGATAGCTACATTTCAGCCATAGTTTAGTTACAGTTATAACATTTTAACATACAGTTCTTGTCTGCGCAACAAATTAGCTGAACTGTTAGCAGCAGTTTACTTCATGATGTGATTCAGCTGTTTTCCTCCATATAATTACTGGCATCACAAGGAACAAAAGAGAGAACAGAGTTTCTATTGGGACTATGCTGTGTACTGGAGTGTTACAATCATGCTTATTTTGCATTGTTTGGAAATAATCATTTTTAAAAAAAAACAAATTCTTGGTTATATAATGCCAATACTTGCAATGATCCAGCAGGGGTACGTTCATAAAGATGTTCAGAGAAATTGACAGGAAACTTCACAATACAGGCTGTCTTTGTGTTCATGTAATTAGAAATGACATAATGGGAAATTATAAGAAAAGTTACTCATGTAGCTCACAAATCCTCATTCAGCCATAACCAAGTCTTCTAACATTGTGGGGTCGGGTGGGTCACTGCTAAAGAAGTCTAGGAATGTATTTTATCCATATGCTTATTGACTTTGGGCTTGAGGGGATGGGATGGGAATTTGCTTTCTTCTAACCGTACAATTCACATCCTATTCAGTGTTATTTTTGTCTATTGTATAGAGATGATTTGGCATAACATGTGTGTGTGACACTGGAGCAGATGAGCAGACCCATTTATAAGGTCAACAGTATGGTGCACTCTATAGAAAGGCCCCCCAGGCAAATCTGAAAGTCTCAGTGTCCATAGATCCAAATGTATTAGGGCATGTGTAAAGCCCTGCTATTTTGAAATTGCCCAATAGGCTGGTTAGGTAATCAATCATTCCATGATTCGTTCATTACCAAACCTTTATAGAAATAATGGCATAATCAATTTTTTTCCAAATGCAACCTATGTTAATGTACTTCAAGTCATCTCCCTTCATCTTTCCATAGTTACTACGTCATACTACATGCCGCCAGAATGATTAGCCTTCCATATTCTCTGTGCTCCTAAACACAGCTCTTGACATTAAAAAAAAGTGTGGTACAGTAATTATGGAAATGTACATGTATCACTTGGGTAAAATTGATACATGTACAGTCCAGTACATCAGGCCATGTAATAGCAGACTCAGAAAACTGCTAAGGATGTGGCTTATGGAAAGCTTACATGTGGATAGCATTCATTAAATAAATAACTCCTTTAATTAAACAAATATGGTTAGGTGATTTTGGATCAGCCATTCTTTCTTAGCCCCAGACTAACCTAGAGGGTTCTTCCAGAAAAAGGAGGCAGGAATATTAAGTATGGGAGAAAAATCTAATAATAATAATAATAATAATAATAATGGGACCTGGGGAAAGGAGGATACCTATTTTTAACTTTGTTTTTAGGGATTGTTGTGAACTACCTGAAATCATTATATGAGATAAATGGCCACATAGGTCCAGTAAGTAAATAAGTAAGTAGTTTCAGTTGTATTTGGTGGAACCAGTAATAAGCCATTACATAAATGACTAAGCTTGTCAATCACTTATTTCTTGGATTATTTAGGCAGAATCCAGCGACATATAGTGGAATCAGTGAGATGGAGGTTCTTCCTCCCCCCCCCCCCCCTAATTTCCTTGTGCATCTACAAAACCACTCATAGATTTTGTGGAAAAGGCAAAAATCAAATCTCTTTTCGTAAAATCTGGCCAACATGTGGCATCCTGGATTCTACCCACAGAGAATAAGTTCAGTCTATGTTGGGAAAGAACATACTCAGCTTCACCTCTTGAATCCAGGAAGAGATGCCTGTTTAAGATTGTCTGCAAGGTTATAATGTAAGAAGGATTTTGATTTGCACTTTTCACTGAATTAGTACATAATGGCACACATTCATCTTTATATTTGGGTAGAATAGGTGGATTTCTCCATCTTCTGATGTAGTCAACACACTGTGATTAAAGTGACTAGAAATAGGCAACTTTTGAGGACTTGATTGTCTGTTGTCAGAAGAACCCTGTGTCAATCACTGATCTGTTTTCTAATTAGAAAAAAAAATAAGGGAATCGAGTGTGAAGTGATAGGTCTATTTTTGCAGTTTCAGCTCTTTGATTGCAGGCCATATATGTACTGCAGTATTACATTCGGCTTAGTGGCTTGAAAATTGTGCTGGCCTATTGTAGATAAGAAAACACCTTTCAAACAGTTATTAGAGGTTAAACCAGATAGATAAATACCTTCTATAAATAGTTTCAAGTGCAAGACTTGTATCTGCAACTAGGCACCATTCTTAATTTTAAAGTTTTCCAGAGATGCAGACACATCAAGCATTCTGCAGAAGTAAGGCTGTGCCAAATGTTCTATGAGTGAATCATTCATGCACAGACTATATGGTTTCAGAAGGTCGGTACCGAATTTGAAGAACGCATTTTGAGTGTGTTGATTTGTACACAGAATAAAATAGAGATGCTTTAATCTATGCAGAAGTGGCTTGTGGGTGTGCAGGGAAAGAAGCCAGGAAAAAATAAGGCTTCAAAAAATGTAGGGTAAGTAGGGTGCCACTGAAGGAAGAAAGAAGGCCAATGGAAATCAGATTTGCCCTACCTACATAAATTTTATTCTATTCAAAACTTGAAACTACCAAAGTATTTTATTAATCTGGTTTGTTTGGGATTAAAAGCAACATATTTTCCTCTGATTTGTACATACCTCTACTCAAAACTTGTGAATGTGTGGGCACTGGACCAGTTGAGAATACCAGTATTTAGAAACTATGTGCTACAGAGAATGAAAAAGTAATCAGGACTCATTTGAGGCCTAAAGGGATATATTTTCTAAAATTGTTCTCCACTACTGTTATAGAAGAGATGAACAGGGACCTGGGAGCTGAAGTTTCAGCAGTAATTAAACCAGACATTTGGCCAATTATGTCCTGTTATTTTGGGGGGGCCTTGTCATCAAAGTCCAGAATCAGAACAGGTGAAAATTTGCTATACAGCTGCTGATTCACATAAAACGTTTTGCCATTTTAAAGTAAGCTTAGAAAGTGGTGGAGTCTGGAAGTCTTTCCCACTAATAGCCCTAGACATTAGCAATTCTGTCAAGTATCCAAGACTACTATCATGAACAGAGCAGGGTGAAAGCATAAACAAAGATAAGAATAGATGATAACCTGCGGGAGCAAATAGCACAGTGCTTGAAAATGACATTGCAATCATGCTACAAGGCAACATGACATGAAGCACATAAAGCTGACATCTGAAAATGAAACTTAAAGTACTTACAGACAGGGGAATTTATGCTATTCTGAATATGTGTTAAGAGATTCACAGGGGACACAAGTGGATGTTGTGTGAGAATTGTCAATACATTTGGATTGCTTTGGTTTGTGTGGCAACTTTTCAAGAACCCTTTTTATAATTCAATAGACAGTTTTAGGTTTCTTTTAATGGGAAGTGCTGCAGTAATTTTAAACTAAAATTTAAATGTGTTTTACTGGGTTAAGGCACCAGACTGGAAACCAGGAGAAAGTGAATTCTAGTCCTGCCTATTTTATTTGATTTTTATCCTATCTTTATTTTTATTTTTTATCATTCAAGCAACCAACATATCTAATACTTCTTCCTCTTCCTATTTTCCCCACAACAACAAACAAACTTGTGAAATGGCTTGGACTGAGAGAAAGTGACTGACCCAAAGTTCACCCAGCCAGTTATTCATGCCTAAGGTGAAACTGGATTTGAATTTGAGTCTCCTTCAAATATACTTTAAGTTTATGTTCCACCATAAACACTATAAGATGCTGGCTTTCAAAGACTTCTTATAAGATTTTATAATATCACTTCAGGATGGCAATACATAGTTAACCTCTTATAGGCCAACTTACTCTTTGTCAGAAACAGAAAAGTAGAGTGCGCACAGAAAAATAATCATACATTAGATAACTGCTCAGGGTAGATCACTTTTTAAGTAACAATATTCTATTCTTAGTCACAATCTAGCAATTAATGTTCTCAAGAAGTCTCAGCAAAATGCTTTACAACTGGTTACTAACAAAATATTACAGACTGAATCTTTAGTTGATTTTTATGAACAACTATGACATGGCAAGGAGTCTTTAAAATAGACTGTAGGCAAAGTGAAAATATATTCTTAATGATCTACAAAGAAAATTCAAATGGCTACCCAACACCTTCCCTCCTTATATTATCAAATTATGACAGACATCCACAAAGCATGGTTACATATTAATGAATGGCAAACTCTCTTTTACTTATTGCATGTGAACTATCTGATTTGTACATGCCTGATTAGGTAAACTCTATCCAGGGCTCGCCCTTAGCTAATTCTAGTTGGGTTTACTTTTGGAAACATTTCATTTTAAATCCAGGAAGATGATTCATGTGGAAAGGATGATATGTTCTTGGGTACAGCTCTATCTCAGATGTACTAGACACACCAACAAAGCAAAATTATCTGACTCTATTTGTAGCTCTCATACGATGCCATGTGAATTATGATCCTGGGTATCTGGAAGCATTTTTCTGCAGAGGTGCGAAACTGCCAAGTAGAAAGCAATTGTAATTTTCACATACTGAACTGTTTTGAGTGCTTTCCTGTGGAGTATTTTTGGCAACACTTTCTTTTCCACCAACAGTACAGTTTCATATTGCGGGTCAGGAAAAGAATCCCATTTTCTAGAATCCAAGAAGTGGGAAATGATTCTTGTTAAAGTAGTCCTTTGCCCATTTCACTCAGGACTACTAATGCTGACCAGATAAGGTTTCATTTTTATTTTCTATCCCTTTTTAAAGAAGCAACACATTTAAATCACACAGCTTTTGCCATCCAAAAATAAAATAAAATAAAAAGCCTTTCACTGAGCTACACTCTCTCTCTCCTCTCCCTCCCTCACTTCCCAACTCTTCTTCACGGAGCAGAACTAAAGTCTTTGGGAAAGGATCTTTGAAATGGGGAATAGGGAGAAATGTAACCTATTTAGCCAGGATCTGGCTGGCAGTCTCTTAACTTTTCCATTTTAATAGCTAGCTTTTTATCAGATAACACTGTGCAACAATTGTATTACTTTCATTTTATATTGAACAAATGTTCTTATAACTGCAAATTTTCTCCTAACAACTGGTGCTTTGAGTCTATCTGCAATCCTTCTCCTCCTCCTCTTAAATAATAGATCTACCTAACATAGTCTGAGTAGCATGTGGGTCTTGCAGAATTACTTTGCATGTTCTCTCATTTCTTTTCCAGTTAGGAAACATGAGATCCAAACAATATTCTCTAATCACTTTCTTAAATCTTACAACACCAGGAAGCTGGAAACTAAACTAAAGAAGAAAAACAAATTTGTGCTTAATGCAAGTTAACGTTAGCATCATTTGGAAGAAAAGACTAAACACACATCAAATACTGTAGTTATATGCTAATCATATGCTATTAAAACTCTCTTGTCAGTGCCCTTTAAATGGGTGAAATGGTGAATCTTAAGGCAAACCATTTTCAACCAAGGTATCTCAAATGGGCTAAAGTGCCCAAAATTTGGGATTCATGACTTCCATGGAATTAAACTTTGGTAAATTTGATAAAACACTCTATCAACATTTTATAAAATTATCATAAAGTATTTTATGACACTATATAAAGCATCATAAAACATGCCAATATCTGATATTTGACAGATTTTCCTTCAAAATGGATAGAAGAGTACACAATAATTTGTTATGCATCTGTTTCTTTTAAACAATGGCTAAGAATTTCAGGATTAGGGTTTATTTTGAGGGAGCAAAGGTCCTTCTCATTGAGGATGCTCCAGTCTACTGGGAAAAATGCTTTGTGTTAGATATTAACACAGGCTACTGTGGTTTCCACTCCAGTCCTCTGTTTAGGCGGGAACAGAGGTTCAATCTGATTGGTTGAGAGGTCTGACAGCTCCCTATAAAAGGAGAGCTGTCAGACCTAACCGCTGCTGGATTGTACAGACTTGACTGTTGTAATAAAGAGCTGTTGTTGCGTTAAACCTGAGTCTGCATTCTCATTGCCCTATCTAACGCTGGCGATGAGGGTGGGATTGAGAGGCAGATAAGGCGAAGAATGAGCAATGAGTCAATCCAGCAAGTGAATCCAGCCCATTGCATCAGCACAGCATCGAGCAGCCATTTTAAGCGGCAAACTCAAATCGCTCCAAGACAAAATGGCCATGCACGCCCCGCCAACTCCGTATGACCCAGTGGCCGAACACTGGGAATCCTACATGCTGAGGTTCAAATGCTTTCTTGAGGCAAATGACCTCATGGGGGTTCCAGACTCCCGCAAGAAAAACCTCTTCCTGGGCTACTGCGGCCGAGAGGTCTTCGAAATGGCAAAAGACCTATCGGAGCCAACTCCGATCCAAGCGTTTACATGGGCAGCCTTGCAACAGACTTTAAAAACTGAACTGTTGGCCGACCCCACTTCTGAGACACCGGTCCTTCTTATTGACTGCCTGGACTGTGGACCTGTCTCTTCCACTGACGCTGCCTGCTTTTCCGCCAAAGACGCTATTATTAAGCAGGTTCTTAACTGGGTGTGGAGGGAGTGGCCCAAGGGGCCTGTTTAAAATGTTTTTTGCTAAACGTGATGAGCTGTCGCTTATCAAAGGTTGTTTACTGTAGGGGGACCGGGTGGTTGTCCCAAACAAACTGCGAAAGGCAGTATTGGAGGCATTACATGTGGGGCATCCTGGCATCGTCAGGATGAAATCATTGGCTAGGAGCTACGTCTGGTGGCCTAACATGGATAGGGAAATAGAAGAGTGGGTGGCTACCTGCACTCCGTGTCAGGAATCCAGACCAGCTCCCCCAGAGGCGCCCGCTAAGGAGTGGGAGCACCCTCAGGCACCCTAGTCTAGGGTGCACATAGATTTTGCAGGCCCCGTTCAGGGCCAAACGTTCCTCATAGTTGTGGACGCAAATTCGAAATGGCTAGAAGTAGCCCTGATGACCTCTACCACGGCAGAGGCGGTCATCAAAATGCTATGGAGACTTTTCTCCACACATGGCCTGCCCGACATCTTGGTCTCTGACAACGGGCCCCAATTCACGGCCATGCAATTCGAGACCTACTTAGCTAGCCAGGGAATTCGACCTGCCCTAGTCGCGCCATTCCATCCGGCCTCAAATGGACAGACGGAACGAATGGTGTGATCAGCAAAAGAGGCCCTCGCCAGAATGAGCCTGGGTGATTGGCAAACACGGGTTGATCACTATTTGCTAATCCAACATATTACGCCAAGCGCCACCACTGGGAGAAGCCCCTCCGAGCTTCTCATGGGTCACCATCTAAGGTCCCACTTAGACCAGCTACACCCAAACTAATCTGCCACATCGCCCCCAGACTCCACAAGCAAGATTCGGAACTTTAGCATAGGGGATTCAGTATATGCCCACAACTATGCCGGGGGAACTCTGTGGATTCCTGCTACGGTGATAGGCATCACCGGGCCTCGCTCTTACTTACTGGAGCTACAGGATGGTAGAAATTGGAGGAGGCACATTGACCAACTCCGTGGTCGCCTCTCCCACTCCAATCTTAGGGTACCAGACGAAACTCTGAAACCAAACGGCCAAGGCCCTACCCAAAAGGAGCAGACATTCACTCCTTTCACAGACAACTCAAACCCGAAATATCCGGCAGACTTATCTGAGTTTGTTGCAGGCTCACAGCGAGCTCCGAGCGAGCAAGCTCAAGGAACTCCAGCCGTGGCCTGTGGTAAGTTCCAGCAGGTTCCATAGAGCAGAGCTGGAGAGCACACAGGTCCGTCCGACCTGCCTGAAGAGCTGGTTCCAAATGAACTGCGCAGGTCTGGTAGGATTAAACAAAGACCCGTCTACCTCAAGGACTATGTAACCAATTGGAACACTCCGACCAAGAGGGGAGGGGTGTTAGATATTAACACAGGCTACTGTGGTTTCCACTCCAGTCCTCTGTTTAGGCGGGAACAGAGGTTCAATCTGATTGGTTGAGAGGTCTGACAGCTCCCTATAAAAGGAGAGCTGTCAGACCTAACCGCTGCTGGATTGTACAGACTTGACTGTTGTAATAAAGAGCTGTTGTTGCATTAAACCTGAGTCTGCCTTCTCATTACCCTATCTACCACTTTGGTGTTCATGAAATCTCATGAGAAAAACTAGCATTGCAGCATAAACATAACATAATGACAATTAAATTCCCTGCATTGAAGTGAAATGAGTAAAAATTAAAAAGAAATCAACGAATCCACTTACAATAACTTTGTTCTATGAGAACAGCATTCTGGTTGGTTATGCTAGTAATTCTGTAAAAAATCAAAATTCTTTAGAAACAAACAAACATTCCTGAAGGAGCTAAATCTAATTATTTGCTGAGGCAGTACATTCATGCTGAAGGTGTGATATTCTAATATACCCTCAATATACCCATCACAATATATGTCATTAAAACAAGTTTGCAGCAAATATGCCAGAGAAAATGATAACATTTGAGAGCACCTCTAAGCCAAGAGTGCAATCTAAATAGCCACTGTAGTAGTGATGAGAAGAAGAAAGGAGACAAAGGTATCTACACCTTCATTTCGATCTAAGCAGAGGGAAAAAACCTATTCTTATTCCTAATTTTGAATATGGAAGAAAACATACAGTGAACATAACCCAAAAAATCTGTAGATCACAAATTATAACTAGACAATGCTTTTGAGAAGCCAATGAATAAATATCCTTCACATGGCATTTTTAAGAATGAAACATGATGTCTTTTCTTTTTCTTTTTAAGTGAGAAAGGGAAACTGAGCACAGAATGTCCCAAAGGTGTTTTCTTTCAAATGGCGACTGGGTTTTTTTGTTTGTTTTTTTTGCTAGAAGATGTTCGCTTCTCATCCAAGAGGCTTCTTCAGTTCTGACTGGATGGTGGAAAATGGAAGGATTTATATTCCTTGCAGTCATCTGGTCTTTAGCATTCTTTCTGAGAGTCATTGAGGCCACTTGGAGGTTTATCTGTGCCCTCAGGAGTCACATAAATCCTGTAGTCTACAATTGTTTTCTGGAAATCTATTCATACTCCTGCACTCATTCTTCTTCTAGCAAAACAAGTCCAGTTGCCTTTTGAAAGAAAGCACCTTTGGGACAACCCTGACCTGGATGACTGACAATCTCCCTAGACATTGAGCACAGACTATTTCATCCCATCTAGGTTAAGGAACAATTCAATGTGAACTCCTGGTAGCAGTTTTTAAGTATCGTGTTTTAAAGTTGTTGCAATTCTTCCTGATTGACACCAGCTAATAATAACATGTCATTTGGTGAGATACATTGGTTATCCCATTTGTTTACAGCTTGCTTTTCCTTGGGGTGGGAATTACTATTTCAAGCACTGCAACATAAACAGAAGAATCACATTTAGTTTACTTCCGGCAGAGCTTTAACTGGACTGTGGATTTACTGTAGGATCTCTGCCAGGAGTATTGGAAGTGTGAATACACTAAGAGAAGCACTGCATTTGGGAAAGATGAAGCATTTGTGGGAATACATTAGAAAAAACACCTTTAACGTCATATAAACATCTTACATTATGCTAAATATACTTTCATTTTACTTTCTTCAACTCTGGGACTATAACTGAGAAATGAATGTTGTCTATTGCAGTAGCTCTTTTTCTTTGCTTTTCCATTTTGTTCCTTTCAGGAGCTTCATACCCTTCAGAGATAAAGAGAAATGTTCACAATTTCTGGAGGATGGCAACTTCTCATGAAAAGCCTTGCGTTCTTCACTCCAGAAATTTGTTTCCAGAATAAAACACAAATGAGGTGTTCATAGTGGGAAAAGCAGAGAAGGAAGAAGGATGTAAAAGTTCCATTCCTTTTCTTACTAACGATTGGTCCTTACAGACTGACTTGACCATGGTTACCAAATTCTTCCAACCCCTTGACCCTTCAGAAATTTTCAAATTGTACATCAACCCCCCAAAATTTTATATGAAAATAAATGACTAAATAACTATACTTTACTATTGCCAAATGCAACACTATTACTATGCAATTCATTCATTCATTTCTACGAGAGGTTGTAAAATGGTATAATCAAGGGTAGCACCGGGGGTGAAACTTTTCTTTGTGATCACAGTAATCAAGAATCAAGTCCTCTATCTCAGCAGTTCCATTTACAATTATAATTCTTGATCACTATGGTGTGATGAACTGCAACTGGATATTAGACACATACTTAACATGGTTATTCAGTAACCCAAATTAAAAGGGCAACACCGCTATGTCCCTAGCACCTGCTTTAAACCGAACCCCTCTTTTCCCTGCATCGGTTGAAGGGAGCAGCCACATCTTTGCTGTTCCCAGTGACATCCCTGCATAGCCTAGTCTTTACTGTCATATAGTCTAAGAATAATTTACAAAGCTAAATAAATATCGTATCTTTTTATCGGGAAGATACGGAGCGTTCAGTTTCCTTTATGACTTCAGATGAAAAAATCATGTACACTTTGAAGACTGCAACTAAGAATAATTGATGAAAAACAAGAATGCTTGAAAATTGCATATACAGAATTTAATGTCTCTAAATATACAGAGATAATATCTCTGAAATATATACATTTCCATTTATGTGCATGTATTCATTGATGCTTTATCATTGGGGCACCGTTTTGCGGTGGTTCGGCTCCTACCTCTCTGGCCGGAAGCAACGTGTGTTGGCAGGGGAGCAGAGGTCGACCCTAAGCCCCCTTACTTGTGGGGTGCCACAGGGGTCGGTCCTCTCGCCACTCCTGTTCAACACATACATGAAGCCGCTGGGTGAGATCATCCGTGGTTTCGGGGTGGGATATCATCTGTACGCTGATGATACTCAGCTGTACATTTCCACCCCGAACCACCCCAACGAGGCCGTCGAAGTGATGTCCCGGTGTGTGGAAACCGTACGGGTCTGGATGGATGACAACCGACTCAAGCTCAACCCTTCCAAGACGGAGTGGCTGTGGGTTCCGGCCCCCCGGTTCAACCAGTTAATTCCATCTCTGGCCATTGGGGGCATTCAACTCGCCCCCATGGAGCGGGCGCGCAATTTGGGTGTCCTCCTGGATGCCAGGCTGTCCATGGATGACCATGTGACAGCCGTGGCCAGGGGGGCGTTCCACCAGGTTCGCCTGGTGCGCCAATTGCGCCCCCTATTGGACCGGGACGCCCTACGCACAGTCACCCATGCGCTGGTGACGTCTCGCCTGGACTACTGTAACGCTCTCTACATGGGGCTTCCCTTGAAATGCACTCGGAGACTGCAGTTGGTCCAGAATGCGGCCGCGTGGGTGATTATGGGGAGTACTAAGTACTCCCATGTGACACCTCTCCTGCGCGAGCTGCACTGGCTTCCTGTGGTCTATCGGGTGCGTTTCAAGGTCTTGATTACAATCTTTAAAGCGCTCCATGGCTCAGGACCTAGTTACTTGCGGGATCGTATTCTGCCCCATACATCCCTACGACCCATCCGCTCGCACAGAGAGGGACTTCTCCAGGTGCCGTCCACCAGACAGTGCCATGGGGCGGCGCCTAGGAGCAGAGCCTTCTCTGTGGCGGGCCCAGCCCTGTGGAATGACCTCCCCCCGGATATTAGGACCACTACTGACCTCCGCTCCTTCCGTATAAAGCTCAAGACCCACCTATTCCAAATAGCCGGCCTGGCTCAATCATAACTTCATAACGCTCCTGATGGGTTTTTTAATTCAGTAATTTTATTTAATGGGATTTTAAATTGTGTTTTTTAATTGTCTTTCACTTATGAGTCTACCTCCTCCATGCACATGTATATGTCTTTGTTCTTTATGTATATATGTTTGTCTTTATCTGTATTTTATCTGTTTTGATTGTACGCCGCCCCGAGTCCTTCGGGAGAGGGTTGCGGCTAATCAATATTATTATTATTATTATTATTATTATTATTATTATTATTATTATTATTATTATTATTATTATTATTATTATTATTATTATTATTATTGTCCAATATACATAGATTTAAACTTATGTAGAATGAAATTAAGAGCCTGTAAAGTATCTTGGAAATTTACTATGAGAAAAACACATCGTTTTCAGCTACTTTGCTAATAAGAAAAATTAAGAGCCTGTAAAGTATCTTGGAAATTTACTATGAGAAAAACACATCGTTTTCAGCTACTTTGCTAATAAGAATAGTCTCATTAATATGTGTGCAACAATTTTTATTTTGTTTTAAAATCTCTTTTCGGCTTGTTTTTTTTTAAAAAACTCATCATACCCACTAAGATTTCTATATGTTATCTTCAAATAACTTCAATATATTCAGTGCAGCTCTTTCTTTTTGCTTTTAAGTAACTCCTATGGGATTTAAGTAGGTTTAATTCCAAGTACAACCTGTATAGAAGTGAGGCAATAAGCTGATTGTGATTGAGAAAGAATAAACTTTCATAGCTATATGAAAAGTGTTGCCAGCTTTAGCACTTTCTAAAAGTATTGAGGCCAACTCCCAGAATTCTCAAGTTGGCATGGCCCATGATGACAATTAATTATGGGATTAAGTATATAGATCCAAAGAGTTCCTGATTGGGGAAGCTACTATACATTAAAAAAAGGATTTTAGGGAAGCTCAGTTAAACTCTTAAGAGTGAAACCAGCCATAATAAAGCAAAATTGCTGCCAATTGTGGCTTAGCATTCACAAATAACTAACTCTTTCCACCAGCAGAAGTAGCTTCAGTAATCAGGCAATGGATGTGTGGCTCACTTAATGCTTACAAATCTATTATTCTACCATTCCTTATCATTATCTACATTGCTATGGTTGATGGGACCTGAAAATCAACAGTTATCTCTGAAGTCACATACTATCCACAACAAATTAAATGAATCAGAAACAAATCACAGGCAAATGTCTCCTATTCCATTCAAATCTGCCCTCCCAGTTTGTCCCTGACATACAATGTCTGTCAGAGGTTGAACTTAGCTTTTCATTCTTAGGAAGGGGACAAGACAAAGTCTGGTTTCAAATACCTTATAACAGAAAGAGGAAACAAAATTGAATCACAGGAAATGGGAAAAAGACAAAGTACTCCTCCACTTCAGATTATCCCTTTGTTTCTTTGTTTTTGCTGCACCAGGGTGTACAGAAGTATATACTCAAGACTTCAGTGGGTTTTTTTTTAAAACCAAAGGTTATTAGTTGATAAGGTCAGAGTTTATGAATGGAGCTCAAATGGGCAATATTTACAGGGACCTGGCACTACTGTTTCCTGAGACACAGCCTGCAAAACTGTTAACACACAGCCATGTTAAACATGAGTGTTGAAAAAAGTATTGCACCAAAGAGCTAGGCTAAAAACAATCCACACAAGTACATTCCTGACAAAAAAGAGTTGTTACAAGATACGGTACCCTGTGTTAGCATTTGACAAGCCAGCAGAGGAAATGCTGCAAGTCCCATTGTCCCACACTCTCAACTATGTGTTGCTGTGATTACAATTCGGAACAATAGATACTGTGTCAGTAGACAGCAAAACAAACAATAGACCCTTTAAACAAAATAGCAGTAGGAAGAACACACAAATTAGTCAACAAGGGAACTGGATTAATTTTTTGCATTTTTTCCAGCGGGTGATATTCTAGAGATTAGAAGAAAGGATATTTTGTTCATCCTCCCACCCCTATGACTCCGTGTTTCTGCCTCTCCCTTTTTTATCAATGAGGAATTTTGATCTGTCGGCACCTGGCTTGACCAGCAGTCAGCTGATCTCTGAAGATCATTGCATACTATTTTAACTCTCGCCCACTGTTCAGTCACTTTCCCAACAGCTGCAGGACCTGTGCTGTCTCCCTTTGATCTGAAAAGCAAGCTTGTTGTCTCCCTTGCCAATACCAATAGATACAGTATCAGCCTGCCCTAGCAGCTCAACATGACCAGTTGTTTCACCGGCCAAGAAAAGGGAGGGTGGGGTAGGGTTGGGCTGGGACAAAAAAAAAAAAAACCCTCCAAGCTACAGCTTTAGGCCAAGAAAGCCTGACTCAGACCTCTGCTGTTAACCTTCAGGATTACTACGCTGCATAGTGTATGTAGGGATCCACATTGCCCTCTAGCTGCTTCACTTAAAAGGCAGCACAAAGGAAGGATCAGATAGGTACTAAGGTAGCTTGAAGAGGTGAAGAAGTTTATGGCATTAAATATACATAGTCTGTAAAATTAGGAAAAGCTTAGCAATGCATAAATATATATACCACAGAAAATTGAATTCCTTATTTTTGATTTTTCTTTTAAAAAAAGATCATATTCAAAGAAAAAAATGAGAATGTGTCTTGAATTCTTGACACCAAGTATAGTATAATCTTTACTGTTATTGTGCTTAAATACAACAAAATTGGTTTTAACCTCACTGGTCCAAAATTATAACAGAAACGAAAAAAGAAAGAAAAAGAAAAAAAACTAGTGTGTACATGGAGTGATTGTGGTTGTATTTAAAAGTCTCACAGCTCAAGGATAGAAACTATCTTTAAACCTGTTTGTTTGTTTGGCTGGCTATACCAGAAAACAATCGATTCAAAGGTAGAATGAAGGTGAGACTGAACTCACAATAGGAAACCTGAATCAGCTTCCTTTAAAGTCTGAAAAATCTAAATTGTCAGATTTTCAGAATTCCTCAAACCCGACATATTTTGAACACTAGAATCAATTACAGAATAGTGTTTTAGAAACAGTGTTTAGTATATGTTTAAACAGTGGGTTTAAAAAAAAACCTGGCAACTTTAAGATGTATTGACTTCAACTCCCAGTCAGCGTGGGACAAGTTTGAAAAATACTGCTTTATGACTTCATCTCAAATGTTTAAATTTAACTTTGCAACAACAGAATTCATTTTTTTTGGAGGGGGGGGGGAGAAAGAAATTGAAATTGCATGTATATTTATATTAAAAGTATATAAAAGCAAAAGAAGATGTTGGATAGCTATTTGTCTGAAACGGTATAGGGTTTCCTGCCTAGGCAGGGGGTTGGACTAGAAGACCTCCAAGGTCCCTTCCAACTCTACTATTGTATATATTAAAGTCAGCAATCACAAAAGAGTTAATCAATGCTAGAACACATTTAGTACAAATGGAAAACATTTCATTATTCAAATCTGCAGCAATATTTATTTTAATGGAAATCATCAAAGGATTATATCCACCAGTAAAATCAAGATATGCTTTAAAAATGCTTACACCATATCCATTAATCTGTCAGCTACATCTTGCTTTTCTCGTTGGTTTAATAAACAAATACGTATTTACATCAGCAGCATTTAAGTGTATTACTAAACATGATTTACTGGATTCTTCTATAATGAAACATGTCTATTAATGATGAAATATAAAAATGTATTAATCAATGCACAATGCTAATGTAGAGATCATAACTACTTCCATCTCTTCAGATGCCTTTTCAAGCATGCTAAACCACCACAAAGAAGCTGCTAAAAAGGTAGAGCTGAACATTTTCTCCCTCAGGAAATGCTTTTATTTAAAGAATGTCTGCCTGTCCATCAGATATAGTTTCACAACAGTTTTACAAAGCAATTACTATAATGCTGCTTTAAAAATTAAACATTTGAAGGCCAGAAATGGGGGGAAAATACTAGTTGATATCAGTCTTAGGATATTTTCGTCAGAATGTCAACCACATAGAAAAAAATATTAGCAAGAAACAAAACATAATAGACATGACAAATGGAAATCAAACCTCAAAGCCTCAAAACATGAAAAGCAAACACAACGTTTGAAAATATAACATAGAGAGTATTAAGTGCACACCCCAAGAAAGGAATATTGCTAAAGCACATGTGGAGGCACAAGAAGAGTCTCCAGTTCAGATTCCAGTTGATGAGAAAATCAATGCAGAAAGATTCTTTAGATGCATTGGTCCAATCAAGGTGAACTTAGTATCTGATCTACAAGCAGGCTATGAGTCCCCCAGATAAAGGAGTGACATTTTTTTCTAAGACAAACCCAACTAAAAGCTCTGTTAAGCCTCTGATAGGCTTAGCATATCCATTCTTTTAAATAGTTCTTTGAAAGGGACAACAAACTGTCCTTGTTTTTCCTGATAACATTACCATATCATTGCTATGTCCTTCATGGCCCTTCAAGTGGGAGGGGGCGAACATAAAAGAGGGGAGGAATTTTGCCCTAAATCCCAGAAGGCTACTTTTCTGGGAAACAAGGGACGAAAATATAATGATTATAATATGGGAACCGCATATTAATCCATTTAATAAGCTCTAGTTACTGCTTATTCTAGGACATACTTTGTTTCTGTGATCAATTTTGTTGAGCCTTACTATTAATACCTCTCAGCCCAAGAGATTTGCTACATATACCAAACATTTCCCCAAACTTCAGTAGAGCCACATATTAGGGAAGATATTTGAGGTTAGGCTACTTACGACTTTAGTCAACACCTTTATGCCTTGCTTTAATTTAGTCAATGCCTTTGTGCTCGTTGAATGAGCCTTTTATTTTTAGGGTACACACATTAGGCAGCTATATAAGTTCTATAAATAATTAAATAAATAAATTTATCTGCTGCTGCAAGTTTCAGGGAGAAATGATTGGGCTGAAGCAGTGTAAAATGGGAGTGGTCTGACCTGTAGCTACCGAAACGCTCAGGATTGAAGCCCTTCTTAGGAGCTGAGGGGAGAACCTTCCGCTTCTCTTTATTCGCCACCAAGAATGGATCCAATGCAATAACTTCAATTACTCACAATCCACAACCTCTTAAAGCTGAAAATATGAGCCTTTTAGACCGGAGATAAACGATGAAGCAGCCTTCCTCATTGAAGGACTGAGTTGAAAGTGTCTACCTAGCAACAGGGGCAGAGCTTAATAATGTTACCAGACTCAATATGATTGGATGAAGGTTAACCCAGCCTGGATGCTGCCTCCACCACTAGGGAGAATGGGTCAAAACTGGCCTTCTCTGCAGTATGATTACTATCAGTGCCTATTATTATCAAAGTTTATAAACTTTGATAGTTTAATACATGCTGAATTGACTAACTCAGTTCAGATAGGCTGAAGAACCAGGGGCTGCTAGTTGTCTTTGGACTGATTTCTCTGTAAATCTTCTTTGATAAGCTTATATTTTTCTTGGCAGTTGACCATGAAAAGGAATAGGGAGAGAGAGAGAAAAAGAAAGAGAGAGTCAGTGAGTGTGTGTGTTTGTGTGTGTGTGTGTGTGTGTGTGTGTGTGTGAGAGAGAGAGAGAGAGAGAGAGAGAGAGAGAGAGCATCAGAGAGAGCATCAGAGAGACAGAGAGAGAGAGAGAAGTGTGTGTGTGTCGGAGGGGGGAGATGTCCAAAGAGTACACTTCTCCTCTGTTATATCATATCAATTAGAATCTATTTTTCAACAAAATAAAAAGCCCAAATGATATGAAGGCTGTGCTATAGAACCTTCATCCTTTTATTTTAATATATGTTACATGGACATCACACATATACAAAACTGGGACTTTGATTACGCATTTGATGCCATCTTGATTTTTTTAATATGCCCCCCCTTTCCCCTCCCCCCCATGGAAGCCCCTTCCAACTGTCTAAATTTTGTTTACAGGATTCATTTTGAATTTTATTTAAAGAAGGCTGTGACCTTTCATATTTGATTGTTTATTGTCCTCCTTTCATACCAACTCCGTGCCAAGCATATATCAAGTTATTAACAGGGAAGGTGGTTTTAAAACAAAAACAAAAAATAGAGATGTTTCAACAGCCAACACTGCAATTAGTTTGTTTGTAGAAAATAATTATAGTGCTCGCTTAGTAATGAGAACTATTAGAAAAGCAGCTTTCTCATGCTCATAACACACTGATTAGTTCTTTCAGTACCCTGGAGTACTCAAGCCACAAGGCTCTCTAATAGGCCACATATATTTAAATTAACATCTCACTTAACATCATAAAAATAAAATTTAAAAACCCTGCATATACAGCTGTTATTATGCACAGTCTTGGTATCTCAGGTTCTGTCTCTCTGCTTTTGATATATCAGGAACTATACATACATACATACACACACACACACACACAGAGAGACATGTTTTCACATTTCTGAAGGTTCACTCTTCATGCCTAGTGATTGGCAGATGGCCCTTTGGACATGTCTATAATACATTTTTAAGGGTTAGATTGCAGTGAGAGAGCTTTTTGTCTGCATTGCTGGATGCTACAACTCCCTGCAGACCAGTCAGGCTTGGTATGCTTCAGAGTTAATGTAGTGCTTGTGTTGGGATTTTACTTTTTCCTCTGAAGCCCCTATACGCAATGGTAATATTCATAGCTCCTACTGCTATTACTAACAGGAACAAAATGCTCTGTCTGAAACAAAGACCAAGGAAGTGCAATTGGTGTGGGTGCGTGAAAGGATGACCATATACTAGGCTCTGGAACATAAAGACCTTAGTGACTCAATGTCTTGTTATTTGCACTTGTGTTTATCTATAATTGTATACTTGAATTGGATCACCACAAACAATGAGCGCCACTTATATCACTATTCTAGTGATTAGCCTCTAGTCATTGTCAGATTGGGCAACTGTATTTTACTGTATGTTGGGCAAATCTAATAAGATGTAACTTACATAAAACACCTTTTCAAAAAGGAATATCTATCTCCTTATTCTCAACATTTTCACAATGGCAGAATCCTTTTTAGAATCTATTTAATAATACGCTTCTTTAAAAAGCTACTCACTGAAAATAAATATAACATTTATTCTCTCAAAAACCTACATTATATTTCTGTATAAATACTTATTCTGTATAAGCCTCACAACTGTGTAAAGTTCCACTCAAAAGAATTTTTCAGCTGCCAAGATTACAATTTTCCCTGCAAAACCTGTAAGCATTTTTTAAAAAACAGAATATGGAGGTGCACTAAATAGCAATAATAAATAGCAAACTTTCAGGTTCATATGATTAGAATGACCCTAACAATGGATGCAATTCGCTTCTGATTGAAGTGCCTAAAAAGGAGGCAATCAAATGCAAGAAAAGAACCATGCTGTGAAACCTTAAAATTCTATACCGTGTAAAATGTCCCTTCCTATTGTGGTTACAAAATTGTAACGGAAACAATTGAATCGAAGTAGATGAACTAGATCTGGTGGAACAAAGCATGACCTTGGTTATTTAATGATAGTTCTTAAATCGAAGTATGTGCTACTTTTTAAAGAGTATCTCTCTTTAAGCACTGTTCTTATTCGCAATGTATCATGCTTGGAAATGGGGGGGGGAGGAAAACAAACAAACAAACAAGGCAAGGAATATTGCCTAGAGAAGATCTTCTACTTTCTTCCACATAACTAAAAAAATGATTGGGAAAGAAGGAGCTTTCCTGGGCAGAGTTCGGGAATAACTGAACTCCCTCTGATTTAGATTAAAGACAGAGAAACAGGGCCTCCTTTGCTAGTACTGTACATTTAACGATGATCGTCATCCTCGTTGTTCTCCTGTAGTTGTCAGACTGTTCCAAGGGAGTAGGCTAATGTGAAAGATGAATATGTAGCTGGCAAGGTATCTGAGGCTGGGGATCACAACTGACTGTGGTGGCCTATAGTATATGTCTTTCACCCAGCAATTCCTCAGCAGGGTTGCTATTATTTCTTTCTCATGGTTTTAATGTCAGTTTTAAATGTAAAGGAGGTGAAGACGTTAGGCAGGATTCTTTTCTGTCAAGATGAAACAGAGGAAGAGTCTCTTGAAACATTATAAAGCTGAAGTGATGGCACTACAGCTGCATACTTGGTGCCCAGTAGATAGTAATTGGTGTAGCACACAGGTGTCAAACTCACAGTGTCACATTGCTGTCACGTGATGTATCATGACGTTTTTCCCTTTCGTGGAGCTGGGGTGGGCATGGCCTGTGTGTAATGCATCCAGCCTGCGGGCCGCCAGTTTAACATCCCTGTTGTAGCATAAGCTTTTGACAGTTTTGACCATCTTCCACTTTCTTAGTATAATTTGCCTGGAGGTTTAGCCAATTTTCTTTGACAACAGTCAATTTGCTAGAAACTGGAACAGGGGTGTCAAGCCTTGGCAACTTTATGACGTGTGGACTTCAATTCCCAGCATTCCTCAACTAGCCATAGGGAATTCTAGGAGTTGAAGTCTACAAGTCTTAAGTTGGATGCCTTTGGTTGGACACCCCTGATCTACAGGACAATGCTTTGTTTCTGTGAAACTGTATTTAGCAATGAAACTGCACTTGATATTAATTCAGATTTTGTCTCTGATGGCTCTTCTGTTCTTAGCTTCTAACCCCATCACAGCTGTTTCTATATCCAAGCACAAATGAGAGTTCAATGTAAAAGATAAAGTACTATAACACATAATCTGGAAGTTGTTCAAGGGTCAAAAACTGAAATGCCATGGTTCTCAGATAATAAATAAGCAGATAAAATTAAATCTGCATATTAAGAAATATTTTTATTTCACCCATCAGATAAAATTATTTAGAGATACCAAATAAGTCAGTTTATGAATCTATATCTTACACTTGGGAGTAATTCCTTAACTAGCTACACTGTTAGTAAAGACAACATTAATTTCTTTTCAGCTCAATTTTTAATTTCACTTTCACACAATTAAGGAAGAAGAGAAACTTGATATAAAAGGGTAACGTGTTTTGATTCTGGGGGAGCAAAATCATACTTCTTTAATTTAAAATGCCATCCCATAAACTTTTATAGATGTAGTCAGGGATTCATTATCTTTTATTCTTCTCAATTCTAAAAATCTCAAGATCTTTGATTTAAAACGTATTGATTTCAGAGACAGGGACTACATATATATTGGAACAGAAGGATTTAACCCATTATGTTATGAAGTAAATGGTAATCCAATAAAATTAACAGAGTTACAGAATAGCAGAGTTGGTAGGGACCTTGAAGGTCTTCTAGCTCAACCCCCTGCTCATGCAGGAGACCCTCTACTATTTCAGACAAGTGTCTTTCCAGTCTTCTCTTAAAACCCTCCAGTGTTGGATCACCCACAACTTCTGAAAGCAAGCCATTTCACTGATTAATTGTTCTAAATATCAGGAAAT
The DNA here is from genome assembly GCF_964273705.1 of Natrix helvetica. Taxonomy (NCBI): domain Eukaryota; kingdom Metazoa; phylum Chordata; class Lepidosauria; order Squamata; family Natricidae; genus Natrix; species Natrix helvetica. The sequence goes on along the minus strand of NC_138552.1, from coordinate 213,069,624 downwards.
GTTGCCTTATTTCTAGGTTGGTTCTCTTTTTTATCAGTTTCTATTCATTGCTTCTTGCCCTGCTTTCGGATGCTTTGGAAAATAGGTTGACCCCTTCTTCCTTGTGGCAGTCCTTCAAATATTGGAATGTGCTAACATGTCACCCCTAGCCTTTTTTTCATTAGACTTGTCACACCCGATCCCTGCCACAGTTTTTCATATGTTTTCGCCTTCATATGTTTAGCCATGTGGCTGTGAAAGCTGTATCATCAGAATTTAAAAAACGAATACCGGTATCTTTGATTTGTGATCCTAGGAAAAAAATGGCTGTGAATACTTTGGACACTAAGACGAACAAACCATTCAAAAATAGATGAAGTAAAACCAAACTGCTCATTAGAAGCTGTAATAATGAAGGTACAGCTTTAATTGTTCAAACATATAACACAAAGGAAAGTCATAAGAGAAGATTGTTTGGTTTAAGAGAAAGAAGGACTAGGGGAGACATGATAGCAGTGTTCCAATATCTCAGGGGTTGCCACAAAGAAGAGGGAGTCAAACTATTCTCCAAGGCACCTGAGGGTAGAACAAGAAGCAATGGGTGGAAACTAATCAAGGAGAGAAGCAACTTAGAACTGAAGAGAACCTTCCTGACAGTTAAAACAATTAATCAGTGGAACAGCTTGCCTCCAGAAGTTGTGAATGCCCCAACACTAGAAGTCTTTAAGAAGATGTTGGATAGCCATCTGTCTGAAATGGTATAGGGTTTCCTGCCTAGGCAGGGGGTTGGACTAGAAGACCTCCAAGGTCCCTTCCAACTCTACTACTGTATTGTATTGTATTGTATTATGACCCAGTGATGGGACATACCCAAGCTACATCCCATGGGGTGGGCCTTCACTGATACACCAGGACCTTTTGCAAAACCCTGCAGCTGAACACAGGCATATGAAGGCATCTAACACATAATGCCAGATGAATGGCAACGGGGACGCCCATGTCACTGCCCTGCAAATCTCACCTATAGGCGTCTGTGTTGCCCAGGCCTCTGAAGTGGCTGCGCTTCTCATGGAATGAGCCATTTGTCTGAAACGGTATAGGGTTTCATGCCTAGGCAGGGGGTTGGACTAGAAGACCTCCAAGGTCCCTTCCAACTCTACTATTGTATTGTATTGTATTGTATTGTATTGTATTGTATTGTATTGTATTGTATTGTATTGTATTGTATTGTATTGTATTGCATTGCATTGCATTGCATTGCATTGTATTGCATTGCATTGTATTGTATTGTATTGTAAGATCTTAATGCCTGGAAAAATGGAAGGCAACAAAAGAAGAGGCCAACCAAAATTCAAATAGCTGGATTCTATCATTGCTGACACACATATCAGTTTGGAAGAACTCTATTAGTGACTGACAGACAGTCCTGACAAACTATTGTCCCTTAGCCATGGAAATCTGGAAATAACTGAATGCTGAACAACCATTTAATCTCTGATCTAGCTCTAAACCCAACTTCGCAAAGGTTCCATATGCCATGAGTCCATGAGTCACAAGTTTTTAAATGGTTAAAATGACAAATTAGAGAAAGAAAAAAAGGTCACTATTTATGAGAAATGGTCTTACTTAAGACTTCTGGCTTATTATTAAACTTTCTTCCCTCCCCATTAAGAAGGGTAGGATGACACATTACCTAGATAAAGGAACATTTGAAAAATCCTGCGGGTTTGGGATGTAAAGCAAATTATAAAATGATGAGCAAGTTCTACCTCCAAGAGCCACTAGAGTTTAGAAATGGATTAAATAGTGCTAAGCACTATGTCTGACTGTCTTTGTAGACTATTCAAATGCTGAAAGGAATTAGTAGTCTACATGCAGTGTATAAAGGGATTCTTTACAGTAAAAATGCTTATAAGTATATATCCTACAAGTGCAATTAGGAGGAAGCACTTAATGCTGTTTCTCAGATGACTTGTCATGCCACGGAAGAATGTGGCTGGAATAAATGTGCTTTACTGCATTGTGAGACATATTTTTCATATAACTTTAATTAAGCTGAAAAGCATAGAAAACAGAGCTTTCCAATGAACCTCTAATTTGTACTCAAAACATCCACATCTTTTGTCAGTTGCTTTCCCCCATTTTCTTTTAGTAAATAAATTGTATATGCTGTGTAAATATTATGACATTTGGTTGCTGTCATTTTGGTTCATGCAATTTGCCTAAAAGAACAGGTGATTTCAATTTAAGTAGCTTATTGTGTACTTATTCTTAATAACATGGAACAGGAAGCAATTCTTCAGATATCAATATGCCAATTAACAAAATGATTCTACCTCTGAGTAGACAAACAATGCCTTCTAATCTACACAAGCAACACAATGAGAGGAATGGGAGAGAGAAACTCAAGTCTGTCAGCTCTGGGTAGGCACAGGGCATTCAAATACAATAAACCTTTACATGCAATGTGCAAGAAACCGCAACACGCATACTTTTCACCTTCTGGCAGTGGAAAGAGCCAATATTCAAAAGATGGAATGAAACTGGTTGACTATCAGAAGCTAACTCACAAAACAATACACACTTTAATTGGAATAATTTTGGAATTGAACAATATTTTCACTTGTTCATAGGTACAATAGCCACACATCATACACTGTTTCGTTTAAGTGTTCATCCCCATCTAGTAATTGTTGCATGATGGTAAAGCCTAGGAACTGGGCTCACTCCTCCTTTTACTTGGAAAGAAAGAGGGAGAACGAGTGATCAAATAAGGGAGAACGAGTGATCAAATAAGGCCAATAGATCTCTTCAAGTGCAAATGCTCCTCTTTCTTGCTGTGATTCCTGCAGGTTTGAGTGCATGGGGATTTAAGAGAACCTACCATCATATGTCCATTGCTTGGAAACCATTATTTGCATTGATATCTCTTTTCCATAACCCTAGAAATGGTATGCCTATTTAAACAAATAGAGAAAGCCAAGCTTTGGACTTATCTAGGATTGAGCCAAAGCACATCTGTGTCCATCACAAAACATCCAGCACTGCAGGTTGGCATACTTTCTCATTCTGATTTTAGAATGCTTACTGTAAAAAAACAATGGTGGCTCAGTGGTTAAGATGCTGGGCTTGTTCCTGCCAACCTAGGGATTCGAAAGCATGCAAATGCGAGTAGATAAATATGTGCCACTGGTATTATCCTCACTTTGATGGTTGGTGTATGAGTGTAAAACAACATTGCTTAAGACAACCATGTAAGGAGGACAGTTTTATTAGTATAAAAAGGTTTGAGATTACCTCTGGTTTATGATCTTGTCTCTTGATGTCAAGAGATGGAAAGCAAAACTATAGGAGGGGAATATCATGAAACCAATCATTGGAGGATAATCATCCAAATGCTTTTGATAAATTATTAATGATATGACAAATGGAAATTTTATAATTTCCCAGTTTTGCTTTTCCTGAAGATCCAAAGAAATTTACAAATTTTGCAATAATAAGGATATCAGCATCAAATTCCATGTGCCTGGTAATTTTCATTTAGATTGACATCACTGGCATAGGCCTTTCTGTGACCTTTTATCTCACTGCTGATGCCACCTGCATATTTCACATTTGAATTCTGCACCACAAATTTTAAATTAATTATCTTGACTTTCTTCTGCACTTGACAACTCATCCCAAGGCCAATAAAGACCACGGGACTCAGAAATTTTTTACTGTGAAGGTAATGAGTCAGCTCTGAGGTCGATGGATTTTCAATATTTATTGATACAATACAGCTTCACTTCAGGTTCTCGGTAATGAAGTTAGTACTACCTGACACAGCATGAGTTATTTAAATTTGATAGAGTCAAGAGAACTTTAAACATACTGATTCCACTTCATCACTTCAATGGTAAGCAAACTGAAAGACAGTTATAACTGAACACTTTGAGTAGAGTGTTTGTATGTATTGTTCTAAATATGCTGGGCCAGCTTAAAAGGTGCACATGGGCATTATTTCTTATTCCAGTATTCTGTTTGATTAATATACTGAAATATTAGGAAACTATAATGTGGTTCAACTATTTTCATTGATTTTTTAAAAATGGGAATGGCTTTGCAAATCCACTAAAAGCAATTCTACCGGTTATGATGACTATGACACTTCTGGGTATACTATGACTCTGTTGAAACCTTTCATTAGCAAAAGATTATCCTTTATTTTATGTACTATCGTCCTTCTCAGGACAGGAAGATGTTAAATATGGGGGAACATTCGTGCAACTGAATAATCTTGCTAACAAGCAAGACCTGGGAGATGCTGTATACATAATAGCTAATAAAGAAGATAGAAAGAACGAGATCTTAGGTATAAGTCTACATCTGTGATATGTGTCACCAGATAGCATCACTGCTCCCTCACATGCTGACAGACATTCATAGTGAAATTTAACTCGACCTTAGTTACAAAAATAAACATTGCCTGGATTAATGCTTGGCATATTAACCTACAGAAAGAACTGAATGTCAATGGATGGTCATCTAGCTATTTGGTCACTTGGTCATTCCCCATTCACTTAGAAAATGGAAAGACTGCTGATATTGCCAACATCCATCCCCATGGCAGAGATCCACTTTGAAAGGACCTAAACAATGATTTATATTTTGCTGCAAACACTGCACGTGACAGACCAAGAACGGAACTGTCTTCTTACCGACAAGAACAGTGGATGAAAGAAAAAAAATTGCAGCGCTTTTTAACGTTCAAAAAGAGGGAATCTCTGAAAGAAAAGAGGCCTTGAAAATGGTCGCTGGTCCTTACCTGATACGCTCGTTTTCTGGTAGAGACAGCAACCAGACTGGGTATGCTCCGTCCATTAACCAATCGGACTGAGTCTATACTTATGATGTCTTGTGGCTCCTCCCCAGTTTCAGATGAAGGAAAACTGTAGACTCAAGTGAGAATTGTGAGCAAAAAGTGAAAGTCCATAGTCACTGTATCTCTCTCTCTCTCCTCCGCACAAGGAATCCCCTCGAGTGACCCATACCAGGGTGGGGCTGGCTGCTGTCTCTACTCTACCAGAAAACGAGCGTATCAGGTAAGGACCAACGCTCATTTTCCTGTTATTGTAGAGACAGCAGTCAGACTGGGATGTACTAAAGACTGGGCTGTCCACTAGGGTGGGAAATTGTAAAAAAGGTCTGTTAGGGCACAAGCACTTGTTGCGGCACCCTGCGCCCAAAGGCTGCGTCAGCCAATGCATATTTGTCCAACTTGTAATGACATATGAAGACTGTGGGAGACGCCCAGGTGGCCGCCCGGCAGACTTCTTCCAAGGTGGCTTGAGTGGACCAAGCTGCAGATGTCGCAGCGCTGCATGTAGAGTGAGCTGTAATGTTTGCAGGGACCTGTATGGATTGAAGTTCATAAAATAGTTTAATACAGACTCTTATCCAGCGCCCCAGACTAGACGATGAAACCTTGGTACCCAAGGAGGCCTGGCAAAAGGAGATGAATAGAACTTCTGAGTGGCGGAACGAGGCGGTGCAGTCGATGTAGATCTTGAGGGCACGATGTACGTCAAGAGTGTGCCACTTGCGCTCCCTCTTGTGACGGGGAGACAGACAGAAATCAGGTAAGGTCAACTCCTGACCTCGGTGGAAACAGCTATTGACCTTCGGTATGAATGTCGGGTCCAGTCTTAAGACAACTCGGTCTGGATGGAACACGCACAAGTCATGCCTAACTGAAAGAGCAGCCAAATCAGAAATATGTCTGGCTGAGGTTAACGCCACCAAAAACAGAATTTTAAAGGACAACAGTTTCAAAGAAGTGGATCTCATAGGTTCAAAGGGCGCAGAAGTCAAAGGACATGAGGTAAGTCCCAAGTCGGATATCTATGTATGGCAGGGGGACGCAGGTTGGACGCTCCATGGAGAAATCTCCAGATCAAGGGGTGAGAAAGTAGATGTTTGGATGCCAGGCCATCCAGAACAGAGGCCAGAACAGCCACCTGTCAGCGTAGCATGTTAGGGGTAAGTCCCTAATCAAGCCTCCTCTGCAGGAAGTCCAATATCTGTGGAATGGATGCCCTAAGTGGGTCAACAGTCTGATTGGAACACCACAGAGCAAAAGTCCGCCATGTAGAGTCATAAATGCGGTTAGTAGAGCTTCTGTGTGATGCCTGAATGGTAGCAATGACATTGAGGGAGACGTTATCGGCTGTTAAGGCTTGCCGCTCAATCGCCATGCGGTTAATTGCAGCCACTGGGGGTCGGGATGACAAACAGACCCTTGGTGTAGAGACAGGAAAGACCGTGGGATGTCACATGGAGTGGAGGTTGACAGAGTCACTAGGTCGGCATACCAAGGCCGGCATGGCCAATTTGGCGCTAGCAGCAACAGGTCTGCCTCCTGTTCCAGCCTTTTTTGAATTACTCTCTGAATGAGGGGAAGGGGAGGAAATGCATACAGGAGACCCCTGGGCCACTGGCATCTGAGAGCTTCTACTCCTTCTGCCATGGGGTCCATGAACCTCGAGTAATACCTGGGTACCTGTTTGTTGTCTGCCGTCGTGAATAGGTCTAGGACTGGGATGCCAAACCGTACTGTCAGTCGATGGAAGAGTTTTGGATGGATGCTCCACTCGGCCTGATCTATCGTTGTCCGGCTCAGCCAGTCTGCTTGGACATTGGAGACCCCTGAGATATGTTCTGCCCTGAGAGATGACAGATGAGATTCCGCCCACTGGCACAACAGGTTGGACTCCTGCATCAGGGACCAGGAACGAGTCCCCCCCAGTCTGTTTATGTGTGCCTTGGTCATGGTATTGTCCGTGAGGACTAATATGTGTCGGGCCTGAACTCTTTGGTGGAAGTGTCTGAGGGCGAGGCGAACCGCCTGCAATTCTAGCCAATTTATGGCTCTCTTCGAGGGACCACTGACCCTGAGCCACTAGGTCCTGCATGTGTGCCCCCCATCCTGTCAGACCTGCATCCGTCATAAGTGTGAGACGGCACAGCTCTCTGAACAAGGTCCCTTGCAAAATCGCTGGGGACTGCCACCATTTGAGAGAGTGTAATACCTGTCTGGGAAGGGGGACTCTGAGAGGAGAGCTGCCCCTGTCGGCCTTTTGATTTGGAAGCATGAACCATTGAAGGCTCCTGCTGTGAAACCTGGCCCACGGGACAATCCCGAAGCAGGATACCATCTTGCCCAAGACTTGGGAGAGAAGACGAAGGGATGCCTTGCGTAGACGTAACACCTTCCTGACAAGTTCCCTCAGACTAAGAATGTGGTTGTTGGATAGGAACATCCCCTCCGCCATGGTGTCTATCAAGACCCCGAGGTGGAGAAGACGAGTGCTGGGAACAAGGTGACTCTTCTTCAGAATCACCCCGAACCCGTGATTCCGCAAGATGTGAATGGTGAGTGCGAGATCTCTTTCTGCCTGAACAGGAGACCTGGACAACAAGAGGATGTCGTCCAGGTAACAGAGAATCTGAACTGGGGATGACCTGATGTGGGCGGCCAGTGCTGCCAGTACTTTTGTGAATACCCTGGGGCAGAGGATAGATCGAACGGAAGAGCTTGGTACTGGAAGTGCCTCCCCTCATAGGAGAAGCAGAAATATTTTCGGTGATCTATGAAGATGGGGATATGAACGTAAGCTTCGGTCAAGTCTACTGACGTGAGAAACATGCCTTTCCTGACCACCAGGAGGATGGTGTGCAGAGAATGCATTTTGAACCACCGATAGACAATGTGGCGGTTCAATGGTTTTAGATCTAAAATTGCTCTCCATCCCCTGGAATTCTTCAGTACCACAAACAGGCGGGAATAAAAACCCTGCCCTTCCTGATGGGGAGAAACCGGTTGGATGACCCGTATTTCCAACAGGTTCTGAATGGTCTGTTCCATCAGTGCCCTCTTGTGAGGACACCGAGAGACCGGGCATGACACGAAGTGTTCCTGGGGGATTGAGAGGAATTCTAGCATGAGACCAAATTTCATAGTTTTGAGTACCCAATTGTTTGTTGTGGTCTCCTCCCAGCGGTGGGCAAAGAATGCCAGGGGGCCTCCGATTGGAAGAGAGTCCAGATAGTCATTTCCTACATAAAAAATGCTGGTTGCCTCCTCCACGGTAAGATTTCTTGGAGGGGAAACGCTGTGTGTTTCTCTTGGACCTGTCTTGGTGAAATCCCTGTCTGGGAGTGTAGGATTAGCATTGTGGATGGGGGGAAGGAAGGTCCCCCATCTGCCGGTCGAATGGGTGACCTCCTATAGAAGGGAGCGGGCTGACTGTCCTGTTTCTTGTAGGTGGATGAAAGGACCTTGCGCTTGTCTTTAGATTCTGTGAGGTATGGGTCTAAGGGATTACCAAATAATTGGGTGCCACTGAATGGGGAGGTTGCTAGGCGCAACTTGGTATGGACATCCATCTGCCATGGCTTGAGCCAAAGCAGACACCTGGCCGTGACCGAAGAGGCCATGGCTTTAGAAGTGCATCTAGCAGCATTAAGGGAAGAATCAGCCGCAAATTCAACCGCTGCCCTGATCTTGTTGAGATCCCTATGTGATCTGGTGTCACTAGGAACGATGCGCTCCTGAAGCTGTTCAATCCAAACTAGAGCCGCCCTGGAGAAAAAGGAAGTGGCCGTAGAGGCCCTAATAGCCTGGGCCCCACCTTGATAGTTTTTGACTAAGGTTTGATCTGACCTTTTCTTCTCAGGCTTGAGAACCTCCTCAAGGGCTCCAGAGACCACAGTAGATGAAGACAGGGCTGCAACTGGTGCGTCCACTGGGGGAGTCTCAAAGAACTTGGTGAGGTCTGGTGCAATGTTGTAGAGACGTTTGTTAAGGTTGGTCGGCTGTGGGCCTGTGCCTGGAGATTCCCACTGCTTCTGGATAACGTTCAGGAACATCTTGGGAACAGAGATCACCTCTTTTTCAACTGTGGGTTCAGTGAATGGGGTACTGGGACCTTCAGTTGAAGCCGGTTCTGCTGGTTTATTCTGTGAAGTAGAAGCTGAAGCAGAAGATGGTAAGTTAGCAGCTTTAATGGCCTTAAGTAGAAGGGACTTGAAAAGATCAGTTTTGAATAATCCAGTAAAGGCAGGGGTATCTGGGGTGACCACCTCATCATCAGACAGGTCTGAGTCCCGCAAGTTATCTTGCTCCCCGCCAATTGAGACCTGAGAAGTAGAGGCAGAGGGATCAGGTTGCTGAGCCGCAGCAGAATATTTATGCTTATGGCCATGTGATGGAGCAGGTTGGGGTTGCTGTTGTAGGCCAGCAGCCACGACCTATTTAATGGTTTCAGCAATGATGGTTGCCGTATCAGCAGGAGAGGTATACATGGTGTGGGGCCCCCCAGATCCATGTGTAACCGGGAGAGAAGCCTGTTCAAAGGTGCGCTCCCTATTGAGAGGGACATCAAAGAAATTGCCTCTGTTGTCAGGTTCCATTGAAGACAAGGACTCCGAAGAAGACAATTTCCCTTCTGAATAGGCCAGGGGGGGGGGCAGGGCCCATGGGAGGCAAGACAGGTGGAGCTGGAGACGCCACTTGGTGATCCTCGGAGGGAGGGAGGGCTGGGCAGTTAGACTATGTTGTTGTTTTGGGGCCCTCTGAAATTCTTTCTCAAGGGCCTTCTGCCTGAGCTCTTCTGCCCTGATAGTCGCTTTAGAGACCTTGGGGTTTACGCCTGAGGAAGGGGCTTCTTTGGCTTGCCTCTTCCTGCTGCTCTTTGCCCCTGATGGCCCTGCCTCCTCTAATCCTGCATTCGTATCCATAGCTGGATCAGCCATTTCCCCAAACATAAATCAACACCCCAATAAGATAGGCAACAGTCTCACCCGTTTGCTGGCCATGCGCTCCTAATCTGGTCCACCTGGAGTGATCCCGAGTTGCTGGGCACTCCAAACGGCTGCTGTAGAGTTTGCGCCTTTTTTAAGGCATCCAAAATGGCCAACTTTTTTTCTCTGAGGCTTTTCCCAACCTCAAAAGGGCCACTGCTATCTTCGGGGGTTTTCCAACCCACAAAATGGTCGCCGATAGTAAGTGCGGCCACGTGATCTGCAGAATGGCCACTGTACTCACCTGGAACTGCTATGCGTGAAACGGCTGGCCGTGCATCCCTCCGAGTGCTCAGAATCAAGGAGCGTTGCCAGGAAACAGCCATGGAGCCGTAGCTCGTGAGCTGGCCGATCTGATTGCAAGGCAGGTTTCCTGAGCGAATTCGTGGCCGCAGGCAATCAGACGGCTGAGGGGAGGCAGCCAGAGATCAGTTTTGAACTTCCCTCCAATTTGTAGAATAAAGGATTATTTAAGGAACCAATTTAAAGGAACAAATTGTTTTTGGAAAAATTCACCAATTAAAGATATAATTAAATAATTTGGAGGAGAGATCAATTATCACAGCCAGTCCAGGTTGGACTGAGTCTGAAACTGGGGAGGAGCCACAGCGGCCCGATGACATCATAAGTGTAGACTCAGTCCGATTGGTTAATGGACGGAGCATACCCAGTCTGGCTGCTGCCTCTACAATAACAGGAAAATAACAGTGAAGAGTTTCTCCATACTCCTTATTTTGCCAATCAATATCAAACAAGGATGATCAGATCAGGACTTAGAACTCTCCCAGAAGATTTGAGGTAACAGTTGGATATAAAAGCTTATGGCTACATTCAACAGAAAGGAACCCCAAATTATGTAGCCCAACCCAATGCAACACAGGAAATCTATTACTATTATATTTGCCTATCAATATATTTAATAGATGTAGCAGTATATAATATTACTATTATATTCGCTTATAAAATGGCCTATCAAACTCTGCATAAGACCATCCCGTGAAGGAAAAACTTCTACTTCTGGGACCGTCTGATCCATTGTTGAATAATTTGTTATTGAATTCCTTCTCTTGTAAAATCTAAACCTAAAAGTTCAGCTCCTATGTATGTGTCCCCCCCTGTCTCCATGTCAACAGGAAAAAATCCTGCTTCCTCATTTCTGTGGGGGCATTCAAAGTATTTGAAAATGACTTCTCCCCTAGGATAAATATAGTCAACTCATTGTTTTTATCACCTTCTTCAGCAATGAGATTAATGGATTACAGTAAGGAGGCCCCTGCTTCAGAGGTTTGAAATCCGCTGCTAAGGGAGAAAATTGTTAACCTTGCTATATTTCCCTATATTTTATCTAATGATAAAATCTCATAGTTTTGATTTTATTAGACGTATTACTCCTATTTCATTTTCTTGTGTTGTAGATTTCGATCTTTATGTTTAGACATATTATTGTAAATAAGGACATACAATTATTTTTAATTGACTCTTCAACTGGAATGCATCATCCTAGCATCCAAATGTTCCAAAATTATTTTACCAAGTTTTTCCAAACTTTTTCATTATTAATATTAGTTGGTAATTTAAGTATTATACACAGTTTAACCACACCTGGGGAATTTATTTTAGTTAACTTATCAATGTTTCATCACATGTGCATTCCCCTCCAGTTTAATGAAGACTCAACATTAGCTCCTATTAGTCTGACCAAATGTTTTTAGAAAGGGGATGGGATTTTACTCTGACATTTATATAATAGATTTCCTATGATATAGTCCAGCGATGGCGAAACTTTTTTGGCTCGCGTGCCATAAGTGGGGGGGTGCGAAGGGGGGTAGTGTGCGGGTGTGCCACACCCATAGTGCAATGCGTGACCCCCCCAGTGCGCATGCGCATACTACAGGCGCGACCCCCCATTTTTTGCACACTTTTTTTGCCCTCCCCAGGCTCCAGAGGCTTTATAGGAGCCTGGGCAGGGTGAAAACAGCCTCCTCCGCCCCCCCGCCCCCCAGAAGCCCTCCGGAGGCTTCGGGGCCCTTTAGGACGCATCCCTGAAGCCTCCGGAGCAATCAAAACGAACCTCCGAGCAAACCGGAAGTGACTTCCGGTTTGCTCGGAGGGTCGTTTTGAGCGCTCCGAAGGCTTGAGGGACCTTCAGGACGCTTCCCTGAAGCCTCCGAAGCAGTCAAAACGACTCTTGGAGCAAACTGGAAGTCCGTTCCTGAACTTCTGTTTTGCCCGTAGAGCCAGTTTTTTGCGCTGCGGAGGCTTCAGGGAAGCTCCTAAAGCCTTCGGAGGACCTCTGGGGGGGACGGGGGAGGCTCTTTTTGCCCTCCCCAGGCTCCTATAAAGGCTCTGGAGCCTGGGGAGGGCGAAAAGTGGCTTTAAAAAAGGGTGAACTCAGCTGGCCTCGCATGCCCTGACAAATGGCTCCGTGTGCCACCTGTGGCATGCGTGCCATAGGTTCGCCATCACTGATATAGTCAAACAGATAATGGGGGAAAGGAGTACCAAGTAAGAATGAAGTTAAATATTTTAAAAAGTTTCAGGAAAAGTTCATATAACTAGAGCTCAAGGCTGTTTATCATTCTCTGTGAACTTCTCAACCATAGTCATGTAATTTAGCTGAAACTGTCATATACTTTAAAAGAAATGGCAATAAAGATATAAATAAATAGCTTTGAAACATTGCTTAACTTTAACGAGAGGAAAACCAGAATTCAATATTCATTCAAATGAAAGCTCACTATACTACTAATAATTTATTCAGCTTGTTTTCTGGATATATGTGTAATTTAGTCTCTACACTCATGTAAAAAAAACTTTAGTATACTGACAGAGATTCAAAAACATTTATCCTAATTTCAATTTAAGCCTGGGTTGATATATAAATGTAGAACTGTAGAATGTAAGTCCTTTGTCACCCCAAACCAAGATTTGAAGAACTTTAGCTATGATTAATATATGAATGATAAACGTTCTACTTTGGCAGATTGTTACAAGTGTAACTATGGTATCATGGCATTCATATGATTACAATACTATGAGAAGTAAGTTTCCAAATGGGTAAACCTGTTATATTTTTGCCGCAAAAACTACAAAAACAGCCTCCAGGCAGCGTTAAGTCTTGCTTTAGGTTTGAACCTTTTCAAGTTAGAAGGCTGAGGTAAGCTGCAATTCGACTTGTTCTCTTGAGTTATTCTGCCTTGAATTTTCCTGTGGCGAGTTGTCCTATGGCAACTCGCTGGGGTGAGTCAGCTGTGGCGAAATGATTGGGGTCAGCTGGCCAGAGCAAGCTGGCCAAGGCCAATTGTCCCATTCTGCTCTTTGGAGGCTGAGAAAGTGTTTGTCCTGATGCCCTGATGCTCTGCGTGATGTTGTTTGATTCTCTAAGTAGTGTAGCACAGATGTCAGAGAATAATTAGCATTACTTTGCATCTGTGAGAGGATTTGATTCCATCATGATGCCATGATATGCAATTGCTGGTTAGTAGCTCTTTTCAGTGATGTAGCAATTGGGAAATAAATTCAGGCCCACCTTCCAATGATTGTGAAGTGGAAATATCATTGTGCAAAGTGGGTTTGAGATCATAGACTGTAAATTTGAGGGATTTTAACTTGGAGCTGTTGGTGATCACATGTGATGTTCTATTGTGCTTTCTTTTTCTGGATCTGTCTTGCAGAAAAGAACACTGTTCCTATTCCTGGCAATCCACATGCCTCCCTGGGTCTGCTTTTAACTTTATTTGATCCCTTAGTTATATGTCACTGTTGGATAGGTCTGAACAGATGAAGTACCATTTATGCATCACGCCTGATACAGAAATAGAAAATTCAGCATATGGGGAAGCATTCACTGGGCCAACCTTCATATCTAGCCCTCATTGTGAATCAATCGGTTGTTCTCTGATAGAAATGGACTATAGAAAATAGGCAACAAGTACCTCTCCATCTGTCCCCATGTTTAATTCCTTGTGATTACATAATTATGCTCATCTAAGTTCAGACTTAACATCCTCTTTAGAAAAAAATAGAATGTATCAAATTAGTGAAATAGTTTATGTAACTGATTTTACAGTATATGTTAGTTTAAGATTCTCAGTTCTGTATCATGACAGACCTGTACAAGCAAAATGGGAATACTATAAAATGCTGTTCTTGAGTTTGTTCCAAATTTTGCCATATCATGTCCACAGTGGGTAGCTGCTGTACTGCAATGTCTAAAACTCCTTTGATATATAGATGGACATTTAGTTATTGTAATGTTTATTTCTTGCCCAACTAATGTTATTACCTTTATTTAGGGAGTAGCATTGCATGTATTTGTTTCTCATTTTATGCTTTATTGCTGAAACATTTGAGAACAATCACTTTAGTTTAGATTTTGATGCTACGTTAGGTAGAGAAATCTAACTAGATAATCAAGATCCTAGAAAGATGATTTCTAACTACAATTCCAAACAGAAGGGAGAAAAGCATTAAAAAATATGTTATGAGTTACCAACTTTTCTTGAGTCTTTTTTTCTGACACAAAATAATTTTGTTTATACATTTCCAATTTGTATTAAATAAAACAAAGAATAACCATAAGAGCTGATTTTTTTCTAATAATTATTTTTTATCTTATGAAACTATTGCACAAAACTCTGGGAAACTGTTAAGAAACCTTTTAATATTTTGTTTCCCCATATCTCCCAGAGAACTGAATGACCCCCCTACTCTGCCTTTGACGAGAAAGTTTGAGACCCTTCCCTTCATTCCATCTTGTCTATCGCACTTGCCATTTATCTTCATATCCTTCTCTTTTATTTATTTTATTGTAGTCTCTTTCTTTGATTGGTGTGAACCATCCAAGGTTGTTGAGCAATGGTTGGTGTACAAGTGTAATAAATTTGAGCATTAGTATTGCACAAATTTTACTTGCAGTATTAATTAATTAAATACAAATACAGTTACACACATATTGCAAACTGCTCTCATTTTTCATTATTGTCCTCTAACAATCTTATCAAGTCTCTATAATTAGTGCAGCAGACTGCATAACCCTGACTGTGCCCCAAGCACCATTCTTCACCAGTGCATGCTCCCACTGGAACAGAATACTTTTAATGGAGCAGTAGAATGTACATCAAAAGATACGCTGATTTTTTAAAAATAGCTTGTGACTTCCTGCTTGCAGTAATAGTTCTGAGGCGATCAACATCTGCATGGAAAAGCAAATCATGTCTGTTTTTGTTGTTTGCTTTAAAGCTACCAAGGTCAATTAGTAGTAGCTTTGTATGTAGAGTATATAAAACATGTAATGTAATTCTCAACAGAAATATATTCTTTACTTTATGGGGTGAGGTGGAAAGGATCCTTTGACATTTATAACAAGGTTTTCTAGATGTTATTACATGACTCTATATTATATTATAATCATTCCAATTTAACAACAGTTTTGTATATTTCATTATATTTAAATATACATATATTTATATTTAAATGCATACTGAAAACAACAAAAAACAATAGTGTACTCTAGTGCATCATTTGAACTTTTACAAGCTCAAATTAAGAGTGCCCTGCGCAGTCCTGAGCTTGATGAGAAAATTGGAAAGAGGATCAGGGCAGTCACACTAAAATACTGTAGTTCAGGAGATATTTAGCTGGTTAGAAGGTTATACAGGCCTCAAAAGTTACAAATTGAAAAACACCCAAGTAAAGAACTAAACAACAGAGTACCTTCTACTACACTGTAAGCAACTTCATGGGTTTTTTTGCACACATGTGTTAAGGTAAGCTGCAGCAATAGTGATGATACGAAATAATACATGAAAGGAAAACAAGAACCAAGTTGATCATTGTGAACCAAATAGTTTTCAAACATAACAAACTGAAAATTTGAATGGTGTGTATTAATCATTTGGGATACTGTACTATAGGCTGTGATCAACAATGCAGGTGATCTGTGAATTTTTTAAAAAATGATTTACTCTTAATCAGGCTTTGAGTAGATACAATATGTTTTAAGTTAAACATGAATGAACACGGCACAGAATTCAATAAAGCAGTTTTAAGTGACTAAGGATGGATCCAACATTACATGAGCAAGAGTTTACCTATGCAATGAACTTTCCACTGAGCGCTTTCTAAATTTGTTCCAAAGGTTTGGAGGTCCTTTCGATTCAACTCTTAAGTCTGAAGAATTTTCAGAACACAAAGGTAGGACAGTTGTGTTAGCGACTTAATGAACTTTTAGGGATATCTCTCTTCCCCTTCATTTCTGCCCTTCCTCTCTTTCCATATTTGCTTGATCTCATCTCTTCCACAACACTTTTAATGTGCAGGTGAAGGAGGCAATTACTCCATTCTCTGAAAGATCTTCATATTCTAATTTCAAATGGGATCATTTTTTCTTCCATATAATAAAGTGTACAAGTTAAAACCTAAATAAAAAAGACGTGCTTTTATCTAAATAACTACATTTTACAATAATTTGAGCTGTGGAGGAGGAATCAGGAAGGTCCTTTTCTATTACCTATTGAAAAGTGAAGGTGATTCATTTCTGCATTATGTACTAAGCAAAGCTAAAATACGAACATTCATTTTTGGAGTTTTAATCTTGCTCTCCTCCTCAAAGGCACTGTAATAAATCATGCACAATGGTCTATTACAATTGAAGTTTAAGAAAGTGCAAAGAAAATGAAGGAGTAAGAAATGGGTTACTATTTTTGAAAACACCGTATCTTTGAAGATAAAATTTCATTTCCTGTAATGGTATCAGGTATGCCACAATATATTTATTAGAGCAGACCTGTTTAAAAGATGTCTCTTTCTACAGTGTCTGCATTTATGTGATTCCATTGCTTTCTAAATGAAAAGGAATTCAGGAGAACAAATTCTTAGACCAGTAGTTTATGTGTATGCCAATGGAGAACTATGTGATTTTGAATGTTAGCAATGACATTTTTGTTTAGGTATTAAATGTATTTTTCTCTAGAAGTATACAACAGGGCAAACCTTTAGAAGCCTGTTAGAAAGGCAACCTATTATTGTTAAATCCTATAGATAGTTTGGGATTTTAAGGGATTTTTGTTGATGCAATTTATTTGGATATTTCATCACCTTAAAGATAAACCCTTAAGGATGCCGACGGAGCCAATGGAAGGGTCTCCTGTCAGGCAGCAGCAAAGGAGCTCTGACAAAAGGACAAGGGAGAAAGTCCTTGCTCCCTCTGTCTGCCAGCGGCTGCTGGTCAAACATCCGAACAAGTGCTTCGCCAGAGCTGCGTGTGGTACGGGGAGCAGTTTACCCTCAACAGCCTGCTCCTGGAGATCAACGTGAATCACACAAAGACAAAAAAAAAAAAACCCTAAACTAAACTAACGTACAAAAAATACACAATGAAATAAAATAAACCAAAGTGAAGTAAGCTAAGCTAAAGGTTGGAGAGTCCAAGCCAGATGTGGGTTCCTACCGGTTCGGACCGGTTCGGCCAAATAGGTAGTAACTTGGTGGCCTGGGTCGCTGGAACCGGCAGCGACTCAGGCCTGCCATGCACCCAAACCGGTTCCCTGGTCGCTTGTCCCACCCACCCATTCTACCCAGTCCTTCCTCACCTCCTGAGCGGTTTCTCTGCCTAAGCTGCCTCCTCCTGACTACAGGTAAGTCTTGCTAAACCCCCCTCCCCAGATCTTGCTGCCCCCCCCACTGTCCCCCCCATGCTCGCAACCTTCCCTTCCCCTGCCCCTTCCAGGATCCCCATGACCCCATTTTGGCTGCCAAGAGGCTTCAGGCAGCCCTGCTAGGCCCAAAATAGGTCATGGAGGGTGCCCAGCAAGCCTCTCTGCAGCCCCCTGGGAGCAAAAACAGGAGAAAGAAAGAAATCCTCACCATTTGGGAATCACCAAATGCATGGAGCAGAGGTCTGCAAACTTGGCAACTTTAAGACTTATGGACTTCAACTCCCAGAATGCAGCTCTGCTGGCTGGAGAATTCTGGGAGTTGAATCCACAAGTCTTAAAGTTGCCAAGTTTGAAGACCTCTGGCATGGAGCTTGAGTTCAGAGCTTATTGAAAGTGCTGCTAGCTATCCTTGTTCAGGCTAAGTTAATCAATAGTGGAGCTCTAAGAATGCTAGATGGTTAATGAGTATGTTCTCTGTTTCAAAATGTCTGGCTTTTCTTCCTCCTACCAAAAACCTTCTGGGATTCTTCATAGGAAGGGGGAAAGGGAGGGAGGGAGGGAGGGAGGTAAGGGATAAAGAGTGAAGGGAAGGAAAAGTGAATGAGATATGGATGGATGGATAGAGGGAGGGAGAGAGAGAAGGAGAGAGAGAGAGAAAAAGGGGAGGAAGGAAGGGCAACAAACCTGGCATTAGATGCAGCTTCAGAGGATGCTGTGAAACAGCACAGGGCTGGAAGGGACCTCAAAGGTCATCTAGTCCAATCCCCTACTCCAGCAGGAGACCTATATCATCTTGATTATTTTGGTGCCTCTAACACAGAGGAGAAATTCCCAGAAATCCTCAGGCATTGCCAATATCTCCCCACTAGTAAAAAAAAAAACCTAGAACAAAAACGCTCACCCAGTCATATGACTGCCAAGCCACTCCCACCTGGTCACATGACATTATTTAAAAAAACAGATGAAATCTGATTCCCACCCATCACATGACCACCAAGCCACTCCCACCCAGTCACATGATTGCCAGGCCACGCTCACAAAATAAGCCATGCCCAAAGAACCAGTAGTAAAAATTTTTGAAACCCACCACTGGTCCAAAAGACTGCTGGAACTCTCTCAACTGCATTCTTATCGGGCCAGACTGAGTTGAAAAACTGTCCTCAGTAAGGAGCAGGAGGTGTGGCCAAAGAAATTGAACTCAGTCCTTGGGCAGATAGACAGAAATTAACTCATGCTTGGACTCTCGAAGCAGTGCACAGGAGAATGCCTTAATTAATCTTTCTTGCATACAGGTAGCAAAAAAAAAAAAGATTACAATGGCAAAGTATATGAGCATGTAACTATCAGTTCTCAGATATAATAGAAACAGGAAATAACTGATTTTGGATATTAAATAAGAAAGATTACATGGTACAATGGGTTTCAGACAGTTCTGGATGATGGCAAATGTTTTACAACTGGCTGTCTAGAAAAACAACAGCATCCAATGTCTCAAGTGCTGCCACCATATCATGACACTAGCTGCTGAACAGATGATTGGCACACCAGCTCTAATGGTTCAGTTTGCTCTCAGCTGGCTTGCAAAATTCAAGAAAAAAAATAAGTCAGTGCTTATGAGCTTCTACAAGCCTGCTCCAGCAACCCATTGATTGATTGATTGGTTGATTTCCTGCAGTTATTTCATTACCAGACTAGATAACATAATCAGTTCATGGTAGGTGAAGTTTGCTGGTTATTTATATAGAGAAGTCTATATAAGCCCTATCTGTCTGAATTTCTTCCTCGGTGCTTCCCTGATTAGAATGCTGTTTCTTCTTTGCTTATCTCATGCTCTTTCTTCCTTCTCCAGCTATTGGTTGCTCAGGAGGATGTACTTTGGGCTGTTTGTTTCACTTGTTGAGTTCGGGCTACATTTTTTAAATGGTATGTAGATGGAGTTTATCTCCGTAGGTGGTTGATGGGTGATTTGCATTACTAATTTGGCCAATGTCACCCTCTCATGCATTGATAATGTTACCTTATCTGGTAAAGAAAGATCTGCAGGAAAACAACCAAGTGCAAAGAACACCAAGAACCCTACTGTTCAGTCTTTAGCTACATTTATTCTTTTCTGCTGGAGCTTTCTGAAGCACCATGAGAATAACAACTATAGGATTTCTATCTATTTACACTGTCTGTCTGTCTATTTGCCTGCCTGCCTGTCACTGAAGACTGGGTTTTTGCTCATAAAAATTAAACCTGTTACACTCCTGAAGGTACACCATCTGAAGAAGCACTTGATATGTCATACAGCAGCTAACAAAGCATCACATATCCTCATAATCCCCCCAAATAAGAGTTTGTATAATATATACAAACATACAGCATCATTATATTCCTAAAACAACTGTGTTGTATAATATATACAAACAACACAATTGTTTTAGGAATATAATGATGCTGTATGTCTTGAAAAATAATAATGAATGAGTGGAAACATATAAAGACTCCAGCAGCTATTGGTTAGCTCTTTTATGATAGGTTAATTTTGAAACAGAGGACTACAACAGATGGAAATAAAGAGATGTATTAGATCTCTAACAAAAGTAGACATGACCTGCTGTGAGCAAAGACTGTTCTACATTAACCTTTCCGAAAGCCAAACAATATCCAGGTGTTCTTTTTTTATGTAACCATCATTTAATTTAAATAGACAATATAGAGGAAGTAAAGAAATGCTGGAGAGGATAGGTAGACACAAATCCATACAATTATAGTGCATTTTTTTCATAATGCAGTATTTTTTCATACTTTAATTCATTTCTTAGGTGTACATGCAATGCCGCTGGTGTAGAATGATTTTCAAAGATTCAGAATATAACGCAAAGACCATCACAAGAAGAGGATATTCAAATTTATTTATAATAAAACATTTTCACACCTGATAACCTTTTGCTTTGGCATAAAAAAAGAACTTTAGAAAACTTTCTTCCCAGGGAAAGAGGAGGAGAGAGAGTAGGAAGGGGCTGAAGAAGAGAGGAGAAAAGAAGAAAGTAGAGAAGGGAGGGAAGGAGAAAAGAAAGGGAAAATAAGGTGATGTTAAAATAGGTGTATGGGATGGTAAGGAAAGCAACCCAGAATGTATATTCTAACCTTTTCAACGGAATAATAAATGTATGATAAATGTAAAGAAGAACAGTAACTATATGAATGTATACCTAGAATTGTATGCAAGAGAATAAAAAACTTGCCTCCCAGATAAAATTGTATGAGGAAAGGAGAGCCAGACAAGATTCATTCTACATCAATCTTCAAAAACAATAGTAAATACCATAATTAGCAAACCTCTGAAATAGAACGATTTTGAAAACTTGGATATAAACTTTTGTCTATATTTGGCAGATTTAAGTAAGGCCAAATTTGTATTGCATATATTTTTCTGTTTTAATACACTTTGAAATCCAGAAATAGAAATAAGAATGTTAAATAAATATCGCTAATCAATTCAAGAAGCACAACTGATGTTTTATGACCATGACAAACTGCCCTTAATTTAGTAGTACATATTATATTTACTAACTCCTTTACCACATGCACTTATTCCTTTGTAGGATAAGACTTGGATAAAGTGTGTAAAGGGATCAGAGAGCCCTGGAAATAAGACTGTGACACTCATGAATACTCATGCCATCTCTCCTCTTTATTAAAACATACAGGTAGAACTCCTTGACTTATGACCACAATTGAGCCCAGGATTCATGTTGCTAAGCAAGGTAGTTATTAAGTGAGTTGTGTCCCATTTTATGACTTTTTATGCCAGAGTTTTTAAATGAATCACTGCAATTGTTATGTGAATCTTGCGGTCATTAAGTGACTCACCCTGACTTTGCTTGTCAGAAGCCAGCTGGGAAGGTTACAAAAGGTGATCACATGACCCCGGGACACTGCAGCCATCATAAACAACAGTTGCACCATCCCAGGGTCATGTGATTGACATTTGCAGCCTACTCAGAAGGCTTCTGACCAGCAAACTTAATGGGTGAGGCCAGATTCATTTAATGACCACATGATTCACTTAACTGCAGTGATTCACCTAACCCTGGCAAAAAGGTCATAAAACTCAATAATCTCCTTGCTTAAAAATGGGCATTCTGGTCCCAGTTGTGGCCATACTTTCAAGCATCAATTCTATCAACCACCCTCCAAAGATTGCCAAAGTCGCAGCAAAATATCTACCATAATATGTTTGAATACATATAATTTTCTCTCTGATTTGAAGAGCCTATACATACAGAAGGTTTGGATGTAATTAGGACTACTTGTTGTAGCTGAAAGACTAATCAAGAACTTAAATACAAAATGGAAAGTTTTAAAGAAAAATGAAACACAAGATAAAAGAAAAAACAGAAAGCTGACATTTCTTTAAATGATAATTATTTTAAGAAGCTACAAAAGTTTGCCTCAGAAACACAGCAGCAGTTGGTTAGCAAACAAAGTATTCAGTGCTAAAGAAGTATCAGAGTATGAGCTAGAAAGAGCAATCAAAATGCCCAAGAACTACAGAAATAAACAAAATATTGCTTTGGTTTAGAACGTGAGTCTGTGTGTTTGTGTGTTTGTGTATGTATATATGTATGTACGTATGTACAGACATACACATGCACATACATATACATATACATATACATATACACATACATACATACATACATACATACATACATACATACGCAATTACAAGCAGAAATGTCATGAGACAGAAATGTCTCATGTCTCTAAACAGAAATGTTTAGAGAAATGGATTCTCTAAACTTTTGGGTCCAAAAACTAAGTCTTTAAAACAAATGCTAAAGCATATGAAGCATTCAGTAGACAAGCTCTAAGGTCCTCTTGAGCATTTAATGGGAATGGAGCAGAGGAGATATATGAATATCACATTCTCCAGAAATGCAGAATCCTTTTTCTTACACAACGGGGAAGCAAGGTAACAGATCTGTCCTTTGCCACCATTTCCCTCAAAATAGCCAAAGTGTCCATGACTTCATAAAAGGGCAATGATTGCAAAGGTGGTCTGAATGTGAAATCATCTGGGGATATGCCGCCTCAGAAATCGCACAAGGGATATGAAAGTAGGGATCCAGAACAAAATTTAAAAATTTAGCATTGGAATTTAGCAATGATATACATTAGATGAGATTTCACTCTGATATCATCAATTTCGGTACTTCTCCCTGGCCTATAGTCAGCTTTGTCTTTTTAAAAAATTGCAATCTAGGTGTAAATGCAGCAAGACCAATTTTTCAGAGCTTAGCAATTTTCACAGAAATATTCTCCCTAGACTAAAAGCTTAATTGGGTACATTAATTCAAGATATGTGTGACAAATAAATGCAACCCATTTGAATCATTAAATGAAGACAATGTTTTGGTGCAGATTTAACATAGAAAGATGTCACTTTAAGAACTGTAACAAATTTGAAACCATATGTCCCTGTAAAATGTAGCATATTTGTTTACAAACATTAATAAAATGTGAAGAACCATGCAGAAAATAAACATAGATTCCTGTAAATCACTTAACCTGTTTTCCAGAAGGCATTCTAAAAGGAAAGTGCCATCATATAATAAATCAGAAAATGTTAAAAGATTCTCCTGGGAAATATACATATGAGGAACACAGTCGTTGCTCAATGTCCAAAGATAAGACGATGGTAAAGTTATTTTCATGCAGAACACATTAAGGTTGAAAATGCACAGAACTTATGTAAATGATATTCTGAAGCTGAAATCCTGAGGACATTTACCTTTCTGTCTACCTATCCAAAGGCCATCATGTTGAATGAAAAAAAAATACTGTACTGAACTGCTTTATAAAATATCAGTTACATGCAGCCATGTGTGCAGAAACATTCAATTCAATAGTATTAGCTCCTGCTTCTTTTTAAAATACAGACTGCACATTTTTATGCTTTTTCTTTATTACTGTCACCATAAAGATGGACTGCCACCTAAAATAGCTGCCTAGGGCCCCCACAATTTGGTGACAGCTATGACATTAATGCAGACGTACACCGAAAAGCTTGCCACACATGATCTCCAACAAAGATCACACAGGACTCCAAATAGAAATTGTGAGGAGAAAGATATAACTGTATTAATCACAGAATGATAATATCTAGCTCTTATACCTTCACACAGTCTTAGATGATCGTGTCAGGTTTTATCAAAGGTGTTCTAACAATCAGTGAAGAAGCTAGTTTCCTCTGGTTCCTTTTGATTTGGGGATCTAAGGTCAAGATGCTATGTAATTTACTAACTCTGCCAACAGCTCTACTAAAAGTATGGATTATTCAATAGTTCACACATCCCAATATGCACGGTTTATTTAATCATGGTTTACTGAGCAACACAATTGTCATATTCACAGAACACAGTGTTCATTTGCAATGATTTACAAACACCAAGGTCTTGGATCACATAAATTTATAACACTTTTGTTTTAAAATACTCTGTGTACCAGGTTTGTCTAATATATTTTGGATACCACTTAACCATTTGCAGAGGTTGTTCCAGGACTTACTTTTTTTTAATAACTCCACATTTCATATAACTTATGTTATCATTTTCAGGATTTGTGGGAGACTTAAGAAATTTGAGATTACATGGACTGTATAATTTCAATTATTAATAATGTATTGAAGTGTGGCTGCAACTGGAATTAAGCTACTTCCTTAACTATAAAAGCTGCAATTGCTAGTGAATGAAAGGCAGAAATGATATTTAATTACCCCTTCCTTCAATGATAGGGCAGAACGGAGCAATTTCTCTGCTTGCCTGCTGATCTTATCTAAAGAGTTGAAGGAAGAGACGATTTTCCCTTATGTATTTATTAGGGCTTTGCCCAGGTTCAAAAGGGTGATTCAATTTGAAATAGATTCACTCAAATCACTCCTTCAAACTGAATCATCAGATTGATTCAAGGCATCAAGTCAGTTACTTCTGGATTGGTTCAGTGAGAATTGAATGCAATCTGGCGATTATTTCTGTACTTATGCAGCTTTACAAAATCAAAATATCAGTATGGCTGTCTTTCTATATCGGGACAAAACTGTTAAGTAATACAATTGATTCTTTGATATTGACATGAATCAATGAATTTTAACATCTCTAAATCCTGCCTAT
Source organism: Natrix helvetica (assembly GCF_964273705.1). Taxonomy (NCBI): domain Eukaryota; kingdom Metazoa; phylum Chordata; class Lepidosauria; order Squamata; family Natricidae; genus Natrix; species Natrix helvetica. The sequence continues at coordinate 213,044,984 of NC_138552.1, read as the reverse complement.
GGCAAACCGGAGGGCAAGTAGGCAGGCTTGAATTAATTCAGCTCCTCCTTCCTTACCTCTCAATTTATTTGTCTGACCCATAGCCTAGTCTCTGCTATTCTCTGTCTAGTCTGTTGTTATTTAGCTCTTTCGGTCTCTTCTTTCTTTCCTTCATTCCATTGTGCCTCTTCAAAAATCTTGTCTTTATGTTGTTGTTTTGACTTGTCTTCTACTGAATCTGTGAGTCTTAGTCACTGCACAAATAACAATGTGTGTTTGCTATCAGACTATTACACATGACACCTATATAGTATTGATTGATTATATAGACAAAGATGATAATTATCATGTTTTGGATATAGGCAAAAGTATAAGTCCATAATGCTTGAAAAGGTGGAACGAAAAAGACGTAGAGGTCAACCAGAAGAAGTTGAATGAAATCAATTACAGCAGAGATGGGTGGATTATTGGAAGAACTGAAGGATTAAATTGGGGACAGATAATCCAAGAACAGTTCTATTTACGTGGTCACTAATGATGGTATATAGTCCAATCCAATCTAACCCCATCCCATCCTATCCCATCCCAATAAAACCTACACACATCTTAATAGCAGTATATAAAATGCACCATCCACAAAAGAGGCTAATTAACCTGGCCAATGAGCTATGCCAACAGGTCTGCTAACCCAAATGTAGACAGAGGGTGGTGATTTCTATAATTTTAAACATTTAATTTAAAAAATATTTTTAAGTTAAACTAGTAGACTTCTTAGATAGAGGCTGATTCATTGTCTTAAAGGAGTTGCAGTGGGACTACTTCAAAATATATTGCCTGAAAATGTTGAAGCTACCTGGATAAATGTTGAAGCTACCTTCTACCTTTGGGAGAAGGGCGGCATATAAATCCAATAAACAAACAAACAAACAATAAAGTTTTGTAACATTAAAGCCTTCAGAAAGATTTAGATTTGTGAAAGTTTTATTCCAGTCTGCCCTAAAGTAAAGCATCTACAGATCGAGTCCGTGTTTGTGTATCTGTATGTATGTTCTGTATGTACGCCTATGTGTTTTTATATATTTTCTGTGTTTTATATGCCCCATTGTACGCCGCCCCGAGTCCTACTTGGAAAGGGAGCGGCTAATAAATTCAAACTTATTATAACTTATTATTGAATGCTTTCAGATAATAATAGCCTATGGGCAAAGATTTCATGATATTAAATCCCAAGTTAGTTCGAATTACAACTTGTTGCTTTTGAATATTGTTGTTTTGGTTGAAAAAGAGAGGAGAGAAGATGGGAGGGAGAGAAAGAGAGAGAAAGAGAGTGAGAGACATAGAGGATGAGAGAGAATGTGTCTATCAGTTGTGAGACTCTTTTTTTTTTATTACCAGTTCTGTGGCATGGCTTGGTGGGCGTGGCATGGCTTGATGGGCATTGCTTAGTGGGCATGGCTGTAGAAAGATACTGTAAAATCTCCATTCCCTCCCCACTCCAGGCGAAGGTTACTTGAAAATCCCCATTTCCTCCTGATCAGCTGGGACTCGGGAGGCAGAGAGTAGAGGTGGGGGGCAGAGCTAGTCAGAGGTGGTATTTACCAGTTCTCTGAACTACTCAAAATTTCCACTACCGGTTCTCCAGAACTGGTCAGAACCTGCTGAATACCACTTCTGGTCTCTATATAACAGAGATATACAAAGTAATGCAAACTTCAGTTTGGGGTATTTAAAAGGCTTGTATACTAATTAATACCGACCTTACAATGCCTGTAAGGTACAAATGAAGGACTTTGAAGTCACTAACTAATATCATTCGACCTTCTGCATTTATCAGAACTGTCTTAAATAACTGTATGTAGTTGAATTTATTGAAAGGTTACACCTACTTTGACTCCACTTACTCTCTATTTTCTTTCGTTCGGTTACTTAAAATGCTGAACACATTTTAATTTGGCTTTTAACACATCACAAGAACTTGTTAAGTATTATTAACTTTAAATTAATCACCACTAAGTCAGTTCTGTCTCATGCAGACTAATACCATATTCTTATTTAAGAAATTATCCAGCAATTACAAATTATACAGCAAGAATGGAAAGTGTTTAGCTCTTTGAATGTATTAAATACAGATACTTATGAAAGTTGAGTAAAATTAGAATCTGAAACCTACTTAAATGGGAATTTAATCCTGTTATGCAATTGGTTTTCCCCTTTCTAAGTTATACTCCCAATTTGACTCACTGTTTGCATGAATTTACTACAAATCAATACAGGGAATAATTTCAATCACAAATGATACCCATATGTTATGGATGGGACCTGGCAAGTATGTGTAGCTGGGAAACAGACCCCACTTTAAAAAAAAAAAACCAAGCGTGCCTTCGTTACTTCCTTCCAGGATACCCTATGTATAGCAATTCTAGCAGCGTGTGTGTGTGTGTGTGTGTGTGTTGTGTCTCTCTGTGGGTACGCGGTGTGAGGAAAAAACCCAAGGATGACCTTTCCTTACTAAGGTTGAAAGGGCATTCTCCTTAACTTCCATTTGCATCTTTGATAGTTTGGGTCTAGGTAAAACAATAGTGGGCATAAGAAAGCTAACTTTCTAATGTAACGTTGGTAGAACCATGACCTTTCCTGGACTATTCCTTTTGTTAATTAGAGCAAAGGGCTTAAGCTTGTCAATGACTCATCTGCTCACCCCTGTCATTTCTTTGTTATCCAATAGGAGTTGGATCACCCGTTTCTCGGGGTTTTGCCCTAACTTTCCCATTTTTCCCCAAGGCAGAATTACATTGGCTAGTGATAATTTTGTTTCCGGAAAGAAACCTCTTATCAAAAGAAAAGGAGACCCTAACCTTTCTGACTAACTTCGGCTATCTTGAATTTCAGCTAGTTCTTCCTTTGTTCTGTTGCTCTTATCTTTTCATACTGAAGACATTTAGAAGAAATGTAGATCTTCCTTTTTGCATCTAACACTGACCTTCTAGGACCAGTAATGTACACAAGTTGTACACCTTCACTTTTTCCCAATCTAATCCAAAAATATCCAATTTCTTCATTTAGTGATACCTGCAATTAAGGTACCATCTCTTAATACACGTATACTATCTGAAAGATACACCTTGCAAACCCATCTCTCTTTGCTATGTCTTTCTTCATTTTAGCAAGAATCTCTGTTACTCTTTCTGCCTTTTTCTTATAGCTGAACACTATAAAAAAGTGAATCACTTCCTTAAACATCCCCTATTTTCTCTACAACTCTTTGAAATTCTTGCCTCTATCTTGTGCCCTATGTTCAGACTAGGCTTAAAAATATTTTCAAAGCAATGAAAATAATATGAATAAAGTATTTTGACCACCTTAATTAGAGGACTTGGCATCTGAATTAATAGGGGTTTTTTTTTCATTTCACATCTATTCCGTCCATAAGAAACCATCTTATCCTATTTGAACATTTATCCATCTAACTGATATCTCCTACTTGGATTTGGTAATAGATTTTTATAGAATAGGGAGTTCCTAAATCTAATATAAGTTGGAAAATGCAAGGAATTAATCCTGAGACTTTTTTCTCTAATAGAGCATGTAACATCTTTATTGGCATTACAACAGACTATAAATATATGTTTTCCTTGCTATCCATATAGGAATATAACTGAGAGCATGTGGAAATGTTGTAAGAAAAATAAAAAATTAAGGAGGCCAATTGATTAATGAATGTATTAATGACTTCAATTGATTTAAATTCAATATAACTTGTTTTTATATTATGGTGTTCAGGAGCAGAGTGTTGGGTCAGATCAGTGTTTCCCAATTTAATACTTGACATTCAAATCAAATCTGTGTTGTATCAATTGGGATTGCAAATCTTCTGTAACCACAAAGGGAGTCTCTGACCATGTCCACGTGACGCACTCAACATGATTTAAGATATTTATCCAGCAAATGCATGCAACAGTAAACCCAACTGGCTATTCCCTGCCTCTTCTGCCAATACTTTTTTTTTTAAGTTTGTGGCAATTCAAAAATCAACAACAAAAAAGACATGCCATTGCCTGATGGAGTGAAGGAAGACTGAATCATTCCCCCTTAACTTTTTAAATCTTGCGTTTAGTTTGCACATATCTGGGAGGGATGAAATCAAAGTGAAGAGCAGAGATATCTGCAGGGAGAGTCTGCTTCATGCTCGCACTTGCCACCTTGACCACAGATTAAGACCTCATACATAATTAAATAACACATTAGAATGGGGTTCACTAAATTGTGCTTGTAGGCTATAATTAAGATGCTCTACAATAGCACATGTTCAGAGGATCTACTACTATAAGTGAAACAATTTTGTGTTTAATTTGTGTATGAACATTGTCATTGTCTCCCACAACCTAACAAATGAAATAACCTGGATATTACTGCACATTTTCATAGTAAGGATTTCATAGATTTATTTGTGAAAGACATGTATATATTATAAAATCCAGGATTTATTGAATCGTCCCTCTTGCCTATTTCACATATTGTTTATCTCCAACAGACCTTACTCTGTTGACATTCAACTTTTATTGTATGAGTCACCATTTTATTGACCAACAATAGTGCCTGTTTTAGGAGATCAAGAGGAAAACAGAACAAAATGATCAAATGTATTCCTTTTTCATCTGTGCTGTTTTCTGCCTACAAATGAGATCTATAGGGCTTTATTTTAAAATTCTGCATCATTTAATCTGCACAGCATTTCACAAGCTATAATTGATCACTTTTGAATAAAATATACTGATGACATAAAATGTTTCTTCTTTTTAAAAGCTCATAAAGACATTATGACTGCTTTTATTTGACAGCATATTATAGTTGCTAAAGGACAATGCTGATGTTTGCATTCATCTGACAACATTACATTTAAAAACATATACACTATGGTACAGCTATCTAACACTTATCAAAGTAATTTCTGCTCCCTCCGCTGATGTTAATATCCATTCAGCATGAGGCTTGATGGAATTTTATGTTAAGATTTGAAGGCATTGTTTGGTCTCTTTTCATCTTCTGTTTTCTGCATACAAAGCATTAAAACATATTTTACTTTTTCTTGAATATTTAACTGAAGTGACTTCATGGATTTACATTTAAAATATAGCATTACAAGACTCTTGCTACTGTAGTAACAACAGCAGACGGTAAATACTTGTGTCATGATACAGTTCAATATGAAGAGATCTTTAAAAAAACTGATCATACTTTATACTGTATTAATTTCAAGAAAGACATTGAAAAATATATCATACTGTTGACAACAGGCTTAATTCATGCCTCAGGTACAAACCTATGAAAATTGAATGTTAAACCAGGAAAGGTAGCTATTGTGCTTTCGCTAGATGATAATGAGAAGATAGAATGGTAATACAATACAACAAAGATATACCTATTATAGAGCCATATTGCCTTTTTGCATAATTATAATTATTTCATCAGAGTAAATCTGTATTGCAGTCTGAAATATTAATTTCTAAGCATAAGCTTTGGTAGTTAAAAGTTTCAGAACAGCCAGTTAGAATTTGATGTGTGATTCATAAAATTGTTCTCTGTAAGAACCATTAAATAAACACTAATTATTTGAAAACATATTTTTCAGAAAAACAAAAAAATATTCTGTGTATGATTCAAAACTTAGAGACTATTTGCTACAGCATTAATTCACATTCTTTTAGCTATATCAGATATTAATCTCTAATTGACATGTTGCACAAATGTAGTTTCTGCTTCATTAAGAAGATTTTCCTCACAACTACTGCTAATGCATTAGAGATATTTTTAATAGCCCATAAATCATTTTTTTAATCTATAAAGTAAGTTTGACCAAAAGAATAACATATACTGTGGCAATATGAGTTTTAAAGGATGATGACCAATGCAGCTATTATTAAAGTTTCTCAACTTGCTACTGAAATACTAGAGATTTGAGTTGCCAAATCATACAATTGATTAGCCTGCTTTGTAATCATGATACCTTAATGTGCTTCAATGTGTAAAGAGAATCACAGAATAATTTTTCAGCATTTAACCCATTCATATTATATGCCATATAATAAATATTTTTTACAAGAATGATAAAAGGCAAGCAGGTAGGTGCAGGCATATAAAGCTTCCTTCGTTTTAAAAAGTCAAGAAGTTTTTAAAAATACACACTTGGAGTCTGATAGCCAGGACATATTTTTTTTTACTGAACTCTTCTGTTTACCCACATCACCAAACTGCTTGACCATTTTATAATGACATTTTAAATGAGCACATTGCATTCGAAACAGAATCAATCAATTGCAAGTACTATAATGGTATTATATCGAAGTTGCTTCTACTCTAAACTAATAAAGCTGGAAATCACCACACTGTCTTGCCCCAATCAATGCAGGTTATGAAGAAAACCAAAGGCTTTCATTCCAGTCATAGGGGCATGAATATCCCCCATGGAGTGGGGGACCCCAGAAAATGGATAGAACCTGTTCGTTTCAGCCTTGCCAAATTCCTATGGGGAGCAGCAAAGCTGACAAGGCATTTTTCTCTTGAAGGTTCTGTTAGTTATATTCAGCTCACTGGAAGTGGGGAATGAAACAGAGGTTCCCTTCAATGAGAAGCCTTTCAAACTAGCTTTATAATCGCTCAGCTAATTTAAAAAAAAAGGTGAACTGCAAATAAATAAATCAATTCAGATCTCAAATGGGACTGATATCCAGAGCAGTGACAAATCCTTGTGTGGAAGTACCCAACCTTCAAGCCAAATTAAGAAGTGAATGCTTAGATTGTTTACTAAAGACGGGGGGGATACAGTCTACCAATGCATTTAAAGAATGCTACAAAACTGTATAACTTCAGTATAATTACTGGAAGATCATAGAATTGCTCCAATGGTTCGGTAATGTGTTGAATAAGCTCTGCATGTAAGAAATAATAAATGCTGGTGTTAATTTCACAGTATCCCTGGAGAATAAAAGAACAGAAAGTGCCAAGTATATCTTACTTTGTATACTATAGTAAATTCTTATTACATTGTTAATCAGCCTTGCCTCAAACCTCCTTTATAACGAAGGATTTGAAGACATGGCATTGCTAGGATCACTCACCATTCTTATTCTTAAAGATGTTTAAAATAGGGAGAATCTGACGATAATAGGGCACTAAAGCTTCCCCCACCATATCAGCTGACACCACCAGGTGCTGAAGGACTTTGAGCGTGATGCAGATGACCTGTCGGTTTCGAAGGTTCAGCGCATCTTGGATGAACAAAAAGAGACAAGCAGAAAACAGAAGAATTAATTTCAAGAATGTAGAGGGGAGGGAAGAAATTCTCTAATGGACAAATTTAATTAAACTGTACTCTGCAGGGGATTGTAAGTGGGCCTTTATTAGCCTGGCTTTGAAGGAAGCCAGAGATGGATTGCAGCCCCAATGTTATAAAACACCGCCTTGTCTGAGGGTTATTTGTTCCCACAGTTTGTGCTGACTCTTCGGTAACCCCAAGAAAGCAGCTTATTATTCCTTCTTGTTGTCTGTCCTACTGGTTCCTGCCACCCCCACCCCACTCCCCCTAGAAAGAGAAGAAAGAAAGAAAAGTGGGGGGACCCATCATCAGTACCATTGGGACTACGGGAATTGAAAAGGCAAAAACATGAAGGTTGACGAGACATTTTACTGTAACATTTGGACTGTTTATTTTTTGCTTGCTTAGCAATCATTTTATTCCTTTCAATTAACAATTGGTACTATTTGGAGAAAAGAACAACGATAGGAATGTTTACAAAGAAAAGCTTGTAGGCTTTTTTTTTTTAAAGACTAACTGATAAATAAGGATTCTATCCTGCCTACTTGAGAATTTTTTGTACAGTGTCAAGCTGGATTTTGTTACTGAAATCAATGACACCTTTTGTCCTGTTCCATTTCAGATTTCATTCCAAAGAAAAGAATGCTGTATTCTCCATTGTATTTCAAATTTACATTTTCAAATGTGAATTTAAATTCAAATTTCTTTATGCTCCTGCTTCCCACGCCAACATTATACACTAGAGAGTAAAGGCTCCAAACTGTAGATTGTTATGAAGCTTCATTACATATAGCAGTTGCACAGTTGCGAAGTGCAAAGTCCCCAACCAACCAACAAAAACTTTCATCACATTCTGTCTATTACAGATGTCAAGTTCCAAAAGAAGACTAGGAGGGATAAATAATGCACAAATGGAGAAGCATGAATACCGTGAATATAGAATGGGATGGAAAGAAAGAACTGCCAAATTTCCTCCAGCTCCCAGGCTCTCCTTTTCCTTGTCCTTCACTCTCATCCTTCTGCCTTTTTAACACTTCTCTTGATTCTCTCACAGTAATGCAAAACCTAACTATTAGGTAAGCCTAACTTAGCAATCTCTTTCTCTGCACTGTAAGTTCAATTGCCAGAGTTTCCCCCTCTGCCAGGAATCCATTCCCAAATTCAACAATCAATCAAATAGGCTGACAAAATCCCAGCAAAGTTGCAACCGCGGGAGTTCTCTGATTATTTAACAACCATCCTACTACATGCAGCCTGTTTATTTGTATATATTTGAAGATTTTTCATTGCCTTCTCCCTGTTAGTTCACCAATCAAGTCTGAACTAATAGGGATTGGCAATTTCTCAATTACGCCTGGCTTTAAAATGATAGAAATGCAGTTTTCTATGTTGGAAAACATGCCATATTTTTGTGGAATGTAGAATTTGGGAAATGCTAAGAAGAGTTGCCCTTTACCCAATTTCCCTTAAATTATGGGTTCGCAATGATTTAATTCAAACCCATCATTTTGAAGAGAGGATCATTAGTGAAAGAACAGGACAAAGCTTTTTACTAACAGTTCCAATAGGAAACCTCTAGATCTCTATTATGGAAAACTAGAAAGCTCTAAACAGTTTGGTGGATGCAATACTTAATTCAAATATACAATGTGGAATGTTTTTTGTAGTGTTGCCTCCAGTACAATATTAAAAGATTAACATAGCCTTTGGCTCAAACAGAAATGTGCACTCCTGCATTTAATTAATTCAGAAACATTAAGAAAATATTTTAAAGATGTTGAATTCTTTGGCTCATCCATTTCTCTATAGCCAATCTCTTTAAAATAACCGTTTTCTCTCTTTGAGTTCAACTGAGTTTTTACCCTGTTGCAGTAGAAATATTTCAAAACATGGTGCAGATTAACAGTCAGCTATTTTCAATAAAGCTGGTTCATTTCTAACTCAATAAATAAGTATTGTGCTAGTTGAAAATGCAATAAAGCTATATTTCCTATATTGCACTGGCTGAAATTGTGATGAAGCTCCATTTCCTTAGATGGTATTAAGCTGCAGTGTAATACCTTCTATTACTGTGACTTCTTGGATTTTTTTCAAGCATCACCGAAAATGAATGAAATGTGCACTTTGTTTTGTTTTCTTTAAAAAAATGCAATGACATCTATGGATTGGAGAAACAGGCAATTTTAAATCATGGCCTCCCACTCTTAACTGCTTGGTAGGGAAAGGAGCCCACAGAATATCTAGCTACATGAGTGAGAAGCACATCTCCCCCCACCCTGCATTTTTTGAATGTAAGTTTTATCCAGCCAAATTGCTGGGTAACGTTCTTCCAAGACAGCCTTGGAATCTCTCCCATGGCTGACACAGATTCAGAATCTCTAAAGAGCATCAGTTAATCAAGCAGCAGCATTAATATAGGAAGACAAGTTAAACAGCTCTTCTAGCCAGGAGCTTCATCAGATACCATTTTGTTTGCTTTTTATGCTCTTAAATTTACTCTGTGAATTGTGTTGTCAGATACTTTGCAGGCAGAAAGGAAAATATACATTTTCCAGACATTAAAAATATATTGTCACAGATAAAATATTTTTATACGTAATAGATTATTTTAAAATCTCCCTGGAACTTTCATTTCAGAAAATTCCAACAACCTGACTTAAGCTCAATTATAGCTGATGATCACAGAATGTATGCATCTGGTTCCTTATCCTGGTCAAGCAACAAGGTCACTTCTGCATCACTGATGGCTATATTGTTGAAAGTATGCCCATCTGCAAGCTGGAAACCCCTACTATAGGGGCCAGATCATTAAAATGTGTAGCTTGGGGTTGAGACTAAAGGAGTACAATAATGATTAATTTGAAAGAGGAGCCAAAAAACAGATGTTGACAAAGAGGGATGGGAAAGATCTTTCGACTTTCGACTAGAGCCATGGTGGCGCAGTGATTAGAGTGCAGGCTACTTCTACTGACTGCTGATTGCCAGCAGTTTGGCAGTTCAAATCTCACCAGCTCAAGGTTGACTCAGTCTTCCATCCTTCCGAGGTCGGTAAAATGAGGAGCCAGATTGTTGGGGGCTGAGTCTGTAAACCACTTTGAGAGGGCTGTAAAGCACTATGAAGCGGTACTTAAGTCTAAGTGCTATTGCTATTGCTACTTCAGGGCTAACATTTGGAAAAGCCCGCCTTGTTATTTCACCGTTAACATTTGCATGAATTTTACACTTATACTGCCCTTTGAATCTCATTTATGTATCCTAGTTGGTGCTCCTCTCTATCCAATGTCACTGAAGGGGTGCTTAATATTTTAAATTATAGAGACAAGTATGTATAATACTTTCACTCCCCTTTTTTTAACACATTATCGAAAAAGAAAACACATTTATATAAGTCATGTGTGTGAGAAATTGTGTAAACACGTGTGATTCAGTCTAAAGAGCTTTTGCATTAAAAGTAAGTGAAAAGGCTCACTGTGGAACAATAGGCAAGTAATGTTACCTTTTTTGTCAGATTTTGTCATTTTGTTCTTCATAAAGCCTTGTTATTGCTACATGTTCCATAACTGAATTATTATAACTGGGTTGAATTAACTTGTAATAGCTTCGCATTGAGTAAACCTGGGGTGGTATGTGTCTTCCTCACTCTTGAGACCTTTACCAGAGGCCTGGGAATCTGAGGGTTTTGCACAGGATTTTAGCTATTCCTAGCACTGCATTCTTCCTGGATAGAGATCTCCACTGTTATTCCTAGGCTCTGTTGGAGCCATTCTCCCACCTTAGTAGTCACAGTCGCAAGTGTTTATGCTACCACTGGGAGCACTTTGGCCTTTTCCTCCCACTTCCTTCCCAGTTCCACTATCAGGCCTTGCTATTTCTACAAAATGCCAAGATAGATAAAATTTTTGAGTTATCATATGATCTTGAATTTTCCAGTTATACTTCCCCCCCCCTCAAAACTTTAGTTTTGTCACAGTTGGTTTGGCTACTTTAACAATACTTGACTAATGTTTCAAGTTGGTATTTCAAATCTTAGCTGGTACATGAAAGAAAGGACAATGTCATCTGCGTAGAGCAAAGTATACATTTTGCTTTTGGCTAAACATGGGCAATGGCTATCAACCTGAAGTAATGCAGTCTCCAAATCATTAACTTAGACCAGTGGTGGCGAATCTTTTTAGCACCGAGTGCCCAAACCGGAATATATGTGCATGCGCCAGAACTCCAGAAACCCGAAGACCAGCTGGCCGGTATGCACATGCCTGGTTTTGGGGTGGTTTTCAGGCTATTTTCAGGCTCATTTTTGGGCTGTTTTCAGGCTGTTTTCTGGACTGTTTTCAGGCTGTTTTCTGGACTGTTTTCAGGCTGGTTTGGGGGGACTTTTGGGGGCCATTTTCAGGCCATTTCAGGCTTTCAACCTGAGAACAGCCTGAAAAAGGCCCGAAAAACAGCCTGTTTCTTAAACCAGAAGAGCAGCTGGCAACAGCACATGTGCCCGCAAAGAGGGCTCTGTGTGCTACATCTGGCACACGTGCCATAGGTTTGTTATCCTAGACCTAGACAATATGGGGCAACCAATCACCTTGTCTCTCACTCTTGCCTCATTGTTAGCAAACCTTTTCTTCTACAAGTAATATGCATTATATTGTGCTGATATAAAGCCTATATCATAAACATAAGATACCTGTCATGAAACAATTTTTTTTAACTGAACCCCAAATTTGGTGCTATTTACAAAATGAAAAAGTGGCCTTGAAATCTAAAAAAAAAAGAATAAATAATTTGCCTTTTAGGAAAATAAAGTATTTTCCCACCAGGTAAATTAATATAAAGTATTGGTTAGTTCTTGATCCATGATGTACTGAAAATGCATTTAAGGAAGCACATGAACCAAAAGAAAATAAAAATAAATTAAATACAGAGAAGTTAATGAAAGTAAAGCATGTTTTATGTTGTGTGACTTATACCCAACAGCAGACACTAGTCAGGAATAGATTTTTCTGCCACTTATTTTACTGAGACTTCCAGAAAAACTAATCTTAGTGAGTCTGCAGTAATTCCAGCATATACAGGCAGCCCAAGATAAATGAACAACTAAACTCGATTGCTGTCATTCTTAATTAACCAATAATAAAAATAATAACCCAATGCACTTTGGAAATGTTACATTTAGCACCATCAGTTTCAAAATATTGTTTCAAAATCAGGACATATTACAATGTGTATTGGGTTTTTTAAAATAAAAGTCCAAGGCAAAGGCTTGTATTTTGTGCAAACTAGCACTTATCAAAAACTCCAGATATTCTGCTATAGGCCTGATAAGCTGCCTAATTAAATCACCAAGTTATTTATCAGGCATGTAATCTAAACAAGGCAATGAGCAGTTCTGACAATAATTCTTCATGTCAGTAGAATCATAAAAGGGCTGTGCTAGGGAGAAATTATGGCCATGCCGACTGAGACAATGAGTGTTATTGTTAAAGATATCTACAGGCCCCAGTCTGAGGAAGTTGAGTTCTCCTGACAGCCCAGACTGCAGTATTGTAAAAGTTTCTTGAGTCCTGCTTCTGAGGTGTCAATAGGTGGATTTTGTGTTCAAAACACTATCCTCTTAATAGGTTTTTCCACCTGTGATCTGAGCAATGGGCTTGTCCTAGCAGAGTCTTGTCTCATTGCGATCCACAGCTTCTGATTTTCTGGACTTAACACCCAAATGTGTGCATAGTGTTTCTCTCAATAGAGAGAAGTGATGGGCTATGCTATTCTCTTGAAACAGAAGCCTCCACCCATTTCTGCCCTCCTACAATTGGCAAACAATATGAGGTAGCCTCACTGCAGCCACTGCAGTTTCACCTCAGCCTCCCTAAGGTCACTGCCATGGCTGTGGTAGCAGAGACTAATCTGGCATTCCTAAGGCTTCCTGTTGGAGGGAGCCTCATTCTACTACATACCATTGCATGATAAGGCATCAGAAAATTGCCCTTATAGGAAAGAACAGATTATGCCATGGTCTTCCCCTTTCACAGCCCTAGTATACCAGGTGCCTCTTTGATTGGCCATCCATTTTTTTTCCTCTAGCATCAACCTGGCTATTAGCCCAAAGGTACTATTTCAAGAGACAAGTGGAATGTCTGTTTTTTCTTTGAAGACATTTCGCTTCTCATTCTCTTAGAACTGAATAAGTTTCTTGGATGAGAAGTGAAACATCTTCAAAGAAAAACTAGAAAGCCCAGTTGCTTCTTGAGAAAGCACCTTTGGGCAACCATGACCTGGATGAATCTCTATAGACATCTGGCTATTATCAAAAGCATATCAGAGCATTGTAGTAGCTTGTTCATGAGAGGCAGACCAAACCATTCTATATTTGCCTATCTAAAGTATAAGATTGAGAAACTGTCTTTGGGGAGAGGCTCTGTGCTTTTACATAGAAAATGGGTAATCTATTAGCATTTGTATGTTGTAAAAGCTGTGCACACATAAGTAGAATAATGTGTTTCATTTTAGACACATCAACATATTTTAAAATGTTCAACATTAATGTTTTACATATAGTCTTCAACTGAAGACCATCTTTTTAGTGTTTAAAGTTATTGTGATTTATGATGTGACATTGCACTTAAGGCCATCACAGTGTCTCTATGGTCACAATATCAAATTTTGGGTACTTGGAAATTAGCATGTATTGATGATGGCTACAGCACCCTGGAGGGGTGTGTGTGTCATCTAATCTAAGCCAGATTCATTTAACAACCATGGCACAAAAGGTAAAAGCAGCAAAACTCACTTAATGACTGCATCACTGAATGACCATATCACTTAGCAAGTTCTAGTCCCAATTGTGGTTGTAAGTTGAAGAGTACCTGTATTGAATCCAAATCCTGGCATATGTCAAAAGAAGGGTCATTTCACTGTCTCCCAAATAATGCTTGTGTCCTGAAATCATAGTCTGAGATTCAAATACAATCGTGAACTATGATCAATACACCAAGATCTATCAATTTGCATTATATTGAAGAAGGAAAAAGGGAAGGGTATGCAAGAATAATGCAGGCAGGCAGTAGCTCTCGCTTATTTTTCGGAACACAAAGAGGTTTATCAGAAATAGAACATTATCTCCTGATGAGGAAAAACTTGACTTAGAAAGAAAAATAGCCAAGCTACTCAAAACAGTAAAATAAAAAAATTGAGATACTACAACTATTTTGCTTTTACAGTATTTTCATATCTTAGTTTGAGGAATATAAAAAGAAGAATGAAAAGAAGTTTAACAACTTGTATACTGCACCATGGCTAGAATTAGAGTAAGAAAATAACAAGTCAGGCCACACAATTATTTGGGCCTTGGTTATGGCCTTACAACTGACTCAGGTTAATCATCTACAGTACTATAAATACAAGGCCTACCATATTTTATTCCTTAATTAGCAGCCTGTCAAACTCCACCACCCCCTCCAAACCCTAAACCCTATTTCATTCTCCAGACTTACTTTTTATTGGAATAATGAGCTGAGGAATGACAGGAAGGATCTTGTTCCCACCATGCTCCAACATGTCATGGATGCCTTGCCGAGCAAAAAACTCATAAGGAAATTGCATTTCACACAATCCATCAAAAAACAGTGGCAAATAGTGGTGGTAGTCCAATTTTTCAATCTCCACCTGGAAATCCATGCAGAAAAGAAGCAAATCAAAACTTATCAACTATGTTGTCCTATTACAGTAATCTTTCACCACAATGTTCTATTGAGCAAGACAAATGTTAATATCCATTCGGTTTCACGTAATGATGGCTATTCTCTTTCAAAGCAGAAAATTAAAAAGAAACTGATCTTTGATGCTTGCATTTTCAAATATTATTTGATATGCCGCATCCACTCATTCTGAATGGATAGATCCTTCTGGTAAGGAATAAAGCTGAGTCTTATAAATAACCTATTATGGAAGACTATCAAAATGTATATTGTAAAGCTGAAACAGAAAATAGAAGTGCTTTCCAACACTATATATTCCCAATAATAAAACTGACATTTATATTAATGCAGAACTTCTAATTGTTCTAGTTATATATAACCACAATACAATTTTTTTTCATTACTGATATGTTACTAAAAACAAAATATTAAACTGGATTTACTCAAATAGTTATGAAAACAACATTAATCATATACATCTGAATGAGTTCACTTTGATGTGATATATCAAGGAAATTAGCTGATCAAAGGAATCATGTGATAAATTTATGATCAAAATGCATTTTATAGCATTCTACAGGAGAAAACAAACCTTGTGATAGTGATGAAATAAAGTCAACCCCTCTATTTTGAAGTGAAGAGTACAAAAAGTGAGAAAAAGCTTTCTACTCTTATTGAATTTTCATGGCCTTTTAATGATAGTTTAAGCATTTCAATTATGAGGAACATCTTCCTACTACTATTTATTCCATCGCGTTGCAAAATGTATTTTAAAGAATTGTGATGGGTAAGAATATTACCTGATAGTCTTGATTATTTTTTATTTGAGAGAACAATGCTGATTTTATACAACTCTGAGTGAAGTTAAATTTTGTTTTATATAATTAAAGAAGACCACACTGGTTTTCAGCTATTACTGTTGGAGATGATCAGGCTGAGCCTGAGGGTGTGGACAAATGCATCATCAGTTTAGAGTCAAGACACCCTCATAAGAGGCTTAAGTCCAGACCTCCCTTGAAGTCTGTTGACTCTTATCTAGCATCAATTTTGCCTTGACCATTGATAGATCAGATTGTTGTGCATACATTACATGGAATAAATAAGTAGTGCTTTTGAATTCAATCCTGGTTCCTGACTTCCTGGTGCCTGACAATTACTATCCATTCTCATTTCCTAGATAACATTCATTAATGGAGTTTATAATACATTTCTGTTTTATAAGGCTTAATTGACAAAACACTATTTTTTCTTGCAATATCTTTAACTTTGGAATAGATTGAAAAACCATGTTAAGAACTGTGTTTCTACAGTACAGCTGTTTTAAAAATTTGCACAGATTGGCAACTCATACTACTTTGGAAAAAGCTTAAAACGATATTGGATTTCTTGAAGAATCTGCTGGAAGGGTGTGAAACCAACTGTTCTTGCAGTGTTAAATGTCCTCCCACCACATGGAATCCAGAAATATTTTAGTATTACATTTCACAGTGTGAAACCTTTTGCTTCTCTGTTTATGACTTAGCTTTGAACAATAACTATTATGCAAAAGGGCCAAGATAAATAGGATTTTTGTTGTTGTTTACACCCACAACATGCTTCTAAATTTTTCAGTTCCTCCCAAAAAAATATTCTGAATCAAAACTAAAAATCTGTGGCTGCATTAAACTGAATTTATTGAGACATTGGCACTGATTCATTGAGTGTATTTTTTCCTTTTTCTTCCCAAAAAATATCAAAAGTAACTATGAATCAAGCCTATGCAGCACTATATGACCTACAAAAGCAAAAGGGTAATAGAAAATTGATAATTCACATTTTTCTGACTTTTTTTAACAACACATCAAGATATTGTTCCAATGGAAAAATGCATTATTCTGGTAAAACTGCACAAAGGACAGTATGCTATTATCTAGTCATTCTATCCTTTACTGCTTTTGTTTAACTAAAGAAAACAGATAACATACTTTGAAGTTTCCCTGAGTATGTTAGATTCAAAACACAATGATCTTTCACCCTGTCTAGGAATGATTATATATGACATATTGTGGACATCTGATCAAACAGCTGCTAAAATACTCAGATTATTAAAATAGTACAATGGAAGTACCAGATGATAATGGTTTTGGAACAGCTGCACTGAACTTTCTTGCTTTCTTTATAGCTCAAGATAATGCAGGAAATTAAACTATATTATGAATTGTTTTTCAACTATTTCAAGAGCCTTAGGAACATCCAGATACATTATTTACCACTATCTTTAATAAACATATTATTCAGAGATAAAATTATATCAAGTAAATGTAGTTATTTTGCAGCAACACAAGACAGAATGAAAAACAAATAGCTTCACCAACCCGAAAAGATGGAATATTCCAAATTATTAGTATTATTGAATGCTTAAACATGGGCATCTTCAAACATTTTTCAATGAGAGGAACTCTATTAATATGTCTACATCTTTCTCTCTCTTTGTGTGGATAGACAGACATATACACACATGATTATTGCAGCATCCCTATGAACACATGATCAGAATTTGGGTGGTTAGCAACTGTATGTATTTATGACACTGTCCTGGAGTCACACGATCACATTTTGCAATCTTCCCACATGCAAAGTCAATGGGGGAAGCCAGATTAATTCAACAACTGCATGATTCCATGGGGCTAATTTCACCACCAGCGAAATATGTTCTAGTCAGCAGGGGTTATAGCAGAAAAGGTGTGTCTTCTGGGGCCTACAGATAGATCTCCTTAACAAACAGGACCTGGGGCATACCTTTTCTGCTGGATCTGCTGGAAGAGATAGATATAACTAGGAAGAGGCAGTCCCATGCCATGTAGGGCTTTAAAGGTCAAAACCAGCACCTCAAATTGCACCTGGAAGCAAACTGGCAGCCAATGCAAGTTATGGAGCCAAAGTGTAAATATATATAAATAGAGTGAGTTTTGAAAACATTTTATTAACTGCAGGAGAATCGAAGGAACTAAGAAAAAATAAAAATAAAAGGCAGCATCGAAGGTACAACAACCTCTTAATTAGAGGTTGTTGTACCTTCGTTGCTGCTTTTTATTTTTATTTTTTGACACATAGCTATCCAAAGTTTAAAATAAGCAGGTCTCCTGTTTTTTTTCTTTATGAGACAATAAATAACCTTTCCACTGGTACAGCAAGAACAAGGAGATGCTTTATCCAGATAGCTAGGTATCAATATATATAAATGGTTTCGGTAATTGACTAAGGATACTGAAATGCAGAATCATACTGATTCCTCAGATAACAACCGGAAAAAATTGAATTTTCATGTTTTCATGTTTCTCTTTGTTTCCTAAGTTTGAAATCTGACTTTTTTTTTTCAGGTAATAACTGGAAAACTGGAGAAAGGAGGAGTTTGCTTAGAAATATCATAGATGGTTAAGTATCTGAAAAAATTAAAAACCTATGGTAGAATCTTAAGAGTTAGTCAGACCACTATGGTTTGCTTTTTCGCTGCTTTTCACTGGTGTAATCAACTAAACCTAGAGTCTACATTTAAAGATTCTTTCATGCCTTCCTTAACAGGGATTTGGGGCAGAAACATTCAATGCTTCCTACTTCCCCATCTGCAGTCTGATGCTGTGCCATCCAGTAAATGTTTCATTACTTCAGCAGCTATTTCTGAAAAGTATGCTTACAGAATACATCATGGCATATACACACATACATAAATAAAATAAAATATCAGAAAAAAGATATGCTTTCAACCCACTAAACACTATTGATACAACAGAAGTAACATATGGAAAGCACTGCAATGGACATGCTTCTTATGGGGACAGGGGGGAAAAACAACAATCAGGGAAGGCGAGAGCAAGAAGCAAGAACCCAGAAATTCAGATCAAGCAAGGGTAAATGATGCATATCTCTCATGGGTCCTACAACCTTTTTTATGCAGCAGTAGTTGAATAAAGCAAGACTTCTACATCGGCCAACCAGATGGAGCATCTTGCCATGTCAGTTTCAATAAATGGCTCATGATTTCATTAAAAACAGAAATAGAGCAGAGGCACACTCCTTAATCAGTTTTCTTCACTTACTCATGGTCTTGGCCAAAGAGGGAGGGACTAGATAAACTCGAGTTCATTTTATATGTACTCCCAAATGCTTCCTGGGTAAAACACGATCTTTTCCTTCCAAATCTGTTGACTAATTATTATTTTTTAAAACAATGACTCCATGTTTTGGGGAGGGCAAGTTTGTCTTCACTCCATTTGGGAAAAAGAATTTCTGCTTGCGTATTGTATCAGCAAAGAAACATGGTGCACTTGGTCAATGCAACTGGGAGGCCAGCACTAGCTGAGCTTCACTGGTCTCAGAAAAGTTGGACCTGATTACATAGGCACCTCCAGCTAGCTCTACAATGACACCAAAATAATCATGATTTTACAAAACAAATGTTGACGTTTTATATTTATACCACACCACCGTATGCCAGTACATAAGGGGCAAAATTTGCCTTATATCACATGCTTCATAATTTGTCCCTTGTGGATGTCCCTACCTGGTTAGTATCCAGGTGGACGAACACCAGAAAATCTCACCGCTTTTCAAATCACCTTCAATCTATCATTCCTCAAAGTGTTCACAGTACAGCACTGAGCACAAATAATGGCTGGCTAGAAAGCCAAGCTACTAGCTTGATATCCCTTCCGAAAATAACCAACCTAGGAAAATGTCACTTCAGGAGATCCTTCTTTAACAACCACTCATTCAGCAACCATTTGAATTTATGATGGAACTGAAGAAATGGTAGTTGTGACTGTTTCTTGAATTTACAACCATTGCTGCGTCCCACATCATGTGATTTCAACTTGTGACTTTTACAATTGGCTTCTGATGAGCAAAGTCAATAGGGAAGCTGACAGGAAGTTGCCAGTTGTACATATGTGAGCTCCTTGCTTAAAAAGCTGCATGGTCCTCACTTAACAATAGTAACCAGGACTGCAGAACTGCTATTGCTAAGCTGCACAATCAGATGACCATGTCACTTAACAATGGAATTTCTAGTATCAATAAGTGAGGGCTATCCATATAGATAGACTGGAAAATGATACAAAAGTCAGAATACTGGAAGGTAAATAACATTTCCTAGGCCCGTGATGCTGAACCTATGGCATACGTGCCACAGGTGGCACATGGAGCCCTCTCTGTGGGCATGCAAGCTGTTGCCCCAGCTCAGCTCCACTGCACAAACTCGTGCACCTCCTGCCAGCCAGCTGATTTTTGGGACGCATGTGGGACACCCACGTGCATACACAGCGGCAGGGGGAGCATGGGGGGTTGTGGCACTCACCCTCCTGGTTTTGGTCCAGGAGGTTTCAGAGAGGCTTGCTAAGCCCAAAACGGGCACAGGGGATTGCAGTGCCCTCCCACACCCCGTTTTTGGTCCCAAGAGGCTTCAGGGAGCCTGCTAGGCCCAAAGTGGGGCACCAGGGAGTAGCACGTGCATGTGCAGGGAAGTGGGGTGCATGGGGGGTTGTCGCGCACGCATTGCATTATGGGTGTGGGCACACACACATTCTTTGGGCATGCGATGACAAAAAGGTTACACAGGTTTCCTTGTTACATCAATTCTATCTGTTTCTGGATTGGGTGTCCTTTCTCATAGAAACTTATGTCTGAAATAAACTCTCACTTGTACTACTGTACAGGTAATCCTTGACTTACAACCATCCGCTCAGTGACCATTCAAAGTTACAACAGCACTGAAAAAAATAATTTGCAACTGGTCGTTGCGTGTAGAATCGATGCAGCAACCCCATGGTCGCGTAATCAAAGTTTGGGTGCTTAGTAACTGGCATGTATTTACAACAGTTGCAGTGTCCTGGGGTCACATGATCATCATTTGCAACCTGGGTTTGCTTAATGGCTGCATGATTCACTTAACAGTTGCAGTGACTTGCTTCACAAGCTTGGCAAAAAAAAGGTCATAAAACTGATCACAGCTCACTTAACAATTGCCTTGTTAAGAAAAAACAGAAATCCTGGTCTCAGTAGTGGTCATACGTCAATGTCCTTAAATGAAAATGCCTTTGAAGAGTACTCAGAGGGTGCAACTAGTCCAAAATGCACTGGCACATTTGGGGTATTTTATGAATACTGCTTGGACTGGCTCTTAGAGGGCTTTTGTGAATAATCAAATATGCTTTCCCCCTCCCAAGCCATTTGAACCAAGGTAAGATTACTTATGGGACTGCCTGTCTCTGCTCACCCCAACTGGCAGAGTTGGCAAGCTCCAGGTCCTGTCTATTAGACAGTATCATCTTTTACCTAGGAGACAGTCTTCTCCATTACTACACCTGTTTTCTGGAAGAGCATCCTCCAGAGATTTGGAAGGCCTGACTCTGTTGGCCTTTCATAAGATATGAAACACTTGGATATTCCCACAGTAATTTGAGCTGGGAGACTGAGTCTGGCTGAGTGTTTTGATTTTGTTTCAGAGATCTGAAGTGGTATGGTTTTTGACCCCAGTGATATAGTTTTTTTAAGGATATGATTTATGTTATGATTTTTAATTCTTATACACTATCTAGAGTGAGAGCGGGACCCTCTTTATGTTGACTAACTAGATAAATAAAGAAGTAAATAAGCAATTAAAAGACAACAACTCTGCTACTTATGCTTCAGTTTTAATCAATTGAGGGTCTCTTGACTACAAAAAAGAAATAAAGAAACTCAACTATAAAATATTCCAGGGCTAATTATTTCAATAAATGAAAATGAAATAAAATTCTATTAAAGCTTAGTGAGTCCTGGAACCAAATGAAAAATCGTGTGAGATTTCAAAAGGAGAAAGAGGAAATGGAAGAAAGTTCAGAAAAATACATGAATGACATTCAGTAAATAATTCACAGGCTACTATATAGCCTGATTATGTAATGCTCGTTGGGGAGAAATATCAGACAAATTCTTGCAACAGTTAAACTATATCACATTAAAAGGTTATAGGAGAATGGGTCATCAAAACTTGCAAAACTCAGAGGGCTTCTTCTGTTACATTAAATACTGTATTTTTTAGAGTATAAGATGCACCAAGATTTTGAAGAGGCAAATTAAAAAAAAAGGTTTTGCACTCTGCAGACCTCCCCAAAATGGCCCATTTTTGTGAAAAAAATGGCATGAATAGCCTTTAGGAAGCTTGTAGAGTGTTCCTGGGGGCTGGGGGGGGGCTGAGAAAAAATGGCCTATTTTTCACTCATTTCTGTCTTCCCCAGCCCCCAGGAGCACTTTGCAAGCCCCCTAAATGTTATACATGGTTATTTTGGTGAAGGGGGTGGGGTTTCAGGAGTCAAAAAATGCTGTATTGAGTGTATAAGACGCACCCAGATTTTCAGCCTCTTTTTTGATAGTTTTTTTATACTCTGAAAAATACGGTATGTAAAAATTCTGAAGTTATTTGGCAAGAAACAGTGGATATTATCTGAGAAAATGCTGGAACATACTTCTTGAAACAGTTGCACAATATTTTAGTTGTTCCCTTTTGAATTTGCATATTTGCTTATTCTTACTATGCTTAAGAAAGCTGGTTTTAAATATGTGAGTTTATGTAAATTTTATAACTGAGCACATAATCCTAATGCAAAAGTGGCATAGCCTTCTAATACAGCATTTGGAGAGTACAGGATGGCTCCCAAAATTATTCTTCCAGGTCCATACATCTGAAAGCTGTTCATTGGCATGGCTCTTTCATCCAACTTCCTGGAGGTGATTTCCTGGCTAATTGTCGTTGATGTAGCTGTCTGAAGTCCAACTAGATGAATAGCCTATTTGTCTTCACACTGATGCATTCATGGGAATCTCTCCAGGATGCAATTGCTACATTAAACTTAGCTTTTTGTCTTGGCATAAATACTGGAACAAAGAAGGCAAACTCATTTTGTTCTGAGTTCCGTATCTTTCTAAAGCTGTAGTGATTTAGACACAGATTGCATAAAAATATTATACAACTACATTTAACCAAAAGAACAGAGGCTGCAAACTTAATCCCATTATTTGAGCTCCAATGAATTGCTTGTGATATATACAGTATATAGATTGCAGTGTTCAACATTTGTTCATCTTGGCAGAAACTTTCTGTTATAATCTATGAGAATACATATTCATATGTTAATCTGTATTGTATGTGTCAATGCCTTAAAGAAAAAAAGTGCTATTTTTGCCCTCAACATTTTCTTTAAAATCCCTTGAAGATCCCATCAAAAACTAGGAACAGAATATGGTTTATGTAAAGAGATAAAGACACAGACCGGAGGTGGGGGAAACTGCTGCTGACAAGGGTCTGAAAGGAAAAAGCCGAAAACTGTTTTGGCTGCCAACACACATTCTAAAAAGAGATTGAAGAAATCCATATCTGACACATCTCACAACACATATAAAACTCATCCTAAGCAATGCTTAAATTAGAGGTTGAAGCAGCAAGAACCATTGGTAGGTGTGAGAGCAAATGAGTGTGTGTGTGAGAGAGAGACGGGGGGGGGGAGAGGGGGGAGAGGGAGGGGGAGACACTTATGTTAGTATTTTCAGTGAATTAATTACTAAGATCATGGTTCAGCTAACACTTGGAAACTTTCAGGAGTGGGAAAAAACTAGAGGATTTCATTATGAATCTTCATAACTTTCCCCATTCTTATTATCTGAATAGTAGCTAGATAAAGAGTAGGTTTTTAAATTCATTTATGATATAGTACAGACACAATAACATCAGAAACTACCAAAAATTTTGGAATTACAGTCCTTTTTCCAGTTGATATGATTAAATAAAGGAAATGAATAAACACCAGTGTATGGAGATGACAGGAATGTCCAAATGATGCCATTTAATAAATTCCGCATCTATAGCATGTACTTGTATACATAAGCATACAGCTAAACAGAAGAAGCATATTATCTGTTCTTAATTCAAATTCCCAAAGTGCTATATTCTGGAAGCATCTATGTGCAAATTAAATGCAATTGTCCCTAACCTTACACTTACAAATTCCTTAAAGGTGTTAAAGATCCCACATGAATAATCTGTCTGGGAAACAAATGTGAGGAGAACAAGAGTAATGGGTTTGAGTTTCAAATCTGAGAAAAGACGAAGCAAACAAATAAATAAATAAATATAGAAATATGAATCAATATAGCTTCCATCTTGGGATCCTACCAGGGAAGGCAAGCTCATGTTTTTCTGTTTCCTAAAACTAAGAAAAAGATGGCAGTTTCAAACAGAGATACATCAGAGCAACAGGAATATGAGGAACTGTAAAAAAAAATCTGATTCACTTTACCCAGTTTAACAGGGGTCACTGATATATTGTATTTATTGACACAAATATAACTTGTCCTCCAAATAACTACTTGCAAATTGGTGTTCTCTTATCATTGCTCAGAAGAACAGAAAAAAACCATGTTAATAAGCGGGGCTCCGTAATTTACTTGGACTTCAGTAAGGCATTTGATAAAGTAGACAATAACCTCCTACTTGATAACATAGACAAATGTGGGTTAGATAGCATTACCACCAGATGGATTCCAACACATAGTCTTCAATGGAACTGAACCTATATGAAGGGAAGTATGCAGTGGGGTACCCCAAGGCTCTGTTTTAGGCCCAGTACTCTTCAACATCTTCATCAATGATTTGAATTATGGGATAGATCAGGAACTCATCAAATTTGCAAATGACACCTGGCAGGAATAGTCAACACAGAAAGATCTTGACAGACTTGAACATTGGGCACTATCTAACAAAATGAAATTCAGTGGTAAAAAAAGTAAGGTTCTACATTTAGGCATGAAAAACCAAATGCACAGATATAGTATAGGTGGCACCTGGCTCAATAGTAGTAACTGTGACAGTGATCTTGGAGTCCTAGTGGACAATCACTTGAATATGAGCGAGCAGTATGCTGCAGCTTTCAAAAAAGCCAACATAGTTCTAGACTGAATTAACAGAGGAATAGAATCAAGATCATGTGAAGTGTTAATACCACTTTAGAATGCCTTGGTAAGAAGTCGACTGGAAGTTCTCCAGCTGAACAGACGGGGCAGGTGAGCTCTCAAGAGCTTCACATGAACCCTGTCTGACAAACTTGTTCCAAGATCCTTTTTTTGATCAGAACCTCCCTGTAGGGGGGGGGGGCAAAGAAAGGACAGCGTCTCATCAGACCCAGAGGGAAGCAACAGGTCCCTCACAGGTCAGAGATTTGTCCTCTGAATTGGAGCAGGGGCAGCAGCTTGGCTGCACAGAAGCTGGCTTTCTGCCAAAGCACTGAGCAGGAGCGTACAGGAAATGAGATGAAAGACCAGTAAGAAGATTCATTTAACCCACAGTCATAAATCAAAACTTGGAAAAGGCAAAGAATCTTGAGAGTACAAATAATATTAATAGACAGATCTGGATTTTGGTAAAAAGAAAGAAAGAAAAGGAAAATGGAGGGATGAAACACCATCCCCCACAAAAGCTATTTCTTTGAAATCATTTGGACAGAAACGGCGAGAGAGAAGTGACAAGCCTACTTAAATATAAACCTTAAATTTGGTTTTGGAAATAGAAATCAAACATTCCGAGGGTTTTCGTCTGAACTTCTTCCAACTCTAATTAGGGAAAAAAATCAAGGAAAAAAGCACTACCTTCTCACTGATAACCTAATCTTGACTGTGTGGGAAGATTTAATTAACCAACTGCCATCAATCAGAATTGGGAAAAGCAGGAGGCAAAGAGATCAAGATGGCTGCAGCTTCTCTTCCGGTTTTACATGAACTGAATTAGCTAAATTTAAGGTGGACCAGAACCTCGAAATAAGATCTGCATAACTAACTGTAATTTTGGAACTGGACATTTAAGGAAGAATAAAAGACCAAGATGGCTCCCATCATAAATTGAATTAGCTAAATTTAAGGTGGACCAGAACTCTGAAAGAAGAATTGTATAACTAACTGTAACTTTGGAACTGGACATCATGGAAAGCTGGGAATTTGAAGAACTACGTGAAATCATAAAAAATATACATAAACCATTAAAATCAATAAAATTAAACCTAAATAAAATTATGAACCCAGAGAAGCAGGGATTTAAAGAAGAGGGGAAAGAAGAATGGGGGAAAGATAATGAAGATAATGAAGGAGTAGAAATGGTGGGAAATAAAAAGCAGACAAAAAACTCCATTAGGCTTGACAGTGGTATAAGGGAAATGATAAAGGGGGGGATGTGTCCCAACAAAAGGGAATAACAAGCAGACAAAAGATGTTTCGGAGGTTTACAGTGGCATAAGGAAAATTGAATTAGGATATTATGCCCAACAAAGAGAAATATAAAAGACGGTGGAGTGGGGAAAATTGAAGGGGGGGGGAATGTGTCAAAATGAAGAAAAGGGAGAAGGCAGGAATAGATAAGTGGGACAAAAGACTTACTAGGAAAAAAAATCAGACAACTAGAAATTGTCATATGGGAAAATATAAAGTTAAGATAAGGGGTTTATTCCTAAATATGATAATAAAATGGAATTGCTAACTGATTGAATATGATAATGGAAAGACAATTAAGCAAAGGTCAAAAGACATGGAATAATGGATAAATATGAAACTGATATGGGGAGATTGTAAAGAAGAGATTTGTGTTTCACTTTTTAACATGATAATTAAACTGAGTTGCTAATTGATTGAATATGACAATAGAAGGACAATCAAGCATGGGTTAAAATATATGAAACATGGATATATATATTTGTGTTACAACCCCTGGTATGCCTAAATATGGGAGGAAGGTCACACTCCCGCTTTCTGTCCTTCGGCTTCATCACAGAAGACCATGCAGGCAGAAAACCATATTTTTTATTTTTAATGTTGCCTTTTATATTTGTGTTGTATTTGTACTGATAAATAAATAAAGGGAGACTAGTATAGATCTATTTCGAGCTAATTAGCTCTCATTAGCTCTCACAGAAGACCTGCCTGCATGGTCTTCTGTGATGAAGCCGAAGGACAGAAAGAGGGAGTGTGACCTTCCTCCCATATTTAGGCATACCAGGGGTTGTAACACAAATATATACTTATTTCCCTGGCTCAACTGATAAGGAAGAGAACCCGTGGCTTAGTGGTTAAGACTCCTGCCTAAGATATATACAGCCTGGGTTCTAATCCCAGTAAGGGTATGGCTAGCTGATGAGAGCTAATTAGCTCGAAATAGATCTATCCTAGTCTCCCTTTATTTATTTATCAGTACAAATACCTTTAAGATGATGAATAAAGTGAGATGTGTACCATTTATCATTCTATATACGTAGTAGACTAAGGGAATTGTAATGAACTTTGAACAATAAGGATTGCTATTTATAGACAATTAAGGGTAATCTAACCCAAGATATGGAAAAATGGAGAGGGAACATAAAATATACTTACAATGGAAAACTATTGAGATTTCAAGACAGAATCACAAATTGGGGGCGTGTAAGGATGCATAATTATATAAATATAACAATGAGAATAGCGGGGAATTGTAACCAGGTCTACATCTTGGCCAAAACTAGGCTGGGGGGGGGGGGGTTGAAAGTACAATGACTATATATGTATACTTTTTTGTTCTATTTCTTAAAAAAAAGAAGGAAGAAGATATATGTTAACACTAAATACGTATATTGAAAAGGAATTATAAATATCATCAACATAAAATGGAGTTTGCTCAGAAGCTGAAACACACCAAGTAAATGAGATGAAGAAGTAAAGAAGGGAGGAAAGGGAAGTAGAGGAGGGAGGTAAGGGAAGAAGAGAGGGATAGGAGAGGGGGGGGAAGAGGAGGAGAGAAAGGAGGAGTGGAAAGGGGGGAGAGGAGAAGGAGAGAGGAAGGGGAAGTAGAGAAGGATGACAAAGGGAAGAAAGGAGGGAGGGAGGGAGAGAGAGGAGAGAGGGAAAAGAAAGTGATAGATAAGATACAAATATGGTGTATGGAGAACAGAAGAGCCAATAATTGTTTTGGGGAGTTGATGGTAAGGTGACTTGATCTAAACGTTTAATAATACAATAGGATGTTGGCTATGTAATAGTATACATGGATTATATGCCTTGAAAATGGAAAAATAAAAAAACTTAATATGCAATAAAAAAGAATGCCTTGGTAAGACCACCCTTTGAATACTGCATAATAGGATGCTTTTGAAGATTAGCCTAAAGCTTAGTTATTGCTTGGAGAAGCTGCTTGCCTAGTGAATTTAACCCTTTCAGAGATGCTATATTGGATCTCTTTCCTTTCCTTCCCTATTTACTTACTGCTCACCTCTGGTCATTTTCATCTGGGGTCTGCCTTTTCTCCATCTTTCCCTTTTCCTCCCCTTTCCATCTCTTTTCCCTCATTCCATCACCATATTGCTTTTTCCTGTTCCTGGTGAAAGGACAAAAGGGATTGTGTGTTTGCATACTGTCATTCTGCCCATAAAAGAGAATGGTTGTCATAAGTAGATAATGGCATCAATTAATTTTATAAATGGGGTAACTTCTTTTACAAGCAATTAGTTTTAATTGACTATCATTTAACTCTCTTTCTTTCTCTGTCTCTCTCTCGCTTGGGACCGGACAGTTCTTTGAATTCAAAGGGAAGGGGGAAAGATGCTGCTACTTGAAGGAATTGTAAATCAGGACTCTGTGAGAATGCATTTCTGTACATTGTTTCTGCTTTTAAATCCAAAGTCCTGTACTGTCCTAATGCATATCCTGGCCCTGCTGTTTTTAAAATGAGACTTCGGGGGGGGGGGGGGGCAATAAACACCTAAGTATATGCATGTACATAAAGAAATATGTTACACTTTATGAATTATAATGGGAGGAGAGACACTCCAGTATTGGTTTCAGGTAAAATTGGCAAAGTTAATTTGGAAAGGTGGGAAGCTAGGCACTGCCCTAGAATTGTATCTCTGTTTAAAGATTCTTTACATATTCTGTTTTCTTGTTTTATGAGGTTCATTATTAAATCCAGGATCATTTTTTTTAGGAAAATGCAATATTAGAAATACATCAAATTTACATCTCCTGAAATAAAGAGCTTCCTAATGTATGTTTCTTCCTATCTTTTATAAGTATAATTTTAATGTTTTAATGAAAATTATCCTGCTTTCCTTCTTTTACAGTAAAAGATACAGTCCTTGATACATGAAATAGGATTGGTAGACAGTCCTAGATACATGAAATAGTCCTTGATACAGTCCTTGATACATGAAATAGGATTGGTAGAAGGACTGGCAAGAATAGATAGTAATATTTAGATTGTATAATTTTAGGAAAGTAGGAAAAAGGATATAGATGTTTACAGCTCATGTCACAGTTCCTAACCATATAAACTGCCTATGGAGGATTCATTTACTATAAAAGTTCAGAAAATACATCCCCAACTATAATTTTTGGCTACAAACCTCAAAGAATATATAAATATATTGTATAAATATTCATACAAGTATCTAAGATGGTCAGATTTCAGTCAGCTTTATATGGTGTGCTAAAACATGGTTTGTTTCAGTTGTGGTTTGCTGAGTAAACCACATTAATTGGATTTATACATCGGATTCAGGCATTTATAAATCGCTGTGGCTAGGTTCATAGACAATACTTTAAGATTTTCTCAAGCATTAACCCCATCACTGAACAATTAACATAATACTTAGACTGACTGACTAAATAATTGAGAAATAACTATATTTTGTGAGCAGAATAGGACTGAACCTGTACCATTGTTGTATTTATATTGTATTCAGATTTCTAATTTATATGACCTTGCTTATCTTTTCTAACTGAATTAAATAGCTTCCACTAACATATACTTTAAATGAAGAATTGACAAAAATAATGGAATATTTTCAGGTTATTTAATTTATCCTGTGTTGTGCCAAGATTTACAAGAAAAATGATTGCAACCTAGCGACCATCCATAAAACATGCATGAAAAGACAGGGAGAAAATAATGAAACCAGGAACCAGATTTGACCTCAGAAAACTACAGTTCTTAATTATATTTCCATCTAGTAATCATTATATGATGATACTTTTCCAGAAACCTGTTTTGCAGTTTTCACAACTTTCCTACTTACCATACCCATTAACTTATTAAATAAGGAATAATGTACTATAATTTATTTAAAGCCATTATAACTTTCAGTTACCTTTTATTTTCATTTAGTATTGCTGCAATATTTTTCCAGACATAGAAATCAGTCTACTTGAGTTAGCCAAATATTTAATAGATCCTTTTTTGTTTTTTACAGAACAACATCAGTATTCTGTGAACCTTTCTCTAAGACTTCTGTAAATAAATATTATCAGGATTAAAA
The DNA here is from genome assembly GCF_964273705.1 of Natrix helvetica. NCBI lineage: Eukaryota > Metazoa > Chordata > Lepidosauria > Squamata > Natricidae > Natrix > Natrix helvetica. The sequence goes on along the minus strand of NC_138552.1, from coordinate 213,014,676 downwards.
AGTGAATGAAACATCATTACTTAAGATGATGCAAATACTCTGATTCCTTCTTAGAATTCCTTTTAAGAAAATTGCTTTAGAACTCTGTTAGTAAAATGAGCAGTGCCCATTTCATTCAAAGTAAAATACGCAAAGCAGACAGTTTATCATTCTGCTAGCTAAACTAGCATTACATTTAAACATTTAAAGTTCAGGATGCTATGCATATGCCACTATCTATCCTCCTTCATTTTTACCCCTTTGATGCAAGTTTATGCTAATCATATTATTTTTAATATATAAATGAATTAGATGAAATGAACAAGGGATGGATGTTTTCCTCTCTCTGGGAGACAAAACAATCCTTTTTTGCACAATTTCATGGTTGGATGGTGAAAACACAGATGTACAAATCAGACAAAAATATCCTATCCCCTGAAGCTATATATTAATTCAGATGGCCTTCTTACATTGATTTAATGCAGTAAAGTGCGGTACTATTTAATTCGTGCTCCCCTTTCCATTCCTCCAGGGCTAAATCTTGTTTTAACATCAACTACAGAGCAAATAAATTAGAATCTATTTCAGATGTTGTAGGGTTTACATGCTAGTTTATTGCTCACAAAGCCTATCTCCTGTCATTTTAAAATCTTTATTACTTTTCATCCAAACAATGGGAAATTCAGTCTAATTATGGGGGCTTTTGCTCTGACTCTATAAAATATTATATTCAACTGTATGAATTTAAATGTGTGTTTGTAATGTGGTACTATGAAAACTCCCAAAATATTCTTATAAGTATTGACTGGCCTAAAAAAAGCAGAATCTTAGAAAAAGTCCTGATGGTCCAAGGCCAGTCTCTTACTTGTCTTCTGCCTTTTGTACATTTCCAAGTGGAGAGGTGGGAAGCAGTTGAATGTAAGTAGGACAAAGCAAAATAACTACCTAACGAGAGTTTTCATTTAAGTTTCTTTTAAAATATCTACTTAAGAATCTATAAATGGCTTCAAGTCTAAGAACCTGAATTCTTAGATTTGCTGCATAGTAAGTGTATCCTATTAAAATTTTAACTAGGAAAATTCCACGCTGGCTTCATTGTGGTTGAGATGGAGCAAGATCATCTTGGCCATCAGAGTAACAGCCTAAGAAAATTATGGTAATGAAAGTGTCATTCAATAATATATTGAATGTCAGGTTTGAATACATTTTCTTGTTCCCTTTTACATCTGTGTGAAATAACTAATGGATGTGACATTTTCATTCCAATCTAGGACTTACATACTGTTGGAGTTTTGATTATTGCTTCCAGTTTTATTGTTTGGTGGGTATATTTTAGTGGAAGATATTTAATACATTGTAGTAGTCCACTAATCTTAATTGCATGGTAAAATTAGATGTATTTCCTAACTAAATGTTAGAGCAAGGATAGGATCAGATTCTTGAAATACATGAAAAATATAGGAGTTATAATAAAGTACTGTTAATACATTTTTTTAAAAAAAAGGTTTCGGAAACAGTGTTTTTAAAAATTCTTTATTGTAGAAGACTAAATTTCAAGATTTATTAGGAGGAAAAACAGATATAATGAATGGAGGATATTTGTAGGTGAAAATTGGCATGTGAAGGAACTGTTCAATACACATATTTCTGGTATTATTGATAGCATTATGAAAAAAATGGTTTTCTTCATAACTTTAAATTATTAGATTCTTTGTCAATTTCTTATGCTGCCATATTCTTTCCATTCTGTTTTATCCATTCTTCCCAAAAAATGGGTGCTGAAATTGTCCACTGAATGACAATTTTCCAATAAAACTGGAGTTATTATCAGCTTTCACAAATCAGAGTGTAATTTGGAGGGAGAGAGGAAGGAAATAATCCATCCCATAGAATAAGATGACCATGGATGACCATGTGACACCCGTGGCCAGGGGGGCGTTCCACCAGGTTCACCTGGTGCGCCAATTGCGTCCTCTATTGGACCGGGGCGCCCTTCGCACAGTCACTCATGCGCTTGTGACATCCCGGCTAGACTACTGTAACGCTCTCTACATGGGGCTCCCCTTGAGATGCACCCGGAGGCTGCAGCTGGTTCAGAATGCGGCCGCACGGGCAATCTCGGGAGTCTCTAGCTACTGCCACGTAACACCTCTCCTGCGTGGGCTGCACTGGCTGCCTGTGGCTTTTCGGGTGCGCTTCAAGGTGTTGACCATCATTTTTAAGACGCTCCATGGCACAGGACCTAGTTATTTGCGGGATCGTATCCTGCCCCATACATCCCTTCGGCCGATTAGCTCACACAGAGAGGGACTCCTCCGGGTGCCGTCCACTAGGCTGTGCCAGTGGGCGACGCCTAGGGGAAGGGCCTTCTCTGTGATGGGCCCGACCCTCTGGAATGACCTTCCCCTCGACATTAGAATGACTACGGATCTCCACTCCTTCCGTCAGAAACTTAAAACCCACCTATTCCAGCTAGCCGGCTTGGCCTAATTCCACCTTTCCCACCTCAGTTCTATTTTTTAAATTTTTAGGATTGGTTTTAGGGTCTGTTTTTTAATTTTTATAAATTGTACAGGGGTTGTTTAATTTGATTTTTACCTATGTGTATGATTGTATGTATGTTTTAAATTTATTCCTGTACACCGCCCCAAGTCCCTCCGGAGAGAGGGGGCGGTCTAGAAATTTAATAATATTATTATTATTATTATTATTATTATTATTATTATTATTATTATTATTATTATTATTATTATTATATGAAATTGGTTTACTTTTGGCTTTATAACATGTCACTTGCATGTGCCAATATGGATAACAATACCTCCTTTGGCACCCGCCACTACTCTGACTCACCTGATCTTGTAAGGTTTATTTTAAGGTACAAGCTCCAGGCATAGCTTGTATGCCTCAAGACACTGAACCCTGATCTGATGAGAAGAACTGCAGGTCCATCTTGCAAGTCCCTTTCGCTGTCTTAAGAAGAGCAATCAATGTCATTTCTGAACATGCCAAATATATGATAATAGCCATGTGACAATTCTTGCAAACTTATCTAATGTATCTATTTTACCAAATGAAAAAGTGGAGTTCTGAAAATCACCCAAAACTGCTGATGGGATGTTACATTTTTAGATATCCTGTTCTCTATACAAAAAGTTCTCTTAATGTATTACAGTACAATCAGTGAATGAAAGCTTTCCTATTGTTGTTTGTTTGATCTGCTACAGTTTCTTGTGCTTATTATATGTGACATTTAAAAATAAGGTCCATCCACCATCATTTCAAAGTGGTTAATTTGAAATTTCAGTTTGCAGTCAGTTTCCTTTCTCCACACTTATATCGGAAAAAGAATGGATGGAGAAATTCTATCTCCTGTTTCCTGTTGCTTTTCAAGGCAAAATTTACACTGTGCAAAAAGGAGAGTGCTAATGTGCAGCAGGGTAAGCTTCTTGTAAAATATTCATAATACAAATACATAGTGATGGTCTTGCAGAGGTTTTCTCCTTTATCACATTATAGCTAAAGTGAGCGAGAGTCTAATGGCCTTTGACCTGCAACAACTATTGTGAAGCTTCAAGCATTTTTCAAATTCCTCATGTGAATTGGAAACTATTGCATAATTTGTTTTTTTCCTCTTCTATAGATCACGTTTAGTATGCTGGAACAGTTGTGCTGTGGTTTAGTTTAGATTTGTTTGACTGCTAGCTTAAGAACCCATCGTAAGTCTGAAAGAAGTAAATATTCCTAAACATGTCACTGAAACTCTGAAAAAAATTATTACAAGATCTCACAACATAATTCTGTGTTCTTATACTCTTCAACTGAGTTTGGGAACAGGCCATCAGATTAGTGCACAATGACATTTCATGTTTGCTTTACTTTGCTTAGATAGAAATGTTTTGTTAACTGACATCATCTCCTCTGATGCTTGATATCTTCTTTGCTTTTTGGGCTAAACTCTGTGGGAAAACAAACCTAAGGAGAATTAACTACTCTCCCTATTCTTCATGGTTGCTATTTCCTGACATTTTCTCTCTCTTACCACTATTATATTTCTTTCAACTTCTGCCTTTGTCCTGTTCCGTGTCCCTTCCCTTTTCTAGACGAAATGGGAGAAAATAATGTTAAAGTTGGCAACTAGAACAAAGGGGAAAACAACAAGAGCAAGCAGGGGAAAAGCAGAAAGATCTCTTCAGGCAGTGAAGAGGAGGAAGAGGAAGAAGAGAAGGGCAAAACCACTATGATTCTTTTTCAAAGTTTTATGTGCAGACTGCTCCATTTGGGAACAAAGAGTTACATGCAATGCTCACTCTCAAAGCAGTAGGAGCACCAAATATGCTAATGTCTGATTTGTCCGCTATAATATAGAAGAAAATGGACAATTAGGGTAAGACCGAATCAGTATATTTTGCCAAAATTCAATAATGTGACAAAACAGAAAGTTATAGGAGCAAGAAGTCAGTTAATCACACACTAAAAGAAAACAATTGTACCTATATCAATAATCAGCATATTTTACTTATTAGTCATTCACATACACACACAAAACACCTTGACCCATCACTCTTATTTTTGAGCACATCAAAATAAACAAACAAAACAAACAAACAAGGATCAGCTGATCAAATTTTTGAAGCAGGGAGGGATATCTGGTGAGCAATTCCACTACATTCGGAAGTAGTGACACAATACTATACACAATTTTGAAGCTATAGCTTTATAATGTTCACTTGTATTGTTCAAATATCCGTATAAGCGGCTATCAGCCTCTTCCAGTACTTCTATCTTAACATCTGGACTCCCAAGGTTTGAGGATTTGGGGGAAATATATCTTTAATATTCTTTCTTATTTCAGAAGAGATAGGATTTGCATATTCCTATCTTCCTTTGGTTCTACCTCAGTGATATCACTGCAGGATGAGAGAATGGTATCCTAGGCCAAAAATCTTGCTCTACTGCACCACCTTCTGGTGACTTACTTATAATACAATACAATAACAATACAATAGTAGAGTTGGAAGGGACCTTGGAGGTCTTCTAGTCCAACCTCCAGGCAGGAAACCCTATACCGTTCCAGACAAATGGCTATCCAACATCTTCTTAAAGACTTCCAGTGTTGGGACATTCACAACTTCTGGAGGCAAGCTGTTCCTCTGATTAATTGTTCTAACTGTCAGGAAATTTCTCCTCCGTTTTTGTTTATTTTTATTCTTTTATAAAAGCAGATTCTTGGGCATTCAGTCAACCCAAGCTATTTTTGATGGACAAGCATACTCCAATCAGGGGTTATACCATGGCCTGCACTATTCTGATCTTTTATTCATTCAACAATAAGTTTATTTGAGATTAATTGTGAAATGAGTGTAGAACAACTTAAAGGAATGAATGACTCCAATTCAGGTAGTTCTTGCTTAGCATACATTCATTCAGCAATTGTTTGAAATTACAAGGGTGATGAACAAGGAGTACTTATGGAGGGTCCCAGTAGTTGTAACTGTTGCAGCATTCCTCCATTCATATCATCAACTCTGGTGTTTGGTGACTGATTCACAAGTGACTGTCACAATGTCCCATGGTCATTTGGTCCCCATTTGCAACTTTCACCAATGGCTTCTGAAAAGCAAAGTCATATGGGAAAGATGACATGAGGTTGCAAATGGCAATGAGGTGACTGCAGGACTCTATGACCACACCAGATTCACCTAACTGGGCAACTGGGACTGCTGGAGCAGCTGTGGTTGTAAGTCAGCATGTGGTGTCACACCTTGTGTCGCTTAGCAATGGAGTACCTGGTCCAGTGGTGGGTTCCTACCGGTTCGGACCGGTTTGGCCGAACTGTAGTGGTTTGGCGGCCTGGGTCACTGGAACCGGAAGTGACCCAAGCCTGCCACATCCCCAAACTGGTTCTCTGGTCAGCGCTGTTGCCACTGCCATTTTGTTTTTCAGTTCTGCGCATTCGTAGAACAATTTTAATTGCATTACGCATGCACGCAAAACGCTCACACAAGCAATGTACGCACACAAGCGAACAGAAGTAGTGCCTGCTGGAACCAACCACTGACCTGGTACTATACCATTGGTAAGTGGAGACAACCTGTATATATCTTGACCACAGAATCCTTTAAAATGATATTTGATTTTTCATATTCCATGATGTATATTATATTATATTATATTATATTATATTATATTATATTATATTATATTATATTATATTATATTATATTATATTAATTATATTATTATATTATATTATATTATATTATATTATATTATATTATATTATATTATATTATATTATATTATATTATACTGAATGTGCATTAAACCTGAGGCTAAATTAAATACATATTTTTAAAAAGGGTTTTTTGTTCTTTCATACTGTTTTATGTAAAATTATTCCATGAGAAACATTTGTCAAGTTAATATTATATAAACACTTACACAATGACAATATAAATATAATAGTGACAAAATACCTTCAGAGTCATAAATTCTGTGATCTTAGATCGTTTGGGCCCTCTCTGAAAACAGATATGCTACAACTGCAAACTCTTACTACTAATTAGATCTATTATTGCAAACGAATCAGTTCAGCAATATTGGCATTACAGTTCGTAATGTACTTTGATGATATGGGAAAACTTAGACAATCTGCTGGAAAAAAATAAACAAAAAGCCTTAAAATTACAAACCCTAGAAGCCCATAACTGCATCATGTTAAACATAGCAATGACACTTGAAGAAGAACCTTCAACATTTTTGTTTTTTAAATTTTATCAAATACATTTCAAAAACTCAATTTCAGGAGCATTGCAAACTCAATTTGCTACAGGAAACATTGTTAGACATTCATGCTGGTCTTGCAGCAAGTGAGCTAACAGTTGTGCAATGTTATATTCACAAAATAATTTACAAGCATATACCTACTGCCACTGCAAATATCTAGTTTGTGTATAGTCCCCTGCTTCTCTCTCCCTTTGCCATCTCTCTTTCTCCATCATCCACTAGACCAAGGAATTACTGGAGATTTTTTTATATTGTAATAAAACAGGGTCAAAGAATATAGAAAATATAAACCAATATTTCTAAATATAAGCACAAATGCATTCTCACACACTGAACAGAATATTCCAAAGAAGATACATTTAAGCAAATATAAATTATTGCTCTTGGTCCTATAGAGAATGTCAGGAGATCATTATTCATTTGCAAGAAAATAAAGGAAATAATTTTCTTCATATTCTTCAACTATAACTATAAATATAATACTCATTTAAATAGAATTTGATAACAATTAATTAGGTAGAATAATACATTTTATTCAGGAGGTTAGGTAAGCTCCAGAGTGTGGATGGATGGATTCATTTAATAGAAGGTGTAGAGGTATAGATAGAAGAATATGGTGATAATTATGAATTGCCCAGCTAGTAAAAAGAATGAAGATATTAGAAATATCTATTCCAGGGAGAGTGATATATACCAGAACTAATGATGGCAGGAAAAATAATTGAACAATTTGGAAACTAAATTTTGGTTTCTGCATAGAATGATGAAACCAAGTTTGCCAAAGAGAGGAAAGTTACAGTACATTTAAGACAGGAATACAACTGAACATAAAAACCACAGACTATCGGGGTAAAGAAGCAATAGGCGAAATTAGGAAGGGAAAATTAAAAGGTGAAGTCTGTTGGAGATTATCTGAAACTACAATAATGCTCGGGTAGAAGGTTTACCTCAGCCCAGGAAATGTGCCATGAATTCTAAGATTACTCAATGTGCTGAGGAAAAGAATCAAAAGAAGTAGTAGTAGTATTATAGGGAAGAAGGGAAGGGAAGAAGAAATGTGTAACAATAAATCAGACTCTGCCTGGTTCAAAAATTAATCAGAAGAAATATTTTGAGCCTCATGCAAGTATGAACACAATCCCAAAGTGCTATATATTAAAAGAACCCAACCTTTGGGAGCAGTAGAAAATATGGAAGATTTCATATCACTGTCCTAATACATTTGTATAGTTAGGTAAAAGACCAGTGGTGGGTTGCATGTGGCACGCACGCACGTGTCTTAGTGCCTCCGCGAGCCTCTGCAACACTCCAGCTGCTCAGTGGAGTGTCGCACAGGCACTGTACGCGCCATGCATGTGCGTGGAAGCGCCAAAGACTTAAAAGATTGGTAAGGAGCTCGGACGGGTGGGCCCTCCAGAGCACCATACCGGAACTGTATCCGGTGCTGCTGGCAGGCTCCGATACACCCGTACTGGGATGTACCGCCTGTAACCCACCACTGTAAAAGACATATCACAAAGTTCATCTCAGTGGTGGGTTCCCTATCCTGTTGCAACCGGTATGCTGCAATGGGACCAGGCACCCACCACATACATGCACGCAGCATGCAAATGTGTACCCACCACCCACTACGCTCCAGCTGCTCGGCGGAGCATTGCACAGGTGCCGTACATGCCATGCACGTGCGCAAATGCTCTAGTCGGCTCAAATAGAGGTAAGGAGAGCGAGTGGGTGGGTGGGCCCTCCAGAGCACCGGAATGGAGCGGTACCTGGTGCTCCTAGCAGGCACCGGTATGCCTGTACCAGGGTGTACCAGTCGTAACCCACCACTGGTTCATTTGTATAGAAAATTAACACTTGGTTGATTTTAAAACTGAGTATTTGATGCCTCTGACATCGGTAAATAAACACATAGAATATCTAGCTATCAAACCAAGTATATCCACTGCAATTCCATTCAGAATTTATGATTTTTAATGCAGAGCTCCTGTCATCTATATGGCAAGATGTTGAATTATTCCTGAACTGAGAATCCCGCTTGGGAAAATATACAAGAAAACTAACAAAGCTTAGGGTAACTAATTATACACTAGGAAGAGAATTACATCTTCTAGACAAAAATCCAGTTTAACAGTAGAATTTATGTACTTTGAAAAATAACATATCAAAAAGAGCTGCTTATTAGCTGTCAGTGTACAGAAACGTCAAAAGCCATACTTGAAGATTATATCTTTCCGACAATAACTTTATAATTTACAAATAGTGTTAATCATCATCTTAGTAGCATGTTTTATACATACATACATACATACATACATACATACATACATACATATATACATACATACATGTATATGTATGTATTTTGTTCTTAATATCCTTTCCCATGCTCAGTCAATTTTCAGCTTTATCTCTCTTCTACACTTCTGGCTATTTGTAGGTATTCTTTCTTCATTATTTTCTTTCTACCTCCAGGATGTGTCTTTTTCAGGTGATAACTAGAGGTGGGGTTTTTTTGTGGCCTAGTTACAAATCATTGGATTTATTTGCTAGTGTGTTTTAGCATTTCTGTTTTTATAAACTACTATATCTCTTAAGTTTCCTTGCCTATTAGCTTCTCCTGTCATAGATGTTTCCTCCTCATTGCTTTGACTTCATTGACATGTGCTTTCTCTGAAGTTCACAATGCCTATACATCCCTTCATTTTCCATTAAAATGTACTTGCTGGAAGTGACATTCCCCAAAAAGAGTGCAGCTGGGAGAAACAACAAACAATATTAAATGAATTAATATATTAAATAAAATTAGTTGATACTCACCTGATATCCATGTGCATAAACTAATATTCAGGTACGACACACAAGCCATTACATATGTGTGTGTGTGGTGTGTGCGTGCGCGCACGCGCACACACACACAAACATGTATCATCTTCCAATGGAAATAGCAAAAAAAGAAGAAAAAACAGGATGGTGAAGTGAAGTGAGGAAATGGATGGATATGAGGTACGAGAAAAAGGTAACTGAACAGGGAAGAAAAGAAATTAACCCTGTTTAGGTACTACCAAAAGATTGAAATTTAGCAAACAAGCATTTCATCTGAAGCCCAATGTTCAATACATAATCTTCAAAGATACCTGCAGTCTTCATGCATTTCCCTTGTATTTGTATTTTGAACAGCATCTTTCACTGTTCCTATTCAATGCCAGATTATCTTTTTCTTCCTCAGTTCACAAGCGATTATTTGAGGAACATTCAATAACTTTCCTATGTATAAATGTAGTAGTCAAATACGTAGTTGAAGTAGTCACTGCTTCTCCTAGTGAAGCACCAAAACACTGTTGCCCAAACATTAGTCATAGCCTGAATAATGTTGGTCATTCCTCAAAATCCTGCAAAGCTTATTTGTCTTGGGAAATCATAATTACTCAAAATGCATACAATCATTCTGATTTCCTTGAGACATTCCAAACTAACAAATGCACAAAATTCACAGGGAAGCTCAACCCTGCACCAACAATGTGGTATATGATATCAGCTTCGAAATAAAATAAAATAAAAGCACTTGTGTCAATATAGTTGCTAAAGATCTGGATACAAAGTTAAACCAAAACATATACCAAGATGTTTTGAAAACACAGTCATTAAAGTGATATAATTTTTTTAAAAAAAATCAAAGGTATACCATATTTTTGGAGTATAAGACGCACTCCCCTCCCAAAAAATGTGGGTGGAAATGTCTGTGCGTCTTATAGAGTGAATGTTGCTGAAGCCCTGCCCACCCACCGGCCCCCACCTGCCGGGCCAGCCTCTGCCTCCCAGCAATTTGCCTCCTTGCAGCAAACAACAAACAGCCTGGTCAGCTTCAGCATAGCTGAAGCAGCTGATTGGCAATAGGATCTGCCTCCTGGAATACCGCCTATCAGCTGTTCCAGGCTGCAGGGATCACCACTACCCATTGCCGCGGTCACCTATCACCGCCTCCACGTACCCCATTTTCAGCCTCCGTATGCCCCATTTTTGGCCTCCTTGTGCCCAATTTCGTCCTCCGCACACCCCATTTTCAGCCTGTTCCAGGTGGTGGGGAGAGGCAGCAGTGGCAGAATGGGCCAAAAACATAGGACATGCAGAGGCCAAACATGGGATGCACGGAAGCTGAAAATGGGGTGCATGGAAGTGTTGATAGGTGGCTGTGGCAATAGGCAGTGATGGCAGCAATGGACAGTGGCAAACCCTGCAGCCTGGCACAGCTGATAGGCGGTATTCTAGGAGGCAGATCCAACCGCCAATCAGCTGCTCATGCTAAATCAGGCTGTGCTGAAGCTGACCAGGCTGTTTGCTTTTTGCTGCAAGGAGGCAAATTGCTGGGAGGCAGAGACAGATTTATTTTTCTTGTTTTCCTCCCCAAAACCTGGGTGGGTCTTATAGTCTAGAGCACCTTATAGTCCCAAAAATATGTATATTATACACTAAATATCTTTAAATTTTTGTTTATAAAAAAGGTAGATAAGCTTCCATCAATGAAAATATTACATTTATCCCAAAGCTTGTTCAACAGTTTATGATGCTTGACTGCTCTCAAGTATAAATTGAGCTAAAAGCAATTTTGATTAAAATTTTGTATTAAATTATTCTTACTACTTTATTTCACTTTTTTTTAAATGCATCTGATGTTTTTTTTTAATCAAGCAACTGCAGATATATTGATGCTTCCCCAATGTAGCCTATGGATGTTTCTTTTTTTCAATCGTCTTGAATCAAAACCTTTCATAGCTTTGTCAAATCTTCAGATGGGGGATGATCACAGGCCAATAATTTAGTTTAAGGTATCAACAATAACTACAAATAGTTTAAATGGAATATTTTTCTCTTTTTCTTCTTGTTTTTCCTGCACTTCAAGCATATTTTTTTTTTGGGGGGGGGGGATAATCTGTTATTCAACTACCTGAACTGGTTGTGTTACATTTGCTATAAGTGTGTAACAACATAAATATGAGCAAATCTTTGCCATAAAAAAGAGCAAATTTGGGCTATAGTGCAGGTAATTATATACCCGATGCACAGTTGACATTTTAATGAGATTACACCTGGCTGATTTGATTTCATGTCATAAGACATTAGCAAGACACTAGTCATTTTGGGATCAGTTGTTCCTTTCATCATTATGACTCTAATGTTGAAAGACATCAACAGACTATTGCAGTGGTATTATTGGCTTCTAATGGCTATCATATCTGAAAGCAGGCTTCCACATTCTGCATCAGTATCCCATTCTAAACATTGATCCATGATATCTATGTTGAATATATTACAGTACTCTTGCCTTGAGAAACATATACTATAGTGCTGTTCTAGATAATGAGTTGCAAACTTCCTTTCATATGTAAATAATAAAAAGTTGTTACTGGCCATCAACCTCTGGTTGAACTTCTTCGTATATCAAAAAATCTAGGAACATCCAATGGCCACTGATTTTCATTATTTCAAAAATCTCCTAAGACACTATACTAACATTTAAGCTTATTTAAATTCAGGGTTAAATCTATCTTCCTGCACCTTTTACTTTCTGAGACAGGATAAATATCCAGACAGCAAGAAATTTGTTGAACAGTTTAAAATAAAGTGTATTACTGGCTGTCATATCATTGCCATTTAATTTATGTCTACACCTTCTAACCCAATATTTTATCTTTTATTTTAACACGTATATTTCAGGAATTGCTGCATACAGAATGTCCATGTGATCTTTAGGCATTTCCTGCAGCCTAAAACAATGCTAGGTCACCAAAATACAAAGAGCTTCTAATTAAGAGCTATAATGTATAGTAGCTCTCATCAATCTGCAACCCACGGTCTGAAGTAAACCTCATCTGAAGACACTGCACAAAAAAAGGAGCATGTTTACTAACCATGTGTAGAGGAATTGCCAGAAGTACAATTGCAAGTGTTCTTGGTGGTGGTGGCAGCTGCCACCCTAGCTGGTTGATTATCAATAATGACTGGATTGTCAATCTAACAATGATACTGGATACAGCTTGCCTGCAGTGCAACAACTGACCATCTAATTCTTATTGATCACTAATAGAACATTCAAGGGTCTGCCCTTTGAGCTCCAGTCAGCACAGTTGTTGTGAAAACTAGACAACCAAGAAGTATGGTTACCAACAAGTAAGTGAATGGTTGGATGGATTTCAGTTGGAAGAAAGAAAACAACATGGACAATCTTCCATTCAAAACGTGGAATCAGCATGGGTGAAGTAGGAACTAACTGAATTCTTTGGGGACTGGTGAAGGAAAGAGGCTGAATCTGTACATCATGCTGTTAATTGAGCAAACGTATCTGTTTACAGCAGATGAGTAATGAATAATGTCAACACAATCAGTTTATTAATACACAATTGCCTTCCTCTCCTTTTTCAGTAAGTTTTATTCCAGCTCCATAAATTGGCAGAATAGTTCACAATATTTCTTCAAAAGCACATGCTAGATATGATGTTTAACTGTTACCTCTTTGTTGCAATTATTTATTTAGTTGCATCCTTTTACAAATATCTGAAGGCAGAGAACCTATTCAACACATCCTCCTCCTCCTCCTCCTCCTCCTCCTCCTCCTCCTCCTCCTCCTCCTCCTCCTCCTCCTCCTATTTTTTCCACCACCACCACCCTGTGAGCTAAGTTTGGCTGAGAATGTGTGACTGGCCCAAGATCATCCAGCTGACTGTCATGCCTAAGGTAGGACTAGAACTCACAGTCTCCCACTTTCTAATCTGGTACCTTAACCATTACACCAACTGGCTTTGGGATGGTGGTGGTTACTTTGTGCATAGAATATAAAATGTATTATACAAAAATACTTTATTAGCATTTTCTCACCCTTTAAGAACTAGGCTTTGTAAACTTTTAGAGTTCTTTTAAATGCCAAGCATTCTGGATTTGTCTTGGTTTCTTTATAGAGAGTAAGTACCAAAGGTGGGTTGCTGCCAGTTCGGCCCGGATTGGCCAAACTGGTAGTAGCAGTGGCAGGAGGCTGCGTCCACCCACCTGGACGCTTCTGTGTATGCTGCAGAAGCATCGCACATGCGAGCGAGCGAGCCCGCGCAAGAGAGTCCAAACCGATAGTAAAAAAATTGGCAACCCACCTCTGGTAAGTACCGACTGTCTTACTGTGCAAACTTGGTCTGTACCAGTAGAACGCTAGTTAACAAGTGGCTCTGCTGACTTCATTGCCACCACTGCCACTGCACCACACCACTAGCCACCAAACAATTGATTGCCATGCCAGTTGTAGAGATCTCCATTCTCAGCCAGCTCACTAAATTTAATCATTGGTTCTCTTGAGTCAGGATATTAGGGCTCCAACCACTGCTCTGAACTAACATTGCCACTGCAATAAGATGTCATGGACAGGAAATACATTACAAGTCACCCAAGGTTTGGCTACTCTAGTGGCAGACAAGAAAGGTCCTGTCTTCTTATGCACATGACCATCTGTTTGCCTCTATATCTATAATTCAGCCAAATGGCATTTCAAAAATGAAAACTCTCTGAGAATTTCAGCTTAATTTGTGAACAGGTATGTAGTTTTTCTTATGGAATATAATTGCAGGGTAACTTCTTAAATTAGGAGCAAATAAATGTCTTATTTTGGGGAGCCTTGTATAATTTTACCATGTATTTTATTTCTGAATTTACAGATTGTATTTCCATCTAAAGTAATCCCAAAAAGTAAAATCACATAAATATGTCAGGCATCTCCTAATCTATAGCAAAGAAGCATGCTAAAAATCAACAAGAACATTATAACAGAGCAAGAGAAGAAAGGCTTGATTCTTAAAAGCATGCCTAAAACAAAAAACTCTTTGTACTTTTTGCAGAAAGCATGAGAGTCTAGCTTAAGGAAAGCATTCCACAATTGTTCTGACACAACTGAAACTAAATCTCCCACTGCAGAGCTGTAACCCAAGGCCCCACTCTCTGCCTTAAAGTTACAGCTACAAGAGGAGATGAAATTGAGAGAAATGGCTCTTTCATGAGCCCAGTTCTCACAAAGGTTCTAAACACTTTCCAGGGCTCAAGAACTCCATGACTAACAACTTTTGACTCACTCTCTGTGTGTCTACACACAACATGGATACAGATAGAGATGGGGGGGGGGGAGAGGGAGAGAGGGAGGGAGAGAGAGAGAGAGAGAGAGAGAGAGAGAGAGAGAGAGAGAGAGAGAGAGAGAGAGAGAGAGAGAGATCCTAGTTAAATGGTTCTTAAGATCCAATTCTTAGTTTGTAGGGAATATTGATTTCATCTTCAACTGCTCTTTCTACTCTTTTGATAGGCCGCTTATCTTCCATGAGGATCCTGCCTTGACATTTGATGGGTTTCTGGAAAAGACATTTAGGCCTTCTACATGTTCATTTCTTGTCATCATGTACATATACATCTGCAGAATACCACAATCCAATGTCTGGAAATATTCCCAATGGTAAATGAAACTTGACATTTGTTCTTATAGCTGATGAGAATATGTAATTTCAGAAAAACTTAGAAACATATTAGTATTCTTTACACCAGTATAAATTGCAGTATGAAGTATGCAAATTACAAATTAGCTCAAGAGCAGCCATAGAAAGCTCGGGAACACAATAAAATATGCTACTTGCAGGTTACCTGTCTACTGTGTGGAATGGAATATTGCATTAGACAAAGCTTTCATCTACTTCTTTTGTGGTCATATTCATAGTAATAAAAACTAACATTTATACGCATCCAGAAAAAAGAATCTTTACTTTTATCATGGAAAGAAGGATTCTGGGCATTTCAGGTGTCCATATTTATTGACATTCACAACTATATCTGACTTCAGTAACTACAACATTTTAAAAAACAGACATATGACCTTACTTCTGGGAATATTAATTATTTTGTAAATGTGATTACTTCAAAATATATTGTTAATTTTACTGATGTTAATATAATGCAAGGTCAAATTAAATGGTAAGGGCTGTAAAAAATATTCTCAAAGTATACAGACTGTTGGTAGTTTTGCTATTGTTTGAAATCTCACATTATTCAAAGGGGGATACTTTTTGAAGTCAGTAGTTTAATTTTACTATAATGGAAATGCAAGTTGTGCGAGAATTAATAAATTTTATTTAATGAATACTTACTATGAATATTATAAAAAAGACTACAACTAGAAATTAGAGGACATTATATTGAAAATAAAATATATCTATTTAATGGCACAGCACAGAGACAGCCTTGGTCGCGCTGGTTGATGATCTCTGGAGGGCCAGAGATAGAGGCTGTTCCTCTATCCTGGTCCTATTAGACCTCTCAGCGGCTTTTGATACCATCGACCATGGTATCCTATTGCGCCGGCTGGAGGGGATGGGAGTCGGAGGCACCGTTTTACGGTGGTTCGGCTCCTACCTCTCCGACCGGTCGCAATGTGTGTTGACAGGGGGGCAGAGGTCGACCCTGAGGCCACTCACCTGTGGGGTGCCGCAGGGGTCGGTCCTCTCGCCCCTCCTATTCAACGCATATGTGAAGCCACTGGGGGAGATCATCCGTGGTTTCGGGGTTGAATACCATCTGTACGCTGATGATACTCAGCTGTACATTTCAACCCCAGCGAGGCTGTCGAAGTGATGTCCCGGTGTTTGGAAGCCGTCGGGGTCTGGATGGGGGACAACAGACTCAAACTCAACCCCTCCAAGACGGAGTGGCTGTGGCTACTGGCACCTCGGTTCAGCCAGCTGACTCCAACGCTGGCCATAGGGGGCGAACAATTGCCCCCTGTGGAACGGGCGCGCAATTTGGGCATCCTCCTAGATGCCCGGCTGTCAATGGATGACCATGTGGCAGCCGTGGCAAGGGGGGCATTCCACCAGGTTCGCCTGGTGCGCCAATTGCGCCCCCTTCTGGACCGGGATGCCCTACGCACGGTCACTCATGCACTGGTGACGTCTCGCCTGGACTACTGTAATGCTCTCTACATGGGGCTTCCCTTGGGACGTGCCCGAAGACTGCAGCTAGTCCAGAATGCAGCTGCGCGGGCAGTCATGGGGAGTACCAGGTACTCCCACGTAACACCGCTCCTGCGCGAGCTGCACTGGCTGCCTGTGGTTTTTCGGGTGCGTTTCAAGGTTTTGACCACCATCTTTAAAGGGCTCCATGGCACAGGACCTAGCTACCTGCGGGATCGCATCCTCCCACACACTTCCCTGCGGCCAATTCGCTCTCACAGGGAGGGGCTTCTCCTGGTGCCGTCCACTAGGCAGTGCCAACGGGCGACACCAAGGAGTAGGGCCTTCTCTGTGATGGGCCCAACCCTCTGGAATGACCTCCCCCCCGACATTAGAACCACCACCGACTTCCGCTCCTTCCGACAGAAATTGAAGACACACCTGTTCCGACTGGCTGGCCTGGCATAATTATAACGTCTACCTCCTGGCAAACATATTTCTTACTGGTTTTTTAGGGGGATTGTTCTTTTAAATTTAATTGTATAGGATACTTGTTGGGGTTTTAAATTTTTAAATTTTAAATTATTTACTTAGCAGTACAGTTCTGTAAATCTTTTTATCCTCCTCTTACTTATTTATCTATCTACTTAATAATTTTAATTGTCTAAATTTTATAGTTATTCATGATGTATTTCTGATATGGACTGTACACCGCCCCGAGTCCCTTTCGGGAGAGGGGGCAGTCTATAAGCGCTAAGAAATAAATAAATAAATAAATAATGAAGAAAGAACATATTGATTTCTAAGAAACCTTTTAATATTTACCCAATTTTAAAAAATAATATTTATTATTATGGACCCGCAATTACTTAAGATAAACACACAAAAAAATCACAATGGTTTTGTTCTTTGGGCGATGTAAAAATATTTTTTTTCATAAAACATTCCAGAAAACTATCAGTAAGAAACTCAATATTAACTACTAGACAAGACAACTGGTAATAAAACTTGATTATTTTCCAATAAACTGGATATGTTTCAAAAGAAAAAACTCAACATAGCTCGATTGTAATCTATTGGAACTGAAATTGAAATATTTCCCATGTTCTGTCCATTTGAAACAATTGGAACTCAGACCAGCTGTTGCCCCTTTATACTTTTACTTCAAGGTCATAAATGTAAAATGGGATCATGATCCATGTTTAATGAGACCTGCCACTCACGTTGCAGAAAAATTGGCTCATAACATCATTATAAAAAGATTTTAAAGAAAATATTTAAATAAATCCCTGTAATGCACAATAAGAATACAGACTGGCTGCTATCTATTACAAAATAGATTTTGACTGGCATCTGTTATGTAAAAAAAGAAGTCTTTAAATTAAAAATAAATAAATTTCAGGGTAACTCTGCCAAGAGACTTGAGTTTTTACATTTATACAACTTTAGCAACATTTGTTTTTGAATGAAGCTAGCATGTCTATTTAGAAAACTAGTAGAACCCATCCATTCATCTACAACAACATATAGTATCCATAACGAGTAACTTGGAAGCTTGTAGACATGGTTTTCTATAGGAGAACCAGTGACATGCAGTCAGGGGAGGCACAACCTCACCACTGTCATCATGAAAAGAAAAAAAATGTAAAAGGAAAAAGGCGAGAGCTAAGGTCAGGCTGAGCTAGTTGCTGCCTCACCGTGGATGACTCTGCTTAACTGTTTTAAAAAGCCTCTAAAAAAGCGCCCTCTACTATGAGGCAGGAGAAAACTGCATGCCTCATCTAGTCTGACTTTAGGCGTTTTACGATCACTCGAACAGAGTTAAGCAAGGGTTAAAAGCCTAAAAATTCCTGACATAGGTGAGGCACGCAATTCTCCTGCCTCACAGTAGAGGGCGCTCGTTTGGGTGGGGCTTCTTTAGAGGACTCGAGCAGAGTTGAAATCCTCTCTGAAACAGCTGGAAAAGGTACATGTGGGTCGGAGGGAGGGGGAGGAATTCAAACTTTATCCTCCTAGTGCAGGGCTTTGGGCAAAGGCTGGAGGGAAGGGTTAGGGTTTGATTGCAGGCAGAGCCACGTTGCCTTTTCAAACCTGTAATCAGTGAAGCTGGGCTGGATCCGGGGCTGGGGGAAAGTGTGTATAGTCCAATCCAACTTCTGTGTGTGTGTGTGTGTGTGTGTGTGTGTGTGTGTGTGTGTGTTTGAGAGAGGGGGGAGGGAGCGAGAGTGGGAGGAAGGAGGGAAAGGGAGAAGAAAAAGAAAAAGAAAGAAGGAAAATTCTTTCGCAAAGGAGAAAAACAAATGCTGTCGCTTTAAATCGGAACTGTGCATGCCTGGCTGTGGAATTCTGGGAGTTGAAGTCCACAAGTCTAAAAAAAATTTGAAACCCACCACTGGGTCAGTGCCTCACCAGCCATAAACTTCACTGCACGTCACTGAGGAGAACAAATCTCAACAGGGATAGTATGACATCACAATGCCAAATTTGCCCCTCATGTTCTTGCATGCGTATGAGTATATAAGGGAGAGAGTTTATATTCCACTATCACAAATCACATTTTGTCATTTCGATTATGTTTGACTTGCTGGAAATATCACTAGCTGCAAATATGCAGAAGAATAAATTTATTTGGCCAGATAATGTTTTTTCCTCTCCATGCTCCAGTTCCATATCTCCCCATTTTTTCTAAATCCATCGCAGCAAAAATATTACTCTTTTGCCATACCAATTGGCTATACAAAAATTGAGGATGGGGGAACCAAACCCCAGAAACCCAATTGCAGTGCTCGGAATAGAGAACATAGTTCTGTGTTTCATGAAATAGCCAGATTTGGTTTCAACTTCAGAATAAAATGGTATGGATTATTTCATGCTTCAAAGAAGACTCTCAAAACAGTGTTACTGTATATTTCACGCATGGAACATTCACAATACAAATTTTGAGAACAGGATATTTTGAAACCCGTAATCACTTAGGGGAAATGGGCAGTATAGAAATTTGATAAAAAAAATACTTTTGAATATCCCTACCATAGATACAAAGGCAGACAGATGATACAATTCTAAGCAGTCTGAGACTAATGAATCATAGTTTCGTGTTTAGAAGTAGCAGAACTTAGTTATAAAGAGCTAATAAATGTGTAATCTGCATGTATTGATCACTTTCTCAGGACTGAGAACCAAAATACCAATTATGCTAGCTACATGAAAACACACCAAGTCGGCTTACACAGAATACTGAACTACATAAATACATGCAAAGTCTCTTCACATATACTGTAGATGATTTTAATCTCTCTGGCATCTACTTCACCTAATTGTGGTCCCATAAGGTCAATCACAGGCAGTCAAAACTATTGTCTTCAAGCACAACTATGACACAGCTCAACAACAAAACATTTGTTTACAGTTTGCGAAATTAAATGTTTAAGGAGTTCTCATTTGTCCAAGCTTTGCCTCAACCAGCCTCCCACTGGATGGAGTCAGAAAATTTGAATAGATTTTGTTAGCAAACTTCTCAGTGAATTAATCAGTTTTACTAGTCCTCCAAAATGTATTGCAGCCTTGGTTATCTAAGCAATATGCATCAAACCCATCTCACTCTGTTATCCAGACTCTGGACTCAGGTAAATCCTTTATTCCTCTTTCCTCCATATGGAGAAAGAAGCTCTACATTTCAGTCTACAAATATCATTGGATTTGTTGGGAAGAAACATCTGGCTGCAAACTTATGATGTCACTGCCATGATCACAGCTTTCAATAACCAGACAAGTTTCCTCTTAACTGCTCGGATTTTTGGCAAAACTGCAGACAAATACACAATGGAAGAAAGGGATTAGCAATTTATTTATTTTTCTCTTTCTTAAGGAATAAGAATGAGATTTTTGTACGCCAGGAACTGATGTCGCTCAGAGGGCAGGAAGCTGATTGAATGATGATCTTTGCATTTTTCTATTGATCAGCTGAAGAGAGCACTGATTAGCTCATTCTCAGCATTTCAAGATTTGGCAAAAGCGGAGATGATTCTACAGCTGGCTCAAAAGCTTTGGAAGGATTAGAGAGTGAAAATCTGTCATGTGAAAGTCTCCAAAGACGACAGTAGAGAAACTGAACAGAAAAATACTAGCCAGATTTTTAGGCAGCTGTTTATCTCCTCTTATGTCACTTCTTAATGGCCAATTTTCCTTGGGAGTTGGAAAGGAAAGAAGCGCAAAAACATGTTTATTGTGCCAAAATGGCAAACTGAGATTAGTAGAAAATAAAGTAAACCAGTCTATAGTTATTCCTACTCTGTTAAATTGGTGAGGCAGTCCTCAGAATGCTACACATGTAAGCTGACTCTGAACTACAACTGTTAATAAATAACTATCCAATGTTTGATCTTTAATCTGACATCCAAAGCCCTTGTGTTACTTTATTCTTTCAAAGATGCTTGAAGGATATGATGCAGTAGTGTAAAGTTTCCTTCCCGATTTGAAGTTAGTTCTGTTGTACACTGTAAGGTAGTATTACAAGAGGAGTGTCTCTATGAGATTCATCTGAGAATATTGTTTCTCTTCATGGAAAGTCAAGGAAAGATATATAGATTTCTTTATTGCTTGCTATTCAATACAATACAATACAATAGTAGAGTTGGAAGGGACCTTGGAGGTCTTCTAGTCCAACCCCCTGCCTAGGCAGGAAACCCTATACCGTTTCAGACAAATAGCTATCCAACATCTTCTTAAAGACTTCCAGTGTTGGGGCATTCACAACTTCTGGAGGCAAGCTGTTCCACTGATTAATTGTTCTCACTGTCAGGAAATTTCTCCTCAGTTCTAAGTTGCTTCTCTCCTTGATTAGTTTCCACCCATTGCTTCTTGTTCTACCCTCAGGTGCTTTGGAGAATAGTTTGACTCCCTCTTCTTTGTGGCAACCTCTGAGATATTGGAATAATGCTATCATGTCTCCCCTAGTCCTTCTTTCTCTTAAGCTAAACATACCCAGTTCCTGCAACCGTTCTTCATATGTTTTAGTCTCCAGTCCCCTAATCATCTTTGTTGCTCTTCTCTGCACTCTTTCTAGAGTCTCCACATCTTTTTTACATCGTGGCGACCAGAACTGGTCACATTAGTTTGTAATGATGATGCAGAATGGCCAGGGCATGTGATGAGTCACTAAACTGATGTTTCTCAGTAAAATATTCTCAGGCATGAGCAACTCATCAAGCTATCCACTGGCTCTTCCTTGATATTAAGAAATATAGAAGAGATATGTGTTCCAATTCAACAACAAAGTTTCCTGACGTCTTGTATCTAAGTTTTTCTTTTATCCTGATTTTTGGCTGGCTTTTTTTTCACTTCTTTTACCCTGTAGTTTTCTTGGAAAGTTTTGGGAAGTAGTTTGCTATTATCTCCTTCCTAGGGTGGGGTGGGGCAGGATAGGGCGGGGAGAGGTAGGTAGGTAGGTAGGTAGGTAGGTAGGTAGGTAGGTAGGTAGGCAGACAGACTGACTGACTGACTGACTGACTGACTGACTGACTCATCCGAGATCTTAACTACTACACCAAAGGGGCTCTCAAAAGAGTTAATAACCAAAAATCAGAAGCCTATTGGTAGACCCAATATTCTGCCTATAAAGAAGGGAAAAGGCCAAATAAGCATGCTCTACAATTGTCCCCCCCCCCCATTATAATAATTCATCACCACTATTTTAAAAAGATGTATTATATTATTTTAATTTATTTATATCCTACCTTTATTTTTTAAAATAAAATAACACTAGCCAGTTGAGAATGCACACAATCCTCCACTTCAAAACGTTTTAAAATATGTGTACAAACTGTTAATGACCTATCATCCAAAAAACGTATCAGAAATAACTTCAGCAATATCAGACACCAATGTAATTCCAGACACAGATTTAATTTAAGTAAAAATCATATGTGAAATGTTTGGAGGAGATACAAATTTCCACTCACACTGTTCTCTTGCTTTATCAGCACTATGGCTTGTTATTAAAAACATGACCCTTTATTGGACAAACCTCTATTTATGTAAAGCACAATACTTTTATGAGCAAATTCAAATCAGCATAAAATTTAAGTGTTTCAACTGTTGTATGCATCTACATGGGCTTCTGATGTTTTTAATTTGAGCTTGTTGGGTTGGGAGAGATTTTGTAATAAGAATATAAGAATACAAAAGGTAATGAACTTCCTGATATATGAATTCAAGGTGTTTTAAGATAGCTTTCCCCACTTGATTAGGCTTTTAGTTTGTATTGGGATAGCAATTCTTGGATTCCCAGTCAAAATACTGCTGATGAAGAATTCTAGGGTTATCAGCTGGATGGATAAGGTTGGATAAAAAGCAGGAGGAAATTGGTCCCTTAATTTTCACATATAGCCTTCTTGAAAAACCAGATATAGCTGCTTTAGCCAGAAAAACCTGGACAAGATTGATCTTCCAAGTGAAAATATTATGAACCAGAAATACTCATATGCTTTCAAGGGAGGATGCTGCTGCCAGATGCACCACCATATTTAGGAGCAAATAATAATCCAGGGAAAGAAATAAGTCTATATGGACTAACACTTTATTGAATGCCCAATGAATATAATATCCTCTAACACACTTAAGTATGACAAACGAGCTTAGATATATGTGGCACACTGAATTTAGTCGTCTAACTGTTAGTTACTAATTCTAGGAACAGCTGCCTGAAACATCTTCTTATTCTGCGAAACAATAGGGCCACCCCTGGATGCTATTCCCTCTGATTTGGGACATTTTTTTAAAAAAAAGTGGGGAGGCAATTATTATCTTCTAAGTCAGTGATGGCTAACCTTTTTGCCTCACGTGCCAAAAGCGTGCATGCCCAAACTCATAATGCAATGTGCCCTGCCCCCCTGTGCATGCACAGGCAACTCCCTAGCACTCCCCCGTGCCCCATTTTGGGCCTAACAGGCCTCCCTGAAGCCTCCTGGGACCAAAAACAGTGCCTAAGGGGGTGCTGCTCTGCCTGCCCTCACATATGCGCACGTCATCCACATGCGCGACAGAGACTCAAAAAACCAGCTGGCCATCAGGGGGCCTGTATATGCACAGTTGACCTGAGCTGGGCGATGGCTGATGTACCTGCAGTGAGGGCTCCACGTGCCACCTGTGGCATGCGTGCCATAGGTTCGCCATCACGGTTCCAAATTGTAACGATGAGATTAAAGCTAGGCTATTTCATAAGGATTTTGAATTCCACCTGGAAACATGCTTATGATGAACTGGTCATGTGAACAGATTGAGCACATGTCAAAACCGCAATATTGTACTTCGTACATTAAAAATAAAATAGGTTCACCCACATCCTAAACTTGGAAGCAAAACTGTGATAAGCAATCTTAATGAAATAACTCAGAAGTCTTCTTCAAGGAAAACATATTGAATTGAAAACCAGCAGCACAAGAAGCACAAAGTTCATGTGAATTGGCACTTAATCAGAATGGAGTGAAAAGTAAAGAAATTGGAAACATTCCATCTCTCAGAGGATTAATAGCGTAAGCTGAATTACCTTTAATTGTAATTAGATTCTGGGAGGCTCAACAGAGAAGAAATCTCTTAGGTATGCTACCATGCCAGGAATTTCAGACAAACAATTATCATAAAGAAAAGGCATTGACAAACTGATTCACAAAGGTTTGCAGGCAAATATTTCTTTATCCCTCTTTGGACAACACAGAAATTATTCAGAAAACTCTATTAAGTAGAAGCAGTTTATATTTGATGCACATTCATACTCTCTTCTAAAACATTTAATTGAAATTGTCTCATTTATTTGGTTGTAATCTAAATTTTACTAAAGGTATTCAAAGTATAATGTGGCTTCATTATATTAAAAATAGAGATCGAACAGAAATAGGAGAATCATTCCTGATTAAATAATAACTACTTTAGTACACAGGTATTTAATGGTAATAAACAGCACATATAGAACTTTTTCACTGTTTCTGATATTTGCTACTTATACAATTTGTACTTTTTAAACTCTCTCCTCTCCATTTTTGCAAGTGCCTCCTGCTTAAGAAAAGGGCAGAGAATATAATAAATAGTATCTTTAGTATAGTATTTATAGTAGCTTTAAGGAAATAGCTTCTATCATGAGAAGAGAAGCATTTTTTCTACAGTTCTTTCAGATATGCTCCAAAGTTTTTTGGGACGTTCTGAAGCAGATTCAAGGAAAACCCAGGGAATTTACACAGCATTTACATATCACAGGCTTTCATCCATTGATTTGGGGGATCCGATAAAATAATCTGCCAAACTCCAATAAAGTTGCATAGTTTTTAAAAAGTCCTCCCTTCCTCCCTCCCTGTAACTCTTAGCAGCTCACAAAAAATACATAACACGCCCAAATGGTTTCTTTATTTATGATTTTGGTTGCTTTTTAAAAATTGTATTATACTACTGAAAAGTGATCTCCAAATCAAGAAAGTAACCACACTAAATAAATAAATAAAGCATCAAAATATTTAAAAAAAATCAACTTGCAAAGTTAAGAGGCACACATCCCATACGGTCTATTGAAAGAGTTACGAATATTTTCAAATTCTTCTAGAAGGGGACAGTGTTGGACCTAATTGTACCTCCACCTTTCCAGAGAACCAATCTTACTTTGGCCCCTTTGACTTCTGAAAATGGGGAACAAATATCTGCTTCTCAGCACATGATTGAATCAGCTGGGCCAACTCCAATGGAGAGCTACTGTCCTGCAACTAATGAGACATTGAGCTGTAATATATAAATAAAATAGAGTAATAAATATTATTTCTGTTCCATCAACTGCCGCATTATACATGTACCATTGTACAATGTTGCTTTCTTTCCCCCCAGTATGAAGTGGAGCTAATCTAATTTATGGAAATTGGTAGTAGATGAAGTGTTGGAGTCGCCCTAGGGGTGAGGATAAAATAATCTGTGTTCAAGGCTGTGCTTAATGAAGTTCCCTGAGTGACAACACTCACTATCTCTCAGTCTAAGTAACTTTGCAAGGTGCTTGTGGATATAAAGGAGAATTACTTACTAATTAGATATATTATTCCAATACACATACATGTATACAACATATATATAAATGCTAAATTCCTCTTTTTTTAGTTGTTGTTGCCTATTTTGCTTGGTCTATTGTATTTTTTTCCCTTTTTTCAAACTATTTAATAGTTTAGTATTAAGTATTCAGTTTAAGGTAGAAACATTTCTTGTAGAATAAACAGTTTGTTGTGTTAATAATCTCCAGCCTGTATTATGGGAATAAAAATAAATAAATATTAGGAGAATATAAAAATCATTAACAAGGAATATCAAATAAAGTTCATCTACTGTACTTGTATTAGCTGCCGAAGATAGGTGGTTAGAGAGGAAGGCCGAAGCTAGCAGCCGGTGCGCTAATTTCAAACCATGGAACGCCGTTTAGAGCCGTTATGGTCGCTCCAGCCCTAGCGACAGCCTACGCACCCTGACAGGGTTTAGAGGCTCAGACCCCTTCCAATTTCACTGTCCCACAAGGGGCCTCAAATACTGGGGTCACTGACTCTGGCACTCCCTATTAATCACTCACAATTGCTTTAAGTCAATATCCAATGCTTTTAAATCAACATCCAATGCTTCCTTATGACCGGAGAAAGCCGATGACGCAGCTGTCCTCATCGAGGGACTGAGTCAAAAGCTGGGTCTGCCTAGCAACAGGGGCTTGGTTAACAACTTTACCAGATTCAGTCCTCGCGATAAATGGAGGAAGGTTAACCCAGCCTGGATGCTGCCTCTACCACTAGGGAGAAAGTAAGACAGAGAGGGAGGGGGATATTTCCAATATCCTAATTTTCCTTTTCCCAATCTGATTTGTGTTAATGCAATCCACTTATAGTAGTTTCACTTTCTTTCCCCCCAAAAAAACACTGTAGATGAATGGTAAATAAATCTTTAAGCTTCACAATCATCCATAACTGGAATGGTTCTCCTTAGCATCTATTGCTCTCTGTATTTTAGTAGATAATGTCCAGATTCTAGCAGGCAGAGAAAAGGAGAGACCTTTGACATTGAAGGAGCACAGGTATGAATAAGAACTCACATTCAGAAACAGTTAGGAATTGTGGACAAAAATGTCCGAATGTTTTTATTTATTTATATATGTCCTATTTCTTAAAATATTAAAAGTAATTTAAGATTGAAAATTTGTAAAATCATAAAATATAGCATCATAAAAAAAATTGATGTAAAAAATGTTAACAGACCAATCAGAAGTCCTTCACCCTAAAAGCCCACATCTGTTTTTATGGCTCCCAAGATTGACAGACTAAATTGTTTGAAAGTTTGAAAAGAACTAGAACTACAATACTTCAGCATGGAAAGAACACAAACGGATCTAATGTTTTGATGCTTCAACAGGTTGGGATTAAATGTCCTCACTTTTCCCCCTAAAGGTTTCCTTTAGGTTTGCTGTTTTGGCATAGACAGAATGTGATGACACTTGCAACTCCTTCCGTGGACATGGCAAGAATCAAATTTCACAGATAAATGGAATAGGAGTGGTGGTGTGAAAGACTTCAGCAAACCTAATCTATACCCATAATAATGATGATGATAAATCTACCCCAGGAAATGAAAGCAAATATGACTTTCAAGTCTCCCAATGGGAATATCCTTCGTCTCGGTCTGATATTTAAATTTATCTGTGCTGCAATTAAAAACAATATTTTGATACTAAAATAAACAAACTAATTACAGTCCAAATGAATATACACTTCCTAAGCTGTTTCACTAGGGTTCTTTGTAGCATTCTCCTTTGTGGATTTAGGCAGTATAGTCTCAATAGTAATTTAACCACAAAGCCTTCTTCATACAGTAGTTTCCTGCAAGTCTTTCAAAAGTACTTAAGAGCAATCCTAGCAAAAAAGATTGTGTGAGAAGCCAAGATTTTCCCAGATGAATTGAAACAACCAAGATAACTTCTTTAAGTTCAATATCCATTTCAAGGAACTTATAACAGAAAGCTATAATATAAATCAGAGACTGATATGCCCAAGTATAATTTGTTTATTTGTATGGTCTCAATAAATAGTAACAGAACAATTACAACATTTGCAGACATATACATACACTCGTATGTGTGTCTGTGTCTGTGTGTATACAAACAAACAAACAAACAAACAAACAAACTTTTATTTATAAACCGCGCCCTTTCCTAAGCAGGACTCGGGGCGGTGTACAGTCATTATTAAAAACCATATACTTATCAAAATAGAATACATATACATAAACATAAACCGAGGAGGTAGAAAATATACTGTACCATATTTAATTAAAATACAAATAAGATTAAAATTCTCTTTAAAATTCCACAATAAGATGTTTGCCAGGAGGTGAAAGATGGAGCTATAAATCGGCTAAGCCAGCTAATTGGAACAGGTGGGTCTTAAGCTTCTGTCGGAAGGAGCGGAGGTCGTTAATAGTTCTAATATCGGGGGGAGGTCATTCCAGAGGGTTGGGCCCATCACAGAGAAGGCTCTACTCCTAGGCGCCACCCGTTGGCACTGCTTGGCAGATGGCACCTGTGAGAGTGAATAGGTCGTAGAGATGTGTGAGGTGAGATGCGATCCCGCAGGTAACTAGGTCCCATTCCATGGAGCGCTTTAAAGATAGTAACCAACACCTTGAAACGCACCCGAAAAACCACAGGCAGCAGGAGTGGTGTTATATGGGAGTATCTTGTTCCTCCCATGATGGCCCGCGCGGCCGCATTCTGAACTAGCTGTAGTCTTCGGGTGCATCTCAAGGGGAGCCCCATGTAGAGAGCATTGCAGTAGTCCAGGCGGGACGTCACCAGCGCATGAGTGACTGTGCGTAGGGCGTCCCGATCCAATAGGGGGCACAATTGGCGCACCAGGCAAACCTGGTGGAACGCCCCCCTCGCCACGGCTGTCACATGGTCATCCATCGACAGCCGGGCATCAAGGAGGACGCCCAAATTGCGCGCCCGTTCCACAGGGGGCAATTGTTCGCCCCCTATGGCCAGTGATGGCATCCACTGGTTGAACCGGGGTGCCGGTAGCCACAGCCACTCAGTCTTGGAGGGGTTGAGTTTAAGTCTGTTGTCCCACATCCAGACCCGGACGGCTTCCAAACACCAGGACATCATTTCGACGGCCTTGTTGGGGTGGTTTGGGGTGGAAATGTACAGCTGCGTGTCATCAGCATACAGATGGTATCCAACCCCAAAACCACGGATGATCTCACCCAGCGGCTTCATGTATGTGTTGAACAGGAGGGGCGAGAGGACCGACCCCTGTGGCACCCCACAGGTGAGTGGCCTCAGGGTCGACCTCTGCTCCCCTGCCAACACACACTGCGTCCGGTCGGAGAGGTAGGAGCGGAACCACCGCAAAACGGTGCCCCCTACGCCCACCTCTTCCAGCCGGCACAATAAGATACCATGGTCGATGGTATCGAAAGCCGCTGATAGATCTAATAGGACCAGGATAGAGGAACAACCCTTATCTCTGGCCCTCCAGAGATCATCTACCAATGTGACCAAGGCCGTCTCCGTGCTGTGACCGGGTCGAAAGTCGGACTGGCGCGGGTCTAGATAGTCTGCTTCCTCCTGGTGACGTGGGAACTGTTGTGCCACCACACTCTCTACAACCTTCGCTAAAAAGGGAAGGTTGGAGACGGGACGGTAATTAGCTAGCTCCTCCGGATCCAGGGAAGGCCTCTTGAGCAGGGGCCTCACCACCGCCTCTTTCAAGGCGGCCGGCAAGGACCCCTCCTCAAGTGAAGCGTTCACCAGACCCAGGAGCCAGCCTCGTGTAACCTCCCAGGATGCTAGTACAAGCCAGGAGGGACACGGGTCCAGTAAACATGAGGTGGCTCGCAGTCGTCCACGTAACCTGTCCAAATCCTCGGGGGCAACAGAGTCAAACCCCTCCCAGCGTGGTGTCTCAAGACTTGCTTCCGACGTCTCCCCTGGTCCACTGAAGGGGGCCCATCCACTCCGGATCTGATCGATTTTGTCCTGCAGATATTCCCCAAACTCCTCTGCTCTACCCTGCAAAGGGGCTTCCCGCGGCCTCTGTAATAAGAGGGAGCGGGTCACCCGAAACAGGGCGGCAGGGCGGTTATCCGCAGACGCAATAAGAGCGGCACAGTGTCTACGTTTGGCCGCTCTCAGTGCCACAAGGTAGGTCCGTAAATAGGCTCTTACCTGTGTTCGGTCAGATTCGGAGCGTGAGGACCTCCACCTGCTTTCTAGGCGTCTCTTGTGGCGTTTCATCACCCTCAGCTCCTCGGTAAACCAAGGAGCCAGGGTGGTTCGTTGCCGCAGGAGAGGCCACAAAGGCGGTACCCGGTCGAAGGCCCCAGCAGCCGCTCTATTCCAAGCGGCCACTAGGTCCTCCGTCCGGGAGCGGGTCAGGACTACAGGAAGTGGCCCAAGCTCCGTGTGGAACCTATCCGGTTCCATCAGTCGCCTGGGGCGGAACCATCTGGGACAATCAGGTTCCGCCTCCCCGCGGTGGGGGGTAGCGCCGGGGAAGTCGAGCTGGAGAGATGAGTGGTCTGACCATGACAGGGGTGTAATAACTAGATCCCCTATTCCCAGATCACTCATCCACTGTCCAGATACAAAAACAAGGTCCAGTGTGTGCCCACCTTCGTGTGTGGGGCCCTGAATTAATTGGGTCAGGTCCATGGCTGTCATGGAAGCCATGAACTCCCAAGCCACCTCGGATGCTTCGCCCGTCGACGGCAGGTTGAAATCCCCCATAACCAAAAGTTTGGGGGTATCAACTGCCCATCTCCGCGATCAGCTCGAGGAGCTCAGGCAGGGCCGCTGATGCATAGCGAGGAGCCAAGTATACAATCAGCAAGCCCAACTGCCTCCCTGGGCCCCATTTCACACCAAGGGACTCACACCCGGAGATCTGTGGCACAGTGAACTCCCTCGGTTCACTGTGTGTGTATGTATGTATATGTATACATATACATACACACACACACACACATACACACACAGAGTCCAACAATAGTTCATTCAACTACTTCATTCCTGTTCACTTTGTGCTATCATCCTATTCTTTCCATTATCAAGTAAAGTTAATTTGAAAGCTACTCTGATTTTAAAAATGAATGTACTATGCATTATGTCATCATCTTTGAATGTCACATTGAAGAGAAGAACACACTGATCTATTCAACGTTGCTCTGAGATAAAAAGACAGATTGATAAACAAATTCTAGTATCAGCAGGGACAGAACAGTGTAAGATAATTTTTTACTTATAAAATGAAAGTGACTTCAGCACTTTTTCTCTGCTACCCATATTAATCTAAATGGTGCTAGCTGATATTAACCATGGAAATAAGTGGGTGTGTCTCATAATTATTTGAACCACAGAACGAATTAAAATTAAGTTAAGAGCATCAAGGCCTTTTGGCCTGATGGACAAATATGTCAGCTTCATACTCTCATAGGTTTGTCTCATTTTACTAATACAGAAAGTTAAATTTAAAATCTGATGACATTTATGCAAATTTCCCAAATCCAACCAATATTTCCTCCCTACTTAAATCCCACTGATAATATAACAGAGCAGTTATGAATCATGTACTACAAATCACATAACATATTATAAATGAAAAGCTTCATAGACTCATGAATTATACAGGACTTTTTTGTAGCTGGATCGAACTAAGCAGGGTCAGGCCTATATAGATTTTAGATGGGAGATTGCCAAGAAATTCCAGGCCTGTGGGTTAAACTAGAAAACTGAAAAACACTATCATGAAAGAAAGCAGCAGTAACAAAACAATACAAATGTTTAATTCATTAATCCATTAATTCATCAAAAGAGATTTTATACCAAAACATATCAAACTCATCATATTCTTCATTCATCAGGTTTTTTTTTTAGCTGCAGGCTCAAATATGAAAGATGGAATAAGATAAAATACCCTGAAGATCCCTTAGATCTCAGTTTATAAAAGCAATAGTTCTAAATAATTGTATACAATTGTTTCGATACATGCCTTATATATGTCAATTAAGATATATATTATAATAATATGTCTTAGTTGACATATATTATTGTATGCTGTTCTTATATATGAAAGAATATGCCCTAATTTTAACCACATATTAACTCTGAATTGGCAAATTTATTAGATTTCAGAATCTATTTCATAATTAAGAACTTGCCAGGATACTGAGTTTCTTAATTATTTCAGTTCCTACAGCCATCCACTGTGCATTACAGGCAATCCTTGATTTATGACCACAATTGAGTTACTAAGCGAGACAATTGTTAAGTGAGTTTCACCCCATTTTACAAACTTCCTTGCCACAGTAGTTAAATGAATCATTGCAGTTGTTAAATTAGTAACATCATTGTTAGTGAATTTAGCTTCCCCATTGACTTTGCTTGTCAGAAGGTTGATCCTGGGACACTACAATCATCATAAATATAAGTCAGTTGCCAAGTATCATAGGAACCATGGTGGCGCGATGGTTAGAATGAAGTATTGCAGGCCAATTTTGCCCACTGCCAGGAGTTCGATCCTGACTGGCTCAAGGTTGACTCAGTTTTCCATCCTTCCGAGAGTGGTAAAAAGAGAACCCAGATTGTTGGGGGCAATATCCTGGCATTTGTAAACCACTCAAGACAGTGCTGTAAAGCATTAAGGAGCATTATATAAGTCTAAGCACTATTGCTATCTGCATTTTGATTATATGCCCATGGGGATGCTGCAACGATCGTAAATGTGAAAAACATCCATAGGTCACTTTTTTCAAGGGCCCTTGAATGGTCACCAAACAAACAGTTGTATGTTGAGGAGTACCTGTACTTAGTAAGCTTACTAAGTTTATTGTTGTTGAAAGCAACAATATAAACAAAACAAATATAGAAAAGCTTTGTGGGAGGGGCGCAACCCATAAAAGTTAGCAAAAAACAACCCATACCCCAAAAGTGGGATCACAAAATGTCCTGGATTTGCATGTCTGGACATAGCTGGGTACCTGGCATATGCCTAAGAATAAATTAATATCAAAAATGTATTAAAAGGGGAGGGAAAAATACATCAAAGCAATATTTTTCTGGATAGGAATGGATGAAGAGAAAGATCTTCAACAGGCACCTAAGAGGTAAAACAGAGGGTGCCTCATGAACTTCAGAGTGCAGCGGTCTTAACAAAAAGCCCTTTCAAAATGACTTAACTTTCATATTTTGCATGCTCAACACATGTAGGATAACCTCCCCCCTCCTCCCCCCAGTGGCCACAGAGTCCCACCAGGTCTGTAATAGTGAGTGATGCATCTTTAGTACCTTGTTATAATACAATAAATAACTCAATATCAAGTGAAGTGACAGTGCAAAGCTAATCTCTTCATTTTTTTCCTCCCACTCCCATGGTTTTATAAAAAAGCTAGAATAGCAAAATGCAGGCTCAAAGATACAAGCAACTGTCCAAGGCAATGGAACAGCCCACTGAATTTAATCAAGGATTGGGTGTATTAAAACCCACACATTAAACTTAATGAATAGAGAGTGGAAATGACTAAAAATAACTCAGGGAGTGTTGCAACAAAGGCAGTGAGGGGAAACAATTATATTAACTCAGAACCATATTACACATCAGTTGGCTGCATCTGGCATGCAGAATATTATATGGCAGATAACTGGTTTATGTACGCATGCCAATGTGAGATTCATGACAGAATGCTGTTGTGTTCATCTCTCAAAATAATCAGAAAAGATAGTTACAACAACCTAAATAATGCATGTGAACACCAGTGTTTCTTTTTTTAAAAATCCAAGGACTTGCTTCATTGAGTGCTAACATTCATGAATAACAATGATTCCTTCTAATGATCCCACAGTACTGTCAAAATGAAAAACTACAAAACACACATTTTTGAAATCTCAGCCTTAACAAATTCTTGATGCTGTTTTCAGCAAGCTCTGGGACTCCCTTCTCCAGCACTTTGGCCTTGGGAAACTGAATCAGTCTCTTCTGCTGGAGGTTCAGGAACTTAAACTCTTATGGTTTGAATTACTCTCAGCAGCTGCTGTTTTAACAAACTATATATATATATTTAAAAAAACCCTCTACAGGTATGGTAACTTTCTCAACTTCCATTTCTTTTGGAAATGATGAATCTGAGGTCAGTTATAAACACTCAGGGTTTCTTTTAAATACGTTGAAAGGAATTAAATTCATAGACTGTGCAGAAAGAAATCGGGGCG
This sequence comes from Natrix helvetica, assembly GCF_964273705.1. NCBI lineage: Eukaryota > Metazoa > Chordata > Lepidosauria > Squamata > Natricidae > Natrix > Natrix helvetica. The sequence continues at coordinate 212,980,680 of NC_138552.1, read as the reverse complement.
GGGGGATGATGATCCTGAACTGTAGATAATTCCACAGCATTTTTCTGCATTCCCCATTTTCAATTCTTCTTGCATACTTGCTGCACAGAAAAAAAAAACCATTTAAGAACCTTTAGAATAATTTCTTTGGAATTTTTCTCAGGCATTCTGAGAAGGATCATGTGAAGGGAAATAGAAATTAGACCTTCCTTTTCCTATAGACATTATCTCCATATTAACAATAAAGATCTGCAAGAAAAAATCCCTTTCCTTGATCAGATGCCCTTCACACAGTCACTCATGCACTAATCATCTTAAAGTTTGACTACTGAAAAATAGTCTGCAAGGGGATGCTCTTGAAGACTATCTTGAAGCTTCAAATTGTCCAGAATATGGCATTGTAAACAGTAATAGGCATGGCTTGTTATGCCCATGTAACACCTCTGCTTCATAAGCTGTACTGTTTGCCAGTTTGCTTCTCCGTGTGATTTAAGGTGTCAGTAGTTCCCTACATAGGGTCTAGTTACCTCTCTCTTATAGTGATTTGAACCTACAGGGTTGGCATACTTTGGTTCCTTTTATTAAACATTTCATCTCTCAAGGTCCTGAAATGGCTGATTTCAAAGCCGTGGTCGCCATGTGACTCAAAGAGGAACGGCGGAGCACTCCAGCGCTGCTAGAAGCCTCCCACAGACAGAGCTGCTATTTGAAATCAGGCAGACAGAGAGATCCCAAATCAAATGAGATACACAAGTGGGAAGTCATCCAATTTAGCCTCCAGACCAGCCCTGTCACAGGACAGTGTGGCTGAAAGGGCCCAAGCAACCCTGGCTGCCACCCTTTAAGGGCTGGCAGAATTGTCACAACCTCCCAATGTGGATTCCACCTTTCAAGACTACTCATAATCCTAGCTCAATACAGATATCTTCGCAATTAAGAGTAAGTTCAAGATATTTCTGAGGAGAAGCTTGATGACACATCTGTCCACATTGAGGGACTGAGTAGGAAGCTGGGTCTGCCTAGCAACAGGGGCATGGCTTAACTGTATTGTCAGACTCAGTCCAATCAATGAGCAGATGAAGTCAACCCAGCCTGGATGCTACTTCCCCCCATTATGGAGAATGTGCCTTTTTCGTAGCAACATTTGCCTTCTGGAACAATGTTCTCCCCAAGAGCCAGATGCTCCCATTTAATTCCAGTTGTTTAGAAAAACTGTGAAAACCTCAATTTTCACTCATGACTTTTGTCAGGAGAGATTGGCACCCTCCACTTCATTCCATCTGTCTATTGTGTTCGTCATCTGTTATCTTTAGCTTCTATTGATTTTATTGTAATTTCTTTAATTGTTGTAAGCTGCCCAGAAGTGTTGAGACTCAGGCAGCATACATTTAATAAATTATTATTATTATTTTTCAATAATCTACTTCTAGAAATTCATATCACTCTCTTTTTGATGTGAAGATCTGGTTATCTGGCTAAGTCTTGAGCCAGGGCAACTGTGGAACCCATTTTCCCTTTTATTTGTTTTGATGTTGTTTGTATAAGAGCTGTGATGGCGCAGTGGGTAAAATGCAGTACTGCAGACTACTTCTGCTGACTTCCGCTACCAGCACTTTGGCAGTTCAATTCTCACCAGCTCAAGCTTGACTCAGCCTTTGGTCCCTCCAAGATTGGTAAAATGTTTTATATAAATAGAAGGTTTCTAATTGTAATCCACTCAGAATAGTTTAGAGTTCTCCATTTTCTGTACACTTGTTTTCCATAATGATAGGTAAAATTTCTTTTGCTAAAAGCAGAAATCTACTCTTTTCACTTTCTATGGTTTCTGAATTTTGGAAATACAATTTATTCCATTCTGGTTCTTACATCAAATTTTGGATTTTAACACAAATGCTCTTTTACATTTTTCTAATACAGATTTTTGTAGGCAGTTTTCCTAAATACATGTACTTTGCAAATATTTTCCCTAGTCTGTGTTTTTATGTTTTTAATGCAGACATTTTTGTAGGCCACTTTGAAATAAGGCAAATGAACCACAGATTTCAGAAAACAGGACAATCAAAGGATAATTGTGTTCCAGTACATAGTCAAGGTTGAGCCAGCTTTCCATCCTTCTAAGGTCGATAAAGGACCCAGATTGTTGAGGGCAATATGCTGACTCTATAAACTGTTTAGAGAGGGCTGTAGAGCATTGTGAAGCAAAGACCTATTCCAATTGTTATTTCTTTCAGCAATGTAAACTAGGATGGTCTAGGTTAAAATGCATTCCAAGTTTCTCTTTCATCCTGAGGTGAGAAACCACCAATAAGAGATCATATAGAATTATAGATTCATAGGGCTAGAAGGGATCTTGGAGGTCTTCTATTCTAACCTCCTGCCCAAGGCAGGAATCCTTATACTATCCTGGACAAATGTTTGTCCATTCTTTTCTTGAAAACCTCCGATGACAAGCCAGGAGCCAAGTTATTCCATTGTTTAATTATTCTCGCTATCAGGAAATTCCTCCTCGGTTCCAGTTTGAATCTCCCTCTGATGAACTTCCACCCATTGCTTCTTGTTCTGCCTACAGGTACTATGGAGAATAAATTGATCTCCTCTTCCCTGTGGTGGTCCTTCAAATACTGGAAGATGGATTAACTATGTGGCCAATATTGGCTGCTTAAAGTCAATGTTCATCTTAAGCAATGTTTTCATGATGAGCATATGTACATTTCAGATAAACTGGTGGGTTGCTACTGGCTGCTACTAGACAAATAAATTAAGCAGAATAATTCAGGTTCTCAAATTCCCAGTAATAACTATACAAGGAGTAGGGCTGTTTGTATAAAGTCTTAAGAAACTATAGCCTTACACAGAAAAATACCATTTTCAGGGCAACTCTAGCAAAAGGATTAGATTTGTTTTACTTTTTTCAACCTATTACCCCCTCCTTCATTAATTTCTTCCATTTAAACAAGCTTTCAATTTGTAAGCATCACAATATTTTTATTAACATGTTCAGACAGCTACATTAATGTATTCAGATTTTTGTAGTGCCTTAAATGTTCTTTTGCTAACTAGAAATAAGTGGCCATTTCTTGCATGCCAAGAGTACTAGAAAGAAAAGATTCAGTATACTCTTTTTTTACATGCATTAAAAAAAAAGAAAGGTAACTTGTGTAAAACCAGAAACAGTTAGCTTATCATGTTTTCCATCTGCTGAATTCTCTCTTCTGATTGTTTTGGTTGCTGTAGCTTTGTATCTTCTCAGTGAATATAATTTCAAAGCATATTTTTCCTTTTGACAATATCCCCCACCCATAAACCATTTTTAGTAACATATGTTTCTTTTTTTCTTTTTCTTTACTTTGATGTTGCTTACATCTCTTCTTTACAATGCTTCAGATAATGCATTTCATAGTGAACAAACCCCTGGCATATTTATTTCTGTCTTACTTTGAGCCTTTGTAATGACATTTCTGTGCATATATCTGTCTGTCCCTCTCTGCACATATATATTTGCATTTGGCCTTGCTACTATTTGTTATTTAGTTAGATAAATAGAATTAATCACAAGAGCATAATTTTAACAAGAACTGAAAGGCTGGTCATATACCTTGGAACCGGATAGGATAAGAAGCAGTACTATTCACGTATGTTTGACAAAAATAATTTAATCTTTGCATTCTTCCTAACATCTTATATTTGATATTTATGGCAATTCTTCAAAGTCATACACATTTTAATTTAACTGAATATCAGCACAATTGTTCCAAGTAATTTTCTCTAAAAAGGCTGATGCTTCTGTAAACTTTATTGTAGTGTCTTTAATAGGATTTTATAAGTTTTATTTGCTGCCGTAAAATACTCTGCCACTATTCTTTAGTATGTAGCTTGTTTTTATCACTCAAAAGAAAAAAAAGAAAAACACCAGTTGAACAATTTGTTAGCCCATGCAGCATTTCACTACATAAACAAAATATCAAGTTGATTTGGCATAGCCACAAAAAAGCACATTGCATTCTTTAAAAATGAAAACATAGAAATAATTTTGGAAAAAGAAATGCAGCCAGTATGACTTCATCAGTATATCTGAGATTCCACTGTATATGCTGATAAAAGAACAAAATAAAACTTTCATAAAAGCTCTTTTTAGTATACACTTTCTTATTCTACATGCAGCTTTGAAAAGAAATCATCATTTAACAGTGTCTTAATCAGACAGCACAGCAGAATGCATCATTTTAATCTGACATTTAAAAATTAGTAGAGAATATTTCTCTAGCAAGCCTCATTTAAAAGGTAAACAGTCTACAAACTGTACAGTATTACTGAAAGGTTATATACACGAACCCATGTTTACAAGCAATTATATGTTTATTGCTCAGAGTAGTGTCTGAGAATCAAAAGATGTAACTTACTTTTATATTTAATTATTGGTACAATTTACAATGCTACATTTTCAGCCTTTGTACACTAGGAGAAACAAAAGAGATGAAACACTGTGGGAAACAGAAATCCCATTAAGACTTGTGAGAGTAGTGCAGTTGTATGCAATTTAGGCACTCCTGAGCAAATGGTTTGTTTCAATAGATTTCTAAGTAAACAGAAGCTGACAAAGCCTCTATATGGCATCAAATTAAACACAACATCCTTTGGCAAATGTGAAAGCACAGTTACTATTTGTGTGCAGTTGTTTACAGATTCAAAATAAGAAAACAGGGAATATGGCAGGTGCAGAAGTTTGGAGCATCTTTTGGCGAGGACTTAGTAACACCTCCTTTGGCAGTAATAACAGCTTCCAAATATCTCCTGCAGCCAGAGTAGAGTTCTCCTATTCTTGCTTTTGCAAGATTGCTTTCCCACACTTGATCTTGCAAAACACTTCCAGCTTAGAAATATTCTTCGGTTTCTTGTATGAACTGTATGTTTGAAATCTCCCTGTGTATCTTCAATAATATCCAAGACTAGACACTATCAAGGCCATTTCAAAACCTTGGTATTTTGTTACAATAAATCTTTCACAGAGATATAGTTTTTGTCATTGTCTTATGGAAATATCCAACTTCACTGTCTTCACTTCTTTTGGCTATTGGATCAATTGACAGCTACCGTATACTTCCTAATTTTCCCTATGTTTATTATAGACAACTCTCAATTCTACCTTGGGAGATAAAAGGGTATTATAGGAGCCTGATGCTGGGCAAACTATAAAGTGTATTTATAGCAATAAGGAAAGACAGACTGAGAATAAACATACTGTATTAGCTATTTTCATTACACCACCTTCCTTGGATTCAGGCCAAGCCTCTGAAGTGAGGAATTTTGAAAAACAATTCCTTATGATTTCTTAGAATGACTAGAGAGTCCGAAATGTAAATCTATTATCTATTAGGCTAAAAGAAAATAGTGTGTATGAAGAGAAATAGAGGGAAGACCGAATGGTGTGATTGGAATCCAAACATAATGACTTTACAGTAAGTAAGGTTTGGTTGCAAGGTTCATTTATAACAATATCCAACTTAATTATTGAAGTTTCTTCAGCTTTTTCTGTAGTTAAAATGGCAACTGCTCTAGAAGGAGAAATAGCTGAGGGGAGCCAATTTTGCAGAAGAACTATTTCAAAAACAATTACAGAAGTAAAGTCAAAGGAGCTCAATTAGAATGAAAGAGGCCCAGTGGATCTGAAATGCTGACTAGTAAAGGAAGCTAAAACCAAGTATTGTGGAAAATGGCATGGTTGATCAGAAGCACAGAGCACGCAGAGTCACAACAGAAGGCAGTAATCAATTACACATTAAACTTTTCCCGCTGTACATTTAATAAAGAAAAGGGAATAATAATAATATCCACATAGGATCAAGTAATAGCTTTTTAAAAAAGGACATTTTTGTGTGAGTTTATGGATACATAAACACACTACTAATCCGTATTAAATATTTCTGCATAAAATGGCATTAGTATAAATAAAAATAGGACAGTATTTTGTGATAATCTGTATGTGGATGCAGGTTTCAGATTCAAGTAAGGGCCGGATCCACATTGGTCAGTTTATAAGATACCTGTGACACAAATAAGTATTAACTATTCTTATTCTGCTACATCTCTCATGGCCTTTGGTATTTTAATCACAGTATCGTTATGGATCCCATTTACAGGGATTGGAAACAGAAATATCATATTGCAGTGGTTCCAATTCTTTCTGAGTAAAAGGTAAAGGTTTCCTTGCCAGTCATGTCTGACTCTAGGGCTCAGTGCTCATCTCTGTTTCTTTGTTGAGGGAGCCAGTGTTCTACGAAGACAATTTCTGCGGTCATGTGGCCAGCATGGCTATACACCAAAGGGGCACAGAATGCTGTTTCTTTCCCACCGAAGTGGTACCCATTAATCTACTTGCGTTTGCATCTTTCAAACTGCTAGATGGGCATGTTTTCTGAGTAGATGATTCTATAATTAATAGTTACAGGAAAAATAAGTTGAATTCTTGCACACTCTTATTGCAGAGTGCTCACTTTTTTCATCTAATGTGTTTAATGTTTGGAGACAACTTCCACAGGTTCAGGTTCAGGTATCATTAAAATGCTGATGATAATCAATTATGCATTCCACCCTGGGTAAACAGAGAAAGCAGTAGGGATTTCTAAACTGGTTTCTAGAGGCTGTCAGGATCTGCAGGGGAGAAACAGGTTCAGATGAAAGAAAGAATAATTCAGAGCCTTGTTGAGTCTAGTACAAACTTGGCATTCAATAGGTTGTGCTCCCCTATGGAGAGCAGCCTCACAATTTGGAGAGCCTCCTGGATTCACAATTCTTGCTAGAAGGGCAAGTAGAAGGTAGGGCCACCAGCCTTTGCCCATCTGTAGCAATAGCACTTAGACTTATATACTGCTTCACAGTGCTTTACAGCTCTTTCTAAGTAGTTTACAGAGTCAGCATATTGCCCCCAATCTGGGTCCTCATTTTACTGACCTCGGAAGGATGGAAGGCTGAGTCAACTTTGAACTGCTCAGAATCAAACTCCTGGAGTGACCAGTGAGTTAGCCCTGCAGTACTGCATTCTAACCACTGCGCCACTATGGCAATTGTTTCAGTTGTGGTATAACGTAGAACAGGCAGCACTGAAGAAGTCACTCATATCTTTGTCATTTTGCAACTAGCTTACTGCAATTCACATTACATGAGGGTGCCCTTGAAGATCTGAGGATGCTCCTGAAGACCTCTGGAAACTTCAACTGGTGGAAAACACAACAACCTCGAAAGTAGCTCAGACTTGGAAGACCAAATTTATAAATGCTAATATGACTTTTATTATAAGGCAACAGAAACAAAATATTGCAAGTCTGAATACATTTTCTTTGTATCTTTTTAAAAACTAGAGAGAGTCATGTCTGTTCCTCCTGTTCTTCAAAGTTATTCCTTCCACCCATTACACTGAAGTGTTTATGAGACAGCTTGAGGAATTATTGGGCCAGTTTTAATTGTTCTCTTTTTTTAAAAAAATGGATTGTGTAAGCTTCCAAAAATCTTCTGGATTTTTTTGATGTTCATCTGGAGAGCGCGGACACTAGTACTGTACCTGTACCAGAGGTGGGTTCCTACCTATTCAGTCCAGTTTGGCCAAATCAGGACTAACTCTGGCAGAACCGGTAGTAACGGTGGCTGGAACCCATTCCTGACCTGTACCCTGCTCCTTCCACATTGCTTTTTCTTTTGTTTTTGTTTATAATTTCTCCCACTCAGTTTAATGAATTCAATTTCTCCACTCAGTGGAAAACACTAAAATAATCTTGAAAGATGCATGCAAAGAGTAGCTCAGGAGCTGCAAGGTAACAGTTTATGTAAATAGAAATATAGGGTAACTTCAAAATCTGAAAAAAGTACAACTTAAAAAGTCAAATAATTTACTTTGTGTGATGAGCCCCAGCTGAGATTGAATGAAATCAATTAAACTATCCAAGGATCACAGGAATTATAACAGCTCTGAATGTCTGTCTGTCTTTATGCGTCTCTGTCTCTATGCCTGCCTATCTGATTTATATGTTGTTAATTTGATTCCAACTCATGGACGTTTACAGCTATTAAATTATCCACAAAAGATCTTAGCATAAAATGATAAAATATCTACAAGTAACTACGAATATTTATGATAAACAATAAATTAAAGTAAATAAATTAAACCTCAATAAATCAATGCTATCCTTAAGTATCACAGTTATACAATCGCTCACAATTTAATCTAACAAACAGACATTCAAGCATGGAGGTTATAGTGGAAACAAAGAAGAAATAATATATATCCAATATAATCCTTATAGAAAGAAGAGAGCCATTTCATTAAAAGTTAAGAAAAATAAGTCAAAATTGGAACTTTTGCAGATGAACTTGCCCTTTGTCATTACCACCCAGTGAACCAAGGCTACTCAGATGTAAACAACCAACTCTTGTATGTATAAACCACACCGTTTCAAAGGAGAGAACATAAATGGAAAACTGGAAGACTATGAAGGGAATGGATGAATTTATGGCTGCCAAGCTTGCCTGCATGTAGCCCAACAAACATAGAGGAATTCTGCTTTTGAACTATTTTCTAGAAGGAAATCAACTCACCCCAAAATATTGAAGGTTAGCTACAGCTACAACCACCAACTATGCCTAGTGAGGCAATACTCACCTTCAGGTTCAACATCCTTTATATCCTTCTTGTAGTGTATGGCCTTCACTGAAGTGGGCTATTAATCTTCTGAAACAGACTATCTCTGAGCCACAACTGCCATAATAATATGGGATCTGTAGTCCAAAGTATATGGAATATTGTACAGTAGGTTTAATTAAGAGAAATTTAAGGGCAGAAACAAGTACAGTCAATATCACAGAATCCTGTGGTTTTTCTTTTTAAGGCACAGCTAAAGGTTGCATGCAGATCAAAGCACAAAATTCAAACAGCTACATTGCTTAGGAAAAAAGAGGCTACTTTGAAGAGATGATTTGCAACACAGAAATTGTGAGAGTGAATTCCTCTCTGTTCACTGAAGTTTGTCAGTGCTCAAATTTATCTGGAGAGCAGTGGTGGGATTCAAATAATTTAACATCCGGTTCTCTGCCCTAATGACCAGCTAGGCAGGTGTGCTCCGGTGGTCATGTGACTGGGTGGGGATGGCTAACTCAACATCACTCACGTCGATGGGTGCTTCACCTTAGCTGTTACAATGTAATAAGGGTTAACCAGAAAGACAGTTTCTGTAAACGGAAATAAAGATTAGGGTAGAAACAACACCAGAATGTTTCCTTCCTGCCTTCCTTACAGGATTAGCCCTGTAAAGTGAGAAAAAACAAAATGAGATTTCTTTCAACAACCAGTTCTCCAAACTGCTTAGAAAGTTAACAACTGGTTCTCCCAAATAGATGCAAACTGGCTGAATCCTACCACTACTAGAGAGCGATGGGTGGGGTCATGGTTGGTAAAAGTTAATGTAGAAAAGCATTAACTCTGGAAATGATTAAAAATCTAACAAAAATTATTTCATTCCACACTACTCTCTCCTGAAGTCATCCACGTTTCATGATTACATTTAAATTTAAAAAAATACAAATTTTAAAAATAGAATTTAGAAAGAAAGCAGAATTTTTGTGGAACTGTAAAGAACATTTTCCCCATAAGTTACAGTATTAGAAGTAGACATGTATCCAAAGTTTTTATTTGTATTTTCGCAAATAAAAAACATGTATTTTTCTATTACAAAAGATACATCTTTTATCAAAATGATTATTACATAAAATGTGGCATTCAGAGATTTGCAAAAGCAACTGTCGTAACTTCAGGATGAAAATGCTGAATTTCTCATTAAATGCATATGCAAAGAAAGGACAAGAAAATTATTGTTTATGATCATTAGGCATAAAATGTTCTTTCATCTTTTGGTCTTGGATTTTAAAAGCAAAACACAATAGAGGTGTGGCCTGCTGGGGAATTGAACTGACACATTTTAAAAATGCTAAATTAAAAAACCACTGCTATAGATAACTGATTTGCTGTTATAGAATTGTAGTGCAATTTGATGTTCAGAATACAGGTAATCCTCCACTTACAACAGTTCATTTAGTGTCCATTTAAAGTTACAACGGCACTGAAAAAAGTGACTTAAGACCATTTTTCACACTTGCATCTGTTGCAGCATCCCCATGGTCACGTGATCAAAATTCAGATGCTTGGCATGTGGTTCATATTCATGACGGTTTCACTGGGATGACCTTTTACAACCTTCTGACAAGCAAAGTCAACGGGGAAGCCAGATTCACTTAACAACCATGCCATTAACTTAACAAATACAATGATTCACTTAATAACTGTGACAAGAATAGTTGTAAAATGAGGCACGCTCACTTAATAAATGTTTCCCTTAGCAACATAAATTATGGGCTCAATTGTGGTCATAAATTGAGGATTATCTGTACTGTATTTTGTTCCATGGACACAAATGAAATAGTAGCCAAGCCTTAGTCATAATCTTTGGCATCTGAGGTATAGGGTTTCTCATTCTAATCAGAGGTGTCTAACATTAATATGATCTCACAGAAAACAAAATTCTATTGTGTGGGATGAGAAATCTTATAGTTGATCTCAGTACTCCAAAATCAAAAGTTCTTATAATTCCAATATCCTATGGGTAGAGACACCATGAAGGCATGGTGTTGTGTACAAGTCTCTATGAGTGCATATGCTTCATTGCATTTTCTATAATGAGAGGGAATATGAAGATCAGGTGAAATATGTTTTTGAATCCAAGGCATATTGGTTTCCTTAAATCACATTATTTCATATGCTGATTTTGGTGGAACCAACACTGTTCGTTCTGGAAACAAAGGTAATCTATTTTAGCTGTAACAATCAGTTAATCTTGGTTCTAAAAGACTTTACAGAGTCTATTACAACAAATGATCATAAAAAGGCACTGCTACTGATAAGCACTGTGGGACTGCAGTTTGGCCAGGAACTGTGGTACGGTATTACATGATGCTGACCCAGTCATTTCACTGCCACCAGGATGCTATTGCTCCCTATTTTCTAAAATGCTATGGAATTTTCTACTTAGCTGTGCTTGAGTCGTCAGAGGCCGCATTATTTTTGTAGGAAAGCTGAATAACAGCAGGATATGACATTCTGGAATAGACTATCAAAACAGAAATCTTCAATTACTTATTCTCAGCACTTCCCAACTGCAGGGCTCTACTATAAGTAATACTCAAACTTTAAAACATTGTGCAGGTAGATTTTGGAGGAAAAGCTGTTTATTTATGTTTATTTATTTAAGCCAGTGGGAAGGATGGGGTATAAAGGGAAAAGTTAAAAATAAAAACAACTACTTCAAATACTTTTCAAGTTCATAGAAAGTACAGACAGAAATACTATATCAATATTCTGCAGTTTGCACCTTCAAAAGCAGGCTGAACCTGTAACGAAATGTGTGAGGCACAGCTGTCTTGTATAAATTGGGGGGATGAAAGAAATAATGAAACAAATGTGTACTGCAATGTCACACTGCAATTCCCAGCACTTTGTACTTGTGTTTCATTGTAGGATGCAAGCACCAAAGTGATATGACCTGTATCACAATGTCAGCCTGCACATTCTGTCATTCTCCCACCCCTGTGGACACTTATGATGTGAGGTAAGAGATAGAAATAGCTATGATCTTTTTAAAAAGCATAAACAGTTTTTAATAGTGCGATAAACTAAGGATATTTCTCAAATAAAAAAACTACCCCTGGTAGGATTTGTGGAACTGGCTGTGCTAATAGTCAGAGTAAGGCAACTTCTTTCCTCTCTGTTGAAGGCCACAGTCAGTTTTGTAATCCAGTCTGTTTTATACCTCCTAATCTTGTCTGCTCCTTTTAGATGTGGAGGATGCAAACCAGAGGTGGTATTCAACCGGTTCTCTCTGGTTCGGGCAAACTGGAAGCAGTGGCTGCAGGAGGCTCCGCCCACCCACCCTGATGTAATACGCAAACACTGCACATGCGCATGCACAGAAGGCGGTGCATATGCATGTACTCACATTTGCGAACCGGTAGGGAAGGTAAGTGAATCCCACCGCTGATGCAAATCCAGCATCGGCAGTGAAATGGAAATCCGTTGTAAACTTCTTCTCTACATAACATTATCATGTCTGCTAAAGATGGTAGTTTGATCTACATTGATTTTAGATTTTAAAATCAAAACCATTTTTGTAGTATCGAGTTGAGTCTGACTGAATCAAAGAGTTGATATGATGAAACTCTTCTATAGAGGCTAAGTAGTCTCCTTACAAGAGCAATATAGCCACCCTTAGTTCCTGATGACTAGATGATATTGGCACTTGATAAAAGACAATCTTAGAAAAAAGAGATGACAATTTCAATTTTCCCCATTTCTATATCAATTTGAAAGCAACGGTGTGTCATTCATGATCTAAGAATTACTGCTAACATATACATACAAATATATGAAATAAAAGCAGACACAGGGGTCCCGTTTCAGAGGCCACAGAAAACAGCACCATGACACAAAGCAAAAGTGACACGTTCTGCTGAGATACAGTAAAAGTATTTCTCCTATCTTCCTCTGTACTATAAGCCTTGTGGTTGCTGCTGAGTAAGGCTTCATATTTGTTAGAAAATTAAAATACCTGCACATTTCAGTCAACCGTTGTATTCACATCAGAGTAAGACTAGACACCACTAGTCCACCAACCAAAAATATAGCTTGATGTCTAGTTGCTGAACATCAGCAAACCTCAGAAGCAGTTAATTGGCAAACAGGACAAAGGTCAGATAAAAGCAAGGAGATATACATATGAGAATAAAAAATGGGGGTTAGAAATTAACATCAACAATCAATGTTATTATCCATATCTCTATAGCAAAAGGATACAGAGCTTTCCAGAGCCAGAAGAAGCAAGGCTGTACATAATAGTAATGGAACTGAGGTGGAAAATACAGGTAGGACACAGATGATCCCTCTTCTAGTCTTCATCAAAAACGAAACAATTTGGTGGCTGGGGATCAGGTATCCAACATTGTTAGAAAGCTGCCCTTCAGCTGCTCTTTTTAGCTCAACTTCCAATCTTTCAGCAGCAGTTATTCTCCAGAGATCAAGCAAAATACATTTCTAGCATTCCCTAGAGATGCTAAGGTTTGAACCCTGGATCTTATGCAATTGATGTACTGTATCACTGAGATAATTTCTTATTTTTTTCTTTTTGGAAGTCATGGGTAGTTACAAGTATTAATACTTAGATCAACCTATTGCCAAGCAACTCTTCAAATCTTGACATATTGCAGAATTGCGTTATAACTGTGAAACAGTGGCATATCTCAAGCTAGTCTTTATTTTGTAATTAGTTCCGGGGTAAGCAATGTCTAAGGCTCCTAAAGTATTATTTTAAAAAAACCATTTATTGTCTTTCTTTTTTGGTATAGGAGAGAAAAAAAATTAAATAATTCTATCAAAAATCATATGTTATTCAGGAAACATTAGAAGAGGTCCTAAAACATCATATTCTATGGCCAAAAATGTAAGCTCAGAACATTTTAGTTCATCTTATTAAAGACAGTCAGTTCTGTGATACACTTGAACTGATAATTCCCATAGAAATCAGAATGTGCCTTGCATTGATCTATCCAGTTCAGTATTGTCTATGCTAATCCATTTACTAAGCAAAACTGTTATGTCAGGCTTTGAAGAAAAGCCACTTCCAATCTTAGCTATGCAATGCAGTTTGGATTACTTGCATGGGCTTTCCTCCTCTTCTTTATTTATGCAAGGTCATAACACACTGAATAAAGCAGTGTTTGGTCAGGCAACCTGTCAATCAGAGAGGCAGGTGTTCTATAAAACAGCCAGGAATAACATTTCTACCAACTGTATCGTTCTGTTCCTCTATAATTTATTAGCAGTCACCTTCTAAAAGACCACAACTCCACATAAATAACTGACCAAGGGAAAAAAATATCACCCTGTTCATACTAAGTGAGCGTTAAATTTACAATATACTACTCCATATACATTCCAAGCAATTTCATTACTTCAAATTGTAGTTAATGGAGGCCCATAAATTATGCTGTGAAGCCTCAATAAGTAGCATTTCAGAAAAGCTTTGTCATTAAGAAAAAACAGCGGGAAACATTTTATTTGGTCTTTTTTTCCACTGGGAAAATCACCGAGGCAACAGCTTTACAACAGCAAGATTATAAGTAGGTTGTATAGGTTATGGTTTATGTTGAGGAAAAGTAAACATGGAGAACACAGAGACACATGCAATCACAAATACACAGAAGACTGCACTTTTTATTTCTCTGTATCTGCAGAGCCTATAACCTTCTCATTTCTGACCCTGACAGTTCACAAGATAGAAGACATTTGAAAGAAACAGCAATAATTTTTTACTGAAAAGATAGCATATGTATACATTTTCAATTCATTTTTAATCTGATCCAGAGATTATCCTGTTTTCCCCCCCTGTGGGATGGCTGAGATTTCCAAGAAACTAATGACAATTTATAAGTAGTCCAGATAATTAGCGGATAGATTACTTGTGTAAAGATAGAGACTGAAAATAAGTGGAATTTATGTACATTGGTTTACATAGCTGGAGAGAAAACTGCTTATCTGAAGGTGGCATACTTATAACAAAACCTTCTATAAACATATTTACAACTAATTAATACTTGTGAGTAAAATAAAATGATTCTTAATTCAATATTTGATCTTTTCTTCTGAATGGCCAAAATCAAACAAATATATTAATTCTGGATTTTAAGGATATAGTTAAATTTTTAATGTATGCTCTCCAGGAAATTATATCATACTATTCTGTATTTTACTTCTCAAGGGTTTACGGTAGTTAACAAGCTCATTAATAATAGACCTCTTCATCCTTTGAAAATCATTCTGGTTTTTTTCAGAATGCTTATGAGTGCAAAGACAGTGTCTTTTTAAAGCAGCCATGTTCCTTTTTCAGGCTGATTTAATCTGTCAATTCATTAAATTAAATGAGTAAGAGACATCCACTTTAATAAATCAACTAATTAAATAGGTCTTGTACTTCCATGAATTCTAATACATTTATTTTGAATGACTTTTGAAGCAAGTACAGCCCTGATGAATAATATCCACATTCCAAAGGAAGGTGTCAGTTGACAGAAATAAGCTTTTCCTTGCTAAATAGTTTGCATACGAAATTCAAATGACATCTAGGAAAAAAACTGTTTATGTGTTTCAATATCATTGCTTTAAATAATCTTAATATTCTTTTTCTCCCTACTGCAGATCAGCCCTCTAATTAACATAGGCGGGATAGCTGAAACAGGCAGCAAATTCTGAAACAAAATAATTGTCAATTCTTTAAATGTTTGCCTCAAATAGCAAATGCCTTGTACTATATTTGATTGCATCATACAGTTATCTACTCTTATTTCCAATTTCTTAGATATAAGTACCAATAGTAGCAACCTTTAACCTGGACATGGAATTGGCTTCTCTTAAACTGATATTGGATTTAGAAACCTCAGGGACAATGATGCAAGGATATCACTCTTGATAAGCCAATTTTCATTACACAAATGTAAAAAGCCAGGCATGAAGAAATCCAGCAACTATAGAGAGTAAGATGCAAACCATAAATGCAGAATGCATTTCAAACATTGCATCTCTATGTGATGCAACTGGTTGGATACTTTTCACTTTTAGATGGGAGGAATGGATGACATTGTAGGAATGACTTTGGAAAAGAGGAAGAAGATCAGAAGACTGGACAACTGGTATGTAAATATATATCTCAGTCCAAAGGAAAGAGGAGGGGAGATTTTGTTAATGTAACCTTACAATAAAGAAATGGTTAGTACTCACAGTTATGCTGCCTGTCTGAGTTATTTCTAAGGGTTCGCATCATTTTTTTCAAGAATGAATGTAAGTGTGGTTGCTCAAACAAACTGGGCTTGTTGCAGTCTCTTGGCTTCTGACTTTACCTCATTTAGCTCTTACTGAACTACGTAAACATGTGAATACTGTCAATAGTTTGCCTTGTGTTTCTACACTGTATATCTTTCATAGTGTTTCACATCATACAGCCAGACTGAATGCAATAGATGATTTTAGCTGCAGTTGATCAATGTCAGTTACAGAATAAAATATTATTGCTAATTATTCCACTACTTATTAGCATCATCCCTAATTCATTTTGATTATTATTTGTTTTATTCAGTAATTAATCTAATTATGATTTCTGGCTTGTATCGTATGGAAAACAATACAGATACATTTGTTCTGGAGAGTTTACAATCATGTCATAAATACAAATAAAAGATCCAGAATCTGCCACCATATTGATGATGTGTCTACATTCTACATATTTTGAAATTATGTAAGAAATTACGCATTCTTGCATATTTCCTGGATTGTACTGTCACCCTGTAAACTGTTGCAACAAAATCTTTAAAATGAACAAAATATTAAGTAAAAATTAATATGTACATGTTATAAATTAATGGCCAATGTAAGGTACTACTGTACTGTACATCTAAACAAAGTTTTAAAAAACAGGATGTTTGTTTGGGTTCTTTTTGCTTAATTCAAGGCAGAGGTGATAGGTAGCAACACTCTGCAAGAAATATTCACTCCCAGCATGAACTGAAGGATAAAGTCTAAGCCTCACCTAATGCTCCAGCACTGTGTAGTATGAGGTTAGCTGTATGAGGTTAGCTGTGGTAGACAGCTAACCTCAGGAGATAGTAAACAACAAAAATATTGCTGAACAGTTTACCTGCAGGAGATGTTCAGAGAGGAAAAGAGGGACAAATGGACCTAAATAACTAACTTTAAGGACCAACATAGAAGGAAAGAGAAAGCAATATTAATTTGGGAGAAATGGAAAAGTGAAGTGATTTTTTTAAAAAGAGAAATCAGTTTTTTAAAAAAATGAGTATCTTTAAAGAAAATTTTATGGAAAATGTTTCTGGGTTTGCTTTTAGCTGATTTGGTTTAAAAAGGAATGCATGCTAGAACCAGGAGGGTAAATTGAATTTTGGAGTGAAAAATTTGTAGGGAGTGAATTTTGAGGGAAACATGAGGATAGAGGGTGAGTTTGGAGAATCTGGGATAGAAATTAATTTGCTAATAAAAGAAATAGTGAATAGCATCCATCTGAGACACAGGCAAGTTAATTGGGGGTCATGTTGCTTAAAATCATCTAACACCACGTTCTTTTTTTCAACAGTGTGTTGAAAGATGCCTTTGGAAGATACATATTTATAAAATTATATTTGGAAATTATAAATCAGGGACGAAGATCTTCAATCACTGTCTGTTATTTAAACATGCACTGATGTTGAGCATGGAGTTAACAGACTGTAGCTGTTAAAAGACCTGTCTTCCACTAATACCTAATTCATTTTTCAAAGGTTAATTTGAGGCAGTGAATTCTATAAACTCACTATGCATACAATAAAAGGTGCTTTCTAAAATGACTATAATTTCCTTTTCTCCTTGCAGATGTGGGGATTCTATAGTGAATATAGGAAAGAAAAGCAATTTAGAGAGTACGTGCTATGATGCCCAGTGATGGACTGAAGCTTAGATACTGTATCTGCTCCGGATTTAGTTGGTGGCCTTTTTCACATAACATTCCTCTAGCTTTCCCCCTGAAAGTGAGTACTCATGGCTCACCCAAAAGCTACTATGGCCTAACTCAGGTGAAGCAAGAAGCTTTGTTATATGAAGAGAAGGAAAAATCTGATTTGATAGCTGAAGAAGTTTAGTATCTATATTTTTTGAGGTGATGGTAATTACAAGACGTCTGTCATATAAGAGAAGAGGAGGAGTAAAAAGAATACGAGATAGAAATATAGGCTTAAAAAAAATATATCTTTTATTTTGAAACTTGAAACAGCTATGTGCATCAGATATTATATTATATTGTATTAATTATTCAACATGGATATGCAATTTATGAAATATAACATACTTGCACACATGCACTCTCTCATACCTCATATAAGACTTCTGACTGTGAGGGAAAAAGTCTAAAAGCTATTTCCACAGCAGGAAACACTGCATAACAATATCATGTGCTTCCAATGCAAGAATATTGAAAAGCATCCTGTGTTTTTATGCACCCCCTTCCCCTCTCTCACACACACACTTTCCCCCTTACTATTCAGTTGAATTACATCTTTTTATCCTGTACCTACCAGCTTACCTTCATTTTAAAAGCTGGTGAGTGTCTGCCTTTTATACACCCCCATTTACAGATAAGTATTAGTTGGATCACTTTGCCTGTACTCTTTAAGAACGAAGTAAGGCAAGATCCATAATGTTTCCGGTGGCTATAATTATTTCAGGCAAGGAATGCCAATGTCATGGCATCATGGAATGGGAAAAAGAGGATTTAGCAATGCCCAAACAAGAATCCTATGCTTTCAAAATCTTCCTCTGGCTGCTGTTCAAGGTAACATCAGATAACATTCAGCAATAACCTTATTCCAAACCACAGCAAATATTGCAGTGTTTATTTATTTTTCTAACAGTCTATCTACTGGGCATAAAAACAGCTTGCAGTACAAAATGCAAGAAATGAAAATGACAAGTGCTTTGAAACAGTTGCTATAGCCAGCAAGAATATAGGCAAAAACCAGGAGGGGAGGGGAGGGGGGAGGATTGGTATCTCCTTGCTAGAGTCGGTTAAAAGAGCACCAAAAGGAATACAGCCTGCTGATCATCTGCAGAATTCAGAACTGAGAGTGATTAATTAGGCCTCATTCTGTCCTGAATAGATTTACTCAGCTATTTTCAACTCGCCACACTGTTTGCAATTACCCCACATCGTACCTCCATTGGCTGGCCTGAGCTACCTCATGCATGAACAGCAATTTGATTGAGCACTCTTTTTTTGGGTATTGCATTCATCATTGTAATTAGCCATAATCATAGACTTCCTGGGTGCATGAGAATGTGCAAATGACCAATTCACAAACCCCATCCTATTTGAATATGAATCTTCTCACTAAGCGGCAATTTAAGAAAGGGAAACAAAAAAGCGATTTCTCCAGGGAATTTTGCAAAGCATCTCCGCTTTACAAAGCGCCCCCCCCCTTATAAAAAAGTTCTCATTTCAAGCACTTGGATTCTGTTTGCTAAAAACAAGGGTTGCTTAATGAGGACAATGGCTTATTATTTCTTTAAGTGGCACAACAGGACCCAAGTCTTACAAGCCCAGTTCTTTCAGCCTCTGCCAAGGACACAGGAAACAAAGGAGCCAACAGGGAATGGAGGCCAAGAGAACTCTCTGCTTCGGCTGCAATTTGGGAACGCTGTCCCAGGAGCCGGACTGGGTCGCTGCGTATTGTAGAAAAGGGGCATTCTTCCTGTGAATAACTCATGCATCCAATACTTCAAAGCAAGAGCGAAGGGGAGGAGGGGTAAACATTCCTGCTGCCTTCAGAAGCGCATTCATAGTGAGCCATCTATTGGTGGCAAAGTTTCTTCCCTGCTCCCTTTGTATCTCTGATGAAAGTCCTGCTAGGCAAGCCTTAAGACTAAGCGCTGGAAGAAATCCAGGTACAGCTTGGGCCAAAGCACAACAACAACAATAATGTGAAAAAATGTTTTAAAAGAACATGGTTGTCACCCCATCTCAGTTGAATATCAGACTGTTATTTTGGATTGGGAATAAATAGTAAATCTCAATGACGTATTAAATGTAGGGAGGGGGAAACTATAAAATATAAGATATATATTATATTATATAATATAAATATAATATAACAAAATGGTGATCATTAAGATGTCTAGCTGGTCCTTAGAAAAAATGCATTTGAACTGAATACAGACTACGGTTCTTTTTTTTTTAAAGAAAAAAAAGTATTAGTCAGAAATGTCTCAAATACTAATAGAATAACAGAGTTAGTCGGGACCTTGGAGGTCTTCTAGTCCAACCTCCTACTCAAGCAGAAGATCCTATACCCGGGATGGGGAAACTATGGCATGTGTGCCACAGGTGGCACGCAGAGCCATTTGTCAGGGCATGCAAGACTTCTCAGTCCTCCCGAGGCTTCAGGGAAGCCTCGTGAAGGTCCCTGAAGCCTCCAGAGGGCTTAAATCAACCCTACGAGCAACCAGAAGTGACTTCCGGTTTGCTTGTAAGGTCATTTTTTGCCCTTCGGAGGCTTTAGGGAAGCCTCTTGAAGGTCCCTGAAGCCTCCAGAGGGCCTCTGGGGAGGTGGGGGAGGCTGTTGTTGCCCTCCCCAGGCTCCTGTAAAGCCTCTGGAGCCTGGGGAGGGCGAAAAAAGCATGCAAAAAATGGGAGGGAGCACATTGCATTATGGGTGCAGCAGGCCTGTGCACGACCCCCCCAGCGCTCCCCCCCTTATGGCAAGCGAGCCAAAAAATGTTCTCCATCGCTGTCCTATACCATTCCAGACAAATGGCTGTCCAATCTCTTCTTAAAAGTCTCCAGTGATGGAACACCCACAACTTCTGAAGACAAACAATTCCACTGCTTAATTGTTCTCACTGTCAGAAAATTTCTCCTTAGTTCTAGGTTGCTTCTCTCCTTGATTCGTTTCCATCCATTGTTTCTTGCCTTGCCTTCTGTTTTAGAAAATAGGTTGACCCCCCCCGCCCCCCCGTCTTCTATTTAAATACTGGAATACCTCTCTCATATCACCCCTAATCCTTCTTTTTACTAGATCAGACAAATCCAATTCCTGCAACCATTCTTATATTTTCATATATTAAAATACAGAAAGCACATACCACATAATCATTTTAAAAATACATTACATTTGTTTAATTAAAGAATTAAAACTATTAGCAGAATAACATAATTATGTTATTTTTTTATTCCTATTTAAAATGGCATTAAGACTGAAAATTTGAAAACCCAGTTACCAAAATTAAATCTCACTGTGTGACTAAATGTATATACTTCCTTTATATGTCTCCTTAAAAGAAAAGCATTATGACTGAGCGCAGTCCAAGGTAAATTGATAAAAGATTTCAAGACATGCTTTCATATTATTTATTATGCTACCCAAATACAATTTCAAGCTTTAAAAAGCAGAAATAACTATGCAAGACCAAAAAACTTATATGTGTGATTCAACACATACTATAAATAATCAACAGATTTACCCATCTCTTAATCAACTAGCGCTCATTACATTTGTGTTTCTATTATCTTACACTGAGTATTGCCTTATAGTATAAGATTTCCATTACAAAAGGTGGGCACACACACACACACACACACACACACACTTTTCATTACTATTTTCCTTTCCTGCCACAGTTCACACAATTCATTGGAGATACCCAAACCTCAAATAGATCTTTCCAGGATTTGGAGGCCTAACTAATCAGGAAATTGCAGGGAAGTTAGATTTGCTAGTCCCAGTTTGCATAAATTTAAATTAACCTCTATCTTTAGTTTCAGTATGTATTTCAATGACCTTCTATTGCCAACATTAGCCCAAATAGGTGATTTTTGTCATTTTTTCCCCAAGGCACAATTGCAGATATTTATAAGCAAACCAATTAAAGTGATTGTGTTTTAGCCGAGATACAACTTTAATAAGATTCCACATTATTTAATTCCTAAATATATATAATACTTTACAACTTACATTTTTAGAAATCCATCTGCTTAAAAGTACCATTAAATTAGTTGATTTGAATGTTTAAATTTAATTTTAAATTTGGATTTTAAATATTTAGGGCAATGTGAAGTAATATAAATGTTTGTAGTTCTCACTCTGTTTTTTTTACCAGTTTAGATACATAAATTTATCTTCAACTATGTAATAGTTCTATGATCATCATTACATAACACCAATCCTACATCTTTTTGTATTTTCTAAGTAATGAAATATTTTACAATGTGCTATAAGTCATATGCAATTCAAATATGCCCTTATAAACTGCAATATTCTCAAAAACAAAAGTGATTAATAGGGGAAGGATTTAGTTTCATGAAAATGGAATAATTTATCTCCTTTCAGTACTGTTAATTTAGAATATTTGAGGTATTATTTTCAAATAATTCACATTTCATGGTATTTTCTTTGTGTTTTTATGTTGTAGTCTGGCTTGAGTCATAAATAATGTTGAAGTGGGTTCTTTCAATTCTTCTTTTCCCTTTTTCTTTTTCTTGTGTAAATACTATACAACAGATTCATTGCATCATAATAGAAGAACAGTAAATATAAAGATGCTATAATCATAATATATTTTTACTGAATCTGGGAGTAATGAATGGACCTCTTATAAATGGATCAGAATTCTATAATTGCTTCTAAGCCTACTTTTCCCTTAGTGAATTGTATCTGAATTACCTGAAGTGCGCTGGTTAGTATTTTTGTGAAAATCTTATATATAACTGGTAAATGACTTATTGATCTAAAGTTCTGAAAGTCACTTTTGTTTTTTTCCTTGAATGAAAGTGTGATGATGGCACAATTCAATTTTTGAACATTTGGAGTCTCTCTCTCTCCCTTGCCCCGCTCTCTCTGCTTAATGTATTTTAGGACTCACAACTACCATTCTTCCCATAACCAGTGCATCAAAACTAGTCATTAAAAAATATATCCAGCGTATATGTCTGTATGCTGCATTTCATGGGAAGTTAATGCTTTGTGCCATAGTACACCCTTGGAATCTCCCAGCGTTTCTTGTTGTGCAGCTACAAAATACTTTGTGGAGGCTTTCTGGGTGTTGAGCTACTTGGTGGCGACTTCTTCGTGCCCCACTGTGGAAACTTTCTGGGTGTTTAGTGCTTCCTGGGTGTGGCACTGTTTTGTTACACAGTTGTGCCTGATCAGGGCAGGTACAGCTTCTTTCCTGGGTCTCTCTGAATTGTCCTGCACTGCATCACCCCCATAACTTGCATGCACTAGTCCTCCCACAAAATCATCCACTCCTACGTTCCACCTAATGACCCACACAGTCACTTAATGATTGTGCCTGGGAAAGCCAGGATGTGGTTGTAAAAACTTAAATGACCATAATGACTTATGACAAAAATTCCAGCATCAATTGTGGTAATCAGTCAAGGACTACCTGTACTATCCTTAGTGTTAGCAGGAAACAATTATACAGAGATACGTACAACGCGGTGTGACAAAGACTGGAAAACAGTACAGGTTTTATTATGAATGAAAGGACTAAAATGTATTTTCACAAGTATAAATTGATGTCATCTAGAATATTCTGGGTATGTATGGAAATAAGAATTACTTATTTGGTGTGTCGTAATGGTTATACTTTGGTGTTCAAAGATATTGAAAGACCAAAGAGATGAGCTGGAAGAAAAACTGAGCAATGTTCTGAACGAATGCAATCCAAGGAGAAAAATGCTGTGCTGGATGATGTGAATGGATGATTAGGAGAAGATGGGAGAATACAGAAAAAGTAACTGAGCCTTTTTGAGAACCAAGAAAAGGATGATTATTGAGTTTATGTTTAAAAGAATATCTGTTTGCTTCAGCTTAAGCAGAATTGTATTTGTATATCTACATGGCAAAGTAAGGAACATCCACGTTAAAAGAATGATTGAGTTTATGAAAAACTGAGAGAATTAATGAAGGATCCAAGTGCAACGAAAGGTTCTGAATGAGGGTCAGACTTTGAAATATTAAAAATGGAAATGAAAATAATAAGTTACTAAGTACCATAAAAATACTAACGGGATGTAAAGAAAAGGATTCTGAGTTCAGTAATAAAGTGAAAATGGCTATGGATGCAAAAAATTGAAAAGAAGAGAATGATTTCTGGAAAAAAGAGAGAAAGGCACTGAATATTGTTTATAAAGAGGAAAAGATCGCTGAAAATAATATAATCAAAAGATAGCAAAAAACAGTTAAGATTAAAAGAGACAGAAAAAATGCAGATTAATTTTGATGGCTATAAAATTGTTTTAGAAATACGTAAAAAAAAAAGATTAAACAAGGAGCCTCCTGTAGAGGGAATGAAATTTAAAAGAAAACTGATGAAATTACATAAGCAGCAGCTTATATAGCAGCTTGGGGATGCTACGAATATGCTAGAATATGCTAGATATTTGTACAGGAATGAGAAATATTTATTAGTTGTTGAGTAATTGTCATAAATGTTTATTAAGTGGCCCTTAGACAGATGGCTACCATCTTAGAACAAACCAATTCTTGATGCATTTTCATTGAACTGGCTCATTTTATCCATCTAAGATATCACATGGATTGGTTAAATTTTAACATGTGGCTTATGTGTATGCAATCTATCTTGCATTATGAAATCCACCCTAATAGATTGATGAACTGGATGGGTTTTTTTCCTGTGTATATGGGTTATATATATATTTAAATTTAATGCCAAGGTATGTGATATAGCATATTCACATTTCCATTGTCTACATCTCAGATGCATAAGCTTTTAGTGGTACAACTATCAAACTGAATATAAATAAGCAGATAACCATGTTATAATTCATAGAAAATTATGTCAGTTGGTGATTCTATAGCTAATTGCTTATTGGTGGTTCTATATTCTCTGTAACGCCAATAGGATATCCTATGCTGCTAACTAGGGGGAAAAAAAGAATTAGTATAATGGAAATATGTTAATGGCATCCTTGGTTTAGAAAGTATCAGAAAATACATCTAGACGATGTATACTCTAATAACCAATCATATCATGTAACATTTTATATTTTTATCCCTACTCCCTTTCAAAACTCTTAAGTAAGGTGTGCTGTGTAAATAATGATTGTAAAAATTACATACTGAAACAGGGTTGGCTCGTGAGTCTTTAATTACAGCATTTAATTTGAATATGCACTTAATTAAAATAGAACTTGTTAATTTATTAGCCTTGGGTTATAACTGTGATACCAATTTTCAAGCATTTAAAATGTCCTCTAGCATATAATTTATTTCATTACTCAAAAGCCATTTTGGTGATTATGTCTTAAAATTACCAGCAAAGTCAAATCAGAAGGGAACCCCTCATTCCCCCCCACCCTCAAGATTCCAGATGGATTACAATTTAAGGAACATGTCAACATTTAAAAAGATGACCGTGCCTAGTTTTTCTTCAAACAAATGTTCAAAGGTGTTTTCAATGTACAATTTACAGAGTTAGGAGGGAGTCTAATATTGTAGTCTGTGCAGTAATATTTACTGATTTATGTATGCAATGTATCCAGCACCTCGATCATAGAGAATGTGAGCCAGAAAAAGAATAAATGAAAACAAAAGCAAGTTAGAATATTTGCAATACAGACAATAAATAATAATCTTGAGCTAATTGTTCTATACTAATCAATTCGCAAAGCATGTCTAGAAACAGCCAATATTTTACAAGATTTATAAGAAAGGCCTGAAAATGGAAGCTACTCTCATCTTGGAAACAGCTATTCTAGAGGGTGGGAGCCTCCTCCCCAAGAGCCTCCCTGATAGAGGTTATAGCTGGCATTGTCTGGCTGCCTGAATAGGTTCAGTGTATCTGGGAAAGGTGTATTTTAAGTGTCCAGGTCCGAAGCCTCAGGATTCTTTATCACCACCCCCTTCAATTGAACCACTGGATCTCTTACAAGGAAGGGGATTATATGGCAGTATTATGACTACCCAGAATGTGCACAAGGGGCTGCATCCTATAAGGCAATTAATGGACATAAAAGACATTACATGGATACAACTGAGAAATATAAGGGCATTAATAAAAGCTCTGAGTGTGTACTGTTTTACTGTATTCTATTCAACAGCTAGAATTGGGAAAAGGCACTCCTCGCCATAATTTCCACTCGTTTTTTCAGAAGGACCTATAAATCCAGAAGGATCTCCAGAGTGCAAGCTGCTTTCTCTGAGAGAGTGCAATCCCATTAAACATCAAAGTTCAAAATATCCTAGCATCTGAATCTAATTGGATTGAGTCTGAGCCTATTCTGTCTATGCTGATTGCTTTTGGGCACCAAATCAGAACCCTTCTTGCATCTCCCATTTGGAGTCTGGGTCGAGATAAATAACAGGGTATAATTTGCATATTGATGATACCTTACTATGAAATGGATAGATTATAATATAATAATATAGTATAGTATAGTATAGTATAGTATAGTATAGTATAGTATAGTATAGTATAGTATAGTATGGTATAATAATATAATATAATATAATATAATATAATATAATATAATATAATATAATATAATATAATATAATATAATATAATATAATATAATATAATATAATATAATATAATATAATATAATATAATATAATATAATATATATAATATAATATATATAATATATTCTAGAAATAAACATGTTCCTCAAATTCCAAAATTATCTAAGAGGGATATCTTAATCCCTCAACTCTTTAAGAAATAATAACAAAATAGTCTGATTATGATCAATAGACTATGATCAATGAGACTAATTTGGGAAAGAATAGAATATTAGGAAAGGAGAGATGGCTGACTGGCTCCCTCCACAGGAATAACACAATATTTTTTGCAGGTTTCACTTTTTCTGGATGATGTCAGACTTTCATATATCATCTGTTACTATTCTTCTTAGTCTGCCTTCAAACTATCTCAAAGCTCAGACAGTTATGCAGCTAAACTGAAAATTTCATAAATTTTAAATTTCTTCCATCTCCCTAGAGCTGCATAAAAGTAAGAGATGTTATGAAACCAACTAAACTGAGGAAAATTTAAAGTGGATTTTGTAAACACAAAACTAGTTCCACTATTAGTGTTAATTAACTGAGACATTGAGGAAATATAAATATGGGATCAATCTTACAGAGATTTGCTTGAATGAAAACAATGAGACCAAATATACTGTATTCACACACTCATGATCCTACTTTGTTACTGAAACTACATGTGCCCTCTGAAATCCTTTTCTAAGGATCAAGAAATCTTCTACAACTGGGATTCCTAAACTTTTTGCCATCAAAACTACCTTTAGTGTAACCTAAATTACACACCTCCCCTAAATATCCATGAAAAATACACTAATATTAATGAACAATGGAAATGATACAATGAAACTTTGAGAAAGGTGGATTTATTGTATCTATGTAAGTAAAAGATTCTTCATACCTCTCCTGGTCTCTGCTTGCACTTCTCCAAATGAGATCTTATCATTTGGGAAACTCTGTTCTAGAAGCATGGATTGTACCATAGATGATTGAATAGAAAGACAAACATAGTTCAAATTATGATGTGCTTTACCTACATTTAAGCTTTTTTCCACTTACATTATTAGTATAACCTATCGCTGGGGTGGGCTGCTACAGGTTCGTGAGAACCTCTAGCTAACGTTATGGCCAGTTCGAAGAACCTCCAAATCTCACCCCTGGCTGGCTCCTCCCCTCCTGCCCCACGCCTGTGAGGTAAGTGCAGGGCTTGCACTGACGCTCGGGAAGCTTTCTTGAAGTTCCAGAAAATTAGAAACGGGCCTCTGCAGCCTGGGGGAGGCAGTTTTCGCCCTCCCAAAAGCTCAAGGGAAGCCTCTGCAGCCTGGGGAAGGTGAAAACACACCCCCCCTCATGGTGCAGGAGGCCAACTAGACCACACCCACCATGGCCACACCCACCCAACAACCAGGCAGAAAACCCATTGCTGAAATTTTTGAAGCCCACCCCTGCCCATCACTGATGGCACTAATGTTAGGGGAATGCGTCTGTAAAACAGTAAACAGAGAATAGAAATAAAATATTCATTTTTTACAATTATATATCTAAAATGCTAGTTTAATAGAGCTAAATTCAGAATGATTAGCGAAGCTGTTAAAGTAGCAGAACAATAAAATTATGAAAAGCTTCCAAGGTCTACCTAATCTAGTACAGAGGCACACATTCACAAAATATGTCACTTAATACAAGTGACGACAGTTTCCTTCAAATATACATTGAAAAGAGATATTAAATGCATTTTAAATGTTTGTTTGTTTTCTGGGGTTTTTTTCAGATCTTTACATCTCTACATGAGGTTTAGCACTGTATATGTGTGCCTAAACACTAGGAAAAATAATTCTCAATAAAAATGACTACATGATTGACTGTGTATATTAAAAATGTCACTGTTTTACTTAAGCCATTAATTTAGCATTCAGAGACATGGAATGTTTTCAAGTAGAATGTAAAAATTTCTTTGAAGTTAGTCTTGTGAGATATTAAACACACAGTGTTTATCTTTAAATCATTCTCTGAGGCAAAACTCTCTCATGTTTCATAGGAACAAAATTCTGCTACAGATTAAATTAGGCAAAAATCATATCAAAGGATTAGTCACTTGAGCATGGCACAGGATCCACACAATCAAATAATGAATCCATTTCTACATTAAGACTTGTACCGTGTTACCAGGAAGCAACATGTCCAGATCACAACCCCTTTGCTCTGACCACTCCTTTTAAATATCTATATGAAACTGCTGGGTGAAGCCATACATTACCATGGGATGAGGTATCATCAATGCACTGATAATACCCAGTTATGCAGTACATTATTGTCCTGAGTGAACTAAGTGATGCTGTGGATGTTCTTTCACAGTGCCTGGAGGTTGTGAGTGTATGAATACAAAACAACAGGCTTCAACTGAATCCTGGTAAGATGGAATGGATATGGGTATGGGATTCCCCTATATCTGGGGAGTTCATCATCTCTGGACTTGGATGTGGTTGCACTATTCCAGAGGGATCCTCTTGGAGTCATGACTCCAGGTGGCTAGGAGGGCATTTGCTCAACTTTGCTTTGTGTGTCAGTTACACAGATCCTCCTGGATCAGGAGGGCCTTTCTCTCAGTTGCTCATGCTTTGGTCATTTCCTGCTTGGACCATTGCAATGTGCTCTACAAGAGACTCAAAGTCTTCAGAGATTCTCAATCATCCAGGTCATGGTTGTCCCAAAGCTGATTTTTCAGGAGGCAACTACATGAGACTACCTTATCCAGAAGCTTCAGTTGGTACAGAATGCAGTCATGTGAGAAAATTTGGTTGCCCCATAGATGGCGCTATAACATCTCTGCTGCATGTTGGATGCTGATTTGTCTCCAAGTGCAATTCAAAATGTTGGTTATGACCTTTAAAGCTGTAATGGCATGGGACCAGGTTACCTGTGGAACCATCCTATCCCTATTAATTGGCCATCCCATCTGATCAGGACGAGAAGATATGTTACCAACCCTATCAATTAAGGAATTTTGTTTGGCTGTCTCTCTGCCATCACCCCTACCCTTTGGAATATCCTTCCCTCAAGAGGTGAGGTGGGCCCCCCACCTTTGGGACAACCATGACCTGGATGATTGAAAAAGTTTGAAGAAGTGCCTCTACCAACTTACCTGGGGCTCTCAGAGGAACAGGCAACCTTAGCTTGCTTAGTGGCTTGAAAGATTTCCTCCTACCTTTTTAATTTTTAATTTATTCTATTTTTTTTTCCTGGTTCCTTTTATTGATATATAGTATTTTTATATAGTTTTAACAGTTATAGTTATATATCACCCAGAGTCGCTTGCAAAGTGAGATGGGCAATGTCTAAATTGGATAAATACTCTTTCCAATCTTGTATTTACTGAATTGTTCACCTATTATATCTAGCAGGTATTAATAAATAGATAGTTTTCCTTCCCAAATCATCAACTATATGTGCATCTATGTATATTTTCCTTATATAGATTTATGTAGGCAAAATGATATTCTCAATGTCTGAGCAATGTCTAATTTAAGTGCCCATGTAACTTTGTGCAACTCAACATATCTAAGAATCAAACAATAAATATATGAGCTTTAACCACCCTTCATTTTCATTTTTTTCTCATTTTCTGAGTTCGACCGAAAAGGTCCTAGTAGGTGCCAGATGTAGTGAGTAAGTTAGTAGTAATGGAAGAATCAATTAAATCTCCAAAAACGTGATAATGGAAGATCATAGGAAACAGAAGCAAATTTTGAGCTTTTATGTGTAGCTAATGAAGCTGATAGGAAGAGGGAGAAATTTCAACAGTCTCAGGAAAAGCCAGAGAGAGAGATTTAAAATTGTCAGTTTCAACAACGAATCAAATAAGCAAAAGTCAAAGTTTAGTGTACACTACAAATGTTAAGTTTCTTATGAATGGCATACATTTTTTACAAGTATACAAAGGAAAGAGAAAATGTAGATAAGTGCATGACTTAATTAAAATTATTAGCATAGACATGTGAATCTGGATCATAAGAGTGCTTTTATCAAGTACGGCCTTTTTTGTAAAATTAGGTTAGAAAACATATGATCAAGGTTACTAAGAGAGTCTATTTTAACTTTGCAAAAAGTTGTATGTATTGGCCAGTCAACAGACTAGCAATATCAACTGAAAAAAATAAGGACTGTTCAAAAACAAATTGTTAAAACTTATTTATATGGATTGCAAATTAAAATACAAATGCCACAGTCAAGACATTAAGCTAGGAAATCTTGTGGAAAAGTGATATTTACCATTGCATTTAGTTTTGTCCAGTATATGGAAGACAAAATATGAAAAACTTAATTAACTTAATTATTTCCTAAAAACAATTATGGCTAAAGATAAATAATTAGAAACATGTTTCTACACTGATGGAAGATTTCTATATTTGGAGGGAAGAGAGAGAAAAATATAGAGAAGGGGAAAAAAGACTTAATCCAGGATTAAAATTTTCACTAATTATTTTTACATGATTTGACAAAAACCTGGATCTTTGTAAACTGTAAATAGTAAACTGCTTTACTATTACATCCAAGATGGAGAGATTAATCATATTACGTTTTTAGACTGAATAATAAAAATTACTTTAGCTTATGTCCCAAACAATATCAAAATAAAATTCTACCCAAGATATTTTTTTATCATTTCTTGAAACTGTCAAGGGAAGCATTCTAATGTTTGGAGCCATGACTATTTCCCCCCTAACATGGAAAATCTGTTTTACCTAAAAGGATTTCTGCTTATTGATCTGGTATACTTGAAATGCTGACATCAACATATGCAGATTAAAGCCCAATAATTTTAAAATTAAACAGTGGAACCTCTAAACTGATGGTTTAATAAACATCAACTATTACAAGAGGAAGTGATATGTCAATACAAAATAAATTAATGTAATTAATAGAAATTAAACCTTCCAAACGCATTTAACTTATGATCTTTCTTTCTCCATGATATGAAACTTTTAGCAAAGCATTGATGACAAGATTGTTATCTCCCTCCCTCCCTTTCTCCCTCCCTCTCACTTTCTCTCTCAAGTTTTTTCTAGCCTTACTTAGAAAAAAAATAAACAATGTTTTATGAATTAATACATCTTATGCAAAATGCATTTGTATGAAAGAGGTACATGAAAGATACTATCAGTATTCAATATCTTGAATGTTGTCAGGCCCACTAAGTAGACTACACCAGAAAATAAACCCCACAAGAAGACTAGACTGTGCTTTACTAAGATAAATTATACATATAATAACAATCTTGCAAGCCTGATTCTGCCTTAATTTTCCTCCTCCTTGTAGCCCACTGAATCGGGGGGGGGGGGACACATCAGTCCTACAAAAATACTATTTTGCTTCTTAGCACTTGAAAGAATAACTCACAAAATTTGTTTAACAAATGTCTAATAGCAGAAATTTTGGGCTCAACTATGATGGTAAGTCATGGACTACCTGTATTTATTTTCATGAAGAGGAAAGTATAACAAAGGTTAACTCAATGGAAATATAACAAATCATATAGACTACAAGATTTGATTGGTAAGGCAAAGTTAAAATCTTTTAAATCTTCACGCTGGTCAGAACCACCTGATGAGTTTTAAATTTTTCAAATGAATCCTATAGCCGTGATGGAGAACCTATGGCATGCATGCCACAGGTGGCACACAGAGACATTTGTTAGGGCATGCAAGACATTGTCCTGTCAGCTCCAGGATGTGCATGCGTGTGCTGGCCAACTGACTTCAGCCTTCTGGTTTGGCTGTAGGACTGTTTTTCGCCCCCTGGAGCCTTAAGGGAAGTTTCTTTGAAGCCTCTGGAGCGCGAAAAACCAGCCCTATGGGCAAACTGTTGCTTCAGGGAAGCAACTGAAGCCTCCGGAGGGCCCTACGCAGAAAGAAAGCCTTTGGAGCCTGGGGAGGACTAAATAATCATGCCAAAAGTGGGGAGAGCACTGGTTGCACGCACATGCATGGGGGGATATCACACACATAGCATTATGGATGTGGGCACACCCGTGCATGACTCCCCTGCCCTCCCCCCGCTTTTGGCACGCGATCCAAAAAAGGTTAGCCATCACTGTCCTATAACTTTAAAACCACTATATAAACAAAGAGGAACACTTAAAGACTGGCTAATTTGAAAAAAAAAATAACTTATTTGAATAATTTGAAATTTTTCTAAATTTCTTGCAGGAAAATACCTTGACCTATGGCTTAACTGGCTGAGTTGATTAACTTAGCTCTGGAATTATCTCCATTACCCAGCATGTTGTCTAAAGAGGGGCTGAATATTCTCTGTACAGAATATTTTTTTGATGATTTACTTCCACTGAACTTTTTTTTTAATCTGCATGAATATGAGTTTATTTGGTTTGGGAATAAGCTAGAAGATACGCCCTCTCTTTTTCTCTCCCTAAAAGATAGGACCTTAAACAGGATTGAAAGGATCAGGGAATTTATTTTCATGATAATAGTGTGCCATCAAAAGAAACACAGTATACCAAGAGCACAAATGAAAACATCAAATGACACATTGATTTTCCTGATAGTCACATTGTCAATTTGTTTTGGTCTGTTGCCTGCCAAGCTGCTTTCTCGGTAGCTGTTTACTTTACTTTTGTTTTTTAAAGGGGGAGGGGGAAATAAGAGGAGAGGAGAATTACCACCAAATAAGACCAAGATTGAATCCTTCATTACACTTCTAACTGGGACAAGGCTTTGGATTCACCTCAAGAGAAAAACAAACATAATGTTCCATAGCGGCACTGAAGAGAAATTTAACTCCTAGAAAGAAAAAAGGAAACTCTTTTCAGGCTGAAAAATCTGTGTAGCCTTTAAAGACAAAGTGGAGCAAACTCGGGTATTTCTGGATGGCAACCTTTGCACCTGGGAGAGAAGAGGCTTTCAGATCTGAAGCACGCTGTGATAACAAGATGTCTCTCCAGTGCTGCTGCTTACCTGCTATTCACGCTCTGTTTTTGGAGAAAAGGTAACTGTTTCATCTGAATAAGGAGGGGCATTTGCTTTCCTTCTGGCTGCCAATCTACCATGTCTTTAAGCTTACAACACTGTGTTTTCCCCTTAGGTCCATAATAATATGAATTGTCTTTATCCAAGTGCCTAACAAATCATTGTCACAAAGCAGCATACGACCTTTCTTTTCAATCTATGCAGTTTTCAGGAGTTATAAATCAGTTGACTTTCAAGCTTGATGAGATGGCATATGCCCTGGTTTGAAGAACAGATGGAGGCTTAGGGGGAAATTGTTTCTGCAGGCTTGCTACAAGAAGCAGAGCTCCATAAAAGTGAACCGTTCATACTAATTTCTCCCATAAATTATACTAGAAGAAAGCACCAGCCCATTCAGCAGAAAAAAAAAATATTCATTTAGTTTTCAGAGGTCATCTTCAAATTTAAATCAAAGTTATTTCTAGAACTTAGGGAGGTTTTCGGTCTAGAACTTCAAGAAATAACAATTGCATGAAACAAAACATTGCTTTTAATTTGTTAAAAGAAAAGGAATGTTAGAATTATTTAACAATACATGTCGTCTAGAATTCTAGGAAAACTATATATTGCTACTACATGACTATTTTCCCCCAGACATGTCCATCTTTAATTGCAGTCACTCTTTGGACAGGAAGGAAACACATCCTGTTTGGGATTTGAGTTGTGACATTGGCTCTCTGGAGAAATGATTCAGTGTTTCCCAGCTTTGGGAAAGTGACTTTTTCACTGGTGAGTGAAAGGAGAAAGGGAGTGGCCAACAAATACCTAAAAACAGGTGCTATCAGTTTTGAAGCAATAAAATACATTGTCTAAGATGTATGAGAGCATTTAGAGATTGGTTTGATTTCTTACTAACTCTAGTCTCAGTGGAACAGACTCTTTTAATTTTGACACATGCTTTGGCGCATTTAGCTATATCTCATTATTAGAGTATAATTTTGGATTTGCAATTATGAGAAAATAACATTTAGGTATAGTTGTCAGCATTTGGAATTTGTTTTATCGCCATTGCACCCAATACATCCAAATTAGTTGTAAATTCGTTGTCAATACCAATACCAATATCCACAATGGTTGAGAAAACTACCGCATTTTTGGAGTATAAGATGCACCTTTTTCCCTCAAAAAAGAGGCTGAAAATCTGGGTGTATCTTATACACTGAATACAGCATTTTTTGCCTCCTGAAGCCCCACCTCCTTTCACCAAAATGGCCGTGCAGAGCCTGTAGAAGGTTTTCAGAGAGCTCCTGGGGAGGGCAGAAATGAGTGAAAAACGGGCCATTCTTTGCTCAATTTTGCCCCCCCCCCCCAAGCCCCAAGGAGTACTCTATAAGCCTCCTAAAGGCTATGCATGCAAATTTTTTTTGACAAAAAATGGGCCCATTTTGCAAAAAACAGGGCATTTTTTGTTTTGGGGAGGGACCCATCTCCCAAGAGCACTCTGCAAGACCTGTAAAGACTATTCATGCCTTTTGGGGGGGGAATTGGGCCCATTTTCGCAAAAAAACAGGTCATTTGGGGAGGTTTGCAGAGTGAAAAACCCTTTAAAAAAAAAAAGCCTCTTCAGAACCTTGGTGCGTCTTATACTCTGAAAAATACGGTAGATGCATGATAAGAATATCTGATATGCAGATGACAAACAAACACCCTATTGATTTACAATTTCATGTAGACATACAAAAAAATAAGAAAGTTTGAAAATGACTTCATCAGGGAAATGCTGAAATTCATAAAAGCAGGCATTAATCAAGGGATGTTGTTACAGAAGCATGTAGTTTTGCAAGTAATATTAGTAAGATCACAATGGCTTTAAATGAATGGATTGCACATTTTTATTGCTAAAGGAAGCATTCTCTGATTTTGAACTAGTCCAAATCTTTTCAAGTATTTCAACCAAGAAAGAACTACCCGTTAACTCTCTATTTACATTATATTTTGTTGATGCTGTTCTGAAAGTATTTGAATCATAAATCAACCGCTTACTAAACTGTTTTACAAATGGAAGCAATCAGAATTTATTTACACTAAATTATTCAGAATTTTTGCTGGAAGAATGGCAGTTTCTGATTAAAAGGTTGAAAATACTCACAATGCAACTATTAATTCAGTTCCCCAATGCACAAGGTTTGAAATGAAAGGACTGTTTGCGAAATGCAAAGTGTGTATTCGTGATAATTCCATATAAGGTTCAAAAGGCTGGCTTGAATGAAGAAAAGAAGAATGTGCATGCAAAATTAAAGTTTATCAATATTTTCATATCTCATATGATCTCCAACCTTGAAGCTGTTCTTTTTGTCACACTGCAAACTGTCCACTATAATCAAGACTTTTTAAAAACATTTCTTTAGTGAGTTTCATTTATTAATGAGAGGGCATCAATCAGAGTTTGAACAATTTTAAATGGAAAACAACTTCTTGAAAATGGTGAAAAACATGAATTAACATTATTTTTTCTGAATGTAAGACTCAAAACTTCCTCCCTGAAAGTTAAGCATAGAAGGACTTGTGATGAATTCAGTGCTGAAATACTCGCTCTGTACATGCTTAAACTAGCTGGAAAAGTCAATGTGATCCTTGGAGAACTTCTTTTGCTTCAAGTGGAATGTCCTAAATAGGACATCGAATTGGTATTACAGCAAATTATGTCAAATATTTAATAGCTAAGGGGGCGCCAACTGCTCACCAAATACTTTTCAGAACTTCAAAATAATTGAAGGAAACTCAGAGCTATTAAGCAGTGCATAGTCTCTTGCCTTATCTCATAACTGAGATTAAGGGAGGATCCATGAGACAAGTGGGGGAAGATAGCATTGACTTTCATTCAGTCCAAAAGCCATGTCAACATTGTGGCTTTTATATTTAAGCATGTGTGACAGGTTATAAGTGATAGATGCCTTTGACTGTTTGACCAAAGTTAGATCATAAATGGCAAAGACTTTTGATTCTGTAAACTATTGTATTTTGTAAGTGATAAAGGGACATTCACAAATTCTAGGTAGGAGAGAAGCAAATAATAATAAGCATAAACAACTCCCTTTCCTTTTCTTTTTGAAAGTTGAAATATGGTACATACTGGCTTATCAATCATGCGGTTGCCTTTCAGAAAAGGAGTAAGACATATTAAATGAACTTCAGATAAGAAAAACAATTTCAGCTAATCTAATTTACACCAGCATTTATTCTATCATAATATTCTTTTATATCCTTTCCAACTATCTTTTGTTCTATTCACATCTACAGTTTCACATAGTACCTTTTATTCTTTACTGAAATTTAGTAAGTCTAATTAATCAACATAGAAAAAGTAATAACTGAAATCTTAGAGGTTCTGTACTCCCCAAATCAGATAAACTACCATTCTTTTCTGGAGGCCTGTTTTGTTCTTTAACTCCTTGTAACAGCTGGAATTCAAATTCTAGCAAAGTCTGTTATTAAAGGAAAAAGAGATTTAGGGCATTTTCAAAGCAACATCCTTTATACTTTAGGAGAAACAAATTATCCAGCTGCTAAATCAATATACATGTTGGTATTTTAATAAATGTGATATTTTACCTAAGGAAGTAGGACAGCCATTTCATTAAAATTCTGAATCATAAATATGAAAACAAAATGAAGAAAAAAACAGTAATGTTGCAAACAGCTGAAACTATTTAAAAAAGAAAATTATATGATCTTTGAGCAGAAGAAATGATGATAATACCATGAATGGTGAATAATTTTGAAAAATCTGCTATGATCATTATTCCCGATCATAGGTAGTGATGTAGATAACCATAGACAGCTAGGTAGCAATGGAAAAAGAACTTGCTCTTCTATGGTTATTACAATAATGCTTCAGTTTTGACAGAAATATTTCTTATTTGGATGGATAATTCTACCTTTATTTAATAGATTATAATATTACTAAGTTAGGGAAATAAATTCAGTAAGCCATTTGACACAATGTTTGGTATCTCGTTTAGTTGCTGAGAAACAAAATGCAGAGATAGTTACTTTTCATTTATTGTTCATACTGTCTGTGCAAGATAAC
Organism: Natrix helvetica; assembly: GCF_964273705.1. Taxonomy (NCBI): domain Eukaryota; kingdom Metazoa; phylum Chordata; class Lepidosauria; order Squamata; family Natricidae; genus Natrix; species Natrix helvetica. The sequence continues at coordinate 212,943,459 of NC_138552.1, read as the reverse complement.
CACAGGTTAAGCTTTAAAATTAGACTTTATTGTATGATCAACACACTATTTATCATCTGATAAAAATATTCCGTTTTGCAATATTGCTCTTCTAATTGTAAAATAAAGGTTTTCAGAAATAATTTTTAAAAGGTATAATTAGTTGACCAGGAAATCCATGGACAAGAGGATATAATAATTTCCATTCCAGATTACAAATTATTTCAACTCCCCCTTAGCCTTACCAGAACTGCAATGTATTATCTCCCCTGTCTCTGCTTTGTAAATACACATGTCGCCTACACTCTATGTTGTTTTCCATATATATTATTTCTTTACCACCTCTGGTATGTGATATTAAGTTTGTTTCAGATGGTCTGTGAATGGTTCAATTGTGTGCCTTCCATTAAAATATGAGATCAAGGAACTGGAATTTGCTTTTGTATTAGAGACGCCCAAATAATAGCAATAAAAAGAACATTAATATTATAAAAAGTTGTAAGTATATAAGAATATATCTTAAATCAAGGTGGCTGTGCTGAGACTTGCTTTAACTCCAGAATACCAGAGTTAGAAGGGATTTTGGAGGCCTTCTAGTCCAACCCCTGCTCAGGCAGGAAACCCTATACCAGTGATGGCGAACCTTTTATGGCTCGCGTGCCATAGGTGGGGGGAGAGCAGGGGGTTTGTGTGCAGGCATGCTGCACCCATAATTCAATGTGCGATTCCCACAGTGTGCATGCACGCACTACAGGCGCAGCCCCCCTTTTTTGCATACTTTTTTTGCCTCCCCAAGCTCCAGAGGCTTTATAGGAGCATGGGGAGGGCGAAAACAGCCTCCCCTGCCCCCCGGAAGCCCTCTGGAGGCTTCAGGGACTTTCAGGAGGCTTCCCTGAAGTCTTCGGAGCGCTCAAAACGACCTTCCGAGCAAACCGGAAGTCACGTCCAGTTTGCTCAGAGGGTCGTTTTGAGCGCTCCGATGGCTTTAGGGACCTTCAAGAGGCTTCTCTGAAGCCTCAAGAGCAGTCAAAGCGACCCTCCGAGCAAACCAGAAGTCCATTCCCAAACTTCCAGTTTGCCTGTAGGGCTGGGTTTTTGTGCTCCGGAGGCTTCAGGGAAGCTCATGAGGGCCTCCGGAGTGGGTGGGGGAGGCTCCTTTTGCCCTCCCCAGGCTCCTATAAAGCCTCTGGAGCCTGGGGAGGGCGAAAAATGGCTTTAAAAAAGGGTGAACTCAGCTGGCCAGCGCGCACATGCGTGCTGGCCAGCTGCCAGGGCAGCGCCTCGCGTGCCCTGACAAATGGCTCCATGTGCCACATATGGCACGCGTGCCATAGGTTCGCCATCACTGCCCTATACCATTTCAGACAAATGGTTGTCCAATCTCTTCTTTAAAACTTCCAGTTGTCCAATCTCTTCCCTTTCCTTCAAAAGTGTGTTAGGGCATCAAATAAACTGAACTTGTTCTAGCCATGGCACCATTTAAACTGAAGTGCAATATGTTGTGAAGATTCTGCAAAAGTGTCTATTTGGAAAAAAAAACACCAGGTTTTACGATGCTTGAACCAGATTCCAACAAAAATGTGTTCACAGTAACGTGGCAATCAGAATGGCATGCAAACCCTCCAGACATCATTTCATCTTAACATAGCAGTTGTTCTGCCTAATCATATTACACTTACGTTTTGATTCTCTATAGCTTAGGTCACAAGAAGGATGATTCATTAACTATTTTTACTGAGATAAACCTGTTGAAAGTGCATGGCATAAAAATAACAGCACAACAATAGTCCTGGAAGCTGCATATGGGACCACATGATAGCATTGATCTATGGGCTTTAGAAGGACATTGCAAATTGCAAGATTGTGCAAATCATTCAGATCTGGGATTCTTAACCTTTTGTATTCTGGATGTTGCCAACCATCTGGCATCCACAAAGATGAAACAATCCCCCTCTCACACCCTTTTTCCAAACATAAGATATATACTCTGCTATTACATATATCTTTTACAGCAGGTTTAAGGACACAGAAGCAGGTAGTGATGTTGTTGACAATCATTCTTACTGTTATAATTGCAAAATGAGTGTATTAACTGGAGCTGAAACAGCATTTGCCACTGTGAAAGCAGATTTTGGCTAAAAGAAAATCAATAAAGATATTTAAAGTGGTGTGTGAGAGAGAGAGAGGGGAAGGAGGGAGGGAGGGGAGAGAGAGAGAGAGAGAGAGAGAGAGAGAGAGAGAGAGGGAGAGGGAGAGGGAGAGGGAGGGAGAGAATGAATAAAAAATACTTCAGGAAACAAAGATCTGAAATGCTTGGTTCCTTCCAGCACATTCAACTGGAGACTATTGCTTTCCTTATTTCTTTTTGCTTCTCCCAAAAATGTTTTTGCAATTTGTTGCTCTGTGCTAGATTAGGGTTTCATATATTTTTTTTTACTGAAAAACAGACTCAGCCTCCCAAGTCAATTTTGTTTACTTTATTTTATAGACCTTAACCCAACTTTCATTCCATTTCTAGGGGAATCCTTTGACACCAACCTAGATCTACAGTTGACAGATAGCTTCTCTCATAGATGCCCTTCGTATGAACATCAGACTAAGAGTGAGGTGCAATATAGCAATATATTGCATCTCTCAGATATAGTGCCGACTGCCAACGGAATTAACCAAGGTGAATCCTCTCTTCATTATTATTCCATTATTATCTCAGTGAAATTGTGGGGATTTAAATAAAGAACATTATGCTTTGAAATTGACAAACAATGCCTATGTATACTAATTTACAGTATGCAGATAGCATGATAATACTATCAAGGACAGATTAAAAAATGAGAGCTATCCCACTTTTCCAAAGATCTGTTACTGTAATTAATGAGAAAACTAATTTGCAAGTTTGCAAGGAGTTATAAAAAAACTGATCTGGATGGGAAGCCCATGGATAAGGTAGCTTACCATATTTGGATTATTATGTATAAGCTGTCATGACACAGTGGTTAAAATGCAGTATTGCAGTCTAACTCACTGCTCATTCCAGGAGGTTTTTTTTCATTACTGTGTGATTGTACTTTCAGATGTGTGTTGACTGAGCACTTTTATGAATTGATTGAATAAAGTAAACTGCCTGTCCTGTTCGGAAGATCTCTACAGCATTTATTTATTTCTTTTCTTTAGAGACACATAGTATATTTTAGCTGCTCTACGACCATTTAAAATCAAACTGCTGGCCCCACTCTTGTATTAAATCTAAGTATCATTAATGCTACACCAGAAAGAGTGTAAACTAATGAAAGCTTATGAAAGCGGCTTAAGATGTGTTCTTGATGTAGCCCTGTAATAGGATGCAGAGTTGCTAAAGGCTGAAATAAGATCATGACTAAGTCTTTTTCAATACTGGCTAAACATTCAACCTCTTATCTTGCTAGGCAAGCTACGTCTCCAGAAACAACAAACTTTAGAAACTGGCAGATTTTTTCCAAGTTTCGATGTTGCTGAAACTTGGACACCTGATTACTTAAAGAATCCTTAATACAGAATTGCAAACTGAATATAGCAAAGTGCCAGCTGAAGTAAAACTATAGGCAAATTAAAGTCTGTTTCTACCAGCTGTATCAATGAATCAGCATATAGTTAATATATTCTGTTGGGCCTTTAACATTATTGTGCTTGGATATCTTGCAATCAGTGCATTAGAGGGTGTAAAGTAATTAAGCTTCCCGTTAGAAGAGCGAGTATGCAGAGAAGCGTAATGAGAGTGATATGGAATAACACGCACCAACCAGCATACAGAGACACTGAATAGTATAAAAATATAGTAGTTTACTATGTAGAAATATAGAAGTATTCAGAGTTCGGTTAACAGTCCAAGTCATACACGGTTCAGTCATTCAGTTATCTATATTCTCAGTTTAACACACAAAGTAACTAACAGTAGCAATACTCAGTAACTCACGAGCAGTATCAAATAGTGCCCACGGTCAGCATCTAAAAAAAACAGAGAGCTAACAGCCATTCTGGCTCCCTCTTATAGCTGCTTGAGGTAACAAGCCAATTACATCTCTGAATCATTTAAAGTAACAGTAAAGTAATCATAGCTTATATACATTGCCAAGCCAAGCCTAGGGTTACATCCCTAACACTCTCCCCTCTTGGGTTGTCAATGTATTTACACACAACTTCACATTCTCAATCCATAAACATAACAGTAATGATTTATATTTTTTCTTTAACACACAATACAGTATATAATGTAGGTTCAAGATACATTGCATAATGCATCCCTTATCAAACATAGAACCTTTTATATCAACATCATCTAACTCATCGGGTTTACATAATTTCCATCCATAATTGTTTACATAATTCCCATTCACTCCAGTTTTACACTTATATACCCTTTTCCGTCCCCTTGCATATTTACTTGAAGGTAAATCAGTCTTGTCGAGCACTCCCAAATCCTGCAATGACTTAAACTCACTGTTCTTTTCAGTTTGCCCTACTTTTTTATCCTCAGTTGGATACTTTAATGTAGCAGGTACTTTATCCACCTTACATGCAACAGATGCCTGATACCTATCAGGTGGTCGTGTTACATGGGTTGACCTTCTGGGTAACTCAGGGCTTATAGGTGGACAATCCTGAACTTTCTCCTGCTTTATCACTTCATCCTGACTTTTCACTTCCTCCTCCTGAGTAGACTCCTTCCCTTCATCATACTTTTCTGGTATTCCTGATTCATTCTTTTGGTCTACTCGAGTTTCAATTACTACCTCATCATTGCTTATTTCCAGTTTATCCCAACCAACGTGCTCAAAAAACTTCACATTAGCACTGTGATAGATCTTAATTGTCCCACGTTCCCAGAACCTATAAGATCTATTATTTGAATCATAACATACAAATATTAACTGCCTTGCACGAGTTTGTCCCTTTAATCTAATCTGTGCTGGAATATGAACCCATGCAGGAACTCAAAACATTTGCAAATAGCTCAAATCAGGTTTCCTACAATGCCAATGAGTAAATGGTACCTCTCCAGTAGAAGCGTCTACAACATTGTTCAGTAAATGATTAGCACACATCATGGCTTCACCCCATAATGTTTCAGGTAATTCTGAATCGGCTAACATGGTTCTAGTCATGGCTTGTAACATTTGCCCTCTTCATTCTACAAACAAATTATGTTGAGGTCTATAAGGAGCAGAACGTTTATGCTCAATACCAGCTGTTTTTAACATAGTTGAAACTTATAATTTGTAAACTCCGTCCCATTATCAGTAACTACAGTAATAACTTTGGCTTTTATCTTCCTTTCCGCAAATCTCAACCAATTAAAAAATTGTTGAAATGTTTCTGTCTTGTCTTTCATTAAGTAGCAGAAACCATATCTTAAGTAATGATCCATGATATTCAAAGCATAACAGGCACCTCCCAAACTGGGTTTTATAGGTCCAATCAGATCAGCAAATACTACTTCTAGAGGTTCCTTCCTTTTAAAGCCGTCTAAGCCTGTTTGCAGGATTAGCCTTACTCTTTTCCTTACTGCAAACGTTACAGTTCAAATACTTAGTACATGGCTTCAACTTAATACCTTCCACTAGTTTAGCCATTTGTTGTAATGTTTTAAAGTTAATATGCCTCAGGCTCCTGTGTAACAAATGTATGCATTCATCATGCTTTTTAGCATTTTTATACACAGAATTAACCACACTTTCATCAGACATTACATACAAACCATTCTTTAAATTAGCAGTAACCATTTTACCTGCTTTCTCTATGAGACATTTATCTCCCCTAAAGGTTACTACATAGCCAATATTAACTAGAGCTCTTACTGATAATAAATTAAATTTCAGTTTAGGTATATACAACATAGATAAATGCTCATTTATGAATGAACATCTTGCCATACATTCACCAGATACTTTCACCCTCCAACCATTTGCCAAAGATACATGTTGCTTGCTGGCAGACATTTTTATAAAACAATTCTTATTTCTAGTAATGCACTGTGATGCTCCACTATCAACAACCCATGAATCATGGTTTATTGGTGCATTTCTAGAGATAGTCAAAGTAGACATACCTAAATTGACATTATCATGTTTCTTAGCCTTAGTATTCTGTTGTTTAGCATTTTTACAGAATCTAGCTATATGCCCCTTAGCCCCACAAGAAAAACATTTTCTAACAGTATAGGCAGTTGAAGGTGACTCTTCATGTTGTGGTGGTTTCTCTCTCAGTTGCTCTCTTTCCAACCTTCTTCTGGATTCTTCCAACAGGTGTGCAGTTACGTCAGTCAATGTTAGTTCATTTTGGGTTAGGACCTCGAGGGACGATACAAAATCATCATAACTATCATCCAGTGATGACAGAATGATGTAAATTTGATGTAACTCTGAAAAAATAAGTTCTTTTTCATGTAGCTCTTGGAAAACTCCTTTCATAAAGTTTAAATGAGCTATCATATCTCCACCCTTCAGAAGAGGTGCCCTAAACAGTTTTCGGGTAAGATGTATATGTGCACCTACAGTGTCACGTACATATATCTTCTTCAAATTCTCCCAACATCTTGCTGCGGAATTCTCCCCACGAATATGAACTAACTGTTGGTCAGTCAACGTTAGACCAATTATACACAATGCTCGTTCGTTGCATCTTTGAAACTCTGCTATCTTCTTGGCATCATCCTCGTCATCTGGATTCCAAGAAGTCACGCCCGGTGGATTCTGTACAGTATCCCACAATCCTTCAGTACGCAGGAGTAGACTGCACTTCATTGACCAGGAAACATAGTTTGTTCCATCCAACCGGGTTATCAGTGATAAATTTGCTGATGGTGCGTGTGCCATTTTCTCCATAATAGTAAACACTTACAAACTAAACAGCTATCTGTATACGGTAATGCGTATCAACACCAGCTCTCTTTTCAGTTACGTCTTGTGTACTTTGGGCCCATAACCAGTGTTAAGTAATTAAGCTTCCCGTTAGAAGAGCGAGTATGCAGAGAAGCGTAATGAGAGTGATATGGAATAAACCAGCATACAGAGACTCTGAATAGTATAAAAATATAGTAGTTTACTATGTAGAAATGTAGAAGTATTCAGAGTTCAGTTAACAGTCCAAGTCATACACGGTTCAGTCAGTCAGTTATCTATATTCTCAGTTTAACACACAAAGTAGCTAACAATACTCAATAACTCACGAGCAGTATCAAACTGTGTCCACGATCAGCATCTAAAAAAACAGAGAGCTAACAGCAATTCTGGCTCCCTCTTATAGCTGCTTAAGGTAACAAGCCAATTACATCTCTGAATCATTTGAAGTAACAGTAAAGTAATCATAGCTTATATACATTGCCAAACCAAGCCTAGGGTTACATCCCTAACAGAGGGCATGTTTTAATAAGACCCTTTATGCAGAAAATATTTGCCCTCGGTCAGGGGTGGGTCCTGACCAGTGTTACTGTCGGTTCCCTCATGCGCACTTCAATAGGAACCCACCTCTGCCCTCTGTGTCTGGGAGCAGTGAATCATTGACCCTTGTTTTATACTTTTGTGGTTTCTATAGAGATCCTTGTAATGAGTTGCTAATACCCTCATTAGGCCAATCCCACACAAACAGATAAACGTTATGTGAAATTCCTTTGGGCAGGCAAAAGCAACTATTTAAACTTTCACCAAGTTTGCATGTATAGCTGTTAGAACTAATGTCTGAATATTATATAGCTGTTATCTCATTTTATTATTTTTTACAATTGTCATATGCTTGGTGAAGTTCAGTAAAGCTATTCATTCATTCATTCATTCATCCACTCATTCATTCATCCATTCATTTATCCATTGAATCATTCATTCACCTGTTTGCCATATCCCATTTAGCCTACATTACATATTACCAATAGCATATATACTACAAGATGAGAACTATAAATTATTATTTTATTTAATTATATTGAATTAAAAATGAGAAAGATGGTAAAATGATCATTTGTACATTTTCTAGTAAACTCAAAAAATATAGTTTGATAGCTGCACATTTTATAGTTCTAATTAATTGGGGGAAAGTTGGTTATTATAATGTTGTGCCTTTCTTTATGGCATTTTGCATTTTTGATTCTGTACAACCTTCAGTACAATCATCACTGAAAAATGATATTGATCTCTCAACTATGTTTCTAAATAATTATGTTACATAAATTTATGAATGGTAGTTTTGTCATCAAAGTAGTAACAAATCCTGTACATGAATAGAAAGCATTTCTGCACAAAGCAGAAGTTAGCTTCTCTTTCCAATGGCAGGTCCTTGTAATCATGTTTAAAGCTAATTAGAAAATCTTGCCTTTCAGTTCTGTGTGAAAGACTATACCAGAAAAGAGTCTGCAAAAGCCTTCTGTATTTCTAGCCTGAATTTCCAGACAAATGATAGGATAGCAATGTAGTAGTATAATAGCTAGATAAGGGATGTTATCCATCATTTTGTCGCAGACCCACATAGCTGTTTGACTCCATCTTCCATCTCCTTGCAATTTTTCCTATTCACATCCTCTCCTGAATATAATTAGTAAAGGGAAGTTCATTGCCTCCCTGTGCAATTGGTTCTGCCATCAAACTGTTCTAACTATTGGGAAGTTACTCCTAATAGTGAATCAACATCTTCCTTCATGTATCTTTAAACTATTGTCAATTTTCAACTGTTTGGGATACAAGAAAATATAGGGGGGAAAATTGCTGCCATATGTGCAATAGTTCTTGAAGAATGTTACTATATTACTCTTTGGTTCCTCCTTCTCTAACATTCTTAGTTTCCCCATTCTCTCATTTTGTCACAGTTGCTTTTGTTTGTTGGTGTTCAGAAATACATTTTATTCACAGATCAGGGTAGGTAATTTATACACCACGAATCATAACCACAAGGGGAGGGGGGAGCTTTAAAAATATTGTCACAAGTCAGCACAGTTTCTCCATTATGCTGGATTATATGAAAGTAGCAGTATTTTTGAGGTCTTCAGAGGCAATGATTTTATGAAATGGGAGGAACTATGTGGTAATTAACTTGTACTTGGGGGGAAATGTCAAAATCAAAATAAAGTATATCTCCATCAAGCATTTATATACACTTTCTTCAACATGGGGGACAATTTAAGCAAAAATTGTATTTATCCGGTATATCATTGTGAAGAGGAGACCTTACTTCTTCATTGCTTGCATTTTTAACTTCAGCTACTATTTGGGTTGCTGTTCCACCCATTGATTTCCAAGATCTCCTCTATGGATATTTGTTCCAAAGATGTGTCACTTCGTTTATCTAGGTCTGCCTCTCCTTGAAATTCAATGTTCTTGTTTCTCACTATGGAGATACATTTTCCATGGGATGTCACTATATTTCCCCCCATGTGAATGCACTTCATTGTAAAACCAAATCTGCACTCTAACTGATGCTGTAGAAATATCCCAATACACGGCTTTTTCTCATGTATGGAATCATATTGACCCAAGCCCAACTCTGCCTAAATAAAAATCCTATGTGGCCATACTGTGATAGTAATTCGTTATGACAGTCTAGTTACAACTAAGTGGGTATTACACAATTATGTAAATCACTCTACTTATTTGATGTTCCCTTCTTCTAGGAAGCCTAAGGCAGCATGAGTTTTCCCACCCCTCTGCATTTTATTCACCAAGGCTAGAAAGTCAATTTGAAAGAAAAAGTGACAGTTTGATGGTTGAAAACCTAGAATTCCAATTTGATTCTCCTGTAACATCCCAACCAATCATTTGCTTATCAGGGTTTTGAATAAATAGCAAAAAACTAAATGTTCAGACAATAATTAAATAGTTTACAAGAAACCTTAAATAGCAATACTTTTTTCTCCTTAGGAGAACAGCTGAATCATGTTGGGTGTGTCTAAAAGATAATACTGGAACAACCTGCTACTGCTAAGAGATATGTACAGTATCTGTCTCTTGGCTTTTAGTTGTTTCTGCCTGTTTCTTGTGGGATCCCACCCCTTCATCTGGTCCCAGATCTCTTTGCCAATTGTTTTTTAAAGAAAACTAGAATACCACAACCTTCCCCCCCCCCTCTTTTTAAAAAGGGATAGTCCACTGGCCAACCCGGAAACTACAAAACTTTGAAACTGACCCCCTCTTGCCTGACTTAATGTGTGTATCAAAAGGACCCAAATCTTGTATTTCAGTAGACTTTCAGCCAAGTATTGATTCCTCACTTCACCTTCTTAGACAGCTTCCAGTTTCCACATCAATCCTTACAGTTAAATCTCTTTAAATCCAGCTCTTCAAAACTGATTCAACAATTGCACCTCAGCTGCACAATAATCTAGTTGACCATTCAATGGCTGTCAAGTGATTTAAAAGCTCAACAACAAGAACCCTCAAACTCTTTGCTGCCAGTTGGGGATCATTAGTTTGAACAATCATCTGGTGGATTCATAGTTTCCAACTTTTTAAAAAAAGTTCATCCTGCCTGTATACAATATGAAAGTAAAAGAAAAAGAATGAGTGCATGAAGAGTTTTCTGCATGTCAGTTAAAGGAGCCTTTTCATAAGCTGAATGATATTGGACAAGGCTGGAATTTCAGCTCAGAAAACTACCAATCATGACTCCTTGTATGTTGTGCATTTATGCAGACCTCTTCCAGTTACACAGGAGGCCACGTTGTACAACTAGCAAGATATCCTATACAAATTCCTGATAGCTTTGGGAGGAGAAAGGATAGCAAAGCAACAGTGGGATGGGGCTTTTGATTGGTGTCTATGCTGTTATTAGCCATCAGCTAACCTAAAGACCAAAAAATAGATGGAATTACAGGAGCTTTTTAACATTCATGTTCTCTTGATATCATGCAGTTTTTGGAACTTGGTAAAAAAAAATCTTCTACTATATATAGTAAATGCAAGCAGAAAAATAGGGACTGAAAATAATAAAATACTTATTACACTTCTGGACATTTCCCTCCTTTTCTCTTCTAAATCTTTACCACTAAAATTCCCAAGTTAGTAATATTCGATCATGTCACCTTTTAAAAAATAGATATAATTAAACTTAAATCTATTTAAGTTAGCCTATAAGTCATTTTGTAATGGATGGACTTTGGCCCATCTGTTCTGTTGTGTGATTTCTTTCCTATGTCTATTAATTCAAATGAAATTTATTATTGCCTTAAGCATATAATATTGAGGAAAATCAAAACAAAATAATATCACAAATTCCATATAAAGTTAATAAAGATTCTTATATAAATATAATAAACTATACTTTTATCTATAAATATCAGTAATAATATTCTATTAGAAAATGTCATGCCAAAAAGTGGTTGGCCAGTACCAATGTACCAAAAAGTTATTGAACAGAGTGAAATAGATCCCTTAAATTTTGATGCAATCTTTCTTAGTACATTTACAGGGTGCCAATTTTTTTAATAAAATAAATTATAGATTATCATTATTATTATCATGTCTAACAACATTCATTTTTATTTTAATGACCTAAATTATGGTAACTTAAATCATTATTTTTCAACATGAGCTACTCAAACGTTCTAAGGATGGGTTATCTGTTTCTTTTTATTTTCCTTTTTTATTTTATTTTCTTCTTCTTCTTTTTACTATTCCCAATATACGATGTCTGTTCAGGCTATCTTTGTCCAGTTTGAAGAGAAATCTTATTCCAGGCAATAAATAATATGCACAAAGAGAGAAATTCATTCTTTGATAACAAAAATAATTAAATAGAAAGAGCAGGTTAAAGATCGGCATTCATTTTTCAAATTAAATTTAAAAGTCTGCTCTAGTTACCTCAAAGATTGGCAAGTTTTACAAATAACATCACTGAGCCTTTTGGAGAGAAACACGGCTGCATTTGAATGAAGTCATTAGGCAATACATTTATTTTGAAGCCAATTAACCTTTTGTCAGAGATGTCAGAGCCATAATGGTTTCAGCAGTGGAGGTCAGCCTCTAACAGGGGCATGTATGACAGCGATTACGCTGTCTGACATATGCTGCAGCCTGGGAGTGAAGTCCTGGAATGAGAATCTGCCTTCGTTAGTATTCTGCTCTGCATTTCAAAGGAGCAGGCAATCTTGACCTATCCATTTAGGTAATTAAAGCTTCCATTTGGAACTGTCCTGCAGGAAGGTGAAATTGGGGAGGTGGGAGGGGGAGAGGAGAGAGATAAATGGCGGCTGCTGCTCACTGTATCCAGCCACTTCCATCACTTGATGGACTGCCTGGAATAGGCTGGGTTGCCAGGTCCTCATAAAAATAGAGATGAATTGAGCAGGAGACAGTTCTCTAAGGCAAAGCAATTCTGTCAACTTCCTTTTTGCAGCATATAATTTAATTGTTCGCCAAGGTAGATGGCTGACTCAGGAGGCCGGTCTCTGACTTGTTTCCCCCACCGTCTTCTTTTTGCTAAGAAATTACTTCAGTTTATTTACTTATAAACCAACAGTTTGGGCAATGACATTTGTCACTTCAATAAGTGCAGCTGCCTGTCACAGCTGTGCCCTGACCTACCTTCCAGGCTATTTTGTTTCCTCTTGTATCATGCTCAAGGGCAATTGGGAAGTCACCTCGTTCGTAAAACTTGCGAAATGCTGTGGGCTTTGTTGGTCTTTCTTTAAACGCTCCTGCAGCTGGAGGACCCTTCACCTAAAATGTTAAAGAAAAACCTTTATGCAAAAAATTGCATGTTAAGAAATGCATTTGTGTTCAGACTAGTGATTTAATTGAGTCTATGGCATCAAAATGCTTCATATTTGAGTTTAAAGCTGTTATCGGTGTTCACTGTGGAATATTTATCACATTTAATATCTGGTGGAAATTGTCATGGCCCATGTAAAGTAGCTTAGAAAGATAAGAGAAGCAAGAGATACAGAGATTTAAATATATGGCTGGAATAAATCAAAATATTAGAAATTATGCAATTTCCCAAATTTATTTATTTATTTATTTATTTATTTTAATATATTTTTATTATTTTTACATTTAAAACAATGCAATACCGCGGAGTCGGAGTGACCATACATTCACATTATGTACAGCTAGTTTCAGCCGTTAACAATTAATCTACTTAATACATTGTCTATCCTTCTGTCCAATCACAATATATACATTTGTTCCAGTCTTGTCATCTTGTCTTATACCAATCATAAAATCTGTTCCATACTTCAAAATATTCTGATTCCCCTTTATTTTTAAGTTCAAGAGTGAGCCTATCTGCTTCTGCACAGGCCAATATTTTTCTGATTATATCTAGCTCTGATGGTGTGTTTTCTTTTTTCCAATACTGTGCATAGGTTATGCGCGCTGCAGTTAGTATATGTATAATTAAATAAAGTTTATCTTTCTTAAACCCCTCCGGTATTATGCCTAGGAGAAAAGTTTCTGGTTTAAACATAATTTGTTCTCCCACCATTTGTTCTAACCATGATTGAATCATTTTCCAATATTTTTTTGCCTCATTGCACGTCCACCACATATGATAGAAAGTGCCTGGTGTTTTTTTACACTTCCAACAATTTGGGGCCAGATTTTTGAACATTTTGGAAAGTCGTGCTGGGGGGAGATGCCATCAGTAGAACATCTTATAAAGATTTTCTTTATACGCCGTAGCCAATGTTAGTTTCTGATTAAGTATCCAAAGTTTTTCCCACTTAGCCAATTCCACATTGTAACCGAAATTTTTCGCCCAGGCGACCATGGTTTCTTTGACATGTTCCTCCTCTAGTTTATATTCCAACAAGAATCTATACAGCACTTTGATCAGTCTGTTTTCTGTCTGTATCAAAAGTTTATCTAATATTGTGCAGTCTTTGGCAATACCTTCGTTCTTCCTATCCTGTGCATACCTTGATTGTATCTGTAAATAAGACCACCATTCTACTTGTACTCCTTGTGATGTCAATTCTGATCTGGTTTTGATCTCCCCCTGCCTGTTCAATAACTCTTTATATGTGACTATATTTTCCATGTTGATTAAATTTGGGTGTATGTATGCTTCCATCGTAGATAGCCAAACAGGTATTTTAGTATAGTGGTCATGTTTAATTTTGTTCCATATTAGTAACAGAGATTGTCTGATGTAATGTCTACTAAAATATTTGTGTACAGATCCTTTTCCATACCTTCCTCAGCTTTTCCACAATCGCTCACAGGAACATTATGTTAAGGAAGTGATTTTAAATTTAGACAGCACAAGATTTGTGGATATGTAATGCTTTATAGCAAAATGGAACCTTATTGTCACTGTGGTTTTACCCGGTTGTAAAGGTAATTTACTTAAAATAAGTATTATTTAACAGAGAGAAGATCTTTTTATAAATGGCAGAAATCACTATATTTAAGTTTGTTAAATATAGGATGAAAATTATTTGCTTTCAACTTAACCATATTCAATTTTGTCTCATTGTCTTAACTATACTGTCAAATTGAATTATGTGTAGTGTGTTACAGTACAATGGAGGTGCTAGTAGAAATTTTCTGGTTTGAAGAATTCACACAAATAAGGAATGCTAAAGATACACAGAATTTGTCCCTCAATCAAGACTCCACTGGTATCTAATCATAAGAAAATAAGGTCCACACAATTATAATAAAATCAATTTAAGACATTTCTTTAGTATCATATACTATTAGTTTGCTTATAAGGGAATGTTAATTTATAATAGCAAAAGACACATCTGGAGGACAAGAACAAACATACTAAGGTATAGTTTATTATTGGATGCTATAACTATGGCTTTAAAATTAAGGTTTCATTATGGAGGGGAAAAAAGAGAAGGGGTTAGGAAAATCTGCCTTCCAGAATTCATTTTGCATCTAAAAATTCTATGGAATTATGGTGAGTTAGGAACACAGTATGGATCAATTCACTTTGTGACTGGAATCAAAAATAAAGAATAAGACTGGAACTTTTTCATGCTGTCACCCAATTTCATGGGTTTTTCTGTAATTTATTGCTTGTTTATATGGAAGAGCAGTATAAGGCTACACATTAGGATTACATCTATTGAAGAATTGCTTTAATATTTTGGTTTAGGTTTAGAATCCATTGGCAAAAACAATGTTTGTGACTGATATGGTCTTCTTCAGCTTAGTAATCTCCAAATATAACCGCATCCAACAGACACCAAGTTGGGAAAGATGAGTTTAATCTCTTACAGTTCAAAATTACATTGATAACGATACCAGAAAACAGCCAAAAACTACACCAGTGCCAGAGATTGACTTTTCTTCCTTTAATGGAATAATTTCCTTTTTATTTCTTTTAATCTATTTAATACATGACAAAGTCTGAAGACAACTTAAATCTGTTTTATCACAGTTGTTGTTAATAAAGTTTGGTCATTCCCCACAACCCACTTGAAAGTAATTATAGCTAAAACTACAAATTTCTGTGTATTCATTTCAGAGCAAGCTCACTGAATATATCAGTACTTATCTTAAAATAAACATGCCTGGAAAGGGAAAGCATCTCCACAGAAATCAAGTTGGTCAGAAGTATATTTCTTATGTTTCATTAGGTAGGAAGGCCCAGGCCTACCCATCTTAATGCAGTAATAATCCCACCAACATATTCTTGCATAAGGATATAAGCAGGTACATAATGATTAAGTTAACTGGAATTCAAACGAAAGCTTCAGAAATATATGATTAACTCAATGTGCTGGGGCTTGAGATTTTTAAATACTGGTCTCCCATGACAAATTGTATTTAAAATGCAAAAAAGGCTTCTAGAATAAATTTGCAAGATGGTATAGCAGTTTGTTGAACAAAGCAAAAAATAATATTTATGTGCCTCTACTCTTGGTGTCTGAAAAATTGTTTGGGATTATGGCTGACACTTCCAAGCATGTTGTAAAGCATAAGCAGAACAGTTTATAGTTAAGCTGCTCAGTTTGCAGAAAGTCACAGCTAAGAAAGAGGAGCGTGACTTGATTCTTTTGTGAATCATCACAATGGGAAAATATAAATTATAATGCCGTTCCATTTAATGCAAATTAGATCTATTGGAAATTAGCGTCTCTGCCAGAATCTGAAAATCTCACACAAATGACAGAAGTGAAATGAATTGAAAGAACAAGCAGAAACTCATTTAATTCTTATGTCTACTGTACAATTTAATCTAATGGGTTGATTTTCAAGTGTTACCTCAAATAAGCATATGAGCCGCTTTGTACGGATGTTTAAGCTAGTTTTAGAAACAGAAGAGAAGGGGAAGAACTGGTCTGAGACATAGACGACCTATGCAGGGGCAACAAAGAGTTTTAGACAAATGTTTTATGATACAAGACTTTCACCAAATTTGAAAGATTTAGACTTATACTCCTCTTACATAGCTACCATAGACCTGCCTGCTTTTTCTGATCAACTCATGACCATTAAAATTTGCTTTAATATACTGATTGGTTAGTAGACCAAGTAAATTTGCTATGTTTTCTTTTAGACACAAATTTCTTACCTAGTAAATTTCTTATCTAAAACTAACAGAACAGATACGTGCAGCAATACCATCTACCCTTGTAGATGATATTGCTACAGCTAGGTTAATCAAAGGGAGTAATTCCTAATATTTTAAAAGCATTACAGCAAAAGAGGGAGGTACTTTCATGAGCACTTCTGATAAAAAAATAGCAAATCCTGTCTGACTTTTCAGAATAACAGGTGACTAATATTGGTTAAAAGGTGGAAAATAAAGCTAATATTGAAATAACAAAGGTAAAACACCTCTCTTGCTGCAGGGAGAGGGACCGGGCTGAGCACTCTGACTTTTTCCAGCAGCTTCCATGCATTTTCTTATTGAGTGAGTGCTTGAGCTTTCCCTCCCTTCTCAGATTAAATCCACACTCACAGTCTCCATTCCATCATCAGTGAAGCCACGGTATGCCTCCAATCCTGTTATGAGTAAATCAGCAGCAGATGGCTACTGATAGCAAAATATTTTGTATGCTCAACATTTTGATGAGTGTGCATGGATAATTATAGATTTCTTATCAAATATTACTCCCACCTAACATTTATTTTCAGTGTAACTTTATTTCTATTTTTTCCCCTTGAATATTTCAAATAGTTTATGTCACCAGGAAAATGCTTAGCAGAAAATGCTTGCAACAAAGGAAGCAATCAATCACATTTCAAAACTTAATACTGCCTATTGTTTCATAGCATTCTTTAAGCCCTGAAAAGGCTGTTCAGTCTGATTGTCTGATGTGTAAGTACTGAGCTTGTATCAAAGAACCGCCTGAGGCCAAATTTAACAAACCATTCAGACTATTCATATCTGTAGAAGTTTCTAGTCATGAATCAACATTTCATTTGCTTTTGCTGGCTTTACTATTATAGTCAATTTTCTTTTTCTCCATCTGAAATCCTTTAATTGTGTAACAGTTAAGTATCTTTTCAAGATCAATCTCCTTTGATTAATTACACATAGAATGGAACAGCATGGAAGATTAATGTGCAGTTCATACAAAAATCAAACAAAAAGTGGTGTATCTTTAGAAAACATAATTTTATTAGTCATATTTTTTCAAAAAAAGTTATTATTTAGTAAAACTGCATTAAACATAAACCATGAAGCTAATCATTATTCACTCTGTACAATTGATTTAACCTAAAATTAATTTGCGCTGGACTGTAGGAATGTTATGATGCAAAGCAAGCAAAACAAAACAAAAAAGCAAAAACATTCACGTTATAAGGGGAAAAATAAGGGTTGGTTCCTACTGACTTGATTTACACTAGATTTGAATCTGGCAACTCAAAATAAACCCAATGAATATAAAATTTCATGAATATGATTGCCGGAGTATAGCCTGAGATAACCTGTTTTCTCTGATTCGATTAAAATGAAATATAATTGGTCATGTGTAATTGTGATAATCCTAGAAGTGGATAAATACTTACAATTCTAAGTAATTAAGCAGCACACAGGTCATTCTATACCCCCAAAAAAGTTACAGAAAATGAACTATATGAAATTTTACTGGGTACTTTCCTTAATAATAATGGGACTACATTGATATATCTCACAAGTAATATTGTTGATATTGTTAGTATTACATGGCTCTGAATGAAAAAAATACCATTTAATGACTGCCAAAAGAAACAGTACTCTTCTTGCTCGTGAAATAGAACCAGGCACAGAGTTTAGCTAATTAAAGCTTGTAAAACATGCACTCACATAGAACAAAACTAATCTTAGTCCAAGCAGCTCTTTAAAGGAAAAGTATAGAATTTGGGGGCAACCACAAGGACCAGAAGTGGGTTGCTAATTTTTTTGCTACTGGTTCGGGCGCGTGTGCAACACTTCTGCACATGCGCAATGCATCTGCACACATGCAATGTGTCTGCGCATGCACAGAAGCTTCTGTGCATGCGCAGAAGCGTCCAGGCAGGTGAGCAGAGCCTCCCGCCGCCACTACTACTGGTTTGCTGATCCGGGTTGAACCGGCAGCAACCCACCTCTGACAAGGACATATCAAGAGTAGGGACTGATTCAAAGGCAACCACCTTTTCTATATTAGAAAGAATATAATAGATGAGGGCATAATATTTATATGTAGAATAAGATAATACAATATACCGCAGAAGAGATGCTGTAAAATTCATAAGAACATGTATGAAGTACTCCTCTGAAACTCATTAATGCATACATAAATCGTTTTCAAATATTGTATGGCTACTGCAGGAAGACATACACAGATCATAGCAGATTAAAAGAATGATAGAACCCCTTTATGTAAACATTATTGTTAAAATAGGCCATTTTCATTGCCTGTTCTTCTTTTGGGATTAAAATTAAGGAACAAAACCTATTTCATCTCCATTTTCTCCCTGTTCTCTTTCTACTCTCTCTTCTTAGACTTGTTCTCATTTCTAAATTTAATTCTCTTTCTTGCGTGCCACAATGTAGGATTTATTAAGCTATCACAATGTCCATATTAGATCAGTAATGTCATTGAAAATTCTGAAGGGCACCACTCCATTGAGAATTGCAAATTAAAGTTTCTAGGACAAATTATTTTACAGTCACAGAAATGTTTACACATTTCAAAGCAAGGGAAACATTTACATGAAATGAAAACATTATTATGAATACAACTTGAGCAAAACCATTTTCAGCATGAACTTTAAATCTAAAAGTTACAGTATTTTTCAGATACTGCAGGGGTGAGTGGGGAAAATATGTTATTCAGTTTAGATAACATTTATAAAATCGCTGGTAAAACAGAGTTTAAAAATACTTTCTAGGCATACATTTAAAGCACTTTAAGGGAATCTAGCCACACCAAGAAATTCTGTTGTTTAAGTGAAAGCAATTAATTCCCTTGCCACTCTTAGCAAAGATGCTGCTGGTGATTTAGGCTGTTCAACAGAAAACTCTGCCACTCCATCCCAGCCTAGCATTAAAAATATTTATTTTTAAAAGTATCTATTTCATGATTTAAAAAATCACTTTCCTTGGCAGGCTTCTTCCTCTGCCTGCTTAATATATGGTAGAATTAAGTATAATGGAGTTGGAAATATAGTTATGCAAGAACCTGTTTGCATATAAAAAGCTGGAACATCCAAATAAAATTAGAAAAACCACTGGTCACTGTGGAAGGATTTCCCACTTGGTTTTCAGCACACATCCATTTCTACACTGTGTGCCCCAACCAGTTTCTAATCATCTTTTGCCTAAACGATTAGTTAGAAAATTATCCCCTCTTCCCCACATATATCTTTTATTTCACAAGAAACTGTTTCTCTGACCATTGGAATGCCAGCTGTTTAAAGAATCTGGACCTCTCCCTCTCAGCTTCCATGGGAGATAGGCCAGAAGATCTAGTCAGTATAAATTGTGATAGTTTTGCCAAGCATTTTATGGATAGAATTGTTCACGTCTTTTCCAGTTTAGAAGCCAGTTGGAAGAATCTATCAAGATGACAGAAGTTATATCATATGATGTTATTTGGAGGATTTTCAGCCAGTGAATCCCAAGGAAGTAGACAAACTTGTCTGCAATCTTAACTGTGCCAATTGTGAACTAGATTCCTGTCCTGTTCCTATTACTAAACAGCCAAGGAGGAGACTGATTCTACCGTCACAGGAAATCCATCTTTGAGAAAAGGGGAACTACCAGAAGTCCTTAAAGAGACATTGGTTCGCCCATATCTCAAGAAGCCATATTTGGATCCAACAACCTGGATAATTACCTTCTCTTCTAAGATCATTACTAGATATTAATAGTAAGTTAACCACAATAACTTTCTAGATTGCCTTTCTGGGTTGGGAGTTGGAGATATGATTCTGGTCCTTATGTTGATTCTGGTCCTTATGTTGATATGTGTATTGCTGTATTCCAGCCCGGCAGGGTTGGATCACAGATTATTTTAGATTCAGAAGCAATGACTCCAAAGTACAATATTTAAAGCTTTATTCCAACACAGTATGTGAAAATAAAATGATAACATTTTAGGAAAAGGAAAGGAAAAAGGGAGTCCCTGCAGATTTTATTCATCTCCATTTCAAGGCCATGAGCCAGTGTTGTCCAATGTAGTCAACATGATGTTAGGGATCACTGTTTCCTCACCACTGAAGCGGTACCTATTTATCTACTTGCATTTGCATGCTTTCGAACTGCTAGATGGGCAGGAGCCAGATGAAGACAGGTGCTCACCCCAGCATGCCATGCTTGGGTCTCAAACATGGGCTGTCAGCTTTCAAGCCAATAAGGCCAGTGTCTTAACTGCTGAGCCATCACACATATTTCAATGTCTGTCAGTCAGTGAGCTATAAAGAGTTCACATTGGGTAGAACTTCAAAGCCAAAAAATATGCAGCCTTCTCGTGGTTAGGATTGGATCAAAATTCCATCCCATAGAGATTTTTGAACAGCCTCTATTGGCTCTGAACTACCCGGGTTCATACCTGTTTCCAATGGTGTCATCTCATTAGAGTTTGGCTAAGACACATCTAACTATCTTGTATTTGGAATGCTTTGTCTAATCCTGCAAAAAATTAAGCCAAAAAGGGAATGGGATATTTGCTTGCACCAGATGTTGATGAGAATCTTCTTAAAGTTAACAAGTATCTGTTTTCTAATGTTTCTGATTGAAAATGAGAAATATCATCCTAATTTGCACATGCCCCACCAAGCACTGGTAAAAAATAAAATGTATCTAAATATAACAACTTAGTGATTAAATAAATGCAATATTTATTTTAATTCTGTGTCATATACACAACCATCACTTTAGAACTTTTAAGTACCATGCACCACTATTTAATACCTTGTCAAAACTCCAAGCACAACAGCAGGTCCAGAGAATGGCTATGAGGTGAAGACTGTGAGAGGTTGGATTTTGGATAATTTGTTATGGAGAATTTCAGGCTACAGTTATCTCTCCATCCTGTTAAATATAGTGATCAGTGGGTTGACATATGTCTCAGTCAAGCTAATGCTCTGTCAAATCTAGCAATTAAGGCCAGAAACTTATGAGTATGCTGCATGTCACTGCGTTAATTGTTCGCTAGCTGAACTGAAAGAGTGATTGCGCAGGCCATAGGCCTTTATCAGCAAGTGATGTACTGCGCCTGCTCACACACATTCCAGAGATTTTTTCCCTTTTGATCTTTGTTCGTCTGCCGAAGAAGGTGGACAACATTTGTTCTTGCCAAAATGTAACAATTAGATAGATTTGTTTATTTTCTTATTTCTTATCTTTATATTAAAGCTTTTTTAAAATTAGAACATGTTCTCGGGTTGTTTTCGCTTCTTGAGGATATGCTGTTTGGAAAAGCCGTCGATTCCAGACCTCATTAGCTCAGGGTGAAATTTCCCCTGACACTGCACATAAAAGTTAGAAAGGGAGTAAGAAGATTCTTACCATGTGTTAATTTCCTCTATAAACTTCAACTACATAAAAAGAGAAAGTGTTTGTTTCTAGTCCTCAGAGTGAAACAGCTTCTATTGTCAAACAAAGCCTTGAGATTTTCTCCCTGTCAGATGATTGCAGTTCACATCTTTCACTCAATGAACATTGAATGTGAGCATCTAATATTCTTTTTAACTGATCAATCTTAAAAATATGACATTGACACATCATAAAATTCTTCACAGAATTCAAGCTTCAACACAATGAAGGATTTTTTTCCCCTTAGAAATGTGTCTTTTCATTCATTCTACTACTACCTGTGAAGTGTAAGCTTTATAAGAGCTATGCACCCTTCAAAAATGATTTGGATGAAGCACTTTGGTTTCATGCAAATGATGCTCTTTTTTGCTGTCAATTAAAACAAGCCCACTTGTTTCAAGCCTTCATCTGCTGCTTTAAAAAAATCTTCTCATTAAAGTTAGTGCAACTTTTGAAGTGTTACAGCAGATGGATAACTGCAAAATATTAATAGGCAAATCTATACTGATATAAATGGAAAAAAAATCTTATGAAATTACAAAATGAACAAAGTAATGATCAAGACCAAAGCATTTAATGTTCCTTTCTGTAATTTAAAAAGTATATTTGGATTGCTATATTTGTCAATATAGTACTACACAAATGATAACTGAATAGTAAATAAATTAGAGATACAAAAAATTCTGCACAGGGATATCTGCAGGATGTTAGGGAAAATGATATACTTGTGAGTCCTTGTGATTTAGAGTCCTAGCCCAGGCTGAAGGGGAAGGGGTAGAGATATAAATCATGCTTGAGGATGCTTCAGAATAGTTTTCCTTGTATTGATATATTTATTGCTGGGATTCTACGGTTTTCTGAAGCTATCAGAAAACCAGTGTTAGAATCAAATAAGACGCTGATATCTGGAAATAATATGACTCAAACAGGCCTTCAGCTTTTATGTTAAAAGACCACTGTGTGACTTGTAGGCCTCTCACTGAGTGACTTAGCCACAAAGTCCTTCTCTTTAAATCTAATAAACTTTAATACATTTCTCTCTTTTACACAACATTCGGACAAAGTCAGCTCTTGAGCCCTATAAGTACATATTTAAATATTACATAGTCAATCCCCAAAGGGGGTAAATCTATTTTACTGACTTCTTTATCCTAATAATAAAGTAATTAGGTGTGAGGGTTATTTCTTGCATAGAAAGAGAACAAATGGATATTGCCCAAACAAAAGAGAGATTAAAAACCAGGCCTCCTCCCTGGAAGAGCTCATTGCATACAATAGTGGGGCTAGGGGAAAAGATGCACAAAAATCAATGGAACATTGATTTCACTATATAAAGCACTTGCTTTTGATACACAACATTCCTTGAATTCGCTCATCATGCCTTCTTTGCTTTCCTGTAGTAAAACTCCTTATCAGAAATTCCTGGATTGTGGTATGCCTGTTTAATTAATTCCAGTTTAACCTGCTGAGCAGACATCCAACAAGCTCATTAAATGATTCTTCTTTATCATCCCTAGGATACTTGGGTATAATTTGTGTCTTTTTTTGACATGAGCATGCAACCCAAGCTGGGAGTCTCTCCTATTTATATACAGAAATGCATTTCTTCCAGATCTTGTAAATAGTAGTTATCCTGTGGGATGAGCATCCAGTATCAAAGGTTCTGCCTTGTATTTCTTGATCAAACAACATACTAGGATCCTTGAAAAGGTTGATCCATGATGATAGGAATAATTCTTTTTTTTTTGCCTCTTACTTTTGTAAAATCACATGGAAGGACTTAACCATGAACCAAGGGCAAAGTTTTCTGAAGACAACTCGCTATGGGTTATTCAACTGAATTAATACTGAATAGGGGTGGGGGAGAAATTCCATACTCCATTAGAGCTTTATGAGGAACTGAATTTTCCTTCACTTGCATTTTGAGCATTTTTACAGTGGCTCCAACAAATCCATTACTTTGAAAGAACTTGGGAATATATTATTTGAGGGTCCAACCAATAGCTCCTTTATAATTTTTGTCATGTTATATTAACAGAGCTCAGGGGCGTGATTTGATTAGAACATCATCTGCTGGCCTCAATTAAACTGTACAGGATGCCAGAGAATGTGAGTTGTGCCACCTATATTGTTACAAAAGTTACAGTGATTTTCCCGACTGCTAAGACAACAAAACACATGAGTGTTAATTAATTTTTGTTGCTGTTGATTTGCAGAATCGACTTCTGCTAGATTTATTCCTTGTCTCTCTTCCCCTTGTACTGCTTTCATTGGGTTTGATGCAGAGGTAGGTTGCTCTTGGTTCAGCCTGGATCAGGCGAACTGGTAGTAGTGGCAGCGGGAGGCTCCGCCCACCCACCCAGATGCTTCTACGCATGCGCAGAACCATTGGGCAAGCATGCAAGCAAGCACACCCAAACGGTAATAAAAAAATTGGCAACCCACCACTGGTTTGATGGCTTTTGGAATGCTCCTCTAGATTCTGTCCTTTGCATGAAACTTTTACTTCGGGGTCTAAATACTAATGACTGGAGAGATGAGATTGTTATTACAAGTAAGTGTTGGCTCTTACATTCTAATTTCCTCATGACTCTCTCCCCACCCCCCTCAGTAGAAGACTTTCATCTAATAAAAACTTTCCAACAGTTTGAGGTCTGGAACTGGAACCCATGTGTTTTAGTCTCTGACCTATTTATCACCTATATCATCATGTCTATAATTTTTGCTCGAGTATATTCTGAAGTGATAAAATGAATAAACGCATGCATGGCTTCATTCGCTTTCCATACTTTGAGTGAAATCCCATTATCTCATAAACTACATTTTCTTCATAATAAATTATACTAGATGATCATATTCTTAAAAATAGTCCTAACTCAACCTGAATGAAAAGTCCTAATGCAATTGAAAATAATATTTCTTAAGGTTAAATCCTATCGGTCTTAGCACTATTACCATATTTTTTGGAGTATAAGATGCACTTTTTTTCTTCAAAAAAGAGGCTGAAAATCTGGGTGCGTCTTATACACTGAATACAGCATTTTTTGCCTCACGAAGCTCCGCCCCTTCACCAAAATGGCCATGCATACCTTTATGGAGACTTTCAGAGAGCACCTGGGGGCTGGGGAGGGCAGAAATGAGCAAAAAACACACTGATTTTGCCCCCCCCCAGCCCCCAGGAGCACTCTATAAGCCTCCACAAGGCTATGCATGTTTTGTTTTTTTTACAAAAAACGGGCCCGTTTTTGTGAAAAATGGGCCAGTTTTTGCTTGTTTTTGGCTCCCCCGTCCCCCAGGGTACTCTGCAAGATTCCACAAGGCTATTCATGCATTTTTTTAAAAAAAAACAGGCCCGTTTTTGTGAAAAACAGGCCATTTTGGGGAGGTTTGCAGAGTGCAAAAACTTTTTTTTCTTTTGGAAAGCTCTTTAACTGATTGATGAGAATTACATTGATCAAGTGCTGTGCCAGCAGAAACAAAGTTTTAGGTGCTGCAGATTGTTAGCGATTTCCTTCTCCAGCACATGGATAAATACACCTGGAAACATCTACTTACCTACCTATTCTCTCTCTCTCTCTCTCTCTCTCTCTCTCTCTCTCTCTCTCTCTCTCTCTCTCTCTCTCTCTCTCTCCCTTTATCTACCTATCTATCTATCTACCTACCTACCTACCTACCTACCTACCTAGCTCTCTCTCTCTCCCTACCTACCTACTGTATTTCTCTCTCTTTCTCTCCCTCTCTATCCCTCTATCTACCTATCTACTTTAAAAAAAATTGCTTCTTCAAAACCTTGGTGCGTCTTATTTTCCGGTGCATCTTATACTCTGAAAAATATGGTAATTCATGATTCTGTAATAGTACATACTAGAAAACAAAAGCTTCAAAGTAAATTCATCTGCTTAAAAAACGTTTGCTATTCTGAGGCCATAACAGCACATTAAAATAAAGATAGCACCATAAGATCATAGCCTTTATTAGGACTCACAAGAAAAATGGTTCTTTTTTAGGTAAGAAACAAAACTAGGATGGATTGGGTTGTGGGAACATAATTTAGTGATACAGTAGAAAAGACCCTAGTTGAATCAGGATGCAATTTCAGAAAGGTAAAAAGTTTCCTAATCACTGATAAAATCAGTATATGGCTTATGTAATATAAACTGTTTTTTATAAACCTGTCATGAACCAACTTGAAACCAACCAACCTGTTATGAACCAACATGAACAGGTTGCCACAAAATTCATAGCCTAAAATAAAAAATTAACAATTTGGGAAAACGAGTTGCAGAAATCTAATTTTGTAAAGCACTTATGGGCATACTAGTAAATATTTATGGAAATGTTGAATTGTTTTACTTCTTTGCAATCCTATACATAAATGAAAGCACTGGGACCAGTTGTGAAGCTATTTTTTATGTAAAGATCATAGAATGAATATTGCTGTAACCACAGTAAAAATTCCAATTAAGTTAGATGTCATGATTACTTTGTGTTCATTTTGTTCTATATTATTTATCTTGTAAATTTGCTTTTGGTTTCTGTCCGGTATTTGGTAGTACTTAAATTTCTGAGAAAGCAATACATTTTGGGTCTCTAAGCAGAGCCGTATAACAGGCAAATAGGCCATCATTAAAAAAGAATGCTCCTTTCATTTTTGTTTAATTGTTTTTGCATAATTAAATAGCAACTCATTATATGATTAAGTAATCATATAATCTTATGTAAGATTTGATCAACATAAACAGTTCTGTTTAATAGGATGTGCAGAGTTTCAGATAGGTGCTATCTTTTAAGAGTGCATTGTTCCAAGGCCCTTTCAAAGTATTTCAAGAGAAGAAAGCAGGTGCCCTGACTTCAAATAATGGAGTAATATGACCACACTGTTCTGCTTGAAATGATAAATGAGCATTCTATGTATCTCAAAAGCCTCATTCATCCATATGAGGTGATCAATCAAAGGACATTAGTCTCACTTTGATATGATGAATCAAACTACCTCTCCAAAGCAGAGATGTGATGCTGTCATATTTTAGCTTGTTCAATATTGCTGATTTAATAATTATGATGGTCATGTTGGACTTTTTTTCTGTCTTATTGACAATACTCCATCCTGAGATCTACTGCAAAAGATACCGTTTTCCTGAAAATAAGACCTCCCTGGATAATAAGCCCAATCAAGCTTTTGAGCTCATGCACTAAAATAAGCCCTCCCTTGAAAATAAACCTTCCCTGAAAATATTGCAACACAGTAGCAGCCATGAGGTGACCATGCTTGCCATCTCAAAAATAATATGACCTCCCCAAAAATAAGGCCAAGTGTTTATTTTGGGGGTCAAAAGAAAATAAGACCCTGTCTTATTTTGGGGGAAACATGATATATAAAAAATAAAGTCTCACCAAGTGGAGCCCAACTCCTGCCTCATCTTTTAGGTTTCCTTTTCAGAAATAAGGAAGCTGCCTTATAAAAGGTTTTATGATTTTCAAATCTAGCTTACAGTCCTGGGATTTTCTCATTCAAGTGCTTACTAGGTCTGACCCTGCTTAGCTATTTTTATGATGAATAATATTCGGTACGTGCTGCCTGTAACACCAACACTAAAAGGTATACGCACATTCAAGAAAATGCATAAATACCAGATTCCTATTAATAACAGGATATATATCAGACTACTCAGAGGCTTTAAATAGAAAAGATATTGCATCCAGTAATTTATAGCAGCACAGAATGAAATCATGATACAAGAAAAGAAATAGGTTTATATGGTTTTTACATATTTTAATATAATCACCACCAGAAATTAGTACCTCGGAATCCTGTAAAATGCATCATTTGCTTTGATCACTCAAACAAAGGAGATCACTGAAGAAATTTGCTGACACAAGGAAATATTGTCCAATATTTTGCAGCTTTTGGAATAGGTAATAAAATAGAAATATGAAGTACTTCCCAGGGCTAATAAAATTGCTCTGTTTTTTTTTACATCTGGCAGTATCAGAAGTAAAATACAGATGAAGGACCAGTAAAAGATTAGCCAAATATCAATCTTTTCTTATTGTTAGCCTACTTTTTTAAAAAAGAGGGGGGAAGAATCACATACATTTTCTTCATAAGATCCGTTCCATATCACTATACTTTGCTATCTGTATTAAATTATAATCTACAAAAGAATAGTCTTTAATCATATAAAACACAAAAAGTGAAAGCGGTGAGGCACAAATGCTTGTAACCAAACGACATGCTATATGTATATGTAATTGATGATGGTTTTATGTTTCATGTTTTGTTTGTCTTTGTCTAAAAATAAAAAACTTTTATACAAAAAAAATATAAAACACAAAAGAAACAATAAATAAAAATGAAGTGAGATGAAATGAAATATGGGTAGTCCTCACTTAATTACCACAATGGGGACCAGCAACTCTGTGGCTAAGCGACAGAGTCGTTAAGTGAGACACCATGTGTCTCACTTCTGCCACATTTGTTAAGCAAATGATCTGTGTTCATTAAATAAGACATAATGAGACCAGAATTTATAGTCACACTTCTGCCATGGTTGTTAAGTGAATCATCCATGGTTATTAAATGAGATATCATATGAGTGCAACTTGTGGTTTTATTGCCAGCTTCTCCATTGTCTCTGCTTATTGGAAGCTGGCTGGAAGCACCAGAATCTCAATCTTGTGATTTCAGGATGCTGCAGTGTTTGTAAGTATGAGGACACAGTTATTTTTTCAGCATTGTTGTGTACTTTGAATGTCATTAAACAGGAAGCCATTAAGCGATGCTATAAGTACCAACTATAAGCCTACAGCATGCTTGCATGGCAATCAATTTTATTTAATTCAACCAAATTTATTTCCAAATACACTTAGGACTACATAGGACTAATTTCCATCTCAGGAGTCACCTAATGTTGAATAAAACATTCTGCTAAAGGAGATGCTGTATACTATATAGCACTTGTGGGCTGATATGAAGAAGCCAAGCTGCTTTCCTTTTCAAGAATAATCTGTATTAAGGTCTAACAGCATTAACTTTCACTCAGCATTTTAAAAAGAGAAGTGATGTAGCCAATTCTATTTCTGTTTTCCTCACTAATGCTTATTTCATTATCTAAGAGACATTATCTAGCAAATCCCAGCATTTTCTCGCCTCCCCTATTTGGACCTGGACCTCCAAATACTAAGTTCCGACCACTTTTCTCCAGGAGATAAATATTTTCCATTACATTCAGCTTCCGGGCTTCCTCTATTAACACCATCTTTGCTTCTTCTGGTCATGAGTTTAGCTATACCTTCTGAACCACTCTGTTTCTCATGAGATAGTGCAAAAAAAAATTATTTCTCATGGTAATATTACAGATTTTCTTTTTCTGCCATCACTTTCTTCTCTAGCTTACCCTTAAATTGCTTATTCTCCCAAAATATAAATGCACAAACTCTATCTATCAAACAAGCAGAGGTTTCTTCAAACATAAACATATGTTCTTTGCAAAAGAGGGATGCAAAGAAAAGAAGATTGGACAGGGAATATTAAGTTATATTTGAGTTTGCTAAAGTGGTTAACTTATCCATCTACGTTCACAATTTGGTGATACCTTCATCTTAATCAGGGAGATGATAAATACAGTATCTGAGAAAGTCTTTGTAACATTCACAGTGGATATTTAGAAAGTCTGGTGAAGTTATTTATTTGGGGATAGAACGATTTTTAAGTTAGAGAGGCTCCTTTCTGAATGTCTTTCTTTGCCAGTTATGCAGCTTCTGGGCTATGCCCTCTCTCATCTGATCATTTCCTAGGCAGCATCTATTCTTCGCATCTCCCATTCTGACATGTGATTACAACTGGTCTCTATCAAGCTGTCTGACAGTAGTAGCAGTCCAGTATCATACAACACTTGTTCTGAGAATATGTGAGAACTTCAAGGATCCTTCTTATATTAAAAAGCATTAGAAGTATTGTTGCCTATTCAAATGTTAAAAGGTTCTTTTGTGGGGATCTGGGCTTGCTTAGAAGCTATACCTCTTTTTCCAAGTCAGCACATTCAGTTGGATAGGGCAAACACTGACTTAATAAAATTGCTTTCTGAGAAATCCATTCCCTGTTATTTATTCTATTTAACAGACAGCTTTATTTGTGTAGGTTGAAGTCCATGAATACAGGCTATGATCATTGCAATTTATAGACAGACCATTCTTTACTTAATCCCTAGCTTGGGAGCTCTTATCCAATGCAGGGTAGTTCTTAATTTACTGTCATGGATACTATTTTCCACTAGATAGGTGATAACTCTTAGGTGATTCACAAAAATATAAGCAAGAAATCCAATAGCTGTGAACTAAGCTGGGAAGTTTTAAAGAATTCATATAGGTTCCAAGAATTTTGAGGAAAATTCAGATATAGTTTGTTCAACAATAGAAATCTCTACCCAAACTATATGTGCAGTTAACCCATATTGCATTACAGCTTCATGCTTCATCTGGTGTATCTTTGGGTAAAAGGCAATCATTAATTTTATATCACTTTACCACTTTTAAAGGGAATAGTATTGAAGCTTCTTATTAAGCATTACTTCTTTCCTATTTTACTTAATCAGATGCAAGGTTTATTAAAGTCAGAAATTGAGGTATCTCCACAATGTGTTTGTAGCTATGATCTCTAACTTTAGCAAAGGCTTGAAAAAAGTTTTCAATACATAATCACAATTATGAATGTTAGAGTACATTACGAGTTCACTTATACCATCTAAATATTTGTACTTCTTAGTGACTAGATTGATAAATATTTTCTTTCTGAATCTACTATAGATCAAATGTTTAGTTTGGTTCATATACAGCAATAAGCTATAACACCTTGTGAATACATACCTTGCGATGATACATACAGGGTATGACCATTGCAATTTATAGACAGACCATTCTTTACTTAATCCCTACCTTGGGAGCTCTTATCCAATGCAGGATAGTTCTTAATTTACTGTCAAGGATACTATTTTCCATTAGATAGGTGATAACTCTTAGCTGATTCACCAAAATATAACCACAACTGTTAACACTTTGCCTTGGCTTAATACAATATAACAATTTGGTCAGTGCTTTTATTCAACAGTGTTAAAACAAACTACAAGTTTGTACAATACATGAATCTATTAATGTCAAGCCATTCTCAGAACAGAACAGAAATAGGTGAACATGTTATCGCCACCAGTGAGAAAATATGAGAAAAAAAGAAGCAAAGCAAAAACATTGTTACATAGGGGGAAATTAGGGAAATATTGTGCTGGAATTAAAGTAGAATTATAAAATTTTTATCAGCCCCAAGTTCACTTGGTGTTGTTTGTACAGTAATTGGAACTCGAATTTCTATTCCTGCTTGAGCAGGGGATTGGACTAGAACAGTGGTTCTCAACCTTCCCAATGCTGCGACCCTTTAATACATTTCCTCATGTTGGGGTGACCCCCCAACCATAAAATTGGTGTCTTGGTTCCTAAGACCATCAAAAATATGTGTTTTCCGATGGTCTTAGGCAACTCCTGTGAAAGGGTTGATCGACCCCCAAGGGTTCCCGATCCACAGGTTGAGAACCACTGGACTAGAAGATCTCCAAGGTCCCTTTCGACTCTGTTATTCTGTTATTGCTAAATCATGCAATCATAAAGTGTATCATGTGACTCTGTCACTTAGCAATGTTAGTTCCAGCAATCCATGATTACTGCTGTTAAGCAAATCACTGTGGATTGTTGAGTGAGAATCTTATGGAACCACAACTTCTGACTTCTGGCTGGCTTTTGTTGGAAACTGGCAGGGAAGTGATCAC
This sequence comes from Natrix helvetica, assembly GCF_964273705.1. Taxonomy (NCBI): domain Eukaryota; kingdom Metazoa; phylum Chordata; class Lepidosauria; order Squamata; family Natricidae; genus Natrix; species Natrix helvetica. Next base: position 212,911,744 of record NC_138552.1, on the reverse strand, counting down.
ATGACTGTGGGATCACATGACTGTGGGATACTATGAAGATTGGAAATACAGGCCAATTGTTGAGCACCCAGATTATGATCCTGTGACCAAGGGGGTGCTGTAATGGCCTGAACCTTGAGGACCAGTTACAAGCACTGTCGTAACTTCAAGTGGTCAATGAACGAGCGGTCATTAACTGGAGGCTAATTGTAAAGGCAACTATTTTAGATTTTGAGTTTAATAGCCAGCTGGGGAAGCTTAGTTTGAGCCTATTTGAAAGAGCTTGACAGTTAAATTTATGTGCAATACCAACTAATAAACCATGGCTTATAAATTGCAACAGGTTCTCTCACCAAAGACCAAGCCAAAACTGCTGTGCTTTAATTCTCACAGGAAAGGACTTACTGTTCTGGAATATTCATTTCCAAAAACAATAAACTGCCCCAGAAAATCTGGGTTTGCCTGCTTTGGAAGAATAGCAGAATATTCTATGGCACTTTGAAATACTGCAGTATAAGAACATGTTCTTTTCATATTCCTAATGATATTTGGAAGAATATCTTTTGTTCTTTCCATAATATTTCCCATATTTTTAAACACTTAATTGCACTTAAACATGGACAATTACTGAAATTTATAATGGATTATTAACTCTAATAGTTTTTTAAAAAGATTTTCTTTAGCTTGTTGATGGAGGAACTGATATCGTTATCACAAATTCCAAACAGACTGCACTCATAATATGAAAAGTTTCAAAATAATTGTACGTTATACAAGGAAAAAAAATAAAATGTGTACATTTGCAGGGTCTAGCACATTGTTGCCTCAAAACATCTTAACTGTTTTCATTGGAAATCCATGGAATGATAAAAGATTGCAATGTTCAAGTTAAGCTAGACCTAAAACAAAGGGCTTCAGTCTGTGTTTATAACTGGTTAAAAGGCATCAAATTTTATATGTTGTTTTGAACAATAGTGTAGTGTTGGTGGGAAGAGATGTTACTTATACACCAGACAATATAAAACATTATTTTGTCATGTTTATAGTAAATCTGAATGTCTGTATAGCACAGATATTACTCTTCCCAAACTTATTACACTGAGGTTTTAAACATAAACTTTTATACCAAAACAGTCTTCACTTTTTCATCCTTTTTCCCTTGTCAAAGATAATGGCTACAATTCTATGCATGCTATTTTGGTAGTAAAGCTGGGTTTTTGGAAATAAAACTTGGAAAATATAAACTGGAAAAGGGAAAAAACTGCTTTTTGAGATGCATAAATGATTCTTTTATTTCCAATTCTTTTGCACCTGAACTATTTTGCTTTGAAAACTTTCTAACATTTGTTAAGTAGTACACAAATACATTACAAACTGTTGCTTCTGGAGACATGCAGCTCTGATTTTATATCCAGCATCACTGTATTAAATGGATGATCAGAGATTCTTCATCCTTCAATAATTTCACCAATTTTAGAAGAAACATGTAAGTATAATGATCAGTGAGGGATTTTTTGTGACTTCTAGATTTGTATGAAATTATATTTCCTGAACATTTATTCAGGATTATATTTTGAACACATCCATGGAGTCATATACTAGAACTGCTGTTCTTTTATACTAATTGAAAATGTTGCTTTAATGAAGTTTAGTTCTGTTGTTTGAATTGCCATTTGATGCCATGCTTGCAGTATGGATAGGCTCATTTGAAGGTGAAGAAAACACAACTGTTGTGTTATAACATCAGCAGCAGGGAGATAATTTGATTTGGTTGTTGGAGTCTGTTTGCCTTTTTTAAAACTTATAAATTGGCTTTCTTTTACAATAATATTGGCATTCCTGGCTTCTTTATTATGCAGCATTTGGATATTGCATTGCTGCTATTCTGAAGTTTCCCTTTCTTGGCAAACTTTAAAAAAATTGGAGGTTCCCCTAAAAAAGGAATTTTTGGAATTGCTAAAAATATTTTCAGTGACTATTTCATAGTTTTTAATCACACAACTATTCATTCAAGTTAAATCCTTACGTGCCAATCCTACAACAATCTTACAGGTAGTTACCTACACTTATATAACACACATCAAGCTGATAGCAATGTTTCTATTATTGAAGCATTTTGGAACCTTAGCGGTTTTTTTAGCCAATTAACTAAGTATATATTAGAGGAACATTAACAGAGATCAAACAAACAATGCTCCATTTAGCTTACTTAAAGAGGAAGAAAAGAGAACACAGAGAAGGAGTATTTTAAGTAAGCGTAATATTAATCAGTAAAGTGCAAGGGAAAAAAGGTTGTGACTTTTGGATATGAAAGTCCTTGACTTTCATAATTCTTAAGTACTTTCTTTTAGTCATTTTGCTGATGTGTGCTCTATTTTAAAATCAGAAGGATAATGGATGTGCTTCTTCAACAGTTAATTGGGTTTTATATCAGAGATGTATCGGCTCAACGACAGGTTGACTGGTGGTAGACTTTCAGCTCTCTCGTTCAAGGTGAGACAGTCAATCTTAAGCAAAGTGCAGAAGATTGCTTGATCAAGCTCTTCCCAAATTCATAACATTTGTTGCATGCTATAATCATTTTATCTTTTCACCAGTTTAAACTATGCTTTCGCATGGATTTTTATTAATCATGAGCATTTAAAATGTGAACCAATACCATAAATTAATATGTGGTGCTTCTTTCTAAAAGACGTTTAGCTCGTGTTGATTTCCAATAGCAAATGTGTACTTACTTAACAATCAGTTTACCTAAGGACTGTTATGACAGACCTTCTTCCTCCCCAAAAGGTTATGTATGATCCAATTCCAGAAATCCAATGGTTGCACACACAACCTGCAGTCATGCATTCACATGACCATAATTCGGGCATTTGGCAACAGGCTCAGTTTACAGTCAGTTGTAATGTTCCTTTGTCTTGTGACTGCAATTTATGATTCTGGCCTTTTACCAGCAAAGGAATACATTAATTCACTTAACAACTGCTACATTCAATAAATTACCATGGTTAATAACAACTGCAAAAAGAAGTCATAAAGTCATAAATTAGGACCAGTCACAAGGATGATTCTGGGAAAGAAATTTAAATTCTGGGCTTCATTATACTTGTAAGCCAAGAACTGCCTGTATATCAGATAGATTTCCCTTTTTGTCTATAGAAGCATTGTTGTACATGTGGATCAAATAATTTATGAGAAGTCCTTAATGCTCTCTGAGCTTGCTTGTTTTCTTGCAAGCATTTTATTACCCAAACTAGGTAATATCATTAGTGCTAGCAGCTACCTAGTTTGGGTAATGAAACGTCTGCAAGCCTTAAGCAATAGTTTAAATAAATAGGATGCAATATAACAGGTAGAAATGTGAAGCTCTTCATACAGGAAGGAAAAATGTAAGACAGAAGCATGGGGGTGGGGGTAGAATGTGGATTGGCAATAATTAATGTGAAACAGTGTTACCATATTTTTCGGAGTATTAAGATACACCTTTTCCCCCCTAAAAAGAGGTGGGGGTGCGTCTTATACTCCGAATGTATCCCCACTCACCTGCTCTGTGTGTTGCATTTTCAGGTGGTTCCAGGCGGCGGGGATCCTCACTTCCATTTGGATTTTGATAACACAGACGGCGATGGTTTGTGGCAATCCCTGCAGCCTGGTACAGCTGGTTGGGGGGGGGGGTATTCCACCCTTCAATCAGCTGCTCCTGCTGAATCAGGCTGCTGAACCTGGCCAGGACATTTGCTGTTTGCTGCAAGGATGCTAGCCAGATTACTACCAATGGATGCTGGTAGGCAGAAGCAGATTTTTTTTCCTGTTTTCCTCCCCCAAAATTAGGATGCATTTTATACTCCAGTGCATCTTATACTCCGGTGAGTCTTATACTCGGTAAAATACGGTACATGTTCTTATGACCTTAGCTTGAATAAGAGCCAGGCATGTAATGTAATTGGTAAAAAGGCAAATGGTGTCTTGGAGTATGTTAACAATATGGAGTTCATATCGTAAGAAGTAATTCTTCCTTTTTGTGGTCAGATCCATTTCTTTTCCTTTTTTTAAATAAAATTTTTATTTTCAAACAAACACACAAAACATATAACATAAAAACCTATTCAACTGCATACAATGTGTTGATTGATTACAAGGTCTTTCTGCGTCCTTTCCATAGTCACCACTTAAGCTTTATCAAAAATCACATATTGTCAATCAAATATTTTTGTATACATTATTATTATGTATAATAATTTGTTTGATTATCACTATTGTTTCTCTATTTTAAACAAGGTATTCTAAATATATACCCATTTATATTATAATGATTCATTATATCATCTTCAATATATCCAATAATAAATAATTTTTATATCCTATTCTAAATCATTCTATTATTTTAGCATTGATAACATTCTCTAATAATTTTCAATTCCATGTTTTTACCATTATTAGTATCATCAATCTAATATACATGTACACAAATTGTTATAATTGTTAAACATCCATTAAGCATAGCTATTATTCCATCCTTTTTATATGAGGCATATTAAATTTGAAGTAAATTTATATTACATCATTACATGATCCTGATTTCATCCAATGATATTACATCTTTATATTCTATTCTATATAGAATTATTTATCTTTTATAAAAAAGGCTTTTCAACATCATCCTCACTTACAGTTTGTATAAAATTTCAAATTATCAATCTAGTATATATAAATGCTTTATTATCATTATTGATCATTTATTTGACTATAGCTATTATTACTTTGTCTTACACATAATATTCAAAGTTTAACTACATTTAACTAAATTTTATTGTGACATTTCATTTCATCATCCTGTATCCTTCCAGAAATAGTGCAGTCCAATATCTCTTGCCATTTGTAGAATCTGTATTCTAAGTGTTTTCTTGATGTGTCTTATGTGGACTTCTCTTGACAACTTGTTGTTCATTGCATATTTTATAAGGATTCAAAACTCACCATCTGTTCCTTTCATCAGCTTGACTTTTGTTATCACTGGTGCTTTTGCTGAAATTACTCTCATTGTTTCTGCCAAATTTTCTCCCCTTTCTTCATCTATGTTTTGACATCTGAGATAGAGTTCCAGTTCATCGATCTTTCCATATTTCGCACTTATCATTTTCCTCCGCACTTGATTTGCTATCAGTGTCAACAATTTTCTTATCACTTTCATATGTCTCTGTGATTTTTGGAACTCTGTCCTCAAATTTCATCGTTGTTTTATAAGTATTCTCAACTCTTCCCTCCGTACTTTCTGTATTTTGATCTATAATTCCAAGTCTCTTTTCAATTCTGATGATTATAAAGACTTTTTGAATTTCTAAGATAATTTTTTTGCAATGTTAGTTCCTTTTCTTCTTCATATTGCGCCATTTTTCCAAATTATAAACACTGCCACTAAAACATCCAAGGCTTTTGCTAGGTTTAAACAAAGCCAATAGCTTTGTAATATCAGATGTTGCCAAGCCTCTAGCCTCTAGATGGCAGTGTTACATCTTTTCCCTCTATTTTTGCCTCTCTTTTCTAAGCTCCAAACTCCAGAAGAGAAAAAAAAATGTTTAAAAATTACGATCCGGCCGAGCCTTGTGAGGAAAGAGGCTTTTAATCCACGAATACAAAAAATGGGAAAAGTATAGAGGAAGAAGGAAAAAAAAAGACCAGTCCAGTTTAAAAGTAGGAGGCATTTGTAAAAAGTCCATCCATAGAAAACAAACAAAATTAAAGTGGAAAAGATAACATGATAGTTTTAAACCAGGGTTAATTCGCCGCTTGCTTCCTTCTTTCTTCAATTTTATTTTAACTCTAAGTCTTTTGGGTTTTCTTTTCTCTAATAATAAAGATTTTTCTCACCATTTTGACACACTCTCTCTCCTATTCTGCTCCCATTTCAGGGGCCTGTCCCAACCTTCTGCAGCCATTTTGGTTGCTTCTCTTGTAGCCAGCAAAAAGAGCTTTCCCTGGATCAATCATAGGTTTTGCGATGCCCCTGAGATCAGCAGGACATGCCCTTCTCTATCACCGTTCCTTCAGAACGGTTTAGATCCAAAAAGGATCATCAAGCAACAGAGATATCGACAGCAATCCTGGAGCCCCAAGATTGCATGTCGTGTCGTAGCGATGTCAAGCCCCGCCTCCCAGAACCATTTCTTGAAGGACCAAACAAGAAAAAAAATTGTACTGGAGAAAGTCCAGTTATGTGATCACTAAGAGTTGGCAATGACTTGATGGCACATGATCAATCAAATCTTTTTACAATTATCAAAACTTAAGGTGATGTTGCTACTATAAAAATAAAGATTGTGCTTCTTTTTTCAAACACATCTTTTTCAAATGTGCACCAAACTAACATTACAATAATTCTTTAATAATATGCTATCTTTAGAAAAACAAAACAGGATAAATAATCAGTATGCAGTGTAAATTATTTGTGTTACCCAACTGTAAGAAAATATTTATGCAAATTATAATTCAATATTATTCTACAATTGTATGCTTTCTGTTGAAAGGTTTGTTTTTGTACCTGCCCAACAACAGAGAGAGTAAAGCACAAGGTAATATGACATCTTTCCAATAATAATTCATTGTAAAGAAGATGTTGACCACCCTGTCTGTTTTTTTAAAACCGAAGTCCACACCTGAAAATAAGTTGATATTGAAATCCACAGAAATGGTAAATAAAAAAGATGCTACTGAAACATATTCTAGGACAAAGGTCCTTTGAATGAACTATCCTTATAATGTAAGGACAATATATTATCCTTAGAAGGGTTGTTAGGGAGGCACAGATTTGATTCTCATTTTTGGTCAGAGATACATTCTCTTGGGGAAAAAGGTTGGGAGCTGTATAATAATCAAAGATATTAAACGTTGACTAATTATCCTTTTGTGATACCTGTTTTCCCTGTTCCCTTCTGCCTACCACAGAGATTGTCAAAAGAGCAGCAGACCACTGATTAATGACCTCAAGTTCCCCTGGCCTCATTGAGATATCTAAAATATTAGGCAGAAATCAGTGACAATAAAGTGACCTTTCTGGAATCAGCACACATTGAACTGACTTGGAGGGGGGGGGGGAGAGCCCATGTGCGAGAGAGACAGGAAATACAGCATTTTGAAACAACTGTGAAAAATCATCATAAGGGAAAATAAAAACCCTGCATGGTATAAATTTGCTCAGCTCCAAAGTAGGAACCTGTTTCTCTATACAAGAATTTAATACCAGAATTATAGCCTAAGGACAACATTTATTGTGAGGTAATAGCTGAGAAAATTGGAAGCGCTTGACTTCTGCCATGAGACTCCAGGGACGTTATGATTAATACATAATCACTATAGCTGTTGTTAAATTATAGTTTAATTTGTTATTAAGGTTTTATTATTACTTATGAAAAAAGCAAAAAAAATGTTATAAACTTTAAGAAGGAGGAACTCTCATTAGTTTTTGTAATTTAAGGTGTAATTTAGTTTGTGAACTATTATAATATTCCATAAAATTTCAATGACTTGAACAAAAGAATATGTTGGGTTATTTTCCTGTGAGGATATAAACAAATAATGTATTTGTGAAATCCTTATAAAATCCCATACAGCATGAAAAGCATACCTATTTAACATCAACTGGAAAGCCAGAATAGAAACTGAATAAACAAATAAATAAATTTGCTATTATTTTTGAAGGATACAAGATATTAGCTCCAGGCCAAATATTTGCTGTTTAGAATATATCACCTAACATACGACTTTGGACAAGTTCTACCCAACTGTTTAATACTAAATTCTAATCCTATAAAATTATTTACTGTACTCTTGGTTACTGTCTAAACATGGAATGTCAAGGTGTTGTAAAAAAAATGGCAGCTCAAACCTTCATGCAGAATCTAAAAAAGATCTTCAATATTTCTCCTGGTACAAAAGTCAAGGGTCAGAATAAGATCTTTGCTTAGTTAAGATTCATAATTTACCTAGATCCTGTAACTGGATCTTAGTAGGTCCAGTAACTTCCATACTTTAAAACTTAATTTATTTTTGTGAATCCTGAAATTTCAGTATAAAACTTAACTTGATTTTATCTGCTTGTATAAAAAAGAATATCATAAGGGTCACGCTAATAGCACTACTGTAATCAGTGACTCCTTGTATTAGTAAAAAAAATCTTACTACAAAATGTCGTATGATTTTGAGCTTTTCCTCCTTTATCATCTAACATCTAATTATTTCAATTTTGTAAACTCACCAGAAAAGCAAAAATACCAATTTCAGCGCTATATTACTTCACTGCCAATTTTGAAAATTCTTTATAATTATACAACTGAAACAACAGTTATTCTCACTGAAGCTGAGATACTGAGAAGAACGTGAAGTGTTAATACCACTTTATAATGCTTTGGTAAAGCCACACTTGGAATACTGCATTCAGTTTTGGTCACCATGATGTAGAACAGATTTGGAGACTCTAGAAAGAGTGCAGAAAAAGGCCACAAGGATGATTAGTGGACTGGAGACTAAAACATATGAAGAACGGTTGCAGGAACTGGGTATGTCTAGTTTAATAGAAAGAAGGACTAGGGGAGACATGATAGCAGTGTTCCAATATCTCAGGGGTTGCCACAAAGAAGAGGGAGTCAAACTATTTTCCAAGACACCTGAGGGTAGAACAAGAAGCAATGGGTGGAAACCAATCAAGGAGAGAAGCAACTTAGAACTAAAGAGAAACTTCCTGACAGTTAGAACAATTAATCAGTGGAACAGCTTGCCTGCAGAAGTTGTGAATGCCCCAACACTGGAAGTCTTTAAGAAGATGTTGGATAGCCATTTGTCTGAAATGGCATAGGGCAGCGATGGCGAACCTTTTTTGGCTCGCGTGCCACAAGTGGGGGGAGCGCGGGGGGTCATGTGCGGGCGTGCCGCACCCATAATGCAATGCGTCCCCCAGTGCGCATGCGTGCACAACGCGCCCATTTTTCCATGCTTTTTTCGCCCTCCCCAGGCTCCAGAGGCTTTAGAGGAGCCTGGGGAGGGCGAAAAGAGCCTCCCCCGGCCCCCGGAGGCCCTCCAGAGGCTTCAGGGAACGTCCGGAGGCTTCCCTGAAGCCTTCGGAACACTTAAAACCACACTCCGAGCTTCCGGGTTGCTCGGATGGTCGTTTTAAGCGCTCTGAAGGCTTCAGGGAAGCCTCGGGACGGTCCCTGAACAGGCACGAGACGTGCGTCTCCATCGCCCGGGCCAGGATCGCCTTCGCCGTGCGGCGCCTCGGGCCCGGCGTCTTTGCGCCGCTCCGCCCAGCCTCTGCGCACTCGCCAGGGCCCAGCCTTCACATCGCTGCCGCCGCCACCGCCAGGACGGGCTTGGCCGAAGGGAAATCCGTCAGGCCTTGGCCGCGCCGCCCTCGCCTCCTCCTCCTCTAGCCGCACCACGCCAGGCAGGCCGCGCAGCCGCCTCGATCCCGGCCTCAGGTGGCGCCGCGCCGCGCTCAATAGTCGCAACTCGGCTGCCTGCCGCCTTTCCCCTCCTTTGTCTCCCAGCTGGGGCGGCCCGCTGCCGAGTTGCGACTATTGCCGCCACTGCTGCCACCGTTCACAGGACCCGCCTCTCATCCTCTTCCTCCAGTCGGCAGGCTCCGACTTGTTCGCTGCCTGCCGGGCCCCGGCGCCGCGTTCGAGCCGGAGGGGGAAAGGAGGAGAAGGAGAAGGAGGACAACAAAGCCCCCTTCGCTTTCCCCGTTCCCCCCCCCTTTCGGCTTAATCCTTGCGACGCCCACGCAAAGCCCCGAGGGGACGGATTCCTGTGCGGGATGCATGGCAGGGAGGCTATAGAGTCCCCCCTCCCTCCGCTGTCCAGATGGTCCCTGAAGCCTTCGGAACGCTTAAAATGACGCTCCGAGCAACCTGGAAGTCACTTCCGGTTTGCTCGGAGGGTGGTTTTAAGCGTTCCGAAGGCTTCAGGGACGGTCCCTGAAGCCTCCGGGGGGGGCGGGGGAGGCTCTTTTTGCCCTCCCCAGGCTCCTATAAAGCCTCTGGAGCCTGGGGAAGGCGAAAAATAGCTTTTAAAAAGGTGAACTCAGCTGGCCAGTGCGCGCATGCGTGCTGGCCAGCTGACAGGGTAGCGCCTTGCGTGCCCTGACAAATGGCTCCGCGTGCCACTTGTGGCACGCGTGCCATAGGTTCACCATCATGGGTATAGGGTTTCCTGCCTAGGCAGGGGTTGGACTAGAAGACCTCCAAGGTCCCTTCCAACTCTGCTATTGTATTGTATTGTAAGTGCTGTTTTGCTAGATGAGTACTACAATATAATACCAAACATCATAATGCTTGCCAACTGAATTCTTTCAGCATCTGGCTAAAAGTCAAATAGGTGGCAAAGACCAAATTTACCATGTAGCCTTTTCTAAGAGTAGCAGATATATGAAGAATATACAGGTTCACTTAACAGAATAACAGAGTTGGAAGGGAAGGGAGGTCCTATAGATCAACCCCCTGCTCAAGCAGGAAACCCTATTCCATTTCAGACAAATATGTGTCCAATCTTTTATTAAAAACCTTCAGTGTTGAAGCACTCATAACTTCTGGAGGCAAGTTGTTCTAATTATCATGAAATTGCTCCTTAGGTCTAGGTGGGTTCGCTCCTTGATTAGTTTTCATTGCTTCTTTTCCTACTTTTAGGTGCTTTGGAGAATAAGTTGACCCATTCTTCTTTGTGAAAGCCCCTTTCACAAGTTTACTATCAAAGCTGTTAAGTAATTAAGCTCCCCATTGGGAGAGCGAGTATGCAGAGAAGCGTAATGAGAATGATATGGAAGAACACGCACAAACCAGCATACAGAGACACTGAATAGTATAAAAATATAGTAGTTTACTATGTAGAAATATAGAGGTATTCAGAGTCCGGTTAACAGTCCAAGTCATACATGGTTCAGTAATTCAGTTATCAACATAATCAGTCTAACACACAAAGTATAGCTAAACAGTAGCAAACCACAATACCTCAAAATACACCGATCAACGTCTAACAAAGCAGAGAGCTAACAGCCATTCTGTCTCCCTCTTATGGCTGTTTGAGGTAACAAACCAATTACATCTCTTAAACATTTAAAGTAACAGTAAAGTAATCATAGCTTATATACATTGCCAAGCCAAGCATAGGGTTACATCCCTAACAAAAGCCATCAATACTTGGACCATATCTATGATGCAATGCTGGAATTACCTGGTTACAAGCTGAGCTGAACAGTTTTGATCAAAAAAGAAGAAAATTGATGACTGAATTCATTGATTAGACTGATTATACCAGCCCCATAGAAATGAAGGCATAGGTTTAGTTCAGATCAGACAAACTGTCATAGAATAAAAGCATTCATTGGATGATTATATAAGCCAGTTTGATTGTCACCGGATCAAGGTTGACTCAGCTTTCCATCTTGCCGAAGTCTGTAAAATGAGGACCCAGATTGTTGTGGGCAATATCGTGCTCAATTTTATGATTGTTTTGCCATGGTTATTAACTGAATTGGTCAGTCATTAAGTGTCTCTGGTTTCCACCAGAGTTTGCTTATTTGAAGCTGGCTGTGAAATTTAAAAATAATGATCAGATGATATACCAGTTGCCAAGCGTCCAAATTTTGATCACATGACCATGGGGATACTCCAATTGTTACAACTGTGGGGACTGGTTATAAGTCATTTTTCAGTGCCATTGTAATTTCAAATGGTCACTAAATGAATGGTTGTAAGTTCAGGACTACCTGTATAACAAAACAATTTTGGAAACAGAAATAATGCACATTGTCTACAGACAAAATCCTGAAACAATAGGATTTTCAGAAATATCAAGCTGTTCCTAAATAAACAGCTGGTCTATTAGAAGCTTTCATATTTAAAAACGTATAAGTGTGAAATACTATTTTCTTTAAAATTCAAATTCCGATTTAACAACTATCCTAGATACCTTATCCATAACAAAATTATGTGTTTTGTTTATACTATTTTCCTAAAATGCTAAGCCAGAACTGTCAAATACAAAGGAATCTATAGCCACAGATAGTAGCTTCTTAAAGCTTTAGCTCCCATTACACTACAGATATGCTGTTCAGGGTTAGAATGCAATTTATTGTCTTTATACTGCAGCCTTACTTAAAATCATTTTATTCTATTTTCCCTTCCCTTTTTCCAACCAAATAAAAACAGCACCAGTATAGATAACCTATAAGGTAGCTGGAGAAATAATAATAGACTAGAATAATAATAGAAATAATAGCATAGGGTTTATTTATAGTCATAGAAATTGGAAAACGAAGTAATTGTTTCCTTCCTGGCTTCATTGCTCAGATATATCTAAAGCAGCTTTTTGAAACATAATTCAAAAGCTATGTGGACTAAAAGTATTTGTAGAAATAAAACTTGGCATTCTCTGAATGTTTCTTTATCAGAGCTAGCTCTTTCCAAATTGGGAATAATAATCAGAAGGCAGAAATAGTGTAATAATTTGCAATGAATTCAATAGCCTCAGACCTGCAATGTAACAACTTTTATAGGGTAATATTATATTACCCAATCTATCTTTTTTTCTAACTAGACTAGTTGATTTCCCAGTAGTTCCATGTGTTACTTCTAACTACAGTCACTCAAAACACTAGGGAGTGCTTTTCTACAATGGAAAACTACTGCTAGCGGTAGTTGAACAACTTATCACCTTTGTCAGATAAAGTACATTTTCACCTCTGTGTTTTATCCGTGCATGTTTATGGACAAATAAAACTATAGTATCAAAACTGCAATCATTAAACATTATCCCACTTTCATGGGATAATATTTCTTTTCTGGCAACTGAGATTCTGAAAACTATAATAATTATAGAGGTGAAACCAGCTTTCTCATTCAGTTTTAGATGCACAAATGATCATTACTACATACAAATATCTTAATTAAAAAGAGTAAATACTAAGCATTTGCACCTTATTTAACTTCAAACTGAAAATAGGCAGCAAAACCTATGCAAGAATCCTGGGATCTTTCAGTATATGCTTTCAGTATCTTAATCTGTATAATATAATACTTGATTCTTACATATGTTTTACCTAAAAATCAATTATCAGGTGAAAATAATACAACTTTCATACTAAAGGTATCTATTGGCTGGCCATTTCTAAAAATGCCACCTTTATCAGCTCTATCATTCTGTTGGAAGGAATTAGATAATTTTAGCCATGACAGACTATTTTCAATATAAAAATATTGTTGGAGATTAAGCTTATACTTACTTTGATTGTAATATTATCCATTTAAGTCATAATTTATAACTGAAGCACTATGATCTTATTGTCAATGCATCATAACAAGTGGAGAATGTATATGTAATAAGGGACTTCATTATCTATAATGTATTGCTACTTCAAAGTTATTGCAAAGGTAGAAGCAATGTTCCTGGTGAAAATCTGAGAGTCCCAGTATTTGGAACAATCTTTCAATTTTTTTGCTTTCAATCTCTCCAAACTCTCTTCTATTCCTTTACTTAGACTTTGAAGTGCTTGCAGTTCTGTTGTTATTTTGCTAGATTTCAAATCATTACACTGTCAGGAATAGAGCAGGTGGCTGCACTGCTCTAAATTCTGGTCTAAGTTCAAAGCTAAGCAGTAATAATTTTGGTTTCTACTTGATAGGATACTACCAAGACTGAATGTTAGACTAAGAAGTGAAAAAGAAACAACTCTGAAGAGTGCAACAAGAAATCTTTGTTGCCAAGAAAATTACTTGGTTATGTCCATCAAGAATCAATCTTAACACAGGGCATCTTTTTAGTTTTTATATCATGTTTGGTTACCTGAAATTACTGTGTGTATCTTCAGATATCATATTTCCCAATAAACTTCATTTATAAGCTTCCTCAACAGGTGGCTAAAAGTTTATAGTTTGTTTATTGATTGTATACTAGCAGCCTTAACTCAGTTCCTTAATGTTCTCAGAGCCTCTAACTTTCATTCAAACCTACGGGCTATACTAAGGTAAGCTATGGTGTTAAAAATACCCAAATAATTTGCATGAAAACCAAGCTATGCTAAAATCTCCTCTTAAAGTTGCCCAATTTCAATACTATGTTAAAAAGGTGAAGGTTCCCCTAGCATATGTGCTAGTCATTCCTGACTCTAGGGGGCAGTGCTCATCTCCGTTTCAAAGCTGAAGAGCCAGAGCTATCGGAAGATGTCTCCGTGTTCATGTGGCCGTCATGACTAAACACCTAAGGCGCACAGAACGCTGTTACCTACCCACTAAAGATAGTTCCTATTATTCTACTTGCATTTTACATTCTTTTGAACTGCTAGGTTGGCAGAAGCTGGGACAAGTAATGGGAGCTCACTCCGTTACGCGGCACTAGGGATTCGAACCACTGAACTGCCAACCTTTCTGATTGACAAGTTTAACATCTTAGCCATTGAGCCACTGCATTTTGCTTGTGCAATCTCAACATGTGGCTGGTTTATGGTGAGCAAGTTGTTCAAAAGCAAAACAAGCAACACAAAAATCTGAAATGAATGAAGTGTTCTGTGTGAACATAGACCATGGCATTATACCATGCTCCTTGACAAAAGTCTCATAGAAATAATGGCTGGAAAAATTGAGTAGAGCAGAGATGCATAAAATAATGCTGATGAATGGTGGAAACAGAAAAGTAGAGATGGTAATATACTAAGTTGCAATCCTTGGGCATCAATATATTGCAATGTTTTGTGACGAATGGTTTTTAATCGTAGATAAAGTTAGAAACATTTAATACAAAATAAAGTTCATTACATGCTATGATGACTTCTTGACTCCTGAATAAAAATCACAGTATTTGTTTAGTGTAGGGCTCATTTATCACTGACTTATTTTGGAATAATTATGCACAGAATCACACAGCACTTCCCCATTAATATATGACAATGCTTTAATCATCTCCCTCACACACAAACGAAAACTCCTAGAATAATAATAATAATAAAAAGTAAAAATGGAATGGTTTTGCCTCTTTTCCAAAAGTGTGGTTTATATTTCCATATATGAGTTTCAGTGGAAAGCAGTGGGGATACAGGTCAAGCTGTAGTTTTTTATTTAATGCTTACTTTATGATAACCTCGAGAATATTTTGAATGTTTTATGAAAAGTAGAACATCAGGAGATTTGGGCTCTGTGGAACAGATGAAATACTGAAGAAAAAAAGAGATAAAAGTAGTACAGGCAAAAGCCAAAATAATTAGAAGTGCAAAAAATTGCAAAAGAATTGGGTTAAAAATAAGCAGGTCATTAAGCTAGCTAAACACAGAATAAACACTGCAGATCAAAAGCTAGGGAGAGCAATATATCTCAATTAAGAACAACGTCTTATAATCTGGGTGGCTCCCAGCATAGTGTATGGGATCTACTGGATCTCAAGTCAGACTCGTTAACCATGGGAAGCAGTGGGATGGATTGTTAGCGTATTTGGATGGGGAAACAGAAAGGAAATTGTTTCAAGTGCGACTTTGGTGACATGATAGCAGTGTTCCAATATTTGAGGGGCTGCCACAGAGAGGAGGGGATCAAGCTATTTTCAAAAGCATCTGAAGGCCAGATAAGGAAAAAGGGATGGAAACTGATCAAGGATTGATTCAACCTGGGAATATGGAGAAATTTTCTGACAGCGGGAGCAATCAACCCATGGAACATAAGTTGCCTTCAGAAGTTGTGGGAGCTTCATCACTGGAAGCTTTCAAGAAGAGACTGGACAGACATTTGTCAGAAATGGTGTAGGGTTTCCTGCTTGGGAGGAGGGTTGGTCTAGATGACCTACAAGGTCCCTTCCAACTCTATTAATCTGTAATGGTTGGTGAGTGAAGATCGCTTAAGCAGCATTTCGGTGACCTGGCAGGCAAATCCTCTCTCCCCCCGGCCTTCCTCAAGCTGTCATCCCGTCCTTTCCCCACCGATTGCAAACGACCGGCCAACCCTTCTTCCTCCCTGGGGCGCTTTAAATGACAAACCCAAAGGGTCAGAAAACCTTCTATTATTGTAACGGCATCGCAACATACCACGGTGTTTTTCATCATTGCTTTGATGGTGAATCCATCGCTGACCTGTTTCTTGGTTCTTCTTGCGTGTCGCAGCGGCTCCTGCAGCTGCTGGGGTCTCAGTTTGGGGGGGCTTACACCCTCTTTTTCCGCCACCATCTTCTCCGGAGGCTGCTTGCTGCACGTGGGATTGGTGGTCGGGATTTTAAAAGGAAACTATTTGGATACGAAAACAGATTCCCCCCCCCCCTACCTTGGGGCCAAAAAAAAATTATATTCCTAATTTTCGTCCCTTTGTATTTGCTCCTTTCACCCCTTGGTTTACCCCTGGGAAGGCTCCTGCGTGGCTTCGATGAAGAGGAGGAGGGGAAGGGGGGGAAATATATGCCTGTTTCTAACACCAACTCGCTTCTAGGAATCGGTTGCTGGGCAACGTATCAACAACCAGCCGCGGGAGCACAAGGATTCCGCCCTTATCGGAAACTTCCGTACCGCTGAGCGGATTCGATTTACATACGCATGCGCATTCGGCGTAACTGAAGTCACGCGACTCCGTGAAGTCACGAAATGCAGAAACTGAATTCTTTTGCCCTCAATTTACAGAATAGGCAAGAAGAGGGTAGCAGCTATCAGGGTTCAGACGCGAAAACTAGGCTGGACGCTCGGATGCTTTTATTAGTCTTATGGCCCAGAACTTTCCTATGAGTGGTTTTGTTTTGAAAACCAAAAGTAGTTTGTTCTGAATCAGAAAACGTGAGCGCCGTTGGTTACATGAGGAAAGTTACCTAGTTCAGAAAAGGGGAGCAAATGAATTGACTATCCTCATATATAATATCGTGACATTTGGAAGGACTTAAAACATTTTTTAAAAAAAATCAAAGCACACTTGATGTACAATTCCCGAAAATGAAGGGGATATTAATTCCATCCTGCGCGTTTCCTGACGAGTGAATTCTACTGACGTTCTAATCTATGGATTCATTTTCGACTAGCGTATCTTATCATTTCTTGCAAAAAGAGCAGGAATGGCAATATTTCATTTGTTTATTTTACAAATGAAATAATTTGTAACCCAGACTCTAGGGCATCTACCCAAACAATAATATGTAAATCCAAATCATCAGAAACATAACAAGCAGAAAGAAAAACTACGTTTTGAAAACTACCATAATGGATCCGTCTCAACGCCTTCTATTGTAATTGGACTGGTGTGGCTTTTACAGTGAGAAAGCAAAGAATTGCAAAGTAGAGCGCTATGCTATATAAATTTAAAAATTGCGAGTTTTTAAAAAAGTTACTCGTGGTCTGAACCAATTCCTGCTTTAACACGAAAAGTTTGGTCAGATGGACTCTTAAAAAAACCTTAAAATCCAATACAGAATAACGTACTTGTTCTCTATCTTATATAAGCTGATGGAAAACAAAAACAAAGCAACCCCCCAAAAAACAGGAACATCCAGAGAAGGAATTGAATTCATTTCGCTTCCCTTTTAAAAAGCGTTTGTGTCCTTAAGTCTTATTTCTTCAATGGCGTGGAGATCGGCAAAGAATTAGTTCGAACTATGCTGTAGTCTCTTTTTATCATTATAAAAAATATTGCGGTGGCACAGAAAAGGATGCGCAAAGCGCGCGAGCAATCTCGATCTCAAAGGGAGAAATTCTTAATGCAGAACTGAAATAGTCTCCCTTACGCTGAATACGTTGAACTAGGAGACTATAGTACCGAAAGAAGATAGCCCGGCCGATTGAGAGATACATTGGATTCCATGTATTTACACGCGAGGTCCTCCCGTGGCTGGAAGAAGGTGGAGCACTACATTTCCCAAAGCGCTTTGTAACGTAGCTTTGCTCGCCTGCGCACTGGGCACCTTAACGTCTGGCCGGCCTGCAGGGAGCGTAGATCCTCAAGTTTGGCTTTTGCAGTTCGAATGTGAACAGATCAGGGTTTCAGAGCGCCCCCACATTGCCAGCACTGGCCATGATCGGTGAGTGAAGCCCGGATGTGGTCCTTCACATACACCCCCTTATTTTGTGCGGGGGAGGGCGCGAGATGGCGGAAAGGAAAAAGGGACAGGGAGGTTGTTATGTTTGCTGCAAAGTGCAGGTGCACCTTTGCACACGGATGCGATTTCATATCGCGTCTTTTCAGGTTTGGCATCCCACCTTCATTTTATAGCTCAAAGGTTACCCCGACAAAAGAAAAAGACAAGGGAAAACCCCCGTATTAAGTGGAAGCTTGATCTAAAAGTCTCATGAAGGAATGTGGGAGGAGACTGTAGCTATTCAGATTAGCTTTTGGTGACGTTGTCGTATCATGTGGCACTGAGCTGTTTTCTAAAATGATCTAATGCACACCAGACTGTATTGCACTGCTAATTGCTTGGGACCTCTTGATTACAGCAAAAGGTGGACGATCTAATAACACTGAAGTTTGTTGAACTGCCCCTTTTCAAAACTGTTGTTCTTTTGTTGTACGCTTTATAGCATGTAAAAAAAAAGTACCCTCATAGTCATGTGATCAAAATTCAGATGCTTGGCAACTGGCATGTCTTTATGACAGTTTCAGTATCCTGGGGCCTACGGACAGGCAAATCTTTGGGGAAGCCAGATTCACTTCTGTTACTAAATTAACAACTGTAGTGATTCATTCAACAACTGTAGCAAGAAAGGTCATAAAATGAGGCAAAATTAATTTAACAGCTGTTTTGCTCAGCAATGGAAATTTTGGGCTCAAATGTGGTTGTAGATCAAGGACTACCAGTATTCTGTGATGGCAGAAGATTGAAGTAGTTGCATAACTATTTCAGGGATAATGATGGACTCCCTAATGGATGAATTTAGTTTAACTATTTGGTTATAAATATCTTTATTGAAGTTGCTGAAGTAAACCATTATGGAAGATTAATATTGAATGAAACTGCTCTAGAAAATGTGTCATACTTAACAAATGCTACATGAATTGTAGTAACAAAATGGCATCTGTAAGGGCCACCATAGATGCCGCTTTCTGGATAAATTTCTCAGTGTTTCCCTAACTAATGAAAAAAATGATTTGGTTTGATCATCTCTAAATTAAAACAGAAAAAAACTTCCTCCATGTTTATACTTACACATGATATAGTTACGTATCTATGGTTGAGTATTCACTGTGGTTTACTGAGTTAATTGGATTGCCTTTGTTTAGAGAGCTGCAAACCAACCACCTATGTTTTATTGCAGCATGTAGTGCAAACTATTTTTCTTTCTCTCAACTGATTTGTGTTGAATTCCAAAGGATGGGGACAAAAATCCCAGCTAGCAAGAAAGGTACAATTCTTCTGTTTAAATCCTGTTTGAAAAAATTCAAATTCTCAGTGGTGGTTTCAGGTCAAGCATAATCTTACATGATTTTTTTCTGTCTTTTGGTCTGTGACCGTAATAAAATAATCAAAATATTTTTAAAATATAAAGGCAAATTCTCTATAACTCATTGCTCATTGTCACTTATACCTTAGACACTAACCATTTGTTTATAATATGTTCTATATTGACGCAGGAGCTTCCATTGGTCCAGAACACAGCAACATGCATAATGTAGTTTTGGGCAGCTAAGGTTTGCCTAGATAACATTGTTGTGTTAGTTGTACTGACTTCCAATTGTTTTCTGAGTGTAATTCAAGGCATTGGTTATTATCCTTAAAGCCCTGTATGGCATAATGCCAGGTTATTTGTAAGACTGTCTACCTCCAAGGGCCTCTTCCTGTCCCAGTTCTTCTCTATTACACAATGTTGTCTTGTGAGTCCAAGGATTATGCCTTTTCTCTTGTGACACCCGCCCTATAGAGCAGTTTCCATTAAGATACAGAGATCCTTGCCTTCCAGAAAATTCTAAAGTCCTGGTGAATTGAGGTGTTAGAAAAGTCTGATACAAGTGTGGTTTTTCTGGTTGAGTGTGTTATATTGTGCCCTAGTCACTGTATAATGATTATATTAATTTTGCTTGATTTAGAGATGCTTTATTATGCTGCTTTAAATTATTATTGTTAGTCATCAGGGATCATATATAAGATGGTTTGTTGTTGTTAGTTGTGAAGTCGTGTCCAACCCATTGGACACCCCATGGACAATGTTCCTCTAGGCCTTCCTATCCTCTACCATCCCCCGGAGTCTATGTAAGTTCACACCGACTATTTCAGTGACTCCATCCAGCAACCTCATTCTATGTTGTCCCCTTCTTTTTTTGCCCTTAATTTTTCCCAGCATTAGACTCTTCTCCAGTGAGTCCTTCCTTCTCATTAGGTTGCCAAAGTATTTGAGTTTCATCTTCAGGATCTGGCTTTCTAAGGAGCAGTCAGGGTTGATCACCTTTAGTAATATGGTTACCATATACATTTTCTAAAATAAACAAATAAACCTAGCAAAGAATTTCAGCACAATACTATGTGCAGTTCCTAACAAGTACACTATCTTTGGTGATGTTTGCTCCCAATAAGAATGTACAGATAATTGAACTAAGTAAGGGGTTCATGGGGTTGTTGGATTCAGTGGTGGGCTCCGGATCCCATTGCAGCCGGTACGGTTGCAACGGGGTGTGGTGTCCTCCACATGAATGCGCACAGGCCACGCATGCGTCTTACCTTCCAGCGACGCCTCTGCAAAGTTCCACGATGCTCCAGCTGCTCAGCAGAGCGTTGTACCATGCTCGTGCGCAGAAGCGCCAAAGGCTTTAAAGACAGGTAAGGAGCGCGAGCTGGTGGGTGAACCCTCCAGAGCACCATACCAGAACGGTACCTGGTGGTCCGGGCAGGCTCCAGTACGCCCATACCAGGGCGTACCGCCTGCAACCCACCACTGGTTGGATTCCAATGAACTCACTGTTTAACCCTCTAAGTAGATTTCACTGAGATAATTTCAACCAAATACTATTTTTTTCATGGTTTTTTCCCCCGTTTTATTTATTGAGGTTTATTTGATTCCTTTTGTATCAATAAGAATATATTTTCTTTTTCTGCTTTATTTCCAGTGCCTTTTTAAAAAAAAAAAAATCCTTGATGTATTGTCCGAATGTTTAAGAGTGTACTTTTGGATTGAATCATAGAGTTGAGATTAATCCATGATTATGGTAAACTGGACTGAAATATCTGAAAAGTATTCAATTCAGCAGCAATTATTGTCTGGCAATATTTAGTTGCTTCTGAATTGCAATGGTACTCAACTGCTTTGAAACTCATCAAATTTGGCAGTCAATGCATTTTGATGTGAAAATTTTGTCAATGCCTATGCTACAACTTGGTGTTGGCTGCCTTGTTATTCACTACATTATTCCTTATGGAAAAAATGTTTGGTACACATGGTTTGTGGTATTCATCACACCTTCTGGAACCAATAAACAATGAGCACTGAGGTATCATTGTATTGTGCAAATACTTCCCAAAGAAACTAAAAAAAGCTTGTTAGAAGTTAAGCTTGCAATAGGGCTATAAGATCTGAGTTACAACAGTCTGAACAACCAGTAGATGTCAGCAGACAATTATTGCAGTTTGCCCCTCACTGCTGCTCTCTGTTGATCATCTGGATTTCTGAAGCACTGGTTAGTACTATGAATACTAGCTTGAACTATCTTCCCCAACTACAGTGGAAATCTTAAATATTATACAGTCTTTGTCTACAATACAGACTTTGTCATTATAATGCCTGCCTTTGTTTTTATTTTTGCCATTATCTTTATTTTCAAAATATTTTTAAGAAATCAGATTTTCAGCAAATATTTCAGAAAATGTGTATATTTATTTTATATTATATTTGGTACATATTTTATAAATATGTACTAATATTGAAATACCAACTTGCCGACTATTGAATTTAGTTTATTAAGTGTTACTGTTATCCAGAATAGAAGTTTTTGCTTCCCTGTGTATGGCAGTGGAGAATCATAGACTATCTGCAATCTTATATTAAGTGTGGTCATGACTACTTGTTCTGTTATAGTATGAATTAATCCAAATAATATAACTTTCAAGTATCTCTGATTGAGGAGACAATTCCTGGATTGGAAGTATCATTTTACCAAAAAAACAAACCATGGAAAAATCTCAGATTCTTTTGTGCAGCATAAGATCACTTGTCAGATGACATGCCAAGGAACTTCTGATCTTCAGCCTTCTTGGAATCCATTGTGTTTTCTCAGCTATTATTTGCACATTTTTTCCTCCATAAAGAGACTATCTCAAATGAATGTTTGGTCTGATAAGATGAACAGTTCCTGAGTCATTAAAAGCTCTGTTGCATTTTGTAGAACCCATTTATTCTAGATTATTTTTGAAGGTGTGAGAGATTGCTTAGTGTTTCTACATATAGGACCTCTCATGTGACAAAGAACTCTCCCAGAGATTAATTAAAATATACATTGCAAATATTTCTGTCAAGCCCCACAATTTCAATGCTATTGAATACTGAAAAAGTGGTGGATGTCAGTCAACCTAGAAAAAGAGCAACCTAAGAACTCAGATCCTTATTTTATCTACCCACAATGCAAAATTTATAAAGCAGCTATTACTTTGGCAGATTGATTCATGAAAATCAGCTTGGGATATTACTCACCCACATAATCATAATAGATCTGTTTGATTTTGGCATCACTTAATGGCTCAATCCATCAGTTGTGGTTTGTAATGGTTTAAAGTTTAACATAATTGTGAATGTAATCATCTGAAGTTTATTCAACAAGCATGGCTTAGCATTATAAGAACTAGGCACAACCTCCATTTTTTGATGTAAACTTTGAGTGGCATTTATCTTAGCTAGCAGTATGTTAGCTTGTATTTTGAAGCTTGTGTTTTTATTTAGTTCACCAAATGTAAGACCAGAGTCTTAAGATAATAGTAGGAATGCACAATCTGTTTTCTGTTTCTCTGAATCTATGGGTACAAATGTCTCCTTGAGTTTCTCCTGTACATCCCATCTTCTTTAACTTTAATTTAAGGTAAGAGCTTACATTGGCACTGGCCTCAAACAAGACACTCCCTAACCTCAACATTGGAGTTTAGAAACACTGGTCAAATCCCATACTCTGCTCCTGATGTTGGCTATTAACTTCTTGTTGGGTTCCCTTGGACTTTAATATTCCAATAAACTGAAATAATTCTGGATATTCTGTTTGCATTTCTTCTGTTTTCTTGAGTTGGCAGCCTCCACGGAATTAACTCAGTAAAAACAGATGCCCAAGATTTCAGAATAATTATAATATCACTAAAAGCTTCATAACTTGATTAGTGCAGCCTGATGTTCAGAATTTGATTTTCAATCATCTTTCAAATTATTCCTAGCCTCAGTAAAAAAAGATATGTCAGGATAAACTAAAGCAGTATTTATCTATCTACAGGTAATGCACTTAAAGCATTCATGATATATATAGCAAGCAAGCAAGCATGCAGGTAGCTTTTAAAGGTTTTTTTTTAAATTATATGACTGTATCTTCTCAACTTTTCTTTAGTTTTAGGTATGTAATTACACCTTTCTTATAAAAAATTGTTGTGTTTTGACCAGCCTACTTGATCTCACAGGGTTCTTGTAGGGAAAATAAACTTAAATATTAGATGCTTTTTCTGCCTTGAATTGACTTTACACACACACACAATCCATGACTGTTGAATCATGATTTCACAGATATTTTCTTACTTAAACAGAGAAATAGCATGACAATGGGCAGGTAAAAAAGCAGTCGAAGGAGCAACTTCTGGCTTCCTGCTGGCTTCCCCATTGACTTTCTTTGTATGAAACTGGAAGGAAGCGTTGGAAATGATAATTACGTGACCATTGCTGTCTGTTGTGATACAACAGCACTGAAACAGCTACAACTTTGCTAGATTTCAATCTCTTGGGAGTCTTAGGTCACAGATTTTGGATAAATTCTGTAAATTAGCTCATTTGAAGTACATTGTTGTTGCTCTATGAAACATCATTTTGACTAACTGAAGGTTACAAACAGACATGAAAGTGTGTATGTATATATGTATCATTATTATATCATCATTATTATATCATTATTTTAGTGTAGGGTTTTCACTTGCAAAAAAATCTCTTGTAGAAGTAGAAAGGACAGTTTTTCTGCATACCCATTCATCCCCCTCTGATCTGCTGCGGAGGTATCAGCATTAGTTTTACTCCTCATTCCTTCTATGTATTAAGGAAACCTGCTGTGTAAGAATGGCTACACTTTGCAAGGATGCTTAGTTTTGTCTGTGTCTACCATGGAAAGCTTCTCTTCATCCTATGCCTTCTGGCTACACTGAAGTACTAAAACTAATAAAAATAATAGCTGTAGGCCAAAATCATTTTGTTTTTGCTATCTTGTCTCCAGAATCCTGCTTTACTTTGTTGCTGTTTTCATGAAGTTAATTTATTTTATTTTTTTAAAAAAACACCGATGTTTTGAAACCACCAGAAAACATTTTATAATACCTACAGTATGTTGAAGCATTTTAAATGCTGTAGATATCGCAAGGGGATTTTAGCATTATTAGAAATCTGATACTTAAATCCCATCAAATCCAAGATACAACACTGGAATTGGAGATGACATTAAATAAGTAACCAAGCAATAAAAACCATCCAGTTTTTTTAGACAAATACAAAATAGGACATTTATAGATTTGTATTTTAATTATTATAAAGATTAGAAAAGATTCCATTTAGTGTAGGTGCCACTATTTTAACAAGAGCTGAGCACTGCAATTTCAGATTTTGTTTAAGATTAAAAATCAAGAATTATTGACTTTTCAGGTTTCATTGCCAAGTTTAAAACCTGTTTCTTAGTATCTTACAAAATAAATGTGGTTGGCATTACTTATACTTTGGCACTGCTGCTCTGGCCATTTGGCCATCTCAGTACCCTGGCTGTTTGATATCAAAAAGAGTTACTTAAAATGAAAGATCTGGGCTTTGACAATATTGGTAGACTGGAAAGTTTACTGCAGGAGCTTGCCCAGCTGGGTAAACTCCTAGAGCTGTTCCAGATGGTAATATAGATTCATCAATGATGACATCCTTATGCGTTTCCATGACAAAGCCAGCAGGCACTTGGAATTGCTTGTTCAAAAGTGTATGACTAAAGTAGACGAAAGCCAGAGCCTTCACATGTATTCAGTGAAAATGCTGTGGAATGACGTGGGGATCATCTGATTCTGTTACTGGATCTAAATGCATGCCTGGAAGAACCATTGGCATAAGACTTGGTGTTTTGGCATCAGAAATTTGAGAGAGAGAAAAAAAAAACAAGTGATGCTTCTTAATAACTCTGGATTTAAAGAATGTCCAAAAACTTCAGATTCCTGTATGGCTGGAACTACAGAAATTACAAATAGTCCTTATGATAATTCAGTCAGCAACTGTTCTAAGTTATGGTGGCACTGAATGAATGGTGGTTACAACTGGTCATGAGAGTGCTAGCCCTCCCAGCATCCCCACAGTCAGATGATCATAGTCTGGGTGCTTGGCAACCTGTTTGCACTTACGACCATTTGCCAAGCGGCCCTTGATCATGTGATCACCATTTACAACCTTTCTCTGGCTTGCCCAGAATGTCAGTGGGGAAGCTGGAAGAGAATGTTACAAGTTGTTGGGGTAAGTCTCCTTCATCCCTGCACTATCCCCATCCCCTCTGCACTCCTGCCACATCAGCAACTTTCACACACCCTCACACCCCTATCCCAACCTACGCTGCACCTCTTCCATGCTCTTGCACACCCTACCCGACTCACATTGCACTTCTTGCACATCCCCTCACACCCTTCCTTTGCTTCTTGCACATCCTCCCCATCCCTCTTCCCCATCTCTGTGCATCCCTTTGCTCCATCCTCCAGTTGACGGCAGCTAATTTCCTTTCTAGAGTCCCCGGACATGCAAGTTCCTACCTGATTGTCCAGTGATTTTGCTTGTAGGAAGTTGCCTCAACATAAATTCTGACCCCAATTGCCATCGTAGGTTGAGTAACCTGTATAGCATAGTAATACTATGAGTCTTACATAATAAGAGGATTTTTTAAAGAAAGGATAAAAGAAGTTGCAGAGAGCTTCTACTGAATTAGGGTAACCTGAAGTTCATGATTGATCCTTTTCAAGGATGCTGATGTCAGATACTTTCAGGTCGGCCTTAATAATTTTGCTTAGTCTCACATCACGGTTTCCAAAGTTAACAGGGCTAATTAAAGGAAGGAAAAAAAGAGTCAGGAGGCATTGCTGGTGTTTAAATATTAATTCTTCCACAACAGTGCAGAAAATACTTATTAATTCTGAGAAATAATCTCAGAATAGTTTAAAATTTATGAAATTTTATTTAAATGAGCTCATTTAAAAACACATTAAAATACAATCATTCAGTTTCCATAACAATAAAACTATATCCTGTAGTATCATAATTAATCTTAACTGTCCAAGTCAGTTAAATTCAAGTGAAATACAGTTTGGTAACTATCTTATTATACCATTGACCTTAGACATGATCACTGAAGAGCCTTGAATATTTTAATGCTGATTCAAAATTTATACATGCAGAAGAGTTTAACAAAGATGAACAAAACAAGTCAGGTCTTGAGGCCCCTTTGCAGGGCCAAGAAGGTGGAGTATGATCGCATTTCTAGTGGCAATATGTTCCAAAGAGTTGGGGGGGGGGGGTGTTGCATGGCAGAAAATGATCCCGCCAGCTGAAACTCTTTGACCGATGGGATCCACAGCATGCCACTTCTGACAGAGTGAGTGGATCAGGCCAATTCCCAATCTCATTCTTATTCATTGGCATTTTTCATCTGGATTACAGTATTGCAACCCCATTTCAGGCAGAAATAGATTTCAAATTATTGAGTCACTGGCATCATGTGCTTTGGGGAGGGGGGATAGAAGGGCATAGATACCAGTTGGGTCTTTCCTTACCTCTGCTCACCCCCTTGAGGACATTACAATTATAATCTAGCAGCATTTATTGGGGGAGTTGAAGTCTTTACAAAAGATTTTGGTGCCACTTTTTTCTATTCCTTAGGAGATACCCAGAGTAGAGTTTGAGTGCTTCTAGTCCAGAGTTGAAGAATAATATATATATGGACACATCTGTATTGAGGGAATAAGATACAATACTTTACTTAGCCCAGATATGGTTTAAACACAGCATAAAGCATTCTATTGTTGCTGAATATTTTTGATACCCAGCATGGTGCAGAAAAAATTCTGCTTGTAAATAGGATATCCCTTTTCTCCCCTTACTTACGCCCTTACTTGCATGTACCAGCAATATGCTTGGAATATTATCACCATTCTTGAGAGCAGTTTTGGGGAAAACAGTAGCAATGACAAGAGGAAAACAAATAGGTTGTTATATCTTAGAGAATAAACACCATTGGATTTCACTCTTTTTTTTTAGTTGGTTCTTTCTGTTTTTGGCTTGTCCTTCTCACTTAATCTGTTGAAATAGCAGTTGAAGCTAAGAAAAAAAAACCTTTTCCCAGTACCTCTAATAGTTTCCTCTAGAATTATATTATTGGAAAAAAAATTCCATCTGCTCCATTCCTTAATATAGCAAAACTTCTAAGTGAACTGTGTGACAAAGCCTGGCTGAGTTCCATACCATGTGGTTTGTGGCCTCAAGCAAGATGAACACAATCTGTTTTCTCTACATTTAATAAAGGCGGAGATGGGTTCTTTCATTTGGCAAATGTGAAACTTGATTTGGTGATGCTTTTGTTTTATGTCCTATTATCTCATACAAGCAGCTTCCTGGCTGCCCATCCATTTTTTCAGTCATTCAGATAGGCATTGTGTGTACATATTTAAATATTTTTATGTATTTATATTTTGTATTTCTAGATTACCCATCTCCCTCAAGGATATATAAGATCCATCAATAGAATTTTACTTCCAATAATGTTTTCCAAGAACATTTTAGACCTTTGGCTACTTGGCTTCATTTTCTCACTTGAAATTTGCTAATAGCGCTTTAAAAACTTTTTGTGGTTCTTTCCAATAGCACACCTGTTCTTCCTGCCATGTAATAGTGCTTAAAACATTCCTGTGTATAGAGTTTGGCTTTCCAAAACAGGAAAATTTCCATTGTAAAGAAGTTATATTACACATAATACATATGAAGCCAGCTTTATCTGTGACACAATTTCATTTATATTGATGAAGTTATCTCTTTCACTTGGCTGCGTATATATATGTGTTTAAAAAATGATAGTATTAAAAATTTAAGAAACCAAACTGATATTGCAACATTCATATGTTTGGCTTTAGTGCTAGCTAAAATGTTAGGATACTGAAAATATTATTTTGAGTAAGTTTATTTTAAGAAGTATCTGTCTCTCTAGGCTCCATATAAAAAAAAAATTCCAGAAACTCACAACCTATGATATTTATCCTTATTTTTTGAAAGTTCTACATCAGATAGAAACCTATAGAACTTCATTATTTGCCAGGGAATTCTGTTAGGAAGGCAAAGGCATAAATCTAGATAGCTGAATGGATTGGTGCCACATCCAAGAAACCACATTATGGCTTAGTTTGCAGAGTGAACTCAACTGTTGTGACTTCACCCGGAAACCAGGGTTGAAATCATACCATGCCTGAACTTGATGTCTGCAAGAGAGCCTTTTATTTCCTGCCAAGCTTAATCTCC
This sequence comes from Natrix helvetica, assembly GCF_964273705.1. Classification (NCBI taxonomy): domain Eukaryota; kingdom Metazoa; phylum Chordata; class Lepidosauria; order Squamata; family Natricidae; genus Natrix; species Natrix helvetica. The sequence continues at coordinate 212,883,093 of NC_138552.1, read as the reverse complement.
ATGCTAGGTAACAGTGTCAAAAATAAAGGCAATACAAGGGAATGACCTTTATCCCCTTTGAGAGGGCAGAACCACCATATTTTACCAACCTCTTTTTGTAGAGTCGGGAACGACTAGCACATACATTATGTGCGAGGGGAACCTTTACCTTTTGTAGCCATTCAGGTACTGTGTAGCAATCCAGATGAAAGGTTGAGCAGGTGCTGCCCATTTTCCATCATCTACCCTTTCTGATGGATATATCCTGATGGATTTTTTTCCCAGTTCATGTTTTGTCTTATTGAGACTATATTATTTATATGAATATGTTAAATCATGCAACAAAAGCAAAGTAGCCACTTTGTGGACAGTGAGTGTTGTTTACTTGGGTTGGTTTCAACTTATTTCCTGGAAAATTGGGATTTATTTCAGGAAAAGTGGAGGGATACCAGTACTTTTGGCCATGCCCATATATGTGCTATATTGTTAGTGTCCCCTGGGCTTCTTTTCTCATTTTTGGGGGTGTTATCCTTCTTTTAAGTATGTTTTTGTATTCCCAAAGTGAGTACATTAATTGAAAAGAATGTGCTGATGATACGAATTCTAGTGGAGGAAAGAAAAAATATATGAGAAAATCCTTGAAAATCCTCAGGTGTTTTGAAACAAATTTAAAAAAAATTGAGATCATAGAGGCTACTGGCTTAAATGAGACAATCTTACAGACTGTAAAAAGAAATGCTCAGAAAAATGGCAGGAATAAGCAAAAGCACTACAATATTGGAATAAAACACAAAGCATGGGAAGAGATAGAATGTTTATTAGTTGTTTAGATGTAGGATCAGGCTAAGAAGGCAAATTCTCTAAAAAGAAAAGATCACAAAAAGAAAAATAAATGAAAATTTGATGTAGTGTCTTCTTCAATTGTGTAAGTACTTTATTAGGATTATGTATTTGCTTGAAAACACATTTGCAACCAAAACATAGCCATTTTGAGTGGTCTACCTCTAACCCTATTCTTTCTACACACTGGTATTCAGATTGAATGTGAAGCACAGGAGTTCCCAGGAACACAGTTGTTGTGCTACATGAGACCTGATTGTATAGTCAGAACTAGTTAGTACTGTATTTGTATTGGAAACCTATTAGGATATTCCAGGCTGAGCAGTCGGAAAACAAAAATAAATGCCATAGTAATAGTTGTAAAATTATTTGTAAATAATTTACAAAACAGAAAATAAAGCATTTCCTTTTTGTTGCCAGGAGAATGAAACTGAAGTTTCCATGCAGTCCCTAAGAGTTGAAGTTGACTTAAAAGAATATTTCTAATATTTTTAGTCACAGTGGCTAAAACCTATAAATCCATATCATGCACTGTCTTCTTTTCTGCTAAGTCAGTATCACGTGACTACAGTACTTCTGTTTTGGACATTAGTAGACTGATGCTTGTATTTGGAACAGGGAAGTCTATTTTCATAGTGAAGTCTTACTATTTTCTGTGTATAAAAATGTGTGTGCGTTTATGTTCCAGCATAACTCTGGAGTGCCTGGAGCAATTTAACCAAACTTGGTACACAGATGGCTTGGTCTCTGGAAACAAATATTGTGGGTGTAAGACACCCCTAAAACCCCTTGAAGTGTATGTTCTGTTAAGGTACAGCCTCTTGTGCCATAAAATGGTTTCTACTGTACAGTGCAATGGAGTTGCCATGGTAATGGCTTCACAGTGCTCCACAAGGGGATTCCCTCTGGTAAGGGGGAAAATCCAACATTAGAAATTACGTTTGGTCCAGGCATTTCCCTCTGTAAATAAATACCCGGGCAGCACCAGGTTATCGGCTAGTTTTTAATAAAATCAGAAATAGGTCACAAGAACGAGAGAGCAATACTTATTTGTATTGTCCCTCCTAATAATAGGTCTTGACAACTTGTGCCAGCATTTGTCAACATGCACATTAAGCTTATATTGTTAGTTTTCATTTTATTTGACCAATGCTGGCTATAGCACTGTTTGTATTGTCCATTTGCCTGACATGGAGTGAGAAAGCAAACTGGTGAGAAAACAGGATTAAATGAGACTGCAGAATTAGGTATTTAGGTTAGCTAATACAAAGCTTTTGAAATATTAATTTCTAGATAGGAATGTGAAGCAACTGTAGGAGGATAAAGTGTATTCTCAGTGGAGAGATTTAATTTGCTCTGCCGTTTGCACAGATGTAACAGAAGAGGAAACACTAAGATGTAAAAATATTTGTTTCATTTTAAATTAAACAGTTATACATATTGAGTTACTGCACATCATTACTTGAAGATAAAGATGTTTTAGATTCCATGCATTTATATCAAGATTTTATGCTTTGTATTTTTCTTAAAGTAGTAATAATGCATATTTTAGTTACATTTTAGATTCAAGTATACATACTGTGTTTCCCCGAAAATACGACATGTCCTGATAATAAAGCCATGCCACATTTTTCTGGTGGGCAAAATTATAAGCCCTCCCCTGCAAATAAGCCTCCTGGACAACCCCCCACCTCCGACCAGGCAGAGCGCCTCTCACCAATCTAGCGGTATCCCGAAGGTGCCAAGCCGCGGGAACTGGGTGTGTGTGTGAAAGGTGATCATGTTGCTTGGTGTCTTCGGGATACAGCTAGGTTGGTGAGCAGTGATGTGCCCAGCTGAAGAGGGGGGTTGCCGGGCGGCTGCTCTAATGCGAGCGGGCTGCCAAAGAGCCAGGCACAGCAGCCACCTGCCAAATCCCCTTTCCAGCCATGCAGAGTGCCATTCACTGACCTAGGGGTATCGCCAAGCTGCTTGAACACCTGTTCGCCACCGCCGGGCTCTCGCAACTTGGCGCCTTCAAAATGCCAGTGAATGGCGCTCTGCACAGCTAGAGAAGGGGGTTGCGCGAGCGGCTGTTCCGCTCCCACTTGCATGCCTCCCAGCCTCACGATGCCCTGGCCCAGCTCTCCCTGCAGAGCCAAGGCACCTCCGCCGCTGTCATCCCAGCATGGCTTTTTCGGCAGCTTCCAAACTGAGTCTTCCGGCAGTGGCCGCTCTGGGAGTGTGCTCTATGATTGTGGGCTGGCTGTCGGCTCAGAGCGGCCACTGCCAGAAGACTCGGTTTGGAAGCCGACAAAAAAGCCATGCTGGGATGGCGGTGGCAGCGGAGGTGCCCTGGCTCTACAGGGAGAGCTGGGCCAGGGCATCGTGAGGCTGGGAGGCATGCAAGCGGGAGCGGAACAGCCGCTCGCGCAACCCCCTTCTCTAGCTGTGCAGAGCGCCATTCACTGGCATTTTGAAGGCGCCAAGCTGCGGGAGCCGGGCGGTGGTGAACAGGTGCTCCGCGTAAGGAGCTCCCATTAATTGTCCCAGCTTCTGCCAACCTAGCAGTTTGAAAGCATGTAAAAATGCAAGTAGAAAAATAGGGACGAAGTTAACAGTGTTCCGTGCGGCTTCGGCATTTAGTCATGCTGGCCACATGACCACAGAGGCATCTTCGGACTGCGCTGGCTCTTCGGCTTTGAAACGGAGATGAGCACTGCCCCCTAGAGTTGGGAACGACTAACGCATATGTACAAGGGGAACCTTTACCTTTATTCATTCATAATGTCTATCTAAACATAACTTCAAAATTAGCCTGTGCTGTGTGGAACAGGGATTTCAACTGCTATATTCTTAAGGGGTACTTCTTCTCCAGAAGCTTCTGGGTTCTTCTTTAGAAGATTCAGGCCTGAAGCCAATGGTACATTTGCTAAATGAACAAACATCTTCACCTCTGTTCTTTCACAATAATGTTGAAGATACTGGACATGGAGACTATTGAATTCTGAGATGGCAGGGAAGAGGCCCAGACAGCTGAGGTAAATGCAGAACAGTTTATTAATGTTAACAAGGCAAACAGCAACTAGGAACAGGAAATCAGCCTCTCGCCCTGCTTGGCAGCTATTTATATAGGAGCTGTCAAGCAGGGCAGCCAATAGGAACAGTAGAACAGCCTGCAGTCAGCCAGCCACGCCTTAGCCAATCAGGCGTGGCTTGGCAGTAGCCGGCTGTCAGTCATAAATCGAGGACTTGTGGCCGGTTGTAAGTCGAGGACTTAAGACCGGTCGCAGGTCGAGGACTTAACAGAGACCTTCCCCCTTATGGAAATAGCATCTATGAGCTGCTTTTCAAACGACCATATTCTTTCCCCAGATTTGGAAAATAGATTGTATAATTAGACTCCACGGAGGTTGGACAGCTTAGACATTCAAATAAGCAGCAAAATGTTGAACTATGAAAAGGAAGGTAGCCTAAGCTAATAAGAAAAATAAAATAAAATAAAATTTCTATTTTCAAATGCACCCATCCACCCACACACACACAGACATTTTGCCTGGAGTGTGAGCAGATAACAACCATCACCATTAGAGATTAAACTTTGGGTTGTTGGGTTTGTTTTTTTTCCAGAACTGCTGCTCATTTGAAACTATGCGACTGTCTATAATCATCAGAGTGAGTCTTTGAAATCTGGCCTGATCGCATCTTGCAAGGCTAGTGAATATGAGGAAGACATTTGATACAGAAGAGATGGCAGATTGCTCTTAAAGTTGCACTCTGTTAAAATGAATGTCTGAACTGCGATTATTGCAGTGTGGCAGGCAGACAACTGTGTAATACATTTTCAAATGATTAGGGAAGGAGAAGGGCACGATAAATAAAAACACACTCGCATATATACAGTATATAGCATAGATTTTCTTGTCAAGTTTTGCTGTCCTGCAGTTTTTAATGCTTCATCTCTGCAGCTTCAGATAAAGGTTGCCAAATATTATACTGAAAATAAGCAACTGCTTGTGCATGACAGAGGCAAAACAGGGTATTTCTGCCATGTCCTTCTGTTGCTAGATGTCTGTCCACTAGCATATTTATAGAGAGCTATGTATCAAAATAATAGCAACTGAAGGTGCTTCTATTGCAAGATAGGCTAAGTAACTTCATATTTACTTTTAGAATTTGAATAATGCTATGAACCCTTGAAGCTTTGAAGTGTTTTGCAAACATCGACATGTGGTTGTTTCTATTTTAAAGCAGTATTTTAAGTGGTGAAATACTTTTAAGTTCCTATCCCATGTTCATAATTCTCCTTCTCTTCCACCAGTCTTCGTACCGTGATTTTGGTTAATAGTGTGGTAAAATGATGTAACTTTATTTTTCTTAAAGTTATTGTATGTGATTTTGGTTAATAGTGTGGTAAAATGATGTAACTTTATTTTTCTTAAAGTTATTGTATGTTAATATATTTCTTTTAACTCACTTTTAAAATCCCCTATTTAAAGTAGTAAATATTCGCTGTAATCCAGTGAATAGCCTGCTCTCGAGAAATGACGTGAGATTGATTTTTGTTGCTTTCTATTATTCCCAGAAGAATAGCAACTGTAAAATGTTTTCAGTTCCTTATTTCTTTCTATAGATTATGGTGCTTTATATTGTAGATTGCCGATCTGGACTAGATTGATTAGTATTGACACTTGTCAGGGTTTGACTTAAAAGCACTGGAGATGGGCATTGTACCAAAAAAGGCAGATCGAATACCAATCATGACTGCTTACTTAGCTGGCTTTCTTATTGTTGCTTTAAATACAATACCAAATCAGACTAACCTGTATTAGATCCATGCCTAGAAGCACCCAACTCTCTTGGCTACCTTTTCATTGTATTTTGCTCAGTCAATCCCATCTCTTCTGTCTGAAATACTTGATTCTAGAGTTGGTCGTTTGCTGATAAATGATGTCAGGGCTATAAACTTAAGACCAGCAATTTCAGTTTATTGTCAACTTGGCTGCAAATGCAATTACACAGAATTGCCAACATTCCATTAGATATCATTTCTGTGAATTTATGCATGTTTCGCTGGGATTAAGCCCTGCTAAACATTGTGGGATTTATTTTTGAATAAACATAGAATTGGCTTGCATGTTTTGTATGCTTGTTTTAAATGTAGGCCAGCACCATAATGGTTTCTTCCCATCTGTTCTTTCTATTTCACACACTCTTAGAACTGTGGAGCTGGAAGGGATCACGTGGATCAATTAGTCTAACCAATTTAAATAATTATGATATTAATTAAACTGTTTTTGACATTTCCATTTTGATATTTTTTCTTCTTCTTAAGAAGCTTCAGAGGTTGAGAACCCACAATGACCATAGGTAGACTCTTCCACTATGTTCAAATTTTATTGTCAAGCTTTTCCTTATATCTAAACAAATTCTGAATAACTGAAATTTATCCCTATTATTTCTGGTACTAACCTCAGGGCAATGGAAATAATACTTGACCGTTTCCCTCAAGGGACATTTCTATTTGTATCTGAAAACTGATATGTCTCCTCTCTGTCTTTTCTCCAGATCTAACATCCCAAGTTACTTCAGTTTGTTCTTATAGGACATGTCTTCAAGACCCTGTATCATTTTTGTCACCCTTCTCTGTTCCAATGTTTCAACATCCTTCTAATGGCCAGAATCATACACAGTAGCCCAGATGTATTTTCATTAGTGCAGAATAGAGGGGAATAAATACTTCATGTGTCTTTGATACATTGCTTCTTATGTACTGTAGAAATCCATATCTTGTATGCGTGCCGTACATTCTTCTTCCTTAGATGTAATATCTTACATTTCTCCCTTTCACAGGACTTTTTGATAATATTAATTCAGTCTCTCAATCTGCCCAGACTAGATTGCAATCTCATTCTTTCATACTGGATGTCATCCAGACCTCTAGCTGTTATATCAGCTACTAAGTTTATAAACATTCCATCAATTCTATTATCTAAATATGGAGATGGCTTTGAGGGAGACAAGAACCATTACCAAAGAGATGAGAAGAAAAACATAGATTAAGTCCTGGACATGGAGAAAGTGTGTGCAAACACTTCAGACAGATACTTCCCTAAAGCATAATGTTAGGAAAAAGAAGAGGGAGCACAATCTGACTTCTAAAACTACATTACTATAATCACTTCAAATAAAAGTTGTCTTTAGTCTTCCAGCAGTTATTTTTTGGTCGGATCTGTCTCATAGGGCCGACATCATATCATTAACCAAATTTCAAATAGTAAGATATATAGTAACCCTATGGACACTAATGCACTCAAGTTCTGTTTCAGGTTGCAGACACACAAGCACAAACACAGTTGCTATGGAGTTAAGCAGATAACAGTAGACAAGATCATAAATCAGGGTCTGTGCAAAGAGGGCTTTCCTGAATAAGTCCATTTGAAGTTTTAACAACAACAGAGTGGTCCATATTCATTCCAGATATCAAGAGTGCCTAGCTGGATAGTCAGCCAGTCCAAGAGTCAAGGGCTCAAGAGAACATCAACACATAAACAAGAGCCATAAACTAAGTCTCCAACAAAGACTGAACCCAAAAGCAGCTATATAAATCCAACTGCAAGTAGCTGGCTACAGCTACTCAGATCTTGTCTTATGCTTAGTGAGGAAACTCACTGACTGGAATAGCCCTGCTCACCCCTGCATGTATTGAGGCCTGCAGGTTGAGGTTTGGGTCTCATTGCCCAACTGCTGCAGCTGATGCCTGATTGCTCAGCCTTCTCCACAGGATGGACTTGATTTAAATCAAGTTGATTTAAATCATGATTTAAATCACTAATAAAAAGGCTTGATTTAAACCAACTTTATTTAAATACGTTTTGAAGAACAGCTCTCATCTCTGCCTTGCAGGGGCTCCTCCTCTGGCCCACTGTTGACTCACCGACAGTCCCATTCAGTTTAATGGGACAGCTGGTGATGCGGCAGTGACACAAAACGGTGAGGGACGTGGCCAGCAGCCAGGTGAGTGTATGCCCACTAATAGGCACTGCCATGATGGATTTGAAATGACAGGTGCTCTTTAAATGTAAGGACTCATTTTTGCTGGCAGTTAGAACCTTTAATATTATTATTTTCAAACAAAATGAAGGTTTCCTATTTAGTGTACATGTTATCTCTGCTTGCAGAATTTGAATTCATTGAATGAGTTTACAAAAAATGTAAATATTGCAGAATGTACAGCCTCATGCTACATAACTAAGCTTCCTTTCATGCTGAATAAACGAAATTATTAATGCATCTTAAATAGAAAACTATCTTTAGATAGATTTTTTTACTCCAGGAGCATTTTATTAAAATAAATTTGATTTAAAAAATCCAATTTAAATTTAAAAAGTCGGATTAAAAACAACAACATATAATTGATTTTTATCCACCCTGTTTCTCCAATGTATCATAGCTTGTAGATTACAGAAGCTGACAATCCACAGTTTCAGCCGGACCAGTGTTCTCAGAATGAGAGAGAGATTTGAATATGAATCCTGGCGCATGACATAGCCAGTTGGGACTGAAGTGCCATCCAAACCACATTTTAACAGCTTGTCAAAAAGAATGTAATGTGGAACCTTTGTTGAAATAAAGGTAAATTATGTCCATCGTGTTCCCCTTGTCTTTTAAAGAAGATGTCTTATCTAAAAAAAAGACAGGAATAATTGTCTAACATGCTCCATTTTTTAAAAAGTCAGGTGAACCTTAGCAATCATGGCACTGTCTTTAAGATGCTTATAAATATCCTGATTTATTAACTGATCTAATATCTCTGCTGGTATTGATGTTTGGCTCATTGCTCAGTAATTACTGGGATCCTTTTTTCATCCTTTCTTGAAGAGGAGGTTGTGTTTGCTCTTCTCCAATTTTTGGGGCCTCTCCAGTTCTCCAGAATTCCTCAATAGATCTCAAGAGCTTTTCAGTCAGTTCTTTAATTATTCTAGGACACATTTTATCAAGGCCTGGAAATTTGAAGATCCTAAGCTAGAAGTTCCTTTACCATATCATTTCTGACTTCACCTGTTGTGTTCCTTCAGTCTTTTGTATTCATTTATCTTTAGATATGAAGAAAGAAGAAAAATGAAGAGTTGAAGCTTTCTGCATGTTTGGTTATCTATTAAAATTTCTCAATTTGTATTAAGTGGCAAACCGTCTCCTTTTGCTGAGAAAGAAATTGAAGAAATCCATGCTATATTTTGTCATAGTTATTTTCCGCTTCATTTTCCTGACCCTGTTTTGCTGATAGTGAATTAAGGGTGGCCATTTTGATGTCAGTTTCAAAGACTGATTCCACCCTTAAAAATGAATCTCTCAAATGGTTTGGGGAAAAGTGAGTTTACTATGCTCATGGGTTATGGATCTTTTCTTTATTTTAACTTTTCAAATTTAACAAAAAAAAAAAAAAATTACAGGAACATTGACATTGTGTGGTTCATCCATATGATGAGTTAATTAGTAAGTTTTAAACATTTTCTTCAAAAAAGTCAAGAGTCCAAAAAAGGGCGAAAACAATCCAGACTCAATTAAAGTAATCTGGAATTTGTGAGATCTTATGCAATTTCTATTATAAAATGATTTATATAGAAATATTTATTTGTTTAACTTATATTCACTCATTTCCCCTGGAGTGACAGTAGGCAGCTTACAATAATTAGAAAGCAATAAAAATAATGAAACTTTGCCAAACTATGGTTTCTCATTAAACTGGAGTGGGATACTAAGTAGGGTGGCGCAGGGTCAGTCTTGGGTCTTCAAATCTTCAACACTTGCATGAACCAAGGGGAAAAAGCATATCACTTTTGTAAGGAATAAATACCAGGTAGAATATTTCACCCGAAAAGGCACAGCATTTACAACATTTTTGATAAATTACAGAATTAGGTTGCAAATAATAGTAAAATGAAGGGCTAGGTTCTTAACTGAAGAAAAAAAGGAAGTGCTATAGAATATAAGAAAAATGGCTGGCAATAGTATAGGTAGTCCTCCAGTTATGACCACAATTGAGCCCCAAATTTACGTTGCTAAATGAAACATTTGTTAAGTGAATTTAACCCATTTTATGACTTTTCTTGTCACAGTTCTTAAGTGAATCATTTCATTTGTTAAGTTAGTAACATGATTGCTAAGTGAATCTGGATTCCCCGTTGGCTTTGCTCGTCAGAAGATCGCAAAAGGGGATAACATGACCCCAGGACACTGCAACCGTCATATAGGTATGAACCAGTTACCAAGCATCTAAATTTTGAACATATGACCATGGGGATTCTGTAATGGTCGCAAGTGTGAAAAACAGTCATAAGTCACTTTTTTTCAGTGCCGCTGTAACTTTGAACAGTCACTAAATGAACTGTTGTAAATCGAGGACTACTTGTACTTATGAAAACCATCTAGGACAGGGGTGTCCAAATTTGAGAGCTTTAAGACTTGTGGACTTCAACTCCCAGAATTCCCCAGCCGGCTTCTGGGAGTTGAAGTCCACAAGTCTTAAAGTTCCCAAGTTTGTACACCCCTGGTCTAGGAGTTTTAATCTCTGAGGTGATTCTGAAGTAGCTATAAAATTGGCTAATGCAATTTTTAACTTCCATCTATGGAAGAATAGGTTCCAAATGGCTAATTGGCATTGGTTGCATCTAGAATGCATATTTTGCTTAGTTCTGGACATTATGTTCCAGGAATAATTGATGTAAAATGAAATAGGTTCTGAAAAGGTCAACCAGGGTGATCAGGGGACTAGTAAGCTAAATGCTACAGGGAAAAATTGAGGCGCTTGATACACTTGGGCCTGAGGAGAGAAAATTAATGGTACTCTGTGATTGCACTCTTCAACTATGCTATTTGAACATGTATCACACAGAAAGCTTTTCTGTCATCTCAAGGGTAAGACAAGATACGGATTTAAATTACAAGGTATGACATCATCTATCGCCAGTCTACAACACAGTCCTTTCAACAGTTCCAAGAAGGCTCTACACCCATTTGCACTACTCAGGTGACCTTGATGAAACAGACAAACCTCCAAGTGGCTTCAGTGACTCTCTAAAATAATGCAAATGGAGAGCTGTCTGCAAGGAATATAAATCCTTCCATTCCCCACCATACAGCCAGAGCTGAAGAAACTTCTTGGATGAGAAGTGAAATGTCTTCAAAGAAAAACTAGTTGCCTCTTGAAAAAGTACCTTTGATACAAGAAGACAGTTTCCAAATGAAAGTTGGGGAACTCTTTTTAAGCGTAAGACGTTTGATTGTGGAACCAGTTACCATTATGTTAGTTGTGTTTTTGTCTCTGATTATGTTCAAGCAGGCTCTGGAGAGACTGTTGTTAGGGAAGGTAACACTTAGATTCCTACATTCAACTAGGGGTTGAATCCATTGGTCCAAATAGACTCTTCCAGCACTAATCTCTGTAGTACTATTAATAGTGATATATTTATCATTGGAGAATAAAACATACGAAGAACAGTTGCAGGAATTGGGTATGTGTGATTTAATGAAAAGAAAAGGATTAGGGGTGACATGATAGCAGTGTTCCAATATCTCAGGGGTTGCAACAAAGAAGAGGGAGTCAAGCTATTCCCCAAAGTGCCTGGAGAAGCAATGGATAGAAACTAATCAAGGAGAGAACCAATCTAGAAATAAGGAGAAATTTCCTGACACAGTTAGAACAATTAATCAGTGAAACCTCTTGCCTTCAAAAGTTGTGGGTGCAACATTGTTGGAATTTTTTAAAAAGAGACTGGACAACCATTTGTCTGAAATGGCTTAGGATCTCCTTCTTGAGCAGGGAATTGGACTAAGACTTTCAAGGCTCCTTCCAGATTTGCTTTCTGTTATAAATCTATAAAAATAAAATATTGCAACATAGTAGAAGTAGTTGTAAAATCAGAATATAAAAAAATAAATAATTTCTATGCCAAAAGACCAATCATAAAAAGAACAAAATCATAAAAAGATCAAAATCATAAAAAGATCAAAATAAATAATTTCTATGCCAAAAGACCAATCATAAAAAGATCAAAAGCATAGACTTATGGACTAACAGCGGATCTTTCCGAAAGCTGGGTGTGTACAACATGATCCTAAACATTGTGGTATAGTGTTTCCCTATATATACTTTGCAATCAATCCATTTGTATTACAGTCATAGACCAGCAAAAGATATATTCTTTGCATACAGTGAAATGCTTCAAATTTCCTTTAAATTTACTCCTTTGTAGCTGCTACATAGGATAAAGGAAGAAAAGCATTAAATGTAGTGAAGGGAAGCTGGATTAACAAAGTTCCAGGACCAAACAGCTTGGCTGTCTGTATTCATACAAAGAGAGAAAAAAAAACTGGGGGGTGGGGGAGGTTAGAATCATGATCACTGGAAAAAAATATTGCTTTGAAAATGTATGTTTTCGACTAATGCTAGGAAGAGGAAAGAACTCTCAATGAAATGCAGTGAAGTTTGTTATACTTCCCATGTGACGCTAGGAAAACAGAACAATCTTGCTACCTATTTTAATATGTTAATAAAATAATTAAAAAAATAAAAGTTCAATCTGCATTTAATTTTCTATCAGATGCTGAGAACTTACAGAACACCTCAATTATGGAACTTAACTGTAACAATAATATTTGGTGGTACAAACGATCAAATGTGAATAGATGGATAGATCTAATAGCATCAACAGCAATGACAAAAAAAAATAGAAGAGGTCCTTGAATTTATTAAGGGAAAGATGAAGAGAGAAATGAAAAAGCAGTTCTCTCCAGACTTTTAGCTAGAGTGAGAAGAAGAGACACAGGGCAGAAAGTACTGTAGTAATAATGATAAATTTGAGTAGATAAAAAAAATAAAAGCAAACAGAAGGATCAATGGAAGATTTCCCCCCCCCCCCCCCCAAAATAGCACAAGTAGGCATGTTTCCAAGACTCAGGAAATGAACCCATTGTAGTGTACTAGCCTTATAAGAAAATGGACAAAAGAAATCCTGAAAAAGAATAATGTAGTGTAATTGTTATTTAGTTAACTTCAAATTAATACTTGCCATTGTGTGTGATAAAAAACCTGTCATTTCTTAAAGTCTTAAATTCTTGGAACACTTATTGCAGTAAGCATGAACTTAGTGGGTTCTCTAAAGGAGTGGGGCATTGGCACTGAGACTTGCACTATAGGCAGTCTACAAGCTGCAAAACATGCCCAGGAATTCTCTTCAATGTCACAGATTCTCAACGAACAAGAAAACGTGGAACTTTTGTAAAGTCTAGGTGATCGCTGACACAATACATTACAAAGAATGGGAGGACAAGAATAATTGTAGCACTTCAGGGCGATCTGAGCCCTGGGATTTTTGGGAATGCTGTTACTTGTTTGCTATGCCTCTTCTTTTAGTTAGACCAGTGTGCCAAGAGAGATGCCCCTGTCATTCACAAAGGACACTGCCCTGAATTATTAATAATTGGACAAGTTTAATGTGGCCATATATCCCCTGAGGCATTAAGGATCATGTACTTGGTGAAAACCATTGTACTTTCCCTGACTTGATGAATTGGGAGCATTAAAAGACACACATACAGCCCCTTCCCCCTGCATAGCTGCTGCTTGTTAACATGAAAGGGAAGGAAGGTGATTTAAGAATGCATCTCCCGAGGACTGAAAAAGTAGATAGAAGCAATCCAGAGAAGGGAAACTATAACTATGAAAGTGTTATTCCTATGATAATCTCTTCCATTAAGCATTTCTGTTCTGTTTTCACTGAAAAGATAAAAATTAACTCCAAATTTAGAGGATAAGAAGTAAGTAGATTTATCTAGCTTCAGTCATTCCTAATGCTTTGATGCACTGCCCATGCACTGAGGCTGGCTTTAGAGCTGCAGCAATCTCATAGCATGAACTGGTTAGTATAATGGACAAGGAGAGTGTTCATCTTTGGCATTTACCAGCAGTCTATTACTACAAAAAGGAGGTGGATAAACATTGCATGCTTGCCTTATTTATACATGTGCCGCTGTTTGCTTTGAATGAGGGCAAGCAGATCTGGGATTGAGCTTTGCTGTGTTTCACTTGTACACATGGCTGTACTTGTTCAGCTGCTAAGTCAAGTCCAGCTTCTTGGGACCCCACGAACCACAATATACCAGCCTTGCCTGTTCTCTACTGTCATCCAGATTCTTCTCAAACTCATGTCCATTGCGTTGATGACACTATCTAACAATCTCATCCTCTGCCGTCACTGTCTCCTTTCCCCTTCATTCTTTCCTGACATCAGGGCTTTTCCAATGATTCCTCTTTTTTCATTAGTGGCCACAGTATTTGAGCTTCAACTTCAGTATCTGTTCCTTCCAAAGGACAGGAGTGGTTTCGTTTAGGATTGACTGGTTTGATCTCCTTGCACTCCAGGGAACTCTGAAGAGTCTTCTCCATCACCAAAATAAAGTTAGGTGATATAAAAAGGTCTTCTGAAGAGAATTTGGGTTTTAACTGTACAAGAACATTAGACATTATAAATCTAGTATGCAGACACACTGGTGTGCATCCACATGCATCTCTCATTTGTAACCAGTTTTGCTTAGTAGAGCTGGCTCATTAGTTTTCTTATCATATTCAGGCTTGGCACTGAAGCAGAGAAAAAATATGCTGATTGCCTTACTCAATTTGAGTGGTCAGTGTAGAACTTGCCTGCAGTTCCTCTTGTTTTATTAATTTTTTTATTTGTTACATTTCCCTCCCACCGCCCACTCCCCTGCTTTTCAGACTGATTTCTCCCTGAGCAACTTGCATTAATTAAAAGAGAAAGATACATAAGGGATGAGAAGAAGAAGAAAAGGAAGGAAAGAGGTCAATTCTTCAAGGCCATAATAGAATGAATATTGTGATGGCATTTATATACAGGTCAAATTAAGCTGACCTTCCCTGCCCAGAGCTCTAGTTTGTATAATGCCCTGTCTCAAGTACTTCCTGGAACTGATGGATGGGGCCAGAAATGACATGGATGCGGTCAGAATGATGTGTTGTCCTTACACATTCTGGCCCATGGCTGCCTATGAGGGTGGGTTCTAAGGGGGAACTTGCATACTTGTGTCACTCATTAAGACATAAATATAAGGCTGTGGCATTAGCATGGTGACATTACCATGGATTGCTTTGGATGCTTCTGTTCTTGTCCTTTGGCAATAGCTGGTGGGAGCTGACTATTTTATATAGCAAATTTCCTAAGCAACCCCAAGGCCAGTGAAAGAGGTTCAGTTTCTAAAATAATACCCTCATGTTTGGTTTGACCCAGATGTCCACCTCTCTAATTTGGGACCTTCAGGGTTTCCTAATGTGCAGGCTAACATTCTTTGCAGATGCAAATGCAGTTCCCTATCATTTAACATGTTTCAGGCATTCAGAATAATCTCCAAATTTATGACTACTGGCTAGGATTTCTTGCTCATTGTCTGCAGTATTAATCAGGTCTATTTATTGTCTGCTCTGTGGGAGATCTGATCTTGGTTTGAAACTGCATCAGCCTGGAGAATAATGATTTGTATCTTAATAAACATTTCCAAAGCTACCCCAGTGGACAAATAATTAGTCCTTCACTTCATCCCAGAAGCCCATTCATCTGTCTGTATACTTTGGGTATACTTTGTATTGGGTATACCTGGTATCTTCTATGCTGCTGAGATGTATTTCTGACAGTTCCAGATTATTCCAGAATATTTCTAAGATACAGATGGAATGGGAATTACTACAGAAGCAGGTTTTACTAATGGACTGACATCATTTAATACAACTCATTGACTGTAGCCTTATTTTAGATTCCACATTTATTTTCAGTTCAGCTATAGACACAGGATCATATAATAGGCAAAAGGCATTTGTTACCTTATTATAGTAATTTGGAGGAGAAAATACATCGCTTCCTATTTTTTGAATGGCCACAGGAATTGCAGTTAGCAGGGCATTTGTTTTGCCCCATCTTGCCAAATAAAACATAGCTATTCTTGTAATACTGATTTTTTAAAAGTGCTTTTTGCCTTTGGGAAGGTCCTAAAAAATCTGTCTTGCTATTGCAAATGTCTATGGGAAATTCTAAATCATTCAGGTCATGGTTGTCCCAATGGGGCCAAGGGATGCGATATTCCCTAAGGCTCTGGAGGTGCCGCCTGCCTTGACTGGGTCAGGGAATGCGGCATTCCCCAGTTCTGGCCTTTTCCCGGAGCCGCTGCCTGCTTGCCCCCGCCTCGCTCAGCTACCTTTGCGCCTTGGTGGGGGAGACATGCTGAGGCTCGGCCACCTTTTGTGCCGAGAAGCCTCCAGCTGCTGGCAGTCATTTTCGGCCACCTTCTGAGCATCTTGGCTATGACACCATCCCTTTGGCTGCTGCCATTCTCCTGCTCATGTCCGTCTGTGAGCGGCACTGGCAAGGTGTATGTGCATGCCCACTGCCCTGTTCCCGCTGTGTATCCCATTGCCTGCTGGTGCTGCTCACAGGTGGGCCTGGACAAGACCACAGCAGCAGCCGGAGGGATGGCATCGCGACTGAGATGCTCAGAAGACAGCCGCTGGTTACAGTCTTTAAGGTATGATCCCGGGAGGGAGGCGAGAAACTATAAAGGGACAGACTGTGGCCGGTGGCTGCCTTCTGAGTAGCTCTGCAGGGAGAGAGAAAAGTTCGGGTGCAGCATTCATCGTGGCTGTTTCTCTCCTCCTCCTTGGGCTCATACACACAGAAGTAATCAAATTACATTGTTGAATTGTAATGTTTCTGGAGTTCTCAGGAATCATCTTTAAAAAAAAAAAGAGTTGCCTCTTCTTCTTCCACCCCTGTATCAACTTGCTCACACAAAAATCTAATAAAAATAATGTTGCCACATGCATATTGGTATATGCTTTCTAAGTGACAGGCAGTTTTTAAGGATGTATGTACAGTACTGATTTTGGTCAGAGTATATTGGCCTTCTCAAATATTGAATATGCTAACAAACACAGACTTTATGAATAGAGTTACTTCACAACAGATGCCTAGAGAAACGATCTGTCACTATAAAGATATTCTCTTACCTCTTTCATATTATCTGTGCCTGGCTTCACAGTTTACACCAACCTATAGCTTGTTTCCTTACCAAAATTAACCATTGTTGACTAGGTTTATCTGATATAACCACAGTTTATAAATAATACAATACATACGTTATATTATGCCAGAATTTATTTTGGCTTAGTGCAGGGTGCAAATCTGATTTGTAATCATGCTGAAGTAGCATATTAAGCCAGACTTAGTACAAACAATGTTTAAAATCATTTTAGAGTAAATGTTCCTGGAAACTATTCCCAATTCCATATGGATATTTCCTCCTGATCTTTCTTCTTGAATGGAAATAACGGTAATGTCTGGTGGGCCTTCGTGATCATTTAAAACTCATGTTGTCACGGCATCATCACATGATGTATCACAACTTTTTTCTTTGCTAAACTGGGCATGGGTGTGGCCAGCACGTGACACATCTGGCCCATGACCCTTGAGTTTGACGCCCCTGCAGTGCGGGAGAAAAAGGATAATCTTGGTTTCTTTCTTTTGAAAAAATAACTACCTAATATGAGAAATGGAGGTGGACAGTAGGGTGGAGAAGACAAGGCATTTGATTGGTTATCTTAGATCTGGGAGTGTCAAACTTGATTTCATTCAGGGACACATCAGGATTGTGTTTGACCTCAGAGTGCTGGGGTGACCAAGGCCAGGGTGGGAGTGACCAGGTCAACATCATTCATTTTGGTGGTGCCTGTGGTGGCCTGAGCACTCTGCCAGCAAAAAATGGGCTCCCAAGCTCCGTTTTCAGCTGCGATGGCCTCCTGCAACCTTCTGCTTAGCGAAAACAGAACTTGGGAGGGCCAGTCCTTTGCTGTTTCCAGGGCAGCCCCTTGGGCCAGATCTAAACATCTTGTGGGCTGGATCTGGCCCCCGGGCCTTGAGTTTGATACCCTTGTCTTAGATAAAGCAAATCAGTGAGACTGCTGGAAAACTGAGAATAAAATGGCAGAACTAGAACTCAAGGCTCCCAGTTTTTAACTTGGTACCTTAACCACTAAACCAAACTGGTTTACTTTTGGTTTAGTTAGCAGTGTAACATTCATGCATGCACACATAGATACCTGAAGAATATCAGAATTGCAACAATGAATGCAATTCAAATGTGTGATCTATGAATTAGACAACACATTTTTATTTTTTGGGTTACATTTGGTCTTAATCCTCCTTTTATTATTTCAGTTTCTCCCTCTACATCCGAATAGAATGAATACAATAGAATATCTTCACACTGTTCTTTTATTTGCCTTGCAGTTTGAGATGTAACTATGAAATGATTCAGCTTTTTACACGCAGTAGTGTCTAGGACAGTGATGGTGAACCTATGGCATGCGTTCCACAGGTGGCACGCAGAGCCATTTGTCAGGGCATGCGAGGCACTGCCCTGCCAGCATGTGCGCGCTGGCCAGCTGAGTTCACCCTTTTTTAAAGCAATTTTTCACCCTCCCCAGGCTCCAGAGGCTTTATAGGAGCCTGGGGAGGGTGAAAAGAGCCTCCCCGCCCGCCCCGGAGGCCCTCCAGAGGCTTCATGAGCTTCCCTGAAGCCTCCGGATCGCAAAAAAATGGCCTTACGGGCAAACAGGAAGTTTGGGAATGGACTTCCTGTTTGCTTGGAGGGTCGTTTTGACTGCTCCGGAGGCTTCAGGGAAGCCTCTTGAAGGTCCCTGAAGCCTTCAGAGCGCTTAAAACGACCCTCCAAGCAAACAGGAAGTCACTTCCAGTTTGCTCGGATTGTCATTTTGACTGCTTCGGAGAGTTCAGGGAAGCCTCCTGAAGGTCGCTGAAGCCTCCGGAGGACCTCTGGGGGTGCGGGGAGGGTGAAAACTATAAAGTCTCTGGAGCCTGGGGAGGGTGAAAAAAGCATTCAAAAATGGGGGGGGTCGTGCCTGTAGTGCGCGCATGTGCACTGGGGGGTCACGCATTGCATTATGGGTGCGGCACGCCTGCACACGACCCCCCTGCGCTCCCCCCTCTTATGGCACATGAGCCAAAAAAGGTTCGCCATCGCTGGTCTAGGATATAGTTGTTTATTTCTTGCCAGGATGCACAGGAAATCCTTCATTTGTAAGCTATCTTGATGCTTGGTTCTTTGTGCTAGAAACTCTTAAATTGTCTCTAGCATTCTCTTATTGTTAAAACGACTGAAACTAAGGGCTGAGGCATGGGCACAAATTGTTGCATTCTGACCTATTCACTTTTTTTCAGGAGAGAAAATCCTGCAATCATACCCAGTGAGTGCATAACAATTTGTTGCTTCAGAGCAGCTACCATAGAAATCAATTTAAAATATTCTGTAGTGCAGAAGCTGTTTCATGTGGACATATTTGACATACCTGGAAGTTTAGCACTTTTCTGCATGGCTTTGATGATAAGATAATGTCTATGGTTGATAATTTTTATTCTGCTCTCCCAAACTCTAAATAAAGTGGTGTTTTTTCCTGTCATTAGGTATATAACTTTGGGGTATGAGCATGTATTACTTTTTTTTACATAGTTTTGTTTATTGTTATATTTGGTGTTGAAACAACAACCATTCATTTCTTGCAACAAGTTTCATAAAAGTCTAAACTGTAATGTATTCGGACACGGCAATAACCCTGTGCAAAGAAGCTATAAAAAGTGAAAGTTTTCTTCTGGCATCTGTACAAAATGTATGGGTAGCAATCACAAGAGCAATTAGATAATAAGTCACCTGGTTCTTTTCACAAAATTGGGTTTTATTGGGAGCTATTCTACTTGACAGTGTTACTGACAGAAGAAGATGCTACACTCATTTTGATGTTCCTCTTTCCAATGAACAGCTTTCGTGTCTATTCTTTTATGTCTGAATTATTACTTGAATTGATTTCATGTTCTCCTCCCATCCCTTTCTCTTTTTAATGTGCTTATCAGACTGTAAGCTTGAAGGGGAGAATTGGGTTTGTATGGTGTTGAGGTAATTTCTTCCAGAAAGATTCTAGTTCTCACAGGCTGAGTTAGATGCAGTACCATAACTGTTTTGTGAACATCTTAAAGACCAGGAAAAAATTACCCAAGAAACTTTTTTTGTGGCTCACAGACACTTCATCAAATGCACAGAATATTGTGCAGAGAAAGATACACTTTTCTTAAGACAGTTTTCTGTGTATCTGATGAAGTGAACAGTGACCCACAAAAGCTTCTGGGATAATAAATATGTTAGCCTTTCAGGGAGCCCAAGCGTTTTTGCTGCTTTAAACTCTCATCTCTTAAATTGCAGGAGGCTTGGTGTTGACAAATAACTCCTGTTACGTTTCCCAAAGTAAATGATTAGAGTTATTCTTACTCCACTCTCTTCAAAAAAGTGAAAAGAAGAGAGCAGACATTCTCATAAGACAATTGCATTGCAACCACCACTCTATCTATCTATCTATCTATCTATCTATCTATCTATCTATCTATCTATCTATCTATCATCTATCTAAAGAAATATAGATATATTTTAGATATATTTTAGAAATATATATATTTCTCATGGAGACTATATCCATATCATCCAGAAAATACCTAGTTTCCCACCAACCCTTGCACAACAAGAACATTTGCTAAGTTATATGACACCACCAGCTTCTTACTTTCTAGCTAGGCAGACTAGTATAGCATGGTCTATGCCTATCATGGGTTTTGAGCTCTTTTTTTCTTGGAGGAATATTTCTGGAAATTGTAGTTGGTTTGTTGGGTAGGATCAGCTGATAATCATGGACATCTCTGCAGAAAGTGGCATTTAAAAAGTGAAAATAATTAACTGAGACTGTAGATTTCCCAGGTTTGATAGGAGCAAAGACACTGCTGTCAATTGTCCTAACGTGTAAGAGCATGTAAGCCTTGCAGGCTTCTAAAAATCCTTGCAGTGGAAATGCAGCAAATGATATTTGGCTGAAGAAACTGGGAGATACAATGCAGTCCCTTATTTGAAGTGGTATCACAATTTTGCTTTTTAAACACTTTATAGAATATTTTTATTATCGAAATGTTCCTAGTTTTGACTTTGTCTTATTTCCCCTAAGGTCATTTTCTCTTAATAAATTGCACTCCTGCTGGTTTTATCCCCAAAGCTGCTAAGGAATTACAGTACTATTGAATTACCTCAGGGATCATTGCCTTTCATGTCTGCCCCTTGGGAATCTGGGGGTGCTTTGAAGGTCATTCTTTGGTAGCCTAGCTAACTTACCTTAAAGGGGTAGTAGCTACTGATAAAAGGGCTCTTTCAGGGCTGTTTCAGTATCTCGATTATTTAACTATTTACTCATTTACTTGTACCATTTATTTATCACCTCAATCAAGTAAAACTCTTAATGATTTGCCATTTCTAAAATTGGTAAGTTGTATTCCACTATCTATATCTTACCAGTGTAATAACCACAATGGTTTCTATTGCATTTTTGAATCCAGATTGTGACTGTTTCCCTGAAAATAATACCTCCCCGGATAATAAGCCCCATAGGACTTTTGAGCGCATGCATTAAAATAAGCCCCCCCCCCTGAAAATATTGCAACACAGCAGTTGGTGTTTTCTAATAACATTGAACCCTGGTGGCACAGTGGTTAGAATGCAGTACTGCAGGATACTTCTGCTGGCTGATAGCAGTTTGGCAATTCAAATTTCACCAAGCTCAAGGTTGACTCAGCCTTCCATCCTTCCGAGGTGGGTAAAATGAGGACCCAGATTGTTGGGGGCAATATGCTCTGAAACTGCTTAGAGAGGGCTGTAAAAGCACTGTAAAGTGGTATATAAGTCTTAGTATTATTGCTATTGGCTCCAAGACTGGCTAACCAACCTGTTTTCCAAAACTATTGGAACCGCTCCGTCTTTCTTTCTCTAAAATAATGATTGATTACCAGCTGTATATAGCTTTTTGTCCCATTCCTGGATGTTTTGACTGACCTGGTTGGACAGAAATCTATTCCATATATGAGAGAGCTAATGCAGCAAAGACCAATTTTCTTGACATTCATAAATTCAAAAATGTATCAGGTAAATAGCATAAAATGTTATCTCTGATTTGCCAGCAGTTTCTGTCCCTCAGGTTTCTAGCTTAGAATGAACTTATGTGATTTTATTAATGAAATAAGAGATCCAGTTTGAGGTAATGATTAAGGCACCAAGTAAAAAACCGGAGGCTATGAGTTTTAGTCCTGCCTTAGGCACAAAGCTAACTGGGTGACTTTGGACCAGTCACTCTCTCCCACTTTAAAAAGTGGGCAATGGCAAATCACTTCTGAAATCTTGCCAAGAAAACTGCAGGGATGTGTCTAAGCAATCTGCAAGAATTAATATGGACTCCAGATGTGTCTCTCTGCCTGTTCATTTCTCAGATGTCCTCAGAAATGCCAATAAATGAACCTGATAGAACTGTCTGAATTAGCCATTCTAATTATAGTAAAATCTTTTCTGTATATTCCTTCCAATGAAGGTATGTAGGCTGCTCATGGGAGATTCACACCTCTGATTTAGAACTGCAAGTGACAAATGAGGGAAAAGAAAGGATATCTTCTGGAATATGAAAGCAATAAAAGAGCTGTGGTTGGCGCAATGGTTAGAGTGCAGTACTGCAGGCTACTTCTGCTGATTGCCAGCTGCCAGCAGTCTGGCAGATCGAATCTCACCAGGCTCAAGGTTGACTCAGTCTTCCATCCTTCCGAGGTGGGTAAATTGAGGACCCAGATTGTTGGGAGCAATATGCTGACACTGTAAACTGCTTAGAGAGGGCTGTAAAGCACTGTGAAGCGGTATATAAGTCTAAGTGTTATTGCTAATAGTGAAGGCAGGTAAGCACCTTTAAAAGTCTTAGGCATTTACTGATGATATGTTCCCTATACTCTGATTTACTCTACAATTTATGTACATGGCAGAAAGAAAGGAATGAATGAATGACTATAAATTTTCTGTAGGTATCTTTCATTACTACATTACCTTATGTGGTATTACATGTTATTAGTTTATCATAATATAAAATACAAAGAAAAATGAAAATAATGGAAATGTAGAGGAGGAAAAAGGAAAGAGGAAAAAGTATAGGACAAAAGGGGAAAGAGAAAGAAAAGCATTGACTTTTGACTCTTTTTAGTGTCGGAGAATAAGATAATAGCATACAACCTCAACTTTTTACATATAACTATATAACCCAATGTACTGGACCCTTCAATTGAACACAAGAAGCTAGACCTGAGTATACATTTTATAAGGATGTGTTGTATTTCACTTTCAGTAAAGAAGATGTTCTGGAGACAGATAGCTTATGCAATTTATATCTTCATTTCCCCCCCAATTTTTTTCATTTTTTGAATCAAAACAAACAAAATCATCCTCTATTACAAATTGTAGAAAGTGTGTCAATTGGTTACAAAAAGCTTTCGTGCATCCCTTCCACAGTCATCACCTCTGATTCATATCAAGTTATCTATTTTACATCACATACATTTATATATATTGCTATCATCATATCTCATCCTTCATATGACTATAGTTGTTTTAACGTCCCTTTATAACAAACATTCCAAAATTTAAAACAAAACCACATAGTGGCATTCCCTTATCTATTTTCAATATCATCCAACCACATGATACCTTTATAACACATTCAAAATAAAAATTAATTATGTGTAATAACAAAATTTTTAGACCTCTTTTCTTTATCATTGTTTACAATTTGTATCCAATTTCCCTTTTATCCTGTCAATACAAATTATTACATTATTATCATTATCAGTCATTTATTTAATGATAGTTTGACTAAGTTTAACTTACTTTTCCCCCTTTTTTCACCGTTTAAATTTTTTACCAAATTTCCTCTTATCAAACCAATACATATAAATATACATTGTTATAATTATCAATTATTTACCTAACTTTATCCATTAACACTACATTTTTCCAGTAGAGTGGAGGGAGGGGTCACTGAAGGGTTAACACAGCCTGATTGGTCCATTTGACTGAGAGAAAACTTCTTAACCTTCGGCTTCTCCCGTTGGTTCCCAGTTTCCTCTCAGTCGGTCCAATGACTAAGGTTTGGTTCCTAGTAAGAGAGTTTTTGGTGTTAGTTTAGTTATCAGGATTAGTGAACAATTGGATTTTCCAAATTTAAAATTGCTGTGGTTAGCTGTGCCTTACAGGACAGTTTTTTTACTGCCCTCAGAAGGCTGGGAGAGCCCAGCGGAGGGGGGGCTTTTCTATTCCTCCCCTCTCCTGGGCGGATCGCACCGGGCTGATTCCTGGAGTCTCGGGCGTGCCGGGCGATCCTGCTGTTTCTGGATCTTCCCCCCCATCGACTTGGTAAGGAGCCGCAGCGCGCTGGGGTTTTTTGGCGCGAAAGCGGCGGATCGGCTTCCCCTTCAAGCCGCATCTCCTCCCGGGCCGGGTACAGCCCGCGGCAGCGGCGCGGGGCCGTTTTTCTTAAAATTGCATTGATTTTCACGTTGCAGTGAGCGCTGGGGAGGATCGAGGCGGCGCACCTTGCGAGCGGCCGCCCGAAGACGAAGGGAGGCAGCAGGCGAGGGGGGTGGCCATTTTTAGGCGCGCCATTGCGAAAGACCGCCTAAAGAGGCCGGCAGCCATTTTGGAACACGTGGCTGGGGCTTGCAGCACGGAGAGGCTGAAGGAGCTTTCTAGTTCACAGACCGGCATTGCCAAAGGCCCAGAGCGGGCGATCCTCACCAGCTGAAGGGCCGTGACTGCCTGAAAGTACCCTGGAGCACGTGAGTGGGGCGATGGCGGCGAGAGCAGACGCACAGCAGGCCGCGCCTTCTCAGGCGGGCGAAGATAAGGCAGAACCCACTCCCCCAACTAGGCCTCAAGTTTCCAGGCCTTCTGCAGAGGACAGGCCATCCAGAGCTCTGCAAAGAGATGAGCTCAGGCGCTCCAGGGCCATTGAAAAAGTCATTGAAAGGGCGGAGAAAAGGCAGGCCCGGGATCCTAGGCCTACATCCAGATCTCCACGAGCCGAAGCTTCCTGTCCCTCTCCACCTTTGGCCAGGGGGTTTAGTCCTTCCTCTTCTTCTGCTTCCCCATGCAGGTCAGATAGGAGCCTGGAGCGGGGGGCCACACGCTCCCCTACTGCTTCCCTGGGGGCTAGAGAGGCGGATAGGGAGGACCCATTGGAGGGAACCTCTGCAGGCCCCGTCAGGGATAGGAGACCCAGCAGGGCTTATGTACCACCAGACTATGATTCGGATGGTGATGAGGAAGATCTGGAACACCTTCCTGAGAATCTCAAAAGGCTAATCTCTGCAGCCATTTCTAGGGGTATAGCCCAAAGAGACAGGCCTTACCATCACAGTAGGGTTACTCCTTTTAGTAGGTCCAGATCTAGGGCCTCTTCTCCCTCTCTCATGAGTGAGGTCTCCTCTAGGGGGGAGGCACGTAAGGATGACTGGGGGTTCTCTGAGGAGGAGGATGCGGCTCCTGAGCCGCCTCCCTCTTCCAACCTCTTCCTCCAGGCCATGTTCAAACCATTACTTAAGAAAGCTAGGAGGACCACCAAGGTGGGTACTGGGGATCCCACGGTCCTGCCACCCAGGGATCTGGATATGGCCATGTTCTCAGCTACGGACACCAATAAGGAAGAGATCCCTGCACCTCCGTTATTCTTGGAGGTGCTACTAGCCAGTGGGCCCGTCCTTCTAACTTCTCCCCTCCAGGCAGCAACGACCGTCGCGCCTATAACATGGAAAAATCATTTGTGCATGCTCTCCAGCTTCCGGTTATAGACCAGCCCATCGCAGCTCTAGTCTCCTCTTCCCCGGTGGTCTCGGGGGATGCGGCAGACAAGCTTAAGCCAGAGGACAAGAGGGCGGAGCTCACTTTGCGGAAGAATTATAAGGCCTCGGCATGGGCAGTGCGGGCGGCGGCTGCTGCCTCGTACTTAAACCGCACGATGGTGATGTGGCTCCGCCAACTCCAGGATCGTATTCCGATCCAGGATGAGCGCGTACATCAGGACTTAACTAAAATTATGGCAGCTTGTCAATATTCGGCTGATGCGACCCTAGATGCTGTTAGGTTTGGTTCAAGCGCTTTGGCCACCTCTGTGGCCTCCCGCCGGCTCCTGTGGCTCAGGAACTGGCAGATTGACTATAAGGCCAAATGGGATCTAGTAGCTGCCCCTTTTACAGGTACCAATTTGTTTGGGTCTTCCTTAGAGCCGATTTTGGTGGAGAACAAAGATAAGAAAAAGGTTATGCCTACATCCACCAAGAAGGCTGAGTCCCGTAGTCACCCCTATCGTAGGACCCAGTTCAAATCCTATGACAGGGATCAGGAACAGCGTTACCAACCGTACAGGCAGGACAGGCAGTTCAATAGGCAGAACTATCAGGATCGTTCCAGGTGTCAGCCGCAGTCCAAGCGGCCCTTTCGAGGGGGGGGGTGGCCGTCCCTTCTGCAGGGGGAAATGACTGGAACCCGAGTCATCCCATCGGAGGCCGCCTGGCACTGTACGCGGACGAGTGGGATCAGATCACATCAGACGGTTGGGTCGAGCGACTGTTCGCCACGGCCTAAGGTTAGAGTTCCTCTCCAA
Organism: Natrix helvetica; assembly: GCF_964273705.1. Lineage (NCBI taxonomy): Eukaryota > Metazoa > Chordata > Lepidosauria > Squamata > Natricidae > Natrix > Natrix helvetica. The sequence continues at coordinate 212,856,662 of NC_138552.1, read as the reverse complement.
GCCCCCGAGGTTTTTCAAGGTTTTTGCCCCGGCTCGAGACCCGGAACGCCGTCGTCTCATGGACCTCGCCGTCGCCCATCTCCTGGACATCAGGGCGGTGGAGGTCGTTCCGGAGCCGGAGAGGGGTCAGGGCTACTACTCAAACCTGTTCGTAGTCCCAAAATCCTCGGGGGGTTGGAAGGCAATCCTCGACCTGAAGCGCCTGAACCGTTACCTAGTCTACAGGCGGTTCAAGATGGCGTCCCTGAAATCAATCCTTCAGGGCATTCGGAAAGGGGATTACATGGCCTCAGTAGATTTGATGGAGGCCTACCTCCACATCCCCATTCTTCGGTCTCACCGCCGCTATCTCAGGTTTTCTCACCGGGGCAGACATTACCAGTACCGGGCCCTCCCATTCGGTCTGGCCTCAGCTCCGCGGACGTTCACCAAGGTTCTGGCAGCACTGGCGGCTTACCTACGTTCCATCCCGGTAAGACTTCAGTGCTACCTGGACGACGTCCTAGTCCAGGCGGAGTCCCTTCCCAGGGCCACGTCGGATCTTCGGCTGACGATCCGTTGGCTTCAGTCGTTGGGGTTTTCCGTGAACTTCCCCAAGAGCCACCTGTCCCCATCTAGGCAGATCCTCCACTTAGGGACAGTGATAAACTCCGAGTCAGGGAGGGTTCACCTATCCCCAGACCGTCTGACCAGCCTACGCCAACTGGTCTCTTCCGTAAGAAGAAGAAGGTCTGTTTCCATCCTGACCTTGTCTCAACTCCTGGGGAAGATGGTCTCTTGTATAGGGATAGTGCCCTGGGCCCGGCTCCACCTGCGACCACTTCAGTGGGCCTTGATTCTGGCCCAGAGAAGGATGATGAGCAACTCCTTGCGCCCTGTTCGTCTGACAGCGGAGGTGAGGCTCTCTCTCCGGTTGTGGATGTCCCCAGCTCTGCAACAGGGGGCGTCGTTTTGGGAACCGGAGAGAGTAACCGTGACGACGGACGCGAGCCTCTTCGGCTGGGGGGCCGTGATGGACACCGACATGGCCCAGGGACGTTGGTCGGCCTCAGATCTCCGTCACAACATCAATTGGCTGGAGCTGAAGGCCGCGAGGCTTGCCCTTCGGACCTTTCGTCAACACCTGCAGGGGCGCCACATCCTCCTGCTCACGGACAATGTAGCGACGAAGGCCCATGTCAACCGCCAAGGGGGCACCCACTCCCACGCCCTATGGCGGGAAGCGCAGATGTTGGGCTTGTGGGCAGAGAGACACTTAGTATCGATTGTGGCAGAACACATCTCTGGGGTGTCGAACCACCAGGCGGATTGGCTGAGTCGCACAACCCTGGACAATGGCGAGTGGCAACTGGGCCCGGAGTTGTTTCGGAAGATCTGCAGCAGATTCGGCACGCCACTTGTGGACCTGTTCGCCTCCCCCGACAACGCTGTCGGTAGCAGACCCCTGGAGAATTCCCCCAGGGGAGGTCGTTCTTGGTCAGGGAGCCTTACATCACCCAGAGCCGCAGTGGCTTCATCTGACCGCCTGGCTCTTGAATGGGGGATCTTGAGGGGGAGGAGACTGTCGTCGGGTGTTATAGCCACCTTAGAGGCGTCTAGGAGGCCTTCCACGGTTAGGATTTACAATGCCACCTGGAAAGCATTTGCGAAATGGTGTATCCCCCTGGGGTTGGATCCCTCTAGAGCTACTGTCCTGGACGTGTTGGAGTTCCTACAGAAGGGGTTGGAGGACGGTTTGTCTCATAATACTCTCCGGTGACAGGTGACGGCCTTAGCCACCATATTGGGGGGGGGAAGGGTCTCCTACCCTTTCCCGCTCTCCCTTGATAAAGCGTTTTCTTAAGGGGGCGGCTAACATCCGGCCACCCCCAGTGCATAGATTCCCGACCTGGGATCTTACCCTGGTCCTCAAGGCTCTGACGGGTTCCCTGTTCGAGCCGCTTAGGACAGTGCACATGCGCCTTCTCACTCTCAAGGTGGTGTTTTTAGTGGCCATTACATCGGCCAGGCGCATTTCGGAGTTGGGGGCCCTTTCTTCTCGCAGTGACTTGTGTATAATCCACCAAGATAGGGTTGTCCTGCGTTTGGATCCTTCGTTCATTCCGAAGGTGAATTCGCATTTTCACAGGGCCCAGGAAGTCGTGCTCCCAAATTTTTGTCCCAATCCATCCAGGGAGCAGGAGTTAGTGTGGCACAGGCTGGATGTTTGCCGCGCCGTTCGCATCTACCTGAAGCAGACGGAGGGCGTTAGGAAGACCGAGGCGTTGTTCGTTTCCTTTCAACCGGGCTCGTTGGGACGCAGGGTGTCTTCTTCCATTATCGGGAGATGGATCAGGTTGGCCATAGTTGAGGCTTCCGGTGCTTCCGGGAAGGCTCCCCCGTCGGGAATCACTGCCCACTCCACCCGCAGTGCCGCTACCACTGCGGCCTGGGCTACCAGGGCGCCCTTCGAGGATATTTGTAGGGCCTCTCCTACGCCTTTCATTAGGCACTACCGCTTGGATGCTTATGCCTCTGCTGAAGCGTCCTTTGGGCGGAGGGTCCTCCAGGGGGTGGTGGCCGATCCTTCACCTGGGACCCAGTCTACCCTCCCGGGGACGTAGCGTGGGTATGTCCCTTCAGTGACCCCTCCCTCCACTCTACTGGAAAAAGAACGTTGGTCTTACCTGAACGTTTTTTTCTGTCGAGTGGAGGGAGGGGTCACATTCCCGCCCTAGTTAGCTAGACAGGGTCTGGGAGGTGTAGGATCGGGAGGCCCCGGAGGGGCTTGTCCTTGTTTGTTCAATTTTGCAGATGCAGACCGTGACATCGCGGAAACTGGGAACCAACGGGAGAAGCCGAAGGTTAAGAAGTTTTCTCTCAGTCAAATGGACCAATCAGGCTGTGTTAACCCTTCAGTGACCCCTCCCTCCACTCGACAGAAAAAAACGTTCAGGTAAGACCAACGTTCTTTTTAATATAATGCTCTAATTTTAACAAAAAATTAAACCTCTTTTCTTAATCATTTACAATTTATATCCAATTTTCCCTTTTATCATGTCAATACATATTATTACATTATTATCATTATCAGTCATTTATTTAACGATAGTTTGACTATGTTCAACTTACTTTTCCCCCTTTTTTCACCTTTTAAAAATTTATACCAAATTTCCTCTTATCAAACCCATATATATGTATACATTGTTATCGTTATCAATTATTTACCTAACATTATCACTACATTTTTAACATAATGCTCTAATTTTAACTAAATTTAATTAGTGTTTTATTATTAATTTTCATATCTCAACCTGTGTCTTTCCAGTAATAGTGTAGTGCTATTTCTTTTGCCATTTGTGGAATTGGTCTTCTGGTTATTTCCTTAATCAAATTTGTTTAATTTAATTAATTTATTTATTAAACTTCTAGACCGCCCCCTCTCCCCGAAGGGACTCAGGGCGGTGTACAGGTACAAATTTAAAAACCATACACTCGACAATATACATAACTAAAATTGAATTAAATATCCCCTGTACAAATTTATAAAAATTAAAAACTTAAACCTTAAAACCAAACCATAAAATTTAAAAATACAAACTGGGGTGGGAAAGCTGGAATTAGGCCAGGCCGGCTAGGTGAAACAGGTGGGTTTTGAGTTTCCGGCGGAAGGAGCGGAGGTCCGTAGTCGTTCTAATGTCAGGGGGAAGGTCATTCCAGAGGGTCGGGCCCATCACAGAGAAGGCCCTTCCCCTGGGCATCGCCCGCTGGCACAGCCTAGTGGACGGCACCCGGAGGAGTCCCTCTCTGTGTGAGCGAATCGGCCGAAGGGATGTATGGGGCAGGATACGATCCCGCAAATAGCTAGTTCCCGTGCCATGGAGCGCTTTGAAGATGATAATCAACACCTTGAAATGTGTTTGGACTTCTCTTCGCAACTTGTTGCTTATTGCATATCTTGTAAAATCTCGAAACCCTCCATCAGCTTCCTCAATCAGTTTATCTTTGGTTATCAGTAGTGTTTTGGTCAACATTTTTCTCCTTAAGTCCATCCATTCTTCTCTTTTTCCTTCTTCTGTACCTTGAAATCTGTAGTAAAGCACCTTTCCATCTATCTTCCCTTTCCTTGATCCACTCTTTCCATCTCCAACCACACTCAGTTCACTGTCAATATGTACGGTTATCTTGCCTCTTTGTTCATTTTTCCCCTGGGTTTTTAGGACTCCAGGCTCTACTTTTTCCATTTGCTGAATATCTGCTATTTGCTGAGTATCTTCCATTTTTCCATCAGGTTTTGCCACATTAAAGTTTATATTTTCAAAATTTTCCAATCTCTTCTCAATTCTCTCTATTGTTTCTAATAATTTTTGAATTCCAGACATAATCTGTTGTAATGTTATGGTTTCTTTTTGTAATCATGTCATCCTTCCAATTAATAAACACTGCCACTCTAGTTTAAAAACAAATCTTTGTTTTCACTTCTTTCCAGCTAGCAACAAGCATCCATAGAGCACCTGCATAAGCAATCCATGCCCTTCTTTATAAACAAGTTGAAGCCTTTGAAGTGCAAGGTCAAAACGATCAAAGGGAAAAAAGAAAAAGCAATGTTTCCAGGACTCAACCTCCAAGTGGCAATGTAACTTCTTTTCCCTCTAAGTTTACTATCCTCTTTATATACCTTTTAAATCTTCTTTATGTTTCATGCTTAGAAGAAATAAAGTTCTAAAATGAAACCAAATAAAAAGAAAAAATCCATCCCAACCAATATTGTAGAAGTAGAGGAAAAAAAATTAATCCATAGATAAAAAAAGAAAAAGAAGAAGAAAATCCAAAACTTTCACTTTAAAAAGTAAAAAATATTCACAAAACTTCCATCAGTAGAAAAAAATAAAATAAAAAAAAAGATAACACGCTGTCCAATAATGCTTAATTCCGCCACTTATTTCCTTTTCTTTACCAATTTAATTTAACTTCAATCTTTTTTGGGCAGTCTTTTATAAAAATAAAATTTCCTCATCAGATGTACACACTTTCTCTTTCCGCTTTTCCTCCCGTTGCGGAGCCGTCCTGACTTCAGCAGCTTGAGGGGTGCTTTTTGTTGCCGGCTAGAAGAGATTCTCTTGGATCAATCAGGGAGTTTGGGATGTCCCTGAGATCAGCAAGATGTACTCTTCCCTGTCACCGTCTCTTTGGGATGGTTTAGGTCCAGATGGACCACCCAGCAGCAAAAGTATTGACTGCGATCTCGGAGTCCCGAGATCGCACGTCGTGTCGTCGCTACATCAACTCCTTTCCTGTATATATTCATTTTTGTTCTCCCACAGTAAACCTGTAAGTAGCTCATTAAATCATTTACAGTTCTTTGGTTGCTCTCACCAAAGTAACTTAAAACTTGTTATAAAGACAAAACTGTCTTCACTGCCACTTAAACTAGGGTTAGTTATCCAGTCATTTTCTCCCCCTCTCTCTTTCTCTCCCTCCCTCTGTCTCTTTCTCTCCCTCTCTCTCCCTCCCTCCCCCTCTCTCTGTCTCTTTCCAGCTATGTCTTTCTCAAGAGGCATCAAGGAAAATACATTTTTCCCAGAGAGTAAAACGAGGAGTAAAACAGGGAAGTGCTGCCAGTGACTGTCATCAGACCTGATGTTTTCAGAATGATTTTTCCTCTTGGCTAGATTGAGTATGACTGCAGCTGTCATGCAAGGGGACATGTGCAGAGAAATACAGATACATAGTAAAACTAGTTTTGCATGACTATTTCAGATGATTTTTCTTTAAATTTGTGTTAAAAATCTACTGTGGGTATAAAAGATATTCTAGTGTGTTTGCTCAAGTCAGCTGCTTCATGTATCTAACAAAGATCAGTTAAACACCTTCACAAAATTAATAGATGGTTTGAAGATAACACTCCTTTTTTTCTCTATGGGGTTGTCTATTCAGTACATAGCTGACAACTATTATTCTAAAGCAGTGAATCCCCCAATGTAATTATATTTTTTGTGCAATGAAGTGCTTCCATCTGTTTTTTCTCATCCAATGCCTATCACTTTTATTAGGATTCAAATGTCTGAAGAAAGGATGAAAGAACTTGGTTTCCTCTGTTGCTAGACAACTTATTTTACTTTCTAATAAAAAAATAGACTGCTTTTCCTTGAAAGAGTATCAATTCCCACTAAATATGATGACATTGCATAATAAATATAACATAATCTCTCTCTCTCTTTCTCTCTCTGTCCGTGTGTGTCTCTGTGTGTCCGTCTCTTTTACAAATGATAAAACATTTTATTAGGGAATTAGTGAAAAGAAATAAAGTAGGATAAATCAAAGACTATCCTGGGCAAATTAGTTTTAACATACAGCAGAAATATTACATAGAAAATACTTGCCTAATTTTATAAATAACCTCAATTTTATAAATTTGATTGCCTGACCTGAAACTTCCAAGATTTAAATGAAGAGACTAAACAAAACCGATGCAGTATCAAAATATAGTGTAGCTGTCCTCTACCCTTAAGACTGATAAATAAGTGACAAGAAGTTGATTACCATACAAGAGCAAAAGAAAGATACTTAAATCCTGGATAGATGGTAGACTGGATTGCTAGATTCTGCGGAAGCAAAATATTTACCACTATTGAAAGCAAACCACTAGTTTTTTTTTTTTTTACATTTTCAGTATAACAACTTAACTATCCACATATACTCTTGACTTTCTCATCATTGGGAAAACTGCTGGTTGAATTTCTAAATAAAGATGTATTTATGATTAAATAGAAGACATTGATATTAGAGTTTCTATTAATGTCTTTTATTTAATCATTACATATTTTTGTTAACTCAACAGGAATAGATAGCCATTGTCTCCTGGATTCTGCTGTTGTGCAGGTAGATAGTGGTGTGTAAAAGATAACTTGGGCTCCAATTTCAGCAGGCAATAAAAGGCTGGAATATACTGGTAGAATGAAATATATGTCGCATTTCATCTACTTACTCCTTCCATCCTCTTTTCCTACTTGGAAGAGGAGTCTAGTTCCTAGTCTGAATTACTTTCCTTTCAAAACATTCAGCTTTTGTACTCATCATCTTTTGGCTAGCTACACTTCATTGTTAAATCAATTTCAATAAAGCACATGGGGCTTTATTTCCTTATTTTCAAAGTAAGGTAATTGCAAAGAGCTCTAATGTGATTTTTTACAATAACAATAATTTAAAATAGAAGTGACCACTATTTTACCTTTCATATTAAGAGTAAAATTAAGGTTTAGAAATATGGAATACTATTGAGTGCTTAACCACTTGAAGTGGCAGAGAAAAGAAATGAGTAAATGTCCTGCTATACAACTAACATATTTAGGGACACGTTTTTCCCTTTTGACCAAAAAATGTTTGGAAAACTTTATTAAAATTACCCCAAATTTCTCTGATTTTATCATTCATACTACAGTACAGCCTATGAGAAAATGTACTATAAATAGGCAGTCACAGCTTGCCAATTACAAAGTTTTATTTAATTTAGGGAATAACACCTAAGGTTATTTTGCAGTAGTGATTAGTTTTGTATTCTATCCAGTGATACCACTCTGATGTTGTAAAGCTATCAAGGGTCAGATCAGTGCCTGGATTACAAAGCTTGTTTCCTGTACTTCTTGTATAGCCCTGAAAATTCGCCTCTACACTGTTTTAGAAGAGAAAAGAACAAGACCACAATAATTCATATATATATATATTCTGCTGTATATATATATATAGACTTTTCAGCTATGATGGCTCTTGTAATACACACACACACGCACACACACACAAGGTAAAGGTAAAGGTTCCCCTTGCACATATGTGCTAGTTGTTCCTGACTCTAGGGGTGCTCATCTCCGTTTCAAAGCCGAAAGCCAACGCTGTCCGAAAACGTTTCTGTGGTCATGTGGCCGGCATGACTAAATGCCGAAGGCGCATGAAACGCTTTTACCTTTCTACCAAAGGTGGTTCCTATTTTTCTACTTGCATTTTTACAAGGTTTCGAATTACAAGTTTGGCAGAAGCTGAGACAAATAATGCGAGCTCACCCCGTCAGTTAGGTATTTGAACTGCTGAAATGCCGACCTTTCTGATCGACAAGCTCAGTGTCTTAGCCACTGAGTCACCGCGTCCCTCAAATATAACCCCACAAATAATACAAAGTTGCATAAAAGAAATACAAGCAGACCATATAGGATGCAATAAAAAATTTGAGAAGTATTTTACTAATAAACTTAAATGTAAGATAATAATGATGCAATAAAAATACCAAGAGACCCCTGGATGGTCTGTTGTATGTAAAGAAAATATGAATGTTAAAATATGACAAAATATTGCAGAGAAACTGAATGAATTGCTTTTCGGTACAGATTATGTAGATAGATACCTCAATGATATTGCACAACAAATAACCGGGTGCCCCATTTGACTGGGTGATGACATGCAAGCTATGTTATGGAAAATGCAACAATTAAAGAAAAAAAAGGGGGGGATGCTTCAAGAAAGACAGGAAAAACTTTGCCTCTGCAAATATGGGATGGGGTTATATTAAGAAGGTTCTTCAGGAACTGAAATATCTTAAGAACTAAAAAGAGCTGTAGTGATCAGGCTAAATCTTGTTAATCAGCATTCTGTTTGCCTCCAGGTGACTCTGTTTGAAAACAGTACTCCTTTCTCATTATAGTTCAACTAATTGTATTGCACTTTGAACAAATACATTTTGTAAACTTAGCTGCTGGATAATGAATAGTGAAAGGTGTTAGATACTAGCGTCAGCTATAATGGTTTCCACCAAGGTCCTCTGTTCCGGTGGGAACAGAGGTTTAATCTCATTGGTCGAAGTGTCTGACAGGGCTGTTGTCAGACTCAACCTTCTCTGGATTGTACATAGTTGCTACTGAGTTAATAAACTGCCAAATACCTGTTAGAACCAACGCCGCTACAATCAGTCGCTTGGTCCGTGCTCCAGCAAACGCTGAGGACTCACTACGCTCCCAAGCCGTCTGAGCACGTCCGCCGGCATGAATTTAATATTTGCAACCAGAAGGAAGGCAAATCAATCAACGAGTATGTTGCGGCGCTATGAAAGGCCGCAGCATATTGTGAGTTCCGAGACCTTGACGAGCTCATTCTTGACCGCATCATATGCGGTGTGCAGGACATTAATTTACAGAGGAGGTTACTCGCCAAATCTAGCCTCACTCTACAAATTGCCTTGGACGAAGCCAGGGCATCAGAATCGGCAGTCAAATCAACAGAAACCCTCTAATGGCAAAGCACTCCACAAGACACGTGAAAGAACACACACGTTCATTGCAAGGCTGCAGAGGCTGAGAGCTCAGAAGGCGAAAAAGATGAGAGCTGCCGCATGCGCAGTAGCCGTACCAAGCTGGCACGCAAATTCGAATAGCGTTTCCCACCTTGCGCTAGCTGCGGAGGAGACCATGCCCGATCAGCTTGCCATTTCCATGTCACTATCTGTCAGTGCTGCAAGCGAAAGGGGCACATCGCCAAAGTTTGCAGAAGCAAGCATCCCACGACGACCTGGCAGCCAAGAAGCTGATCCAACTGCCAGCAGAGGCCCAACCAAGGGGCATGGTAGAAGCCACCACGGCGCTCAGAGGGCGACACCAGAGTCACCTACCACACTTCAATCGGCCAAGTCCGCACTAGGCGGCCAAAAAAGCTGAAGGTCACAGTCCTCATCGATGGCTCTCCATGCGAGATGGAGATTGACACGGGGTCATCACTGACCATCATGCCATGGTCTACACTCAAGCAGGCTATCCCTAGCCTGATGCAGCAGCATCTATGCGCCCCTGATATCCGCCTCCGTGATTACCAGGGGAACCGAGTCCCTATTGTGGGCCAGGGCACCTTCCGGGTGCAATTCAAGAAATACAGCGGCCAGCTCCCAGTGACGGTGGTCAGCGGCGATCTGCAGAGCCTCTTAGGGCTTGACTGGTTCGAAGCCCTGGGCTTAGAAGTGACCAGTATCAATGCCTTGAAAGACGAGAGCACCGAAGCCATTTTTAAGGAGTTTGAGGACGTCTTCGGCAGCGGTCTGGGTAAGTATGTGGGGACTCCAATCTCTTTTAATTTGGACTCCAACATAGCCCCCATAAGGCTAAAACCCAGGAGAGTACATATTGCTCTCCGCCCCAAAATTGATCTGGAAATTGACAAGCTCGTAGGCCAGGGAATCCTAGAGCCAGTTGATCACGCACACTGGGAGACCCCTATAGTGACATCTGTCAAATCTGACGGGTCTGTCCGCACCTGCGTGGACCACAAATGCACAATCAATAAAGCGTTACAACAAAGCACTTATCCTGTACCCATTGTACAGCACCTACTACATTCTTTAGGCCCCGGCAAAGTATTCGCTAAATTGAACATGGTGCAGGCATACCAACAATTGCCTATAGATGGCGCTATGGTGGAAGCCCAAACCATTGTGATGCACAGGGGTGCATTCAAATATCACCGCCTGCAATTTGAAGTTAGTATCGCCCCTGGACTGTTCCAAAGCGTCATGGAACGGCTTTTGCAGGGGATTCCAGGAGTCATCCCCTATTTTGATGACATCTTGGTATCGGCTGCAAATGAGGCACAATGTTTCAAACGTTTACGAACTGTTTTGGCTAGAATTAGAGACAAAGGCCTTTGTCTCAAAAAAGAAAAATGTCAAATTAACGTGCCAAAGGTTGAATTCTTAGGGTACCCAATCGACGGCTCTGGGATTTACCCAACCACAAAAAAAAAATAAAGCAATTCAGGACGCCCCTATACCTCGCAATCAAACCGAGCTACAGGTGTTCCTCGGCCTCCTTAATTTCTACAGCGTCTTTCTTAAACAGAAAGCCACCGTTGCTGAGCCCTTACATCATCTCCTGGCGAAGAACGTGAAGTGGTCCTGGGGCAGAGCCGAGGCAGCCACATTTGCCGCGGTAAAAAGGCTTCTTTCAGTAGACACGTTCCTGGTGCAGTACAGCCAAACTCTGCCATTGGTGTTGACCTGCAACACTTCCCTGTTTGGCATTGGAGCCATCCTCAGCCCCCGCATGCCCAACGGAACCGAGGATCCCATAGCCTTTTACTGTAGGACCTTGTCCGCTGCCGAGCGGAACTACAGCCAGCTGGACCATGAGGCTTTGGCTGCAATGGCCAGAGTAAAAAGGTTCCATGAGTACCTATACGGCCGTGATTTTGAACTAATTACGGACCATAAGACGCTACTGGGTTTGCTGGCTGGGGACCAACCTAGTCCTGTGTCATTATCATTGCGGATGACCAGATGGACCATTTTCTTAGCTGCCTACTCCTACTGCCTCATCCACCGACCAGGCACTACTTTGGGGCACGCCGGCGCTGTGAGCCGCTGCCCGCTACTAGAACTTCTTGCTAACCCTACCTCCGAGACACCAGTTCTTCTCATTGACTGCTTAGAAACTGATCCTGTCTCATCTAGTGACATTGCCCGCCACTCTGCAAAATACTTCACCTTCAAACAAATTTTGAATTGGGTGTGGAAGGAGTGGCCCAAGGGGCCTGTTGGGTCTGAATTCAAAATGTACCATTATAAGCATGATAAATAGTCTGTTGTTAGTGGCTGATGCTGTGGGGGGACCGGGTCATTGTTCTATCCAAAATGTGCATTGCAGTATTAGAGGCGTTACACGTACGGCATTCTGGAATTGTCAGGATGAAGTCTTTGGCCAGGAGTTATGTGCGGTGGCCTAACATGGACAGGGAGATCGAAGAATGGGTGGCTACCTGCACACCATGCCAGGAGTCCAGACCAGCTCCCCCAGAGGTACCCACTAAGGAGTGGGAGTGGCCTCAAGCACCGTGGTCTAGGGTGCACATTGATTTTGCTGGCCCAGTTCATGGCAGACTTTCCTCATAGTTGTGGATGCCTACTCGAAATGGCTAGAGGTAGTCCTGATGACCTCCACTACGGCAGAAGAGGTCATCAAGGTACTACGGAGACTTTTCTCCACGCACGGCCTGCCCGACATCTGGGTCTCTGACAACGGGTCCCAATTCACGGCCATGCAATTCGAAACCTTAGCAGCACAGGGAATCAGACATGCCTTGGCCACGCTGTTCCATCTGGCCTCCAATGGTCAGGCGGAAAGAATGGTGAGATCTGCAAAAGAGGCCCTATCCAGGATGGGCCCAGGAGATTGGCAAACACGGGTTGACCACTATTTGCTAATTCAGCACATAACACCTAGTGCCACTACAGGGAGAAGCCCCTCCGAGCTTCTCATGGGTCACCGGCTAAGGTCCCACTTAGACCGGCTACATCCAAACTATTCTGCCATATTGCCCCCGGACTCCACAAGCAAAATTCAGAACTTTAGCGTAGAGGATTCAGCTTATGCCCACAACTATGCCGGGGAAACTCTGTGGATTCCTGCCATAGTGATAGGCATCACCAGGCCTCACTCCTATCTTGCAGAGCTCAAGGACGGTCGGAATTGGAGATGGCACGTTGACCAACTCCGTGGCTGCCTCTCCAACTCCACTCTTAGACAACCAGAGGCATCTCCTGCACGAGTTAGCCAAAGTCCTACCTAAACGGAGCAAGAACTCACTCCATCCACAGGCAGCTCAAGCCCAAGGGTACCGGGGAACATATCTGGTTGTATTGCAGGCCCGCAGCAAGCTCCAAGCGAACAGGCTCTAGAAGCTCCAGCCGCGGCCTGTGAAAGGTTCCAGGAATTTCCACCAAGCAGAGCTGCGGAACAAACAGGTCCGTCCGACCAGTCCAAAGAACACCCTCCAACTGAACTGCACAGGTCAGGCAGAGCTACCAGAAAGCCTGCCTACCTGCATAACTACGTAACCAGTCGGATTACTCCATCTAAGAGGGGAGGGGTGTTAGATACTAGCATCAGCTATAATGGTTTCCACCAAGGTCCTCTGTTCCAACGGGTACAAAGGTTTAATCTCATTGGTTGAAGGGTCTGACAGCTCTCTATAAAAGGGCTGCTGTCAGACTCAACCTTCGCTGGATTGTACATAGTTGCTACTGAGTTAATAAAGGCTGTTGTTACCATTAGCCTGTGTGTGCCTTTCCATTACCCAATCTAACAAAAGGAGTCACCCAATAATTCGAGTTCTGGAATACCTGTGCAGTTTCCTAGATAATTGTCTTCTTATATTCCATTATCAAGCATAGACTGACAGGTCTTGGGGAAAAATATTATATGCATTTAGTATTAAAAGTAGTCCTCGACTTAGAGTAGTTTGTTTAGTGACTGTTTGAAGTTACAACAATCTAAAAAAGGGACTTATGGCTGTTTTTCACATTTATGACCATTGCAGAATCCCCATGGTCACATTATCAAAATTCAGATGCTTGGTGACTGATTCATATTTATGACGGTTTCCATGTCCTGAGATCATGTGATCACAAGCAAACTCAACGGGAAAGCCAGATTCACTTAACAACCATATTACTATGGTAACATGGTACTAGGGAGGAGGAGCTTCCGAGGCAGATGGCGGCTGCCGTGTGAGCTCCGCAAAATTGCGGAGGGGTTTTTTATCTGGGAGAGGTGCTGCCGACCCCTAATGCCACTCTGAGGGTCGTGCTTTGTCGACGACCACCCCCCGACTCTGCCCTGGCCAGGAGGCTAGCGGGAAGCTGGAAACACCGAGGACGCTGAGAACGCCGAGCGCGGATTAAACATGACAGCGCTGAACGCTGAACGCCGAATACCGTTTACCTCTTGCTGGGCGCTTGGGCGGAGAATGGAGCGGAGAAGGAGCTGTGGAATGTCTGTCTGGTTGTGGCTGGTTGTGGCTTCCCATCTGGCTAGTGAGAGCGCCAGATGTGGAGTGTGGAGCGTGGAGCTGAGCGTGGAGCTGAGCTGAGCAGAGAAACGAGGCTAGGAGATGCGGCAAGAGAAGAACGGAGAAGAACGGAGGCATGAAATGGGTGCTCGTTTGGCTGTGGGTGCCCGTCTGGCTGGTGAGAGCGTCAGACGTGGAGCGAGCCAGTCTGGCTGGTGAGAGCGTCAGACCTGGAGCGTGGAGCGGATCATCAGGCACTGAACAGAGAAACGAGTGTGAGAGGCGAGAGGCAAGAGGCGCAGAGAGGTTGGAGAGACAGAAAGATGACAAGAAAGATGGCAAGCATGTTGGTTTGTTGGCGTGTTGGTGTGTTGGCATGTTGGTGTGCTAGCCGGGGCGTTGGTCAGAAACCTGGAGGACTGCCTCGTTGTGTGAGAAGTGAGAAGTGGGAAGATCTGAACGAAGCAGCTAGAGGAGGGGTGAGCCGGGTAAAGCATCTCAGAGCAGAGACAATTGAATGGCAAACCTGGAAACTAGGTTTGAACTTTTGATGCTACCATCGCGTCTTTTGACTTTGACTTTGTCGTTTGCTTTTAAACATCATTTTAACATCTGCTTTGCCGGCTCCTACACCATTTTGAAACCCTCCTGAGTGAAACCCGGTTAGGCGACTAGCCCACTAACTCACCCTTTCATCTTGGGTAAGGAAAACTTCCTCGACAAACAATGATTTTATGATACATCTACATCTCCAGCACCTGTTACCAATTAATTTTACCCCCACGATTCCATTTTTATGTACACGAAGCCGGAATTACTGCGGCTGCGGGAATCCCCTTTCTCGCAGGTTTGGCCTCCAGCCCTTTCAAGGACCCACCTTGAGGACGGGTTTATTAACCCTGAGAGGTGGAGGAAGTGTAAATTAAGGGTTTTTTTAGTAAAATATTTTTTAAGAATTTGTAGGGATTCTGTGGTTGGGGGGTGGGAGGAGGTCAGGAGTGATGACAGAGCCAGGTCACTAGGTGTGGTCGCGAGCGGAAGGAGTGGAAGGGAGGAGGAGGGGGAGGATACCGTTCCTATACAGGGCTCTTTGATTCCAACGGTCGTAGGGAGGGGCAGATGCGAGGACAGAAGAACACGCAGTCGGTTGGGAGACCGTGGGTGCTGGTTACACCCGGTCGCTTGTACCAACCCCCGCGTTCTAGGTGGTCAGGAGTTGCAGACCCAGGGCCTGAGGCTGCTGTTATGCAATGCGAGGTCCGTTGTTAATAAGGCCCCCCTCATTCACGACCTGATTGCGGAGGGGGAGCCGGACCTCGCGGGAATAACGGAGACCTGGTTGGGCCACGAGGGAGGTTTACCCCTCGTGGAAATGTGCCCACCAGGCTACCGAGCATTTCACCAGCCTAGGGCCCAGGGAAGGGGCGGTGGGGTGGCAGCAATTATTCGGGAGGACTTAGAGTCGAGGGAGTCTACTGTGCCACAGACGTCCGGATGTGAATCCCTTGTTGTGAAATGGGGCCCTGGGAGACAGTTGGGCCTGCTGATAGTATACCTGGCTCCTCGCTATACATCAGCGGCCCTGCCTGAACTCCTCGAGCTGATAGCATCGGTGGCGGTTGAGATCCCCAAACTTTTAGTGATGGGGGATTTTAACCTACCATCGATGGGAGAAGCATCAGAGGGGGTTCGGGAGTTCATGGCTTCCATGACAGCCATGGACCTGACTCAATTGATTCAGGGCCCGACACACGAGGGAGGTCACACCCTGGACCTTGTTTTTGTCTCTGGCCAGTGGTTGAGTGACCTGGGAGGAGGGGATTTAACCATCACTCCCCTGTCATGGTCAGATCACTCACTCCTTCGTCTTGACTTCCCTGGTGCTACCTCCTGCTGCGGGGAGGCGGAACCGGAAAGCATTAGATGGTTCCGCCCCAGGTGCCTGATGGAACCGGATAGGTTCCAGACGGAGCTTGGGCCACCACCTGTAACCTTGACCCGCCCCCGGGTAGAGGACCTGATGGTCGCGTGGAATAATGCGACTACCGGGGCCTTGAACATGAAGTTCCATCCACCCTGGCCCCTTGGTTTACCGAGGAGCTAAGGGTGATGAAATGCCGCAAGAGACGCCTAGAGAGTCGTTGGAGATCCTCCCGTTCCGAATTTGATCGAACACAGGCACGAGCCCATTTAAGGACGTACCTTGTGGCATTGAGAGTGGCCAAACGCCAATATTGTGCCACTCTCATTGCATCCGCAGAGAACCGCCCTGCCGCCCTGTTTCGGGTGTCCCGCTCCCTCTTGTTTCAGAGGCCGCGGGAGGCCCCTCTACAGGGCAGAGCAGAGGAATTTGGGAAATATCTGCAGGATAAAATCGCTCAAATCTGGAAGGATTGGGTCCCTGTCAGTGGTTCAATGGAGACGTCCATGGCGAGTCTTGAGGAATCGACCTGGGAGGAGTTTGACTTGGTTGCCATCGAGGATTTGGACAGAATGCGTGGACGACTGCGACCCACCACATGTTTATTGGACCCGTGCCCCTCCTGGTTTGTACTGGCATCCTGGGAGGTTACACGAGACTGGCTCCTGGGCCTAGTGAACGCTTCGTTGAGCGAGGGGTCTCTCCCGGCCGCCTTGAAAGAGGCGGTGGTGAGACCCTTGCTCAAGAAGCCTTTCCTGGACCCTTTGGAGCTGGCCAATTATCGTCCTGTCTCCAACCTTCCCTTTTTGGCGAAGGTTGTAGAGAGTGTGGTGGCTTACCAGTTTCCACGACATCTGGAGGAAAATGATTATCTAGACCCGTGCCAGTCCAGCTTCCGCCCCGGTCACAGCATGGAGACGGCCTTGGTCGCGTTGGTGGATGATCTCTGGAGGGCCAGAGATAGAGGTTGCTCCTCTATCCTGGTCCTATTAGACCTCTCGGCGGCTTTTGATACCATCGACCATGGTATCCTGCTGCGCCGGCTGGAGGGGTTGGGGGTCCGGGGCACCGTTTTGCGGTGGTTCGGCTCCTACCTTTCTGGCCGGACGCAGCGTGTGTTGGCAGGGGAGGAGAGGTCGACCCTACGCCCCCTTACTTGTGGGGTACCACAGGGGTCGGTCCTCTCGCCACTCCTGTTCAACACATATATGAAGCCGCTGGGTGAGATCATCCGTGGTTTCGGGGTGGGATATCATCTGTACGCTGATGATACTCAGCTGTACTTTTCCACCCCGAACCACCCCAACGAGGCCGTCGAAGTGATGTCCCGGTGTGTGGAAGCCGTACGGGTCTGGATGGATGACAACCGACTCAAACTCATTGGCCATTGGGGACATTCAACTCGCCCCCGTGGAGCGGGCGCGCAATTTGGGCGTCCTCCTGGATGCCCGGCTGTCCATGGATGACCATGTGACAGCCGTGGCAAGGGGGGCGTTCCACCAGGTTCGCCTGGTGCGCCAATTGCGCCCTCTACTGGACCGGGATGCCTTACGCACGGTCACTCATGCGCTGGTGACGTCTCGCTTGGACAACTGTAACGCTCTCTACATGGGGCTTCCCTTGAAATGCACCCGGAGGCTACAGTTGGTCCAGAACGCAGCCGCGCGGGTAATTATGGGGAGTACTAGGTACTCCCATGTGACACCGTTCCTGCGCGAGCTGCACTGGCTTCCTGTGGTCTATCGGGTGCGTTTCAAGGTTTTGATTACGATCTTCAAAGCGCTCCATGGCTCAGGACCTAGTTACTTGCGGGATTGTATTCTGCCCCATACATCCCTGCGACCAATCCGCTCGCACAGAGAGGGCCTCCTCCAGGTGCCGTCCACCTGGCAGTGCCGGGGGGTGGCGCCTAGGAGTAGAGCCTTCTCTGTGGCGGGCCCAGCCCTGTGGAATGACCTCCCCCCAGATATTAGGAATACCTCTGACCTCCGCTCCTTTCGTGTAAAGCTCAAGACCCACCTATTTCAAGTAGCGGACCTGGCTCAACTTTGATCCAACTATATCGCTCCTGACGGGTTTTTTATTTGGGGTATTTTAATTGTATTCAATTATTTAGGGGTTTTTAAACATTGTGTTTTTAATTGTTTTATTCATCAGCTCACCTCCTCCTTGTATATGTCTTGTATATGTTTTTGTTATATGCATGTCTGTCTATATATTTATTTCCTATGTTTTATTGTATGCCGCCCCGAGTCTTTCGGGAGAGGGTGCGGCTAAGAAATAAATATTATTATTATTATTATTATTATTATTATTATTATTATTATTATTATTATTACTAATTTAACAACTGCAGTGATTCATTTAACAGCAAGAATGGTAGTAAACTAGGACAAAACTCACTTAACAAATGTTTTGCTTAAGAACAGAAATTTTGGGATTAGTTGTGGCCCTTGGTTGAGGAATTCCTGTATTTACTTTGTGAAGCATCACAATGGATTTACAAGAAAGAAATGTTCAATATTTGATAGTTTGAAGGTCAAGTTTTAAAAACTATATTCTAATTTGAAGATATTTTGGAGTATGTGCATGTTCTTCATATATTTTCTCCCAAAGAACATAACTAACTAACTAACATACATACATACATACATACATACATACATACATACATACATACATACATACATACATAAACAGGAAGGCTATGGCTGTGTCTTATTTCTGCTCTAATAAAATCAATACAGACAAAATGAGAGTTCTCCAACTTTTCTCTTAATTTGGTCTCAACACTTTTTTTTCTTTTGGCTGCCCTGCAAAAAAACCCTGACCTCTCTGTATTAGTTTGCTAAAGTATTTGTCTTTCATGAAAACCAATACAATCAGCGGAGCTAGCATAAAGAATGCTGACCATCTCGGGTTGCATTATAATAGCAAGACTGTTTTGTGACCATGTTCTACAGGCAGACTGGAGGTGACAGTATTATTTACTTTTGTTGCTTAGGGTCCAAAGAGGGAATAAATTGCTATTGATTTTTGGAACATTATAGTGAAGTGTCTAAATGTCAACAGAAGAGCTGGGTGGCAGGACAGCTGGAGAGACTATATGGAGACTGCTTTTTAAAATAAAATTTTATTTTCTTCTTAAACTATTTATATCTTTCTTTCTCCCCCCCCTTCACCCTCCCCTTCCCATGTTTCTGTAAGAAAACTTCACTTCATATAGTGCTTCTGTTATGAGCAACACCGTTACCTTTTTAAAGATGAAATTACTAGATTAGTGTTTAATTTTGTAATCATAGACAACTATCAGAATGACTTAATGCAGTGATGGCGAAACATTTCAGCACTCGGTGCCGAAGTCATGCGGAGATGTCCCACACGGACGCTCGTTGGGGCTGTGTTCTGGAAAAGCCGGACTTCTGAGTTCTAGTGTGGATGCACACACAACGATGAGCTGGCTGGTACACATGAGCAGGCCGGATTTTGGCACGCCGCACGCAGGAAGGACCATGCTCTGGAAAAGTCGAACTTCCTGGTTCCGGCGTGCATGTGCACATAACAATCAACTGGCTGGCGCACATGAGCACATCGGTTTTCAGCACTGCCATGCTCACGAAGGACAGTTGATCGAAAGACGAATAGGCAAGGCTGCATGTGCCCGGCGACATGGCTTTCTGTGCTATTTTGGGCATGCATGCCATTGGTTTGCCATCACGGACAGAGTATATTGGCTACTTTATTTGAGCCGATTTTCCATATATGTCGGTGTTGTAAACATAGTTGTTTGCATGAAGGCATGCTGCTGATATTCTTTAGCCCACATACCCTGTGGAAGGTGTTAACTACAATATAGATAGCAGATTTACATGTTTTGT
This sequence comes from Natrix helvetica, assembly GCF_964273705.1. NCBI lineage: Eukaryota > Metazoa > Chordata > Lepidosauria > Squamata > Natricidae > Natrix > Natrix helvetica. The sequence continues at coordinate 212,837,069 of NC_138552.1, read as the reverse complement.
TCTTTGCTTTTGTTTTTACTTGTACACGTCACCATTTGCCAAAAAAAACCCCACAAAACAAAACAGCCAACCTTAATTTCTTTCCATTTTCCTTAAATCTTCCCCCTTTTGCTTCTCTTATTCTCTCTGCAGCATTTAATTTTGGTTATAGCTGCTCTACTGTGTACTGGCACCTGCTGGGAGAGATATATATGAAAGATCTACAATTATCCCATACTGTTTAATGGTAGCCCTTTTCTTTGAGTTAATCATGCACATCCTGTTTAGTAGCTTTGAGATGAGTCATGTCTCTGAACTTCCCTTGTGGTCCTTTGCTGTCATCTCTTTCAAAGAGGTGAACTGCACGCCAGGTTTCCTGGAATTCAGAAATTAATCAGAATGCTGTGGTAAATGTGAATGTTTCAGATGATATTTAATTTGGTTGCTTCAAAAAATGTATAATCCTTTCGACTGATTTCCCCACCCCCTGATTTTCTTAGCTTTTTTTTTTTTTTTTTTTTTTGCACATGGCATTGAGGTTGCTTTCATATTTGAAATGAGTTTGGCAGCAAGGATGACCATGCTCAGAAGTACCTGAAGAATGGACAGGTTGTGAACAAAACATGTCTCTTTCTTCTGATTGTTATTTGTAGAAAGCAATTAATTAACAGCTCTCTGGAGAATTTGCTTGTATCTTTCCAAATTTTTACTTTTTAGCACAAGCCTTATGACAAAAGCATTTAGATCTATTATTTTTCCAATACATTAAAGATTCCTTTTCCTTCTCTTTTTTGCTTCTTGTCTGCTACTGATCTTGTAGCATCTCATTTTCCATCAGATTAGCCTTTTCCATAAGGGTACAGGTAGTCCTTGACTTATGATGATAATTTTCTCCAGCAATTCCTAAGTGAGACAATTGCTAAGTGACTTTTGGCCCATTTTTACCACCTTTCTTGCCACAGTTGTTCAGTGAATCACTGCAGTTGTTAAGTTACTAACACAGTTGTTAAGTGAATCTGGCCTCACCATTGACATGACTTGATAGAAAGTAACAAAAGGTGAGCACATGATCCAGGACACTAGAACAGTCATAAATATGAGCCAGTTGCCAAGCTTCCGAATTTTGATCATGTGACCATGCTGCAATGGTCATAAGTGTGAAAAACGGTTATAAGTCACCTTATCAGTGCTGTTGTAACTTTGGTCACCAAATGGATGTTTATAAACTGGGGACTACCTGTATTAACTTGTGGTCTTTGGGTGTTATTGAATAGGATGGTTTTGTGGAGTAGATATTCTTGTCAGGTTTTATGTTCTCCAGAAGACTCAAGCAATCTCCAGACAACTTTGAGGGATCTATAGGACTGGGATTCCTGAGGAAAATATTTAATTCATGTTCAATTGTTCTTTGATAATACATCCAAGGAGATAGTTGAGTTAGTCAAAGTCAGATTAATTTAGAGAAATTATGATAAAACATGATCCATGATTTAAGATTTACCTAAATGGCCTCTACAGCATTATTTTTAATGTAAAAATAAATGTAAATAATGCTGTCTAGTTTCAGTGTGATTGAATTTAATCTCATTTCAGGAGAGATTATTATTTGTTTATTGAGATGAGCATTCTTAGAAATTTATAAATAAATAAATAAATATGGCTGACTTCTTTAAGTGGCATGGTATCACTAGATTTCCTGCAAGCACACTAAATTTGTACCCATTTTAAAACATTCTTTAAAAATAAATTATCTACGGTAATATTGAAATTATTAATTGGTCAATGTATTTATTGCTGTCCACCCTGAATTCACATGTAGGAAAACATATGCAAATATATATCTTTTTTATCTATGTTGGAAGTTTATTGTACTTTGTTTTCATAGGGTACTATTCTTGAGAGACTTTTTGTTGTCATTCATAATAGTTAATGCAATTGGTTGGCAAGATAACAATTGTATGGTACAAAGATAAAATGATGATGAAAAATATGCTTTAATTGAAATCCCAATTTAAAGGGTAAAATGATGTTCTTAATTATTATCAAAATGTCCTAGGTGCTGAAGGATTAATTACTTATTCTATTTGTCATGTTGCAAATCTTTTGACATGGTGATGAAACATGAACAAGATGACTTTTTAAAAAATTACAGTGCCAAAGTACTTTTTATGTGTAACTTCTACTTTCCCTATTGAATTTGAATGAAATTGGCTTTTAAGATGTGCAATAGCAGAATATCATAAAGGGAAATCTACTTTATAAATCAGATTGAAATCAAATTGGTTTGTGCATATGCATAAGCATATTATTTAAAAAATAATGACATGTTTTGTTATATCAAAAAAATAATTCTTTTAGTAATTTGGTTGCAGAAAAAGACTTCAGGAAATAATTGCATTAAGTATCAAGTGCAAAAAGGAATGTGTGTATGTATGTGTGCGGATACACACACACACACACACACACACACACACACACACACACACACAACCTATCAGTGATTCACCCAGTAAGGCAATACATTTTCAGCTTGTTGTTTGTAAATGATTCTGTTTGTGCAACATACAATGAAGCATGAAGTTCCATCAACTCTGTATTGCTAGCTAGATTTTGTCATTGCTCAAGGGCTTTTCCTTGAAGAATTTATGCTTGTTGAACTTAATTTATTCATGTTTTATTATTGGAACAGATTATGGGAAATTGCTAAACATATAAAAATTGCCTGTATTGTGTCAAAACTTGCTTTATGAGTCCACATTACTTCTTGACCAGGCAAAAATGTGCATTCATTTTGAGTTGTGCTGCCATATAAAGAGCATCTTTACCATAAACAAATGGATGCTGCGAAGAAGTTGGGTTTTTAAACTTAAACCAGGCTAAAAACCAAGAAACAATTGTGTTCATAGTCAATGGAAAGTTAGAAGCAAGTTCAAAAGGAGATATATAATAAACACACACACACACATACACACACCACACACACACACCCCAATGCAAAACTCAAGTGAGATTTCTTCTGTGTGAAGCACTTATTAAGGTTACTGAAATGATTAATTCTATATTCCCATGACGGTGAATCTGTGGCACATCTCCCACAGATGGCAACCAGAGCCCTTTCTGTGGGCACGTGAGGTGTCACCCCAGCTCAGCTCCACCGTGCATGCATGCATGCCTCCTGTTGGCAAGCTGATTTTTGGATCACTGCCACGCATGGGGAAGGGGCCGGGGGGGAGCTCAGGGGGAGTTCAGGGGGGTGCGGCATGCTTGTTTTTGGTTCCAGGAGGCTTCAGGGAGGCCTGCTAGTCCTAAAACGGGATGTGGGGTGTGCGGCATCCCTCCCTGTGGCTTCAGGGGGGGCTGCTAAATCCAAAACAGGCCACAGGGAGGGTCATGTAC